>NC_030813.1:61355506-63755506 GCF_001704415.2 Capra hircus | reverse complement strand
GAAGTGACTTAGCATGCATGCACATACTATTTGGTGAGGTTATCTCATTGCTTTGTTATGAGTATCAAATGGGAAATAAATGGTACTCAATAAATGTTAGCTTTTTCTTGGTCTAACCTTAATTAAGCCTAAAAGATATGAAAATTTGTAGTCAACTTTAGCTCTTGCCTTCTTCCCTCTTACCTCTTTCATCTTCTTCCCCTCTTTTTTACCCTCAAGCACAGCTTTGACAATTGGCTCTGGCTTTCCATTCTTACCAAAGGCAAAAATTAACAAAGAAGAGATACTGTGCAGTTCAAATCTTTGTTGAGAGCAATGTAAAAGAAAGTTTAATAAAGGGAAATAGTACTAAACTCTCAAAACCTAAATATGACCAGAGGGAACATTAATGCTAATTAATGGAATTTTTAGAATGCCTAATTTTTACATAAAGATCAAAGTAGTTTTGCTTATTCAGCAAAATTCATCTAAATTCTTTCTTCCCTTAATTAGCGGGGCTCCTTAAAACCAAAAAGAATAAATGGTAATTAAATGCTAATCTTGCACAGTAAAAATGACTGGAAATTACATGCAAATTGGAAAACATAATCAGTAAAATATATTTCTATGTGAAATTCCTGGTGCCTTTGTTTGAGTTTATTTTATGTTGTATTTAGGAAGTATAGTCAGGACTCTGGGCAGATAGCAGCCTGTCATTTCAGGGAGTTGGAGTTCACTGCTGTCAAGGCAATAGTAGCTTGGCTGATAAAAACCTGAACAGTACCTGTAGGAAAAGAAAATAGATATAAGGATGTTTAGGTATAGAATTAATAACTTTGGCTGGTCAAATGAACAAAGTCTTCTCTTTGGTAGGTTTTGTAGATGGACTAAGTATCAATTAATTAAAAAAAAAAGATTAGTAGTATGAGAGGGACTTGAGCCTAGTTAAAGTGACACAAATTTTGAATTTAAAAATCTTCACATGAGATTTCTGCAAAGTCCGTGTTGATATAGCTTATTTTAGAATTTATGTAACTCTTCCAGAAAAGTCTTCATTTCAGCCAAAAAATACTGTCTATTGCTATCCATTTCCTGCTTTTCTCTGAGGTGATGAAGTACCAGGTACTGTCTTTTGAGCTTGTAACTGAGTGTCGGTTATTCTCCATTTATTTGTCCTTCCAGGTCAGCAACCGATACTTCTCATCCTGCTCTGGGTGGCATGATTCTGACTGCTGTGAACGATATCACATAAACTCTCTCACTGTCTGTTCAACCAGTGGAGATCATGGCAGGAGACTGGTGGATGGGAGATAATGAGGTCACATTATGTATTTTCCCCAACCATTCCTTGGGCCGTGGCTTGGTAGTGTCTGTGCCCTACCCAGAGATATAGTTCCTACCAGACCCTCTCCCACCATCCCAGCTCTTGCCGGTCTCAGTGACAGCAACATCACTTTGCTCCTTCCGATTAGAGCCGTCATTGTGAAAGTGTGTTAGTTACTCAGTCGTGTCCGACTCTCTGTGACCCCATGGACTGTAGTTTGCCAGGATCCTCTGTCCATGGAATTCTCCAGGCAAGAATACTGGAGTGGGTTGCCATGCTCTCCTTCAGCGGATTTTCCCGACCCAAGGATCCAACTCAAGTCTCCTGTATTGCAGGCAGATGCTTTACAGTCTGAGCCACTAGGGAAGCCCTAGAGATGGCAAACGCTTCTGGCTTTCGGAGTTCCTCAGGCTTCTCCTCTTGCTGTGCCTTTAACCCTCCCCACAATTCTGTAAATAATTCGTTCATTACGTAGTCAGAGTTATCACTTTTATGTGTCTTGTAAGGATCCTGACAATAAAATGATTCATATTCTTGTAGCATTATTAAATCACCATTGTTTTCCTTGAGGTAAATCTAAAGGGAATAGGTTCTGCTTTTTATTTTTTAATTCATTGTTATTATTACTTTTTTGGCAGAGACATTTATTTCCTTCTCTACTAATATCTCTCTTCCTTTCTCTCCTTCCTCCAGTGAGGGCTTCTAGATGAAGTATAGTCAATTTATGCTCTGGCAGTCCTTTCTATATACTCTATGCTGGCATTTTAGCTTCCTGTTACAAGTAATCATTTATATGCCTTCCTCTTCTCCTTAAAACTTTCTCTGCCTTATTTATCATTGTATTCTCATACATGGATGGTTAGGAAAACTAGTACTCAATATATGCTTAGTAAATGAGGAATTGTAGTGCTGAAGAAGACTCTTGAGAGACCCTTGGGCAACCTGCTCGAGGAAATCAAATCAATCAGTCCTAAAGGAAATCAACCCTGAATATTCATTGGAAGGACTGATGCTGAAGCTGAAGCTCCAACACTTGCTCACCTACTGCGAAGAGCCGACTCATTGGAAAAGTTCCTGATGCTGAGAAAGATTGAGGGCAGGAAGAAAAGGGATTGACAAGAGGATGAGATGGTTGGGTGGCATAACCAATTCAATGTACCTGAGTTTGAGCAAACTCTGGGAGATAATGAAGGACAGGGAAGCCTGGTGTGCTGCAGTCCACGAGGTCACGAAGAGTTGGACACGACTTAGTGACTGAACAACGACAATCTAGAAATGAGTTGCCCAAAAGAAAAGTGTGCGGCTCTAATGGTGTTCTAGAATAGTTGGATTATCTCATGATAGTACAACATAGATGATATGAGTGTGGTCTCTTAGGCTAGACTATCTAGTTTGGATTCAGTCTCTGTCACTACTAAATGATCTTGAAAGTGCTTAACCTCTCAGTGCCACAGTAATAGTAACATTGTTTATTTAATAAAGGTGTTGTGTTAAAATGAGTTAAAATATGTGATGTGCTTAGGACTGTGTCTGTCACATAATAAGGCTATGCAAATATTTTGGACTATATTTGCTATTTTCATGGATCTAATATCATATGTGCCCGTGGCAAGAGAGTTAAAAGATAAATTTATGGTAAGCAAAAGGATATTGCAGCACTAATTTGCAAGCTAGATAAATAGATACATTTTCAGACTTAGTACCTCCAGTAAGAGTTTTTAAAACACATAAAATTAGTAATGTGGAACTGTTGTTCAAAAACTTAGCCTATTGTTAGGCTCTAAGAATCTGGGAGAGGACCTCTTCTTTTGCCTCGGCAGTGATCACAAGCCACAGGCAAGCCTTTTAAAATGACTTTTATTGGCATTCAGTCTCAGGTAGCAATGTGTGATATTTATTAGTGGAGTTTTTACATGATAGTTTTATTTCTTTTCTCAGAGAATTTGGGAACCATCCCACTTTGGTTACCTAACTGCAAATGATATTTATTAATTTTCTAGGGACTTTTGAAGGATTAAAATAAGAATATGGACAAGGCTAAAGCCTTCAAATTATAATTGTATTACTCTGCCCACCATTTCTATCATGTGCCTAGAAGCGGAAGTTCGGAAGTCAGACTTTGGAGTTTAAATCTGCTTCATCTACTAGCTATATCACCTTGGGCCAATTATGTAAATTCTCTGAGCTTTAATTCCTTTAAGTGTAAAATGGGAATCATAATGGTATCTACTTCACAGGGTTATTATGGAGATTAAGTGAGGTAATCATGCGAATCTCTTAGAAAAGGGCCTGGCACAAATTAAGTGCTCAAATTGTTAACTATTATTTTTCTTTTAAAAAATATTCTGAAATACTTTCACATCAATTGTTCATTTGAAACAGTGAAAATAAATTTAGTCATTTTGTTTTTGTCATTCAGTGTAGTATTTTTTTTTTTTTTGGAAAGGAATAGAGAGGGATACTCATCTTCCCTTTCAGAGTGACTGTAAATGTGATTTTGATCAATCTCATAGATCAAAATTTTCTCTAACAGTAACTGAAGTAGTTATTTTAACTCTAACCATTAAGATTACAAAAAGATTAATAGCAAAGAAATTCATTCTCTCAAGGAAATGCTCCATGTTTAGTTATGTGATGGCAATGAAATTTCCATTTTTATTTTTCGGTAACTTACTATATAAATAACATTATATATATATGCAATTTTGTATATATGAATGTGTACATCTATCTATCTACATGTGTGTGTGTGTGTGTGTACAGCCTAGCCAGGAGTGTTTAAGGTAATTCTATGAATCTAGTTTTTCCATTTTCATTTAATTATTTCTACATTGCCTTCCAATCTACCATGCAAACTTTTTAAAGTTTTTATCTTATACTGGAGTAGCTGATTAACAATGTTGTGATAGTTTCAGGTGCATGGCAAATCAACTCAGCCATGTATGTTTATGCATCCATTCTCCGAACTCCCCTTCCAACCAGGCTGCCGCATAACATTGAGCAGAGTTGCCTGTGCTACACAGCAGGACCTTGTTAGTTACCCATTTCAAATATAGCAGTGTGTACCCATGGATCTCAAACTCCCTAAACTATCCATTCCCCCACCCGCTGTCCCCGTCCTTCTTCCCTGGTAACCATAAGTTTGTTCTCTAAGTCTGTGAGTCTGTTTCTATTTTACAAACAAGCTCACTTGTATCATTTCTTTTAGATTCTGCATATAAGGGATATCATGTGATACTTCTCTTTCTCAGTCTGACTTACTTCAGTGTGTATGACAATCTAGGTCCATTCATGTTGCTGCAGATGGCGTTATTTCATTCTTTTTAACTTTTAGACCTTGTATTAGAGTCATTTTCTGATGTTGATGATAGAGCTGATAGACTGATTGTATATAGTTCTTCATCTAAGACTGTTCAAATTTTAATCTAAACTAGAATTTCGCCAGTTGGACTTATGGTGCTCTTGTGGCTCTGTTGTTTATAATCATTGCTATGTAAAACTCTGCACATACTAGCCTGGTGCCCTTGGGCGAGTGCCTCTCCATATCCTGCCTCCAAAATGAGGGTAATAATGGTACTTAACTTGTAGCTGAAAAAATAACATTTGTAAAATATTTAGAACATGACTGCAAGCAGTAAGCATTATATTAATATTTGTAAAATAAATCAAAGATAAATAACATACAGTATAGACCATAAAACAGTTGTTGGTAGGGAAATGAAGTGAGTTTTCCAATTTGGGGGCTGATTTTAGGTTCAAAAGAACCTAAAGGTTTGTAAGGTACCAGTTGATTGATGGTGCATATGAGTGATCTTATAATATATTTATAGGAATGTGGATTCTGAGCAACTGGTATAGACCAAGGAAGCATTTAAGAAGTAAAGTACCTAAAGACAGTGGTCTTTTGTGCTTTCAGGGCTAAAAAGTCAATACACTGTCAGGGATTATTAAAAAAAAAAGAAAAAAAAGAAAAAACCTGGGAAGATGTTCTGGAAATGTAGTCTGAACATACCATGTTGGTATCAGTTAAAACCTGATCCCTGGCAACTTATTTAACTTCATGGAGGGTTGATTGCTTCATTTGCAAAATATTTGCTTTTTTGCACGTATTTACATTATAAGACTTGTAAAGATTACAAGAGTGTCAGTGTTCATGTACTGTGATTACTGTAAAATAAACTAACATGCCTTTAGTATTCTTGTTTTTAATAAAGCCCTGATG
Organism: Capra hircus; assembly: GCF_001704415.2. Taxonomy (NCBI): domain Eukaryota; kingdom Metazoa; phylum Chordata; class Mammalia; order Artiodactyla; family Bovidae; genus Capra; species Capra hircus. The sequence goes on along the minus strand of NC_030813.1, from coordinate 63,749,981 downwards.
GTACATAACCATGATGCTTCATTTCCTTTAACTTGACATTTTACGGAAAATTAAATCAACTAAGAGAAGGTACTGAAGATTCGCGATGAGTGAGGAGAAGGAAAGATCTTTCCTCCTTCTATTATCTTCATTATTCATCTCTGAAAATAGAAACATTTTAATTCAAATCTGTAAATTTAGTTCAAAGAGATTAAAATATAAGGGAAAATTTTAAAAATATTTCCAAACTTTTGATCTGACCTATAACTATAGTAATGTCACGACAAATTTATTCAAAATTCTAAAAATTAAAAAAAAAATTCTACTTTATGTTATTGCTCGGGTGATTGAAGCCTATAGTTTGCTCAGCATGAATTGAGTATTTCTTTTTATATACTACCCTAAAAGCAATCTTTTAATATTCCATCAGTTATTTTTAAAAGTTTAGATTTGAAAAAAAGAAATTCTACTTCCTCCTTCAGTTTTGAAAATTTTAACCACTTTCTGTTGTTATTAAAGTAGACACCTGATGTGAAGAACGGATCCGTTGGAAAAGACCCTGATGCTGGGAAAGGTTAAAGGCAAAAGGAGGAGAGGTTGGCAGAGGATGAAATGGTTAGATAGCATCACTGACTCAATGGACGTGAATTTGAGCAAACTCTGGGAGATGATAGTGAAGGAGGGGAGAGCTTAGCATGCTGCAGTGCATGGGGTCACAAAAAGTTGGACACAACTCAGTGACTGAACAACAAAAACAAAGTAGAAAAATTTATAGAATTTGATGAGGGGAGAGATGACTGCATGTTAAATTTTAAAGAGGAAAGATAAGACACGGCTTGTCAGCGAGCAGGAGGAAACATTCCATTTTTACAGATCAATCCCTGTAAAATATTCTTCCCTCTTAGAAGCTAGTACTTAACGAGTATTACAGGGTCAGGTACTATTCCAACAGTTCAAATATTTAATTCATTGAGTCCTCCTAACAGTCTGTAAGGTAGTCTGTTATTATACCCACTGCATGCATGATGAATTCAAGGCAGTCTGCGCTCACTGACTTACCCAGGATCACACTGCTGGTTAACTACGTAAGTGGCAATATGGAAAGTACAAATTCAAAGTGCTGTAAAATATAACGTCAGTTTAAGATGGAAATTCTTTTCAATTATACTACAACTTTAAACATGTATAAAAAGAGGGCCTTCCCTGACATTCTAGTGGTTAAGACACCACATTTCCACTGCAGGGGGCACATACAAATGTGGGATGGTTGATACTCAGAACCAGAACAACTGATGTGCATAGTAAACCATGCACAGTGGGAAAGTAGACTTTCCCCAGTAAAGAACTCACCCGTAATTTTTCCGACTCCTGATTTCCTATCTTCGGTAGATTGCCATGGCAATGAAAAATGGGACACAGGTAGGGAAAATATTTAACTGTCAGGACTTAGGTAATTTTTTGTGGAAGTTTCTTTCATTGGTTGGGGTTTACAGAATATCATCCATTTACATTAGATTGGAATATTCATGGAGGCAGTCACTATGCATATTTTGTCCAGCTCTGATTCTGGCACTTAGAACAGGATCCAGAACAAATGCTTAAGAAAAATATGCTGAATAGCCTAGAAACAATAATATTAATACAATCTTCTCAGATTAAAGAAATCAAAGCATCTGTGTCTTCTCCAATTACTTTTTACTTCCCTACAAGGCCAAGACTAGAGTAAGGTGTGGAAGAGCAAGATCTGCAAAGCACAGCAGTGGTAACAGGTGTCCATTACAAAACTGTGATGCAACTATAAGTTCCATGAGGATACAAAGCAAATGTATTTTATTTCTCCCGACATTCTCAGGGCCCAGCACATGTACAACAAACATATAATAGATACAACAGAAATAAAAGAGAAACTTTTAAGATATGAGATGACATCCTGTGGTTCTGAAGGGAATCTAAGGGAGTTGTTCCTTACTACCTGGTATCAGAAGAGAATAGTGGGATTCAGATATAGAACTAGTAAATCCAAATACAGTTGTGCTATAAAAGGGGAAAGGAATCATGTATGTATGAATGTGTCTATCTATCATTTCTGTCCTACACAACATTTGTGCCTATTTAATTCCATTCAGTGTGCTCTTCTTTATCCTATCCATCCTTGGACAATATCAAATTGGGATCCTGCCCTTTAAGGTACTGGTTATCCTCCATATTGACTGAAACAGCAACCCTGAATAAGCCGTTTGAAAGCTTTGATGCCTATGTAGGTCACTCATGTTTTCTTCAGTAGAATGGCATGTGCTTACTCACTCAGTTATGTCCGACTCTTTGTGACTCCATGGACTGTAGCCTGCAGGCTCCTCTGTCCATGGGGATTCTCCAGGCAAGAATACTGGAGTGGGTTGCCTTGCCCTCCTCCAGGGGATCTTCCTGACCCAGGGATCAAACTTAGGTCTCCCGCATTGCAGGTGGATTGTTTACTATCTGAGTCACCAGGGAAGGCCAAGAATACTGGAGTGGGCGGCCTATCCCTTCTTCAGAGGATGTTCTGGAACCAGGAATCCAACCAGGGTCTCCTGTATTGCAGGAGGATTCTTTACCAGCTAAGCTACCAGGGAAGCCCAGAATGGCACGTGTATTAATATCTGAAATGCTCTAGCTGGTGTTTGGTCTGGCTGAAACAATAGCTGAATTAAAATTCCAAGGCTGGAATGACCCTGGAGTATTTATGTGCCCTTGTGTGGCTTGAAAAGAGAGAAGAGGTGAAGAGGAAGTTAGAGAGAAAACCGGAAACCAGGTTACATGCAGGCTTCTAGACTTTGGCTTTTACACTGAGTAAAAGGCGGCAACAGTAAGGCTTGTAGCAGAGGAGTGAGCTGATTTTGGCTTTTGGAAACTTACTCTGAGTGCTGTGTTAAGAACAGTCTTTGTGGTAGGTGGGGCAAATATAGAAGCCGAGGCACCTTTTAGAAAACTTTTGAAATAATTCATGAGAGTGATGATGGTTGTGACCCTGATACAGGCAACAGAAGTGGTAAAAAATGGCCATATTCTAGATATATTTTAAAGATAGATAAAACAGGATTTGCAAACAGATTGGATGGAGGATATAAAAGAAGTCAAGGATGCAACCAAGGTTGTTGGTCTGAGCATTTGAAAGGATGGAGCTTTCACTAACCAAGATGAAAAATTCTTCAGATAGAGGAGAACTGAATCACTGTTACTACCTACCTAGTCTGTATATCTCTAGTTCCTAGGCTGTATATCTCTAGTTACCTCCTTTTTTGTGTGTAATTTTACTGAAGTACACACCTGACCACATCTTTAGCTAATTAAAATGTTACTTTGGATCACTATTTTAAGACAAAGTCCAAACTCCTTAACTTGATCTCATTCAGCTTTTATTTCTTTTTTCCCTATTTTTTCTCCTCTGGTCCCTACTCCCACCATCACACAGGCTATTATAAAGAATTACATTCTTTCCACCTCCAAAACATGCAGCTTCCATGTTCCATTCATTCTTCAGGTGTCACCTTAGGTATTACTTCTTCAGGGAAATTATTATTGTAGAAAACTACAATACCTGTATATGAATGTTTTGCCAATTCAATTTGCATTATATCATAATTGCTTGTTTAATTTTATTAATCATTCAATATAAGCTTCAGTTCAGTTCAGTTCAGTCGCTCAGTCGTGTCCGACTCTTTGCGACCCCATGAACTGTAGCACGCCAGGCCTTCCTGTCCGTCACCAACTCCCTGAGTTCACCCAAACTCATGTCCACTGAATCAGTGATGCCATCCAGCCATCTCATCCTCTGTTGTCCCCTTCTCCTCCTGCCCCCCAATCCCTCCCAGCATCAGAGTCTTTTCCAATGAGTCAACTCTTCGCATGAGGTGGCCAAAGTACCAGAGTTTCAGCTTTAGCATCATTCCTTCCAAAGAACACCCAGGACTGATCTCCTTTAGAATGAATGGACTGGTTGGATCTCCTTGCAGTCCAAGGGACTCTCAAGAGTCTTCTCCAACACCACAGTTCAAAAGCATCAATTCTTTGGCACTCAGCTTTCTTCACAGTCCAACTCTCACATCCATACATGACTACTGGAAAAACCATAGCCTTGACTAGACGGACCTTTGTTGGCAAAGTAATGTCTCTGCTTTTGAATATGCTATCGAGGTTGGTCATAACTTTCCTTCCAAGGAGTAAGTGTCTTTTAATTTCATGGCTGCAGTCACCATCTGCAGTGATTTGGGAGCCCCCCAAAATAAAGTCTGACACTGTTTCCACTGTTTCCCCATCTATTTGCCATGAAGTGATGGGGCTGGATGCCATGATCTTCGTTTTCTGAATGTTGAGCTTTAAGCCAATTTTTTCACTCTCCTCTTTCACTTTCATCAAGAGGCTTTTTAGTTCCTCTTCACTTTCTGCCATAAGGGTGGTGTCATTTGCATATCTGAGGTTATTGATATTTCTCCCAGCAATCTTGATTCCAGCTGTCCTTCTTCCAGCCCAGCATTTCTCATGAGGTACTCTGCATATAAGTTAAATAAACAGGGTAACAACATACAGCCTTGACGTACTCTTTTTCCTATTTGGAACCAGTCTGTTGTTCCATGTCCAGTTCTAACTGTTGTTTCTTCAGGAGGATGCAAATGCGACTTTTCACTGTTAAATTTAGCTATTGCTAATGTAACAAAGCTCTCAAAACATGGAATCTTAACAAGACACTGATCACTTAAATTGCTCACAAATCTACAATATAGGCAGTCTTGGTGGGGAAAGTTTGTTACTATTTCATGTGCTGTCAGCTGGGATGGCTTGATTCAAGTTAGAGTCAAGAATCCACTTTAAGATAACTCATGAATATTTCCGGCAAGTTGGTGTTGGATGTTCATCTCTCTCCACTTGGGTCTTTAGGTTACTGAGTCCAAGAGCAAACTGCCCAAAAGTTTCAGGCAGAAACTGTACTACCTTTCATAACCTGACCTCAGAAGTTAAATATATAGCTTCACTTTCACCATAGTATATGCTTGCCCAGATCCAAAGAAGGAAACAGATGCCCAACTCTTTATGGGAAGAGTGGCAAAGTCACATTTAAGAAGAGTATGTAAAATGGGAGCTATTACTGCAGCCATTTTTCAAAATGTACAATCTAATCTGCGAGCCTCACTGTTGTGTCTTTGCAATGCAGCAAATCATCTGGCATATATCAGAGGCTCAATAAATATCTTTGGAATAATTAAAATGTCTTTCTTAATAGCTTCCTTTTCCAGCCACTATAGGAAACTTCCCTTTTTTATGGATGCTAAGTTTTGTTTATTGTATTTTGGCTTTGTTTTACTTCTGAGGAACGTGCTATGCATAGGGAGTAAGGTCCACATAACTAATTCTGTGTGTTTCACCTGGATAGAATCTGTATTTCTTCCACTGGAGCCATTTAATCTGTAAAATGCTTACAAGGACAAGAGTTTCCAGTATTTCTTACTTCTCATTAAGATATTACCACATTTCTTTGGAAACTGTTGCATAGAACAGAAACCATTATTGTGCTAAGCTGTATAATTTTATGGAAACCAATTGACTAGTTTTTTGCATTTGGTTTTCCTATAAAACTCTGGACTAGACATTAATGTTTAGCTATTACAGTAACAAAACTAATACACATATTGATTTGTAAAGTGCCTTTCTTCTGCAAAGCCTAAAGTTTTACTTAAATATTTTTGTGTTTTTAAAGTAATAAATTAAGTGACTTTGCCATTCCTGGAATTGTAGTTATTATAATTAAACAGAAATTATATTACCAACCTCTCCAGAAAATATTATTTCAAATTTTTGATCATTTTTTCTCTTTAGCTACATCTACACATACATAAGTAGATTCTCAATATACCATAACAGGATGAAAATCCAATACTGCCATTTCCTAAAGACCTGGAATGTTGGTAGTGACATTTACTGAATGCAGTCGAACTTTATACTGTGCAATTCATAAACACTCAAACCTCTGAGTCTCAGAGAGTTTGTAACTTGCTCAATGTTTGTCTGATGATACAGTGTGTTTTTTTCTACTATAAATAATTTATTTTTTCTCCTAACCATACTTATAAGTCCTTAACAGTTCTATTCATAAGTGCTTATTTTGACAAAGGGATTGGTCATATGAAACATATTTTCCTGATACCATCTGACTTAAGATAGAAGACTTCAATATTTGCCAGGAAGATTTTTTTCAGTTTCCCTAAACAAAGATAATCCTTTCCTTATCAATACTCCCATAATGTCCTTGGGCCTATATTTACCATAATATTTTCACTTCATGTAACAGATATTTTTAAAAATCTATATTCCAAATCAAGCAAAGAACTCAATAAAGGAGTCTGGATACTCTTCATAGTCCTTTCCATAACACTTGGCAGAAAGCCAGGTATATTGGCTTTATTCCTTTAAGACCCATTCTATTCCCATTATCTCTTTATATCTATTCCCACTATCTTTGATGAGGATCACTCTGTCTCTCTTCCAGATGCTTTTTCGAGACTCATTAGATTATAACATGGTCTTTTATGGCAGACAAACAAAACTCATGTGACTTTAAATCCTAACATATAGAAACACTACTTTCACATAAGTGCCCAGTAAGTGCACTGAATAAATGCTTTTCCAAGTTTAAAAAAGCTCTCATAGCAGTCTTTTTGAGAATTAAAAAAAAAAAGCTTTAAAAAACTGAAAATGCAAAGTGAAAATAATTTACAGTTACCTTCACATTGAGAAAGTACTTGTGAGATGATTACCATTTGCCATTCTGTCTCAGAGGGAGAGGTTGGCACCAAATCTCTGTTACGAAAAAGCCACTCATTTTTACTGCTTCTTCCGAAACTCACTGTGATACTGACTCACAGGCCCATTATTTCTAGAGCAAATATGAGCAACCATCTCTGGCAAGACCAAAACACTGCTTGCAAAATAAGCTGACATGGCAGAATTAGGTAATTGTAACAATGCTAAAAGATGCTGTATGGTTTTGCTCTTGGGCCAAGTGTCCCAAAGCACTTACAGCTTTCTTAAGACCGATGCTGATTTGCTCATATCAGTCGAGGCTAAGATGGGTGGGCCGAATGAAGCCAAGCTGGCTTTCTGCCCCGGAAGCGCCAAGTCCCATCATGGAGAAACTCTGGGGAGACAAGAGGGACACAAAGAATGCTGAAGAGAGAAAATAGACTGCCAGTCAGGAGACATTCTAGTTATCACTACTTTGACTGTCAGAAGAGGTCAGATTTCTACTAAACTATTCTCAGGAGGCTCTGCCTGCAGACAATATTTTATAGTTTATCCAGTCCCAGGCTCTAACCTGGTGAGTTCACGCCTTTGTCTGCCATCTTCCTCCTTCTTGGACACTCTCATCTAGCCTCGCCAGCCTCCTTTGGTTCTTGGACAAGCCAAACTTGTTCTTGCCTCAGAAGCTTTGAACTGGCCCTGCTGCTCTCTCTTTCTTAAAGACTCAGCTCAGATGTGACCAGAGAGGTCTACTTTGACTCCTGATCTCAGTGACTTTCTATGCCTTCTCACTCTCATCCTCCTCACTATTTTTCTTTAATTTTCTCTATATAGTTCAGTATATATTCATATGCACATACTTATTTACAGTCTATCTCTCCCCACAAGGAGTTCCACAAGAGAAGGCTTTTATTTCATCAAATGCTACAATCCTAGCCCATGAAACAGTGGCTGATAAAGAGTAGGTACCCATTACTTGTTGTATGGGTAAATTTTAAATGTGTTACCTCACTGTGTAACACTTTTCACTTTGTTTTGCCAGACTTCCACTGAAGTCTGCTACCTGCTTAAGTACACGTGTGTGTGTTTTGGAGGGCAAGTCAAGGAAAAGAGGTGATTTCCTCTTATAGACTGGCACAGAGCAGAGCCAAATAAGTAGCTCCAAGGGGAAGAGACATGAACAGGTTTAAGATTTCCATCGATATTGAATTTTTAGCTAGAGATGATTATAAATATGTAAGCATCTCACCAAACTCATAGAAATCTTTGAAAGGCTAGGATACAGGATAAGGAATTCAATCTCATTTTATTTAAACTCTAAAAGGTAAGGTGACCTCAACTGGCATCTACATCATAATTAATGATGCTGACTGCTCCATATGTCTTGTGGTTTGGATGTGAATGGGTGCAGGGTCTGGGGAAGAGGGATTCAGCTAATGAACAGGAAGGCCTGCTACCATCCGTTCTGTTTCTTCATTGCTGGGCTTGTACAGTGGTTTATTTTATTTTACTTATAGTATCAAATATCAAAGATGACTGTCTGCTAATTTCAGTAATGCAGTACTCCTTCTTAAATGACATTAGTCATTCTTATGAAAAAAATGTTTATTCTGCTTTTCCAGCTGTAATGTGACTTTCTTACAGATGCAAAGGACAAAGCCCTGCTAGTGACACACGAGTATTTTCCCTTGATTTGCTGACACATGTAATATCCTGGATCCATGCTTTTCAGGGATGAAATCTTTTAACCAAGTAACTCCAGAAGAGAAGTTAAGCGTTTACCCCAAAAGTTTTCTGGTGATCATTTGCAAGCAATTAATACCTTGTCATCTGAGGTGTTATGAAACCTAACCGTTTGGGCTTCATGGGTTTCTTTCTGCAAGAAGAAATCATTTTTACAGTTTTTTCTAAGCTAATGTTTTCTAGTCTCTTCAATATTTTGCACATTAATGAAAATAAGATCTCGAAATGATGACTAAGATGAGATATGAAATCGTATATTTCTCTCTAGATCTCCATCAAGCCTTCAAGGTCTTTAGTCTCAGTATTCAAAAAACTGTAATAAACAATTTAAAATAGATAAATTAAACATCTTGCAAATCCAGGGAGTTATTCTAAGTGGTTGGAACTTTAATAATAAGCAGTAAAAAGTAGGACATTGAGCTATCACAGGAAATAGCACCTATGAAAACGAGCAGGAGTACAGGGCTATAAATCTGCTGACATATTCATGAGAAAGTTTACTATAAGCCTTTACTCAATAGTTCTTTGAGCATAAACACAAGACAGTGGGCCTTTAAGACCTGGGAATCTCCACATTTACCAAAGCAAAAGTGAGTCAAATCTCCTACACTTGATATTAAATCACCATCAATCAACAAGTTGAAGCTCAAATCATAGATGTCCATGAAACACTTTTTTCAGTCTAGAATTTAAAATCTGCTAAAGCAAGTGATTTTTTTTTCTGCTTCCATGGAACCAGAATTCTATTTAGAGGTAAGCACTTCATGTATTTTTTAGAGCTGCTCTGTAAGTTTAATACTTAGAGGTATAGCTGGAAATGGGATACTCTCACTGGCCATTTTCATGACTAAGTTAACTAGTGTAATCTTTAAAAAAGAACTCAGAGTCAGCTCACTTGGACACTCTTCCTGTGGCAAACATGACATCTTGATTCCCCCTCAAGCTTATGGCAAACACCTTGACAAGTTACAGACTGGTGCTTTCTTTCTCTAAGCGGAGATGAAGGTTGATCACATCTTCGTCAGAAACAGCATGTTTGTGTGGATTGGAAAAGCTGACCCTGACAGGGTCACCAGTCAGGGATGGTGAGAAGCCATGAGGACTCCTACATTATCAGGTATCAGAGCATCAGGGTCAGAAAAAAGTTGAGCAGAGATCAGGATTTCCTTTATGTCCCTCTGACCCTAGATGTAATGAGGTCAGTCAGCAGCGACCAGTCCAGTTGCTCACACTTCTTTCTCACCTTCTCTACCTTTCTTTTTACCTCCTCCCCACACCCCAATCTGGAGTCTTTAATGCTGTAAGTGCAGACTCAGTCAAGTGCAACTCTTTGCAACCCCATGGACTGTAACCTTCCAAGCTTCTCTGTTCATGGAATTTTCCAGGCAAGAACACTGGATAGGATTGCGATTTCCTACTCTAGGAGATGTACCAGACCCAGGGATCAAACCAGCATCTCCTGAGTCTCCTGCATTGGCAGGCAGAATCTTTTACTGCTGAGCCACCAAGGAAGTCCAGTTCAGTTCAGTTCAGTTCAGTGGCTCAGTCATGTCTGACTCTTTGCGACCCCATGAACTGCAGCACGCCAGGCCTCCCTGTCCATCACCAACTCCTGGAGTTCACTCAGACTCACGTCCATCGAGTCAGTGATGCCATCCAGCCATCTCATCCTCTGTCATCACCTTCTCCTCCTGCCCCCAATCCCTCCCAGCATCAGAGTCTTTTCCAATGAATCAACTCTTCACATGAAGTGGCCAAAGTACTGGAGTTTCAGCTTTAGCATCATTCCTTCCAAAGAACACCCAGGACTGATCTCCTTCATAATGGACTGGTTGGATCTCCTTGCAGACTCTCAAGAGTCTTCTCCAACACCACAGTTCAAAAGCATCAATTCTTCATTGCTCAGCTTTCTTCACAGTCCAACTCTCACATCCATACATGACCACTGGAAAAATCATAGCCTTGACTAGACAGACCTTTGTTGGCAAAGTAATGTCTCTGCTTTTGAATATGCTATCTAGGTTGGTCATAACTTTCCTTCCAAGGAGTAAGCGTCTTTTAATTTCATGGCTGCAGTCACCATCTGCAGTGATTTTGGAGCCCCCAGAAAATAAAGTCTGACACTGTTTCCACTGTTTCCCCATCTATTTGCCATGAAGTGATGGGGCTGGATGCCATGATCTTTGTTTTCTGAATGTTGAGCTTTAAGCCAACTTTTTCACTCTCTTCTTTCACTTTCATCAAGAGGCTTTTTCGTTCCTCTTCACTTTCTGCCATAAGGGTGGTGTCATCTGCATATCTGAGGTTATTGGTATTTCTCCCAGCAATCTTGATTCCAGCTTGTGCTTCTTCCCTACCCGCCCACCACCCCAGGAGTCTTCCAAAAATTAACAAAATCCTCAGTGATAGAACTGTGAGCCCTTTGTGCTGTGCTGTGTTTAGTTGCTTAGTCGTTATCTGTCTTTTTGCGACCCCATGGACTGTAGCCCACCGGGTTCCTCCGTCCATGGGATTCTCCAGTCAAGAATACTGGAATGGGTTGCCATGCCCTCCTCCAGGGGGATCTTCCCTACGGATTGAACCCAGGTCTCCTGCATTTCAGGTGGATTCTTTACCAGCTGAACTACCAGGGAAGCCCCTGAACCCTTTAGTGTCTTTAATAGAGAGTGAGTCTCTGATGAAAACAATCATCAACTTGTTCAGAATTGGTTCCAAATATCACTCCTTTTTAGCAACATAAGTAGAAATTTGGCAGAAGAAAAACTATCCCATCTCTGGATTACTCAGTTTGTAACTTCTCTACATGCTGATGTTGGCTTTTTGACAAACATTTCCCCATAGTCATTGATTTGGGAAGAAGATTGGGAAGGAAATAAAGAAGAAGGGAAAGGAAATAAAAAGAATTCAACTTAGCCAGAGGCTTGGGGCTAGAGAGGAGATGTGGACCAGAGTTAGAAATAGGCACTGAGACCTTTAGATCACGTACAGGAAAAGTCTTTGAAACTGCCACAGTGGACTCAAGTGTAAGGAGTCATTATTGAGCACATTCTGTTTTCCCCATTATCTTTTCATGTGTATTCTACTATTATTTAATGAAAGAGCCTCAGGGAAGCCCTCCTGTCTCCTTATCTCATAAGTGTCTGCTGGAAGTCATGCTCCTCTTCACCATGAGGGTCCAGGGATTGGTGGTCATCACTGCCAAACAATCCAGCTTCATTTTATGAGTAATTTTAGACAAAAGAAATTGGCAGGGTGATTTCAGGAAAAGGGAAAAATAAACACAGCATAAAACCAGAGCTATGGATTGAAGTCCCTTAAGTATTAATTGTAGAGTTTTTATGTCAGAGTAAATTGCTCCTGTGAAGCGAATATGACTTTTAAAAGAAACAGGGGGCCTGGGTGTTCCTTTCTGATGATCCTCCCTGTTTTGTCTTAGAGCTGGCCTGAGAAGGAAATCCCATTTACCAGGAATTGATGTCTCTTTAGTTCTAGTTGTTAAAACAACCTTCAGCTTGGGGACCCACCTGGGTACTGATTTATCACTTTGATGTTTTCAGAAGTTTATTTATTTTCATATTTTATCTCTCAATCCAGTATGATTTTAACAGGTAATTCCCATGCCTCTTCTAGGGTATGCTTAATAGCAAACTTTTAAGACAAGGTAGTTCTCCTTTTTATGGCTGGGTGGAATACGCTTCCCAACTGTGTGCTTAATCTCAGAGTTTTCTGAGAAGTGTGAGGGTTTACTTGTCCCACTAAATAAAGCCCTACAACACTCAACAGTGTTTAAAAAGCCCAGTGAGCCCTGTTTCTACCTTCATTCTTCTGCACTGGGGACTAAATTGATTCTCTGCTTATCTGAGGAGGAATAATTTTTTTTCTCATTATGCCCCATATTTTAGAGCATTTCTTTTTATTTCCAAAGGTAGAAGTTATGAAATTCTAAGGGAGAAAATGATTATTGTATATTTATTCCTAAATTCCTGTAAGATTTTACTCTTATCAGGCAATAAATATTCTTCAAAACTGCCATGAAAATGAGAAAACTTGTGAGTGCTTTCACTATATGTTTTTCCCAAAGGGAAACATTATGAGTTTCCTTTCACTGTCTAAATAGCAGGATGACAAAAAGGCAAAGTAAGAACTTCAGTGGGTTCCTGATGTCACACATTGTTTAGCATAGGTACGGCTGGGGGAAAAGGATGGACTATGAAAATTCCCAGTTATGTTAGTGTCTTTCTAGTCCAGGATCCATAGAGGATATGGGCCAGGATTTTTGCTAATAGGTATAATGTGAGAGAGTTTTGCTAGGTGTTGGAGGTCAATATGTAGGAGAAAGTTGATATGAGGTAACAGCAAAAGATATTGTGGTGGAAGGAATATTGGTTTTGTGCTCATCTTTCCCATTTTTTGCCAAGAAGATCTTGGGCAAGTTACAACTTGGACCACAATTTCCTTATTTATAAAATTGGCACAATAAAAATTATGAAAGAATTATTCTTTTTTTTTATTCTTTTTTTTAAACTTTTATTTTTTTTTATTTTTTATTTTTTAAATTTTAAAATCTTTAATTCTTACATGCGTTCCCAAACATGAACCCCCCTCCCACCTCCCTCCCCACATCTCTCTGAGTCATCCCCATGCACCAGCCCCAAGCAAGCTGCACCCTACGTCAGACATTATTCTGAAGACTGCAAATTATTTACGTAAAGCACTAGCATATAATGGATATTTAGTAAATTTTTACCATTATGATGATATAGTCCTTGAACTCTAGGCAACTATTAATAGCATTCACTTAGGGAAGGAGATGATAAATACAAGATAAAATGGCTTATTTGAGATATTGTATACTAAATTCCCATGAGTGGTAGTAATGCTTGCCTCTCACACAAGAGGTCACTGAGGTGTACTCACCCGGAGACTTTCAAAGAAGACTCAAGACCTAACTATTGGCTGACTTTACAGCATCACCAGATGGAAACATTTGGAGACAGGAGAGAGAGTAATGAGAGGTAAATATTTGAAGACAGGAGCAGGAGTCCAGCAGGGCAATGGGTTTGGGTGAAAAAACAAACAGACACCAAAACCAACAAAAGCACTTCTGAAGGTTTTCAAACTTCAGTTGAACTCAGAGAGCATAACCTTACAGCATTACATACATCTTGCAGGTATTCAGTAAGTCAATGTTTTACTAAATTCGGTTTAGTTCAGTCGCTCAGTCATGTCTGACTCTTTGCGACTCCATGGACTGCAGCACACCAGGCCTCCCTGTCCATCACCAACTCCCGGAGCTTGTACAAACTCATGTCCATCGAGTCGGTGATGCCATCCAACCATCTCATCCTCTGTCATCCCCTTCTCCTGCTGCCTTCAATCTTTCCCAGCCTCAGAGTCTTTTCCAATGAGTCAGCTTTTTGCATCAGATGGCCAAAGTATTGGAGTTTCAGCTTCAGCATCAATCCTTCCAATGGATATTCAGGACTGATTTCCTTTAGGATGGACTGGTTGGATCTCCTTGCAGTCCGAGGGACTCTCAAGAGTCTTCTCCAGCACCACAGTAAACTCTTACTATATACCTAGCTTTGCATTAGAGTGGAGAATAATGATGACATGACCTCCATTCTCTGCAGTTTAGAGTCTAGTGGGGATGTCAACAACAACAACAAAACCAAGAAAAAAAAAGAAAATATATTACAACAGAATACAGTGTTTTTGTTGTTGAATTATTCTATCTGCCTACATATCTATATATTTCTTGATATATTAAGAAAACATATCAAGTATCAGCTCTAGATGGGAAGTCTGGCAGGGCTTTTTGTGAAGGCCAATTTTTAAATGAGATTTGAAAGATAAGATTAACCCCACATGCAAAGCATAAGAATTTTTGAGGAGGAGATAACAGGGGGGGAAAGACAAAACCAAAAACGACTGCAAAAACAAAGACATAAGGTTTGAAGGCACTTGCTACCCAACACTCGGTCTCTAGATGAACAGTATTAATGTCACTTGGGACCCTAATAGCAAGGCAAAACCCAGGTACCACTTTAGAAGTACTGAATCTGAATCTTCATTTTTAAGATGTCCAGGTGATTCATAAGAACATTTAATGTGAGAAACAGACGTAAAATTGACTTTTGAATAAACCGAATGGAGGTTTTTGGCTGGCTTGAGAAAGGCTGTTTCAGTGTAGTGGGGGTAGAAACCAGATGGGAATGGGCTGAAGAATGGCAAGGATTAAGGAATGAACCCAGCATGGAGATACCTCATTATGGACGTCTTATTTGGAAAGAGATGAGAACAGAAGATAGAGGCATCAGCTGAAAGAGAAAACAGGGTCAGAAGAGAAGTTGCTTAAGATGAAGAATGTGTGTTTTTGTACGTAAAGATTACACCTAGATGAGAAGGAGAGTGATGATGAGAACATAGAGAGATGATCTAAGGATGAGGTCCTCAACAATGCAGGACAAAGCAGAAAGGCAGCATGGCAAAATTAACCTGTGATGGGAGAAGTGACACTTCCTGTACTGGAGCAAATGGAAGAGTGGAAAGGATGTGTGCCCTGTGAATTTATTGATGCCATAATTAGCTTCTGGCACACTAATTGTCTTCTGTCAATGAAGCATAAGGCATGAACATCAGCTGCAAACAAGGGTAGTAGGGATTTAAAAAGTGAGAAGTTAATGAACTAATCTCTGAGAAGTACAAGCTGGAAGAACAAACAATAGTTGGATTACTGGTAGTGGTAAGCAGACAGTGATCAGTGCCTATTTAATATGTAGTGAAGTCTGCCCCATCACATGATTTTTTTTTCCCAAGCTGTGCTCACTTTATGGGCACAATGTAGAGAAAGCAGACGCTTAGGTTCATGCAAGGTTGGGGTTAATAATAAAAAATCATCCTTTAACACTGCAATTTGTCTAAATCCAGTTCTTGGCAACTGTTTCTGTCTACAGAAGTTAGAGATTAGATGCATATATTTAACATCAAATTATAATAACTTGGTGCCTATTATTCACTTTCAATGTGCTCAGTTTTGCATACATTTTCTGGGAACTTTATAGCAATGAAGTTATGTATTATCAGCCCTACTTTACTGCTGCAACTGAATATAAAGAAGATCCAGTAAACCTTAAGTAAATTATAATGCCAAGAGTCAAACTGAGATCTATTTAACTCCCACCACCAGTTATGTCATAATAATGAAAGGAATTTTTTTAAAGGGAAAAATAAGAAGATTGGGGTTTTTATGTGTCTTTTTCTTTTTTTCTTTATTTTTTTTTATTCAAAGCAAAAAAAAAAATTGGTTTCTTTGGATGGTCTTTCACCCCTCAGTGGTGTTATGAAATTGAATTAAATATGACATGTGCTCTCTCTTTTCAGCTGAATACAAGCAGCAGATACATATGGACTCTTGAAGATCTTGCCTCACATTTCCTTGCCACCATGTGAGAAGTTTGAGAGGAAGATCAGCTAAGCACCATGTAGGGACAGACATGTGGATAGTCTTTACAAGTTTTTGAGAAGTCTACAAAGGATTTATCTTGACTTGATACTTCCTTCCTTGCAAAATGTGAAGGTTATGGCATTTATTTTGACTGATATAAATTGCAGAAAATGTTAAACAATAAGATTCCAAAATGAGTATCAGCTGAAGAAGTCAGATAACAAACTCAAATGCCTACAGAAGCCTGGAACAAAACATAAAGGAGTAAAGAGTGTCAGTTAGAAGACAGCAAAGGAAAATGGGGGGCCTGGTATAAACTGAGAGTCACTCATTGGTTTAATCCAACTGATGGCACACAAGAATTCCAGTTCAGTGTTGCAAAATCCTCCTGTGATCTGAGAGAAAACAGTCTAAAATTCTGTGAAATAAACATCTTAAAACATTCATTGGCAAAACCAAATGTATAAGCCAGCATGGAACTAAAAGATAAACTGAGACATGTTACATTTTTTTAGTTCATTTGAGCAAAGATGAATTCAAATTGGGTAGCACCAAACCCAAGTAGTCAGGAGTGCTCTTCCAACAGGAGGCAGGGGAAAAACTTACACAGAGAAAGTAGAGAAGCAGAGGTAGGAAATTATTCAGTTGGCTATTGCTTATTGCCTGTGTTGTTGCTCAGTCGCTAAGTCATGTCTGACTCTTTGCAATCCCAGGCAGTACTCCAGGCTTCCCTGTCCATCATTATCTCTTGGAGTTTGCTCAGACTCATGTCTACTGAGTCGGTGATGCTATCTAACTATTTCATCCTCGGTTACCCCCTTCTCCTCCCTTCAATCTTTTCCAGCATCAGGGTCTTTACCAATGAGCCGGCTCTTTGCATCAGTTGACCAAAGTATTGGATCTTTGGCTTCAGCATCGGTCCTTCCAATAAATATTCAGGGTTGGTTTCCCTAGGATTGACTGGTTTGATCTCCTTGGTGTCCAAGGGACTCTCAAGAGTCTTCTCTAGCACCGTCAATTCTTTAGCACTCAGTCTTCTTTATGGTCCAACTCTCACTGTGATCTGTTGTCCTTAGTATTTTGATTTTTCTAACACTGAGGCATTTGCAGGCTTAGATTTTGGTTAACTTATGTAGGCTGCCAGGGCATGAGTCACTTCAGTCTCATGGCCTGCTTATTTAATTATGTTTCCAATGTATAAGCCCATGAGTCTCCAGTTTGCCACTTCTGTAGAGGTACTTTTAAAATCTGTGTCAGAGATCACAGATTGCCAAATACCAACTTTAATCACCAATCTTAGGAAGCCAGTTTCAGTTTCAGTTCAGTAACTCAGCAGTGTCTGACTCTTTGCAACCCCATGGACTGCAGCACACCAGGCTTCCCTGTCCATCACCAACTCCCAGAGCTTGCTCTGACTCATGTCCATTGAGTTGGTGATGCCATCCAACCATCTCATCCTCTATTGTCCCCTTCTCCTCCTGCTTTCTATTTTTCCCAGCATCAGGGTCTTTTCCAATGAGTCAGTTCTTCCCATCAGGTGGCCAAAGTATCGGAGTTTCAGCTTCAGCATCAGTCCTTCCAATGAATATTCAGGACTGATTTCCTTTAGGATTGACTGGTTTGATCTCCTTGCAGTCCAAGAGTCTCCAGAGACTCTCAAGAGTCTTCTCCAACATCACAGTTCAAAAGCATCGATTCTTTGGTGCTCAGCTTTCTTTATAGTCCAACTCTCACAATCATACATGACTACTGAAAAAAACCATAGCTTTGACTAGATAGACCTTTTTTGGAAAGTAATGTCTCTGCTTTTTAATATGCTTACTAGGTTGATCATAGCTTTTCTTCCAAGGAGCAAGCATCTTTTAATTTCATGGCTTCAGTCACCATCTGCAGTGATTTTGGAGCCTAAGAAAATAAAACCTGTCCCTGTTTCCATTGTTTCCCTATCTATTTGCCATGAAATGATGGGACTGGATGCCATGATCTTCATTTTTTGAAGCCAGGAAGCCAGATACCCCTTTAAAATCTCTTGTAAATGGTTCATATGAGAAATATGATCTACTAGATATAGTTAGACATCTTTTAATTTGTTCTGTAATTTAGAGAAGTTATCCGAGAGAAAGAACTATCTTCAAACCTGAAGCAAGAGAAAGAGAGAAAATTATGCTTTTCTTGTACAAATCATGAGTGTCTCTTTAATGAGTGAGTTACCAGCCCATAGGGAAAAAATAGCTTCATTATGAAAAAAATACAGAATATCTTTATTCAGCAGTGGTTCTTATTTATGAACCAAAGAATTAAAAAAACTTAATCAATTTATCATAATGAACTTCCCAGGGGTAGTCAACAAGAACATTATAAGCACAGCAGGTAAGTTTTCCAACAATAATGGTATTATGCTTCTTTCTATACAAAGCATGATTTCAGTAGCTTTGTATTTCAATTAAACCTATAAATAAACAAAAGTCACAGTGACAAAAATCACAGCCCATCATCTAAGACTCACATGTGAGATGGTCGCATTTCATCTCAGGAGCACTGAAAGTGTGAATAAGATTGTAAGCTCAGTGAATTTCTTACTTTTCCCTAAATATGCCTCTTACTTTTGTGACTCCACATTTGTTATTAGATTCCTTTCCTTTTAACTTGGCCCAGAATGCCTGTCAAAGTTCTGTCTACCAACTCCAGTCTCAAAACAGCTTCCTCCTCATTGATCTGGTGAATGAAGGTCCTAGCTATGTATGTATCCATTGCAATTCAGGTAGTAGGTGGATTCAGGTAAGGAACATGGATTGCGAATATTCTTTCTGGTAGATTGGAAGAGCCTCATGAGAGAGAGAAACTGACCAACACATTTGTTCTAGACTAACCAACAGAGCTAAGACTTTCAAGCAGTTTGGGACAATGACAGTTCTTTAATCTCTCAGTGGTATCCTTCACAGTAACAGGGCATCAGAGATTAGCAAGTCAAAATATTAATGGCAAGGGGAGGTGGGCAGCGTCAGTACAGAGGTGTGTACAGCTTTGAGACTATCAATTGTGTCTTGACTAGTCCCATCTGGAAATTAAAGCCAAATCCTTGAAAGCAGGGGGCAAGGGGGGTACAATAAACAAAAATGAAGAATTAAGTGGAAGAGCTTTTGCTGATCTGATATTACAGCTACATTCTAAGGAAGAGAATGTGATTTTATGAGAGTCATGTTGTCAACTGACATGAGTTTGAGCAAGCTCCAGGAGATGGTGAAGGACAAGGAAGCCTGGCATGCTGCAGTCCATGTGGTCACAAAGAGTCAGACATGACTGAGCAACTGAACAACAACAGGTGTTCTTAAAACAAATTTATTTCTGTGAATATAATCTTTTAATAGCTGCCCTTTTTATCCACTCTTGTTAAATGTGTAGTTAACCAGGGACTCTGGTGAACTAATTTCCAGAAACTGTGACTATGTTAGTATACATGCCCAATAGACTTGGCAGATGTAGTCATCCACAGAATGACTGGTCTCCCTCCTTCCTGCCTGCCCTTTAGATTCTATTTTCCATACAGCAGCTTTCATATTCTTTCACAATGTGCATCTGATCTTGTTCCTGCTCTTCTTGGATCTCCCCAAGGGCATTCCTTTACACACAGAATAAATTCTGAAATCTAGACTTTGACTTCCAAGACTCTATGTGATCTGGCATCGAAATTTCCTTCTTCAGCCTTTCTCCTCCTATTCTGCTTCTGTCTTCCTATGCTCCGATCACCTGGCTTTCCTTAATGTTCTATGAACATGCTGCACATACACCCTCTTCAGGACTTTTGTAATTACTGTTCAATCTGCAGGGGATACTTTTGCCTCTGACAGCCATAGGGCTTGCTGAAATAACTTCCTTCAGGTTTCTTCCTAACCAACCGCACACCCTACCTAAACTAGTTTACCATCATTCATTTTATCCTTGCCCTACCCCTATGTTATTTTACTTCATTACACTCACTGCTATCAGTAACGACATTACATATTAATTTTCTTATTTGATTGCCTTCTGTCTTTTCCACTGGGAATGGCAGAACCTCTGTTTGTTTTTATGCATTGCTGTACCTCTTGCATCTCAAACATTGCCTGCTCCCATAATATGTTAGGCACTCAGTTAAAATCTGTAGTAAATAAATTGTGAACAGGCTAATCTTTTAATTAATTTAAAGTAGCCACATATGACTGGTGGCCACCAAATTATACAGTGCTTTATTAGATTGTCTACCTACTTGTCATGTTATTTATTATCTGTTGTCCTATTATACAAGAATATAAAAGCCCTGAATACAGAGACTTTTGTCTATTTCTTCAGTAACATATATCAAGTACCTAGGACAGTATCTAGCACACAGAAGGTGCTCTGTGAATATTTGGAAAGTGATTAAATGAATGTTTAATTTCTGTCTCATGGAAAATTAACATCTTTGCTTTCCTGGATTTAAATTTGAGGAGAGGGAATTAAACTTGACTATTTTGAAAATCTTTTCTGCACTTAAGATGATATAATTTTATCTCCTCTGAAATGACAATTTTAGCAACAGCAATATTTTATCAGCTGTTTTGGCCTTAAATGAATGAAACATATAGCTGATGTCCAGATAATAGAAGTCCCCAAACACTAATAAGCTCTGCTCTAGTTTTGCCCTCTATATTAAGCAAGTAACAAACATACCCTGTCTGTCTAGACAGTACTGAGATTATCACCAGGTATGATGTCTCTTACCTTTCATTCTCGTCTACTTGCTCTCAACCTCCCTTTACCTTCACCCTCGTGAATTTTATAGAAATATCTCCTTGACACATAGTTTTATCTCCCACTGTGCTTTGTTGTCTTCTTTTTTTTTTATTTCAGGCTGCATTGTGTGGAATGCAGGATCTTAAGCCCCTGACCAGGGATCAAACCTGAGCCCCCTGCATTGGGAGCGCCGAGTCTTAACTACTAGACAACCAGGGAACTCCATGCACTTCTTTTAAATAGGACTATCTTTCTGTTTCCCTGGCATCTATTTCATGCATCTCAACACCAGGTCTTGGTGATTTTTGTGGGACCAAACCTACTTATTTTTATTAAAATTCATTATAAATGAAGACATCTGAAGCTCTATATTTTCCTCTTTCCTGTGTTCTTTCAAGGATTTTTAGTCACTTTTTCCCCTGTACTCACATCTAGTTTTCATTACAGACGGTTTTTGCTTGCTTGTTTGTAAGTTTATTTGGAACATTTCCTCCTCCTTCTCTGTTTGTTTAGAGTCAAACTGGACCAAATTATGATGTCCTAAGTGAAAATGTTACATTCAGTTTTCATGATATCATCACTGACCTAATTTTCTTATATCAATCAAGAAAGACACAGAAACTAAACACTGTCCTTTAACAATTTTTTCTTAATTTTACATTAATACCTTCTGCCAGATTCTCTTTCAAACTTACAGTATTCAATTGAGAAGAAGAGAAAAAATTTTCTTAGTTTTTCCCATGAAGGCTTCAACATCAGTAGAGATATAGTTCATGCCTATTTTGCCTGAGTGAGGAGCTGAGTGAGGTTAGGAGATCTGAGTTTTGGTCATCCTTTCCATATGTCTCTGCTCACACTCAGCATCTTTTGCTGGCTTGCACGTCTCAACATCCCATGTCCTCCTCTCAG
Source organism: Capra hircus (assembly GCF_001704415.2). NCBI lineage: Eukaryota > Metazoa > Chordata > Mammalia > Artiodactyla > Bovidae > Capra > Capra hircus. The sequence continues at coordinate 63,728,380 of NC_030813.1, read as the reverse complement.
GGTTATTAAAGAAAGATTCATTATAGTTGATTGTGTGTATGAATCTTCTTTACTGTTACATTAGATGTAGATTTGAAAGGATTGTGTTTATACTATCTAAGACCAGGTCATAACTTATATTTAGCTAAACAGTCCTGAATGCATTTTCTTCCTTTTCTCTTTTTATCACATTGTTCTACTTTCAACCTTCTGATTCCAACTTTAATTCTCCTTCACCACCTTAAGTTTCTTTGACTTTCTGGCTTCCTCATCAGATCTCCTTTCTGTCTAGGACCTTTTCTATTGCTTTTAGAAAGGCAGAGCCTATATAAGAATTCTTCCATCATTTACATTTTTTATAATTCAGACATCAACTTATATCAGTAACAAACAGAACTAGTGACTTCTTTAAGCAAGAATTCAAACACATTACTCTCAGGAGGGTCACACATGAAACTTTGGCATCTTAGTATGAACTGCAGTTTTTTTCTAACATTTCTATGAAATTCCGCTGCAGATGCTTACTTTCTGTCACACTTTTGCTTCTGTGGTTCTGGAGTAAACCTGACCTGGAGGTCTTTTATGTCATTGTCCACAATCCCTCCATAAACTACATTGTTAGATCTGTGGCTCCCAAACTTGAGGGTCCATCAGAATCACCTAGAGGGTTGGTTAAGACAGAGTTTCTGAATCAGTAGGTGCAGGTTGAGAATTTATATTTCTGTAAAGGTCCTTGGTGATATTACATTTCTGGGCAAGACTTCACTTAGAGATTCACAGAATTACTGCATCTAGGGTTTAGCAGCATACCAGGCAATCAATGGTACTCCCTGTATTACAAAGTGCAGGAGAATCAGCAGCACTTCTTCCTGACTGCAGGCTGACTCTGTGGATGTTCTGCTGCCCCAGAAGCCGGTTTTCCAGATTTCTTTGAACACTGGACGTAGTTTCTCTTTCTTCCTACAATCTGATACATTTAGTAGGTCATTATAAAATTTTCCTCCTTAGCTCAGGTACTGATTTTTCTTCAAGGAGTACAGAGTAGGTTAGTAATCCTATTGGGGAACATTCTTAGTCCTCTCAGCTCCTTCGTATACTTGGAGCCCTCCTCCCAACAACCGCCCCCTCCTCCCTGCCCAATCTTAGTTAACTTTGTTTACAGCTAGGAGTCAGCTTTGTTCCCTTCAGCAAACAAAAAAGCACACTCACAAGCTGACTTCTTACATTCATTTCAAAATATCCTACTCACTTTTCCTCCAGACTCCAGTATTAACTACTGACAGCCGTTTACCACAGCCATTATACCACTAATTAAGGTATAAGTATGTGTTTGGTGACATCAGCTATGTACTAATGCTGGCAAAACTCAAGCAGTTTGTGTGTAATCTGCATTCTAGATAACTACACAGAGAATTCCATCATGGGCCTGACAACTGAGAAGCCCCCAGAATGGTAAGACTAAGACATGGCTAGCAGTCCACCTGAGAGCTCCCTTCAGAAACTAGCACCCCGAGAATGGAGGAATATTCTATTCAGAGATCAAGATAAGCCTTAAAAACTTGAAAAAACAATTTGTAAGTCTTTTAAACAGCTGCATCAACTTACATAGTGGAAACAGTAAATCCATATGTTCATAATTCTGTTTATTTTTACTTTGAATAAAATGAACGCAGTTTTTAAAAATTGGTGAATCAGCCACAATTAGTAAAAGGGCTACAGTCATCTATTTTGCTTTTACTGCCCTTTTCCATTAGAATAATAATGAAAGTTGCCAACAATCCTTCAGCGTTTACTATTAGCAAAGAGTTTTGCTAAGCAATTTGTGCATTTTACTGTACAATTCGTACAAAAAATCCTATGAGATAGATCCTATTCATGTTTTGCAGGTGAAAAACTTGAGACTTACGTAACTTGACCAAGTTCTCAAGTTATTCAGTTCAGTTCAGTCACCATGTCTCACTCTTTGTGACTCCATAGATAGCAGCACACCAGGCTTCCCTGTCCAACATCAACTCCTGGAGCTTACTCAAACTTACGTCAATCAAGTCGGTGATGCCATCCAGCTATCTCATCCTCTGTCGTCCCCTTCTTCTCCCGCCTTCAATATTTCCCAGCATCAGGGTCTTTTCCAATGAAAGACCTTTGCATCAGGTGGCCAAAGTATTGGAGCTTCACTTTTAGCATACATTCTTCAAATAAATATTCAAGACTGATGTCTTTTAGGATTGACTTGTTGGATCTCCTTGCTGTCCAAGGGACTCTCAAGAGTCTTCAACATCACAGTTCAAAGGCATCAATTCTTTGGCGCTCAGCTTTCTTTATGGTCCAACTCTCACATCCATACATACTACTGGAAAAGCCACAGCTTTGACTAGATGGACCTTTGTTGGACCTTTGTCTCAAGCTATCAAACAGCAGCAAAATAGGGATTTGTACCGGGTCACACCACCAACTCCAACCTTTAATCATTTTTCTGTATCACAGCAGTGTCCCTGACCACTCCATCAATTCCTGGCTCGACTTCTAACCTCTCCTAGCATTTTCACATGGCAAGAGTCAACATATTTGGAGCAGTCCTGGGTCCTCCCTGTAGGAGAAGTTGTGGTAGGAACCACACAATCAACATTGGTTCTTAAACTTTTGGTTGTTGGTAATGGTTGTGGTATTCTGGGATTTGGGGGGGTGAGATCTCATAATTGGATACACTTGTGAAAAAATTCCACAATTGAAAACACTTGTGAAAAAAATTCACTCTCCTTTGAATAGCATACTACTGGGTTCATTAATACACGGAGTCCTCCCTACCATGGATCCCTCACCAGGAAAACTAGAGGATAACAACATCTGTTATTGAATCTCTGAACTGATATCACGCCCTACTACAGAGAACTCTAGGGCAAAGAATTCCAGAAATATAGTCTACATATCAAATTTAGTAAGTAAATTTAATGGCTAAACTCAGTTTTGGTGCCTGCCAATTTCCTTATCTGAAAAATATTCATACTTTTTAAGATTGGCATGAGGATTGCATGAGAATATGAATGTATTATTGGTTAGAATAGTGTCCGATGCTTAATAGGCACTTCATAAATTCTACCCATTACTAACATTATTCCCTTATCCTTCTTTGTTATTCCTTCATTATTTCCCTGAGGAAGTTCCCTTGAAGGGTACCACCTTTATGATCATACTATTATTTAGAGTCTTTTGGAAATATTTCTTTTACTAACATATTGGTATTATTTTGAGGGAGGAGGTATTTGAACATTAATCACTGCTATAAAGCAGGAACGGTTATTTAACAACAGGATATGGCCTCAAGTGGAAAGGTGCCAAGTTTAAACATAAATGCAGAATGTGAAAAGTAAAAAATTAAGGATGATGTGACAAAATGTTGTAAAATTGAAGGAAAAGTACAAATTTGATTTCTATAACTTTTACAATTTGCTTCATTTTCTCACATATTTGTTAAAATCCAGACCCAATATTGTTACATAAAGTACATTTCTATTAAAGAAAATCATAAAAGTTTAGTGATAATATGAAAACTTCTTTCCATGCAAAGAAGGAAAGTGTTAGACAAGCAAAAAGGAGTGATACAAATTCAAATTCAATTTACGCATTTAAAAACCGTGGCTTGTGTCTGTTTGTTTACTGTGACGTACTAATACTGCACACAGAGACCGACATGTAGAACCCTTTAGAATTTTATCATCTATTAAATAGTAACTAGTGAACATATACTTAACATATATTATGATGCATCTATGTCAAGGAATATTGAATGTGTTTCATAAAGTTAGTAAGACTAAAGAAGGTAAGGCATGAAGAGAACAACATTCTATGGAGTTCTTTGTCCCTAAGGACGTCTCTGCAGTCTAGGGATCCTGGGTTGTTGTACTGGGAGGACTCTGAAGCACAATGAATAGATACTGAGCAGCTAAGATGTAGGATCAAATTATGTTTAAAAATTCAATTTGTTTTCCAAGGTCAGTTTAAAAAAAAAGGACGGCCATGAACAACATACCACAGTGACAATGAAACTTGTTGATGTAAGGTGCTAAAATGTTAGGGAATGACACAGATACTTTATATGTAAATGCTTTTAACCCCCTTGACCATTGAAAAACAGCTATTATAGTCAAATTTCTAGATTTTGTTTTCATATACTGTAGTTGCTGATCTTAGCTGTTTATTTAGTGAAGGACATGGGAGGGATAGTAATGCAGAAAAGCTATAGTGAAAAAGTTGACTTAAAGCTCAACATTCAGAAAACGAAGATCATGACATCCAGCCCCATCACTTCATGGGAAATAGATGGGGAAACAGTGGAAACAGTGTCACACTTTATTTTGGGGGGCTCCAAAATCACTGCAGATGGTGATTGCAGCCACGAAATTAAAATACGCTTACTCCTTGGAAGAAAAATTATGAGCAACCTCGATAGCATATTCAAAAGACATTACTTTGCTGACTAAGGTCCGTCTAGTCAAGGCTATGGTTTTTGCAGAGGTCATGTGAAAGTTGGACTGTGAAGAAGGCTGAGCACCGAAGAATTGATGCTTTTGAAGTGTGGTGTTGGAGAAGACTCTTGAGAGTCCCTTGGACTGCAAGGAGATCCAACCAGTCCATTCTGAAGGAGATCAGCCCTGGGATTTCTTTGGAAGGAATGATGCTAAAGCTGAAACTCCAGTACTTTGACCACCTCATGTGAAGAGTTGACTCATTGGAAAAGACTCTGATGCTGGAAGGGATTGGGGGAAGGAGGAGAAGGGGACGACAGAGAATGAGATGGCTGGATGGCATCACTGACTCAATGGACGTGAGTCTGAGTGAACTCTGGGAGTTGGTGATGGACAGGGAGGCCTGGCGTGCTGCGATTCATGGGGTCGCAAAGAGCTGGACATGACTGAACGACTGAACTGAACTGAACTGCACTGATACTTCACATTTCTTTCTGTCTGGGTTATCTCAAAGTTTAGATTTAAGTCTGAATATAGAGAAGTTTGGAAACTATGTTAAGAATCAAAGCCATGTTCATTTTGGACATTTATAGATTTTAAGACTCTATAAAATACTCCTGATTACTTCTGTTATATGTGATTCAGATAATTTCACTTTTTTTCTCTTTTTAAGTTAAACTCACATTGAGGGTGGGCTAGTTCATTTATGACTTTTGAAAAGTTGTCTAGGTGCTTTTATAATCAGACTGTTCCAGGTAGCAGGAAATTTTTGCTTTGCCATCCCATTTAACAGCTGTGTTCCCAGCTGGGTCTGTTTGTTATAAATGAAAATGGCTCTTTAAATCTACATTCCCTGCATGACCAAGCTTGGCATCAAATGCAGCCTCTGGATGATGCCAAAGATAAGCACCAAAGGGTGTCAGATTGAAACTCTGGATCATAGTGTGTTAAACAGCATTATCAGCCATAATTGTATATTTCTATTAAAGCCAGGTGATGTGACCCAGTGGATCTTTGAAAAATGAATTGCTTCCCATTTTTGAATGTTTTTGTAATGCGATTGAGATGAATCCCCATGATATGTCTATGGAGCACAGTGAAATGTGAAATATGCAAAAATAGAGGTCATGGTAAAATGGAACACTTGCGGACCCAAATGATGATGTTACTTTGCTTTAGGCTTACAGAGGAAGTGAATGGGCTTATGAATGAACAGAATAATTTCTTCAAATAGTGCCCATCAAACATCCCAGAATAGAACAATGTAGTCCTAATTCTTTCTTTTAGAGTTATTTTGCCTCACAATTCACCTCTCTTGCCTTCCTTATTGACATCAAAGGTATGCACAGACTTTCCACTGGACAAGTCCCTGAAGAGTCTATACCAATTTAATGAAAACCCACAAAACTCTATCAGTACAAAAAAGCTAAAAAGAGGTAAATTTTCTTTGCTTTTTTCTAAGCAGCATTGTCGGTTAATAGAGTATTGGGAGAATGAAACTACGAAAATCTATAGAAATAGAAACATAAACTCTAACTTCCCTAAAAATGCTTTAAATTATTATCTTGTATTATTTTCAAAAGCTACATCTGTGAATATCATGAATATTGAATGTGTTTCATAGAGTTTATAAGATTAAAGAAGGTAAGGTGTAAGAATATCAATTTCAGTTCAGTTCAGTTCATTTCAGTTGCTCAACTGTGTCCAACTCTTTGCGACCCCATGAACCGCAGCACACCAGGCCTCCCTGTCCATCACCAACTGCCGGAGTCTACCCAAACCCATGTCCATTGAGTCAGTGAAGCCATCCAACCATCCCATCCTCTGTCGTCCCCTTCTCCTCCTGCCCTCAATCTTTCCCAGCATCAGGGTCTTTTCAAATGAGTCAGCTCTTCACATCAGGTGGCCAAAGTATTGGAGTTTCAGCTTCAACATCAGTCCTGCCAATGAACACCCAGGACTGATTTCCTTTAGGATGGACTGGTTGGATCTCCTTGCAGTCCAAGGGACTCTTAAAAGTCTTCTCCAACACCACAGTTCAAAAGCATCAATTCTTCAATGCTCAGCTTTCTTTATAGTCCAACTCTCACATCCATACATGACCACTGGAAAAACCATAGCCTTGTCTAGATGGACCTTTGTTGACAAAGTAATGTCTCTTGCTTTTTAATATGCTGTCTAGGTTGGTCATAACTTTCCTTCCAAAATATCAATTGACATACAATCAAAAGTGGCTTTTTCCTACCTCTTTGGAGAAGATTATTAACTTAGGATACATGGACCTCTAGTACATCTTTAAACACATTAACATTATAAAAATGCATATGTGTATTTTTAAAATGTGAGTATGAGTTGGGAACTTTTCTGGGGAGAAAGTCCTTTAGTTATTATTATTATTCTTTAAGCAATCCAGAAATGATTAAGAAATATACTTACTATATTTTTTTCTATCTCATTTTGGTAGCATTTGAAATTGAATGAACTATGTTCAACATGAAAAGTTTATCATTTCACCTCTACCTGGCAGTCTATAATCAAAATGCACCTCACACACAGAGAGACACTTCTCACATTCATTTGCTCTCTTTTTGGTTTCATCAGTTTTCTTCATTCATTATTCTGTTTGCACTATTTGGTGAAATTTTGAGTATTGCACACACCTAATTGAAATGAAGTGAGAGATACTTCATATCCTTTCAGTGAATTAAGTGACCACTGCTTTTGAGTGGGAATTCTTGGCTTAATAATTAATAATGTAGTTTTTCATTTTTAAATTTTTGTTGTCACAGACATTGTACAGACGGATGATAAAGATTGGAAATGCATCATTAGGATTTCTAGCCAAAGCTAGTGTTTATTCAAAATAGAAACTATTTAAAACATATCAAAAGAGATGAAATTTTAGGTCATGTGATTATGTTTCTATGCATTTATCTTTCAGCATTGAGATCAGATCCTTAGAGACATGAGCTTGTTTTTTTTGCTGGCTTAAGCTAGGCAAATAAAATTAGTACTTACAGTTCAACTTTCTTTCCATTTGCATTAATTGAAATTCTAGCACAAGGCCCCATTTAACATATAGCATCTGAATACTTTAGTTAAGATCCCTAGAATGACACTATTGATTTATAATACTTCACCAAAGTGATTTTTGTATTAGAATATAACACCCTTTATATCTGTCACTAAAATTGGTTCTGCTCATACACAGGAAATTAGAGGGAAAAGTAAATTATTCAGTCAAATCATTTTCCTCCAACATTTCGAGAAGTGTTAGTAAGAAAATTCCACTTATGTTAAAGTTAATTCTTGTTGCCTTAGTGTTCCTTGCATTAGTAATGCATATTTCGGATCATTTGTCATGTGCCAAGTAAACACTTACATGCAGTCAATTTCTCATTTAATTCTCATCATGTATCCAGAAGGTTGGTGCTGCAGTTATTTTTTATTTCATAGGTGAGGAAACTGACACTTGCCCAAGACTACACAGATGATGAGTAGTTAGGGCTGACTGATGGTGTCAGACTGCTAGGCATTAACTACAACATTATATAGTCGATCTTCAATATTCCTGTATTTTATGTTCTTGTATTTACCTACTTGTTAAAATTTAGTTCTAATTCCCCAGTCAATACTTGCTGCACTTTTGTGGTCATTTGCAGACATGATCAGAGTAGCCAAAAATTTGAGCCACTTAATGTGCACTTCCTCAGATGAAGTCCAACAAGGAAACACTTGGTCATTTTGTTTGAGTTTTCATATTGCAAGCAAATGTTCTCCTTAAGGTCTACTCAGGGCCACTTTGTTTTTGCATTTTTGTAGTTTTTGTTGGTGATTTCTCTGTTTGAAATGCTCTCGAGTCAAGGGGATGAAGCACTGTCTTGTATTCCAAAAAGCAAGAAGGCTGTCATAAGTATTATGGAGAAAATAGGTGTTTTAGATAAATATGGTTTACTCATGGGGTTCAGTGCTGTCGTCTCTGAGTTAAATATCAATCAATGAACCATATGTATGAAATAAAATATCTTTAAACAGAGCATACATAAAACACCGATTAAGTTTCGATCAGTTGACAAAAACTTAACCTTATATTTCATTTAGGAATAATGGTTCAGCATTAGTTAATTTATTGTTCACAGCAACTGTATGGAACAAAATTATCATAACTAGCGAGAGTCAATTGTAATGCCCTTCAACAATAATCATTTTTTACTGAAGACTTAGTAGTTTACATCCATTTAGTTTCATTCCTCCTCAAGTCAAGCTACAGATGAGGCACTGAAGTGTGGCTGTCACACTGCTGCTGGGTGATTGTGTGATACTTGAATTAGGCTGTCCACAGAGCTGGCTCTCCTTACTACTGTGGCACAAAGGTTGATCATTAATTCCCTTTGCTAAAACTGCCAAATAAGGGTACTAATCTGTATATCTTAATTCATTTATAGAAGTTCTATGCAGTACGTGATTCTATAGAATAACCCAACCCCACCAGAATCAAATAGTAAGTCTGAAATAATAGCTCTTCAGTGATGTTGGAGTTGCACTATGGATTTTCAGAATATGTGGCTATTTTTGTGCAATGATTTTGGAATGATTTAAAAAGTTCCTTTGCCCTCCTGATTGCTTTCATTCCATAATCGTCTTTTTTATTTTGAAATTCCATGATATGAAATTCATTGCATGGGGTAAGAACCTTTCTTTTTCTTTTCTAATACAAACCACCAGGCTAATGAAATACTAGGTGGTTTAGATGGTAACACTTCTATTCTGAGGAAATACAAGTGCAGGCAGCATAGAACACTTTAGGGCCAAGCTGTGCTGGGTGCTAGAGAGCAAAAGCAGTTGCCCTCTGAAGGTCCCTGGGACTGGACTGCAGCAGAAGGGGCAAGAAGTGGAAGAGCCAGTGGAAGGTCTGAAGTTCTGTTGTCTCTAAGACCTGCCTCTACCATGGATTGACTCTGATTAATTGGAGTATTAATGCTTCCATCCTGCTATCCCTTGTATAATCACCCAAAATAGCTCCTATCCTGTGTTTCTTAAGTTATGATGCTTGACCTGCCTGCATCTGAAGTACCTGAGATGTGAAGAGTGCATACCTGTGAGTCCACACGTACAGAATTGTCATCCCCGTGGCTGAGCCCTGTACTCTAAGGCGAGAAATTTGTAGGGGAGCAGGGCACAGAGTAGCATAGTGAGAAAAAGCTGTATAGTGACAAAACCCAGCAAACTGAAAGATGGAATGCTGAACTGAATCCAAGACTCATCACTTGTGGGTCTTAGCTCATAAAACCTGGGGCAAGGCACTTGATTCCATCCTGAGCCTCAGCTGCTCTGTATCCCAAATTGAAGGTGGTAGTGAAAGCAATACCAATGGCGCTCTTGAGGTTTAAATAAAATAAGGCATATAAAATGCTTTGTAAGAGCAAGATTCTTGATTAATAAAATAATGTGATAATCCTTTATAAGATGGTAAACTGATAAATGAACTAAAGCTTTTAATATAAATTAGAGAGAATTTATATTCAAAGTTTTCATTACACAGGGGGAAACACAGCAACAGTGTGGAATATATGTTGAAACTCTCACTGCCCTCAAGTATTTTTCTCTCTCACCAGCTACAGATACTAAAATCTTTAAATCTGTAAAATACTAAAATCATATCATTATAGAGGATTTTTGTTCTAACTTCCTTTAGAATGCAAATACTACTCACGAGGGAGAATGCTTTGTATCTAAATTATTATTAAGATTTTATATCTGGAGATGCCAGAGTCAAGAAAGAGTACCTTAGTGGGTAAAGGGGACCTTCCAGGTGACTCACTAAAAGACAAATTTTGCCTACTTTAAACTTAGTCTCTTTGCTAATTCAGGGATCAGAAAATGACCAGCCAATCAGTACACGCACAGACACACACACACCCTCCCTGTGGTGGAAGCTGGAAAGAGGTAATTAGTGAAGCATTAGAGGAAATGGACAAATCAACTCTGTAATTAAGCCGCAGCAGAGGAGGAAAAGGAAGTACTACAGCCTGTGCCAAGCTGTGGAAAACCTCTTTGTATAATTTTGGATTTCATGATATAGGATATGATAAGGATAAAGTCACAGAGAAGCAAAGCTATATTGTTCATATGCAACTTCTTCTCTTTGCCAACTGTCTTAACCATGACTACCTGGGGTGAGAATATGCCTTTAAAACACTCAGCGTTTGTTTCAGTTCCTTTCTCTCCTGTGCTTGCAATGTCCTTACCTACAATCATCTCTTGTCATCTGTGATAGCACTTCTACTGTCAATATAGCTCATGACTATCCTGCTTACCTTGGAGCAGCAAATGGTAACACACTCCAGTATTCTTGCCTGGAAAACTCCATGGACAGGGGACCCTGGCAGGCTACATACAGCCTATGGGGTTGCAGAGAGTCAGACACAACTGGGCAAGCAGGCATCCTGCTTATCCACCACCTTTCAGAGAGGCGTTCATGAATTCTATCAGAGAAGCAACAGTTCCCCACCTTTACACTGTTAAAACAAGTTATCCTTGCCTGTAAAAAAGCACTTATCAAACTGCATCACATTACATTTTTCTCATACATCTCCTTCTCTATCTCTATATTGTCTGCAAAATCTTCTCCTCAGTTGTGCATTCCCAAAATTTAACAGAAAATTAGCATAGGACAGGTTTTCAAAATAGGATTGCTGATAGAATTAAGATTATAATTAGAACAATTTTTAGTGTGTCAGTTTCTTTTTAACTACTAACTTTTCATATTCACATGTCACCAGACTTATTTTTCTTTCCAGCTTATCTACAATGTATATTTTTTATTATATAAGCTAGTTATTCCACTTTTCATTCTAGGTTATTGACAGCAGCATCTGCTTCATTTGAAGAATGCTCTAATTCTGGCTAGATATTTTTCACATCCTCCATTACATTCCTTTATTCAGTGTCAATAACTTCTAATTTAATTTGTTTTGTAGAAACTCTATTAACGATTTCTTTTAAGCTACTCTATTTATCACTTTTTTCTGACTCTTGAATCCTCTAATACAATTATTTTCTAGACTATCAAATAAATCTTCCTTTTGTCAAAAAATCTTAGTTGCATGAACAAATTCCATTTTATCCTCACCTCACCATTTTATCATCATGACAGAATGATATTTTATATTTTTCAAAAATGACATGGTGGTATAAGAAATAAACTTATCACATTATGAAATTTTAACAAATAAATTCTCATTATAGAAAATTAGCAGAAAATGAATCTTTCCCAGTTCTGAAATTATCTCCAGTAACTCAGTTTAGTGGTGCCATTTATGTTTGTAATATGGTGTCATGTCGAATACTACTTAATTGAGAGAACCTCCCCTGAACAAGGGGATATAGTTTCATTTTAAAATCATTATTTTTTAGAATCAGTTTTTTTCCCCATTTTATCTTCATATAACTTCCATTTACCCTAGGAAAAGCCACATCCCCTCCTGCTATATAAAATCTTTAAAGTGATATTTCTCCAGATTCAAAGCCAAAGATTAATAGACACTAGAATCCTTGTTTGTTTTTATTTTTTGTTGTTTTTGTTTCAAATGTGCTATCATAGAAGGATGTTTGTCTTAGCATTGATTTCAGGGGAAATCTCAATTAGATTGTCCATGCATATACAAGATAGAAGGTTTCTTCTGAACATCTGCTCTTCCCTTTGTAACTTCCTTTTGTATTCTGAGATATTCAAAGAGAATAGGAGGGTGAAGAGGTTCTCCATGGAGGACAGGCTTGGAGCAAAATGCTGGGGCACAATCTGGCATCATTCCTGCCATGACCAACAGACTGTATGAAGGCTGCTCTTGAATGAGAGTCCTCTCATTCCCAACAGGAAGGACAGGTAGACATTTTTAACACTCATATGTTTAATACTCACACATTTAAAGGCTTCAGGTCTGAGTCTTAGGTCAGCAGTTTCTAATAACAATAAAAATTAGAGTAGTTATTTTACTAAAATCTGTCTGAAATTGCTCAGAGGCATTACCCACTTTAACGTAGGGAATTTGGGCAATGATGTGCAGACATTGGTGCTCTTGACTAAGGCATTGATTAACTCGAGACATTTTTTTTGGAAGCAGGTGGATTATAAATGAATTAATAAACAACAACAAAAAAGGCATCCTTTGGGCCTAGGAGTGGACATCAGTGATATTAGCATTTGAGTCAAGTTTGAGTCAAGTATCTTCAGCACATATTTGTGATTAAGTTGCTGTTTATGTCATTAGTTGCTGTAGGAGATATCATCACAGCTAGTCAGGGCTGTAGGAGAAGAAACACTCAGAATCTGTTAAGGAGGATTAATCCATAGGGTTCACTTATGAGTCTACTATCCTTCCTATATTTCTCTACCCAGAGACCCACCTAAATGTGGTAAGCATTTAGGAAAGACTCAGAAGTTTCTAATGGAGAAGGCAATGGCAACCCACTCCAGTACTCTTGCCTGGAAAATCCCACGGACAGAGGAGCCTGGTGGGCTGCAGTCCATGGGGTCACGAAGAGTTGGACACAACTGAATGAGGTCACTTTCACTTTTCACTTTCATGCATTGGAGAAGGAAATGGCAACCCACTCCAGTGTTCTTCCCTGGAGAATCCCAGGGACAGGGGAGCATGGTGGGCTGCCGTCTATGGGTCGCACAGAGTCAGACACAACTGAAGTGACATAGCAGCAGCAGCAGGAGTTTCTAAAGGGTAGGTGGTATGTAGTCATCACATAAATACAAATTATTTTGATTTATTTTGGTCAAATACATCTAAGACAACAATCACTATAAATAACATTTTGTATGTTCACAATGTTATGCAGCTATTACCAATAATTTCAGAACATTTCCATCACCTCAAAAGGAGCCTCTTTCCTTTAAATAGTTACTTTTCATTCATTTCTCCTCCTAGATTGTGGCAATCACTAATCTCTTATCTCTCCCTATGGAGTTGCCTATTCTTGATATTTCATATAATGGAAGCATGTGTGGTCTCTTGTGACTGGTTTCTTTCACTTAGCATAATGCTTCAAGGTTCACCCATATTGTAGCATGTGGCAGTACTTCATTTCTTTGTGGGGGAAAATATTCTATTATGCAGACATATCCAATTTTGTTTATCCATTCATCAGTGGACAGACATTGGAGTTGTTTCCACCTTTTAGCTATTGTGAATAGTGCTATTATGAATATTCTTATACACATTTTTGCTTGAACAGTTGTTTTCAGTTCTACCCAGGAGTGGAATTACTGGGTTATATGGTAATTATATGTTTAACTTATTGAAGAATCACCAAACCATTTTCTGTGCATCAATTTATATTTCTGAAAGCAACATACAAGTATTTAAATTTAATTTGTGATTAACAAAAGGAAAATAGTTGTGGTGTGAAAGATATTTAAGAGTGATTCAAGAATATTGTGAACTACTAAATGCTAATAATTTGAAATCTTAAGTTAATAGATATTTTTGACAACATAATACTTCAGAATTGACACTGAAATAGAAAATTTGTATAGATTAGTAACTACAGTAAATCCTTACCCCTAAAATGATGGTTTTATAGGTGATTTCTACCATACTTCCAAGGAATATATGTCTATTTTACACAATTTATTTCTTATAGCAGAAAAGAAATGTGCAACTCATAATTTGATGTGAGTGTAACTTTGGTATCTGTTATCAGTCAAAGCCTCAGCAAGAAACACACTCATACTGGGGAATAGAAGAGATTTTTAATGAAGGTACTTTTTATAACAGCTTGGACTGTCTTTAGGAAAACTAAGAGAGAATAGTTTTGTAGTCAGACTTATAAAAGAGGCCAATATCATTCTTTGACCGAAAGGAGTAATTTGAAAGAGTTATTTGCAAAATCCAGAGTGGAACTGGGACTTTTGGTAGAAGGATGCATCAGACTTCAATCTAATAGAAAGGAACTTGAGGAGTCAATACCCAGACTTCATTCATATCCCTGCCCTTGCATCTCCTGCCAGAAGCATGTATGGGCAGCAGTACCAGAAGCCAGAGGACAAAGGAGCCCATTGATGGAAATGGCTCAGTCATATTCCATGATACAGAGCAGGGAGAAAAACAGAGAATAAGCTCAGAAGGACAAATGAAAAAATAGCCAGCAGAATATAAAAACTAGATGAAGAAACTATGAGAAAATGTATAAGTCAATTTATTTGGGGGGCATAAATTAAAATTTTCTAAATATTAATTAGCCAACAAAATAAGCAGCACATTTTAAAAAACACACCATGAATCAAAGAGAATTTATCTCAGGAATGCAAGGACAGTCAATATCAGAACATGTAAAAACATAATTTATCACAATAATGGATGCAGGGGAAACCTGATCATTTTCAAAATACACAGGAAATACTTTTGATAATGGTCAAAATTCACTTGAGATTTTCTTAAAGTTCTTTAAAAAATAGAAATAAAAGGAAATTTCCTTATTCAGATAAAATCTATCTTTTCTGTCCTCTCCCGATACCCATTCCCAATTGCAATATAAAGCAAAACAAGCAAATTAACAAACAGAAATCAATACTAATGATATATTTAATGAAGAAATTTCAGAAGCTTCCTTGCAATATTAGGAATGAGGCAAAACTCTCATATACTACTATTTAATATAGTACTGGAAGTTCTGTTTGACTAAATACAAAGAAAACAAAACATGTTTGTGAATTAAAAGGAAGAAAAATATTTGTAATTAACTGATCATTTACAAAGAAAACCTCATATAATTAGCAGACAAACTATTAAACCTATTAAGATAGCAAGCTCAATATGCAAAAATCAATAGCATTTCTTTACCATAGCAATAAACATTTAGAAATTAAATAGAAAATAGGATGCTATTTACAATCACAATAAACACTACAAAGCTTCTAGAAATTAAGCAGTCTTGTTTCCTTTTGCTTCCCACATCTAGTTCACTGTTGTCTGAAATATTTCAAAGTCTGTCCACTTCTCTTCACCTCTATACTATCACTTATGTTGAAGCAGCCATCATGTCTACATTTCTGTTCAATGAAGTCACCAGAGACAAAATTAAGAGCTGACAGACTGGGAGAAAACACTTGCAACATTAAAACGAATCAACTTTTAATTTTAGAATTGTTTAGTTGCTAAGTCCTGTCTGACTCTTTGCGACCATATGGACTGTAGCCGGCTGGGCTCTTCTGTCCCTGAGATTTCCCAGGCAAGAATACTGGAGTGGGTAGTGATTTCCTTCTTCAGAGGATCTTCCAGACCCAGGGATCAAACCCAGATTTCCTGCATTGCAGGCAGATTATTTACTGTCTGAGCCACCAGGGAAGCCCAATTTCTAATGCTTGATTATCTTTTAAAATATAATTTGGCATTATTTATAGTATCCTTATCTGTCAAGAATAGCTGAAAACAATTTTTGTAGACACTGCTGAAATTTGAACTTGTGCTCACTTTTCATTTCTCTTCTGTGTGAAACTTGTCAGATTTAAAATTTTTCTTGGATTCAAAGGGCTTCCCTGGTGGCTCAGAAGGTAAAGTATCTGCCTGCAATGGAGACCCAGGTTTGATTCCTGGGTTGGGAAGATCCCCTGGAGAAGGAAATGGCAACCCACTCCGGTACTCTTACCTGGAAAATCGCATGTATGGACGAGCCTGGTAGGCTACAGTCCATGGGGTCGCAAAGAGTTGGACAGTCCATGAAGTTGCAAAGAGCTGGACTAATCCCATGTACAGAGAAGCCTGGTAGGCTACAGTCCATGGGATTACAAAGAATCAGACACGACTGAGCAACTTCACTTTCACTTTAGATTCAAAGTTACTGTTTAATTTATCAATACCATGCAGCTTCTTTTTTATATGCAGAAGCTTACAGTACTAAAGAGTTCTCCTTGAATGTGCTGGCCTTCCTATGCTATTGCTACCATGAGATAAAGTTAAGTAATAAACAAAAAAGCTCCTTCAACATTGATTTTTATTCTATAACATGTAAATTTCTTCTAGTACAAAGTCTGAATTTTATTCAAACACAAAAATATATTTCTTAATCTAGTTTATTATTTACTAAACATTTTCAGGTAATAATATATCCTGAAGATACATCCATGGTTGCATATTTTCTTCTTTCCTCTGTACAATCACATTGTAATTAATTATATGAATGTACTATTATTTGGAGCACCCACGCCCGAGGCCAAGGCCGGCGGCTGGGAAGAGCAACCCGAGGAGCGGTGGCTGAGCAGGCACAGGAGGACCTAGAGGAGCCATCCCACATTGAAAGTCAGGAATGGTGGTGGTAAGGAGATACCCCTCGTCCAAGGTAAGGAGCAGCGGCTGTGCTTTCCTGGAGCAGCCGTGAAGATACCCCACTCCCAAGGTAAGAGAAACCCAAGTAAGATGGTAGGTGTTGCAAGAGGGCATCAGAGGGCAGACACACTGAAACCATACTCACAGAAAACTAGTCAATCTAATCACACTAGGACCACAGCCTTGTCTAACTCAATGAAACCAAGCCATGCCTGCGGGGCAACCCAAGATGGGCGGGCCATGGTGGAGA
This sequence comes from Capra hircus, assembly GCF_001704415.2. NCBI lineage: Eukaryota > Metazoa > Chordata > Mammalia > Artiodactyla > Bovidae > Capra > Capra hircus. The sequence continues at coordinate 63,711,353 of NC_030813.1, read as the reverse complement.
GGTCTGACACAATGTGGTCCACTGGAGAAGGGAATGGCAAGCCACTTCAGTATTCTTGCCTTGAGAACCCCATGAACGGCAAAATGATAGGATACCGAAAGAGGAACTTCCCAGGTCATTAGGTGCCCAATATGCTACTGGAGATCAGTGGAGAAATAACTCCAGAAAGAATGAAGGGATGGAGCCAGAGCAAAATCAATACCCAGCTGTGGATGTGACTGGTGATAGAAGCAAGATTCAATGCTGTGAAGAGCAATCTTGCATAGGAACCTCGAATGTCAGGTGCATGAATCAAGGCAAATTGGAAGTGGTCAAACAAGATGTGGCAAGGGTGAACGTCGACATTCTAGGAATCAGCGAACTAAAATGGACTGGAATGGGTGAATTTAACTCAGATGACCATTATATCTACTACTGCGGGCAGGAATCCCTCAGAAGAAATGGAGTAGCCATGATGGTCAACAGAAGAGTCCGAAATGCAGTACTTGGATGCAATCTCAAAAACGACAGAATGATCTCTGTTTGTCTCCAAGGCAAACCATTCAATATCACAGTTATCCAAGTCTATGCCCCAACCAGTAATGCTGAAGAAACTGAAGTTGAATGGTTCTATGGTTCTATGAAGACCTCCAAGACCTTTTAGAACTAACACACAAAAAAGATGCCCTTTTCATTATAGGGGACTGGAATGCAAAAGTAGGAAGTCAAGAAACACCTGGAGTAACAGGCAAATTTGGCCTTGGAATACGGAATAAAGCAGGACAAAGACTAATCGAGTTTTGCCAAGAAAATGCACTGGTCATAGCAAACACCCTCTTCCAACAAGACAAGAGAAGACTCTACACATGGACATTACCAGACGGTCAACACCGAAATCAGATTGATTATATTCTTTGCAGCCAAAGATGGAGAAGCTCTATACAGTCAACAAAAACGAGACCAGGAGCTGACTGTGGCTCAGATCATGAACTCCTTATTCCCAGATTCAGACTCAAATTGAAGAAAATAGGGAAAACCGCTAGACCATTCAGATATGACCTAAATCAAATCCCTTATATAGTGGAAGTGAGAAATAGATTTAAGGGCCTAGATCTGATAGATAGAGTGCCTGATGAACTATGGAATGAGGTTCGTGACATTGTACAGGACACAGGGATCAAGATCATCCCCATGGAAAAGAAATGCAAAAAAGCAAAATGGCTGTCTGGGGAGGCCTTACAAATAGCTGTGAAAAGAAGAGAGGTGAAAAGCCAAGGAGAAAAGGAAAGATATAAGCATCTGAATGCAGAGTTCCAAAGAATAGCAAGAAGAGATAAGAAAGCCTTCTTCAGTGATCAATGCAAAGAAATAGAGGGAAACAACAGAACAGGAAACACTAGAGATCTCTTCAAGTAAATCAGATATACCAAGGGAACATTTCATGCAAAGATGGGCTCGATCAAGGACAGCAATGGTATGGACCTAACAGAAGCAGAAGATATTAAGAAGAGATGGCAAGAATACACAGAAGAACTGTATAAACAAGATCTTCATGACCCAGATAATCATGATGATGTGAGCACTAATCTAGAGCCAGACGTCTTGGAATGTGAAGTCAAGTGGGCCTTAGAAAGCATCACTACGAACAAAGCTAGTGGAGGTGATGGAATTCCAGTTGAGCTGTTTCAAATCCTGAAAGATGATGCTGTGAAAGTGCTGCACTCAATATGCCAGCAAATTTGGAAAACTCAGCAGTGGCCACAGGACTGGAAAAGGTCAGTTTTCATTCCAATCCCAAAGAAAGGCAATGCAAAAGAATGCTCAGACTACCGCACAATTGCACTCATCTCACATGCTAGTAAAGTAATGCTCAAAATTCTCCAGGCCAGGCTTCAGCAATAAATGAACCGCGAACTCCCTGATGTTCAAGCTGGTTTTAGAAAAGGCAGAGGAACCAGAGATCAAATTGCCAACATCCGCTGGATCATCAAAGAAGCAAGAGAGTTCCAGAAAAACATCTATTTCTGCTTATTGACTATGCCAAAGCCTTTGACTGTGTGGATCACAATATACTGTGGGAAATTCTAAAAGAGATAGGAATACCAGACCACCTAACCTGCCTCTTGAGAAATCTGTATGCAGGTCAGGAAGCAAAGTTTAGAACTGGACATGGAACAACAGACTGGTTCCAAATAGGAAAAGGAGTACATCAAGGCTGTATATTGTCACCTTGCTTATTTAACTTCTATGCAGAGTACATCATGAGAAATGCTGGACTGGAAGAAACACAAGCTGGAATCAAGATTGCCAGGAGAAATATCAATAATCTCAGATATGCAGATGACAACACCCCTATGGCAGAAAGTGAAGAGGAGCTAAAAAGCCTCTTGATGAAAGTGAAAGAGGAGAGTGAAAAAGTTGGCTTAAAGCTCATCATTCAGAAAACGAAGATCATGACATCCAGTCCCATTACTTCATGGGAAATAGATGGGGAAACAGTGGAAACAGTGTCAGACTTTATTTTTTTGGGCTCCAAAATCACTGCAGATGGTGATTGCAGCCATGAAATTAAAAGATGATTACTCCTTGGAAGAAAAGTTATGACCAACCTAGACAGCATATTCAAAAGCAGAGACATTACTTTGCCGACTAAGGTCCGTCTAGTCAAAGCTATGGTTTTTCCTGTGGTCATGTATGGATGTGAGAGTTGGACTGTGAAGAAGGCTGAGTGCCGAAGAATTGATGCTTTTGAACTGTGGTGTTGGAGAAAACTCTTGAGAGTCCCTTGGACTGCAAGGAGATCCAACCAGTCCATTCTGAAGGAGATCAACCCTGGGATTTCTTTGGAAGGAATGATGCTAAAGCTGAAGCTCCAGTACTTTGGCCACCTCATGCAAAGAGTTGACTCATTGGAAAAGACTCTGATGCTGGGAGGGATTGGGGGCAGGAGGAGAAGGGGACGACCGAAGATGAGATGGCTGATGGCATCAGGGACTCGATGGACATGAATCTGAGTGAACTCCGGGAGATGGTGATGGACAGGGAGGCCTTGCGTGCGTCGATTCATGGGGTTGCAAAGGGTCGGACACAACTGAGCGACTGAACTCAACAGAACTATTATTTATTCAACCAGTCCTCAAGTAATGGACATCTAGAAGGTAAAAGTGGTCAGTATAGCTTTTCCAACTTCCAGGTATTAGAGTTCCTCTTCACTGTCCTTGTGAATTGTTCAAACATAAGGCTTAGAGATATTCTAGTTTGTGGCCCTTCCTAACTCTTTGGACCTTCTTTTTCATCTGTATCAATTGTCCTTGTTTTGCTAATTTTGGAATATATTCCAAGTGAGTTCTCCATTCATCTTGAAGGGAGTCCACCCTAGCACACTAGCCTGATCTAGTTCCTCTAAACCTCACTGCAGGCCCCTTGCATTCATCTGAAACTTGGAGAGTGAGGGAAAACTGTCTAGTTTCAGTTGTCCTCCTGAGGCTTGCTGCTCTTTGTAGAGAGCATGGCTGGAATTCAGGGCTTTTCCTATTCATACCTGTTGAGTTGCCCATTACTGCCCTCTGTGACAAATGGTGATACTACATACATTATACAGCTGTAGAGTTTGTCGGTAGATTTAGCAAAAAAAGTTGTCAGGTTTAGCCAATAAATTCAGAACATCAAGTTAAATCTGAATTTTAGATTAGCAATGTATAATTTTCAGTATGGGCTTCCCTGGTGGCTCAGCAGCAAAGAATCTGCCTGCAATGCAAGAGACCTGAGTTCAATCTTGGGTCGGAAAGATCCCCTGGAGAAGAGCATGACAACCCAATCTAGTACTCTTGCCTAGAGAATCCCATAGACAGAGAAGCCTGGAAGGCTGCAGTCCATAGGGTTGAACAGAATTGGATACAACTGAAGTGACTAAGCAGCAGTAGCAGTAGTTTTTAGTATAACTATGTTCTATGTAATATTAGGGACATGCTTGTACTAAAAAGTTATTCAATTTTAACTGTGTTACAGTTTATCTGACAATCTAGCTGAGGTTTTCTGTTTTTTTTTTTTAATCCCTGTGCATAGATTCAGAAAAGTAATGTCACCATAATAGTCAACACAGAATTCCTATTTTTTTTTGGCCACACCTTCTAGTTAGTAAATGATCCTTTTTGCTTAGTACACTTTTCATTTATTTGAATGAATATATTATTAGTATATTGTGCAATAACATCAGGTGTACTTTCCAGGGATATTTGTACCTAAAGAGATGTTTGTGGCCTCCAAAATTCATATGTTGAGATCCTAATCCCCCATGTGATGATATTAGGAGGTGGGGCCTTTAAGAAGAGATTAAATCATGGATTGGAGTCCTCATGAATGGGATTAATGCTCTTTATAAGAGACCCCAGAGAGCTCTATTGCCTCTTCTACCACAGAGGACACTGAGAGAAGATGTCTTTCAACCAAGAAGTGGGTTCTCACTAAACACAGAATCTACCAGCACCTTGATCTTAGATTTCCCAGCTTTCAGAACTGCAAGAAATAAAAGTTGTTTAAGCCACCAACAACTTCTGATTGTGGTTTTCTGCTAGAGCAGCCCAAATTGACTAAGACAAGGTGCATTAGTTAAAAATCCAGCTCTGCTTCATATACGTGTGGTTAGGGTATTGATTTGGTTGGTGGTAAGGTCTTTTTTATAGGTCACTAATTTACAGTAAAATGCAGTTTATTTTGAAGTAATATTTCCAATTCAATACATCATGTAATACTTTAAAGGAAGAATCACTTATGGCCTTGAAAGGAGAGGAGATATTAAGATAACATTTTAAAAATGAAAAAACAAAAACTGTCTTAGTAGGAAAGAACAAGAGTCCCAGCTATATCAGGAGCACTAATTATCTGTTCATAAAAGTTACCAGGGCAAGGGACCAAAAAGAAGAAGACACAGCATTTTCAACTCATAAGAAGAGAAAGGGATTAAGAGTTTTAACTAAACAGTCAACAGATGTGTCTGTCAACAGTTAAAATGGGAAAAGGCTTTTAAAGGTCACAATACAGTCTTGGGATATCAGCTGATAAACACACACATTTGTGAGCATGCTGCAAGAGGCGAAATGTGGCTTCCCCAGAGTGCTAATTTTCTAGCCAAAGAGTGCTAATATCCAGATGAAAGTGAAAGAAAGTGAAGTAGCTCAGTCGGTCCAACTCTTTGGGACCCCATGGACTGTAGCCCATCAGGCTCCTCAATCCGTGGGATTTTTGAGGCAAGAGTACTGGAGTGGGTTATCTTTTCCTTCTCCAGGGGATCTTCCTGACCTAGAGATCGAACCCTGGTCTCCCAGATTGCTGCAATGCAGGAGACCCTAGTTTGATCCCTGGGTAAGAAAGATCCCTTGGAGAAGGAATTGGCAAACCACTGTAGAACTCTTGCCTGGAAAATCCCACGGATTGAGGAGCCTAGTAGGCTACAGTCCTTGGGGGTATATCCAGATGATCCCCCCACCCACAAATGAAAATTACCTCCCATATTTAGGTAGGAAGAGTGCTGCCATTCTAGAGCACTTCAGTACATCAGAACTATCTATCTTACAGCTAGTCAATACAAACAAAAGATAAGATTACAGACAAAAGGTTCTAAAATCAGCAAACAATAGAACCTATACAGAGCCAACTGCACATGAAATGGTGTCTGTGATGGAAGGGAACCCAGTACAGAAGAATGATTCTAAGGTTTTGGAATGGAGAAAACAAGGGAAATTTATGAGACTGATAATACTGTACAATTTGCTGCAGAATGAATGAATTCAAAATCCTCAAGGCACACTTGGACTGACTACCACCATGTGCCCTACCACTGCAGGAGGTCACACAACACAGGAAGAAAGGAAGGAGTTCAAGCAGGTGTGGGAAAGCACTTGCAGACTGACTTTGCCCTTTACAGTTCAGCATTTCAATAGGCACCATTAGAACTGTTAGTTCAGTTCAGCTCAGTTCAGTTCAGTCGCTCAGTCGTGTCCGATTCTTTGTGACCCCATGAATCGCAGCACGCCAGGCCTCCCTGTCCATCACCAACTCCCGGAGTTCACTCAGACTCACATCCATCGACTCAGTGATGTCATCCAGCCATCTCATCCTCGGTCGTCCCCTTCTCCTCCTGCCCCCAATCCCTCCCAGCATCAGAGTCTTTTCCAATGAGTCAACTCTTCACATGAGGTGGCCAAAGTAATGGAGTTTCAGCTTTAGCATAATTCCTTCCAAAGAAATACCAGGGTTGATGTCCTTCAGAATGGACTGGTTGGATCTCCTTGCAGTCCAAGGGACTCTCAAGAGTCTTCTCCAACACCACAGTTCAAGAGCATCAATTTTTCGGTGCTCAGTCTTCTTCACAGTCCAACTTTCACATCTATACGTGACTACTGAAAAAACCATAGCCTTGACTAGACGGACCTTAGTCGGCAAAGTAATGTCTCTGCTTTTGAATATGCTTTCTAGGTTGGTCATAATTTTTCTTCCAAGGAGTAAGCGTCTTTTAACTTCATGGCTGCAGTCACCATCTGCAGTGATTTTGGAGCCCCCAAAAATAAAGTCTGACACTGTTTCCACTGTTTCCCCATCTATTTCCTATGGAGTGATAGGACCAGATGCCATGATCTTCTTTTTCTGAATGATGAGCTTTAAGCCAACTTTTTCACTCTCCTCTTTCACTTTCATCAAGAGGCTTTTTAGCTCCTCTTCACTTTCTGCCATAAGGGTGGTGTCATCTACATATCTGAGGTTATTGATATTTCTCCCGGCAATCTTGATTCCAGCTTGTGTTTCTTAGTCCAGCATTTCTCATGATGTACTCTGCATAGAAGTTAAATAAGCAGAGTGACAATATACAGCCTTGACGTTCTCCTTTTCCTATTTAGAAACAGTCTGTTGTTCCATGTCAGTTCTAACTGTTGCTTCCTGGTCTGCATACAGATTTCTCAAGAGGCAGATTAGGCGGTCTGGTATTCCCATCTCTTTCAGAATTTCCCACAGTTTATTGTGATCCACACAGTCAAAGGCTTTGGCATAGTCAATAAGCAGAAATAGATGTTTTTCTGGAACTCTCTTGCTTCTTTGATGATCCAGCGGATGTTGGCAATTTGATCTCTGGTTCCTCTGCCTTTTCTAAAACCAGCTTGAACATCAGGGAGTTCGCGGTTCATTTATTGCTGAAGCCTGGCTTGGAGAATTTTGAGCATTACTTTACTGGCATGTGAGATAAGTGCAATTGTGCAGTAGTTTGAGCATTCTTTGGCATTGCTTTTCTTTGGGATTGGAATGAAAACTGACCTTTTCCAGTCCTGTGGCCATTGTTGAGTTTTCCAAATTTGCTGGCATATTGAGTGCAGCACTTTCACAGCATCATCTTTCAGGATTTGAAATAGCTCAACTGGAATTCCATCACCTCCACTAGCTTTGTTCGTAGTGATGCTTTCTAAGGCCCACTTGACTTCACATTCCAGGATGTCTGGCTCTAGATGAGTGACCGCACCATCGTGATTATCCAGGTCGTGAAGATCCTTTTTGTACAGTTCTTCTGTGTATTCTTGCCATCTCTTCTTAATATCTTCTGCTTCTGCTAGGTCCATACCATTGCTGTCCTTGATCGAGCCCATCTTTGCATGAAATGTTCCCTTGGTATCTCTAATTTTCTTGACGAGATCTCTAATCTTTCCCATTCTATTGTTTTCCTCTATTTCTTTGCATTGATTGCTGAGGAAGGCTTTCTTATCTCTTCTTGCTATTCTTTGAAACTCTGCATTCAGATGCTTATATCTTTCCTTTTCTCCTTGGCTTTTCGCTTCTCTTCTTTTCCCAGCGATTTGTAAGGCCTCCCCAGACAGCCATTTTGCTTTTTTGCATTTCTTTTCCATGGGGATGATCTTGATCCCTGTGTCCTGTACAATATCACGAACCTCATTCCATAGTTCATCAGGCACTCTATCTATCAGATCTAGGCCCTGAAATCTATTTCTCACTTCCACTGTATAATCATAAGGGATTTGATTTAGGTCATACCTGAATGGTCTAGCGGTTTTCCCTACTTTCTTCAATTTGAGTCTGAATTTGGTAATAAGGAGTTCATGATCTGAGCCACAGTCAGCTCCTGGTCTTGTTTTTGTTGACTGTATAGAGCTTCTCCATCTTTGGCTGCAGAGAATATAATTAATCTGATTTCGGTGTTGACCATCTGGTGATGTCCATGTGTAGAGTCTTCTCTTGTCTTGTTGGAAGAGGGTGTTTGCTATGATCAGTGCATTTTCTTGGCAAAACTCGATTAGTCTTTGCCCTGCTTCATTCCGCATTCCAAGGCCAAATTTGCCTGTGACTCCAGGTGTTTCTTGACTTCCTACTTTTGCATTCCAGTCCCTTATAATGAAAAGGACATCTTTTTTGGGTGTTAGTTCTAAAAGGTCTTATAGGTCTTCATTGAACCGTTCAACTTCAGCTTCTTCAGCGTTACTGGTTGGGGCATAGACTTGGATAACTGTGATATTGAATGGTTTGCCTTGGAGACAAACAGAGATCATTCTGTTATTTTTTGAGATTGCATCCAAGTACTGCATTTCGGACTCTTTTGTTGACCATGATGGCTACTCCATTTCTTCTGAGGGATTCCTGCCCGCAGTAGTAGATATAATGGTCATCTGAGTTAAATTCACCCATTCCAGTCCATTTTAGTTCGCTGATTCCGAGAATGTTGACGTTCACTCTTGCCATCTCCTGTTTGACCACTTCCAATTTTCCTTGATTCATGGACCTGAGATTCCAGATTCCTATGCAATATTGCTCTTTACAGCATTGGACCTTGCTTCTATCACCAGTCACATCCACAGCTGGGTATCGTTTTTGCTTTGGCTCCATCTCTTCATTCTTTCTGGAGTTATTTCTCTACTCACCTCCAGTAGCATATTGGGCACCTACTGACTTGGGGAGTACCTCTTTCAGTATCCTATCATTTTGCCTTTTCATATTGTTCATGGGGTTCTCAAGGCAAGAATACTGAAGTGGCTTGCCATTCCCTTCTCCAGTGGACCACATTGTGTCAGACCTCTCAACCATGACCTGCCCATCTTGGGTTGCCCCGCAGGCATGGCTTAGTTTCATTGAGTTAGACAAGGCTGTGGTCCTAGTGTGATTAGATTGACTAGATTTCTTTGAATATGGTTTCAGTGTGTCTGCCCTCTGATGCCCTCTTGCAACATCTACCATCTTACTTGGGTTTCTCTCACCTTGGGTGTGGGGTATCTTCACGGCTGCTCCAGCAAAGCACAGCCGCTGCTCCTTACCTTGGATGAGGAGTATCTCCTCCTGCCGCCCTTCCTGATCGTCAATGTGGGATGGCTCCTCTAGGTCCTCCTGTGCCTGCACAGCCACATAAACAAAAGAAGTCATACTTAATACATACCTAACAGTGTAAGCCAACATATACTATTCTATAATATTTTTTCCCTTGTTGTTTAAATATAAGTTTTAAAGTGTTAGACTGTAACTAGAATAGAGAATGCTGAAAAATAATAATTTCTCTAATAGTTAACAGTGCTTCTTACTAGTTTTGATGGTAACTTAGGTAGGCTCTAGATATTTTTAAGGCTTTAGCAGACTTCCTGAAATAGTTTCAGTTGAAGATAAAAATGAGTTATATCAAACATCCCTTTCAGGAAGAGGAAGGTTTGCACAGAAAAACTAAACTTTGCAATTCTCTAGAGTCTCGCCCTTACTGCTCTGATTGTCAAAGATACTATTGAAAGGGAAGGGACATTAAATGCTTTGCAAAAATCAGGGACACTGCAAGTAGAAATCTGAATTATAAGAGAAAAGAGGTAGATCATTAACCATCTACACTGTCACTTTATGACCAAGTTGAAAATCAATCTAAAAGTAATCAAAGTACACCAGAGGAGTGACTACCTCCATAAGGAGTAACAACTGAGATTTCAAATGGGAAGGTAAGGAGATTATTTGTTGACACTGCCTTTGTTTTTGTACTTGAAAAACTTTATGTTAAACATAGGCTTTGTGTGATAGGTAATAAATACATTTGTAACAATAGGTTAAAAATATTAGAACACACTGATAGCCATGCCCACAAAGAATCTAATACTTTTGTTAGATTCGGCTGCATTATCTATATGAGGCTCTAAGGCACTTGAAATAAGGCTAGTCCAAATTGTGACCTGCTGTGAATATAAATACACACAAGATTTTGATGGTTTAATATGGGAAAGACATAAATAAATCAATAATATTTTATATTGATTATGTGACAATATTTTGGATAAGCTGAGCTAAATAAAATACACATTACAATTAATTTCACCCGTGCGCAGTATGGAATTTAACCCTACTTAACAAAAGCTTGGTCTTTGCAATTAACTCCTGGGGAGGTAATTTTTAAGCTCTTGGAATGTCCTATTGATAAGGGTGTCTGTTTGCCTAGAAGTCTTGGGCACCAGCAGACCGTGTAACAATGTGATTTATGAGGGCTTTGAGTCAAATGGCATCAGCTCAAACTTGAGAAGGTCTGGATATTGAGGTCAACCACATTGGCAGTCAATTATGTATGTGATGGAGCTCCAATAAAACTCTGAACACCATGTCTAAGGAAAGTGTCCCTGGTTGGCAATACTCCATGCATCTTACCCACAATGATGCTGGGAAAGTTAGCACTGTCCATGACTCTCCTGCAAGAGTATAACCAGGAACTCCATGGGTGGAACCTTCCTGGACTCTGCCCTTGTATCTCTTCCCATGGCTGCTTTTTAACTCTCACCCTTTCCCTGTAATAAACCATAACCAAGAGTATAAAGGCTTTCAGCGAGCTCCCTGAACCTTTCTGGCAAATTACTTATACTGAGAGTGGTGTCATAGACCCTGAAGTTGCAACCGGTAACAGAGGTGGGGTGGTCTTGAAGACCTGCTTTGTAGTTGGTGTTGGAAATGAGGATGGACTTCTGGACTGCTCCTGAACTTTGTACCTTGTATTGCTTTATTTTGTTTAATGTGGCTTCTAGAACTTTTAAAAGTATACCTGTGTCTCATTTATGGCTTGCACTGTTTTTCTTTTGCATGAGGCTGGGATAAAATTGGTGTCTACCAGGAAAGGTAGAATAAGAGGATAATATCAGTTCAGTTCAGCTGCTCAGTTGTGTCTGACTCTTTGTGACCCTGTGGACTGCAGCATGCCAAACTTCTCTGTTCATCACCAACTCCCAGATATTACTCAAACTCATGTCCATTGAGTCAGTGATGCCATCCAACCATCTCATCCTCTGTTGTCCCCTTCTCCTCCCCACTTCAATCTTTCCCAGCATCAGGGTCTTTCCAAATGAGTCAGTTCTTCATATCAGATGGCCAAAGTATTGGAGTTTCAGCTTCAGCATCAGTCCTTCCAATGAACATTCAGGACTGATCTCCTTGGTGACTGACTGGTTGGATCTCCTTGCAGTCCAAGGGACTCTCAAGAATGTTCTCCAAAACCACAGTGCAAAAGCATCAATTCTTTGGCGCTCAGCTTTCTTCACAGTCCAACTCTCACATCCATACATGACTACTGGAAAAACCACAGCTTTGACTAGATGGACCTTTGTTTGCAAAGTAATATCTCTGCTTTTTAATATGCTGTCTAGGTTGGTCATAGCTTTTCTTCCAAGGAGCAAGAGCATGAGATACCACAGCTCAAAGCAGGGAACAATTGTTTGAATGGCAGTTAGTTATTCAAGTACACGCATTTGTTTGAATTCTAATCTTGTGGGTGGCAATAGTGTTAGTAGATGTTATGAATTTGTTCCATGAACATGTTCAAAAGGAAACTTAACAATGAGTTGCAAGGAAAGTAGTGAAAAAGGTTGCTCTAACTTTATATGAATCATTCTATTTATAAACAAAATACTCAGTTAAACAAATAAGCGAGGCAGCTTTTCAAATGAGCCAGAAATTAGTATAAGGAAGTAATCATTGTTTTCACTCTGCAGCGAAACTGTCCAAACTGAGTCTACCATTTGTCGGCTGTGTGAAAGTAGGTAAGTTATCTGATTTTCCTGTGCCTCAGTTTAATTCTAAGTAATGGTGGGGTGACTGCTGTGAGGATTAAATGGCTTAATATAAAACAGGGCTTACAGCATTGTTGGCACAGAGTATGCAGGAATAAATCTTATCAGGTATCGTTAACTGTTGTGTTTGTTAGGTTTATGAAGACTAGTATACACGGTGTCACAGTCTACCTGATCACCACCAATTTTCTCCTTTAACTCATGCCTTATATCCAGTGAATCTTTAAAGACGGTTGATTTTGTTGATTAAGGTCTTCCAAATCTATTGCCTCTACTCAAGTCTCTCTGAACAGAACAAATTCATGTCTTTCTCTTTGCTTGGCTGGATCATTTCAAATTTCTTAGATGGTCTTGAAGAGTCCTCCATTTTTCTTCTCATCTTCTTTTTTACCAGTAGGGTGATTATATAGCTCTTTTCTGCAAAATACTCATATATCCGCATAATTTGCACAATAAATACTACTGAATTTGGCATTCTAGCCTATCTTTGGCCCCATCATTTTCATTCACTTCTGTGTAATTCTATAGGTTTACTCAAATTCTAAAAACACCAAGTATTTACTTTACTAACAATCCCTCAGCGGGGAATATTATTTTTGCCTCGCAGCTTCCATTTGTCTTCCACCTTGGCCTTTCCTGCCATAGAAATCTGACCAGAGTTCTCTTTTTTTGAGTTGTTGTCCCCTTAGCATTTGGTTTACACTGCTGTTCTAGCACTTTCACATTGGATTATTTGTTTTCTCTGGATAGCTCTCTTTTGTCTCTTCAAGTATACTTCTCATCCTTTTATAGCCTAGAACATTGATCCATGTGGAATAAACAATGGGTTCCCTTGCTTTCTTCCTTTGGTTGGGTTTAACCAAGTGATTATCACTGGCAATAAACAAATAAACCTGAAATAATAAAAAAGAATAAGATTGTAGTACTTGTTTTTCCTGTGCTTCCTTCCTGCTGAGTTGCTCTGGGGTCACACCTTCTCTGCTAAAGGTAACAGCCACTGTCAAATAGCCCTCTCCACAAAGCTATCTCTGAGGTTCCAGTAACTGCTCTCTCTCCTTGCCTCTCAGATTAGACGCAGCAGTGACCTTCTGCTCTTAATGGTCCAAGTGCTTCTTTTGTTTCACTGAACCAACTCTTATAAGCTAGGTAACAGGAGAGTGTACCATCAGTTTGCTGCTTAGATCCCATGTGACACAAATGCTGAAGATGCTTTTTGAGAAAGGAGATTAAATAAGATAAATTTTAGGTTGGAAGGATTAAATAGGAAATAATTCAGATTATAAATTATTAATTTTATTTTTTTCCTTTAATGATAAAACAATTTAAATTTTATTCTCACTCATTTTCTTTTGTCTAAGGCATTTAAGGCATATTTGATATGTTAGCATATTAATTTATGAGGCTAATAAATTAAGATTAAACAAGATTTACGAGGCATTGGAACAGAGTATTAGCTTGAGACAGGATACAGAACCTACACAAAAGATGTCAGATAGAAAGCAAAAACCAACATTTTAGTTTAAGGGGATCAAGATCTGTATTAAGATAGGACTTTAAGTACCAATATAATAAAAATGACAAACTATCTTAAAAATAGTTGGAGCCAGAGGATAGACTCAAGAAGAATGCTGACCAAACCAGAGATTATATATGGTTTTCAAGGAGATCTGGGTGCTTGTCACACAGAAGGCACTGCATAAATATTTATTGAAAGAATTGGAAATAAAATAATAAAGGAATACCAGAAAAGGAAGCATTTACTGCTCTTCTACTCAGAATCTTTATCCAGCTGTCAGATTTTAATATCTGCCATTTAAGGTACAGGAAGGGACAAACCCACATTTATTGATTGTTTAGTGTATCCTAGGCACATTTAATTCTTAATACAATTCAAAAAGCAAATATTAAAGTTTCTATTTTTATATGGTGATATTGAGGCTTCAAAAGAAGAAGTAGTCCAAAGTGAATAATTTGGAAGCTAAACTGATTTTCCCAAATGCCATGCAAATCTTAGGTTGGTGGTAAGTCCATGACTAATAAAGAAATATTTTTATTCTTATCCTCAGATTAGTATACATTTCCAGACATGATTGATTTCATAAAGGTTGGAAATGGAGTGAAATAAGAGAAATGGCTACATGATATCCTATTATTTTCCTCTTGAATGCTGGTTCTTTTATGGGCCAAAGGGCAACATAAGATATTTCACTTGAAATTTAATCTAGGAATCCCAACAATCTCTAGCTTATTTGATTCTAAACCTGTTGGGGGGCTTCCCAGGTGGTGCTAGTGGTAAGAACCTTCCTGCCAGTGCAGGAGGCACAAGAGATGCAGGTTCGATCCCTGGGTTGGGAAGATCCCCTGGAGGAGGACATGGGAATCCACTCCAGTATTCTTGCCTCAAGAATCCCTATGGACAGAGGAGCCTGGTGGGCAGTCCACAGGGCTGCAAAGAGTTGGCCACGACTGAAGTGACTTAGTGGTACAGTACAGTCAACCTGCTGGGAGACTGGTTATATTATTTCTTGGATTCTTTGGGTGCTATCATTCCTTTTCTTCACAGTCTGTTCAAGGAAGACAAGTTCTGCCTCTTTGCCTAGGCTAAACCCTTCATCAATTCTGTTCTCATCTTTGTTTAGGTTCTATTCCAGTTCTATTTTCCCCACAAGCTGCTTCTTCCAGCCAAGAACTATCCTTCTTTCCCTTGTCTTGAAAGGGCTTCTTTTTAATCCTAATAATATAATCTCAATCATTCTCATCATAATCAAACTTTGTGGATCATTTCTGCCTGTAGTCTTTTTCTGTACCTATTTTCTATCCTTTACTAACCAGTTTTACTCTCACATTAAAGTAACACAAATCTGGATTCACATCCAAATCCAAACTCTAATAATGTTATTAGCTGTGTGCCCTTTGGTGACCAATTTACTGTGCATAAATCTCTATTTCCTATTTTGAAAAACAGAAATAATATTGCCAACATCCCATATAGACTGTCTTCACTAAGTTATACATTAATGTTTGATCTTTAGCTTTTAGTAAATACAAGTAAATTTGCTACTAACCTTAATCTGCTATTACATTTGTTATCAGGTGAGTCATTTGTGATATTGACCATCATATACTCAAGCTGCCTATTAAACAGAACTGTTTAACAAATCAATATGCTTTCTCAAAGTTTTTTTTTTTCCTTGTTGATAAATTCAGTCACAAAACTGATTACTTTTGCTTCCTCCAGTAAGCTGGTATTCCATACGAACAAAATTTGTGTCAACTTTACTAACCCAGGGCTCTGTGAAATATGTAATTAATTCTTGATTTTCTTATTGATGTCAATACTGTATGCCATATTTTCTCTACCTTGACTTTTTCCATTTACATTTTTATATAGGTCACATTTTGGAATAAGACAGGATGAGGACTTACAGATGTAAAATTAAATAGGTAGATGAGTAGACAGGTAGATCAGGGAGGCAAGTATTGTTAGTAACTAGTCTGGTTTTGTTCATACTATCGTTTAGATTTGAAATACTATCCTCTGTCATCCAAGCCTAAGAACATTATGTCTATCTTTTAGAATCTCTCTAGTCTACCCTCTACCTATTCTTTTTGAACTTTTCTAACCTGTGGACCAGAAGTGCCCTTTCCTCTGACCCGCATATCACTTTGCGTGTTATGCTGTAACATTTATCTTAGTCCTCCCTGTGAGTCAATCTCTGGTTACTCTGAGGCTTTTCTAATTCTCCTGTCCCTGTTGTAAGATTTTAGTGACAGGGTAGATGTTTTTCTCATTTCTATAACCCACAGTGCACTTAGCAGAGCATGGAATTGATATTCAACAAACATTCACTGAATTTTATTAAATTTAATTTGACAGGAACTTAGCTTTTGAAGCTACCTCAAAATTTATTCAAATTATGTGTATAACCTAAACATAAATACCATTTTGGGGGATGCTTATACCAAAAAATAATGGTTTCCTTTTATTCATTATTTTTCCCAAGACTGGGCAGAAAAATTTTAAGTTCTAGTTCATAGATGGCCATTGAAGAAGTTATCTTATACTTACCATCTTCCTAATCTTTGAGTAAATAAATAACATGATTTGTACAGAGTAAAATGAGAGTAACATGGGTTACAGTGAGAAAAAATGAGCATAGTGAGTATCTCTAGACAAAGAGCCAGTACTTTTGTAGGAAGAAGAGTAAACTTTGGAACACAGAGATTGAAATTTATACAGTAGAGCTGTATCCATAATATAATGATCAGAATGGAGAAAACTGTTGAAAAACTGGGTAACAAGTACAGTTTTTAAATGTTCACAGAAGTATATGTGTTTACTAGGTCAGCATCTAAAAGATGAAAAGAGATGATCCACTGAGGGAGAATGAAGACTCGCAAATGTTGTAAAGGATGTTAAAAGAAAGGAGAGGGGGTTTTGGATTAACTATAGCAAAGGTAAATTGGCTGAAGCAATTTATTAGAGCAGAATAAATGATCAAAATGAAAAAAAAAAGGAGACTCTTATTAAAGGTGAAGGAAACACCTTGCTGTCTTTTCATGTTCCTAAATATTGGCTTCAGATTTCAGACAACCACACTATTGAGTTGGCTGCTTGGGCATGTGTATGCCTCTTTGTGCTTGGGGGGGTCCCCATACATCACAACTAGGCATGCAAAGTCTGCAAAATGCGTGCTACAGTGGAACGCTAGGTCTCCATTTATGGAGCTCTCAGAGGAGCCTGGTGGGCTACAGTCCAAATGGCCGCAAAGAGTTGGACACACTGAAGCCACTTAGCACACATGCACTCTATATAAATATCATAAAGGGTAGAATGATACTTGGTTTTTAGAGTTTTGTGGTAGATTTTAGAGAAATGGCCATATGTTTGGTCCCACGTGCTCTTCCAGAATGTTTCCATGCTTTTCAGGCAGTAGAGTCCATATTTTCTGCCATTAAAATTGGGAGGGCTTTTGTTACTGCCTTGTTTAATCAACTATGATAGTAGTGATACTTTATGATTCCTTATGTTAAGTTATAAAACACGATACAGCTTCTACTTGGTGCCCTCTTCTTGGGTTGTGCAACTTTGGAGCCCTGTGCCACCATGATGGAAAGACTACTTGCACCGACTACATAGAAAGAAAGAGAAAGAGAGAGAAAGACAGAGAGAGACAGAGAGAGAGCAGAAAGCCCCAACTATCCAGCCCTCAGAAGGCTGAGCCTTCAGAGCTCATGGTGATTCTAGTTCCTGTCTGACTACAACCTGTAGAGGTATGAGCAAGAAACACCCAGCTGAGCCTAGAATGATCAAGTGATTATTGTTTATGCTACTAAGTTTTGGGGTGGTTTGTTGTGCAACAGTAGATACTTAGAATTTTCCCAAATATATCAGGATGTGTATGTCCAACCATCTAGAAAAGTGAACAGGAAAGCTACTTGTGCTGGGTCACTTTGTAAATCTGTGTCATTGGTAGGACTGGGATTCAAATTTAGTTTCCAGCTTTGTTCAAACCTTTGGTCACTTCAGTTATGAAAGATGGGAAACACAATACATCCTAACATTCACTGGTAAGAAAAGTTATAACACATAATGTACTTTAAAGCTATATTGTAAAGAAGCTGTCTACTGAATAACATAGTGTACTATAATGGGTGTTCATTAGCTCAATTTACACCTTATATCAGAATGCTCTCCCAGATTGAAGCATTGTGCTTTAAATGTATTTTTGAAGTCCGATTTTACTGATGTTCTTTTTAAAGTGATGTCTGGAGGTGTACAAATATCAATATTTTCCTGTTTAATAGTACAGAGAAAAATTAAACAGTACTACAAACGCTTGTAAGTAGTCTCACTGCTAATTAGTCATGCTGAAGATAAACAACCCGCCCATCATCACTGCAGCTTCTTTTAAGTGTATGCAGAACACTGAATTGGAAATAAAACAACTGGAGACTAGTCCATTTGCCAAGAATTTGTTATCTAGGTAGATGCACTAAATAGACACATATGAAGGATAATTCAGAATACATTCAAGCCAAATATAAACAAACTGTCTTTCAGGAAAGCTACACTTAAGTGCTGAGGGAACCAAAAGTAAAGTGGTAGACAGAACTTTTTCCTGAAAAATTATAAAGATTTAGCATATTATGCATAAATATGCATATTTAAAATTCAAGTTACAAATTGCATTTAGTGACATGGTGCTAGATTCGTTTTCCTTATTCCTGAAAACTAGTAAGTTCGACCATACTAAACTGCCAATTTTCGACAGTTTTTACAAAATTGGCTACTTCATGTGGTTCAGCCTTATCTATCAATTTGGTGAAGAGTCTGTACCAGACTTAGACACTTAACCCCTACCAAGGACTTTAGTCATTTGACATATCTTCAGTCATCCTTTTAAAAGATCCCAATGAGAAGGGAAACAATTTTCTAGAAAATATATACTATATTGTTTTAGATCAAATTATTAGCATTCCCATACACACACTACATTTACAGTTTTTAATAGTAGATTACCTGAGGGCATTATTTTAAAATTTTAATTGCTTCTTTTTAGATTTAAGATAATTATCACGCATTTTTCTATCTGAGAACCTTAGATTGAAAGATTATGTTCACAAATCCAACTCAGGCTGTGTCCCCACTGGGGACCAGCATCACAGGAGATGTAAGGAACTGACAGTAAAACACTATTTCGGTTCCATAGTAACTTTCTTTGAGGAGCATCAGGTACTTTACAGTCATTAGCTAAATAATCCTATAACAAACCTAGGAGGTAGGACAAAAACTTTAATAGTGAATTCAAATGATTGAATTCCTGCTATGATTAATTTTTTAATAATGGTGTCAAACTCATCAGTTAATAGCCAGTCATTGGTTAATGACTGTAATTTGGGGGCATTTCTAAAGGAAAATCTGACATTAGAAATTAGCATTACTGTGTCATATGTTTTGGAATTTGCTTCTCATCAGTGAAACTTTTAAAATTTCAGCACAGAATTGATACAATTTATATTGTGCATATAATATACACAGGCAAAACCCTTTTTAGGCTCCTAGTTTATGTTATCTGAAGAGGCGTAGATTCCATTCTGGATCAGAATATTATCCCCAATGCCCAGCTGAAAATTTTTATCCAGAATGTCTTAACACTTTCCTCCCCAAGCTTTGAGAGGTTAAGCAGTGTTTCAAGGAGGCAGCCAGTTGTGCAAGATGAAATACAAGTATATCTGTTGCTAAATTACTTCCAACACATACATTCCCACACACATACCATATATTAAATTACATGTGTGCATATATGCTCAATTGCTTCAGTTGTGTCTGATTCTTTATGACTCCATGAATTGCAGCCTGCCAGGCTCTGCTGTCCATGTGATTCTCCAGGTAAGAATACTATAATGGGTTGCCATGCCCTCCCCCAGGGGATCTTCCTGACCAGGGACTGAACCCACATCTCCTGTGTCTACTGCACTGCAGGCAGATCCTTTACCACTGAGCCACTGGTGAAGCCCATAAAATTTCATAGCTATATCCAAAAACAGGACCTTTACGTGAGACAAGGTAATATGAAAATGGCTTACACAAAATTTTATTCATAAATATTGAGTACTTTTTATTTTCCAGGCATTAAGTGCTTAGATATATTGAATCATAATCTATACATTTCATTACTTTGAGTATTAATAGAGTTTTATCAACTCTAGCCTTGAATAATGCTTCTATAATTTATAATATAGACCAAGAATTCATATGACATTATAGTAAGATATCTAAGTTGCTAGAATATGCTATATAACAAATACATCAAACACTGATACTGTAAGTTTCCTAAATACTTCATGTGCAATGTTTTTCATTCACAGCATTATTCAATTCTTAAAACCGATGGGTGAGATTTGCAGGTTACCTAGTTTTTATACTCTGCTTTCCAACTTTCTCCAGATTCTATACAATTGTTGAATCTGAAAATAGTCCTTCCCATCTTGTACCATCTGTTCTTTGACCCTGTTATGGCAGCAAACCTTTTACTTCTTATCTTGCAGGAGGCCATATGTTTTTGGGTTGGTCTGCTTTTCACAAGAACAATGTGTACAGCAAAACTTGCCCATGATGGCTGTGAAAGGGAAACAAACATTCTTCCACTGATACAGTCTACATTATTTTCTTTCTTCTTTTTAGAGCTTTTCCTCCTTTTTGGCCAGAGAGATGCTTCATGGCCATCAGTGTGAAACACATGCCATATTTTGAAGACCTAGGATGGAAAAATATAAATTATGTCATTAATAAATATGTATACTGACTACATATGTAAATGATATTTCAGATACACTGAACTATATAAATGATATTATTAAAAGAATTTCACCTATTTCACTTTTTACTTTTTTAAAGTGGTTACTAGAACACTTTAAGATATTTTTAAAGGACACCACTGCTCAAAAAACTGCAAGCTCTTGGTACAGGAAAGAATCTCAGGCTTTTTGCTTAGAATTGTAAATACTGGGGATATTCACTATGGAGGGGCTGCATGTTACCTCAGGGGTGAGACAAATGGAAGAAAGGTAAATAGAGCCACTATAATCAATTATCTACATTGGAATTTCAGATTTTTCTAGTTAGAGTGTGGCTCTGATTTCAGCCTTCAGAACAACAATGTGAAACAGACCAGGTAAATACAGTGAACTCCATCAAACTTGAGGGCCACATTATGGGATGCATGATCTCAGTGAAAAGTCTCTGGTCTTTATTATTTCCACTATATCCATGAAGAAACTAAGGTTTATAGTAGTTAAGTCACTTGCTCAAATCACAAAGCCAGAAAGAGACAAAGGTAGATTTTTAAGCCAGTCCTGCCTGACTTTAAATCTCACCGTTATCTTGTATCTTCTTCCTCCCCTACTTAAGAGGATACAGTTCCTGCCTTTAAGTAACTCTCACCCTGGTGAAGAAATATTTGTTATTTTTAAGTTAAAAATTATTTATTACAACCTGGTCTCCAACTTTCTTTCTGATTAGTCTGCTGTACTTTTAGAGACAGAGTTTCGACTGTATTGCTTAAAACTTTCTGGAAAGTGAAGGGATATAGGGTAATCTGTAGACTGAGAACTTTGATGTCTTGTCTGCACAACAATAGAAGATTTTAAGGACCCATCCTTGTGAGACATCCTTGAAAGTGAAGTCAAATGGGCCTTAGGAAGTATCACTGTATCACTACAAACAAAGCTACTGGAGGTGATGGAATTCCATTTGAGCTATTTCAAATCCTAAAAGGTGATGCTGTGAAGGTGCTGCACTCAATATGTCAGCAAATTTAGAAAACTCAGCAGTGGCCACAGGACTGGAAAAGGTCAGTTTTCATTCCAATCCCTAAGAAAGCCAATGTCAAAGAATGCTCAAACTATTGCACAATTCCATTTATTTCACAGGCTAGTAAATTAATGCTCAAAATTCTCCAAGCCAGGCTCCAGCAATACATGAACTGTGAACTTCCAGATGTTCAAGCTGGTTTTAGAAAAGGCAGAGGAACCAGAGATCAAATTGCCAACATATGGTGGATCATGGAAAAAGCAAGAGAGTTCCAGAAAAACATCTATTTCTGCTTTATTGACTATGCCAAAGCCTTTGACTATGTGGATCACAATAAACTGTGGAAAATTCTTCAAAAGTGGGAATACCAGACCACCTAACCTGCCTCTTGAGAAACCTGTATGCAGGTCAGGAAGCAACAGTTAGAGCTGGACATGGAACAACAGACTGGTTTCAAATAGGAAAAGAAGTACATCAAGGCTGTATATTGTCACCCTGCTTATTTAATTTATATGCAGAGTACATCATGAGAAACGCTGGGCTGGAAGAAGCACAAGCTGGACTCAAGATTGCTGGAAGAAATATCAATAACCTCAGATATGCAGATGACCCTTATGGCAGAAAGTGAAGAGGCACTAAAGAGCCTCTTGATGAAAGTGAAAGAGGAGAGTGAACAAGTTGGCTTCAAGCTCAACATTCAGAAAATGAAGATCATGGCATCTGGTCCCATCACTTCATGGCAAACAGATGGCGGAAACAGTGGAAACAGTGGCTGCCTTTATTTTTCTGGGCTCCAAAATCACTGCAGATGGTGACTGCAGCCATGAAATTAAAAGACGCTTACTCCTTGGAAGGAAAGTTACGACCAACCTAGATAGCATATTCAAAAGCAAAGACATTACTTTGTCAACAAAGGTCCATCTAGTTAAGGCTATGGTTTTACCAGTAGTCATGTATGGATGTGAGAGTTGGACTATAAAGAAAGTTGAATATCGAAGAATTGATGTTTTTGAACTGCAGTGTTGGAGAAGACTCTTGAGAGTCCCTTGGACTGCAAGGAGATCCAACCAGTCCATCCTAAAGGAAATCAGTCCTGACTATTCACTGGAAAGACTGATGTTGAAGCTGAAACTCCAATTCTTTGGCCTGATGTGGAGAGATGACTTATTTGAAAAGACCCTGATGTTGGGAAAGACTGAAGGCAGGAGGGAAAGGGGACAACAGAAGATGAGATTGTTGGATGGCATCACTGACTCAGTGGACATGAGTTTGGGTGGACTCCGGGAGTTGGTGATAGACTGGGAGGCTTCGTGTGCTTCGGTTCATGGGGTCACAAAGAGTTGGACATGACTGAGCGACTGAATTGAACTGAACTGAATCGTTGTGATTAAGTTGATCCAGGAAACATTAATGGTGTCTGTGGCTTAGAATAAGACAGTTCTAATTATAGTATTTGATGTTTTCTCAGTTCACCAAAACAACTGCTCCAATAGTGCTTGTCTCTTTCTTGCTTTCTCTTCTCCTTTAGATCTGATTTTATTTCAATCAGATTCTGTTCTCACTTTTCCTGATTTTAATTGTGAAGGAATTAGTCTTATTTGTCTCTGCAATCTCATTGCTTAGCCGAGTGTCTAGCACTCAGTTGATGCTTTGTCATCCATTTGCTATATGAACACCCTTCTATGCAGTTAGCATTCAACAGAGATTGTCTTCTAAGGCCTAGGCATGATGCTGGGGATAGACAGTGCATACGGTTATATGCCATACTTTTGATCTGATGGGAAACAAGGACATATCAGTGTGATTAAAAAAAAAAAAAAAAAAACCTGTCCTTGTGTAAGCATAGGAACACCTGTGTGGGAACACCTGGTTTGTTATTAAGTCTGAAAGACTTCCAGAGGAAGCACTTTTTAAGATGGAACCTCAGGGAAGCAATAAACAGGGAGAAAAGATTAGGGAACTCATGGAAAAGGAAAGGCATTTCTAGCCAAAAGAACCACCAGTAAAGACATTCTGGACCTGAGATTTGCACAATTTGGAGTTTGGGGGAGGGGTGAGATTAAGAGAATTGTGGGGATGGAAGGGGTTAAGGAAAAATGGTCAATCATGGTTGAAAGATTTCAAAAAAGTAATATATCATATGATGCAATTCACTAAGAATTTCTAAGAAATATTCATTTAGAGTATACATTTTAGGCTATTTCATCTTATAAACACAGGTTATGCAATTAAAAAGATTAAAATGGATTATAACCTGATAATACTGGAGACCTCATATACACATATGCATATGTATTACACATCCACTTCATTACATTTCTATGGTCTATAAATACTTATCATTAGGGACACTTACCCCATGATAAATGAGCTTCATTAGTAGTGGTTTGATACTTTATTATTAATTCATCTATAAAGATTATAAAGCTTCTATTATTTCCCAAGAACGATTATTTTAAATTTTCAGGTGTTTTCTGATATTAGCTTTTAAGTGAAGAAGGCCAAAATCAATTATTCTTCCTAATTTGACTGGTTTATAAATTTAGGGGAGGCTTGGATAAGAGGATTGCATGAAGATGGACAATTTACACTCAGTTTTAAGTCCTAGACTTTCAGCAAATACAGTGTCTTCTTTCATTGGTGCATTCTCAGTCTCAGGTAATCTAACTTCAAAACTGATATAACATTTTCTGGGGACGTGGCTTATAGGGATCAATGAATTAAATATAATTTTTAATACTTTAGATAATTTATTACTTCTTAAAAATTAGTTTATTGTTTGTGTGTATGTTAAATTCAAAGAGAAGGAATCCTAAGTAGGCATATGGAATTTTTAAGACATGAAAACTGTACATTATTTTGTTAATGGATAAAGTTCCTCTATAATACTATAATTTGTGATGCAATCTACTTGTGCCACAGTATACTTTTTCTCCTTTGAACTTTATATAAATAAATGATTCTTTATGTTTCCGAACACAAAAGGATGTCCCAGGAGGAATAGGCAGAAGTGAGGTTTATTTGCATCTTTATCCTCACTCTTTGTCACAAATAATGCTGATCTTAAAAGACTGTACCTGTGTTGTGTACAAATAGAAATTAAAGTGAGCTTAAATTCTTATAATTTTCATTTGTGACCTGACTCTTGGGGTTAGATAACTAATAAAATGTAAACCACTTCTCTTGCCTTCTGGAGTTGAAAGAGAAAAGGAGAGATTAATTAAAGGACAAATCATAGGAAACTAGGAACAAACAGACTAAGTTTCCTCCCTGGCTCTGTCCATTCCTTCATAAACACTTATTAAGCATCTACTATGAATCAAACACTGACGAAATGAAAGGAGAGAACCGTCGCGTTACCACAGTCTGTGATTAGTTTTGTGAACTGAAATCAGATTTCAGTCTTAAAAATTCAACTGCACATAGCGCGTGTAGTTAAATATGCAATCATGGCATCAGAATGTAACAGAGGTTCCTGCATTTCGCCTTTCACTTCAGAAAACCATTCTAAAACCACTACAAAAGATTCAACCCCCAACCCCGCTCCCAGTCTTTTGGCAATCAAAACCCTCCTGCCAACACGTCGTAATTTCAGATTAGAAGCCTAGCTTTTTTTTTTTTTTTTTTAAATAATCCAAACCCCTACCCCACTTCCCACCTTAATGCCAGCATAAAAAAAAAAAACAAACAAGTTTTACTAGGCGAACAAGGGCAAGGGTGGAAGAGAAGGACGGACGACGGAAAAAGGGAATGAAGTGAATGAAGGAGAGAATGAAGCAGAGAAAGCTGGCCTTTCCCGGTTCGTTGTCGGTTCCCTGCCCGCTTCTCCCCGTCTCCCCACTCGCTGCCAAGTAGCATCACCTCCAGGCTCTGCCCTCGGCTCCGCCCCCTAGCGTCGGAGCCCTGCAGCCAGAGGCTGGCACCTATCTCTTTAAATGACAGCTGTGGCTCGGGTCCCAGTCCTGGGCTTGACGTCAGTTTCGCCTCCCGGGCTGTGAGGGGTAGTTAGCGCCACCGTCCGCGCTCCGGGCTCGCGGCGCGCTGGCAAGCAGCTAGGGCGGCGAGTTTTCTTCGCTCCGGCCCCTCCTCTCGCCCTCCCCGCGGAGAGCCGAGCGGCAGCCTAAGAGAGCCTCTCGCAAGTCTCTCTCACACTTCCCCGCCTTCGCCCCAAAGGAGCAGCCGCTCCTCCTGGCGCCTCTGCCGCCGCCGCGGCGCCCGCAGAGCTCCTCTCCCGCGCACCGCTCCCCGATGGAGCCCGGGCGCCGCCGCCGCCGCCGCCCCGAGCCTTGAACCGGGCCGCCCCGGCCGGAGGAACGTGCCGCCCGGCCCGAGGGCGCATCAGGCGCACACCACCGGGGGCGCAGGGCACGGGTTTCGGGAAGGAGAAAGTACTGCTCTCCAGGGTCACTTGGCCGGCGGCGGGGGGACCATGGCTTTGAAGGACACGGGCAGCGGCGGCGGCACCATCCTGCCCATTAGCGAGATGGTCTCCTCGTCCAGCTCACCCGGCGCTTCGGCAGCCGCCGCCCCGGGGCCCTGCGTGCCCTCGCCCTTCCCCGAGGTGGTGGAGCTGAACGTAGGGGGCCAGGTCTATGTGACCAAGCACTCGACGCTGCTCAGCGTCCCGGATAGCACTCTGGCCAGTATGTTCTCGCCTTCCAGCCCCCGGGGCGGCGCCCGACGCCGGGGCGAGCTGCCCAGAGACAGCCGGGCGCGCTTCTTCATCGACCGGGACGGCTTCCTCTTCAGGTACGTGCTGGATTATCTGCGGGACAAGCAGCTCGCGCTGCCGGAGCACTTCGCCGAGAAGGAGCGGCTCCTACGGGAGGCCGAGTACTTCCAGCTCACCGACCTGGTCAAGCTGCTGTCGCCCAAGGTCACCAAGCAGAACTCGCTCAACGACGAGGGCTGCCAGAGCGATCTGGAGGACAACGTCTCACAGGGCAGTAGCGACGCGCTGCTGCTGCGCGGGGCGGCGGCCGCCGCACCCTCGGGCCCGGGAGCGCACAGCGGCGGCAGCGCGCAGGACAAGCGCTCGGGCTTCCTCACACTCGGCTACCGCGGTTCCTACACCACGGTGCGAGACAACCAGGCGGACGCCAAGTTCCGGCGCGTGGCGCGCATCATGGTGTGCGGACGCATCGCGCTGGCCAAGGAGGTGTTCGGTGACACGCTCAACGAGAGCCGCGACCCTGACCGGCCGCCTGAGAAGTACACGTCCCGCTTCTACCTCAAGTTCACCTACTTGGAGCAGGCATTCGATCGCCTATCCGAGGCCGGCTTCCACATGGTGGCGTGTAACTCCTCGGGCACCGCCGCCTTCGTCAACCAGTACCGCGACGACAAGATCTGGAGCAGCTATACCGAGTACATCTTCTTCCGTAAGTTCGCGGTCTCCGCGTTTCCCAGTTCTTCCGGCCCCCTCGCCGATCCCCGCGGCTCCCGGCGGCTCTGGTGTCCTTGCGCGCCCCAGCCCAACGTGGCCGACTTGATCTTTGGTTTCGCGCCTTTCTAGCTCCCTTTCGGCTCCTCTCTTCACCAGCTTCGGAGCACGCAGTGCCCAAGCAGTCCTCTTCCTTAACTTTATTGATCTTGCCCTCCTGCCCTGCCCAGCTCTTGGAGTCGCTGGGTGTCCTATTACCCAGGGCTGGGAAGAGACTGGAGCGCAAGGCTGAGCGCATAAGTACCCCCGTCTCTCGCGCCCTGATGGCCTCCTGGTGGTAAGGGTCCGCACAGGAGCGTCCCATTATGGGCGATTTCTGTAGTGGGCATCAAGAAAAGTGGCTATTAAGTCTGCAAAGCGCCTCAAAAGTCTGGGGAAAAGAGGTTTCTATTGACCCATATAAACCTCAGATTTCCCCAGCGCCAGTAGTCTTCTGTAATTGTTATGTATTTTGGACGGAGTAGGGTGGAGGGAACGGACTTTGGTTGTCTGAGTGCTGCTGTTAGGGTTGGAGATTAGGAAGGGACATGGTGTGTATGCGTGCACGTGTGTGTGTGTGTGCGCGCGCGCGTGTGGTTGTATTTCCTTTCTGGGCACCTGCAGTGCGAATAAGGGATTCAATTCACTTTCCCAGGGGGAATAAATGCAGTGATTTTTCTGAACTTAGTGAACAAGAGAGAAGATTTGGAAGGCATCTGGCCTGATGCTTTCTGTAGTGCACTTGGCGTGGCGAGGGCGATCTGTGGATCAAGTTCAAGAACTCCACCAAGTATCACTGGGGCTTGGGGGATGGGGAGCCGGGGCGGAGACAATTTTCAGTGACGTGTATAAGGTGAGGATGGCCACAACCCGAGAGCTGTTTGGACAAATGAAAAGCCATCTGCGATGGCAGCGGGGGCATCATTTGGCAAACTTTTTTTTTTTTTTCCTTTGTCAAAATACAAGAAGAGAGAAAACTTTCCTGTAGTCTTAGGGAGAGTAGCACTGATAGCCAACGATGGAAATAAGCCCAGCGTTCATTGTATTTGAGTCACTCACTGTTTGGGACTCAGGCAATTTTTGCACTTTGTTTTGACTGGGAAAGTGGAAAGGACCTTTCCTTTCAACTCTATTGGAAGTTGCTCATTGTTTGCATATTCTAGTAACCTTGGAGTTAAGTGTGACAAAAGATTTTTTTAATAGTGTTGATTTTTCTAAGAAAACCATCTCAACAGAAAAGCAAAGAAAGTGTCCGTTGACGTGCTAGATAAAAAGCTAATTGTCTTAGAGAAAGATAAATATATAACTTATATGTGGAATTTTAATACAAATAAGTCTGTATACAAAATAGAAACAGACTCTCAGACGTATAAAAAATAATTACGGTTACCAAAGGAGGAGGGGAGGAGGCATAAAATTGGAGACGTGGGATTAACAAACTATACATTCAGTAGATAAGCAACAAGGATTTACTCTATAGCACAGGCAACTGTATTCCATATCTCATAATAATCAAAATGGTAAATAATTTGAAAAAAATTATACATATAAATGAATCACTTTGCTCTACACCTGAAATTAACACAATATTGTAAATCAATTACAGTTCAATAAAAATCTAATTGTTTTAATTATATGAAAGTATTATTTGTCACACAATAAAAGGATCAGTAGTCAGAAAAGCCGCTCAAAGGAAGGGACCTTTATTGACACTTAACATCTAAGCATTTATGGCATTTCAATAAGGGTTTATTTCCAGGCACTTTAGAAGATGAGAGGAAATAACTTCTGACTTTTTTAAGTGACTTTTAGTTAGAGAAGATATAAGCATAAATGTTCTGAAGTTAAGGGTCTTGCATTTCAGAATCTTTCATAGTTTTGGTCTTTTTCTTCTAGAAACTTGGGGACTTGAAAAATGGCTGTTACTTTGATTATGAAGAAGTAATAAAGGTTCTCTTTAAATTATGAAAAAATGCTCATGAGATAGTATATTGAAATTGGAAGCTCAGCCAATTTAATTCAAAAGATGATTTGAGAGATTGTTTGGAATTTAGGATATTTAAGTTCTGGAGCTAGAAGTGAAACAAAATGAAATATTTATATTATGAATAACTACTTGCAGAGTAATCACGTAACAAATGAGTTCTGAAATTCATTCATAAAAGTCTCAGAAGTCTAAGGAAGCAACTTATAACATTTTCCATTGATTATCCTGTTGGGGAAAATACATAATTCCAGATTAAATATGCATCTTTTGAAGCAGTATTCTGTAGACCGACTGAATATAGTTGCCATTTTTTAAATTTGTGATATAAAATTTATCTCAAACCCTGTTATACACACATTTATTTTATGCTTTGTATCATTTGAAGCACATTTCACAAATTATATTGGAAGGGATTCCATTTAATATTGGTTAATGAAAATGCACTATATTTCCATCATATTTAGTATAAGTAATATCATTACATATACCGTGGTGGCTCAGCTGGTAAAGAATCCTGCAATGAAGGAGACCTGGGTTTGATCCCTGGGTTGGGAAGATTCCCTGGAGGAAGTCATGGCAACCCACTCCAGTATTCCTGCCTGGAGAATCCCTGTATGTAGAGGAGACTGGCGGGCTATAGTCCATGGGGTTGCAAAGAGTCGGATATGACTAAGTGACTAAGCACACACATATACAGAGTGTAGTTATCTTATTTAGTAGCCTCTATTTTTAAAAGTTGGTGTTATTAATAAAAACAACAACATTGGATGAACTTCTTTGACCACCGTTTTAGAGTCAGACAGGGTCTTATCTTTTATTTCCCCTTTGATATAATTCTTTCAATAATATTTAATGTATAACATATAAAACAAATTAACAGTTTTTAAAATTCAAACTACATGTGAATTTAGAAGTTTGAAACTACTCTGAAAATTACAGAATTGCAGTTTATACACCTGAGTATCATTTTCAAGTCTTCACTGCCTTTTCCCACCCCACTTTTCCCCTGAGTTTGTATAGAGATGGAAGGAGAGTGGCAAATGTTTCAGTTAATCCCAGACACTGCTATTTGCCAAATGTGTAATCTTGACTAAATTATTTCAGTTTTTATACTAACAGCTTTAAAAACGTTAGGTGTTACAATTATAGTAAAGACTTTTTCTTGTCAGTATTAAATTTAAAATTTGTTTTTTGGTAAATATGCTGTGCTGTGCTGTGCTATGCTAAATTGCCTCAGTTGTCTCCAACTCTATGCAACTCTATGGACTGTAGCCCACCAGCTTCCTCTGTCTATGGGATTCTCCAGGCAGGAATACTGGAGTGGATTGCCATGCCCTCTTTCAGGGGATCTTCCTGACCCAGGGATTGAACTAGGGTCTCCTGCATTGCAGGCAGATTCTTTACCGTCTGAGCCAACAGAAGTCTAGCTGATTTAATTATAAAGTTAATTACAAAATTGCTTTGCAATTAAGTGATAGCATAATACACTTTCAGAAGTTTGAAACTACTAATTTAATAACCAGATTCTTTCCTGGAACTTGGATTTTTCAGGCCAAGTTCAAATCACCCAGGTTTGCCAATCATACTCCAGTTAGTTCTTTTGGATCAACTCCAACAGAACCCTTTTCTGATTCAGGGCCAAGAAGTGTTTTAATACTCTCCATTAGGAGTTGAAACTTTGGCAATATTTTCTGACAGAAACTGAGCTAGATTCATATCTCCTTAAGTGCTTGTATCCAAGTCATTGGTTTCTAATGCTCAAGGTTATATACAGGTTATTAAAGATTTAATACCAGCTTCATTTGGCTACATGGACACTTTTATCCATTATCAGTCATAACTCATTATTTTATCAAGACTTTTAGACTCTGCAACATATACAGTACTATGAAATTTTGTATTATTCTTCTAATACTGAAGATAGATTGTCTTTTCTTAAAGGAAAACAGTGATTTATTGTACTTTTTTTTTTTCTGTTGTTTTGGAGGGGATGTCTGTTAAGTAATTAGGGCTGATTTTAGCAATATTTGGAATAGAAAAAAGATATTTCATGTTAACATTATATTCATGCGTGTGTGCTAATTCACCTCAGTTGTGTCCAGCTGTTTGTGACCCCATGGACCAAAACCCACCAGGCTCCTCTGCCGGTAGGATTCTCCAGGCAAGAGTACTGGGGTGAGTAGACATACCCTCCTCCAGGGGATCTTTTTGACCCAGGGATCAAACCCATGTCTCCTACATCTTCCGCATTGACAGGTGAGGTCTTTACTGCTAGCGTCACCTGGGAAGTTTGTTATATTACATAGACAATAGGTAATTTGCTTAGAATGTGATATGTAGACTAACCATAATTAAAATGAACATTGAATGTATCCTTTGTTTCTCATAATCAGTGTGTTTACAAGAAGGTAGTATTGATTCATTGCTCTTCTCTTATAGTATTTGAGTTTTGCATTCTTTGTTGGTTGAATGATATGTGGTATAAAAGTATACATTTCTCTAGGTTCAATTGACATTCCTTAAAATTTGCGATTTCCTTTTTTTTTTTTTTTTAGTTGTTATGTGTAAGAGTGCCAGATCTCGGATCCAATGCTATTTCTGATCTGGGCTGTGGATTCTATTGTCTTTAATGAATTTTTATATCTACTCTTTTGAATCTATTCTGATTTATTTCACTGTGTTGGGTTGAAGAAAGCTAGGTTGAGTTGAAAATATTTAAATAGCTATTTAGTCCTATGTTAGCAGACCTGTTGCATTAAAAGCTTCCTAAGAAACATCTTTAAAAACCACTCTATTTAGATGCATATCCTTAAAATTGTGCATTATTTTTTTTGTCTAAAAATGCATCTACTTTTATCACCAAACACTGTTTTATGAAAAAATAACTTTGTTCCTCTTTTTTTTTCTCTTTTTTTTTAAGTTGATTCTTTTTCTTCTGGAGACTTAACTAGTTATTTTTATAATTTCATGAGAAAGTTTCTTCTGAAACCACTGAAGGTAGATTGTCTTTTCTTAAAGGAAAACAGTGATTTTTGGATTTTTTTTTTTCTGTTGTTGTTTTGGAGGGGATGTCTGTTAAGTGTAATTAGGGCTGGTTTTAGCAATATTTGGAATAGAAAAAAAGATATTTCATGTTAGCATTGTATTCATGCGTGTGTGCCAAGTCACCTCAGTTGTGTCCAACTCTGTGACCCCCATGGACCATAACCCACCAGGCTCCTCTGCCGGTAGGATTCTCCAGGCAAGAATACTGGAGTGAGTAGACATAAAATTCCTAAAACAATGACTGAATGACTTTCGAATCAGTGGGGAACAGATAACTTTGTAAAATACCAAGATTCTTATTTCATGAAGATAATTGGAATACGGAGACTGAAAACCTTGGGTGCAGAACGTTTGGAGATCATGTCGTGGCATCGGCTACTGTTTAGGAGAATTAAACTTTTATATCTGGCATAGTACTATCTTGTAAACTTGATCTCTTGAAATAGTGTTATGGTTTAGCTTAACACTAGTAGTGTTTGGCTTTAATGTGTGGGTCACTCTTTAAGGACATAATGAAGCAAAAAGAATGGCACTATAAGCCTTATTTGGCAGTTCTTTCTCTTTTGTAACTTAGAGTGCTGGAACTCAAGATATGTATATATATCTGTGTGAGAGAGTAGACCTATGCCTTATTTAAAAAGAAAAAAATATCTTTGGAGAAAAGGAATAATATGTATGAAGTTAGCACCAATTATTACCTATTTTTGCTATAAGTTATTGGGTCAATTAGTCTAAAATATAAAAGTGATCATCAATTTGTTGTTCAAAGGAAAATCTTTTTTGATAATGAAAGTAATACATGAAGTTTTAGGAATTTTATAAAAGAAAAGTAAAATTAAAAATAACACCAGTAATTTCTAATACAATGACTTCTTTCCTTCTAGCCTCTGTTCTAAATCATGAAGATGACAAACATACTTTTTGAAAATTATGATGATACTGTGTAGATGGTTTATAAGCCATCTTTGCTTTGTTTCGTTTTATACATTTAATGCAGTTATACATTTAGGGCCATTTCCTATAAGACATTGAATTTTTTAGAGCTGGACATAGCAGAAGTGACTGAGCACAGTACAGCTAGATAGAAGTATATTACATGTCCTTTGCCACAGATAATATTTTAAATAAATATTGATATTGAACATTTTCCCTGTAAGCTTAAAAAAGTTTATTTTTTCAAAGTATAGTATGTGTAATAAGAAGAATATTTACTAGGTACCTAGTTTTATGATAAATGTTTGTAGACATTACGTTGTTTCCTTTTTTTTTTTTTAATAGTCCTTTAGCTTGGCATTAGTTTCCTAATACTTCAATTAGGAAACCATGATTTAGAGAGGTTAAATAAAATCTTTAGGTCATGAACTGGTATGAGACTGAGTTGGAAATTGAATAGTTATATCTTTTTGCAAAGCCTTTTCTCTTAAGTATTTAAAAGTAATACCTATTTTATGCAATCAATTTGGCAAATATATTTCAATGTCTAATGAGTATTTAAAACATAGCTCTGTAAGCAAAAATGAGTAGTGTGAGCTGTATATGAATGAAGCTAATATTTCTTAATTTATGTTAATTTTTTAAAGAATGTGGAAAATTCAATTGACCCTTAAACAAACTGAGTTTGAACTGTGAGGGTCTATCTATAAACAGATTTTTTTTTTCAACTGATACATATTGCGATTGTTGGAATCCAAGGACACAGAACCTCCAATTCAAGGACCAACTATAAAGTTGTAAGCAGATTTTCCACTGAGCAGAACTTGGTAGCCCCTATCTTGCATTGAAGAGCCAACTGTATATGTTTTATGTCTTTACCTGATGAAAAGGTTACCTTTTAGTGACTAAG
Organism: Capra hircus; assembly: GCF_001704415.2. Classification (NCBI taxonomy): domain Eukaryota; kingdom Metazoa; phylum Chordata; class Mammalia; order Artiodactyla; family Bovidae; genus Capra; species Capra hircus. Next base: position 63,677,693 of record NC_030813.1, on the reverse strand, counting down.
GCTACCACATTCATGGATAATTTTTAAATTAAATAAACCATATGACTCAATTTACCACTCTTTTGGGGGAACAAATAATGTCTATCAGTTTGTTAGGCTGATAGATTTAAACAGTGTTAAGGGTCACAATAAACTGTGGAAAATTCTGAAAGAGATGGGAGTACCAGACCACCTGACCTGCCTCTTGAGAAACCTATATGCAGGTCAGGAAGCAACAGTTAGAACTGGACACGGAACAACAGACTGGTTCCAAATAGGAAAAGGAGTACTTCAAGGCTGTATATTGTCACCCTGCTTATTTAACTTCTATGCAGAGTACATCATGAGAAACGCTGGACTGGAAGAAGCACAAGCTGGAATCAAGATTGCCGGGAGAAATATCAATCACCTCAGATATGCAGATGACACCACCCTTATGGCAGAAAGTAAAGAGGAACTAAAAAGCCTCTTGATGAAAGTGAAAGAGGAGAGTAAAAAGTTGGCTTAAAGCTCAACATTCAGAAAAGGAAGATCATGGCATTTGGTCCCATCACTTCATGGCAAACAGATGGGGAAACAGTGGAAACAGTGTCAGACTTTATTTTTTGGGGCTCCAAAATCACTGCAGATGGTGACTGCAGCCATGAAATTAAAATACGCTTACTCCTTGGAAGAAAGGTTATGACCAACCGAGACAGCATATTCAACAGCAGAGACATTACTTTGCCAATAAAGGTCCGTCTAGTCAAGGCTATGGTTTTTCCAGTTGTCATGTATGGATGTGAGGGTTGGACTGTGAAGAAAGCTGAGCGATGAAGAATTGATGCTTTTGAAGTGTGGTGTTGGAGAAGACTCTTGAGAGTCCCTTGGACTGCAAGGAGATCCAACCAGTCCATTCTGAAGGAGATCAACCCTGGGATTTCTTTGGAAGGAATGATGCTAAAGCTGAAGCTCCAGTACTTTGGGCACCTCACGTGAAGAGCTGACTCATTGGAAAAGATCCTGATGCTGGGAGGGATTGGGGGCAGGAGCAAATAGGGACGACAGAGGATGAGATGGCTGGATGGCATCACCGACTCGATGGACGTGAGTTTGAGTGAACTCCGGTAGTTGGTGATGGACAGGGAGGCCTGGCATGCTGTGATTCACGGGGTCATAAAGAGTCAGACATGAGTGAGCGACTGAACTGAGCTGAACTGAACTGAAGGTAGTCTTCTGCAGAAAATTCATTTTACCTTATAAAATAGAATATGTTTTATATGTTCTTAGAAAGTGACAAAGTGAAGAGGGCATTTTAGTTGGAATCACTTTTGCTAATTACTTGTAATTTATTGGTCCTAACTATTGCCTTTGAATTCTATACTTGCTATAATCAAGTTCAAAAAAATATCAAATACCTGATGGGTATTGATATTATTGGCTTCTGGTGTTTTTGAATCCTCAAAGTATTCTAGAACTATATCTATAAATTTGAAGTAATTGGAAAGTAATGTTTTAGGTAACCCTTCAACCTGTGTTTAATTATAATTATCATTTTTAAAACTTCTTTTAAATTAACTTCAGAGTACTGTCAGCATTTAGCAGCTATAATCCTGCAGGAGAAGCTGGTGGCTTCTCTAATGGAGATCATCCTTTTAGTAGTAGGAGACTATACCAATGGAGATTTTGCAAGGACTTACTTAAAGATGATAATAACTTTATTCACAGGATTTCAAAATTTCTCCCATAAGTAAGTTAAATTATAGGTTCTGAGGGTAATGGTGAACCTCTAGCTGCTGACTTGAATCTAAGTGTTCTGTACCTACTGTCTGTATACTTCTCATTCATTTCCGCTAGGGAGCATGTCATAAAACCTAATTATCCTGTGAGATTAGTTGTACTTTGCACTTTCTTTTTTTTGTTAGATATTTTAAAATTTTATTTTATTTTTAATTGGAGGATAATTATTCCACAATATTGTGATGGTTTCTACCATACTTCAACATGAATTGGCCATAGGTGTACATATATTTCCTCCTTCTTAAACCTCCCTCCCAGCTCCATCCCTATTCCACCCCTCTAGCTTGTCACAGAGCACCAGCTTTGGGTTGCCTGGGTCATACAGTAAATTCCCCCTAGCTATCTACTTTACATGTGGTAATATATATGCTACTCTCTCAGATCATCCTACTTTCAAAAGAAAAAGTATATGAAATATTTTATACTGGGTTTATACTGTTTAAAAGTTTATTTTTTAGCTCAGGAATTTTTTAGTGCACCTCTGGTATCGTGATCATGTCATACTAGTGACCTCTTGCTATAGAATCCTCCTACATTTTAGCCTACGCGTCTGTTTCCTCCTAGTACACTCAGTGCCTTCCCTATAACTTGTCATGGTCTGTCTCGTTTTTCTTTCTTATTATGTCCTAATTTTCCTAGCTTTGCTGAGATATAATTGACATATAACATTTTGTAAGTTAATGTGTTGATATACTTGTATATTGCAGTTTGATTACCACTGTAGTGTTAGCCTCAGATATGCAGATGACACCGTCCTTACGGCAGCAAGTGAAGAACTAAAGAACCTCTTGATGAAAGTAAAAGAGGAGAGTGAAAAAGTTGGCTTAAAGCTCAACATTCAGAAAACAAAGATCAGGGCACCCAGTCCCATCACTTCATGGCAAATAGATGGGGAAACAGTGGAAACAGTGAGAGACTTCACTTTTTTGGGCTCCAGAATCACTGCAGATGGTGACTGCAGCCATGAAATTAAAAGATGCTTACTCCTTGAAGGAAAATTATGACCAACCTAGACAGTATTTTAAAAAGCAAGGACATTACTTTGCCAACAAAGGTCCGTCTAGTTAAGGCTATGGTTTTTCCATTGGTCATGTATGGATGTGAGAGTTGGACTATAAAGAAAGCTGAGCACTGAAGAATTGATGCTTTTGAACTGTGGTGCTGGAGAAGACTCTTGAGAGTCTGCAAGGAGATCCAACCGGTCCTCCTAAAGGAGATAATTCCTGGGTGTTCATTGGAAGGACTGATGCTGAAGCTGAAACTCCAATACTTTGGCCACCTGATGTGAAGAGCTGACTCATTGGAAAAGACCTTGATGCTGGGAAAGATTGAAGGCAGGTGGAGAAGGGGACGACAGAGGATGAGATGGTTGGATGACATCATCAACTCAATGGACATGAGTTTGGGTGAACTCCAGGAGCTGGTGATGGACAGGGAGCCCTGGCCTGCTGAGATCTATGGGGTCGCAAAGAGTTGGACACTACTGAGCGACTGAACTGAACTGAACTGTAGTGTTAGCTAACACTTCCATGTCCTCACATAATGACTATTTCTTTTTTTGTGGCAAGAACATGTAAGATCTATTCTCTTAGCAACTTCTCAAGTATATAGTACAGTACTTTTATCTACAATCACAATGCTATGGGTTATATCCCTGGAACTGATAAAACTGGTAACTGGATGTTTGGTCCCTTTGACCAACATCTCCTTATTTCCTCCACCCCCTCATTCCTCTGGTAACAACCATTCTACTCTGTTCCTATGAGCGTGGCTTTCTTAGATTCCACAAATAAATGATTTAATACAGTATTTTCCTTTCTATGTCTGACCTTTCTTTAACCTAGCCTAGCATAATGCCTCAAGTTCCATCCATCTTCTTGTAAATGGCAGGACTTCCTTCTTAATTATGGACGAATAATAGTCCATTGTATTATACACCACGTCTTCTTCAGTCATCCATTCGCTGACAGACACTTAGGTTGTTTCCATATTTGGCTATTGTGTATAATGCTGCGATAAATATGGGAGCACAGATGTCTTTTAGACATCCTGTTTTCATTTCCTTTGGAAACAGATCCAGAAGTAGCATTGCTGGATCATATGATTACCTCTTATCATGTGGACTTTCCTATCAAGTAGGACTGGCCTACTTTCTCCATGAGAATTCGCACCAAGTCTTACCTTGTCTTCCCAGCCCCCAGTGCAGTGGCTAGTACCACATTGGGAACTCAGTAAATTTTTTTTTTTTTTGAAAGGAAATGCAAGTTAACAAATGAACCAATGATGCTGGAAATTCTATCAAGGTAGTTATTGAATTGAGATTTAGTTTCACTTCAATTTAAGTTGTACCTGTTGAGCAATTATGAGGCTACAGCTTGAAACGAGATGAAAACGTGAATGACAGAAACTTTGCATTTAAAGTTATTCATAGTAAGCTTTATGTAGTAGTGAATTATGTTGTAGAGGGTTATTTGGTGTGTTAGTAAGAGGCAGAGTAATGACGTTAGAAGTTGTTGTATGGGCACCTGTAAAGAATGAGAGTAGGTGAAATGCTAACTAAAACTTGGGACTGATTAAGATAATATTGTAAATGAAGTTGTTAGAACTGTAAACATACACGCAGAGATGCACACATGGAGACACACACACTGATTGGTTGATCGATTGATATTTAAATGATTGGTAGGATAGAAGGTATACGGGATCAAACATTAGCTGACTTATTTTTTTATGTATGAAAAATATTAGGCAAATGCTCTGAGTTGCAGCCTACTTGCAACCACATTGTTGAGTACTTGCTTTTCAAAACATGTTAGAATGTGAAGTGGCTGATACCTCCAGGCATGGTCAGGTCCTATTGTGGTATAACATAAGCTCAGGAAGTATCTGGCATTGTTAGCAGGTATTTGCAAATGTGAGGATCTAGTGAACTTCATTTTGTTATTGCTACTCTAGTTTTTAAAAGATATCTTGAAATACATTGAACAGCACATACAATACAATAACAGCACATAGCTTCATTCACCAGTTAAACTTACTTTAATGCTTGTGCGGCAGTTCGAATGTAAACTTGGACTACAGTTTCTACCATATTGTAGCTACTAAGTCATATTTACATTAGAGAAAATGAGTTAAATACAACAAAAGAATAAAAAATATATGTAGTATTGATTTCAGGTCACCAAAATAGTGAGTGATTTCACCATTCAATTGTGCTAGTTCCATTTCTTGCAGCAGTTATAATAACAAAACCCTTGAGCATAGATGGAACCCACAGTATATAATGTTTCCTTTCTTCTTGTATAATTAGATATGTCTAATTTCTGATACAAGGAGACTAGGGAGAGGAATACCATGTTTAGAAAGAAACAATACTAGAATCTCTTGGTCCCCACTCCCAAAAAGTGAAAAGCTTGAACTCTGAATGATTTTCTACTTTTTAGTCACATTCCTTGAAAAATCTGGCTTTAGTTTTCAGAGCTTGGAAAATAATCTCCCTTCTGAAAGGAAAGTGAGAGAAACAGTATTACTAATCTTATAGGTTTATAATGAGGATTAAATGTAGTAATCCAGATAAAACACTTAAAAGACTATCAGGTAAAATGAAATGCTCAATATATGCTAGTTAATGTCACTTATTAAGATCCTCAAAATATCTATTTAATTCCATTTCTCTACATTATCAATTCATAATACCAAATTTCTTTTTATTTTTTTAAGGAAATGGATAGCAGTGCCTGTTCAGAATTATTCTGGAAAGGTCCTATTATCATTCAGTTCCGTTCAGTTCAGTCGCTCAGTCGTGTCCGACTCTTTGTGACCCCATGAACCACAGCACACCAGGCCTCCCTGTTCATCACCAACTCCTGGAGTCCAGCAAATCCATGTCCTTTGAGTTGATGATGCCATCCAACCATCTCATCCTCTGTCATCCCCTTCTCCTCCTGCCCTCAATCTTTCCCAGCATCATTAGTGAAATTAAAAAAAGATTTTGACATCCCAAGTAGGAAATTTTTTGCCTTATCATACTGTTCATGGGGGAGAAATATCAACAACCTCAGATATGCAGGTGATACCACTCTAATGGCAGAAAGTGAAGAGATACTAAAGAGCCTCTTGATGAGGATGAAAGAGGAGACTAAAAAAGATGGCTTAAAACTCAACATTCAAAAAATTAAGATCGTTGCATCTGGTTCCATCACTTCGCGACAAATAGGTGGGGAAAAAGTGGAAGCAGTGGCAGATTTTATTTTCTTGGGCTCCAAAGTCACTGTGAATGGTAACTGCAGCCACGAAATTAAAAGACACTTGCTTCTTGGAAGAAAATCTCTGAAAAACCTAGACAGCATGTTAAATAGCAGAAACATCACTTAGGTCCATATGGTCAAAACTGTGTTTTTTCCCAGTAGTTGTGTATGAATATGAGAGTCGGACCATAAAGAAGGCTGAGCATCAATTGACGAATTGATGCTATCAAACTATGGTGCAAGGAGAAGACTCCTGAGAGTTTCTTGAAAGCAAGGAGATCAAACCAGTCAATCCTAAAGGCAATCAACCTTGAATATTCATCGGAAAGACTGATGCTGAAACTGAATCTCCAATATTTTGGCCACCTGATGTGAAGACCTGACTCATTGGAAGAGACCCTGGTGCAGGGAAAGATTGAGGACAGGAGGAGAAGGCGGCAATAGAGGATGAGATGGTTGGATGATATCACCAATTCTATGGATATGAACTTGGGCAAACTCTGGGGGATAGTGAAGGACAGGGAAGCCTGGCTTGCCTTGGTTCATGAGGCTGCAAAGAGACACTATGTAGTGACTGAACAATGAACAAAGTAGAAAATTAATTGTTGTTGTAGCATATTATTAAAATAAGTTTATTCTAATTTGTTCTTCAGGTTTTGGGGGAAAAATGCATTCTTTCTGGCCTAGTGCTGGTCACCAGTCAGTTTTGTCACAAATAACAAAAATACAGGTATTCAGTGGTTATTGTCTCAAACTATGGTATTTGTTGGGGCTTCCCTGGTGGCTGAGAGGTTAAGGCGTCTGCCTGCAACGTGGGAGACCGGGGTTCGTTCCCTGGATTGGGAAGATCCTCTGGAGAAGGAAATGGTAACCCACTCCAGTATTCTTGCCTGGAGAATCGCCATGGACGGAGGAGCCTGGTGGGCTACAGGCCACGGGGTCACAAAGAGTCGGACACAACTGAGCGACTTCACTTCACTATGGTATTTATTGGGGCAGAGCACCTCTAAACCACATTCTGTACTTATATTTTGATTAAGCCTTTGGCTTTGATTTTCAGCAGTTTTATGCAAAAGAACAAATTATCACAGGCCCAGGGAGCTCAAACATTGCTTAGAGTTTGGGTATTGGACCAGAAGATTTCAGATTAGATTTTGGATTCAAATACTTATTTCCACAATTTTTAGAAAACTGTGTTAGTCTTCACCTCAATCAGCTCCTATTGAAACTACTCTACACATTTTGAATATAAGTGTTTTTGTTACTAAAAAGTCCAGCTATTTGAAGAAAGCATAGTGATGTAAGGGAGATGCTGGCAGCCATTCAGAGATAATTCTCCAATATTTTTGCCTCTTCTGGTTGGTAAAGGCTGCATCTCTTTGCAGGTGGAGGGTAAGGATTCATTCATAGAATTCTAAAGTGACTTCCAGTTTAGATGGAAAAGTTGCTACAGTGGCAATTTCATAGTGAATTGCGGGAAGAAGCGGTGATTGTGGTGATTTTAAGTTATTGGTGTAATTTATATGGTGATCTTTCGGGTGAATCCCTCTAATGTTGATCTTGACTTAGAATGAAAAAGAAAGAGTTGGCAATAGGTGTCTCTGGGCTATTGTCTTAATCTTCCTTAATATGGAGATTTGTTTTATTTTGGGCTAACTTTACTGTACTTCATTTTTTGTGTAAAAAATGGTAGAAATTGATCTTTTTTTCATATTACCTCCATGGAATTCCATCAATAATATGTTCCAACTAATCTGTGCTGAATAAAAATAGGCTCTTTGTTCTAATTTTAGTGTGTGGGATTGTCCTTTCTTAAAGAGATATATGTTGAGTATGCTGATGTTAACAAAACATTTATTGAGGGTAAAACCTTTTCACGCACTGTCTAAAGAAACATTCAGAAATACAAAGACTACCAAACTAAGAGAAATCCAGTTTAGATTAATTTTATTACTGATCCATTTGTCTTATTTACTCTATTTATATTTATTCATGCATTTATAGTCAGTATCATATACAAAGGAATCTGTTAGATGCTGAATATGTGTTAGGAAGCAATGGCGAAAACATTTCCTGGTTTTCATAATCAAGGCAATGACACACATAAGTGCAGGTTGCACACTGCTTACCTCCACTGCTGCTGCTTAGTCACTTCAGTTGTGTTTGACTCTGTGGACTGTGATAATGCTCCAGGCAGGAATACTCGAGTGGGTTGCCATGCCCTCCTCCAGAGGATCTCCCCACCCAGGCATCGAACCTTGGTCTCTTGCATTGCAGGCAGATTGTTTACCATTGAGCCACCAGGGAAGCTTGTCTGCTTAACTCTAGATTGTACTTAATAGGTCTAAGTGTATAACAATACAGTGGATTGTGTATCCTACGTGAGCAATACATACTTGTGAGCCTTTGGGTGATGATCCTACTCATTGCCAAAGACCAATTATGTCTCTAATACGTCTGACCACAAGAATATAGACCCATGTCTGTGCGTGTGTGTGTGTGTGTACTCACGTGAACCTGCATAGAGATATGATGAGTATGACTCCATGAACCATTGCTGTCAATTAAAAACATTTGCCCTCTAACCTACGATTGAATAATGACCAGTATGTTTTTGAAAAATGTGACACTAGTATTAATTTTGACCTTTGGTTGAAATTGCCTATTTAGAAATAAACTCAGTGTTGCAAATTATAATCTTTCCGGTTTCTACATTATACATCACTCCCTTTTTGAGAAATTTTACTTCTTGAAGAAATGCAAAGTCTATTTAGAAATCCAGGTTTTGCCATACTACTTACAGATGTCTGTTGTATGTGTAGAAATCCTAAAGTCAAATCAAAATGAAGATTTTTTTCTGGTAACCTTTGACAGATAATCTGTAATAAGATTAAATTTGAAATGAAAATGGTTATTAGATATTCCTTTTCAGCTAAGCAGACATGTGATGGATTGATTAAGCATGTTTCACAGACAGTGGTAAAAAGCTATATACTGGGCTGGACAAAAATTCGTTCAGATTTTTCCATGGGATTTTATGGATGAACTCAAATGAACTTTTTGGTCAATTCAATATTTGCTTTGTAGCAAGAAATATGGAACTTGTTAACAATTGCTATATTACTTGGAAATGGCAACATGAGTAAATATGCTAGGAAGTCCAGCACTGAAATTTCTGTAGCTTTGAATAATCATTTACATTTCTTCTGCTAGACTGATGTGTTTCTAAGGCATGCAAGAACCATTAAAATATTCCAGTTTTTACTTTCTGTGTTAGAATGTTTGCATAGTAAACTTAGTTATTTCAAGCTGTCTTGTTTTATGGTTGATACTATCAAACTATATTTATCATTATAACTTGGTCCTTAGCACTCATACTATGAAGCTTGGTAATAATAAGTATTTGGTTACCTCACAATTTTAGTGCAAGCACCAGACTCTAGAGACTAATGGCTGTAATGTTTGTTAAACTGTATTTTATGGACTGAAATAGTGCCCCCCCTACCCTCTTGCCAAAGATATATTGATTCCTTAACCATCAGCACTTCGAAATATGACCTTATATGGAAACAAGGTCTTTACGAAGGCAGTCAGTTTAGAAAGTGAAAGTGAAGTCGCTCAGTTGTGTCCAACTCTTTGCGACCCCATGGACTGTGGCCCACCACGCTTCTCTGTCCGTGGGATTCTCCAGGCAAGAGTACTGGAGTGGGTTGCCATTTCCTTCTCCAATGAGGTCATTAGAGTGGGCCTAATCCAAAAGACCCTGATGCTGGGAAAGATTGAGGGCAGGAAGAGACAGGGACGACAGAGGATGAGATGGTTGGATGGCATCACCAACACAATGGACATGGGTTTGGGTGGACTCCGGGAGTTGGTGATGGACAGGGAGGCCTGGCGTGCTGTGGTTCATGGGGTCGCAAAGAGTCGGACATGACTGAGCGACTGAAGTGAACTGAATCCAATATGACTGGTGTCCTTATGAAAAGGAGAAATTTTGGACATAGAGATATAAGTATCCATGAACACTGAGAGAATACCTCGTGAGTGTAAAGGTGGAGATCACATTGATGCATCTACAAGAAAAGGGATGCTAAGATTGTCAATAAACCAACAGAAGTGGGGAGAGAAGCATGGCAGATTCTTGCTCATATCTCTCAGGGAGAGCCAAACCTTCCAATATGTTGACCTCGGACATCTAGCTGTGAGAACTATGAGATAATACATTTTTGTTGTTTAAGTCACCCAGTTTCTGGTATTTTGTTATGGCAGCTCTAGCAAAGTACCAAAGTAATTTTAAACTCTTTATCTTTTAAAACATCTGGGAAAAGTTTGAAAGGCAATGTTAAATTCCCTGTATTTTTCAGAGATCTTAGTTGTAGACAGCACACTCCATTCTAGATAATTTATACCAGAAAAAAAATATGTATTAAGTATAATATCAATAGCACATAGATTGCTTGGGATGTCTAAGCTTCCAGGAATTCCCAACCACACCACAGAATAGGGCTGCCAAGGTGTTTCTGCCTTGGAATGACGTGGGAGTTCAGAATTTGGCAACTGCCACGTAGTTGCAGCACCCAGCCACACAATCTGCCCTGTGCTGTGCTTAGTCTCCCAGTCATGTCTGACTCTTTGCAACCCCTTGGACTGTAGCCCACCAGGCTCCTTGGTCCATCGGGATTCTCCAGGCAAGACTCCTGGAGTGCGTTGGCATGCCCTCCTCCAGGGGATCTTCCCAACCCAGGGATCGAACCTAGGTCTCCCACACTGCAGGCAGATTCTTTACCATCAGAGCCACCAGGGATGCACAGCAAAGTAAGATCATCAGGAAACTGCCTGTCTCCCCTTATACTTCAGTTGACAAGTGTTTGGTTGTGCAAAATGAATCACATATGGAACTCTGGCTATAAAAGAGTCTAGGAAATATAGCTTTAAAAACAGATACACAATAAATCTTTATGGTACATTATCAACACTGGTTTGTTTTAAGCTTAATTATTTATTATTTTTATGTTAATTTTTAGCAGAGTATAATTGCTTTACAATGTTGTGTTAATTTCTGCTGCACAACAAAATGAATCAGTTGTGTGTGTGAAAGTTTCTCAGTCGTGTCGGACTCTTTGCAATGCTATGGACTATAGCTTGCCAGGCTCCTCTGTCCATGGAATTCTCCAGGCAAGAATACTGGAATGGATTGCCATACTGTCCTACAGGGGATCTTCCCAACCCAGGGATCAAACCTATGTGTCCTGTGTTTCCTGCATTGCAGGTAGATTCTTTACTGCTGAGCCACCAGTTAAAATAATAAAAAAGAAGGGATATATGTATATGTAAATGGATTCCTGGTGGCTCAGCTGGAAAAGAATCCGCCTGCAATGCAGGAGACCTGGGTTCGATCCCTGAGTTGGGAGGATTTCCCTGGAGGAGAGAACAGCTACCCACTTCAGTATTCTTGCCTGGAGAGTCACATGGACAGAAGAGCCTGGCAAGCTATAGTCCATTGGGTTGCAAAGAGTTGGACACAACTGAAGTGACTGAGCGCACACAGCACAAGAAATTTGAACCATTCAGTTTTTTACAATTCGTCCGCATAACAACCATTCTAATGAATTTATGTTCATTTCTTTCCTTTTTTTTTTTTTTTTTCCGGCTATGCCACTTGGCTTGTAGGATCTTAGTCACCCAATCAGGAATCAAACCCATGGCTTCGGCAGTGAAAGCATGGAGTCCTAGCCACTTGACTGCCGAATGATACTCCATTGTTGTTTTAAATGTCATTGCTCTAATTACAGATGTTGGAAATGCAATTATTAGCTCTTCAGTCATTGTAGATGAGAAGTACATTGAAAAGACCATGAGTGAACTGGTCAAGAGGATCCATTTCAGTCTATCTCTTTGGCCACCTTCTTTCTCTATTAAAATTCCAACCATGGCAATAGCATGATCAACACACGTTCCTCTTTAACATGATGAAATTGTCTTTCATGCAAGTGAATATTTTCCCAACCTTTCTCACTAAAGGGCGACCCAAACTCTCATCAGCCATGCCTCCATCTTTGGGTTATGTTCAGTACATTGTATGAGGTCCGAATGTGATTTCCTTGTGGAATAGTCACCTATAAGTTGGTATATTAATGTATGTTGTTTGTCCTCAGTGTATTCAATAAATAATCTCAAATAGGAGTAGGATGACTTCAGTGAAAGCTTTTGCTCTAAAAGTGGGAGAATAGGAGACACAGCACACAGCAGAGAGCAGACTCCCTTTACTAGCAACAGAATAAATTCCTTGTTAAACCCAGCTGGCAGCACCTGGTTCTGCTGTTGAGTGACATTCCCTTCCTCACCTGCTGTCCTTTATGTTTCCTTCCTTTACCATCTGGGGATTCTTTCCTTTTAATTGTGCTCTGTGGCCCGACTGAGGCAGACATTGGCGGTGCATCTTCTTTGTAGCTGCTGAGATTTTACAGCCCATTTTCTCTGGATTCGGGGGCTTGTGGGTTGCTTTAGGGTTAAATAGCCCAGGCTATTGCTGTCCAGTCTTGCAGTTTCTTGGGCAAAAGATTGCTTCAAAATTGAACTGCAGTTTTGGTCAGGTCATGAGTGAATTAAGAGCAATAGAAATCTTGTGCCATGTCATTTTTAGGCCTGAAGACTTTAATTTGTGACCTGTGCGAATCACTCACTTCCCCCTCTTAAATCGATGGTCTAGCGAATGGTGTCAGCTTTGTCAGCGGGGCAGTCACCCTTGTATGAAAGAGTAGTACTCCTGCTAAGGTCCATCTAGTCAAGGCTATGGTTTCTCCAGTGGTCACGTATGGATGTGAAAGTTGGACTATAAAGAAAGCTGAGTGTCGAAGAATTGATGCTTTTGAACTGTGGTGTTGGAGAAGACTCTTGAGAGTCCCTTGGACTGCAAGGAGATCCAACCAGCCCTGGGTGTTCATTGGCAGGACTGATGTTGAAGCTGAAACTCCAATACTTTGGCCACCTGATGTGAAGAGCTGACTCATTTGAAAAGACCCTGATGCTGGGAAAGATTGAGGGCAGTAGGAGAAGGGGATGACAGAGGATGAGATGGTTGGATGGCATCGCCGGCTCAATGGACATGGGTTTGGGTTGACTCCAGGAGTTGGGGATGGACAGGGAGGCCTGGCGTGCTGTGGTTCATGGGGTCACAAAGAGTCGGATACGACTGAGCAGCTGAATTGAACTAAACTATTACAGCAAGAACCACCTTCTCTATTCTAAATCATACTCATCAGCTCCCTAAAAACAAATACACTGATTAGTTTGAGGTGAAAGGGATCTATTAAGGATATACATATCTCATAGAAACATAGGAAGAATGGAAGAAATAAATGTCAGGAAGGAAGACTTTAAATCACTCTGGGGAACTGGCTACCCATGTGGCTGCTGCCTTTGCCACAATCAGGGAACTGAGAGTAAGAATCTGCCAGCATAGCTGCAGACAACTTCCCCTGCAAAGCCTCCTTTGCATTCTGAATGAAAGTTTATAGGAGGACGACTGATTCAGGCAACAGGGATTACATCTAGAATCCCATCTGAGTGGAATCAGGAAATTCCATGGTTTTTATCTAGCCTTTTCCTGCTAGTGTACAGCAGATCCATCCATATTCTGTACAAACTGTGCCTCACTTATCTTTAAGAAGCACATATGAAAGACAATACTTTTTCTTTTTGTCAAAATGCCTGCAAATATATACATATTCATCTTATCTCTGCAAAGACATCATTGCATAATTCCCCTTATGGGAGTTCTTTTATATACTATGTGTATGATAGAAATGAGACTAGTAATTTTAATGTCATCATTTCAGTGTAAGTTATCAATGAGGAACAGTATAAAAATACTGCATAATAAAAAAAATACCCAAGGAAAAGATATATATGTGTGTGTGTGTGTGCATATATATATATATATATATAGTAGAGTATGTAGTTTCAAAATATGCATGTTAGAGTCTAGGATAAATAAAAATATGCTAAATTGTTAGACATCTACCATTTAGTAATGTTGACATGTGTATGGATTCTGGCAAAGACTAGAGAAAATCAGAGGATCTTGGCTGACCTTTTGCTTCTGTCACTTTGTAGTTATTGATTGCATGAAAATCACTTAAATACTTTGAGATTATTTTCCCATCTCTCATTGAGGAATGGTTTGAGCATAGATGAGATGATACATATCAAGTATTTTTAGCACCTCAGTTAAACTACCTTATATAAGCTGAGCCAGTAGTAACAACATATAGGTTGGTTTGAGGTAAACTATGAGAAAGAAGCTGGTAAAGGCACTATCTCATTTTCCACATCAGGCACGATGCAAGCTGAGGGTTCTACCTAGCTACTTGCCAGATGAATAACTTTTGCCTGGCATCAGAATGTAAATTTAAGTCACTGAAGTGCAAGATATAGGGCGGATGTAAAAAAAGTTCTAGCAGCAGTAATGCCTGTACAGTGTAATAGATAATCCTTCAAAAGCCCATGAGTGATGGGAATTACTAGGTAACTTTAAATTGCCAGAGATTAACTGTTAAACCTGATGCAGATTTATTTTGCCCATCAAATTAAGGGGATAATTTCACATTAAATCTATTCTCCTTTCCTTATGAAATGAAGCCTCACACGGTTTGACACTCTGTCGTTAAGAGTGGTATATACTAGTTTGGTTTCTTAAATGAAATTAAAACTGGTGGTTAGAGAGGGTGATTTTTTAAATTAGACTTATTTTCCATGCTTTACTCAGTGAAGTCTCACTCTGTGTGGCACCAAATTATCACTTAGCAAATGTTTGTTGATATAGTTAGGGAAGCTGTGTAATGGGTGAGTTGTTGTTTTAGTTGCTCAGTCGTGTCCGACTCTGTGAACCCATGGACTATGTAGCCCATTAGGCTGCTCTGTCCATGGGATTTTCCAGGCAAAGGGTACTGAAGTGGGTTGGGTGAGTAGAGACATGCTAAAACTGGTCTTAAGGAGAGGGCTCTGGAGTAAACTAGAGCTGTGTTCATATTCTAACTCTTTTCATTAATAACTGTGTGACTCTGGGTAAGTCTTTTTTGTATCCAAACCATGGTTTCTTCTTTTGTAAATTGTTGGAGTAATAGTATGTATTTCAGAGGGCGCTTTGGGGATTAAATTGTGTATGCAAATAAAACACATGGCATAGCATCTTATTCGAAGTCAAGGTTATTGG
Organism: Capra hircus; assembly: GCF_001704415.2. Taxonomy (NCBI): domain Eukaryota; kingdom Metazoa; phylum Chordata; class Mammalia; order Artiodactyla; family Bovidae; genus Capra; species Capra hircus. Next base: position 63,662,474 of record NC_030813.1, on the reverse strand, counting down.
TTATCTAAAGTGTACTGTATTAATTATTATTTATAAAGAACAGTGACAATAGAGAGGAAGTGGCTATTATCTGAACTCGGTGGGGAGTGGGGAGGGATTGGTTCAGGAAAGGCTTTTGAGAAAAGATAGCATTGAAAAGTATTGGCTGAACAGTGTGCATCCATGTGAGAGTTTGGGGGCTTTGATAGGTAGGCATGAAGTATTAGAGAATAGGTTGGTCTGGCTGGATATCAAGAAACATGTTGGGGGAAAAATTTGGAAATCTAGGCAGTGGAAGGATGTTGCTGTACATTTTATGTTAGCCAAAGGATATTAAACCAGAAAAGGACATGGCTAAATATGCATTTTCAAGAAGCAACTATGGCAGCAGAGTGAGACATAGAATCAGGGAAATTGAAGTTACTTCGTTAGTTAGTGGTTATGGTAAAGGTTCAGGCTAGAGATAAACTGATGTGCTGCAGTACAGATGGGGAATAAGAGATGCATTCTATTGTATGGAGGTAGCATAGTCAATTGAACTTTGGGCTAAAGCAAAGAGCTAAAGCATCTGGCAGCTTTCCAATGATTCATTTATCCCCTTTACCAGGAGGATGCCTTGGGAGGAAGAAAAGAAGGCAGATGACTTGGTTTGACCTCCTTGTCAACTGACTCTCGAAGTAAATACATGAGTGATCTTTCTAGGAAGAAAAGATATCTAGTAAATGTCTTTACCAAATGACCCTAAGGGATGACTTGCAGTGAATAAGTACAAAGTCTATATAGGGCATGGATCCCTGGAGGATACCAAATGGAGCTATTCATTTTTCTGAGTATATAAAATATGGAAGATTTATCTGTCCTTGTTTGTGTGGGGAACCCCATAAAACTTCCCTTAAATTCCTCATTGATCATTCTGGGCCTGAGAGTGACTGTTCTGTGTGGAAAGGAAGGAATGAAGGAGTCATTTGGGATGTCCCAGACCACTCTTGGTTTCATCTCTGCCTCTCTGTTCTTTAAATTGTTAGTAAAAATTAATACTCTGATCTGTTTCATGGGCATCCACTGCGATCATTTGATTGTGTGTCTTTGTTCAAATGTTTTGACCTGTTGGATGTAGGGAAGAGGGACAAAGACATATAGGGGATGACTGCAGTTGGTGATGGCCACGACTGAGATAGCGCATACTGGAGGAGTGAGGCCCGTCCTGAAGAAGAAGATCAGACCAGCTTTAGACCTGTTATTTTTGAGGTATCTGTAATTTGCAAGTGGAAGTATCTCAGAAAGCAGGTACTAGAGATTAGATAAATGGTCAGTTAATTTGGAGAGGAAGAGAACTGTCCTGAGGCTGTTGAAAGAGTAGGTTGATAAAGAGGGGCCTGTGAACAACATTGTGAAAGGCCAGTGGAACAGTGGAAGTTTCGAGAGAGAGAGGTAGTCGTGGAGTCTATGGGAAAACCAAGCTTAAGCACAAAAAAAATGAGTTAAAATTTTCTTGTTCATTTATTTTATGGTCACACGGGGTCTTCATTGCTGTGCATGGGCTTTCTCTAGTTGTGGGGAGTGGTGTCTACTCTTTGCTGTGGTGCATGGGCTTCTCATTGTCGTGGCTTCTCTTGATGCAGAACACGGATCCTAGGGTGTATGGGCTTCAGTAAGAGTGGTGCGTGGGCTCAGGAGTTGTGCTCATGGGCTTAGTTGCTCCATGACATGTGGAATCTTCCCTGACCAGGGATCGCACTCATGTGCCCTGCATTGGTGGGCAGATTCTTATTTGCTGTTATCACTAGGGAATGAGTTTTTAAACAGAACGGTATAAATGCTTCAGAGGGTTGACCATTTATTAAGACTGAAAACATCAATTAGATTTACCAAATTAGGAGCTCATTAGTGATTTTAAAGATAATTAAAGAAAATTATAAATCATAGTGGTAACAAATTGCATGTTGGGGATGGGCTCTGATGTGCATGCAGAAGTAGAAAGGGTAGATAATGGGATTCATCCAGGCTTGTGGATTCTTAGTGTGGGTGCTCTGAAGAACAGAGCAGAGCTAGTGAAGAGTGCTGATACATGAGTAGTTGGTGCAACTAGTTGCTTCCTTTAGGATGTGCAAAGAAATCAGTAAAGCTGTGATAATCTCAGGAACTTGTAATAGCACCTGGGATGTTGCTTAAACTAGAATATTTGTTTCCTACTGAGTTAGAATCTCTGGGGAGTGGTGCCTGAGAATATTCTTTCCAAATTCATGTTTAAGAACTTCCCTAATTATAAACATGTGGGTACTGAGAAAAATGATGGTCTTGCTAAAATAATAAGTTAAAAAATAGGACAGATATCTGTATCATAGAATGCTGATAATTATATTAAAAAAAGATTCAAGTCAGTGTTCAGGCATTTAAAAACCTAGAAGGAAATGTCCTTAGTTATTACTAGATTGTAGGATTTTAAAATAACTTTTAATTTTGTAAACTGTTTACTTTCAGCTTATATTTTTATAATTTAAAATAAATTGAAATTATTAAAATTGGTGAAGTGAAGTGAAATGAAGTCGCTCAGTCGTGTCCAACTCTTTGCAACCCCATGGACTATAGCCTACCAGCCTCCTCTGTCTGTGGGATTCTCCAGGCAAGAGTACTGGAGTGGGTTGCCATTTCCTTCTCCAGGAGATCTCCCCAACCCAGGGACTGAACCCGGGTCTCCCGCATTGCAGGCAGATGCTTTACCATCTGAGCCACCAGGGAAGCCTTTGGTAGCTAATAAATATTTCTAAGTACTAGATTATAGATACAGATATGATACTGTCTTAAAATGTTTTTAATAAAGATAGAAGGAAGAAAGAACATTAAAAGCATTTTATATCTGAATAAGGGAAGTAGAGGGAAAGATAGCTGAGAGGAACATGGAGTAAAAGCAGAACTTTGTGTATGAAAAACAAATTCTATGTAAGACATAATCTTGCTGAGAGTGGCTCACCCGCTAACATGTAAAGGCCACAAATGTTCAGACTCTCAGGTTCTACCCATTGTTTTGATTAAGACCTAAACTGTTCAGTTCAGTTCAGTTGCTCAGTTGTGTCCAACTCTTTGCGACCCCACAGACTGCAGCACGCCAGGTTTCCCTGTCCTTCACTATCTCCTAGAGCTTGCTAAAACTCGTGTCCATGAGTCAGTGATACCATCCAACCATCCCATCCTCTGTTACCCCCCTCTCCTTCTGAATCAGTACAGTGATGTGGAAGAAACATCGGCCGGAAAGAAGCCTGAGGTCATGAATCCAGCTGAGTTCAGAAAATCTCGAAGGTGATATTAGAGAAATGGCTGAAATCTGCCATAGGTTCCTAGTCACCTAGGTGTATATCTGTCAAAGGGTATTCTGAAAAATATTGTGTATGGAAGGTCAGAATATTCCTTGGGAGACTTAAACTAAGGATTTTTTTTTTTTTTTTTTGGTATTAGACTTTTGACAAAGCTGGTAGTGTACAGTGTATTGTCAGAGCCAAGTGACTGTCAAATTCATAAATGTTTATTGAGTAATTTTTATAAGCTAGACTTTCTAGTGGAGAAGGTAATGGCAATCCACTCTAGTATTCTTGCCTGGAGAATTTAATGGACAGAGGAGTAACAGTCCATGAGGTCACATAGAGTCAGATATGACTGAGCTACTAACACAAGACTCTCTAAAGAGCGACATCAAAATGGATATATCATATATATCATCCTTAACCTCAGGAAGCGGATAATAATAAGTGGTAATTTTATACAAGACCAATTAGATCTTTATCCTGAAGAAAATGGCAAATATTAAAGGTATTAATATTAAATATTAAAGGTATGGTGGCAAAAGAATGCATGAAGGGAGTAAATTACAGCGAAAAGGGCCTTTGGGAGGCAATTGCGAGAGTCCAGGCATGACATGGGGTGAGCTTGAACTGAGCTGATGGTAACGAAATGGAAAAGAGGGGGTGGATATGGAAAACATTGTTCAGAAATCTTCCCTAGCACTGTGGATTGAGTCCAAGGTAGGTAGGTAGGTAGAATTAAAGGTGACTCTAATGCTTCCATGTTTGGTACCCAGAAGAACTCACAGGAATATGGAGGGCTAGAGGAAGGACTGATTAAGGGGCAGGAAGAAAATAATGAGTCTAGTTTAGTTTAATCCAGTTGGTCATTATAGCCATAATAGTATCTGTAAGAGTTTGGACTTCTTCCCTATTAAAACATGTCTATAGAGAGGACACTTCTGCCAGTTATGGAATAAATATGACTTAATCATATTGAGTTTTATTTTAATATACCCTTTCATTTGGTTAATTTTTTTTTGGCATTTGCACTGTTTATAATTGAATAGGCCTATAATTTTTTTGCATAATCTTTAATTTTATAATAAAGATTACATTAACTGCATAACATGGACACCTTTCTCTCTTTCTACTTTTTCTTAAAAGGTAAGAATTATCTGTTCCTTGATAGTTTGGTGAAGTGCACCTAAGAATCAGCAAGACCAGGGGATATTTTTTCAGAGGAGGAGACTTTGCTTTTTACATTTATTTAATATCATTAATCTATTGGAAGTTTTTTGTTTCCTTTTATACTAATTTGATATTTTATATTTTCCCAGAAATAAACATTTTATTTAGGTTTGCAGATTTAGTATCATATGGGTGCTCAGAATATTCTTTTACCACTTTAATATCTTTTTGTGTTTATACTTATTCCTTCCTCACTTCTGTTTTTTATTTATATCTTCTTTCTTTCCCTCTCTCACTCCTCCTCTCTCCCAGAACTAATTGCCAGAGTCTGTTTATCTATTAATCTCCTAAAAGCTTTTACTTTTTAATTTTTCCTCATTTTTTGGTGGATTTTTTCCCTCCGTGTCTTGATTTTTGTTAGTATCTTTATTATTGTCTTCTTCCTTCATTCTCTAGGTTTGCTATGTTGTTCTTTTTCCCACTTTCCAAGTTAAAAAATTGGGTGTCATTTTTTCCCAACCCTTTTTGTTTGTTGATGAGTGTACTTAAAATACCTCCCGTTACAAGTGCCGTGTTAGTGTTGATATGCACCATTCAGTTTATATTATTTCATTTTTCCTTTCTGTTTTAGTATATGTTATCAAGTAGTATTTTACTTGGTACTTGACATTTATTTTCAGTTCCTCTTTTATATTGGTTGCTTATATCAGATAACTTTGATATAGATATATTTTTACCCTGTCTGGCAAATAGTGTGTGAGAGGCAGTAGTTCTTTTAAAACAATATTTAGAAGAGGAAAGAGTGGGGTCCGTCCTAAAATTATCCTCTGACTCTGTGCTTGGCTACATGGTATTATAATCACACAGTAATTTTCTCAGTGTTTTTATGTTGGTTCCTCAAGTCTGTGGTTCCTTCTGTCTTTTGTCCTAAGGATGCATTTTTGGGGAAAGAAACAGCAACCTGTGCTAGGGTGCCATCTTTTCAGGAACCAGGAGAAGATAGTAATATTTTCTATTCATTGACTGTTTCAGCATTCAGTAACTATGATTTGTTGTTGCTGTTCAGTCGCTCGGTTGTGTCCACCTCTTTGCGAACCCCATGGACTGCAACATGCCAGGCTTCCCTTTCTGTCACCATCTCCCAGGGCTTGCTGTCTATTGAGTCGGTCATGTCATCTAATCATCTTGTCCTCCGTTGTCCCTTTCTCCTCCCACCTTCAATCCTTCCTAGCATCAGGTTTTTTTCCAATGAGTTGGCTGTTCGTATCAGGTGGCCAAAGTATTAGAGCTTCAGCTTCAGTATTAGTCCTTCCAGTGAATATTCAGGGTTGATTTCCTTTTGGATTGACTAGATTGATCTCCTTGCAGTCCAAGGGACTCTCAAGAGCCTTCTCCAACACCACAGTTCAAAAGTATCAATTCTTCGGGGCTTATCTTTCTTATGGACCAACTCTCACATCCATACATGACTACCAGAAAAACCATAGCTTTGACTAGACGGACTTCTGTCGGCAAAGTAATGTCTCTGCTTTTTAATATGCTGTCTAGGTTAGTCGTAGCTTTTCTTCCAGGGAGCAAGCGTCTTTTAATTTCATGGCTGCAGTCACCGTCTGCCGTGATTTTGGAGCTCAGGAAAATAGTCTGTCACTGTTTCCATTGTTTCCCTGTCTATTTGCCATGAAGTGATGGGACCAGATGCCATGATCTTCAGTTTTTTGAATGCTCAGTTTTAAGCCAGCTTTTTCACTCTTATCTTTCACCTTCATCAAGCAGCTATTTAGTTCCTCTTCACTTTCTGCCATAGGGTGGTGTCATCTGCATAGCTGAGGTTATTGATATATCTCCTGGCAGTGTTGATTCCAGCTTGTGCTTCATCCAGCTTGGCATTTCTTAGGTACTCTGCATAAAAGTTCAATAAGCAATGCTTATAAATTGTTTAACTATTGATTAAGCAATGATAATGTCCAGAATAGTTATAGGTGCTGAGGATTAAATGGTGAAAATCCATGCTAAACCCCTTAGTGTGTTTTACTTACCTTTCATTGATAAAACCTTTTTGTTTCCAAGCCAAAATGAAATATCAGTGTATATTTGTGAATGCAAAACTAAGGGTTGGTCATACCTAATGTAAACATGAGTATGTGATTGTCACTATCCAGAGGAGCAGAAGATTGGCTGGCTGCAGTATTTGCTTCATTTCCTTTTGTTTTTTCAGAGGCAGATAGACCAAAACTAGTAAATCACCTTTAATTGTGGAACTACCCTACAATAAGTAGGATTTTTTTCTTCTGTTTTAAACACTTCTTAAAAATCCGAATTTTAAGCTATTGGGTGTATTCATTTCTAGAGCTGCCATAACAGAGTACCACAGATTGGGTGGCTTAAAAACCAGAAATTTATTTTCAGTTCTGGAGCTGAGAAGTCTGAGATCAAGGTATTGGCTGGGACCATTCAGATCACTGATTTCTTCCAAGGCATTTCTCCTTGGCTTTAGATGGCTGTCTTCTGTTTATTCACATGGTCTTCCCTCTAGTAGGTCTGCATCCTAATCCCCTCTTCTAATAAGGACACCAGTCATATCAGATTAGGGGCTACCCTATTTATTTATTCAACTTTATCTCTTTAAAAACCTTATATCTCCAATATAGTCACATTATCAGGTATTAGGGGTTAGGACTTTGTCATATAAATTTTGGAGAGATACAATTCATCTATAACAATGGACTCAAAAAAGAATAACAATGAAATGTTTCTTAATATTATTATAACAGATGTTATTGTAGTTGTTCTCTATGATTAAATTAGCAGAAGTAGATATCATTTCCATAGCTTAATTTGGGGGGTGACTTTTTGGAGTATTTTAAATAGTATGACTATGTGTTTAGTTAGCTTTTCAAGGCTAAAGTTAGAAGCAATTACTAAATTTATTTTTGGTGGACAAACCTGAATCATAGAGGAACAACCTCAAACAATTATATCAAAAATTGCTTTCAATTGACATTTCCCTAATAGTATTTAAGAGTCTTTTACTTTTTTTGTAAAAAGTATTATTCTGCTCCAGATTTCTCATTCTTTTATACTAACTTTTGCTTGTAAGTGAGGAGGCAAAATATATTGACAAAGAAGGGAGAATGGCTATATATGTGTGTATGTGGGAGTCTATCTAATTATGTAGAAAATCAGGGTCATATAGTGGAAAGAACCCTGAGAATGATGGGCTGGGAGTGAGGACATTTAGGTAAGACTCTAATAGCTGCTACTCCCTGTTGAGACAAATACAGGTAAGTAGTTTGGCTGGTGAATGACCAGGGTACATGTTGGGGAAGATGGTGGGGGACCCAGAAGAGTCTCCTTAAGGCCATAGATATGTCTTTAGAAAAGATTGGCCAGCCCATATTGTTTAATACTACTGGGTATGAAGGGACTGCTACTGCTAAGTCACTTCAGTCGTGTCCGACTCTGTGCGACCCCATGGACTGCAGCCTATCAGGCTCCTCCACCCATGGGATTTTCCAGGCAAGAGTCCTCTAGTGGGTCGCCATTGCCTTCTCCTGGGTATGAAGGGAAGACAGTGGTTATTGTGTAAAATTAAACTGGAACCCATTTGGCTGGTTCAAAAATGGATTATGTTAGAGAAAACCTATAGAAACTGTCTACTTAGTGCTACTTTTTTGGGTATAGTTCAGTATGAGATTATGATATCACTTATATATTGTTTTTACCATCAGCATCTGAAATCGTGTAAGCTCTCTCTGAGTGAATTTTACTATTAAGTCAAGTCTCAAGGATTATTCAGAAGTCTCACTAATACTTATGGAAGAAATTAAAACTTTCTTTAGGGTAAAAACTTAAGAATATATAGAAGGTGTATGGATATGCTGATTACAGGACTCTCTATATTGTAAGCAAGTACTCTTGCCTGGAGAATCCCATGGAAGGAGGAGCCTGGTAGGTTATAGTCCATGGTGTCGCAAAGAGTCGGGCACGACTGAGCGACTTCACTCACTCACTCACGTTGTAAGCAGCTCACCTTCTGTTCATATCTAGTGGGATTAAAAGGCTTATAATTTTTCCATTATTGTTGATTTATATAAATAATAATCTCATGGTACATTTATTACTTACTTGTTTTCCCTGCTAACTTTCTACCCTCCATTTGTCTAAAGAATTCTTGCTTTTGCCTTTAAAGGGAGATGAAGTTCATTGTCTCTTGTGGATCATTTTCAAGAACTTTTTCCAGCTTAAATTAACAGAGGAATTGGGTCAAATTTTATTGAGCAGGCAGAATGTAGACGTTCTCTGGAATCACAGCTGTGTCAATTAATGAACTGCAGAGAAGCTCTTGTTTCACTGATGTCTTGACAATTCACAAAATAATTAAAAGCATAGCTGTTTACTAATGGAATGTTTTGTGTCCAGAGTGTTGAAATTACTTATTTCAAAAATTGCTAAAAAGTGGAAAGACATGTACCCTGCTCTGTGTAATGGTAGTCACTGAAGAAACAGTGTAAGTGTGCCAGCTTTATTAATTCAGGTCAGGGTTTCGCAACTTCAGTACTTTTGACGTTTGGGTCCAATAATTCTTGTGTAGGCTGTTTGGTAGTGTTGCTTGTCTCTATCTAATAGATGTCACCAGCATACCCTATTGTTCCACTCTCCCAGTTATGACTGTTAAAAATGTCCCCCGATACTGCCAAATATCCTTAGGGGCAAACTGCTCTAGTTGAGAACCACTGACTTAGATCAGTGTTAAAATTTACCCTGGAAACTGAAGCAGGCAAATTTCTGGTTGGTGAAATAGTGAGTAGTGGAAGGGTCAGTCACTTTCCTGGTCAGAAACACCACCACCACCAGCACCAACATCACTATGCCTTTGGACTGAGGTACTTTGGCCACCTCATGCGAAGAGTTGACTCATTGGAAAAGACTCTGATGCTGGGAGGGATTGGGGGCAGGAGGAGAAGGGGACGACAGAGGATGAGATGGCTGGATGGCATCACTGACTCTATGGACGTGAGTCTGAGTGAACTCCGGGAGTTGATGATGGACAGGGAGGCCTGGCGTGCTGCAATTTATGGGGTTGCAAAATGTTGGACACGACTGAGCGACTGAACTGAACTGAACTGAACGGAAAGGAATATTTGCTGGATATAAACCAAGTACCAGGGACCATGTACTTGGTTTATAAAGGACTCCTAGGCTCTTTATGTTATTTCATTTAGTCCTCCTCATAGCCCTGTGAAGAGAATGTTGTTGTTTTCATTCTGCTCCCCTGTAAATTGAGGCTCAGCATGATTCAGCCACCTAACCAGGGACAAACACCTGATAGGTGATGCAGGTAGGATGAATCCTAGCCAGATCCATCTCCAAATAGAATTTAGTAGGGAGCTCCTTTAAACAAGATCTATTCTCCAAAGTATTTGAATACAGGTTCTTGACTATGAGGTTGGTCCTGTCTCTTCACCTCCCTCCTACATACCCAGATTGAAAATCACACTGATTAATACATCTCAAAGGTGCTCACTCCAACAATTGATAATGGAGAAAAGAATCTTGTATTACAAGTACATAAAAAAATAAATCCTAAAATATAAGACCTTCTTTCTAATAACAAAGTTTGATAGACTTAAATTTAATATTTTTTTATTGTTTTCTTGGAGAGAGGAGTTTGACCAGAAACCAAATGGCTAATAAGTAGACAGAAAAACTAAGGAGGGGTAAAATTCTAAGTTAAAGATATGAATGCCAAGTTTGAGGTTTTTATTTTATCACTAAGGAGCACAGTGTGTTGCATTAGGCATAGACATTTAGAAAGATATTGCTAAGTAACAAAAATAAGAATGAATGGCACATATTTTAGGAACAGTTAATTAATGCCCATGCTCAGATTATGTAATTGCTGTTAAGCACAGAATAATTTATATAAAGAAAAAAAGAGGATCCACAGTTAAAATTGGAAGCCATAAACATTATTATGAATAAGGCTTTGTAACTTTTTTCCATATTATAAGAATTCTGGGCTTTCTCCCAATAGTAGCTACATCAAATATTGAAACATCTGAAACAGATGTTGCATGTTTTTTTCCTCATAATTTCTAAGGATTTTATCTATTCCAAATGCTAGGTAGGGATAAGGGAGTCATATGACATCTCTATCATGAATATTTTGTGACTGAACTTTTGTGAATCTCCTTGGAGAGGTGCTCTCCAAAGTCTTGAGAAATTTGTTCTGTTCTTTGGAAGGTAAATATATACTATGTGTCATACTTAGTAAATATAAAACCACAAGATATGAGAAAAACATTTGCTTTCAGGAAAACTCACTTATGTTTTATCCGAAGTCTGAGTTAACAAAACAATAAAATGAAAAAAAAAAAAAAAACAAAACAATTTAAAAAACACCTTCAGGAAGGGATTCTCTAAGTTCTTTGCCTTTCTCTAGGAAATTCACTGCCTGTCATTTTTCCCCCACCTTCCCCTAAAAAGCAGCTTTTATTTGTCTCTGATTCATCCTAGGGACTGAAGACCGTTAACCCTGCTCTATTTTAAACTATTTTAACTTACAATTCCTTTATAGCCTTCATTTTCTTGCTTTTAATTAGTGTCCTAAGGGCTTCCCTCATAGCTCAGTTGGTAAAGAATCTGCCTGTAATGCAGGAGACCCCGGTTCAATTCCTGGGTTGGGAAGATCCACTGGAGAAGGGATAGGCTTCCCACTCCAGTATTCTTGGGCTTCCCTTGTGGCTCAGCTGGTAAAGAATCCGCCTGCAATGCGGGAGACCTGGGTTTGATCCCTGGGTTGGGAAGATCCCCTGGAGAAGGGAATGGCTAGTCACTCCAGTATTCTAGCCTGGAGAATTCCTGGGACTATACAGTTCATAGGGGTCGCAAAGAGTCAGACACGACTGAGCAACTTTCACTTCACTTCAAAGTGAAAGTGAAAGCATTAGTTGCTCAGTCGTGTCCAACTCTTTATGACCCCACAGACTGTAGCCCACCATACACCTCTGTCCATGGAATTCTCCAAGCAAGGATACTGGAGTGATAGCCATTCTCTTCTCCAGAGGATCTTCCTGATCCAGGGATTGAATCCGGGTCACCTGCATTTCAGGCAAATTCTTTACGATCTGAGCCACCAATTATAATTCCTTTAGAGCTTTCATTTTCTGACTTCTTTTAATTAGTTTCCCAACAGTTTTATAATTTTTCCTTACAACTCTAAAATATTACCTGAATTGTTAGTTTTATTTCATGAGAGAGACTTTCTCAGGATTTTCCTAATATTTTCTCTGAACACCAGGGAGAGAAGCCTGGGAAGAGGATGTGAATGCTCTGTATTTCTGGCTCCCGGGGACTTTACTTTCTTGCCAAGGCACACTCAGTCTCAAGCAATAGACCACACATCCAGCCCAGGAGAAACAAACCATAGCCCCGGTGATTTTTTTTTTTTTTTTAATAAGCGTCCCTGTGATTGGGACACCTTCATGCTCACTCATTTACCAATTAGCTATGTCTGTTTATAACATAGCTGAGTAGTTGTGACCCAGTTTTATGACTTACAAAGCTGAAAATATTTACTATCTGGCCCCGTGAAGAAAAAGTTTGCCAACCTTGATCTCTTCTTATCAGTGTCCAGTTATACCTCAGTCAACTAAATTGCTGCTTATCTCTTGTCTCTTCTTGCAAGCACCTGACTCTCCTCATATTTTGGCCCCCTTGGTTGCCCTGTAACCTTAGCAATTCAGTTAAGTTCAAGTTGTCAACTTGCTGCTTATTTATTGCTATAGACTGAATATTTGGGTGCCCTTATGTATTAAATCCTAATGGCCAATGTGATGATATTAGGAGGTGGGGCACTTGGGAGGTGATAAGGTCATGAAGGTGGAGTTCTTATGAATTAGATTATTGTTCTTATAAAAGAGATCTCAGGGGGCTTCGGCACCCCCTCTAGCATGCGAGAACACAGTGATATCTATGAACCAGAAGCAGATCTTTACCAGACACTGAATCTGTCAGCACCTTGATCTTGGACTTCCCAGCCTCCAGACCTGCATGAAATAAATTTCTGTTGGTTATAAGCTACCCAGGCTATGGTATTCCATTGGTGGTGATGGTTTAGTTGCTAAGTTGTGTCCAACTCTTGGTGATTCATGGATTGTAGCCCACCAGGTTCCTCTATCCATGGGATTTTCCAGGCAAGAATATGGAGTGGATTGCTGTTTCCTTCTCCAGGAAATCTTCCCAACCCAGAAGTTGAACCACATCTCCTGCATTGCAGGCAGATTCTTTGCCAACATTATTGCAGCCCAACTGAACTAAGACATCCATCAGTCAGTTCAGTCGCTTAGTCATGTTCAGCTCTTTGCGACCCCATGGACTGCAGCACGCCAGGCTTCCCTGACCATCACCAACTCCCGGAGCTTACTCAAACTGAGTAAGTGTTGGTGATCAGTGGTGATCAACGTCCCCTTCTCCTCCTGCCTTCAATCTTTCGCAGCATCAAGGTCTTTTCCAAGGAGTCAGTTCTTTGCATCAGGTGGCCAAAGTATTGGAGTTCCAGCTTCAACATCAGTCCTTCTAATGAATATTCAGGACTGATTTCCTTTAGGATGGACTGGTTGGATCTTCTTACTGTCCAAGGGACTCTCAGGAGTCTTCTCCAACACCACAGTTCAAAAACATCAATTTTTCGGCGCTCAGCTTTCTTTATAGTCCAACTCTCACATCCATACATGACTACTGGAAAAACCTTAGCCTTGACTAGATGGACCTTTGTTGGCAAAGTAATGTCTCTGCTTTTGAATATGCTATCTAGGTTGGTCATAGCTTTTCTTCCAAGGAACTAATGTCTTTTAATTTCATGGTTGCAGTCACCATCTGCAGTGATTTTGGAGACCCCCAAATAAAGTCACTGTTTCTATTGTTTCCCCATCTATTTCCCATGAAGTGATAGGACCAGATGCCATGATCATAGTATCATCTTTTATTTAACATTGGGGGTGAGGGTTTGTTAATTCCCTAATCTTTAAATGATGCCTGAAAGTCATCATTCTTCCTCCCCTCCCTTTTCCCCCTACTTACAATTTATCTACTAAAAAACCTGGGTAATTTGGTAGATTTTCCCACAGTCTACTGTTTTTGTGTAGCTTTAAGTAATCTGGTGCCTTGCTTTCTGATATTTCCTGGTTTGGTTCCCAAACTGTCTTTTCTGAGTTTTCTCATTTTGTCCCCGCTCTTGTCTCTCTTCTACTGTAATTTGATGCCATTCCAAGTAGTTTCTCCTCGGTTTGCAGTCCTGCTCAAGAACACAGCTTGATTGTTTAGAAGTCATATGCGTTAAACTATTTCAGCTCCTTCATCCCTCACCATGGGACACTATTGGAGTGCGGAAACCCCCTTACTTCAGTTGCAGGTCTTAAAACATGCCAGTAGCACTTTTAGGTGACTACCTAGTGGTTACTTTGGGGATATTTTGTTCTCAGGTCTTCAGTGGCTCTGTTGATTCCCTCTGTTTCTTTCCACAAAATGATGATACCAAAAAGGTGTTATGGCTGTTAGTGGTTTGAAACTATTCACTTATATTCTGAGGCTTTGCAGAGCATCTTGTCACCTATCTTTGCTAAATGTTGTCCAAGGTTCTTAGATTTGCAATGTAGTGACTTTCTCTGTTTTTATGTGAGTATTCAGAAGATGCAAAATTATGTTTCCACAGCTGCCATCATTATCCCAGAATTCTTAACTTGTTTTTTTTTTTTGATTAGATAAGTTTATTTGAATGTAGTATGTTAGAATATTTGAGAATAATGTTAACAAAATAATTTGAGTTTTTATTAAACACAGCCACATTTGGGTATTTACAAGGTGGTTGTCAGGTGAACAAACTGGTAAAGCATGCATTTAAAAATTATAGTAATAATTGCTCTCTTTTGATCATTTTCTGTGTGCATTGTCTTACTTAACCTTAGGCGATACATAGTGTTTGCTTTCTACCATTTTACAGATAAGGAAACTGAGCTTGAAGAGGTTAAGTATGACGGGCACAAGGTAACACACTTGTGACTGGGGAACTGTAACCCTAACAAAGGCCCTGTCTGAGCCCACAGACCATGCCTTGACCACAGTAATGCACTCGCAGTTGTTGAGCAGTGTCTGTTTTAGTCTTTCCTCTTCTCTCCATTTCCTGACCCACTGCCTTAATCTTCTCTAAAAGCTTCTAAAAATAGTCCCCTGATCCTCGACCAGCTTCCTCCTTGCCTGCTGACATCAATCTGATCCTTTGCTTAACCGTAATAATCCAAAACAAATAATGTTGGACCATCTATTATAAGTTCTAATTGGTCAGAAAGATATATGAATGGATAATGTTACACTTCACATTTTATTGCCACAAAAATTTCAACTGTCCCACCATTGGTTCTTCTTATGTTTTGCTCTGTTTCCAGGGACTGCCTATTACAGATCCTGTGTACTGGCCACAGCAATCTGTTCACTCTCTGTAGTGCTACCAATTAGTTTCACCCCTGTGCTTGCTCACACTGCCGCCATCTCTTCATGAATGTCCTCTTTCCATTGCCTTCCTTTACAGCCAGATGCTTTAGTGGCCTGCTAAAGCTTTCTGCAGTTTCTACCAATATGAGGGCAGAATTTATAATAGTTCCTTAATGGTCTTCATAGGCTTCCCTGGTGGCTCAGTGATAAAGACTCTGTCTGCCAAGTAGGAAACATGGGTTTGACCCCTGATTCAGGAAGATCCCCTGGAGAAGAAAATGGCAACTCACTCTAGTATTCTTGCCTGGGAAATCTCATGGATAGATAGTGGAGCCTGGCGGGCTACAGTCCATGAAGTCAGAAAAGAGTTCACCTGACTTAATGACTAAACAACAATGGTCCTCACACAGTCATTGGGAAGGATCTTTATCATAGCATTGATTCATCAGAGTGTGTTTAGGTGAGCTATGGTGAACCTGTCTGATCTCCCAGATTCTGAGTTTACTGAGGGAGAGGAGCATACTTTATCCATCTTTGTTACCCTAGGGCCTCTACAGTGCCTGGAACATGGTAATTACTTAAATCAGTTTTGTTAGATGAGCACAGTTAGTACCCCTGATATTATATAGCTAGTTATAATAGATTCTTGGTTAGAAATCAAATGCCTAACAATTGCATACTTACCTTGCCTTGCTGTTATTACTTATCTAATAGCATATTCAAAACTATACTTATGGCTAGACAGGCAAACAACAGTTGTTTGCCTATATTTGCCACAAAATTAAATTTTTTTTCTTGCTTGGCAGTTCTCTGAGAATTATCTTAGTGTAAATAGTATTTCTACATCTAGCTCATCATGCCCAGAAAATTAAATATTTTAATTAACATTTATAATCAGCTTTTCCTATTCTTGGGTCTAGTGGTTTATATTCATTTAAACAAATTGAATTCAAAAATAAATTAAACACTGCCTTTATAAAGCCAAATTCAGATTGATTTTCTTTTTTCCAACCACACATGCTTTATCAACTTACATTTCCATTATTCATTTATTCGTTCACTAATTTAATAAATCACAGATATAGTGAAAGCTAATACTTGTCATCTCTAGATAGATCTAACATTTGCCCAAGTCAGAGATAATAGGCTTTTCTGGAAAACATTCTGCTTTGATATTTTAAAATTACAATGAAACAGAAATTTCTGGATATCAGGAGACACAGACTAGACAAAATGGTTTTACTGTTCATTTATTTTCTGGTCAAATTCAGTCTTAAACAATATTCAGAAGTTAACTACTTCTGGTCCTCTGCCTAAAGGTGAGATTGTTCAGCTATTTCAGTGGGTCTAGGCTTCAAGTTATCCTATTCTCTTAAATAACTTGCAAAGGGGTGATTTCTGGCTCCTTCTTCTCAGGTGAATAGGTATGGATCTTTGGATAACATTCAAGCCTAATTTTTTATTAATACTTCAGTTGTGATGCTTCTGAGAAAATTTATCTCTATCTCTGATTTTCTATTTTTTTCTATTTTTAAATAGAAATACGAAGCCAAAAAATTTCTAGGAAACTAGAGGATATTTGGTGTTCTCCTTCCTTATGGCAATATGCAGACTCTAGTTTTGGGAAATGGCACAGACCTTAGGCAGCTTGTTTAGGACAGTAGGTACAATATATGCAGTCTACTGGGCTTCCTAGGTGGCTCTAGTGGTAAAGAACCCACCTGCCAATGCAGGAGATGTAAGAGACACAGGTTCAGTTCCCTGCATTGGAAAGATCCACTGGAAGAGGACATGGCAACCCAATCCAGTATTCTTGCCTGGAGAATCCCATGGTCAGAGGAGCCTGGAGGGCTATGGTCCATAGGGTCACAAAGAGTTGGACATGACTGAAGCAACTTAGCACGCATGCACACCTACATTCTACGAATGCCTCCAGCTTCCCACAGGAAGAAAAACTTGTTTCCAGTGGACATTATTGGTGTTTTTTTTAGGCTTCATGGGGGAGATTTTTCTCAAGGATCTACTATAAATGGAGATACAAACCCAAGTCATCCCTCATTCTTTACTCCAGGTAGGATATAATCTAACCAGGAAAATATTTTCCAAATGATTATAAAACACTGTGGCAAGTTCTTTCAAGGAAGTACTTTGCTAGAATAGATAGTATTATCTTAAATGATACTATAAGACATAACACTAATAAGCCATATTATCTCAAAATAATTTTCAAGGCTAAAGTTTCACTGAAGAAGATGAAATAAAGTGCTATCCTAGAGTAATAGTTTATGAGCTATAATTTGCTCATACGTTTTAATAAGCTTTGTTTTCTAATTTCTGTGAGAAATATAAATTAGATTTTGATAATATGATAGGAAAATCAGTAGAGATATCATTCGAGAATTAAAAAAATTAGCTCTTTGGGGCAATTTGTGGTGGGAGTAAAAAGCCATAAATAGCCCCCTATAGCATAGTTATATTATAGTGGTTACATTTTAGAGCTTGGGACTTCCAGTCAGACACAAAGGGATTCAGCTTCTGACTCCTTATTAATTGTGTGACCTTGGACAAGTTGCTTAGCTGCTCTTAAGTATCATTTTTGCACTGTGCAGTACCTCAGATACTGTTTTGAGGATTAAAAGAGATTATGACTTTAACAGTTCATGGTATAGTGCCTGGTACATAGTAAGCTCTCAAAATATATTTGCAACAATATTTATAGTGATTGCAATAATTCCCCTGAGTTCTTTAAATATTTATTTAGTTATCTCATTATTAAATATAGAATCTTTAAATATTTCAAATTATTTAGAGTATATTTAAGTAAGTGTCAAAGTTAAAAAGTGAGATGAAGGTGTTACTAAGGAGTCATGGCAGGGCTACCTGCCATGGGTGGCCATCAATCTAATCCTCAGCCATTGGTGTGGGAGGAGGCAGACGGTTTGTCAAGAGGCATATTTTTAAGTGGACTCGAAGGATAGGGAGACACCTACTTTTGGCTCATTTATAGTGGAGAGAATGCCATTTTTATATTACAGTTTATTATTCTGAGCACTTTCTTTTTATTTTATATCCTAGATGACAGTTTGGTCACTAAAAGTTTTCTTGGGAAGCAGTGAAGTAGATCAAAGGGAATTATACTGTTTCATGAAATTTTTTATTCAAGTTGCTTAAAACCTTGTTCAAGTCTGGCCGAAAAGAGTGTACCTTTCTTATAACTAGTGCATTTCAGAGTCTTTTTCCTTTGGTCAGGCTGAACAAAAAGTTCTTTCTGCTATTTTGTTCTTCCTCAGTGTTTTTTTCCGCACTCTATGAAGACCATCATATTAGTTACTTAGTGCTGCTTTGTCATATTACCACAAACTTAGTGGCTTAAAACAACCTGTGTTTTACAATTGTGGCAGTCAGAAGTCTGAAATGGCTCTCATTGGGCTAAAATTCAGGTGTCAGTGGGCTGTGTTTCTTTAGGAGGCTCTAGTGGACAATCTGTTTCCTTGCTTCTTCCAGCTTCTAGAAGCCTGTGTTGATTGCTTCTTGGACTCTTCCATCTTGCCAAGTAAGGTGACAGACTCACAGGTTCTGAGGATTAGGGGCTGCATGTTTCATGGGAGGCATTATTCTAACCCCAGCTACTACCCTAGATAGACTTTCTGTTTATATGTTACCCCTGTTAATTACATAATGACATTTTTCACATTTAACAATGCTGCAATTAGATTTCCAGACTGCTCTTTAAGCACTGACTTAGGAGAAATCTGGTCCTTTAGGCACTTTCTAGAATAGCTGATGGTATTCTTTATGTGTTAAATTTACTAGTTCAACTTTTTAGGCTAAAGCTATATTGAAGACAAGTGCTTCTTTTAATTGAGGCTTCCCTGGTTGCTCAGTGGTAGAGAATCCACTTTCAGTGCAGGAGATACGGGTTCATTCCCTGGGTTATGAAGATTCCCCTGGAGAAGGAAATGGCAACCCACTCCAGAATTCTTGCCTGGGAAATTCCATGACCCTGGGGGACTACAGTCCATGGGGTCGTTAAGAGTCTGACTAAAACAACTTCCTTTAATTACCAAGAAATCATGAAGATGTGGGTCATGTATTTATAAATTTCTGTTTGTAGGGGGTGAGTATTATTTTCTCCAAAGTTTACCTTTTAAAGTTGCAAGTTTCATCCCTCCTAAAACTAAAAAAGGAACTACCATTTCATCCAGCAGTTCCACTGCTGAGTATATATCCAGAAAAAAACCCCATTAATTTGAAAATATGCAAGCACCAGGTGTTCATAGCAGCACTATTTATAATATCCAAGATACAGAAGCAACCCAACATCCATCAACAGATGAATAGATAATGAAGAAATATGTATATACATATATAATATATAAAGTATTGCTATATATTATATATGTGTATATGTGCACACAATGGAGTATTACTCAGCTATTAAAAAAAGAATGAATTTCTGCTATTTGCAGTAATGTGGATGGACCTTGAGAATATTATGCTTAGTGAAATAAATCAGACAAAGACAAATACTGTATGATACCACTTACATTTGGAATCTAGAAAATAAAACAAATTAATGTATATAGCAAAACAGAAACAAACTCACAGATACAAAAAACAAATTAGTGGTTATACTGAGGAGAAGGAAGAGTGTAGGGCAATATAGGGGTATGAGATTAAGAGGTACAAACAACTATGTATAAAATAGGTAAGCAACAGGGATATATTTTATAGCACAAGATCTAGCCATTAATAACTTTTAATTGTATATGATCTATAAAAATACTGAATTGCGATGCTGTATACCTGAAATTAATGTAATATTGTAAATCAACTATACTTCAATAAAGAGGAATAAAGTTACAAATTTCAATTACCAGGGAAATTTATTGCCATGAAATTGTCCATTTTCTAAGCATGTTAATTCAGTTAAGTATCAATGTATCAGAATAGGAGTTTGTTAAATTTTAGCAATTACTTTAATCTGACTCTCAAATGTGCTCATGCTTTTCAGTGTCAGTTTAGGTAAATTATACAATAAATTTTCCGCTTTGAGGGCCTTCTATATATTGATGTTACAGGTCTGCAATGACTTGATGAGATGTAATAGGTGCTGTTATTATAAGATTTACTATAGTAAATAGCAAAACATAAGGACAGAATAAGCATCTTTTATCTAGTAATGACTTTGAGATGGAACACAGGCAGTGTTTTATTGCCTTGTCTATTCATTATAAGTTCAAAACTAATGAATAAATTGCAGTAGCAAGAACACATGATCATGACAAGGTGAACATAACTGAAAAAAAGGACTTAGAAGAAAGAAGGACTTTTTTTTTTGCTTTGGACAAGTCCTGTAAATGAATAAAAATTACCTACATGAATTCTCAGGCAGATAGCTTTATATCATATTAAATAATTTAGCTAATTGACAATATGGCTAGAAAACTGAAACAGTAATTTTTAATTGATCAAATTTTGTTGGGGAGAATTTGCTAGTATAAAGTAGCTAATGTAATCATGTCTTCATTGTTTCCTATATATTAATACTGTGTTTCCCAACTAATCATCATGATAATCTTGTGAGGTGAGAGCTGGAATCCCTGCTTTCCATTTAAGAAATTGAATTTTAGACAGATGTTCAATTACTTACTTTAGTTTTTTTTTAAAAATACTATAAAAAAGTAGATCTCAATTAACCATATGAATAGCTACTCTCAATCAAGCCTCTTATTAAATTATTTACTCTCTCCAGTTATTACACAGCTCTTTACTCTGAGCATCCTAGGTTTTATCCCATGGTCAAGGTATCAATATTTTGGATGGCTTAACAAAACAGAAAGTTCTCTTAACAATTCTGGAGAAGTTAAAAATCAGGGTAGTTGCAGGGCCCTGATGCACTGAGTAGAATCATTCCTTGCCTGCTTGTTGCACCTGCTGGTGGCTGTCAGTCTTCAGCATTGCTTGGCCTGCAGCTGCAGCCTCTGTCATCACATGGCATTTTCCTGGTGTGTCTGTGGCGTTCTCCTTTTTGTGTCTCTCCTTCTTTTATAAAGACAGCAGTCAAATCAGAATAAGGGCCTACCCTGCTCCAGGATGACCTCATCTCAACTAATTATATGGGTTACAACTATTTTTGAATAAGGTACTGTTCTGAAAGCCTGGGGGTTATAATCACAACATACCTTCTTTGGAGGACACAACTCAACCCATAACACCATGTATTTGGAACTGTACCATGCTGTATTTGGAAAAATAGAATTGCTTTCATAATTTGTTGTTTTTGACATTATGTTCACAGCTTTATATCAAAGAACAAATGATTGTATGAAAACCGTTATTGTACTTTTTATAAGGAAATGTTTCTTCAAGTTTGTTCCAAGAAAAGCTAGTTTTTCAAGATGCTCTAAGAAAAGTGGAGTGCATGATCAAATAATGGTGGGATATATGAAATGGTAGTCTACATTTCATGCACCCTCCTTGGAGACCTAGTGTCCCTTAAGATATTAAATTCATTAAAAATTCCCTCATGAAATCTGTTGAACTTAACCTTAAGTTCTCTATACATGTTCAATGTGGGAAACTCTTAATTATTTTAACACATTACTTTGCACAACTATCTTGGAAAATGACAAATTAGGAAATCACAAACTGTATACTCTTGTCCTTTTTCACTAGGGACATGGAGAGATTAATTTATGTTTGTATGCTTCAGTTTTCTCAACTGTAAAATGAGAATAATAATTTCAGCTATAGCATAAATTATTGAGATTATGAAATAAGATAAAACAAGCAAAGAGAATGACCCAGTATTGGATAATAAAGTGTATTCTGTACATGTTTATCATTATTGTGATTAGTCTTACACTTAATATTTGTCACTGGGCATTAATCCAGAGTGATGTTGAGATCTATCCTTCAAGAGGATCATACTTATTAACTTGAACAAAATTTATATATAATTTAGAGAATAGAGAGATCATATGTTTTATTCTTGGAGTATTAAAGTATTTTAGCTTTTTTAGCACTATCTCATGGAGGAGTGGGGTGCCACCTTCTCCGTGAGATAGTGCTAAAAAAGCTAAAATACTTAAATACTCCAAGAATAAAACATATGATCTTTTTATTCTCTAAATTATATATAAATTGGGCATGACTGAGCGACTTCACTTTCTCTTTTCACTTTCATTTATTGGAGAAGGAAATGGCAACCCACTCCAGTATTCTTGCCTGGAGAATCCCAGGGATTGAGGAGCTTGGTAGGCTGCCATCTATGGGGTCACACAGAGTTGGACACAACTGAAGCGACTTAGCAGCAGCAGCAGCAGCACTATCTCAAGATAAAAGATTATATTAGATGGATTCCCACCAACAGTGTAAGAGGGTTCCCTTTTCTCCACACCCTCTCCTTTTTTTTTAAATTTTTATTTTTACTTTATTTTACTTTACAATACTGTATTGATTTTGGCATACATTGACATGAATCCACCACGGGTGTACATGAGCTCCCAAACATGAACCCCCCTCCCACCTCCCACCCCACATTATCCCTCCGGATCATCCCCGTGCACCAGCCCCAAGCATCCTGCATCCTGCATTGAACATAGACTGGCGATTCGTTTCTGACATGATAGTATACATGTTTCAATGCCATTCTCCCAAATCATCCCACCCTCTGCCTCTCCCTCAGAGTCCAAAAGGCCACTCTATACATCTGTGTCTCTTTTGCTGTCTTGCATACAGGGTCATTATTACCATCTTTCTAAATTCCAAATATATATGTTAGTATACTGTATTGGTGTTTTTCTGTCTGGCTTACTTCACTCTGTATAATCAGCTCCAGTTTCATGCATCTCATTAGAACTGATTCAAATATATTCTTTTTAATAGCTGAGTAATACTCCATTGTGTATATGTACCACAGCTTTCTTATCCATTCATCTACTGATGGACATCTAGGTTGTTTCCACGTCCTGGCTATTATAAACAGTGCTGCTATGAACATCGGGGTACATGTGTCTCTTTCTATTCTGGTTTCCTCGGTGTGTATAAAAAGAAAAGATTATATTAGAACCTATGTAAATAAGTATGTAAGGGAGAAAATTATGCAGTATATTTTAGGAAGTGTTTTTCAGAGGATGAGTAAAATTAAGAAGGTTCTTCATTACTTGTCATTTTATTGTACTGTTATGCTAATAGTTAAGAACCCGCCTGACAGTGCAGGAGACATAAGAGACTTTGGTTGACCCATGGGTTGGGAAGATCTCCTGGAGGAGGAGATGTCAACCCACTCCAGTAATCTTGCCTGGAGAATCCCACGGACAGAGGAGCCTGGAGGGCTACAGTTTATGGGGTTGTACATTGTCCGACACAACTGAAGTGACTTAGCGCACACACACGTTAACAAATTAAGTGAAGCTCCTGGAGCATTTGAAATATGACTGAGAAAACTTGAAATAAGGGCCCTGGAATGCTGTGGTTTGGATCCTTGTGTGTTTTCTCCTTTTCTCCTTTATGTCAAGTATTTAGTTGCCAATTTCTTATTTCTGTTTCCTAGGTGTTCTATTCTACTACTGTTTCAACCCTAGCTCTTTTAAATGCACTATAAACTGGACATGGACCAACAGACTGGTTCCAAATAGGAAAAGCAGTGCGTCAAGGCTGTATATTGTCACCCTGCTTATTTAACTTCTATGCAGAGTACATCATGAGAAACGCTGGACTGGAAGAAGCACAAGCTGGAATCAAGGTTGCCGGGAGAAATGTCAATAACCTCAGATAGGCAGATGACACCACCCTTATGGCAGAAAGTGAAGAGGAAGTAAAAAGCCTCTTGATGAAAGTGAAAGAGGAGAGTGAACAAGTTGGCTTAAAGCTCAACATTCAGAAAATGAAGATCATGGCATCTGGTCCCATCACTTCATGGGAAATAGATGGGGTACAGTGGAAACAGTGTCAGACTTTATTTTTGGGGCTTCAAAATCACTGCAGATGGTGACTGCAGCCATGAAATTAAAAGACGCTTACTCCTTGGAAGGAAAGTTATGACCAACTTAGCATATTGAAAAGCAGAGACATTACTTTTTAAACAAAGGTCAGTCTAGTCAAGGCTATGGTTTTTCCAGTAGTCATGTATGGATGTGAGAGTTGGACTGTGAAGAAGGCTGAGCGCCGAAGAATTGATGCTTTTGAACTGTGGTGTTGGAGAAGACTCTTGAGAGTCCCTTAGACTGCAAGGAGATCCAACCAGTCCATTCTGAAGGAGATCAGCCCTGGGATTTCTTTGGAAGGAATGATGCTAAAGCTGAAACTCCAGTACTTTGGCCACCTCATGAGAAGAGTTGACTCATTGGAAAAGACTCTGATGCTGGGAGGGATTGGGGGCAGGAGGAGAAGGGGACGACCGAGGATGAGATGGCTGGATGGCATCACCGACTCGATGGACTTGAGTCTGAGTGAACTCCGGGAGTTGGTGATAGACAGGGAGGCCTGGTGGCCTGGTGTGCTGCGATTCGTGGGGTCGCAAAGAGTCGGACATGACTGAGTGACTGAACTGAGCTGAAACTGGAAAACTGATAATGAGAATCATTCACTTCTTTCCAAAATAATAAAAATGGCTGCAAGCTTTTTTTTTTTCTGTAAGTTTTTGATTATATCTTTCTAGATGGTTGACATTGCTAGCTTCGAGATCTCTATCCAGTTGGTAAAATGTTACTGTTATGTCCCTTAAAATGATTATTTTTGTGTACGCTGAAGAAGCATCCAGCTACTACTTCACAGTTTTTTTTCAGTTTCTGAATGCCCCTCTGGCCCCATCTGTTCCTTATAATCTCTCCAAGTGAGTGCCAACCTGGCTACCTCCATGTCTCTTACAGCTAGACCACTTGAGTCAGCAGCTTGTCTTCCTGCTCATTAGAAGATGTGGACTGTTCTGCCAGCACATCTTTGTACTAAATGACAGTTCTGTCTTGGAAGAGCTGCAGACTATGCTTGGGGTCTCTCTGGTTATATAAAAATGTCACTCTCTTTGTCAGTCATTTTACTCAGAAGGCTCATAATTCTAAAATGATGATTAGAAATCTTCAATTAACTTTCTGAATTCAAAAGTTTTCACACTCATTCCTTCACTGTTAAATATATTAAATTTTGTCTGGCTCTTTGTGGATACATAATTTGAGGTCATCATTATTTTTTTGTTGATGAATAATTCTGGTTAAATGCAGGAGATAGAGCAGATATATATTACCAAAGAGCTCATAGAGCAAGCATGTACAGCAGTAATAAAAGTTTGCTATGGAGATTTCTTTTTTGTTGGATAAATATTCAAGGACCGCTTAGTGAGTCAAGATCATAATTTAACAATTCTTTATTATTAAATTTGAAATATGGATTAGTGTTTTATAGTCTGCCAAGTAAAATCACTTGTCCTTGGTAGCAATTTACGTGCACTTTTTCATGTAATCTTTCATTGGCTATGTGAGTTTGGCTTTATTATTCCCTGTATTGCATATAATGAAGTCAGAATTCAAGGACTTAACTTATTCACGGGCTGAGAAATAATCTCAAAGTTCCCTGAAACCTCAGGGCATATTTACCACACTGTATTTTGCTTCCAATGACACGGGGGTAAAGAAAAAATCAAAGAGGTGAGACCAAATTAACTCTTGAAGTGTGAGAATCTGGTAGGCGGTGAGAAAGTAGGTAAATGGCTAGAAAACCTAAAATTGTTTCAGTAGGTGGTAAATAATTATTGAAGAATTTGATCCAGGGAGATGGAATGTCATAGTGAAAATAGTGAATTAAAAAAATTAATGTGATGATATCAGGGTAACTAGAAAGAGGTAGTGTTTGAGCATTAAAATGAATTAGGAGTTTATTGTAGTAATTGAGATGAAAATGATGAGAACCTTGACTAAGTCAGTAAAAGCAGATTTTAAAAGGCAGTATCTTTAGGACTTACTTAGGGATGAAAGAGATGAATGATAGAATGAAGATGCTGAAATTTGTGTTTTAAATAATTGAAAGAAATTTTATAATATTGATTGATGTAAAGAAACAATGTAAAGCAGTATATTTTAGAGGAAGAAAATACATTTAGAGATTAGTGGGGTGATGGGTGGATAATACAATGGATATATCTAGTGGTCTAATTAGATAGATGGAACTGAACTCAAGTGTTGGCTGAGGATTAAGAAGATAAATTCGTCAAAAAATCGAAATCATTCCAAGCATCTTTTCTGACCATAATGCATTAAGATTAGATCTCAATTACAGGAGAAAAACTGTTAAAAATTCCAACATATGGAGGTTGAACAACACACTTCTGAATAACCAACAAATCACAGAAGAAATCAAAAAAGAAATCAAAATATGCATAGAAACTAATGAAAATGAAAACACAACAACCCAAAACCTGTGGGACACTATAAAAGCAGTGCTAAGAGGAACGTTCATAGCAATACAGGCATACCTCAAGAAACAAGAAAAAAGTCAAATAAATAACCTAACTCTACAACTAAAGCAACTAGAAAAGGAAGAGTTGGAGAACCCCAGAGTTAGTAGAAGGAAAGAAATCTTAAAAATTAGGGCAGAAATAAATGCAAAAGAAACAAAAGAGACCATAGCAAAAATCAACAAAGCCAAAAGCTGGTTCTTTGAAAGGATAAATAAAATTGACAAACCATTAGCCAGACTCATCAAGAAGCAAAGAGAGAAAAATCAAATCAATAAAATTAGAAATGAAAATGGAGAGATCACAACAGACAACACAGAAATACAAAGGATCATAAGAGACTACTATCAGCAGTTGTATGCCAATAAAATGGACAACGTGGAAGAAATGGACAAATTCTTAGAAAAGTACAATTTTCCAAAACTGAACCAGGAAGAAATAGAAAATCTTAACAGACCCATCACAAGCACGGAAATTGAAACTGTAATCAGAAATCTTCCAGCAAACAAAAGCCCAGGTCCAGACGGCTTCACAGCTGAATTCTACCAAAAATTTCGAGAAGAGCTAACACCTATCCTCCTCAAACTCTTCCAGAAAATTGCAGAGGAAGGTAAATTTCCAAACTCATTCTATGAGGCCACCATCACCCTAATACCAAAACCTGACAAAGATGTCACAAAAAAAGAAAACTACAGGCCAATATCACTGATGAACATAGATGCAAAAATCCTCAACAAAATTCTAGCAATCAGAATCCAACAACACATTAAAAAGATCATATACCATGACCAAGTGGGCTTTATCCCAGGGATGCAAGGATTCTTCAATATCCGCAAATCAATCAATGTAATTCACCACATTAACAAATTGAAAAATAAAAACCATATGATTATCTCAATAGATGCAGAGAAGGCCTTTGACAAAATTCAACATCCATTTATGATAAAAACTCTCCAGAAAGCAGGAATAGAAGGAACATACCTCAACATAATAAAAGCTATCTATGACAAACCCACAGCAAACATTATCCTCAATGCTGAAAAATTGAAAGCATTTCCACTAAAGTCAGGAACAAGACAAGGGTGTCCACTTTCACCGCTACTATTCAACATAGTTCTGGAAGTTTTGGCCACAGCAATTAGAGCAGAAAAAGAAATAAAAGGAATCCAAATTGGAAAAGAAGAAGTAAAACTCTCACTGTTTGCAGATGACATGATCCTCTACATGGAAAACCCTAAAGACTCCACCAGAAAATTACTAGAGCTAATCAATGAATATAGTAAAGTTGCAGGATATAAAATCAACACACAGAAATCCCTTGCATTCCTATACACGAATAATGAGAAAGTAGAAAAAGAAATTCAGGAAACAATTCCATTCACCATTGCAACGAAAAGAATAAAATACTTAGGAATATATCTACCTAAAGAAACTAAAGACCTATATATAGAAAACTATAAAACACTGATGAAAGAAATCAAAGAGGACACTAACAGATGGAGAAATATACCATGTTCATGGATCGGAAGAATCAATATAGTGAAAATGAGTATACTACCCAAAGCAATTTACAAATTCAATGCAATCCCTATCAAGCTACCAGCCACATTTTTCACAGAACTAGAACAAATAATTTCAAGATTTGTATGGAAATACAAAAAACCTCGAATAGCCAAAGCAATCTTGAGAAAGAAGAATGGAACTGGAGGAATCAACTTGCCTGACTTCAGGCTCTACTACAAAGCCACAGTCATCAAGACAGTATCGGTACTGGCACAAAGACAGACATATAGATCAATGGAACAAAATAGAAAGCCCAGAGATAAATCCACACACATATGGACACCTTATCTTTGACAAAGGAGGCAAGAATATACAATGGAGTAAAGACAATCTCTTTAACAAGTGGTGCTGGGAAAACTGGTCAACCACTTGTAAAAGAATGAAACTAGATCACTTTCTAACACCGTACACAAAAATAAACTCAAAATGGATTAAAGATCTAAATGTAAGACCAGAAACTATAAAACTCCTAGAGGAGAACATAGGCAAAACACTCTCCGACATAAATCACAGCAGGATCCTCTATGATCCACCTCCCAGAATTCTGGAAATAAAAGCAAAAATAAACAAATGGGATCTAATTAAAATTAAAAGCTTCTGCACAACAAAGGAAAATATAAGCAAGGTGAAAAGACAGCCTTCTGAATGGGAGAAAATAATAGCAAATGAAGCAACTGACAAACAACTAATCTCAAAAATATACAAACAACTTCTGCAGCTCAATTCCAGAAAAATAAACGACCCAATCAAAAAATGGGCCAAAGAACTAAATAGACATTTCTCCAAAGAAGACATACGGATGGCTAACAAACACATGAAAAGATGCTCAACATCACTCATTATTAGAGAAATGTAAATCAAAACCACAATGAGGTACCACTTCACACCAGTCAGAATGGCTGCGATCCAAAAATCTGCAAGCAATAAATGCTGGAGAGGGTGTGGAGAAAAGGGAACCCTCCTACACTGTTGGTGGGAATGCAAACTAGTACAGCCACTATGGAGAACAGTGTGGAGATTCCTTAAAAAATTGCAAATAGAACTACCTTATGACCCAGCAATCCCACTTCTGGGCATACACACCGAGGAAACCAGAATTGAAAGAGACACATGTACCCCAATGTTCATCGCAGCACTGTTTATAATAGCTAGGACATGGAAACAACCTAGATGTCCATCAGCAGATGAATGGATAAGAAAGCAGTGGTACATATACACAATGGAGTATTACTCAGCCATTAAAAAGAATTCATTTGAATCAGTTCTGATGAGATGGATGAAACTGGAGCCGATTATACAGAGTGAAGTAAGCCAGAAAGAAAAACACCAATACAGTATACTATCACATATATATGGAATTTAGGAAGATGGCAATGACGACCCTGTATGCAAGACAGGGAAAGAGACACAGATGTGTATAACGGACTTTTGGACTCAGAGGGAGAGGGAGAGGGTGGGATGATTTGGGAGAATGACATTCTAACATGTATACTATCATGTAAGAATTGAATCGCCAGTCTATGTCTGAGGCAGGATACAGCATGCTTGGAGCTGGTGCATGGGGATGACCCAGAGAGGTGTTATGGGGAGGGAGGTGGGAGGGGGGTTCATGTTTGGGAAAGCATGTAAGAATTAAAGATTTTAAAATTTAAAAAAAATTAAAAAAAAATAAAATGCAGAGATAATACTTTGCCAACAACAACAAAAAAAGAAGATAAATTCGATTGTCATCAATATACATTTAACATCCAAGATTTGTGTTCTCATATTTATTTAGTTGTTACACTTAATTCAAACATTTAAATACCCAATTTGAGCTCTTAAAATTAACCTGAGAATAGAAACATTTGTAAATACAATATGTAAATTTGAGGATTCAAATAATGTGACAAGAAGCACAGATGGGATGTACTTGAATCACTTGAATTATTTTCATAAATTTTATTTCAGCTTTTTTCTGGGTCATATCTGTCATTTTCATAGATATTTATTCTCCTAAATTCTTTTCTTGGATTTGATAGATCATGCTTGAGTTAATAAAGAGAAGAGTAATATCTTTCAATGCATAAACTTATGCTTTGAAATTAACTGTCCAAACTATATTTCGCTCTTGAAAGATATCCATTATATCCTGTGCATGCTCTGCTGATTACCAAAGATTTGTCCATTTTCTATTTTAACCTCAGAACTCATTTCTACTGTATTTTTACCTCTTAATCCTTGGATGTTATCCTAGTATGGGGAGAAGCTATCCAGAATATAATGAAGAAAGCAGAAATGTCTCAATCTGGAAGAGAAATATTACATTTTTCTGTTGACTATAACTTTACAAAGAAATGCAAAATGTAAGCTGATCTCAAAGAAAGCAGTGCTGCCAAAATATCATGCCAACTTCTAGCAGAGCTTCCTATTTTTTCTATTCTTGTTTAGTTCCCTCCAACTGAAACTTGTTAGAATGGCTCAGTGTATAAAGACCTATTTTGGAAAGAGAAAAACTGTACTATTAGCCTTTATTTGGAGGATACAGGGCAAGCTCTTCAGAATACTCATAGCTAGAGAGATGATTGATTAGTTGATCCAAATAACATTGACCATCAATAAGAAAGAATCACCATTAAGAACCACCATTTCTGATTTTCATCTTGGGTTAAGATAAAAATGGATATATAATACCTTTGGCGTATGGGGCTATTTGAGTAGAGTTCCAGAGGAGAACAATAAAGAAAATTAGAAGAATGACACTATGATCATGCCCTGTTGTATTTTTCTTGATTTTAAAGGCCTAACTCATCAGATCTTTAACCTCGAATGTGCTGTACTTAGTCGCTCAGTTGTGTCTGACTCTGTGACCCTGTGGACTGTAGCCCATCAGGCTCCTCTGTCCATGGGGATTCTCCAGGCAAGAATCCTGGAGTGGATTTCCATGCCCTCCTCCAGGGGATCTTCCCAGCCCAGGGGTTGAACCCAGGTCTCCTCTCCCCACTTGCAGGCTGATTCTTTTGCCTTTTTCTTTTTTTTTTTTTTTAATTTAAGACCACAGCCAAAATCCTATGGATCATCGAAAAAGCAAGAGAGTTCCAGAAAAACATCTATTTCTGCTTTATTGATTATGCCAAAGCCCTTGACTCTGTGGATCACAATAAACTGTGGAAAATTCTGAAAGAGATGGGAATACCAGACCACTTGACTGACTGCCTCTTGAGAAATCTGTATGCAGGTCCGGAAGCAACAGTTAGAACTGGACATGGAACAACAGACTGGTTCCAAATAGGAAAAGGAGTACGTCAAGGCTATATATTGTCACCCTACTTATTTAATTTATATGCAGAGTACATCATGAGAAACGCTGTCTGGAAGAAGCACAAGCTGGAATTAAGATTGCCAGGAGAAATATCAATCACCTCAGATATGCAGATGACACCACCCTTATGGCAGAAAGTGAAGAAGAACTAAAGATCCTCTTGATGAAAGTGAAAGAGGAGAGTGAACAAGTTGGCTTAAAGTTCAACATTCAGAAAACTAAGATTATGGCATCTGGTCCCATCACTTCATGGGAAATAGATGGGGAAACAGTGGAAACAGTGAGAGACTATTTTTTGGGGGGCTCCAAAATCACTGCAGATGGTGACTGCAGCCATGAAATTAAAAGACGGTTACTCCTTGGAAGAAAAGTTATGACCAACCTAGACAGCATATTCAAAAGCAGAGACATTACTTTGCCAACAAAGGTCCATCTAGTCAAGGCTATGGTTTTTCCAGTGATCTTATATTGATGTGAGAGTTGGACTATAAAGAAAGCTGAGCGATGAAGAATTGATGCTTTTGAACTGTGGTATTGGAGAAGACTCTTGAGAGTCCCTTGGACTGCAAGGAGATCCAACCAGTCCATCCTAAAGGAAATCAGTCCTGGGTGTTCATTGGAAAGACTGATGTTGAAGCTGAAACTCCAGTACTTTGGCCACCTGATGGGAAGAACTAACTCATTGGAAAAGACCCTGATGCTGGGAAAGATTGAGGGCAGGAGGAGAAGAGGACGACAGAGGATGAGATGGTTGGATGGCATCACCGACTCAATAGACATGGTTTTGGGTGGACTCTGGAAGTTGGTGATGGACAGGGAGGCCTGGCGTGCTGTGGTTCTTGGGGTCGCAAAGAGTCGAACATGACTGAATGACTGAACTGAACTGAACTGTGATTGTTTTAAATCCTTAAAAAAATTTTTTTTTTGCTATTGCTTTGATTGAAACAAAAGCTGTTATATTTGGTTATTAATATTAGATGCTCTAAGGTAAAAATCCATACCTAAATCAAGAAGCTCATGAAATTTATTTTGAAAAATAAAATTGCAGTTTTCTACTTAGAACTGTATTTTCTTTAGGCTTTTCAAAGCAGTCTTGTCTTTAGCAACTCAAAATATTTTACTTCAAACCATGCCTTGTGAAGGTGAACTGAGATTTTTATTAAACAAGAGAGGCATTTAGCACCTGAAATCTGACCTAAATTCTTCTCAACATTTCAAGTGTTTAAAGTGAGATCATTTGACAAGCTTCATTACTTTTATGTGACTTCAAACATGAAATTAAACATAAAATGTTAGACTCTTGAATGAGTTATGAGATTTCTTGAAATGTAAAATATGAGGATTTTATAAATCAGCTTTCCTATTTTTCTCTCTCCTTCTTCCCCTGCTGTCTGTTAAACAGCCCAGCTCTTGAGGTCATTCATTTTATTCCTCTTGTGGACTCATATCTCCTTAGACCTAAGGCAAAACTTATATCCTAATCAAGCGCATGCTGATGATCCAGGAGGAAATCTACACAGGTTCACACAGTTTAGTGTCCTATTAAGAAAGATATATAGACTGTAATATAGAAATGTTAAATGTCAGGCTTATTTATCCTTTTGACAAGGTCATATTCATGTAGACATTGATGTCACTAGGCAATGTTTTTCTTCATTGGTATTTAAAACTTTTTCTACTTACAATCTTTATTTAGAGAGGTGGGGAACAAGACATGAAAAACAGTAAAAACACAGCAAGGAATTGAATGTCTGGATTTTAAAGACAGTTGAATATTAGGAAAAACTTTATTTATGGCCATCTATGGAAAAGTTTCAATATATGACATTTCAGAGATGAATGTTTCTTTGCAAAATGCATATATATTGAATTATGATGGAAGCTGCTTGTTTTTCAATGTCAATGAAATTATTTCCTTTTTTGAGATTAATTAATTGGATCCATAAAGACTGGAAGTGGATCTTGGTTTTGTAAGGACCAAATCCAGTGCAATATAGGGGGCAAACAGCTCTCTTGAAGAAATAAAAAATAAACTATGAATAAAAAGTTTGGTACAAAAATGAATATATTTTCCACATGAGAAAATTAATGGCAACAAATTGCATGTTTAAAAAGACCTCAAATGCTAGAAACATCTCAAAATCCATGGAAATAGTATACTTAGAAATTATTAGTTACAAAAGTTACTTTTTTCATGACATTTTATGGTTGTATACTCTTAGTGTCTGTAATAGGCTGAATTGTGTCCCTCCAAAATTACTAAGTTGAGACTCTCACCCCTGGTAATTCAAAATAAAGATGGGCCTTTAAGTTAAAACTAGGCCTTTAGTGTGGGCCCTAATCCAATCTGACTGGTGTCCTTTAAGAAGAAGGGATTAGGACACACAAAGAGATATTCAAGGATGTAGGCTCACAGAGGAATGATAAGACTGACATATGCTAGGCAAGGAGAGAGGCCTAAGGTGAAACCAGACCTGCCAACATCTTGGCTTGGGACACCTAGCCTTCAGAAATGTGAGAAAATGAATTTCTGTTGTTTGAGTACTTGGTCTCTGCTATTTTATTAAGGCAGCCCTATCAAACTGATAGTGTGCTTCTGTCTTCTACCTGTTGAAATTGTTTTATAATACGTTCTACAGAAAAAAGCTTTTCCTCTTATAGGACTGATTGAAATATATATATTTTAAATTATTGAAATGCATAAATCATGTGACTTTACATATAGATGTACTCACGTTATGATTAGTAAACAACAAAGTAATTTTTTTATTAATCTTCTTGGCCAAGCCACCTGTCATGTGGGATCTTTGTTCCCTAACAAGGATCTAACCTATGTTCCCTGCATTGGCAGTGCAGTCTTAACCACTGGACTGCTAGGGAAGTCTCATAGAGTAATTCTGATAAATTCTATTTTGCTCAACTGAAGCCCTCCCAAAATACACCTTCATGCTTAGATATGCTTCACTGTAGAGTATCTTGACAAAATTGACGAAAGATATCTTCAGTTTTAGCCATGTGTTGATAAATTTTCCGTTTTCATTTTTACATTAAAATGTTTGATAAATGAAAGTATTTCCCATAGATTTGCTTCTGGCTCTGTTCATTGCCAATCTTGTTTCTCAAAGGAGAAACACTGACCACTTCACTGACCACGTACTTTCAGTAATGGCTGCCAAAGGACACCATATCATGATAAAGTCTTAAGCCTATGCCTTTGTGTTTCAAAGTTAAGTAAGTTGTGCAGGGTTCTTGGAAGCCATAAGTAATGGAAACTACTTAAAATCATTTCAGTGTATCAGATAGCATGCATTCTTAATTCAGCTTCCCCTTAGCCAGATTTCTGAAGTGCTCACAAACACTTCAGTATGACAGAAATCAACAAGAGAAAAGACAGCAGTTAGAATCAGTTGTGGTTAATGTATCTTTTGAAAATTTTATGAAAATCTAAGTGTGAATCCATTGCTAGGGTTCCTCCTAGGACTTTGGAGGGAGCCTTAAGCTGTATTAGCATCTGGGTAAGTTGGCTTCTGGAGAAGGAAATGACAGCCCGCTCCAGTATTCTTGCCTCGAGAACCCCATGGACAGAGGAGCCTGGTGGCTACAGTCCATGGGGTCACAAAGAGTCGGACACGACTGAGTGACTGAGCAGCAGCAAGTCACTGCTTTTGGCTTCTGGGACTCAAGAGTTTTGCTTAAATTCACATAGTGCTTAATGGTGACACTATGGCAGGTTTCTTCATGTTGTTTTCTTTCTCTTTTCTGAAGCATGGGTTTATGCACTTTTATTCTTTTTAATATATATAAATGTCATATGACAATTTCAATTAAACAGTAATTAAATACTGATATTCTGTTAAAGATTCTAATGCCAAGAGGTAGTAGAGTCTTGGAATATTTGCATTAGTAGATTATTGTTTATATTAATTACTCTGTTGAGCTAAGATCTCAGCAAATCTTAAGGTTAAAAGAGAAAATAAATATTAGAGCTTGACAGGCTTAAATTCAAAGATACTAAAATGAAAAATCAAATAGCAGCATGACTAAAACCTAAGAAGTTAAAAGTATAATTCCTTGAATTATCCTTTATTTAGTTGTTACTCTCCAGTTAAATCTTTTTTTTTCTTCTATATTTATATGCCAGGTGTACTTTTCCTTTATGAATTCAATTTTTGACTTAGAAAATAGAATTTAATTCTAAAATTTAGGATTTTTAAAAACAATTTAAGAGTCTGAAATAAGTAAGGGAATCTGTTGCATTACCTTATGATTTAGCATATATTTCAGTTTGTGGAAATTCATGGTCCTTTGTATAAAATTATTTTGAGAGAGCTATGCTGCTTTTGGCAGTATGAAAAACAGATTCATTTATTCAATACCATAATAATGTTACACTTTCTTGAGGGAGCAGTGTAGGCATTTTGAGGCCTGGAGAGAATATTAAGGAAATGGGAATAAAAGGAGATGCTTAAATAGAGTAGCAGTTGCTGCCATTAGTTAAGATTTAGTATGTACTGTCTTGTGTTAAACATTTTACTTGTATTAAGTCATTTCCTCCTTAAAATAACTGCAACATAAGCAGTATTTTCTTCTCATTTGATGAGGAGACTGATGGTCAGCGAGATAAAGTGACTTGTATAAATATGGCTTACACCCACAGGTTTCTGTCTTGAAAGTTTCTGTCTTGAAAGCCAATACTACCTCTTTCTTTGGCAGTGAGTCAGTGACAGCTCTCAGATGCGCACCAGAGAAACATACTTAAAAATGCAAGGAGGAAAACCTCCGTCATTCCAGAGAGTTCTAAAGGACTCATGCTTCTGATGATGATTAGAGGAAAAGTACTGGAAGTGTGAATTGTAAAGTCTTGTTTAAAAGCACTCAGTGTGCAACATTTATTTATCATACCAAACTGAATCTTAAAAAACTCATGATCAAAACACAATCATGAGATTTATTCACATTGAACTGAAATAGAATAGCCATAATAGTGAATTCCCATAAGACTGATTTGGCTTTTCGAATTGAAGGTGCTAGAAGAGAACTGCCTTTTTCTTTCTTATATTTTGAATTATAGTTGACATACAATGTTATTTTAGTTTCAGGTGTACAGCATAGTGATTCAGTATTTTTATAGGTTACACTCCATTTAATGTTATTACAAAACAATGGGTGTAATTCCGTGTGCTGTATAATATATCCTTGTTTCTTATCTATTTTATATGTGGTAGTTTCTATTCCTGATCCCCTACCCCTGTATCCACTAATTTGTTTTCCATCCACTAGTTTGTTTTCTCAATCTGTGATTCTGTTTCTATTTTGCTATGTACATTTATTTGTTTTTCAGATTGTATATAAGTGATATCATACAGCATTTCCTTTCTCTGACTTATTTCACTAAACATAGTATTTTTAAGATCCATTCACATTGTTACAAATGGCAGAATTACATTCTTTTTTAATATTCCATTAGCCATATAGAATGTTTTTTAAATCCATTTGTCTGATGGGTTCTTTCCATATGTAAATAGTGCTGCTGTGAATTTTGGGGTGCATGTATCTTTTAGAATTAGTATTTTTGTTCTTTTTGTAAGTATACCCAGCAGTAGAATTTCTGGGTCATATGCTAGTTCTATTTTTAATTTTTTGAGGACCCTCCATAGTGTTTTCTGTAGTGACTGCCCTAATTTACAATCCCATCAACAGGGTACTAGGGTTCCCTTTTCTCCATATCCTCACCAATGTTTGTTATTTGTGGACTTTTTGATGATAACCATTTTAACAAGTGTGAGATGATATTTCATAGTGATATTGATTTGTCTTTCTCTAATAATTACCAGTGTTGAATATCTCTTCATGTGCCTATCAGCCATCTGTATGTCTTCTTTGGAAAAATGTCTGTTCAGGGCTCTGTCCAATTTTTAATCAGTTTATTTGTTTTTATTTTTTTTAATGTTGTGTTGTATGAACTGTTTATAAATTTTAGATATTAAATATATTTACAAATATTTCTCCCATTCCATAGGTTGTCCTTTCATTTTTGATGGTTTCCATTGCTGTGCAAAAGCTTTTAAGTGCAAAAGCTTTTAATTAGGTCCCATTTATTTATCTTTGTTTTTATTTCTTTTGTCCTAGGAGACAGAGCCAAAAATATTTCTATGATTTATATCAATGAATATTCTGCCTCTTTTCTCATCTAGAAGTTTTATGGTTTTAGGTCTTTAAACAATTTTGAGTTTATTTTTGTACATGATGTGAAGGAAATGTTCTAATCTCATTCTTTTACATGTAGTTGTCCAGTTTTCTCAGCACCACTTATTAAAGAGAAGGTCTTCCCTCCATTGTATATTCTTGTCTCCTTTGTCATAGATTAACTGACCATATGCACATGGGTTTGTTTCTGTGCTCTCTATTTTATTCCCTTCATCTATGTGTATCATTTTGTGCCAGTACTATTCTGTTCTATTACCATAGTTTTGTAGTATAGTCTACAGTTAGGCAATTTGATACCCCTAACTTTGTTTTTCCTTAATATTGTTTTAGCAATTTGGATTTTTTTAATGATTTCATACACATTTTAGGATTATTCTTGTTCTGTGAAAAATATCATGTATATTTCAATAGGAATTGCATTAAATCTATAGATTGCTTTGGATAATATGAACATTTTAGCGGTGTTAATTACTCCAATCCAAGAACATGGGACATCTTTCCATTTCTTTTTATCATCTTCAATTTTATAGTTTTCAGAGACTAGATCTTTCACTTCCTTGTTTAAGTTTATTCCTAAGTATTTTGTTAATACAATTTTAAACAGGATTGTTTTGCTTTCCATTTCTTATATTTCACTATTAGCGTACAGAAACGCAAGGGATTTCTATGTGTTAATACTGTATCCTGCCACCATGTTGAAATTGTTTAACAGTTCTTGGTCTGCTGTTCATTCCTTCAGGTGTGCTTTCTGTGTCTGTTATTGAATCATTTCTGATTGGGTCTTTTTCATATTTTCCCTTGTTAAAATTCTCACTCACTGTATTCATCTATTCTTTTCTCTGATTCAATTAGCATTCTTATTTACTGCTGCTGCTAAGTCGCTTCAGTCGTGTCCGACTCTGTGTGACCCCAGAGACGGCACCCCACCAGGCTCCCCCATCCCTGGGACTCTCCAGGCAAGAACACGAGTGGGTTGCCATTTCCTTCTCCAATGCAGGGCTTCCGAAAGTGAAAAGTGAAAGTGAAGTCGCTCAGTCGTGTCCGACTTCTAGCGACTTATTTACTAATGTTTTTAATTATTTTTCTGATAAATTATTTATTTCTGTTTCACTATCTTTGGCGGGTTTTCCTTGCACTTTGATTTGAGGCTTTTTCAACTTCTTCCGCCTTCTCATTTTAGTTAACTTTGTTTATCTCTATGAATTTAGATGAAATGGTTACCTACTACAGTCTTGAAGGGGTGTCCTTATGTGTGAGTATCCACATATGGAACATGTGTGCCCATAGCTTTTGATTGGAGAGCCAGAGTTGATGTGGATGCAAGTAACTTCTCTTCTTATGGTGTGCTAGCAGTTTTTACTTTGGTAGAAGGCAGGGCTGAAATTGGAGGGACGCTTCCCTGGTAGCTCAGAGGTTAAAGCGTCTGCCCGCAATGCGGCAGACCCGGGTTCGATGCCTGGATTGGGAAGATTCCCCTGGAGAAGGAAATGGCAACCCACTCCAGTATTCTTGCCTGGAGAATCCCATGGACTGGTGGGCTATAGCCCATGGAGTCGCAAAGAGTCGGACACGACTGAGCGTGTAGAGAGAGAGAGAGTTGGAGACAGGTGGGAGGCAGGGCTTCCCCTCTGCTCATAGGGTGTCACTGTTCTGGGTGTGGGGTCAGATACTAAATTGCTGGGGCAGAGAAA
This sequence comes from Capra hircus, assembly GCF_001704415.2. NCBI lineage: Eukaryota > Metazoa > Chordata > Mammalia > Artiodactyla > Bovidae > Capra > Capra hircus. The sequence goes on along the minus strand of NC_030813.1, from coordinate 63,623,327 downwards.
CTGAGGGTTGGGTCTGGGCTGGTTCTGTTCCCTTTCAGTGCTTCTCCCTCCCCTCCACAGTGACCCCAGCCCCAGAGGGGAGCATCGCTGAAGCAAGGAGGATGCATGTAGGCTACAAGGGCTGCTTTTTGGTGTCTGTTTTTTTCTCTTCTCTCCTGTCTGAGCTTAGTAACATTATTCTAGAGAAGGTGGGAACTAAGAGACAGGGATATCGTGATTCTGACTTGACATCACTATCTCATTGAAGCAGTGGGAAAGTAGATGAAATTTTATGTTTCAGATGCTCAACATTTGCTATGAACTAGGGAATACAGACCATTATTTTAGTATTTGAAGGAATTTTACAGAGACTTATTTTCAGAAACTAAATATGACCAAGGAATTTGAGCCTGTTTTATTTTTGTAATAAAATAATTACATAATAAAATTCTTACTTGAACAGAGAAGGCAATTGAAATGTCAGGTACTCGGTTAAAAAATGTACTGTGAGCATTAAAATTGGTATTAATAGTCAATTAGTCTGTATTGTAAGATATCTTTTTATCACAGAAAAAATGCTAAATTAAAGAATGATAGTGGGAAATTCAAAGTACTTTCAGAGGCCACCTGAAATGTGATGAGCTGGCTCATCTGAAAATAGTATATTTACTTTCAATGACATCTAGAGTAGATGGTCAGTAACAAATTTATTTGCATTTCGGTTGGAGGGAGATAAAGATACTTCTGTTATATTTGGACTTTTTTCTTCTGTTGTATGATTAATGCTATCCGACTTTAATGAGACCCTTACTGTGACTTGATTGCCTTTTTTTTTTCATCTTTTGATATATAACAGAATATGTTACTTTTTCCTGAAGTCCTCAAGCCATACACTCACTGTTGCTTTATTAGATGCCCTTTATCCTGCTGGAGGATCATCATTTGTGGATTACACTAGTTTTTTCTAATCCAATAAGAATAGCCATTGGTCTCTTCTTTCTTTCTCCCTGATGGCTCAGATGGTAAAGCGTCTGCCTGAAATGTGGGAGACCCAGTTCTTTCCCTGGATTGGGAAGATTCCCCTGGAGAAGGAAATGGCAACCCACTCCAGTACCCTTGCCTGGAAAATCCCATGGATGGAGGAGCCTGGTAGGCTGCAGTCCATGGGGTCGCAGAGTCTGACTTGACTGAGTGACTTCGCTTTTCTTTCCTTGACCCTATGCCCAGATTAACTCTCATCTCTGATTCAGATCCCATCCCCTTCTGCCTCCTCTATGATCTTGCTGATATCCTCAGTCTTTCCGTATTTCATTGGCTCTTTCACCTCTACTAGTATTGAAACTACTAATAAAATCTCCACATTCCCTCAAATTTTCCATGCAGGGGTCTGTCTTCACTGACATTTCTCTTTTTCCCTTCCCTTGCAAAATTCAGTTGTCTGAATTCTCTTACTAATCATTTGTTATTTTTCACGCCCCCACAGTCTGACTTCTGACTTTTTAGTATTTTATTGAAGCTGTTCTCATCTAATGGACAAATAGAATAACCTCCATGTTGTACCTGTAGTGTTTGGCAGAACTCTCTAGGCTTCTGTGACAAAGTCCTATCTTGGTTATCTTCATTGTGCCCAAACTTGCTGGTTCTTTTTCCTTCTCCAGTGTACCAAATATATGAAGCCATTCTTGAAGGTTTTATTATCAAATCTCTTTTCTCATTTGTTTGTTGATTTAAAATTAAATCTAATCTCCCAACCATAGACGCCAGGAATCTGCCTGTTCTGGTCCTGGCTTCCTTTCTGGCCTCAAGTAATATTTCTCTTATTCCAGTGACTCTGGCCTTCTTTGGTTCCAGGAACCACACATGCTCCGTCCTCCATGTGTGTCTAGTAAATGCTATACCTTGCTCATCACATGCTTGGCTCTTTTTTCATGTGTAATTTTAAATGACTGCCTTGTACAGAATAGCTCTGCTTTCTTGCTGCCCAGTGAAATCAGCTGTAAAATAAGTTTGTACTCGATGTCCTCTAGAGGTTGTTCTGGATCTTTAATTCTGTGTTACACATAAATGATCTAAGATGATAGAGTTGAAAGACTGCTATAATGGCCATCAAGCAAAATATCTTCAAATATTCCCTTCATCAGCTTTGTGTCCTCAAGAGCTAGAATATAGTCAATGCACAGTGGATGCTTAATGAATAAATCAGTTATTGTTGTGTGACCTAGGATAAGTCACCTCTGTTTATACTTCATCTTTTATGTTTGTACTTTGATGTTGCATTTATTTCTGGTGAGAAGTGACATAGAGAATCTTATTCTTTCAGCACTGAAAGTAGCAAGTGTTAAAGAGGACACATTAACTCCAACTACTAGGCACTGTTTCTTGTATGTCTAATTTAAGGGACTGTAATAGTTGACTTTTTAAACTTACTTCCAAGGAATAACTTTTAGACAATAAGTAAAACAGGTAAAAGACTTTGACCTCTAAAGGCACAGAGCTATATATATATATATTCTAGCTTTTTACCTGATATATATTATTTTAAAGATTTTCTTATGACTGTCTTATAAAATGAAATAAAATATATTTCCAAATTTTATTGTTTGACCACAAAAATACATATTTCAATTTTCTATCAGTGATATTCCTATAGGAACAGGCTGTAAAATGAATCCTTCATAATAAAAAAAATACACCTAAGCAAAAGGAAATTTAGTTTCTTGTTTTAAATATAGATTTAACTATAATTCATTATGCTACAACTGCTTTGTAATCACAGATAAATTAATCCTATGTGTTAGATACCATAATTTCAAAGAATTGTGCTAGAAACAACAATCCAAAATTCTTATAGTGTTTTCTCACACAGTAAAAATATTTACCAGTGTGTTTTTAGTTTTGCCACATTATCAGCAATAAATCCTAAATGATTTCTAAAGAATGATTTCATTATTTTTCAGAAAAAGACATAAGCTCATTATTTAAAGATAGATAAGAAATAAAGAAACATTCAAGAATAATAATAGAAAAGTTATCCAAATGTAACCTCCCAGAAAATATTATGCAGATGAAATTCTGGTCATCTCTTTATATAAGACTTGAATGAACATACTCGTATTTACCAACTAATTGTTATATTCTGTGTATATATATTAGGCTTAATTATGTATGTGTGAGTGAGTATATGCACTACACACACAAACACACACTTTATATGTACATATATATCAATGTGCATAAATATACGTATACATATTAAACGTATATATAAATATCAGAGAAATGTGCTTAGATTTGCTGCTTATGGTCAAGACATTCATAAGTTAATAAAAATGTTTTCACTAACTGGCATATGATCTATGAAAGGGACTATTGATTCTTAATATTTTTGTGATCCTCATTTTTATGTAAACTGATTGATTTAGATGTGTTATACTGTATCTTATTTCCAACTAATACCAGTTCACAATCTGGCTAACAGACCCTGAAAACTATGGCTTGAACAAAGGAAAGGGTTGTTTTTCATTCATGTGAAAGGATCTAGATGGAGGCAGTATAGGAATGTAATGAAAGCCCTATTGTGTCCCCGTAATTCAGACCCCTCCAAGCTTCTCAAACTCTCTTCTTAGGATATGTTACTTCTTAAGTTAGCTAGAATTCAGCCACCAGATTTGCATTTCAGTCTGTAAGTAAAAGGAAGACAAAGAGAGAAATGGGCTACATCAGATGAATTGGTTCCTTTCTTTTCTTTTTAAAATTTTTATTGGAGTATCCCAGGTGATGTAAAGAATCTGCTTGCCAATGCAGGAGACACAGGAGAAGATCCCTTAGAGGAAGAAATGGCAAACCACTCCAGTATTCTTGTCTGTAAAATTTCATGGACAGAGGAGCCTGGTGGGCTACAGTCAAAGGGGTTGCAAAGAGTTGGACACGACTGAGCAACTGAGCACACAGGCACACAGGTGGTCTACAGTGTTGTGTTAGTCTCAGGTATACAACAAGGTGAATCAGTTGTACATATGCATATATCCACTCTTTTTGGATTCTTCTCCTGTATAAGCCATTACAGAGTATTGAGTAGAGTTCCCTGTGTTATATATGTGTGCATGCTAAGTAGCTTCTGTCATCTCTGACTCTTTGCAACCCTAAGGGCTGTAGCCCACCAGTCTCATCTGTCCATGGGGAATCTCCAGGCAATACTGGAGTGGCTTGCCATGCCCTCCTCCAGGGGATCTTCCTGACCCAAGGATCAAACCCACATCTCTTTAGTCTCCTGCATTGGCAGGTGAGTGGGTTCTTTACCACTAGCGCCACCTGGGAAACTCCTGTGTTATACAGTAGATCCTTACTAGTTATCTCTTTTATATAATAGTATGTCAATCCCAGTCTTCCAATTTATCCTCTTCCTTACCCTCTGGCTCAGCGGTAAAGAATCTGTCTGCAGTACGGGAGACACAGGAGATGTGGGTTTGATCCTTGGGTCAGGAAGATCCCCTGGAGGAGGAAACAGCAACCCATTCCAGTATTCTTGCCTGAAAGAAGTCCTATGGACAGAGGAGCCTGGTGGGCTGCAGTCCAAAGGGCTGCAAAGAGTTTGACATGACTGGTGACTGAGCGTGCATGTAGTTCTTGGGGCAAACACTGTCGTTGGAAAACTCCATGCCCCTGTCTCTCTGCCTACTCTTCTTCCTGTCTTTTCTATAGAGTCTGGAACGCTGAACACTCTCAGTCTCCACATTTATTGCTGGTAGAGTTGGAAAGCTTGCACAGATCTTTCTAGCTACTAGATGTTGGAGGAACTCTGCTAGGAATGTGCCCAAGAAAGTTTTGTTTTCTCATTACAACAGGGAAAACCAGAAGACATTACTCCTTTTTCCTCATTCTTGCCGTAACAGCTCTGATGACTGAAAGCTGTGCAGCCATTTTGAGAACATTAAGAACTATGAAAGGAGGAAAAATCTAGGTAACCACAGAGTTGAGTCCTAACATGGCTGACTCATTGAATCAAGGGCTGTGTTAGAATCTAAATACCTTGTTAATATGAGAAAATGTTTGTCACTGTAAGATTTTCCACTATTTTCAGGTAAACACTCAATTGATGCAGTATCTATTCCTTCGCTGACTCAAATTAAAGTTTTTTGTTTTTGAGACTTTGGCTTAGTTTGAAGTTGTAATCAAAAGCTCCTAGAGGGAATGCTTCATCTGTCTATATCATGCATACAACATATAAAAGTGTGTACTCAAGTTACCTGATTTGAACTCTGGGTGATTTTATGTTGCCAGGCAAAGTTGAGTTTGAAGCCAGGATTTAATCTTGAGGATTTAAATTTAAAATAAGAATAATAATGACTACATTATGTGTTTTTGTGACATTAAAACCATAATATGGGAATGCATAATGCACAAATATTGGCTTTCTCTTGGAGTACATAAAAAAAGACAAGATTTATCTTTTCCTTTCTGAGTTTACATTTTCTTTGGGACACATTATGATTTTTACATTGGGATTACAGAATTTGAAAGCTCAAAGAAGATGAGCACTCAAATTCTACTTCTATGAATTGAAAGCTTGGTCTCATTATGTGATCTTCCTGACCCTCTGTTTCTTTGCCTGCATTGAAGAGCATAGTAACACGTATCTTCAACTAAGACAATGCCTGTGAAAATTCTTAGTCCTTGCATCAATTCTTCAGCGCTGGAAAAACCATGGCCTTGACTAGATAGACCTTTGTTGGCGAAGTAATGTCTCTGCTTTTGAATATGCTATCTAGTTTGGTCAAGGTCTGTCTAGTCAAGGCTATGGTTTTTCCAGTGGTCATGTATGGATGTGAGAGTTGGACTGTGAAGAAAGCTGAGCGCCGAAGAATTGATGCTTTTGAACTATGGTGTTGGAGAAGACTCTTGAGAGTCCCTTAGACTGCAAGGAGATCCAACCAGTCCACTCTGAAGGAGATCAACCCTGGGATTTCTTTGGAAGGAATGATGCTAAAGCTGAAGCTCCAGTACTTTGGCCACCTCATGAGAAGAGTTGACTGATTGGAAAAGACTCTGATGCTGGGAGGGACTGGGGGCAGGAGGAGAAGGGGACGACAGAGCATGAGATGGCTGGGTGGCATCACTGACTTGATGGACGTGAGTCAGTGAATTCTGGGAGTTGGTGATGGACAGGGAGGCCTGGCGTGCTGCGATTCATGGGGTCTCAAAGAGTCGGACACGACTGAGTGACTGAACTGAACTAACCTGACCTGAACTGATCTAGATTGGTCATAACTTTCCTTCCAAGGAGTAAGCGTCTTTTAATTTCATGGCTGCAATCACCATCTGCAGTGACTTTGGAGCCCAAAAAAATAATGTCTGACACTGTTTCCACTGTTTCCCCATCTATTTCCAATGAAGTGATGGGACCGGATGCCATGATCTTCGTTTTCTGAATGCTGAGCTTTAAGCCAACTTTTTCACTCTCCTCTTTCACTTTCATCAAGAGGCTTTTTAGTTCCTCTTCACTTTCTGCCATAAGGGTGGTGTCATCTGCATATCTGAGGTGATTGATATTTCTCCCGGCAATCTTGATTCCAGCTTGTGCTTCCTTCAGCCCAGTGTTTCTCATGATGTACTGTTAAATAAGCAGGGTGACAATATACAGCCTTGATGGACTCCTTTTCCTATTTGGAACCAGTCTGTTGTTCCATATCCAGCTCTAACTGTTGCTTCCTGACCTGCTTATAGGTTTCTCAAGAGGCAGGTCTGGTGGTCTGGTATTCCCATCTCTTTCAGAATTTTCCAGAGTTTATTGTGATCCACACAATCAAAGGCTTTGGCATAGTCAATAAAGCAGAAATAGATGTTTTAATCACTTACTTTTATTTTAATATTTCATAAGATACTTTAATATTCTGCCAGTTACCAACCAGACACTTCATTGTTCATACATAGTAGTATTCTAAGAATGTTTATTTGAACTTTATCACTGAATTTTTTTTTGGGTAGGGCACCATGTGGCAAGTGAGATCTTATTTCCCAGACCAGGGATTGAATTGTGCCCCCTGAAGTGGAAGCATGGAAACTTAACACCCGGACCACCAGGGAAATCCCATATGACTGATTTTTAAATTGGCCTTTTATACATTTATTTTTTCAAAGTGACCATCAGTAGCTTCTCTGTTTTAAAAAGAGAGTACATTTACTAAAATTATTGGAATAATTTTAAATTTACTTAATTTTTGTTTAATTACATACTTTTAGCCCACTGGTATTTGAATAACTTGTAATTTTAGAATTTTTTGACACTAATTTATAAGGAATATGTTATTTGCAAGACTAAATCTGTGTTCTTCTTTGAACTTTCTTTATAACTTTAGGAAAATAGTACAGCCTTTATTTTCATCCCTACATTACCTCCTTTAATAAAACTTGATCCTCCTTTTGACAAACCAGCAAAACTATAGTTTGCTATTATACACTCCTAAAAGTACCATTCTCATTAAAGGCCACAGAACTGTGTTCACTACAATCAGAGCTTAAATATGGAAGGAGTACAACTTTGTATTGTCAGAATATTGCATCCTTCCCACATTGTGTGGCATAAATATTTCCAGCAGGAATTGAAATTCAGTGTTAGCACTTTTCCCAACTATGACTTAGCAGTGATCAGTATTCTTGCTTTGTAGGCTGGGAGGAAAAGTGCTTCTTTGTCCTTATCTGTTCTGACAATTTGATATATTTAGGTTTATCTCATGAATATCATTTGGTGATATTTTTGGTGTTTAGTAAAAATAGATGTTTTTCAGCTGTATGGAGCTATAATTTATAATAAACTTTATATTGCAGTGTTCAAAGAAGAAATTATGATGAATTGAGACCATTCTCTGCCTGAAAGCCAAATCTCACCATTTTATACTTTTCCTCATTTAGCCTGGAGAGGAAGTTGTATTTACCATTTGGGATTATCTCACCTGACTATTCTTAGCTCCAGAAATTTCTCATCAGCAGCTTGATGAAAAGTATTTAGTAAGCATCTTTTTTTCTTTTTATGTTACTTTGTATGAGTGAATCAGCCTCTAACCTTTGGATAATAAATGAATATTGACAGGGAAAACCAAGGTGGATTGGAGCAATTCAGAGTCCTTTCCAAGTACACCCAAAATATTTAACTAAGATTTGACCTGACTCAGATCAACTTGTGATTTTGTTTTTTAAGATTCAAAAGATATGGTCAATAAATATCTTATATATATACATATATGTATATGTAAAATAAAACTATATATATATGTATATATATAGCCTTATTTTGCAGAAGAATGTACATCAGTGTAGAAGGCTTCTGTAATACTGCTGTGATAGAATAGGGCCACACCATATACCCACTCAGAGGAGGAACTCTCCTTCTGTAAACCTTAATGTCCTTTCTCAGCACCACCTTCAAATAAAGAAGAGGTTTATTTTAGTTTTAGGGACAGTATAAGCCTATAGGTCTGATTCTGTGATTATTGGAATGAGTACTGGTCTAAAGAGTAAGATCTATGTGTGTTGAAGAAAGGCAATTAGGGTTGCTTGACCAAAAGCTTGTTCTCAGACTGTCTGCCAAAGTTTCTGAGGTTTTCATAGTTGGCAAGACTCTGTAAGAGTCTTCATTTCAGCTTATACTGAGATTTGGCATAGGCCTTGAAATTTAGTCTACACCTGCTGCCTGGCTTTAGCATCAGGCTCAGGAAGATTTATTTGCTGAATGCCACTGCTGTGTCATTTCTGGCAACCCTGAACTTGTGTGGAATCATGTGGACTGCCATCATATGATGGTAGTTTTACAGTTTAACAGTAATACAAACTATGCCATTTGTTTTGATTCTGAAGATCTGAACATATGTTTATTGTTTTTAAGTTTTTAATTATAGTAAAATACACATAACATAAAATTCACTGCCTTAACCATTAAATATACAGTTTAATAATGTTAGGTGCACTTGCATTGAGGTACAAGTGTCTTAGTTACTTAGTCAATTTGGGCTGCTATAACAAAATATCGTAGGCTGAGTGGCCTACGATATAAACAGAAATATACAGAAATATAAATGGAACAAATTTATTTGTCACAGTTCTGGTGACTGGGAGGTGCCAAATCAAGCCACAGACAGATGGAAAGTCTGGTGAGAACCTACTTCCTGGTTCATAGACTGTGTGTTTGTGCCCTGTCCTCACATGGTGAAAGGAACAAGATTGATTGCTCTTTTGGTCCTCTTTTAGAAGTGCACAAATTCTTTCATGAGGGCTCCACTGATCAAGTTAAGGATTTTGAAATGGGGTGGCTATCCTGGATTTTCCGAGTGGGCCCAGTGTAATCACAAAGGTCCTTATAAGAGGCAAAAGTTACCTCTCTGAGAGCTTCTAGAATGAAGCCCTGCTGACACCTTGATTTTAGCCCACTGGGAGTAAGTTTGAACTTCTGACCTCTAGAATCATTAAGATAATAGATTTGTATTGTTTTAAGCCACCAAGTTTTCGGTGATTCACAGCTGGAGGAAATGTGTGTTTACCATAGCTGTGGGAAACTAATTTAACCCCAGAATATTTATGTGAATTTCTTTGTGATTGCTTTATTAGTTAAAAAGATCATTACATTGCTCTTTGCAGTAACTAATAGTTAATATAAAATAATGTTTAATCAAGGATATGTGAACATTATTATCCTAGTATCTTATTCATTGATTAATATGCAGACGCATGCTGTGTATGTGGGTTCTACATTACATATATATGTATAAAGAAGGACATTTGATTATAATTGTTACATAAATGTGGTCTGTAATAGGAAGCCTCTGAGAGCATCAGCATTGCCCTTGTATAAATACCCTTTCCTTTGAGTTTGGCCTGAACTTAGTGACTCTCTTCTGATGAACAGAGCACAGCAAAAGTGATGGGGTATCACTTCTTGGATTAGGTTATAAAAGAGCAGTGACTTTCATTTTGGGTGTTCGCTCTTGGGGTTTCACTCATTTTCTCAGAGAGAAGCCAGTTGCTATGATATGAGTTGCCTTATAGAGAGACTGATGTGGCAAGGAACTGATGGAAATGGAAACCTATAGCTACTAATAAATTGAGGTTATTGGCCCAACAGACATCAAGAAGCCTGCCAGGTGAGATAATAGTTTGCTGTTTAAAGTCACTGTGTTGTGGGGTAATTTTTACACAGCAATAATAATGGGTGTCCTTCCATGACCTGGGACTTTTCTTACTGTAATATAACTCAGATGTGAAATACAGACTGTTCCCATGTGTATTTCATTGTATATTTTTAATTGCAAGGAGAAATAGATATGACTAGGTCTGTTATTGTCAGTTATTGCTCTTGAACAGTAGTATACACTTTATTTAAGTAATATTATCATTTCTTAATAATATGGAAGGTTCAGTTCACAAAGAGAATCCCATCTTACAATAGTTGGCTTACCACAGAGTTGATCTCCATTAGAAATCATTTCACAGACTAGGGAGGAAATTAGGAAATACAGTTAACTTGCTTATATATGTCAAATAGAATTATGAAGAGTTCTCTGGGAAGGTAGAGTAAAAAGTGATTTAATTTTTGTGATACGAGGCTCAAGATAAGTTTTACAGGAGGAAAGGAGAAGGGAGAAAGAAGACATAACATAGTATGGGCAAGGCTTGAAATCCCTGCTATCCCTTGGCAAGTCCACACTGCTTCCACTATGGCCATGCTGCTTCCTTCCATGTCATCGTATTACCTGTAGGATAATGAGGTGAGGACATAAAGAGTAAGGCCCTGTGTGACCTTTCTCTTTCCCTCCTTTTACAGCAAGACTGCCATTAGCCTTGACTAAGAGCAGTTCTTGTCAGCACTGTGTATGCTGGACCCCTTCTGGTCTTTCCCCAAACTTTTTTGTGCCATAACACATGTTGTCTATGGGACCAAGGATTGGAGCCCACTCTGGAGTTGGGCCTCTTCATTTTAGACTGTGAGTGAGGTACTCAGGACCCCAAAATTTCCCTTGAAAAGGACCTTGTGCCTTTTTCCAGGGTATCTTCTGGCTTCCTCCATGTGTCTGCCCTTCCATTTCTTCTGATGTGCTTCCCTGTTGGCTTGATGGAAGACCAACTGTTTCCAGTGATCATGGATAGAATTTGATCATGCATAAATTTGTCCATTTATGTGTGTAAGAATCCTCTCACATTAAGGGAATGAACCAGGAGTGGGGAGAGAGGTGGAATTGGATAGAGTGTGGCAGCTGTCTTTCTGCATACTACCATGCTCTTGTGAGAAACCTCAAGAAATAAAAAAACTCTGTGAAAAATACTGTTGGTAGCTTGATAGGGGTTGCATTGAATCTCTAGATTGCTTTGGGTAATATACTCATTTTCACTATATTGATTCTTCCAATCCATGAACATGGTATATTCACAGAACTAGAACAAATAATTTCACAGTTTGTATGTAAATGCAGAAAACCTCGAATAGCCAAAGCAATCTTGAGAAAGAAGAATGGAACTGGAGGAATCAACCTGCCTGACTTCAGACTATGCTACAAAGCTACAGTCATCAAGACAGTATGATACTGGCACAAAGATAAAAATATAGATCAATGGAACAAAATAGAAAGCCCAGAGATAAATCCATGCAACTATGGATACCTTATCTTTGACAAAGGTGGCAAAAATATACAATGGAGAAAAGACAATCTCTTTAACAAGTGGTGCTGGGAAAACTGGTCAACCACCTATAAAGGAATGAAACTAGAATACTTTTTAGCACCATACACAACAATACACTCAAAATGAATTAAAGATATAAACATAAGACCAGTAACTATAAAACTCTAGAGGAAAACATAGGCTTTGACAAATCACAGCAAGATCCTGTATGACCCACCTTGTAGGGTAATGGAAATAAAAGCAAAAATAAACAAATGGGACCTAATTAAAATTAAAAGCTTTTGCACAAAGAAGGAAACTATAAGCAGGGTGCAAAGACAGCCTTCAGAATGGGAGAAAATAATAACAAGTGAAGCAACTGACAAAGAATTAATCTCAAAAATTTACAAGCAGCTCATACAGCTCAATACCAGAAAACTAAATGACCCAATCAAAAAATGGGCCAAAGAACTAAACAGACACTTCTCCAGAGAAGACATACGGATGGCTAACCATCATATGAACAGATGCTCAACATCACTCATTATCAGAGAAATGCAGATCAAACCCACAGTGAGGTACAATCTCTTGCTGGTCAGAATGGCTGCTATCAAAAAGTCTACAAACAATAGATGCTGGAGAAGATGTGAGGAAAGGGAACCCTCTTACACTGTTGGTGGGAAGGCAAACTAGTACAGCCACTGTGGAGAACAGTGTGAATATTCCTTAAAAAACTGGAAATAGAACTGCCATACGACCCAGCAATCCCACTTCTGGGCATACACACCGAGGAAACCAGAATTGAAAGAGACATATGTACCCCAATGTTCATTGCAGCACTGTTTACAATAGCCAGGACATGGAAGCAACCTAGATGTCCATTGGCAGATGAATGGATGAGAAAGCTGTGGTACAGATAGGTAATGGAATATTACTCAGCTATTAAAAAGAATGCATTTGAGTCAATTTTAATGAGGTGGATGAAACTGGAGCCTGTTTTACAGAGTGAAGTACGTCAGAAAGAAAAACACCAATATGGTATATCAACACATATTTATGGAATTAGAAAGATGGTAATGATGACCCTATATATGAGATGGTAAAAGAGACACAGTTGTGAAGAACAGAGTTTTGGACTCTGTGGGAGAAGGCGAGAGTGGGATGATTTGAAAGAATAGCATTGAAACATGTATATTACCATATGTGAAATAGATCTCCAGTCCAAGTTTGATGCATGAAACAGGGCACTCAAAGCCGGTGCACTGGGACAACCCAGAGGGATGGGATGGGATGGGGGAGGTGGGTTCAGAAGGATGGGGGGACACATGTACACCCATGGCTGACTCATGTGAATGTATGGCAAAAACCACCACAATATTGTAAACTAATTAGTCTCAAATTATAATAAATAAATTAATTTTAAAAACTCTAAAAACTTTAAAAACTTTAAAATTCCTTTCTGGCCTTCATGTTGCTAAGATTTTCTATTTGTAAATGTAGGAGGCTAGAGCATATTTTATTTGTGCATGCATGCTCAGTCATGTCTGACTCTTGGCAAACGTATGCACTTTAGTCCACCAGGCTCCTCTGTCCATGGTATTCTCTGGCAAGAATACTGGAATGCCATTTCCTCCTCCAGGGGATCTTCCTGACCCAGGAATCTAACTGGTGTCTCCAGTTAGTTTGTATTGCAGGTGGATTCTTTTACCACTGAGCTACCTGGGACGCTCATAGGGTCATTTGTTTTTATTTAGTAGCTAAGTTGTGTCTGACTCTTTTGTGACTCTTTGGACTGTAGCCCACTAGCCTCCTCTGTCAGTGGAATTTTCCAGGCAAGAATACTGGAGTGGGTTGCCATTTCCTTCTCCAGGGGATCTTCCTGACCCAGAGATCAAACCTGCATATCCTGCATTGCCAGGCAGAGTCTTTACCACTGAGCCACCTGGGAAGCCTGCATTTTATATAGAAGTAGGTTATCCTGATTTATTGGAGCAGGCAATGGCACCCCACTCCAGTACTCTTGCCTGGAAAATCCCATAGACGGAGGAGCCTGGAAGGCTGCAGTGCATGGGGTTGTGAAGAGTCGGACACGACTGAGTGACTTCACTTTCACTTTTCACTTTCATGCATTGGAGAAGGAAATGGCAACACACTCCAGTGTTCTTGCCTGGAGAATCCCAGGGACAGGGGAGCCTGGTGGGCTGCCGTCTATGGGGTCACACAGAGTCAGACAACAACTGACGTGACTTAGCAGCATCCTGATTTATATATTTTAAGTATTTAGGGATATGGTATGCAGGCTTCATTTATATTTATACTGTGGGTCTTGCAAGTCTTAGTGTCACATCTTTTCTCCAAGATTATTTACTCATGTTTCTCTCATTCCATGTGCTGCAGACATATCTAGTCCATGACAGATTTCTCAGCTTTCTGTTGCTATTTGATGCTTTTGCATGTATTACATCCTCTGCCAGGAATGCTCTTTTCTGCTTTTTCATCTAAGAACCTGCCACACATTCCTGAAGACCCAGAATGAAAGTTATTTCCAGCCTCCCTTGACCGCAGTTAACCGTTTACTAATTGGTGCTCCCTTTATTCCTTTTAGTCTTTTTTTTTCTATATAATTTTATTTTATTTTTAAAAATTAATTCATTTTAATTGGAGGCTAATTACTTTGCAATATTGTGGTGGTTTTTGCCATACGTTGACATGAAGCAGCCAAGGGTGTACATGTGTTTCCCATCTTAAAGCCCCCTCCCACCTCCTTCCCCATCCCATCCTTCAGGGTCATCCCAGTATACCAGCCCTGAGCACTCTGTCTCATGCATCGAACCTGGACTGGTGATCTATTTCACATTGCTGTTCTCTCAAATCATCCCACCCTCGCCTTCTCCCACAGAGTCCAAAAGTCTGTTCTTTACATCTGTGTCTCTTTTGCTGTCTTGCATATAGGGTCATTGTTACCATCTTTCTAAATTCCATATATATGCATTAATATATTGTATTGGTGTTTATGGCTCACATCCTTGACTTTGAATGTGAGCTTCTCAGTGGAAACAGCTACATTTTATTCACATCTGTATTCCCATTGCCTTGCTCATAGCCATTATTAGCAAGGGAAAACATGTTTTGTGTTTCTAACATATATTGTGGGACGAGATTAAAATCGCTTAATTTTCTTTCTCGTAGTGGTCCTAGATGATAGAAAATGTTAACATTAAATGCATTAGTAATTAGACTGAAAAAGTCAGCATTATAAATGAAGGCCACAGCAGTCCAAAGTGCATGCTTTTCTGGTGAAACTAGGTTGAGAGCATGACTGTGTCTTGAGGCTGAAGAGGGGCTGTGGGTCCTGTTACTTTCTCCTTAATCTCTGCCTTGGGATCCTTTGTAGGGACAGCCTCTGATTACATTTACCATCTCACCATGTGGGACATTGGACATCCTCGTGTACCCATGGCAGATGAGCTAGAGAACGCCATTGGATATGAGAAGAGAGCTTCAGTCTTACCTCAGGAGAGCATTGCTCCTATTTCTACAGCCTCTGCTGCTGCTGCTAAGTCGCGTCAGTCGTGTCTGACTCTGTGCAACCCCATAGACTCCTCTGTCTATATCCACCAGGCTCCTCTGTCCCTGGGATTCTCCAGGCAAGAACACTGGAGTGGGTTGCCATTTCCTTCTCCAGTGCATGAAAGTGAAAAGTGAAAGTGACGTCGCTCAGTTGTGTCCGACTCTTCATGACCCCATGGACTGTAGCCTACCAGGCACCTCAGTCCATGGGATTTTCCAGGCAAGAGTGCTGGAGTGGGTTGCAATTGCCTTCTCCCTACAGCCTCTGAAAGTGAAAGTGAAGTCGCTCAGTCGTGTCCGACTCTTTGCGACCCCATGGACTGTAGCCGATCAGGCTCTTCCGTCCATGGGATTTTCCAGGCAAGAGTGCTGGAGTGGATTGCCATTTCCTTCTCCAGGGGATCTTTCTGACCCAGGAATCGAACCCGGGTCTCCTGCATTGCAGGCAGATGCTTTACCGTCTGAGCCACCAATTCTTTTTATACGTGCCAGTGTACTCCTCATCATTGATTGTTCTTTCTTCTCCAGGAGCACCTTTGTATACCCTTTTGCATTAGTCTATACTTTGAGTTTGGGCCTCCCCATCAGTTTATAGTAAAAACCTGTCTGATCATCTAGAAAATTATAAATCATCTTGGCTAGCACATATTGAGCATTTTATACTTGAAATGCTGATTTCAAGGATTTCTCCAGTTCTTCTGAGAAGACTAATCTTTACTTGCTTTTCTTTATAGTTGTCTAAACTATTTTGTGTTATTTCTAAACAATGTTACTTAAGGAGAAATAAACTTATCCTTAGCTAAGCCTTACCTTGCAGTCTAGTAAATGAGTTGTGTGGAATTGCATAGGTTCTGAGCCAAGGACTTTATAATATCTTAGAGTATTGATTGGATGTCTGAAATGTGAGTGAGAGAAGAAGAAAGAATAAAAAAGAAGTGAAGGAGCTTCAGTCTGGGAAATAAGGAAGGAAAATAGGCAGAACAGTGGAAAGAATGGGATGGGAGAAAAAAATTCTGGTCTGTGATTTTCGTCCATTCCTTTAGTCAGCACAACATAACTTATATTATAAGTTTGGGGCCAGGAATGATGTTAGTCTTGGGCAAGCACTGTTAAAATGTCTAAACTTGTATAATACTTACTATAGGTAAAGTCCCAGAATAAATACTTAAAAATATTAAATCACTTTATCTTCATTACAACACTATGGAATAAATATTGTTATGGTTTCCATTTTTCAAATGAGGAAGCTAGGGAATAAACAGGTTAAGTTGTTGTTGTTCAGTCGCTCTGTTGTGTCCGACTCTTTGCAGCCCAATGGACTGCAGCACACCAGGTTTTCCTGTCCTGTACCATCTCCTGGAGCTTGCTTAAAGTCATGTCCATTGAGTCAATGTTGCCATACAATCATCTCATCCTCTGTCATCCCCTTCTCCTCTTGCCTTCAATTTTTTCCAGCATAATGGTCTTTTCCAATGATTCAGCTCTTTGCATCAGGTGGCCAAAATATCGGAGCTTCAGCTTCAGCATCAGTCCTTCCAGTGAATATGCAGGACTGATTTCCTTTAGGATTGACTGGTTTGATCTCCTTGCAGTCCCCAACACCACAGTTCAAAAGCATCAATTTCTTTGGCACTCAGCCTTCTTTATGGTCTGACTCTCACATCCAAATATGACTACTGGAAAGACCATAACTTTGAGTTTGTTGGCTAAGTAATGTCTTTGCTTTTTAATACGCTGTCTAGCTTTTCTTCCAAGGAGCAAGCATCTTTTAATTTCATGGCTGCAGTAACCATCTGCAGTGATTTTGGAGCCATACCATCATGAAACCACTGAGTGGCAGAGGAGGGGTTTGACCGGTCCCAGGTAACCCTGCTCTGGAGCCCTGTCTCTTAACTGTAACCTTGTACTGAGCCTTCTTGAGGGTCTGTAGTCCATGAGCACTGGAAGTGTAGTGAAGGACAAGAACAACTAATTGATATGGTTTAGGATGAGGAGCATGGGAAGATAAGGAAGCCAACAGGGAAGATTTCTCTCCCAGGTTCCAGAGTTAGCAAAAGATTTCAGAGAAAGTGAGGTTTATGTCTTGCTAACAGAAGAGATCAGCCACATGAGGGGAGGAAGAAGCAAAGCTTAAGGATGGGTGGGCTCTATTAGGAATGGCAAAGATTTTGCATTCATTTTGTATAAAATATTAGCATTTGCAATAGATGCATCATTCTATATCATTGAATAGAGAAGTGTCCCTCCATATTTTACGAGCCCCTGATACCCATCATATGGATGGACTTCCAAAACCATTTATAAGGCTTGGATTTCAATTATAGTTGGGCTGAAATGAAAGAGAATGTGGGTCTCTTTCTCTGCACTAAGCATGCACCTGATAATATAGTGTATCAGGTTTTTAAAATGAGTGAAGCAACGTCTTTGAAATGTGGCCTGATTTTGAGAAGCATGAATTGAGATACAAATCTGTGCCTGGAAAGTCATTTATTTTATTATTGATTTTTAAGACCTTTCCTTTATGACACAGTGAAGGATGTTTATTAATCAGAAACTTACTGGATTTGGAAGCAGGTTTGTGAGTAAAGTGATTGAAGGAAAAAATGCCCCAGGCTTCTTTCCATAGAAATGTGTAATCATTCAAAATATATTCTCTTTTTATTGTTCCTGATTGCTTTACCTCCATTCCCTTCCTTTCAGAGTCCGCCTGTGTGTGTATCACCTTATCCATAAAGCTGCCTTCATCCCTCCTGGCCTAACTGATACTATGACCTTCCTCCACGCTTGTGCCCACACTCTCATTATAGCTTTAGTACCACTGGTGCATCTGTGTCATGTACTTACAGTCTTAGTACCTCTGCTTGTCTTTTTCTGGACTGTGAAACCCTTGGGAGCAGGGACTTTAGTATATTATTCTAATGGACTGCATGACATACGGTGCTTATTAAAACACTCACCCTAACACCACCACTAAAAATATTAATCGACTGGGGGAATCGGTGGCTATTTTTGATAGGAAGAGGGCCATGGGCTCCATGTAAGAATTACAAAAATGTTTTTTTTTATATGTTTCAGAATTAGGGTCACAGAATATATTGGTTTGTACTCTGCTTTCTTCATATATTTTTTGGAAACAATCCCCAGTGCTCTTAATATCCTTTGAAAAATATATGTTTATGACTGCCTGTGTTCCATTTATTTATCAGTGCATCCATTCATCATCACCCATTGAACATTTTTGTGTGCCAAGCATCAAAAAGCAAGAGGTAAAAGTTCCTGTTCTCATGTAACTTATCTCAAAGATGTAGTTTGTGTGGCCACTACTGTTGGTTGTTAACTCAGCTTATATTTCCACCTCTTTCTACTTCTAGAAATTGAGGCTGGAAAATAAATGCTAGTCTTTAGCACTTGATTTCTAGCTAAGGTTGGCAATATAACCTATTTAAGGACTATAGGATTTCAGTAGGAGTTGCTTTCTTGATTTCTGGGAAGGTTTAACTAAAAAGGACTGATATGTTGAAATTTTTTACCATTATCCCCTTCTTTCTACCTTGAAAGAGGTCTGAGCTAAGTCTGCCATCTTTTAAGTGTGAGAATGAGATGTTCTAAGGATGTCAGGTCAGAAATATAGAAAAATCCTGGTGGTGTTGTTGAGCACCTAAAGCGGTATGAGCCACTGCTTGCCAGTAGACTAATTATGTGAGGAAAACTAACTCATATTATCAAGTCTGAATTAGTTAGATTTTCTGTGATTTGCAGCTACATAATTGCAGATGTTACTGTTATTGAGCCAGCCTCCTATTTTGCTGTCTTTAGGTTGTCTCACTCATTTTTAAGTTTTCAAGTAATGCTATAATAATAATATGATATGCAAGATGTTGAGTCCATTTCTAATTATTCTGATAAGAATAATTCTGGAGGTATAATTTCTAAATATAACGGTATGACTTTGTATACATTTTGACCATGTTTACATCTTGAAGGTCTGAAACATTCTATAATCTCAAATACATGATAACATCCAATTATTAACTGTACATTTCAACTCACTGTATCTTTTTAATGATAGTAAAAGTAGATTTGAGTTCAGAAAATAATGCCATCTGCTATCTATGAGAAAGCAGGAATAAGAGAGAAATAGTCCGACCCAGTGTTTATTTCTAAGATGCAGAAACAGAACTGCAGTATTTAGAGACACTTATTCTCATCTAACTCATATTTTCTTCATTATTCTGAAATAGCTGAGTAATTTTTAATCCAGAAAGTGTGTTGAGAATCTGTGTAAATTCCAGGGAAATTTCAGTCTGTAGGTATGAATTATTTATTAAAACAAACAAACAAGCAGACAAAAACCATGCAGATACTCAGGAAATCAGTGCCCATAAAAGCAACTGTGCTTATCTGCTGTCATCTTGCTCTTTTTATTTAAAAAAGTGATTATCTACTCAGTTAAGCAAAACTCAAAAAGCTTCACATGTTGAATGCTCTGAAATTTGCAAACTCCTTCATATTAAATGTGTAAACCCTGCCAGTGGGTTGGTAAGGTTATCTTCTCTTAAACATACTGTTATCTTGTTTTGAACCATGAACATCTATTGAACTAATCATTTTGCTCTGTTCCCCTATATAAAAGGCAAAAAAACCTTTTCTTCGGGAGTCATTTTCTGGAAAGCTAAACTGGACCTAATTAGAAGTACAGGTAACACTAAAGGAGCTTAAATAATCTCCAATCAATTACAGAAGACTGTGCTACAGGAATACTTCTTCTTCAATGCATTGCTAAGTCCTTTACTGCCAGTAAATGCTCCAATTTCCCCCTCTTAACCAGAAAGGAAATTTTCATGTTATATCTTTCTTACACTGGTGTACGTACATTCAGCTACTACTTGAGTAGTATCCCTGGTGTAGAAAACCTGGATGACCAGCTTGCATGTAACTGCAAAAAAAGGGCAGAAGGAGCTGAGCAGAGGCTATGCTGGTGACTCACTGAAGTCCAGTCATGTGTAAAATCAACTTAGAAACAGCCCAGTCCAGATACTGAATTGTGCCAGGAGGTAAGATTTCTAGAAAGTGTGTTTTCCCCATGATTATGAAACTTTAATACTTTCTCCAAATATCATCATTTGCCCTCCATAGTTAACTATGACTCTGGGTTTATGTTGCTTTCAGTGACTCTGAAAATACTGTGAGGTGAAGATGCATCTAACCTGGTTTACTGTTTGTTATCTCTGAGTTTACCTCTTTACTTTTTAGTTTACATAACAGCTTTTCCCCTAAAAAAAAAAACCTGTTCCCGTTCTGGGTGCCAAAATCCATATTTATCTTTCTGCTGCTAATTCTAGCAGTCAAGGGATCTAAAGCCTAGCTTGTTCTATCCATATTTATAGGATTTTTTTTTTATACACTGAAGGTGGTGCTTCACTTAATCTCTCAAAAAATAATTTTATGATTGAACATTCTGCTGTTAGTTTAGTGTCACTGCATTTCAGTAGTCATTGGCTGAATTCCAGAGTAAGGTTCATGCAGAATCTGATTTGCTTTTAAGAATGATACAAACCAGACACTGATAAACTGTTCAAAAAACTCTAGATGATGTCTATGAAATCCTGGTTTTATCTTTAATCTCAAAGTTTGGACATGACTGCCCATATCAGAGGATTTCTGCTCAAGGCCATCTTGATAAAACAACTGAAAGATATTTTGAAGAAAAAAAGAATTTTTCCTACTTTGTCAGTTTCTTTTTCTCCCCTTGGGTATCTATACATAATTTAAGATAGCAACCTATGGTGTTAGCTTTAAGGAGTATGAAATCTTGAATATCTTTAGATAGTTTCTGTTGTGCCATTTCCTGTATTTTATGCATCAAATAGCTGGAAAGGAATTTGAAAGATAATCTGACTTAGATCATCAAACTTATAGCCACTAAAAAAGAGACACGACCATTATTTTATTTTCCTGTAGCCATGTCAGAGATTTTCAGTAATGCCGATTTAGTTAGTTGAATAGATTGTGGCCTTATTTCTAATTTCAAATATGCTAAGCCCCTTTCTCCTTTGCATAAAAAGTTAAATATTGAGAGAAAATACATTTTACTCTCATTTTACTGGTATTTAAAACATTTCTTAAGTTTTTTCTTCTTAATATTCTAAAAATATGACTTTATCAGCTTAGTGATAGTCTGTTCATATGATTCTTTGTTGTAAACTTAATGTACAGTGTAAACATTGCAGCCAAACTGGATCCTGTAAGGGGGATGAACCTCTAAGAATTCTGTTAGCTTTGATAATGATTGATTGATTCACTTATCTATACAGTAAATGATTTATTGAGTTCCTTCTAGGTATCAAGCTGTGTGCTGGCAATGCAATGGTAAACAAAAAAGACATGTTTCCTGTACTTCTTAGAGCATGCTGTGAAGTAGGGGAGAGAGGCATTAATCAGATTTATCATACATTGCAGCCATGGTAAGAACAATAGAAGTAACAATGTTATGTGACAACCTAATGGAAGATTTCACTGAGTCAGGAGGTCAAGGAGGACTTTGCTAAGAACCATGCTTGCAAGAGGAAGAGGACAAGGAAGGGAGCCCGGCGAGTGTGAGGGGCTGAAGGAAGAGAGGCGCGACTGGAGTGTAGAATAGAAGGTAGCCTATTGTAGAGTTGGAGCAGGTATGGAAGAGCCATCAGGTAGTGTCCTAAAGTGTTTTATCTTTATCTTAAGAGCCATGGGAATTCATTAAAGAATTTTCAAGTTGCTGATTCAGAGAGCAGCATAGAACACAATATAATGACATGATAAAAATTCCTTATCTAAGAGGAACACTCAGACTATAAGGGTGGAAAGAAGTAAGAGGGTGGGAGGTATATACCCACCATCTGGTTAGGGTTTCTAGGACTTTCAGTTCAGTTCAGTTCAGTTCAGCTAAGTTGCTCAGTCATGTCCAACTCTTTGTGACCCCATGGACTGCAGCTCGCCAGGCTTTCCTGTCCATCACCAACTCCCAGAGCCTACTCAGACTCATGTCCAACGTGTCAGTGATGCCATCCAACCATATCATCCTCTGTCGATTCCTTTTCCTTGCCTTCAATCTTTCCTGGCATTAGGGTCTTTTCCAGTGAGTCAGTTCTTCTCATTAGGTGGCCAAAGTATTGGAGTTTCAGCTTCAGCATCAGTCAGTTCAGTTCAGTTCAGTTGCTCAATCGTGTCCAACTCTTTGCGACCCCATGAATCGCAGCATGCCAGGCCTCCCTGTCCATCACCAACTTCTGGAATTCACTCAGACTCACGTCCATCGAGTCAATCCAGCCATCTCATCCTCTGTCGTCCCCTTCTCCTCCTGCCCCCAATCCCTCCCAGCATCAGAGTCTTTTCCAATGAGTCAACTCTTCACATCAGGTGGCCAAAGTACTGGAGTTTCAGCTTTAGCATCATTCCTTCCAAAGATATCCCAGGACTGATCTTCTTTAGAATGGACTGGTTGGCTCTCCTTGCAGACTCTCTCAAGAGTCTTCTCCAAAAAAAAAAAGTCTTCTCCAACACCACAGTTCAAAAGCATCAATTCTTCAGTGCTCAGCTTTCTTTATAGTCCAACTCTCAAATCCATACATGACTACTGGTAAAACCATAGTTTTGACTAGATAGATTGTTTTCGGTAAAGTCTCTTCTTTTTAATATGCTGTCTAGGTTGGTCATAACTTTTCTTCCAAGGAGCAAGCGTCTTTTAATTTCATGATCTCAGTCACCATCTGCAGTGACTTTGGAGCCCCCCAAAATTCTGTTTCCCTTGTTTCCCCATTTATTTGCCATAAAGTGATGGGACCAGATGCCATGATCTTAGTTTTCTGACTGTTGAGTTTTACGCAAACATTTTCACTCTCCTCTTTCACTTTCATCAACAGGCTCTTTAGTTTGTCTTTGCTTTTTGCCATAAGGGTGGTGTCATCTGCATATCTGAGGTTATTGATATTTCTCCTGGCAATCTTGATTCCAGCTTGTGCCTCGCCCAGCCTGGCATTTCACATGATGTACTCTGCATATAAGTTGAATAAGCAGGGTGATAATATACAGCCTTGACGTACTCCTTTCCCAATTTGGAACCATTCTGTGTTCCATGTCCAGTTCTAACTGTTGCTTCCTGACCTGCATACAGATTTCTCAGGAGGCAGATCAGGTGGTCTGGTATTCTCTTCTCTTTCAGAATTTTCCACAGTTTGTTGTGATCCACACAGTCAAAGGCTTTGGTGTAGTCAATAAAGCAAAAATAGATGTTTTTCTGGAACTCTCTTGCTTTTTCGATGACCCAGTGGATGTTGGCAATTTGATTGCTGGTTCTTCTGCCTTTTCTAAAACCAGCTTGAACATCTAGAATTTCATGGTTCATGTATTGTTGAAGAAGCCTGGGTTGGAGAATTTTGAGCATTACTTTGCTAGCGTGTGAGATGAGTGGAGTTGTGCGATAGTTTGAACATTCTTTGGCACTGCCTTTCTTTGGGATTGGAATGAAAACTGACCTTTTTAATTCCTGGGACCACTGCTACGTTTTCCAGATTTGCTGGCATATTGAGTGTGGCACTTTTACAGTGTCATCTTTTAGGATTTGGAATAGCTCAACTGGAATTCCATCATTTCCACTAGCTTTGTTTGTATTGATGCTTCATAAGGCCCACTTGACTTCGTATTCCATGTCTGGCTCTAGATGAGTGATTGCACCATTGTGGTTATCTGGGTTTTACAAATGACAAAAGGGAAGTTAGAGGGAGACTTGGTTACTTATTCCGGGTTCCAGAAATTGACCATGGGTGTAATTCCAAATTCTGTTACAATGACTTATAGATAACAATGTTTATTATTGTGATAACTATAGTGATGTTGGCTACTCCATATGGCCAAGTCTCCTCTCAGGGAAGTATTCCTAAATAATCTCTCTGATTTTGTTTTTGTTTGTTTGCTTGCTTGCCTGCTTATTTTGATTATTTTTTCCTAGATCTACTATATTCTTAAGAAGTTGAGATGTAAAAAATAAAAGGAAAGATTCCTTCTCAGCCCTCCCTCTTTGCACATACATACACACATACGCAAAGTGAAACACAAATAAATAATATATGCAGACTATATATAATTTCATATAAATTGTATTAGAAGTATAATTTTACAAACTGCTTTTCAAACTCAATTTTTAAGCAAGATATTTTCTTGTAAATGAGACATACAGCAGCTCCACTTTGATAATTGCATGGTAATCTGTTGTCTATAACGACCAGAATTTAATAAATTTCCCTCTAGTATGATTTCCTTTTAAGTGCTACCTGCAATTTTTACTATTGTATGAGAGAATAAATATTTGGAAATAAATGTTTTTCATATTTAATTAGAATAAATTTCTAGATGATGTTACTGGATCAGTTGGTATAAACATTTAAAATTTCAATATGTTTATGAATTTTCTATGCTCCTAAAAGCTTGAGACAATTTAATCTTTATCAGTTTTGGAGACAACATCATTTGACCATGTCTTTGTCAAGTTTTCCCCCAAGTTGTTTTCTAAAAATCATAGTTTTGTGTTTTACTTTTAGGTTTGTGATCCATTTTGAGCAAATTTTTGGGAAGGGTATAAGGGCTAGATTTATATTCACCATTTTTTGTTGTTGTTGTTGTGAATGTCCAGTTGTTCAAGCACTACAATTTTTTTTTTTGATCCATGCTTGGAACCCTGAAACATCCTTGTGTTATTGATACTAAGATATAAATGTGGCTAAAGATTTAAATGTAGCTCTGAATATTTTGCTACTTCTTAATAGTCTGCTTGAAAGACATTAAAGTAATTTCTATTTATTCTGACTCTAATTTAAGATGAATTCCATGGCAGAAACACTTCCATAATGTCCATTTGTAATATAACTGGTATGTTGTTTAATAACACACAAAGGACTGTTCAGAAGCTGGTGCAAAATTATAGGTGTTTTCTAACATCTCCCTTCTCTGTCTTGGTCCTTATTACAGCTTCTCATTTTACTTAAGTCTGTGGTCTTTGAATTTGTTGGCTTGTAGTGAACTTCATTCACTGAAGCCAGAGGCAGAGTTTTCAGTTAGATGCCCTAGCTGCTGATCCATACTCCTGGAGACTAACTCTAGTTTCAGTATCAAAATGTACAGAAATACATCAAAGACACCTTTTTCCCCCAACATCCCCCTTTAACCTAAGAATAAATAGCATGGAAGTATTTCTCTTAGTTCCTAAGCTTTGATATGACTTACAATGGGATAAAAAGATGTCAAAGTTTCAATTCCTTTTAATGTTTCTCTTCTAATAGTTCTATGATTTGATACCATGGTGACAGGCATCAAGGAAATACTTAGAATTAATGATACTTTTAGTTGATTTCAAAAAGAAATGTATTTTTAATTCCTCTAGCTTCTTGATTAAATTACCATCTTGCATACAAGCTCATTTCTGGCATAAATGAATTGAAAATATCGATTTCAAGAGTTATTTTAATCCATACAACACCATGCTTATTTTTGTCTAATTTTACCAGGTTATTTTAACCCAAATTATAGGAACAGAAAAGTAAAGCAGATAGCTTAAGTGTTATATCTTATAACATTTTTGGTATTTAGAGAATTATGTTTGGAATTGGTGAGCTATTTCATAGTATTTAAATATGTGTTGTTTCTTAATTTTAGAGGGTCAGTCTTAACTGGGTTAAAATTTCAAGTAATTTTTTAAAAAAATTGACCTTTAATATAGAAATAGTCACTTGAAGTTATTGTGATATTCCTTTGTAATTCAGTTAAGAAGCTGTGTGGATTCTTTGCAGTATTGTTTGAAATATTTTCCATTATTTTCCTACTACAATTACTGCAGGTTTACGTTTCATCTCATCTGGACCATTTTTATAACAACTTCATGGTGTTTCTGACTGCAGTCTTTTCCTTCCCTGTTTTGCCACCTATTCTACGTATAATTTGATTGTCCAAAACACTACATTGCTCATATTATTGTAGTCACTTCTGCATTGTCATGTAGAAAAGAATATGGATTATGGAATAAAGACCACTTTCTATTCTTCAGTTTTGGACACACTCGTTAATCTAAGTTTCAGTGTCCTTAACTGTAAAACGGGGCTTTATCAACAAGCTCATAAAAGTTGGCATTATGATTAAATGAAACTAATGTTTGTTTTATTAACACTTCTCAAATGTCTGATGAATAAAGTTCAAACTTCTTAACTTGGCATACAAAATCAACCAAAGTTTGAGCTCTAGCAGCCTTTCAACACATTAAATCATCCATATGTGGTCAACATTTTAGCCAAAGCCCATTCAGAAATCCCCCCTTGCATCCTTGGCCTCTCCCTTCCTGTACCTGCACCTCTATGTTTCTGTTACCTGAAATTTCTTCCCTCTGTCATCATGTATT
Organism: Capra hircus; assembly: GCF_001704415.2. Classification (NCBI taxonomy): domain Eukaryota; kingdom Metazoa; phylum Chordata; class Mammalia; order Artiodactyla; family Bovidae; genus Capra; species Capra hircus. The sequence continues at coordinate 63,596,716 of NC_030813.1, read as the reverse complement.
GAAATGCTACCGGTTCATTAATGTACGCTGATACGGCATCTTCAAATTCCTGATCAAATGTATCCAGCCTAAAAAATGACCTTTATCTTCCTGTTATTTGTAGGGTCCTTATTTTTACTTTCTTATGACACCTAACACTTACTGCTCTAAATAGTAGTTACCTGTGTAAAGGTCTTTTCTAAGAGGCCATAAGATACTCAGTAGCAAAGCAGTGTTATAGTCATGCAAGTTCATACACTTAGAACTGCATCAAATACAAAGTTTTCAATAACCATTTGGTGAATTAAGGTATCATTTATCTGTTTAATATTCATAATTATCATATTATTTTAGGATTATCTCTCATAGAGATATTTTTTCTTCACTAAACCATTAAAAAATGCACAGGATCTGGGATAATTGTGTTTTTCCTGTATTGGCTCAGGAGAATACTTAGAGATTCTAGCAATGCAGTGTGCATATCACTTTGAGTACATTTATTATGACTATTATTTATTATTTTTAAAAAATAGCTCATGTTAGCTATAGTAGCAGAAATGTCCCATCATGTATCAACCTTTGACAAATCTATTCCCATTATGGAAAGAACAAAGGCATTTTTAGTTGATACTTTGTATTTTTAGAATATTTAGTTTATTTCTGACCCCAAACCATCAGGATACATAAGATTCTGTGGTATTACTACTGTCCTGTTGTTCAGGCAAGTATGTTAAAAAATGCCCCAGATAATCACATAATATCTCATTATACACCATAAGACCAAAAAAGGCTTCTTACACTGTCTAATACATTTTTCATTTTTTCAGGCAAGTTTTACCTAAAGCATTTCTGGCAGGAAGACAACTCTTCTAGTGTTAATTATCCCAAGAGAATATGATTTCATAGCCTCCCTTATAGAATAAGGATCTTAGCAAATGAATGTGGTAAATGAACCTTAGAGCTATTGCAGTGACAGATGAATTATGTCAGTAAAAAACTTGGAATGAGTAGAAACAAGGAAGAAAAATCTCACTTTATGTGAGATCAGATAAGCATAAGGCATATACAAAGGCTTTTAATGATGTCTCTTAGGAAATTTCTGCTTTGTTATAGAGAGTGAAGAGATGATAATGGACTTTGATGGAAGGGAAGAGGGAATGAAAAGAGCCTTTGAGAAAACTGAAGAAGAAATATTGGAAATTAAATGAAAAAAAAAAAACCACACACATGGAAAGAGATGTATTTTGTGTGCATGCTCAGTCGTGTCTGATTCTTTGCAACCCCATGGCCTGTAGCCTGCCAGGCTCCTCTGTCCATGGAATTCTCCAGTCAAGAGTACTGGAGTAGAGGAGTATATAAACCAAATACAGATTTTGTAGCTTCTTAGAGAATTTGGAAGGATGTGTATGAAGCAATCTGGATAATCTACTTTTCTTTATATTTATGATATATGTGTTCCAAACACTTCTTTTTATGAATAAAATATTTTATTAAATTATAAATAAGACATACTTAGGTGTTGGATTGCTAAGGGTAAATAGTTTTGCTCCTGTATATGTACTCTCAATGTAATAATCAACTGTGCTTTTAATCCTGCTGGAATAATACATTATTGGTTATTTTTTTTAATGCCATATGTACATCTATTCATTATGCAACACAAAGTTAGAATAAAAATGTATGATTTTGTTAAACTGTCCTGTCTCAAGAATATTTTGGGGAGAACTGCATGCAGATTTTTAGTAATAAATTTCTTCTGTATTATTGGTCTGGTCTTATCTGATCTCAGACTTGAATTTATTCAGAATGGTCTTTATTGCTAGAAATTTTGTTTACAACTAGAGAAAAGATAAATATTCTACATGGGTTTAAACTTTTAATTAAGCCTCACAAGCACAAGAGCCAAATAACAGAGTTAAATAACTAAAGAAGCCAATGATATTTGCATAAAATGAGTTAACTGTGTTGAGGGTTTTGAGTATTATTTTACCTCAGTATATCAGAAAATACATAAGAAACAGGTACACTAGTATTTCTTACATATTTTGTTTCCTTCTCAGTCTCTGAGGTGTATTAACTTCCCAGTCTGCAAATAATTGATTACTTGGATGATCAATAAATTTTGTAAATGATATATTCAACATTTTAATTAAGTTTATTCCTATTACAGAATTTATCCTGCCCTTAATTTCAATAAAATATCAACAGAGTAAGAAAATAATATAATTTGATATGTTAGGGAAAGCCATTTTTAGGAGAAGGAACAGTGTATTAAAATCTTGCTAAATACATGAATCTAAGCAGGAAATAAATAATAAAATAATAAAACAAAATCCCCAGTGCTCTTTTATTAATATATGTGTGGCCTTTTGCTTTTTAAAAATTGCCATTTGGAGAGTAACTTTTGTTTTTATTTCTTTTTCATTTTTTAATTTGAATTTTTATTGCCATGACATATATTCTGAAAAATCTCTAAAGCAAAATTATGCACTATATTTCTATTGCAGAAATATAAACATTTCTATTAATTTCTGTGCAACCACATGCAGGACAGGAAATAGATCTTTGCCTTCCTGATCACCATCTGTGCCTTAGCCTCCTAAGTTAATTTTTATGCTGACCATAAGCTTACTAATTTAATGTCGTTAATTTTCTTGCTTTTCTTTATAGTTTTAACTCTTAAGTATGCATCCCTAACCATGTTAACTTCACTATTTGTTAAAGAAATGGAATCATGTACTATGTGTCCTTTCATGCCTAGCTTCTTTCTCCCAATGTGATATTTGTGACATGTAGCCATGTTGTGTGTAGCTGTACTTTGTTCATTTTTTTTTTTTTGTTTTTGTTTTTTTACTTTATTTATTTATTTATTTTTTACTTTGTTCGTTTTTATTGCTGTGCAGTCTGTGTGTGTGTGGTGGTTTTACACTTTCAAAATCCATTCTCTCTTCACGTGCATTTGAATTGATTCTAGTTTTTTCTCCATGTCTCTTGGGTGATACATAAGTGTGGCTGCTAAGAACATGTATCTTCAGCTCTAGTATTGCTGGGTATTGCTGAATTGTTTATGATGTGATAACTGTGCACTCCCATTTGATATTTTGCCATTACTTCACATCCTTACCAACTTTAGTATATGTCAGGTTTTAAAACTCTAGGTACTCTGATGGATGTGTTTACAGTTTCATCAATAAGTCGTGTCCGACTCTTTTGTGACCCCCGTAGACTGCAGCCTAGCAGGCTGCTCTGTCCATGAAATTTCACAGGCAGGAATATTGGAGTGGGTTGCCATTTCCTTCTCCAGAGGATCGTCCCACGGTAGGGACTGAACCTGCATCTCCTGCGCTGCAGGTAGATTCTTTACCACTGAGCCACTGGAAAGCCCAATAGTCCCACTGTAGTTGTTTAGTTGCTAAGTCATGTCTGACTCTTTGTGACCACGTGGATTAGAGCATGCCAGTCTCTCTGTCCTCTGCTATTTCATGGAGTTTCCTCAGATTCATGTCCATTGAGTCAATGACGCTATCTAACCATTTTGTCCTCTGCTGCCCCTTTCTCCTTTTGCCTTCTATCTTTCCCAAGATCAGGGTCTTTTCCAGTGAGTCAGCTCTTGGCAGCAGGTGGCCAAAGTATTGGAGCTTCAGCTTCAGTATCAGTCCTTCCAGTGAATATTCAGGGTTGATTTCCTTTACGATTGACTGGTTGATCTTTTAGTCCACCAGACTCTCAAGAGTCCTCCAGCACCACAATTCAGAAACATCACTTCTTCAATACTCATTCTTCTTTATGGTCTAACTCTCACATCCAGGTGTTGACTACTGGTAAAACCTAGCTTTGACTATGCAAACCTTTATCAGCAAAGCGATGTCTCTGCTTTTTAATATGCTGTATAGGTTAGTCATAGCTTTGTTTTACCAAGAAGCAAGTCTCTTTTAATTTCATGATTTCAGTCTCCATCCTCAGTGATTTTGGGGCCCAAGAAAGCAGGATATTTTTAATTTTCATAACTAATTGATTAGGTTGGGTTCCATTTGGGCATTTCTGAAGTGTTGTTTAAATCTCTTGCCATATTTTTCTATGATATTATCTTTTTTCTCTTCTCTATGGATTTGTGTGATTCACACACACACACAGACACACACACACTGTATTATAAAAAAAAACTATGTTTCTATGTTTATTATAAATATTTTCTCCCAGTATATAATTTATTTTTTTATTTTCTTAATGCTGGAAACAAAAATAATCGATTTTTATGTGGTCTAGTTAATCAGTCTTTTTCTCCATTGTTTTGAAGTGTTTTGTTTAAGAAATCTTTCACTTCCTTATACAAAGACACTTCCCTGTGTCAGTCCTGGGTGTTCATTGGAAGGACTGATGCTGAAGCTGAAACTCCAATACTTTGGCCACCTCATGCGAAGAGCTGACTCATTTGAAAAGACCCTGATGCTGGGAGGGATTGGGGGCGGGAGGAGAAGGGGACAACAGAGGATGAAATGGTTGGATGGCATCACCGACTCGATGGACGTGAGTTTGAGTGAACTCCGGGAGTTGGTAATGGACAGGGAGGCCTGGCATGCTGCAATTCATGGGGTTGCAAAGAGTCAGACACGACTGAGCGACTGAACTGAACTGAATTGATGTGGACATTAAATTGTCTTACAATCATTTGTTGAAAAAGACTGTCCTTTCTCCACTGTATAAAGTAATAACTTTGTTAAAAATCAATTGTCCATATATGCATACAAGTGGTAATGAGCTCTCCATTTCATTCCATTTGTTCACTTGTCTGTCCTTGTACCAGTACAACATTGTTTTAATAGCTTTTTTAAAAATAGCTCTTGATATCCCATTGAGCAAGTCTTTTTGCCTTGTTCTTCCTCAGTAGTGTCTTGGTTATTCTTGGCTCTTTGCATTTCCACATTTAGTAGCAACTTGGTACAAAGGTATATACATACACATATCATACAAGTTGTGATCTTTATTTGTATTTCATTCAATCCTTAGAGAAAGTTGGGGAGAATTAACACCTTAAATTTTTGAGACTTCAAATCTGCAAATGTGATATCTCTCTCAAGTTTTTAAAGTGTTTTTTTTCCTTTCTCCCAATAAAATGTATTTTTCTGTGAGAGATCATCTTGTCTTTTATGTGATTTAATTCAAGTGTTTGATTGGTTTTCCCACTATTGTGAATAACATATTTTTCAAACTGCTAATGTATCTAGCACCATTGTAAGGCTAGGTCTCTGGCATATGTATAAATCTTTCTAAAATTATTTTATATCAAGGTTAGTAATTCACTGTGTATCTCAATTCAGTACTATAACTTTGTCATTGGCCTCTGATAATCTGTGGATGTTGGCAGCCAGCAACAGAAACTGATTTTGGCTAATTTATGGAAAGGAGAACATGAAAGAGAATAGAGGTGAAAGAAGAGATTTATGGGTTTCTGGGGATCTGTTTTGAAAACAAGTGGGAATCAAGGCAACCCCAGAGTTCTATGAGCATGAACACGAAGTCTGAAAGCATACTTCCTCTCTGGCAATTTTTCTGTATCTGTTCATACTTTTTCTGGCATTTTTCCCCTAAGTGTAATACTCACAGCACAGAACATTTAATTCGATAAACTTAGATCACTTCCTGACTCTCCCCATGTAGAGAGATGGAAAATTTGGTCTTTGGGTTTTTTTTTCTTGGTTCCTGAAAATTATCTTTGAACCAATGCTATGCCCAATGGAAAAAAGAGAGTAGCATATAATCTCTCAAAGGAAACAGTGCTTTTAGGAGAGGTTATGAATGCCAGAGAGAAAAGCCAACAAATAAATAGTCATTCTCCTTAGAGGAAGGTCATATAAGACAGTCTGGTGCCTATCAGGCAGTTCTTTGTAAAGTTTTGTAGCAAATGCTTTGCTAACTATGGATTTATACTAAAATAGGATTTCTGGAGCCACCTTATTCTCTCTCTCTCTCTGTCTATCTATATGGGCTTCTCTGATGGCTCGGTGGGTAAGGAATTCAACTGAAGTGCAGGAGCCCCAGGTTCAATCCCTGGGTGGGGAAGACCCCCTGGAGAAGGAAATGGCAACCACTCCAGTATTCTTGCCTGGAAAACCCCGTGGATAGAGGAGCCTGGTGGGCTACAGTCCATGGTGTCACGAAGAGTCAGACACGATTTAACTAAACCAATGTATCCCAATGTGTGTGTGTGCACTATATATATATATATATGTATGTATATATATATATGTATATATATATATATCCCACTGTATGTGTATGTCTCACATATATGTGTGTGTTCCACTGTTATCCTTTATTGATTTTAATCTATCAAAGCATTATAATTTGTTTAAAAGAAATTTACAGAGACATAAGATTATAAAATTAGGAAGTCAAGTATTGGTATAACTATTTTTAGTATTTTTCCATAGAAATTTGTATTATTATGTGAATGAAGAGAAATCTACCCTATAGCTTGATTTTTCCAGAAGTTAAAATAAGATACATAATATTGGGTTTGTTTTTTTTTTTTTGGCAGAGAACTGAATTTCAGTTAGGGTTGATATTTAACCTTTTTCCATTCACAGAGAGGCCTCCATCTTCAACCAAGTATGTTATTCACAAAATGAGTCACTTCCTATGCAGGTGTTTCCAGATGTGTTAGGCTCCTGGGGATTAATTAGGTTTAGAGTACTATTTATATAAATGTAGGACTAAATATTTTAATGCCATGTTAGTCTATTGTACCTCAAAGAGACTTCAGAGATATTTTAGTTCAAACTAAAGAGGGAACTTGGCCTATATGTCTCTGGAATTTAATTGTCCATTGGAAAGCATCCTGGGATGAAGAATGGTACTCTTGAAGACATCTTTCTCCTGTATCAATTCTTTAAGAATCCATGACTCTTATTCTTCTCTACTTTTTTTCTAAATGTTATTTTTATTCTAAAAATAATACATTAAAAAAATCATGTAGGTAGTAGAGAATTATATGAAATAAAAAATGAAAGCTTTAGAAGTTTTTATACTGCTAAAGTCATTCTTGCTGTGTGCTATTTCTTCACATCTGACTTAGTTTAGCCTCTGGAGCAAGACAATATGTGTCTGTCTGCTCTTCCCCTGACAACACTGCAGGTGTATGAACACAGTTAACTTGACCCCCTTAAGTGGTGTTTTTTTTTTTTTTCTCTTTCTTACAGTACCATATATTTTCAATTGTTAAATGTCTTAGGTATGTTATGGAAATTAAATGGAGATAGTCTTGTTCAAGCTTCAGAGCCAAGAAAGCAGATCAGGCCTCTGACCTTGTTTCTGACCTGCCTGGATACTGCCCTGACTACCTGTCTATTCCAGAGTGCACCTGTTGTTACCAGTAAGCCAGGGGCACTATGGATAAGATAGGGGGTGGATCTTGAAAGGGTTGAGCCCCTGGAGGGGGTCTGGCCAACCAAGCCAAGGGCTTACAACATTCTAAGACAAAACAAACAGCATTGTAATAAAGATTAACATAAAACCAGAGCTGCAGTTTGCTTGCAGACTGATGGTATAGTTTGCAGCCTGAGATTATAAGCAAGAATCCCACAAATTGCATCAAAACTGCAGTTTGTTGCAGTCTCACCCATGGAGTAAGCAGAGTGCCCGGGCCCTTTTTCTAACTGGGACCCAAGATTGCTGTTACATGGGACTTCCCAGCTCTGAGTCTGGATGTTGGTCAGCCCAATTTGGTGATATATGTGCTGTTACTCTCCTTTACTGTTTCTATTTCTGTTTTCTTTTAACGTTTGTATATTGAAAATAAGTTAAATACTTCTTCATTAAATGTTGAAATTGTTTGTTTGTAACAAGTAGTTTCTTTTGTTAATGAATCCTTCAAACTTGAGATGAAAGTTAAAACTTCTGACAAAACAAGGTATATACAAGACATCATTAAAAGAGAAAATGAAATCGCTTAATATACTTCCTTAGTAATATTTGTATGATGTTTGTGCAATTTGAATTTATTTCTAAAATTCAGGACAGCACTCAATCAACTGACAACATTCTGAATTATGTTTCCACTATCACTGAAGTTTTACATAAAACCCCAATACAAATGCCTGTCAGAAGACTATACACAAATGGCATTTTTTGTTTTGAGAATAGGGATTTGATAGAAAGAAACATCGCTTTGTCATTAAAATGTTATGTGTTTATATTGTTAAAGAGTTTCTAAATAATGGAACTTTATTATTTAGTACTTAATAATGGAATATTTAATATTCCATTATTTAATGTTATTAAATATTATTTAACAATGTAATATTATTTAGCATCCTAAATAATAATCATAACCTTCCTTTGGATAAAATAAGTCAAAGAAACATTAATTTGTAAAATCACTGCATTGAAAGATTTTTGAAGTGCCCGTATCAGTACATACATCCTCTTTTTTGTTTGTTTGTTTGTTTTTTTCTTTCTTTCAGATTTTATTTTATTTATTATTATTTTTTTTTTACTTTACAATATTGTATTGGTTTCGCCATACATCAACATGAATCTGCCACGGGTGTACACGTGTTGCCAATCCTGAACCCCCCTCCCACCTCCCTCACCATACCATCCCTCTAGATCATCCCAGTGCACCAGCCCTAAGCATCCTGTATCTTGCATCAAACTGAAACTGACAATTTGTTTCTTATATGATATTATACATGTTTCAATGCCATTCTCCCAAATCATCCCACCCTCTTCCTCTCCTACAGAGTCCAAAGACTGTTCTATACATCTGTGTCTCTTTTGCTGTCTCGCATACAGGGTTATATTTACCATCTTTCTAAATTCCATGTATATGCTTTAGTATACTGTATTGGTGTTTTTCTTTCTGGCTTACTTCACTCTGTATAATCGGCTCCAGTTTCATCCACCTCATTAGAACTGATTCAAATGCATTCTTTTTAATAGCTGAGTAATACTCCATTGTGTATATGTACCACAGCTTTCATCTGCTGATGGACATCTAGGTTGCTTCCATGTCCTGGCTATTATAAACAGTGCTGCGATGAACATTGGGGTACACATGTCTCTTTCAGTTCTGGTTTCCTCAGTGTGTATGCCCAGCAGTACCCAGCAAAGATCTCATTCAAATATGAAGGAGAAATCAAAAGCTTTACAGACAAGCAAAAGCTGAGAGAATTCAGCACCACCAAACCAGCTCTCCAACAGATGCTAAAGGATATTCTCTAGACAGGAAACACAAAAAGGGTGTATAAACCTGAACCCAAAACAATAAAATAAATGACAATGGGATCATACTTATCAGTAATTACCTTAAACGTAAATGGGTTGAATGCCCCAACCAAAAGACAAAGACTGGCTGAATGGATACAAAAGTAAGACCCCTATATATGTTGTCTACAAGAGACCCACCTCAAAACAAGGGACACATGCAGAATGAAAGTGGAGGAAAAAGATATTCCACGCAAACAGAGACCAAAAGAAAGCAGGAGTAGCAATACTCATATCAGATAAAATAGACTTTAAAACAAAGGCTGTGAAAAGAGACAAAGAAGGACACTACATAATGATCAAAGGATCAATCCAAGAAGATATAACAATTATAAATATATATGCAACCAACATAGGAGCACAGCAATATGTAAGACAAATGCTAACAAGTATGAAAGGGGAAATTAACAATGCATCCTCTTATTAATGAATAAAATTATCATTTCAAGGTCACATACATGTACTCTAATTCCCATCCAAAGAATTAATAATAAATATTATGACCTTTTCTAAGAAAGAGGTTCTTATTGAGAAGACATAATATAATTCTATTATGGAGTAACAGAATGGAGAAAAAAATTAAGCCCATAGTTGTATCATTGAGATATATTTAGTAATATGTTCCTCCTGCTGCTGCTGCTAAGTCACTTCAGTCGTATCCGACTCTGTGCGACCCCATAGACGGCAGCCCACCAGGCTCTACCATCCCTGGGATTCTCCAGGCAAGAACTCTGGAGTCCTCCTAACTTGTGTAAAACAAGATGATCATAATATATAATTACTCAACCATGTGTTTTTAAATAATAATATGTAGTTTTATTTATCTATTTTTTTTTTAAAAAGCTATTTCATAGCTTGGCTGTTCTAAAAATTAGTTTATCCTTGCCCCTTTTAATGTTTAAAAATTATTTACAAAAAATAATGTTGCAAAAAACTTCTTTGAAAAATGTATTTGAATATTTCTATAACAGAACCCTTACCTGGAATTATTGGGTTGAGAGTATGTACTTTCAGTTTTTGACATAAAATGTCAAATTATTCTCTGATAACATCATGATTTCCAGTCACATCAAGCATGTTGTTTTGGAGCACTGACCTCACATTCTCTCCAATAATGAATAACAGTCACAGAGTTTTTTGGGCAAATTGATATTCAAAAGTGACATCTTATTTTAATTTCCATTATTTATGGAGATTGTGATTTGGGACAATTTTAACGCCTTTTCCTGGGAATATTCTCTCCTCTTTTTATTTAAAGAATGAATTAATTTAATTTTTACTGGAGTATAGTTGATTCACAATGTTGTGTTAATTTCAGATGTACAGCAAAGTGATCCAGTTATATGTATACATATATCCACTCTTTTTTAGATTCTTTCCCATATAGGTCATTACAGAATATTGAATAGAGTTCTCTGTGTTATACAATAGGTTTGTTAGTTAGCTATTTTATACCATAAAATATGTGTATATGCCATTCCAAGTGTCTCAGTTTATCCCTCTCTCCCGTCCCTCCTGGTAACCGTGTTTCTGTTCTACATCTATGACTCCATCTCTGTTTTATAAATAAGTTCACTTGTATAATCTTTTTAGATTCCACATGTAAGTGGTATCACATGATATTTGTTTTTCTCTGACTGACTTGACTCAATCTAACATTCTCAGGGTTCATCCATGTTGCTGCATGTCATTATTTTGTTCACTGAGTAATATTCCATTAAAATTTAAATATAGTTGATATACAATATTATGTTAGTTTCTGGTGTACTATGTAGTGATTGGGCATTTACATACATTATGAAGTAATTACCGCAAGTCTAATAACCATCTATCCCTATACAAAGTTATGATAAACTTTAATCACACTCAGCAAGAAAAAGGAAAAGATTCAAATTAATAGAAAGAAAAGAAATTGCAACCCATACCACAGAAATATCAAGAATGGTAAGAGATTAATATTAGCAATTGTATGTCAATAAAAATGGATGATGTAGAATTAAGGGATAAATTCCTAGAAGCATAAGCAATCTCCCAAGACTGAATCAGGAAGAAATAGAAAATATGACCAGAACAGTTACTATTAAAGAAATTGAATCAGTAATTAAAAAACAAAAACAAATCAAAAGTCCAGGACCAGATGGAATTCTACCAAACATTTAATGTAGAGTTAATGCCTATATTTCTCAAAAATATTTTGAAGAAATGAACAGGAAAGGATGCCTCTGAACTGATTCTATGAGAGCATCATGCCCTTGATACCAAAACCAGAAAAAAAGCAAAATTATAGGCCCATAGCATTCTTAGAACCACTTTTGCTGTGTCCAGATTTTGGATGGTTGTGTCTTCACTTTCACTTGTCTAAGGTGCTTTTGCTTTCTTCAGTGACCCATTGGTTGTTCAGTAGCATATTGTTTAGCCTCCACATTTGTGATTTTTGCAGTTTTTTCCCTTCCTTTCCTTTGCAGTTGATTTCTAGTTATTTACCATTATGAAAATATATTTGATATTATTTCAGTCTTTAAAATTTATTGAATCTTTTTTGTGGTCAAGCATGTGATCTATCCTAGAGAATGTTCCATGTTTATTTGAAAAGTGTTTTCTGTTGCTTTTACTGGAATATGCTATAAATATCTATTAAGTTCATATGGTATAACATCATTTAAGGCCTATCATGCCTTATTGATTTTCTCTTTGGTTGATCTGTCCAAAGATGTAATTAGGGTGTTAAAGTCCAGTAATGTTATTGCTTTATGGTCAGTTTCTCCCATTATATTGTAAATATTTGCTTTATTTATTTAAATGCTCCTATGTTGGGTACATATGCATTGACAATTGCTATATCTTCTTGTTTGAAAAATCTTTCTATCATTGTATAATGTCTTTCTCTGTCTCTTATAAAATTTTCCAATTTAAAATCAATTTTGTCTGACATAAGTATTGCTACTTTACGTCTCTTTTTTGTTTCCATTCCATGAAATATCTTTCTTCATCACACATCATTTTTCAGTCTGTGTGTGTCTCTATATCTGAAATGTGTCTTTTATGGCAATATATATATGGATTTTGTTTTTTTACCCATTTAGCTACTCTGTGTCTTTTAATTGCAGAATTTAGTCCAATTATATTTAAAGTAGTTACTGACAATCATTTGTTTATGCCAGTTTATTGTTTTCTGATTGTTCTGCAGTTCTTTTTTGTTTCTTTCATTTTTGCTTGAGATTTGATTACCATCTTTAGCATTATGTGATTAAGTTAATCTGCTAATTTCAAATGCATTTTTGTAATGCTGCATTTTTATTCCTCATCCCCATGTTTAATGTTTTTGAAATCATATTTACATGTTTTTGTTTTGTGTATTCCTTAACTATTTATTGTACATAAAGATGATTTTACTACTTTTGTCTTTTAACCTTCCTGCTAGCTTTATAACTGACTGATCTACTACTTCTACTGTATGTTTGCCTTTACAGGTGAAATTTTCCCTTTCATAATTTTTATATTTCTGATTATGCCCTTTCTCTTTTCTGCTTAAAGAAATCCTTTTAACATTTCTCATAATGTCATTTCAGTAATGCTGAACTCTGATCATTTTTCTTCTTTTGTCTGTGAAACTCTTTATCTCTTTTTTAAGTCTGAATAATATCCCTGCCAGGTAGGGTATTACTGTTTGTAGATTTTCTTTCTCTAGAGAATATAGCATATCTCTCCCTTCTGGCTTGCAATGTTTCCCTAAAAAGTTAGCTGATTTTCCTATGGCAGTTGTCTTTTATGCAACTAGTTGCTTTTCTCTTGCTGCCTTTGTGATACATCCTTTATCTTTAAACTTCTTTCATTTTAATTATAATGAAATTATATTTCTTGGTGTGGAACTCTGTGTTGTAATGTCTCTGCTTTTTAACATACTGTCTAGGTTGGTCATAGCTTTTCATCCAAGGAGCAAGCATCTTTTAATTTCATGCCTGAAGTCACCATCTCCAGTGATTTTGAAGCCCCCCAAAATCAAGTCTCTCATTGTTTCCATTGTTTCCCCATCTATTTACCATGAAGTGATGGGACTGGATGCCATGGTCTTAGTTTTCTGAATGTTGAGCTTTAAGCCAACTTTGTTACTCTCCTCTTTCACTTTCATCAATAGGCTCTTTAGTTCTTCACTTTCTGCCATAAGGGTGGTGTCATCTGCATATCTGAGGTTATTGACATTTCTCCTGGCAATCTTGATTCCAACTTGTGCTTCATCCAGCCTGGCATTTCACATGATGTACTCTGCATATAAGTTAAAAAAACAGACAATATACAGCCTTGACATACTCCTTTCCTAATTTAGAACCAGTCTGTTGTGCCCTGTCTGGTTCTAACTGTTGCTTCTTGACCTGCCTACAGATTTCTCAGGAGGCAGGGCAGGTGATCTGGTATTCCCATCTCTTGAATAATTTTCCACAGTTTGTTGTGATCCAAGCAGTCAAAGGCTTTGGCAGAATGAAGCAGAAACAGATGTTTTTCTAGTACTCTCTTGCTTTTTCTATGATCCAATGGACATTGGCAATTTGATCTCTTCTTCCTCTGCCTTTTCTAAATCCAGCTTGAACATCTGAAAGTTCACGGTTCACGTACTGTTGAAGCCTGGCTTGGAGAATTTTGAGCATTACTTTACTAGAGTGTGAGATGAGTGGAATTGTGTGGTAGTTTGAGCATTCTTTGGCATTGGCTTTCTTTGGGATTGGAATGAAAACTGACCTTTTCCAGTCCTGTGGCCACTGCTGAGTTTTCCAACTTTGCAGGCATATTGAGTGCAGCACTTTAATAGCATCATCTTTTGGTATTTGAAATAGCTCAACTGGAATTCCATCACCTCCATTAGCTTTATTGGTAGTGATGCTTCCTAAGGCCCACTTGACTTTGCATTCCAGGAAGTCTGGCTCTAGTTGTGTGGTCACACTTTCATGGTTATCTGGGTCATTGAGATCTTTTTTGTATAGTCCTTCTGTGCATTGTTGCCACCTCTTCTTAATACCTTTTGCTTCTGTTAGGTCCATGCCATTTCTGTCCTTTATTGTTCCCATCTTTGCATGAAATGTTCCCTTGGTATCTCTAATTTTCTTGAAGAGATCTCTAGTCTTTCCCATTCTATTGTTTTCCTCTCTTTCTTTGCATTGATCACTTAGGAAGGCTTTCTTATCTTCCTTGCTCTTCTTTGGAACTCTGGATTCAAATGGGTATATCTTTCCTTTTCTCCTTCGCCTTTCACTTTTCTTCTTTTCTCAGCTATATGTAAGGCCTCATCAGACAACCATTTTGCCTTTTTGCATTTCTTTTACTTGGGGATGGTATTGATCACTGCCTCCTGTACAATGTCAGGAACCTCCGTCCATAGTCCTTTAGGCACTCCATCTATCAGATCTAATCCCTTAAATCTATTTCTCACTTAAACTGTATAATTGTAAGGGATTCAATTTGGGTCATACCTGAATTTTCTAGTTTTTTTTTTTTTTTCAACTTTCTTCAATTTAATTCTAAATTTGGCAATAAGGAGTTTGTGATCTGAGCCACAGTCAGCTCCTGGTCTTATTTTTGCTGACCCTTTAGAGCTTCCCCATCTTCAGCTACAAAGAATATAATCAGGATTTCAGGATTGACTATCTGGTGATGTCCATGTGTAGAGTCTTCTCTTGTGTTGTTGAAAGAGTGTGTTTGATATGACCAGTGCATTCTCTTGGAAAAACTCTGTTAGCCCTTGCCTTGCTTCATTTTGTACTCCAAGCCAATTTTCCTGTTCTTACAAGTATCTCTTGACTTCCTATTTTGCATTCAAGTCCCCTATGATGAAAAGGACATCTTCTAGGGTGTTAGTTCTGGAAGGTCTTATAGGTCTTCACTGAACCATTCAACTTCAGCATTACTGATGGGGGCATAGACTTAGTCTTTAACTTTGTGGAGATATTTTTCATACAATTTTTTTCTGTTTTTGATCTTTCATATATTATAGCTCATGGTTTTCAGTCATGTTTATGCCAGGCTTTTCTGCCATTATATGATTATAAAGCATCATTCACTATTTCTCTTAATGATAATGTTTCTTTTTTAAAATACCAAAATAGAAAAAAAATATAGCATAATAGTTCCTAATATATATTGTTTGGTGCTTGCTGTGTAGTGAGCAGTTTTCTAAGATTTTGACATTTCTGATTTATTTAATCTTCAAAGGTATCTTATAAAATAGATTTTCCTTACTTGGTAGATAAAGTTATTGAAGCACAGAGAGTTTTAGAAACTTATCAGAGGTCACTCAGCAGGTAGGTGGTAAGATAGGAATTAACCCTCTACAGTCTGCCTCTTGAACTTGTTCAGTAAACTATAACTAATTATTCACAAATACCAATAGGTTTACTTAAGAGTGATATTTTAATATTTGTTTATTTCTAGCACTGCATTGTAGTCTGTAGAAAATAAGGTAGAAATTTGCTTCTTCCTTTAATATGAATTGTAGGATGAAGAAAGTTTTATCTTAACTTGAGAAACAAAAAGGAAAAAAAAACCACTCATGGTATCAAGCAAGTAGAAAACAAATTGTGTACTTCAGAAATTAAAAGCTCTTGGTGATGAAATTCACAGGTTCTAAAGCTGGAAGATTTTGGTTTTGGAAGTCCTCATTACCTTTCTCTGAAACATCAGAAATATGTGGAATCAAGTGGTTCAGTTCAGTTCAGTTCAGTTCAGTTGCTCAGTTGTGTCCAAGTCTTTGCGACCCCATGCATTGCAGCACGCCAGGCCTCCCTGTCCATCACCAAATCCCGGAGTTCACTCAAACTCACGTCCATCGAGTTGGTGATACCATCCAGCCATCTCATCCTCTGTTGTCCCCTTCTCCTCCTGCCCCCAGTCCCTTCCAGCATCAGAGTCTTTTCCAATGAGTCAGCTCTTTGCATGAGGTGGCCAAAGTATTGGAGTTTCAGCTTCAACATCAGTCCTTCCAAAGAACACCCAGGACTGATCTCCTTTAGAATGGACTTGTTGGATCTCCTTGCAGTCCAAGGGACTCTCAGGAGTCTTCTTCAACACCATAGTTCAAAAGCATCAATTCTTCGACACTCAGCTTTCTTCACAGTCCAACTTTCACATCCATACATGACCACTGGAAAAACCATAGCCTTGACTAGACGAACCTTTGTTGGCAAAGTAATGTCTCTGCTTTTAAATATGCTATCTAGTTTGGTCATATCTTTCCTTCCAAGGAGTAAGCATATTTTAATTTCATGGCTTCAGTCACCATCTGCAGTGATTTTGGAGCCCCCCAAAATAAGGTCTGATGCTGTTTCCCATGAGTGATGGGACCAGATGCCATGATCTTAGTTTTCTGAATGTTGAGTAGCTTTGGACAAACAGAGGTCACTCTGTTTCTGATAGAAAAGCAAAATAATAAAAACTTCACCTCAAATAAGAAAAAGACAGTGATTAAATCTAAGACACCATAGAGATCATCTGAAACAATCACTTTATTTTAGCAAGGAAGAAGAAGAGATTCCTAGAGGAAAGTGATGTGAAAATGTCATTTGATAGTGGTTCTGGGACCAGAACTCAGCTTGCTAGCTTCTAAATCAGCATACTTCCCACTGCCTCCAGTTACTCTGCTGTATATCTATTATATTATGATGGCCTTGAAAAAATAAGTTTTAAACTGCTCATTAAGTAGTGCCCTACCTTGATATTTTAAGCAACATGTTTATGCTCATATTTGGTTATAAGAAGTGTATACCTTCAAAAGAGGGGGAAGAAAATCAGCTCTGACCTTGTGAAGTCCTTCCTTTATGGATTTGGTAGACATTTCCAACTAAGCTTCATCTTCTATATTTAGATACTTTAATAGCATTCAAGGTTACCATAAGAAAATATTTCTAACGGTATTCTTTTTACCTCATTTTATTTTACTATACTACGAAATAGAAACAAATAAGTGAAATCTAGATAATCTAATTTAAGGATATTTATATATTTAGAGAATATTTTGCCTATTGTACCAGATTTAATTAGTCCTTAACTTTCATATTTCCTTTTATTTTGATGGTACCAGAGGATTGCATTTATTCAAACAGGAAGTAAATGTATCAAATAAAATAAAATACCTACTTAAAAGTATAGGGCTTCCCTGGAGCCTCAGTGGTTAAGAACCCACCTGCCAATGCAGGAGACTAGAGTTCGATCCCTGAGTCAGGAAGGAAGGAAATAGCAACCCACTCCTGTATTCTTGCTTGGGAAATCCAATGGACAGAGGAGCTTGGCAGTCTGCAGAGTCTGCCAACAAAAGAGTTGGACGTGATTTAGCTACTAAACAACAACAACTTGAAAGTAGATATAGAAGTTGATTTTTTTTCTCTTATAGTTTTAGGTAATTTTATAATGATGGCCATTATATGTAGTGGTCCCACTTGTATCCTCTAAATGATATACATAGTTGGATGTTTTCTTTGAGCAGAACTTCTCATAGACTCGTACTTGATTTTTTTTTAACTTTTTATTTTTACTTTATTTTACTTTATAATACTGTATTGGTTTTGCCATACATTGACATGAATCCACCACAGGTGTACATGCGATCCCAAACATGAACCCCTCTCCCACCTCCCTCCCTCCCCACAACAACCCTCCGGGTCATCCCCGTGCACCAGCCCCAAGCATGCTGTATCCTGCATCAGACATAGACTGGTGATTTGATTCTTACATGATAGTATACATGTTTCAATGCCATTCTCCCAAATCATCCCACCCTCTCCCTCTCCCTCTGAGTCCAAAAGTCCACTATACACATCTGTGTCTTTTTTGCTGTCTTGCATGATAGTCCTTGTTTCTTTTTGCTGGGGACTTAACTTTAGGAGACAGTACTGCCATTAAATAGTCATGTTAAAAGAGCCCTTCCTCTGAGGTATTCTTGTAATATACTTCAGCTGTTTGTTTTTGTGTGCTGAGAGCCAGTGGAGTTATTTTATGGAATTATCTGTGCCTTGAATTTTCTTGAATCAAGAAAAGAAGAATGCTCCATAGATTAGAGTTATTTAACGTGGAAACACTGTATCATTGTTCATAATGAGGAAGAAGACACAAGGAGCAACCTGTGCAGCAATAAAGCAAATGTCTTGATCGATCTCACTTAAGTACTGAAGGCATGACCTTATAACTGCATAGTTTAGTAATCAATATTTTTGATGACTTCATTATTGAAGAAAGAATAAGTGGTATTTTGGTATACCCTGTTTTGAAGAACAGAGGGAAGCATGTATATTTCAAGAATTTTCTCAATAATAATTAATAACAATATATCTTTTACATAAAGGGTAAGCTTTATATGGAAACAGAATTTCCATCATAACTAGCAGTTATTGAATCCTTCTCAATTGACTCAATTTTCATAAACTTTTACACTCTGGTTTTTCATTTTAATAAAAGAATTATGGAAATAAATTGTCCAGGCAGCTAAAAATTATTATTTACTGCCTGTTTCCTTGGGTTGTTTTTCATTTTCCCAAAATCATAACAACTTTGAGAAGAGAATCACATTTTATGACTTTTATTTTTCACTCATTTCTTTTCCAAAGGAGTCATAAATACTGAACTTTGCCTAAACTATTCGGGGTCTTTGCAAAGCCACTGCCCCTCGTGGAGCTTATAATACAGCAGTAGGGATATGGTCAGTAAAATAACACAACACAGTTTTTACAAGTAGTATAGCTTGAAAGCAAATTAATTTACATGAACACTTAGAAAAGTAAGTGAAACATATTAAAGGCTCAATTAGTTGATAAAATAAGAGTATATTGGTTCAGAAAAAGGAGGTTACGTCTATCTTCTTTAGTCTCAATGAAAAATACAGTATCTCAGATAGATGTTAAAGATGTGATTTTGACAGGCAGAGAAGGCAATGCTCTGGAACAGGCACTTGTTTCAGATGGAAAGAGCAGTGGCTCACAGATGGGACTGTGTTCTTATTTAGGGAATAGTCATCCTGTTACACAGGTATGGAAAATAAGCATGAAGGAATAGGATCAAACTGCTGTATCTAGAAACATTATGTTTAGGTCAGAGAGTGGGAGGGCAGCTGGATCAATTTGAGAATTCTTTTACTTAATTTAGAAATTACAAAAAAAGCATACATTAAGCCTGAAAGCTGATATGATTAAAATTCTATCTTAGAGAATTAGTAAATTTACTTTTTTAAAAAGAGATTAGAGGAAAAGAGACCTGTTGTATGTTATTGGAAAAAAAAAACTATCAAATAAAGTAAGTTATTGATACTAAGAATGATAAAGAAGGAGTCATGGGTGGATGTTAGAAAATTATTTTTTTTTTCTAATGTTGGTTGCAGAGTGACCAGTAACAATACTTAGGATAACCCAAAGCAAGATTTCCAACCTTGGCACCATAACTGGGGCTAGAGTACTTGTGTGACAATACAAGTAGACAATAGAACACTGAATAAAATAAATTGAATAAATGTTTTTGAACATTGAGTATTGGAAACTGCGGGACTATGGTCACAGGGAGAAGAGAAGACTAATGAGACCCTTATGATCAGTTTGGCTTTTCCCCTGAAAACATATTCCTAACCATGGTACAAAGTGGAAGAGCTCAGGCAGAGTTCAGAGGGTCTGTCTGAGCTGAACTGAGAGAAATAGAGTTTGGGGAGGCCCAGATTGCTAGAGTTTACAAAGCAGGAGGGAATTAAGGAGAAAAGAGCTCCCAGACTCTGAATAGTTGTATCGTTGAGTCTGTTGGTGAATCCCAACCAGCCAGGTATAGAAGGAAATTCCATGCAACTGATTAAGGAATGAGTAGGGAGCTATAAGATGATCAATCTTCAGAGATCACCCAGGGCTAGGGGACGTTTTAGTTCCAACAGGCCTGAGTAAGTACTGTTTGAACCCTGGGATATTCCTGAGAGACTGCATAATGGTCACCCCTTAGAAATAGATGTCAACTTAGAATAAAGGCTATATAAACCCTCCCTGCAAAAAAATATCAATCCTCACACAAAACCTACAACAAGTCTAAAAAGGATCATGCTGGTCTGCACATAACTGCTTGTCAGAAGAAAAGTCTAATACTTTTTTTGAAAAAGTCAGCAGGATTCCGTACTCAATAACATAATGTTCAAAATATCTAAAAACCAAAACCAAAACAAATATGAGATATGCAAAGACCAACCAGTGTAACCCTTAATCTCTTTAGGAAAAAATATGATAATAGAAAGGAATGTAGAAATTACACAGATGATGAAAATAGCAGAAAGCATTTAAAATCATTTGCTGTAAACATGCTGAGGATTTAAAGACAGCCATGAACAGAATAATATTAGAAATAGAAGATATGAAAGAGAATTAAAGGGAACTGACAACTGAAATATAAAATATTTAAGATGAAAATTTAATAGATTTGTTTAATAGTTATTAATCTGATGCTTTTCTAATCTTTTTATTACTGAATTTCTTCTCCCTGTCAATCAAGGGAGCTATGCCTTTTCTAACCATCATCATATATGTCACCCAGTTAACCACAGGTCAGCATTTCAGTGCTTTAAAGGGAATGCAGAAAATGAACAGTTCATTGATAAATGTGTGAGATGTCTGTGTAAGCTGAAAAGAAAATGTTCAGTAGGCTAACAAGGCTCAGATTTTGGAAGCTGGCTTCATCTTAATGGACCCTGGCCTATATCCAGGGTGATATATCAAGATATGTGAGGAATTAGGATTCATGGAATTAAAGAAGAATGTTTATGTTCCTGGTAATGACCAGGCAAAAAGTTTTTCAGATCCATAGGCACATTTTCTTCCTTAAAATACATAAACTATTTTATTTTATTTTTTCTCTCTTTAGAGTATACCTGTATAGGCAAAGATGAATGGACATTTCACGGAGCTTGACTTTGCCTGAATAAATTGAAACTAAATTGAAACTAAAGAACAATTGAATATTCAGTTCAGAGAGCTATCACTAATGCCAGCCTTTGTTCTCAGCAGTTTTCTAGGTAAAGAGATAATATAAAGTTATGGAAAGGTCACATTCAGTGATCTTATGATTCCTTTGTCCTATAATAGCATATTGATGCTTTATATTAATGATATTTCCTGGCCATGGCATTCTTAAAGTAATAAAACTTCATTTTTTACACTATTCTATCTGAAGGAAATATGTGAGCCTCCAATGCAAGAAATTAAAGAAAAAATGCAGGTGAGATGGGAGGGAATCAGTTCAGTTTGGTCGTTCAGTCGTGTCCGACTCTTTGCGACCCCATGAATCGCAGCACGCCAGGTCTCCCTGTTTATCACCATCTCCCGGAATTCACTCAGACTCACGTCCATCGAGTCCGTGATGCCATCCAGCCATCTCATCCTCGGTTGTCCCCTTCTCCTCCTGCCCCCAATCCCTCCCAGCATCAGAGTCTTTTCCAATGAGTCAACGCTTCTCATGAGGTGGCCAAAGTACTGGAGTTTCAGCTTTAGCATCATTCCTTCCAAAGAACACCCAGGACTGATCTCCTTTAGAATGAATGGACTGGTTGGATCTCCTTGCAGTCCAAGGGACTCTCAAGAGTCTTCTCCAACACCACACTTCAAAAGCATCAATTCTTCAGTGCTCAGCCTTCTTCACAGTCCAACTCTCACATCCATACATGACCACAGGAAAAACCATAGCCTTGACTAGACGGACCTTAGTTGGCAAAGTAATGTCTCTGCTTTTGAGTATACTGTCTAGGTTGGTCATAACTTATCTTCCAAGGAGTAAGCATCTTTTAATTTCATGGCTGCAATCACCATCTGCAGTAATTTTGGAGCCCCCCAAAATAAAGTCTGCCACTGTTTCCACTGTTTCCCCATCTATTTGCCATGAAGTGATGGGACCAGATGCCATGATCTTCATTTTCTGAATGTTGAGCTTTAAGCCAACTTGTTCACTCTCCTCTTTCACTTTCATCAAGAGGCTTTTGAGTTCCTCTTCACTTTCTGCCATAAGGGTGGTGTCATCTGCATATCTGAGGTTATTGATATTTCTCCTGGAAATCTATATTCCAGCTTGTGTTTCTTCCAGTCCAGCATTTCTCATGATGTACTCTGCATAGAAGTTAAATAAGCAGGGTGACAATATACAGCCTTGACGTACTCCTTTTCCTATTTGGAACCAGTCTGTTGTTCCATGTCCAGTTCTAACTGTTGCTTCCTGACCTGCATACAGATTTCTCAAGAGGCAGGTTAGGTGGTCTGGTATCCCATCTCTTTCAGAATGTTCCAAAGTTTATTGTGATCCACACAGTCAAAGGCTTTGGCATAGTCAATAAAGCAGAAATAGATATTTTTCTGGAACTCTCTTGCTTTTTCCATGATCCAGCGGATGTTGGCAATTTGATCTCTGGTACCTCTGCCTTTTCTAAAACCAGGTCATTAGGTGCCCAATATGCTACTGGAGATCAGTGGAGAAATAACTCCAGAAAGAATGAAGGGATGGAGCCAAAGCAAAAACAATACCCAGTTGTGGATGTGACTGGTGATAGAAGCAAGATCCGATGCTGTAAAGAACAATGTTGCATAGGAACCTGGAATGTCAGGTCCGTGAATCAAGGCAAATTGGAAGTAGTCAAACAAGAGATGGCAAGGGTGAATGTTGACATTCTAGGAATCAGCGAACTAAAATGGACTGGAATGGGTGAATTTAACTCAGATGACCATTATATCTACTACTGCGGGCAGGAATCCCTCAGAAGAAATGGAGTAGCCATCGTGGTCAACAAAAGAGTCCAAAATGCAGTACTTGGATGCAATCTCAAAAACGACAGAATGATCTCTGTTCGTCTCCTAGGCAAACCATTCAATATCACAGTTATCCAAGCCTATGCCCCAACCAGTGATGCTGAAGAAGCTGAAGTTGAACGGTTTTATGAAGACCTACAAGACCTTTTAGAACTAACACCCCCAAAAGATATCCTTTTCATTATAGGGGACTGGAATGCAAAAGTAGGAAGTCAAGAAACACCTGGAGTAACAGGCAAATTTGGCCTTGGAATGCGGAATAAAGCAGGGCAAAGACTAATCGAGTTTTGCCAAGAAAATGCACTGATCATAGCAAACACCCTCTTCCAACAACACAAGAGAAGACTCTACACATGGACATCACCAGATGGTCAACACCGAAATCAGATTGATTATATTCTATGCAGCCAAAGATGGAGAAGCTCTATACAGTCAACAAAAACAAGACCAGGAGCTGACTGTGGCTCAGATCATGAACTCCTTATTACCAGATTCAGACTCAAATTGAAGAAAGCAGGGAAAACTGCTAGACCATTCAGGTATGACCTAAATCAAATCCCTTATGATTATACAGTGGAAGTGAGAAATAGATTTAAGGGCCTAGATCTGATAGATAGAGTGCCTGGTGAACTATGGAATGAGGTTCGTGACATTGTACAGGAGACAGGGATCAAGACCATCCCCATGGAAAAGAAATGCAAAAAAGCAAATTAGCTGTCTGGGGAGGCCTTACAAATAGCTGTGAAAAGAAGAGAAACGAAAAGCCAAGGAGAAAAGGAAAGATATAAGTATCTGAATGCAGAGTTCCAAAGAATAGCAAGAAGAGATAAGAAAGCCTTCTTCAGCGATCGATGCAAAGAAATAGAGGAAAACAACAGAAAGGAAAAGACTAGAGATCTCTTCAAGAAAATTAGAGATGCCAAGGGAACACTTCATGCAAGGATGGGCTTGATAAAGGACAGAAGTGGTCTGGACCTAACAGAAGCAGAAGATATTAAGAAGAGATGGCAAGAATACATGGAAGAACTGTACAAAAAAGATCTTTATGACCCAGATAATCATGATGATATGATCAGTAATCTAGAGCCAGACATCTTGGAAAGTGAAGTCAAGTGGGCCTTAGAAAGCATCACTACGAACAAAGCTAGTGGAGGTGATGGAATTCCAGTTGGGCTCTTTCCAATCCTGGAAGATGATGCTGTGAAAGTGCTGCACTCAATATGCCAGCAAATTTGGAAAACTCAGCAGTGGCCACAGT
This sequence comes from Capra hircus, assembly GCF_001704415.2. Taxonomy (NCBI): domain Eukaryota; kingdom Metazoa; phylum Chordata; class Mammalia; order Artiodactyla; family Bovidae; genus Capra; species Capra hircus. The sequence continues at coordinate 63,572,428 of NC_030813.1, read as the reverse complement.
ACTGGAAAAGGTCAGTTTTCATTCCAATCCCAAAGAAAAGCAATGCCCAAGAATGCTGAAACTACCTCACAATTGTACTCATGGGAGGGAATGTGAGCCTGAAATACTTGAAGCCTGGGACTCAGTGTCTCACTCACTGCAGAAGATTCCACAGCGATCCAGGGTTCTTGCTGAGACCCTCAGATCCTCCCCAAACTTTATGGTTCAGAATCACACGATTTGAAAGTCAATCACAAAGATAATTTTGCAATACTCTACTTTATTTTTTCTGAGGAAAAAATAATACAGAAATCTAAGTTAGTTTCAATACTAAATTTGGGCACTTTTAATGTAAAACATCCTTTCCTTTAATAACTTAAAGTCAAACTAATTTCAGTCCTGTGGTGAAAATATCAGATCACCTAACCCCATAATGTTGTTCTCAGGCCATCCATCATGCAGTTTCCCCCAAACTTGATTGTTGTTGTTTTTTTTTTTTTTTAGTCTAAATTATGGAGATACATCTGCCTGGGGTGATCATAAAGTTTAGTCTATAAGACTTCAGACCATGGGTAGGATTTTAATAGCTGAGAAAGTATTGGGGAAATGGTATACTGCAGAGAAAGAGTTTAAGGCATAGGCAAGAAAGCATGAGACCTATTAAAGGCGTGATAAATGATCTGATTGGATACTCACGATACAATTGGATACAGAGGAGAAATAAACAGCAAAAGGGAATTAAAATGTGTTGTTTTTTGTGCTCTTAAGATTATCTCTATCAATTTTCAAAATTCACCCCATATATTCTTATTTTACTAGTGATAAAATTAAAGGAAAATGAAGTCATATATCTACTGAGTGGTGAATATAGCTCTGACATGTCTTTTCTACTGCGTATCACTGTCTCTTAGTAAGTCCATAAAGAATCATTGGGCCCAGGTATTAGTTGGCCTTTGATACAGAGTTAAATTCTTCAACTTCATTTATTTGAATAATAAATATATAAAAATTATAGCAAATAATATTCAAGTCTTTTTGAATAGACACTGTTACAGTCAGACTTGTGCTTTGGAAAATTAATCTGGTGGCTGAATTTAGAACTGATTGGGATGTAGAAAGAAATAATATTAGAATGCACCAGGCCCAAGTAAAATGTAGTCATGTAAGCAGAGTTATTAAGAGTATGGCAGCCATAGAGGTATGCTGCTTGGCTCTCCTTTTCAGAAAAAAACCTCCTAGTCAGCTGCTGCAAGTTGTACAGTTAGTGAACAGATTCTTTCTGTTTAGTGCTTTCAGGATTCACATTGGTTTTGGACCAAGGTCATGCTTTTTCCTGGGCAGCTATCTACCATTGATGACTGAGCATGTCAGGGGCCCTAGAGCCTGGTCACTTCTGCCCAATGCAGGTCACCTGTAATGAAAGTCCTTGTTCCAGAGCTTCCTACTGGGTTATCCAAGACTTTGTTAGATCTTTGCTGTGGTTGGAGGCTCTCTGCCAATCCTTTTCCTCTTTTACCCCCAAATCCTTGTCTTAAACATTTTTCAGATCTGTATCACAGTCTGAAGGCCTTCCCTACCCAATCTTTCCTTTCCCCCTTCTTTATATTTCACAGATGTTATCCCCAACAGATCTCATGTGCTCCTAACTCTGTCTCAGAAACAGAGATAATTAAAATGTGGAAATCAAAAGGTGAGAGATCTTAGAGCCCTTTGCTGGATGATGATGGTAATGATGAGATAAGACTGATCTTTGCATCACTTAAGTTTTTCTAGAGTCTCAGCCAGAAATAGTTTATAAGTGTGCAAAGTTTCTAGAACTGACAGGGTATCCAAAGAGGTGGCATCCAAGACAGAAAAAGTTAGAAAAAAAAAGTGTCAGGGGTAGTAAGAGGAGAATTGTGCCAAGTGAGAGAAGCAAGTTTTAGTTAGGAGGAGGGAATCAATACCCTAAAAACTGCCAAGCTGTCAAAGGAGGGTCAACACAGCAAAAAGTTCATGTTACCTGTTTTTTTGTTTCTGAAATGTGACTCTGATCTTCAGTATGAGTGTGTGAGTGTGTGTGTGTGTGTGTGTGTGTGTGTACGCGTGCACGTGCGCTAGTCACTTTAGTTGTATCTGATCCTTTGCAACCCCATGGACTGTAGACTGTCAGGCTCCTCTATCCATGGGATTCTCTAGGAAAGAATACTGGAGTGGGTTGCCATTCCCTCCATCTCAATATGAGCATAAATGGCTGTAAACAACAAGGATCAAGAGGGTTCACTAATCTTGAACTTGGGTCTAGAACTAAACCCAAAGAAATACCACCTTTCCATCAAGCAATAAGTATATAAATGTTTTTGATAAGGAATTGGTACAAGAATAATAATCACTTCTTATTAAGGCACACAGATATTTACTCTTGGAATGAATACTGTTGATCACAAGAGTAGAAACTCTGAAGATACACATTCACACATTTTGTTTGCATTTGTCTTGCGCTTCTGGATAGTTTACATTCATTTTCCACCTGAGTGAAGCAAATGGAACTAAACATGATGTCTCCTTATTTTCTAGAGTGTGTCTTTCAGATCAGTGTTATACATGTCATCTGCATTATGGCAGTTATGTAAAACTATGTTAAGAAAGGGGAAGTAGAAAAATAGGACTTTGAATAATGGCTTTACTTGTCTAATATTTAGCCCAATTAACTGTGTCATTTTCTTTAGTGATTTTCACTAAAGCTGGCCTATAGTCTTTACTATACAAAGTCGTGTGCTTTTTTATGTAATACAGTCATTTTAATTAAGGTCTTAACTCTGTCCTTCTATGTTATTTGAAGCTAGACATACTCATTAAGAAGGAATGGTGTCTTTCCAAGTAAAATTGGGCTATAATTTCTGTACCTGCTGTGTGTATTCAGAGAACAGTTCTCCAACTGTGACATTAATATTACATTATTTATCTTGAAAGAAACTTGCTGACTTATCTTAAGTGAAAGGCCAGGAGTATGCCCTACAGGGATAATAATGGAATTTTTTTTTTTTTGCGTTAAAGTATTAATCTAATTATTTCTTACTAGCACCAGAAGAAATACGTGACTACCTGCATTATTGTTAGCATCATTCTAGCTTATTCACATAATATTATTATATTTAAACTAATTTTAAAATCATATAGCTAAAGAGTTTTATATAAAGTTCTTTTATTGATCATTAATGTCAGAGTGTTGACAATGCTGGTGTATTTTTTGTCTAATATAATTTTCTCATTAATTCCACTAAGGACATATGCCAAAATTGGAACATAAAATATCTTACTTATTAATCATTGACTAAGGCGTTTAATGCTAACTAAGCATGTTTAATTAACTAAGCAAATTTAGGGCTTCCCTGGTAGTTCAGACAGTAAAGAATCTGCCTGCAATGCAGGAGACCTGGGATTGATCTCTGGGTAGGAAGATCCCCTGGAGAAGGAAATGGACACTCACTCCAATATTCTTGTCTGGAAAATTCCATGAACAGAGGAGCCTGATGGGCTACAGTCCATGGGGTTGCAAAAGAGTCAGACATGGCTTAGCAACTAAGTAACAACAACTGGTTTGCATGCTATTCACTTTAAGAAGGGCTGCAATTATATTTTTATTTACAGCATCAGAGCAGCAACCTCTGCTTGGACAGACATTCCCATTCAGGACATTGCTGTATGTGATGCTGTGGGCTACAGTATCATCTGAGATAATGTGTTCTGGAGGATCTAAAGCGGAAGAACCCTAGAGAGCCATTTGGTACGGTGCTTTCATTTCCACATTTCCTGCTGAGCTCATGAGAGATTTAGTTCAAGTCTTAATAATCTTCTTTCCCTTCAGATATGTTCTTCGCTTTGTATATTTATGGGCTTATAAAGCCAAAGTTAAAATCCCAATCAGTTAAGTTCAGTTCAACTGCTGAGTTGTGCCCAACTCTTTGTGACTCCATGGACTGCAGCACGTCAGGCTTCCCTGTCCATCACCAACTCCTGGAGCTTGCTCAGACTCATGTCAATCGAGTTGGTGATGCCATCCACCCATCTCATCTTTTGTTGTCCCCTTCTCCTCCTCCCTTCAATCTTTCCCAGCATCTGATGAGTTAGTTCTTTGCATCAGGTGGCCAAAAGTACTGGAGCTTTAGCTTCAGCATCAGTCCTTCCAAAGAAAATTCAGGACTGATTTCCTTTAGGCCTGACTGGTTAGATCTCCTTGAAGTCCAAGGGACTCTCAAGAGTCTCCAGCACCACAGTTCAAAACCACCGATTGTTTGGTGCTCATATTTCATTATGGTCCAACTCACATCCATACGTGACTACTGGAAAAACCATAGCTTTGACTAGACGGACCTTTGTTGGCAAAGTAATGTCTCTGCTTTTTAATATGCTGTCTAGTTTGGTTATAGCTTTTCTTTCAAGGAGTAAGTGTCTTTTAATTTCATGACTGCAATCACCAGCTGCAGTCATTTTGGAGCCCAAGAAAATAAAGTTTTTCACTGTTTCCATTGTTTCCACATCTATTTGCCATGAAGTGAAGGGACCGGATGCCATGATCTTTGTTTTTTTAAATGTTGAGTTTTAAGTCAGCTTTTTCACTCTCCTCTTTCACTTTCATAAAGAGGCTCTTTAGTTCCTCTTCACTTTCTGCCATAAGGGTGGTATCATCTGCATATATGAGGTTATTGATATTTCTCCCAGCAATCTTGATTCCAGCCTGTGCTTCATCCAGCCTGGGAGTTTGGATGATGTACTCTGTATATAAGATAAGTAAAATCCCAATACCTCCTACTAAACATGAAGAGATCTATTTCTTTTAAATAAAAGATTGTATATTTTGTTAGAAAGGGCACAAGCTCAGTGAGAGTCCCAGTTTATGATGACTTGGAGAGCTAAGGAGCGCTGGCCAGCATGACAGGTTTCTCTTTGTGCCACTGCCACACAGTCATTTGATGCTGAAGCTGAAGCTCCAATACTTTGACCACCTGATGTGAAAAGCCGACTTGTTAGAAAAGACCCTGATGCTGGGAAAGATTGAAGGCAGGAGAAGGGAATGACAGAAGATGAGATGGTTGGGTTATCTGACTCAATGGATATGAGCTTGAGCAAGCTCCAGGAGATGGTGAAGGACAGGGAAGCCTGGCGTGCTGCAGTCCATGGGGTCACAAAGAGCTGGACACAACTGAGTGACTGAACAACAATCCAGTTTCTTTCATGCAACCAAGAGGTGAGGTGACATTTGAATCTATTTATTTTTGGTTTGACATATTTTCATTCTTTCTCTGGAGCTTGAAGTCTGTCACTAAAAATGACCTCTGATCACCTATGAATTAGTTCAATCATGTGATATAGTAACTTTGGCTGATTAACAGGCCACCAGAGAGAAACTGATGAAATCAGTTAGTGGCTGCACCTAAGATGTAAAGTTCATGACTGGTTGATTTTGTCGCTTTGATTAGCACTATAAGGAAGTTAGGGTTGGAATTTAAAATATGGCAGAAAGTGCAGAAGAACTAAAGAGCCTCTTGATGAAAGTGAAAGAGGAGAGTGAAAAAGTTGGCATAAAGCTCAACATTCAGAAAACTAAGATCATGGCATCTGGTCCCATCACTTCATGGCAAATAGATGGGGAAACAGTGGAAACAGTGGCTGACTATTTTTCTGGGCTCCGGTGATTGCAGCCATGAAATTAAAAGACGCTTACTCCTTGGAAGAAAAGTTATGACCAACCTAGATAGCATATTAAAAAGCAGAGACATTAGTTTGCCAACAAAGGTCCATCTAGTCAAGGCTATGGTTTTTCCTGTGGTCATGTATGGATGTGAGAGTTGGACTGTGAAGAAGGCTGAGCGCCGAAGAATTGATGCTTTTGAACTGAGGTGTTGGAGAAGATCCTTGAGAGTCCCTTGGATTGCAAGGAGATCCAACCAGTCCATTCTGAAGGAGATCAGTCCTGGGTGTTCATTGGAAGGACTGATGTTGAAGCTGAAACTCCAGTACTTTGGCCACCTCATGCGAAGAGTTGACTCATTTGAAAACACCCTGATGCTGGGAAAAATTGAGGGCAGGAGGAGAAGGGGATGACAGGATGAGATGGTTGGATGGCATCACGGATTCAATGGAAATGGGTTTGGGTGGACTCTGGGAGTTGGTGATGGACAGGGAGGCCTGGTATGCTGCTGTTCATGGGGTCGCAAAAACTCAGAAATGGCTGAGCAACTGAACTGAACTGACTGAACAGAATGTATTGGATGTAGGGAAGTAAAATCAGTCAGTTCTGATAGTTTGCTATGACATCTCCCCAGTAATTATCTTTAGAATGATGACCAGGGTCTCTGGTTACAAATGTCAACTGAGACCCTGGGCTGAATGATCTTGCAATCATGAAATCATTTTGGCAAAGCCAAGCCTTTAAGGTATATAAATGTGTATATAATCATTTGAAAGAGAGCTTGCAAATGTCTCTAGTATTCTCATGTGGAGTCCTGTAGAGATCTGAGTCTGCTCAGCTATTCAAATGCAGATCTATCTAACATTCATACCTTTCCTTTAATATGGTAGCAAATTGTTATTATTAAAGCAGAGCCATGTAGTCTATGAACTCAATTAAATAGACAGTTCCACTAGTAGGATATAAGCCCCTCAAATTATTTTTTTATTTTCTTCCTTGTCTTTCCCTTGGCTCCCAGAATTTAGTCTTTTGAACACATTTTTTGAAACCTCACTCATGATACACAACTGCTAAAAGGTCTATTTTGTTTTTTATCTAGGTAACATATAGATCAGTTTTAATTTTATTAGCACAGTATGTTTTCTCCCCAGTGTTCTGCTTTGTGGAGAATCTTGTACTTGAGAATATAGTCTTGTCTAGTTGAATTGACAAGAAAGAAACAAACAAACCAAAAAACCAAACCAAAGAAGCCAAAAAATACTAAACGCTTTTGACCAGAGGAGAGTATGCTTATGTTTGAGATATAATAAAAGGGTAAAGACTTGATCAGTACATACACTAAATATATAAAATTTTCTATTCCTTATAGTGAATTGAGCTGATCCTGATGATATTCTGTCTCTACAGAACTTAAGTTAATGTTTTATGAGCACTGTGTGATAAGTTGTGTGTGTGCTCAGTCGTGTCTGACTCCTTGAGACTGTGTGGACTGTGGCCCGCCAGGTTGCTCTATCTATGGAATTTTCCTTGAAAGAATACTGGAGTGGGTTGCCATGTTGTCTTCCTCCACAGGAATCTTCCCTACCCAGAGATTGGACCTGAGTCTCCTGCATTGGCAGGCAAATTCTTTACTGCTGAGCTATCTGGCAAGCCTATATAGTAAAATTAGGGATATATCAATGGTCACTTAGGTAGCTAGGACCAATGGCATATTTTTGTTTAAGCTATCCATCCTGGTTGAATATACCTGCAGAATTTATTACTTAAACGTTAGTTCTCCTATTCACTTTGTATAAGTCTAACCAAAGAGTAATTTTGAAACGAATTCCTTAGGGCATTTTATTCTAATCTGCCAAGAACCTGTTTAAGAACATTTCTAATTTTCTTTAGTATGTTTGAATCTATCTGATATTCATTTTCTTTTGTATTTATTATTCATGAAAATTGTTATACTAAAAGCACAATTTTGAATGTTAAAAATAGTTTATATGATAAAATTAAAAATTAAAGGTTAGCTTATTGTTCCTAGTACTTAATAAGATATTCTCAAACGTAAGTACTGGCTTACTGGAAATGAGCAAAACCGGTAGAAATATCGAATAAAGAAAGTAGTAACTGTCTAAACCATCCAGACCTGAGAAACAGGCCAAAGTAGTTCAATTACAGTGTGTCCTGAAGGGTTTAAGAGAGGCAGTGAAGTGTTTTCTTGGGACTCAATGAAAGAATACAGAAACAAGAACAGAATAATGTGAACCAAAGTAAGGCTTAACAGTGAGGGTAGGGGATGGGGACACAGTTCACTACTTTCTTCCTTGTTGCCTAGAGAAGCCTGTGTTGGTAGTAGAAAGGGAAGGTTAACAGCATTGTTTCTCAAACTAACCTCTAGAGCACCATTGTTTCACATATTTATAGGAATTCCTTAGTATTAAAATTCTTTGTTTTTAATTCAATGATAATCTTTGGACAATTACTGTAAGAATATTCTCAGTCAGTGCTTGGCCTTTGTGTTAGAATGACTGGTTCTGTGTCTGTATTTGCATTGTTTTTTAAGTCTGTGTTATCCACCTGCTTTAATTTTGTAGCCAGTAACAGAGGAGAGAGGGTGTACTTAAGGTGTAAAGGATGCATGTCTAACTGATAAATAAATCCTAATAGTGTCATGTGATTCTCTGTAATTGGAAAGTTCATAGTAGTTTGAATAGAGAAAAATAGAACTAGTTAGTAATCTGCACGTTGATATATTGAAGTCAAAAGATCCCCCCCCTTAATGTGGTAGCCAGTTTAATTTTCAGATGAGTAAACTGATTTAGTTCGGCATAACCACAATATCTTTGGTCTATGTTAATACTAATATTAACATATTTTATCATGTAAACTATATTTGTGTTTTGTATGTTTTATAGTTAATAAAGACCTGAAAGTTCGGTAGGTCTATGTTATTTATTGTAGATTTATTTTATTTAGATAATATTCACATACAGTAAACTAGAACTTATTTTATGTACAATTCAGTGAGTTGTGACAAATGTATACATTTGCATAAAATACAACCCTATTAAAATACGGAAGTATCACACCAGGAAACACCATCCTGCCTTTCCTGTCAATTCTGAGACCATCACTCCACAGCAAGCCCCTTCAGACTTTTATCATTATAGATTAGTTTGGACTGTTTTTGAGCTTCTTATGATGGGATTATATAGCCTGTGCCCTTGTGTCATCATCTTCTTTTGCTCAGCTTATTTGTCCACGTTGTTGCATTATCAGTTCAGTTCTTTTATCTTTGCTATAAAAATCATTTTTTATAGCAAAATTGAGGGGAAAGGAATAGAGATTTCTCATATAATCCCTGTCCCCACACATGCACAACCTTCTCCATTATCAACATGTCCCACCAGAGTGATATATTTGTTACAGTTAATGAACCTACATTAACACATCATTATTAGCCGATGGTCTAAGTTATTGTTCAGTCTTGGTTTTGTAAGTTTTATGGGTAAATGTACAATGGCATGTATCCATCATTAGGTTATTTTCACTGCTCTGAAAATCCTCTGTGCTCTGCCAATTCACCTCTGCCCTCATCCTCCTACTCCTGGAAACTGCTGATCATTTTACTGTCTTTAGAGTTCTGCCTTTTTCAGAATGTTACTTAGAATCATACGATATAAAGTCTTTTCAAACTGGCTTCTTTCACTTAGTGGTGCATATATAAGTTTACTCCATGTCTTTTCATGACTTGATAACTCACTTTTTCTTAGCACTGAGTAATATTCCATTATCTGGATGTACTACAGTTTACTTATTTATTCATCTACTGAGGAACATCTTGGTTTTTTACAAGTTTTGGAAGTTATAATACAGTTGTGGTAAATATCTGTGTGGGGGTTTTTATGTGGACATGAGTTTTCAACTTCTAATGGTAACACCAAAGAGAGTGATTGCTGGGTCATAAGGTAAGAGAGTATGTTTAGTTTTGTAAGAAATTGATATTCTGTCTTCCAAAGTGTTTTCCCCACCGTCGGTAGGTGAGATTTCCTATTGCTCCCCATCCTCACCAGCATTTGGTGTTGTCACATGTTCTGGATATTCGCCATTCTGATAAGTGTGTGGTGGTGTCCCATTACTGTTTTAATTTGCATTTCTCTGGTAACATATGAAGTGGAACATCTTTTCATATGCTTATTTGCCATCTGTGTGTCTTCTTTGGTGAGTTATCTGTTAAACTCTTTGGACCGTTTCTAATTAGGTCTTTTGTTTTTTTATTGTTAAAGTTTTAACAGTTTGTTTCAGATAACGGCTCTATATCTGATGTGTCTTTTGCAAATATTTCCTCCCAGTCTGTGGCTTGTGTTCTCATTTTTTGGCATTGTCTTTTGCCGATTAGAAGTTTTAAATTTCAATGAAGTTTAGCTTATCAGTTATATCTTTCATGTATCATGCCTTTGGTCTTGTATCTAAAAAGTTATCACCAGAAAGATGGTCAACCTTTGGACAAATGCAGAAGTAGTAACCAAGTTCTTTCAGGTTTTCTCCTATAGGCCTTATATTTAGGTTGGCAATCCATTTTGAGTTAACTTTTATGATGGAAGTAAAGTATGTGTCAGAATTCATTTTTTGTCTGGATGTTCATTTGTTCTAGCGTCATTTGTTGAAAAAACTGTCTTTACTTCATTGTATTGCCTTTGCTTTTTGTCAAAGATTTGTGTATATTTATGTGGGCTCTCTGTTTAGTTGTGTTCATCTATTTGTCTGTTCTTTTGCCTGTACCTCACTGTCTTGATTATTGTAGCTTTGTAGAAATCTTAAAGTTGTGCAGTTTCAATCTTCCAACATTTTCTTCTCCTTCAATAATTTGTTGGCTATTCTGTGTCTTTTTGCCTCTTCCTATATGCTGTAGAATCATTGTTTGTTCTACAGAATAACTTTCTAGAGTTCAGTCTTTTATTGCTGAATAGTATTCCATTTTTGAATATGCCAGTTTGTTTACCCATTGATCTTTATGTGGACATTTAGAATGCCTCCAACTTTTGCTTGTTATGAATAAAATTTCCAGCATTCTTGTATGTTTCTTTATTCAGACATGTTTTGTTTCCCTTTTGAAAACCTAGGAGTAGAATTATTGTGTCAAATGATGTGCTAATTTCATAAGAGCATGCTAAACCATTGCTGAAAGTCACTGTACCATTTTCAGTTTCATCAACAATCCAGAGTTCCAGTTTCTTGATGTCCTTTCCAAGTTTTGTCACTCTCAGTCTTGAAATTTAGCTAATTTAGTGAGTTTGTGTGGTATTTGTGGTTTATTTTTTATTTATCTGATGACCAATGAAATCAAATGCCTTTATGTGCTTATTGAACATCTGTGTGTTTTATTTTTGGAATGTCTTTTCATGTAGTTTTTCCATTTGGTTTTGTCTTTAATTATTTGAATAATACTTTTATATTTTGTACAATTAATTCATTGGGCAGTTAAGAAACAATTATTGGATATTTAATTTCCAAATACTTGGCAATGATCTGAGATATAGTTATTGTTCTTTAATATTATGATCAGAGAACATAGTTTATATGATTCAGATTCTTTCAAAGTACTGGTCTATCTTGGAATATGTTCCTTCTCAATATTTTGGTGTAATGTTTTAAATTTGTCAATTATTCTAAGTTGGTTGATAGTGTTATTAAAATCTAATATATTCCTGTGGATTTTTTGTCTTGTTTTATCAATTACTGAGAGAGGAGGTTTAAATCCTTCAACAATAATTATGTAGCTATTTCTCACTTTAGTTATGTCATTTTGTTTTATGTATTTTGAAGCTCCATTATTAGGTCCATATGTATTTAGAATTATGATAAATGGTGAATTGAGGAATTGATCCTTTTTTCATTTGAATTATATCTGTTCATTTTTATAGTAGTCCTTACCTGGAGATTACTTTTTCTAAAAATCCACTACAGTTTTCTAAGGATTATTGTTATGAAGTTGTATCTTTTGTTATGTATCTACTTTTAAGTCATCTAAGTGTTTATATTTAATATGTGAAAAAGATTACATATACTTAATTCTTGTTTTTATAATTTTAATTTATAATTGTTCATTTTTAATAAAATATTAGTAAGTTTATGATTAATGTAATGATTGATATAGTTGTTTGTAAGCCTGTGTTGCTGTTTTGTCCTTATATTTGTGTCTTTTGATTTTTATTTTTTCATCTTTTTATATTCTGTCTCCTGAGTAGTTTTCAATATTGCATTATGTCTACTCCAGTAACTTTTTATATATTTTAAATTTATATGATAAAATTTGCTCTTTACAGTTGTGTAGGTTTTAAAAATGAATGGAATAATGTCTGTCACCACAATCAATATGTAGAACATATATAGCACAGAATCTTAACTCTCTTTATAGACAGCCTTTCTTCTCACATCCATCCCCAGGTGAGCACAGATCTGGTCTCCATCCCTGTAGTTTGTATTTTTCATAATATGAAACAAATACAAATATATAATATATATTTGTAATCAGCCTTTTGAGTCTGATTCTTTCAATTTGAAAACTGCATCTATGAGTCATATTGCTGTATGTATTGATAGATCATTCTTTTTTATCAGTACTTTGGCCACCTCATGGGAAGAGTTGACTCATTGGAAAAGACTCTGATGCTGGGAGGGATTGGGGGCAGGAGGAGAAGGGGACGACAGAGGAAGAGATGGCTGGATGGCATCACTGACTCGATGGACGTGAGTCTGAGTGAACTCCAGGAGTTGGTGATGGACAGGGAGGCCTGGCGTGCTGCAATTCATGGGGTCGCAGAGCTGGACGCGACTGAGTGACTGAACTGAACTGAACTGAACTGATGAATGTACCAGGGTTTTAACCATTTTTTGAGTTAAAATATAGTAGGGCTATTAACAGTTTTTGGAGGTTATGAATAAGCAGACTGTCGATATTCCTGTACATATTTCTGTTAATATAAATTTTTACTTCTCTTCAATGAAGAACTGTGCAGTATTCACAGTACCTATGAGAGTGAGTGACAGAGTTCTTGCTCTCAAAACTTATTTTTATAAGAAGTTGCAGAATATTTATTTTTAATTCAACTTCTTATTATTTTATTCATATTTATAAATGTCAATGTTTGAAGTGTTTTATGATATCTTATTTATTTAAAAATTCATATGCTGTTATGTTCTGCAAAATTTAGAGGGTATTAACTATTCTATTAAGGTTTTGATTTTGGATCTTTGAGAACTCCAGTAAAGTATTTGGACCCCAAAGCCTCCAAAACATGCAGATAACACAAAGGCAAATTTGCTGACTCTATTAACAGGTAATATATAACATTTATCATAGTATTAAAACCACAAGATCTATTGCCAGAGATTAGGGTTTGAGTTTCATTTCTACATTTTACTAGCTGAGTGAATTTAGGGAGTTTATTGTATCTCACTAAGCGTCAGTTTGTTTATTTGTAAGATATGGATAAAAACCAAATCTACCATAAGGGCTTCCAGAAGATTAAGTAAGCTAATACTAGTCACACATTTTGGATAACACTTGGCATTCTATGTATGTTAGTTATTAATATTAGTAGTAATTATACTTTTTAGATTATATTATTTGATATTTAATAAATGATTGGTATAAATGCTTTATAATCAGTTAGTACTTTGAAGTATTTGATAGAACTTGAGAACTTTATCATTGTCCTATGTTCTCTCAAAAGAGTTTTAACATTTTCTCTAAGTGTGCAATTTTATATTAGTTTTCTGTTGTTGCCATAACAAATTAACACAAATTTAGTGGCTTAGGCAACATAAATGTATTATAATCCATAGATCAGAAGCTCAGTAAGGGTTTCATGGAGCTAAAATCAAGGTGTTGGCAGGCCGACAGTCCTTTCTGATGGCTCTAAAGGAGAATCTATTTCCCCGCTCATTTGGGTTTTTGGCAGAATTAAGTTTTTATGGTTGTAGAACAAAGGACCTCATTTTCTTGTTGGCTGTACACAGAGGTCATTTCTAGCTTCTAGAGGCCACTGGCATTCCTTGGCTTGTAGCCCCATTTTATCCTTGTTTAAGGCCTGCAACAAAGGCTTCCCTCATAGCTCAGTCCGTAAAGAATCTGCCTGCGGTGCAGGAGACCCAGGTTCAACCCCTGGGTTGGGAAGATCCCCAGGAGAAGGAAATGGCAACCCACTCCAGTATCCTTGCCTGGAAAATCCGATGGATAGAGGAGCCTGATGTGCTGCAGCCCATGGGATTGCAAAGAGTCAGGCAAGACTGAGCGACTAACACTTCACTTCACTTCACTTCAAGGCTTGCAGCAGTGGACTGAGTTCTCATATTACATCTCTGACCCACTCTTCCACTGTCTTGAATTTTAAGAATGCATTTGTTTAGATTGGGCTCACCCAGATAATCCAATGTAGTCTCCACAATTCTAGGCCCTTAAATTTAACATCAGCAAAGTCTTTCGTTCTCATTGAAGATAACATAACCACAAGATCTGAGGATTAGGTACCACTCCAGTACTCTTGCCTAGAAAATCCCATGGGTGGAGGAGCCTGGTGGACTGCAGTCCATGGGGTCACTAAGAGTTGGACACGACTGAGCGACTTCCCTTTCACTTTTCACTTCCATGCACTGGAGAAGGAAATGGCAACCCACTCCAGTGTTCTTGCCTGGAGAATCCCAGGAATGGAGGAGCCTGGTGGGCTGCTATCTATGGGGTCGCACAGAGTTGGACACGAGTAAAGCAACTTAGCAGGAACTTGGCAGCAGTAGGCTTTTTTTTTTAAAAAAATCCTTTGCAGGAAGAGAGGTATTATTTGGGCCTACAACAGATTCTAAAAACTTTAGGAAATCTCTGTTAGTTCAGGACTCACATATAAGACATGGCACCTCAAAGATGATAGACTTTGCTTTCTAATATCCATTTCCACTGAAAGTATTAATTGATGCCATATGTCCTATTAGAGGAACTAATAGTTTTCTGATCTTTGTTGTAACAAAGGTTGGCTGAACCATTGCCACTGTGTAGTAAGAAATGGGGAAGAAAAAAGAACAGATATGGGATTGAACTAACAAGGTAAAAAGGAACAAATATATATAAAGAATGCAAAAGCATTTGGTTTGTGTCTGTTTGTGTGTGTGTGTGTGTGTATGTGTGTGTATGTGTGTGTGTGATCTTGGCCTTGGAATATAGAATGAAGCAGGGCAAAGGCTAACAGAGTTTTGCCAAGAGAACACACTGGTCATAGCAAACAACCTCTTTCAACAACACAAGAGAAGATTCTACACATGAACATCACCAGATGGTCAATACTGAAATCAGATTGATTATATTCTTTGCAGCCAAAGATGGAGAAGCTCTATACAGTCAAGGAAAACAAGACCAGAAGCTGACTGGGTAGCTCAAATCATGAACTCCTTATTGCCGAATTCAGACTTACGTTGAAGAAAGTAGGGAAGACCACTAGACCATTCAGGTATGACCTAAATCTAATCCCTTATGATTATAGGAAGTGGAAGTGAGAAATAGATTTAAAAGACTAGACCTGACAGAGTGCCTGATGAACTGTAGACGGAGGTTCATGACATTGTACAGGAGACAGGGATAAAGACCATCACCAAGAAAAAGAAACACAAAAAAACAAAATTGCTGTCTGAGGCGACCTTACAAATAGCTGTGAATAGAAGAGAAGCAAAAAGCAAAGGAGAAAAGGAAAGATATGCCATTTGAATGCAGAGTTCCAGAGAATAGCAAGGAGAGATAAGAAATCCTTCCTCAGTGATCAGTGCAAAGAAATAGAGGAAACCAATAGAATGAGACAGACTAGAGATCTCTTCAAGAAAATTAGAGATACCAAGGGAACATTTCATGCAATGATGGACTCAATAAAACAGAAATGGTATGGACCTAACAGAAGCAGAAGATATTAGGAAGAGGTGGCAAGAATACACAGAAGAACTATACAAAAAATATCTTCATGACCCAGATAATCACGATGGTATAATCACTCACCTAGACATCCTGGAATGCAAAGTCAAGTAGGCCTTAGGAAGCATCACTACCAACAAAGCTAGTGGAGGTGATGAAATTCCAGGTCAGCTATTTCAAATACTTAAAGATGATGTTGTGAAAGTGTTGCACTCAATATGCCAGCAAGTTTGGAAAACTCAGCAGTGGCCACAGGACTGGAAAAGGTCAGTTTTCATTCCAAAAGAAAGGCAATGCCAAAGAATATTCAAACTACAACACAGTTGCACTCATCTCACACGCTAGTAAAGTAATGCTCAAAATTCTCCAAGCCAGGCTTCAGCAATACGTGAACCGTGAACTTCCAGATGTTCAAGCTGGTTTTAGAAAAGGCAGAAGAACCAGAGATCAAATCGCCAACATCTGTTGGATCATCGAAAAAGCAAGAGTTCCAGAAAAATATCTACTTCTGCTTTATTGATTATGCTAAAGACTTGATTGTGTGGATGACAATAAGCTGTGAAAAATTCTTCAAGAGGTGGGAATACCTGACCTGCCTCTTGAGAAATCTGTATGCAGGTCAGTATCAACAGTTAGAATTGGACATGAAACAACAGACTGGTTCCAAATAGGAAAAGGAGTACATCAAGGCTGTGTATTGTCACCCTGCTTATTTAACTTATATGCAGAGTACATCATGAGAAACGCTAGGTTGGAGGAAGCACACGCTGGAATCAAGATTGCTGGGAGAAATATCAATAACCTCAGATATGCAGATGACACCACCCTTATGGCAGAAAGTGAAGAAGAACTAAAGAGCCTCTTGATGAAAGAGAAGAAAGAGGAGAGTGAAAAAGTTGGCTTAAAACACAACATTCAGAAAACTAAGATCATGGCATCTGGTCCCTTCACTTCATAGGAAATAGATGGGGAAAACAGTGACAGATTTTATTTTTCTGGGCTCCAAAATCACTGCAGATGGTGACTGCAGCCATGAAATTAAAGGATGCTTACTCCTTGAAAGGAAAGTTATGACCAACCTAAACAGCATATTAAAAAGCAGAGACATTACTTTGTCCACAAACGTCCGTCTAGTTAAGGCTATGGTTTTTCCAGTAGTCACGTATGGTTGTGAGACTTGGACCGTGAAGAAGGCTGAGCACTGAAGAATTGACACTTTTGAACTGTGGTGTTAGAGAAGACTCTCGAGAGTCCCTTGGACTGCAAGGAGATCCAACCACTCTATCCTAAAGGAAATCAGTCCTTAATATTCATTGGACATGTTGAAACTGAAGCTCCAGTACTTTGGCCACCTGATGCAAAGAGCTGACTCATTTGAAAAGACCCTGATGCTGGGAAAGGTTGGGGGCTGGAGGAGAAGGGGATGACAGAGGATGAGATGGTTGGATGGCATCACTGACTCACGGACATGAGTTTGAGTAAACACCAGGAGTTGGTGATGGACAGGGAAGCCGGGGATGCTGCAGTCCATGTGGTCTCAAAGAGTCGGAATATGGCTGAGCTGAACTGAATCTTTCTCTTTCTATAGATGTAGATAAAACGATACACACACCCACACACACACACACACACACACACACACACACTCTTTGAGTTAATTCCGTTTTCCCTTGTGGTTCAGCTGATAAAGAATGTGCCTGCAATGTGGGAGACCTAGGTTTGATCCCTGGGTTGGGAAGATCCCCTGGAGAAAGAAAAGGCTGCCCACTCCAGTATACTGGCCTGGAGAATTCCATGGACTACATAGTCCTTGAGGTGGCAAAGAGTCGGACAGGACTGTGCGACTTTCACTTTAATTTTCACATTCATTGAAATACTGGAACTTTTGAAACAGGTTTTTCTCTTGCTCTTAATTTGTTTGGGTATTTTGTTAGGGGTCCTAAGCACTCTGGAAGAATCAATAACACACCCATTTAAAATTCCTTTTACAATTTGACTGACCCTGGAGGTCCCTGGTGGCTCAGCTGGTAAAGAATCTGCCTGCAATGCCGGAGATCTAGATTCAATCCCTGGGTTGGGAAGATCCCCTGGAGAAGGGAAAGGCTACCCACTCCAGTATCCTGGCCTGGAGAATTCCATGGACTATATAGTCCATGGACTGTATAGTCCATGGCTGTGCAAACAGTTGGACACGACTGAGTGACTTTGACTCACTTCACTTCCACTATACACCGAAAACAAATTTGCAAATTCTTGCTGTATGTAGTGTGTTTCTTCTTTCTTCAATAAATAAAGCATGAATTGTAGTAAAAATACTTTGAATTAACAAAAAAGCTTTTGAAAATTTTAAAGCAGACTATATTACAAGTATTAATTACCTTTTTAACTGTAAATTTCTACATTACCTTTGGTCTTAATCCCATAGGCAATAAATTGTGTAGGTAATATCTTCATTTTGGATATAAAGTTGGTGAGGCTCAGTGCTGCCCACCATTAAACTATAGATTCAGGATTTAAACCTGTTTGTTTCCTTGCCTCTAAAATGCAATGGCACTGGAAAATAGGAAGAAATCTCGTTTTTTTCCTGCTTTAAATTTCAAATGTACCTCTCTATTCAAAAAAGGCCTCAGTTGTCTATTTATCTACTTTGTTTTATTGTGAGTATATATAAGGTCTTATGAAGAGAAATTCTTCTATTATAAGTAAAATTTATTTGCTTCACCATCTTCTCTTTTTTCCTTGCTCTAAATAGGTCAATTCAAAATATATACTTTGGAAAATTCCTCTGATTAACTCTATCATAGTTAGATTAATTAATTTGTAATTGTAATTTGCTTTACATTTTAATTTATTATTAGATTGAACACTTTAGAGATGTTTATTACTTGTGTGTATTTTTTCTTTTATGACATATCAGTTCAGATCCTTATCTGAATTAATTCATTTTTTTACATACATAATTAAATATTTCTGCTTTTGTTATTTGAATTTATTAAATGGGTTTTCCTCTATACTTCTTCAACCCTGTTTAAAAATAAAAGACTTCTCCCATTCAGGGATTTATTATGTACCGTTTTTATTTTATTCTAAGTTTCTTTTGATATCAGAGCCGACATATAATTTTATTCATTTTTTAAATAAGTGCTCATCAATTATTTTTATATCTCCTAATTAAGATATGTAGTTTTCTCCAAGTAGATATCACACATTCAATGCTTGGAATATCTTAATTTTATGATATAATGACTTTTTATATTTTCTGTTACTGCTGTAACAAAGTTTGCACTTTTATCTTCTCAGCCACTTGAATATTTTTTATCCCTAATTTTTCAGTTAATATTTTGTAAACAGTCATACTTCCTCTTATAATTGTAGTTTTTCTGTATGTTTCATGTTCTGTTGTTGTTTTATAGATCAGAAATAACAACAATTTTGGGGTCTTTCTTTTGGATGGGTGCCCTCAGTGACTCACCATAAATAGAAATAAATAAATGCTAATTATGTGAGTATGACATGATTCTTGCCTGTAAGGAAGTGTTCTTTATGAAACTTACCTTATAAATTTTCAATTCTATGAAGATGATCCTTTTCCTAGCTAGTTTTATTGATGATATGTTATTTTAGAGTCTAATATTAAGCTATTTCGTACTTATGAGGTGAATCTTTGTTGGTATTTTTGACTTACGATTTTAATATTCAGTTCAATTCAATTTGCTAATATTTTATTCAAAATTTTAAAATTTTATTTTGTAATTCTTCAGTAATTTCTTTTATTGTGGTCAGAGGTCTTTGGAAGTTATAATCTCATTGAATTAGGATCATTATCATCTTTTCTATTCTCTAAAAGACTACCATTTTTCTTGTATCTATATTGCACCTTAACAAGTATTATCTAGTCTGGAAAGCATAAGAAATTCACCAGTAATTCTCTATTCACTATTAAAACTGTCATTCCTGCAGAAGATTCTTTTATCTCTTTAAAATGTCTCCTGTGACTAATGGTCTTTTCAAGATTTTCAAATTTTTCTTTGCTTATTTGTTCTTGTGAAGTATTTCACTTAAAAATGATTTTCCATTTCATTGAGATAATCGACTTTGTTAACATAGACTGGTACATAGTATCATATTTCTCAAATATTTTTATATGTGTTATATGTGCATTTTTTACTCCTAACTTTATAAAAATCTTAGATATATAATTAAAAAATGTTTGACAGAATAATTATTGTATTTAATTGTCTATTTGAATGCTTCTATTTTTATCTAAAACCATTTTTCCTGGTATTATCCCTTGTCTGATGAAAAGTCTTTAAACCTTTTTCACATATATTATTATCATTTTGGATGTATTTTAGGTAATCTGTGGTTGTATGTTTGGATTTCATTTCTATTATAAAACTATATAGCCAAGTACTTTAAAATTTCTGATGTATATTTATTTATTTAATATCTTCAGTTCCAAATATTTATGGTTGTTATTTTAATGTTTTATTCCTTTGTGATCAGAATATGTATATTAGAGTGTATCTTGGATTTTTTATTCTGTTTATAGAGTTTCTCATATTATTACATATACTCCTCAAACCTATGTTTTAAAAAGTTGTGTATTATTGCATCATATGGTTTTTTGAAATTTTTTCCATAAAGTTACAATTCAAATCCTATGAAGCTTTTATTAACGTAGTTAATGCCTTGGTAAACTTACTCTTGCAGCTAAATCTGCATGCCTATCTCTGTTTATTTTCTTAATGTAAACTTCTAAAACTAATAATCTTGGATAAAACTGGCATTAACATTTAATTTAAATAAAGGAAAAAAGACTGATGAGGTTTTTGCCGAATATGTCTTATTTAATTTATTCCTATATAATGTTGTAGTTAAAACTGTGTGTACTTGGAATTTTTTGAAGATTTCTTGGTGGCTTAATGCAACAGATGTATGCTATATAATGAAGAGAATTTTTCTTTTGTTCTTTGCTGTGTTCTGGTTACTGGAGGAATGCCTAGCATGTAGTAGACACCTAATGTATTCAGTGACTTTTAAAAAGTGTTCAGTGGCTTATTGAAATAAAAAGTATTAATGTAATATCTCTCTGTAGAATGCTAAGTTCAATATACTATAGCTATTAACTCAACTTTATTAATTCTATTCTTCAAATTCTGTCCTAATTTCTGCATTTTCAACTGACAGTAAAATTGGTAGTGCTATCCAGAGTTACATTCTGTTCAGTTTTTCTCATACTTCTGATATTCTTTGCACCATATATTTTGATGATACCTCCTTTAGTGTGTTAAGGATTATGAATATTTTATTTTTCTATGCATACTCATTTTTAAATATATAAAGTGATTAAACTTTGTAAAAATTTATCTGGCAACTAATAATATAGCCACTACACCTTTTTACATTTGGATTTGCCTTATGTTTTTGCCTTTGTCCATTTTTGTATCATCAATCTCATCCACCTTCATACAGCACATCTCTAACTCAGCTGCTATATTATCTTCACTTTCTCATCTCTTACATATTATCAGATGAAGTGATCATTTCATAAATGTGTGGAGAAACAGATGAGTGATGGCGTCAGCTTCGAGTAATCACCAGGACCTTCCTTGAAGGACTGTCAGTTATGTATGGTCCTTAGGTATTCCGTGAAGACTTGACTTTAGTTATACCCAACTTGTGCTCAGTTCTGCCCTTGACAGTTGCACTATTGCCGTGCATCCCTTGCAGGATGTGGTAAAGCACATTATTTGAGAAGTATTGAGTTATGTCTTTAAGATGGTAGCATATGTTTTTATTGAGAATATCTCCAACAAAAGACTTCCTTAATTTACTGGTGACTTAATTTAAGCATCTGATGCTTTCTATACAGCCTGCTGTTCGGCATAATTAATATTCATGATAGGACTCACATCTTTCCTGATCTTTGTATTAGATTTCCTATCCTTATCTTCAGTTGTCAATGAAAAGATACAGTGTTTTTCACAAGGTCTGATAAAGTACCTGTGTATTCTATGATGTACTCATTCCATTGTCTCCATATGGATAAAATGAAAAGGCTTCAGTGCATTCAGCTCATTATTTGGGCCATTGAACAACAACAACAACAACAACAACAACATCAGCAAAAGAATGGCATTGATCTCCATTCATTTGTGCAAATAGTTGAGAATATGGTAGGCATAGTAAAATGACTTAGTCATTACATTTGGTTTCAGTGTTTATCTGTCAAGTCGCTCTCACCTAAGGATTGCTTTTCTCCCCAGGAGATATTTGGCAACATCTGAAGACATTTTAACAGTTTAGGTTATAGCAATGGTGGTAGTTTAAAAAATGTATTGAGGGTAAAGGCCAGGGTGCTGGTAAACGTCTTATAGTTCACAGTACAGCAAAGAATTATCCAGTCCCAAATGTTAGTAGTGCCAAGGAAGAGAATCCCTGGTCTCTCAGATAAAACAAAAGGCATTTTTGAAAGAGTAGAATGAGTATGGAACATGTGTGTTGTGTGGTGTGATCAAAATATAATCATTCATAATGGAATTATTATGATGAATTTGTCTTTTCCTAACTATTGAAAAATTTTTAAAGAGAAAGATGAATACAGTGAGAAGGAACCTACTCCTCTTTTATTTATACGTGTCTTGCCTACTTCATAAGTGGAAAAGCAAGTGAGAGACTGGGAAACTGGAAGTGCTTTGTAAGAAGTAAAATAGTTCATAAATGTAGGATAGAATTGCAGATAAAGACCATTTATTAGGCACTTATGCTCTATCATACCACTGAGAATAACATCTGAATAATATTCCACTCTCTTCTTGTTGAAGGACTGAAATTCATAAACTTGTGATGAACACCTTTAGAAGTGGAGATACTTGATTTGAAACAACATTTAAGGTATTTGTGTAATAGCTGTGTATGACAAGGAAGGCTGTAGGTACTGGACCGTGTTTCTCTCATCTTCTTTCCAGTAGAGCAAATCCACTCTCATCTCTTAGAAACTTACTGAAATTCTGTGTAGAATGTGCTTAAAACAGAGGATTTGACTGTTAAGGACACCAGTTGGAAAAAAACATTTGTTGATCTAGTCCAAGTTCTTCTATGAAAATTAAGAATATTGAAATTTAGAAGATGTGACTTACTCAAGATTGTGTAGTTATAAAGCAATTGAACGGTGAGTGAAATTTAGGTCTTCTGACTCATTCAAGTGTTTTTTTTTTAGCATATTGCATTAATCTTTATGTCTCTTAAAGTGTGATGATCTGAGAGAAATTTGGTCCGTGTTTTACTTGAGGGTTCATTAGTTTCTGTGGAGTAACTGTATGGAAACTTATTTGTGCCCTTTTTCCCTTGTAAATTGCTATCTCCAAATTAACAAGAAAGATGAACAATACATTTTTCTACTGAAAAAATGGCAATGGCAGATTAATTTAAATTCATACGGTGTCACATTTATTATATCAAGAACGACATGATTAGCCCATCATTAAGACTCTGAGATCTGTTTTCTCTCATTGAATCCAAATCATTTTCTCAGTGCTTTAATAATAGAATAGAGGATATTATATTGAGTGCATATGGTTTTCTAAAAGAAGATAATTGTAAAATACTATGATTGTTAATGTGTATAGGAACTAATTTTATTCCTATCATCATTGAATTAAAATATCCCCAATTAGGGGTGTGTCTGTATGTTATTAATACTCTGGTTCTTTGTTTTTCTTGACATCATGAAAGGATGTAAAATTAAGAACATGAATTTAGTATACTGTATTGGTGTTTTTCTTTCTGGCTTACTTCACTCTGTATAATCGGCTCCAGTTTCATCCATCTCATCAGAACTGATTCAAATGAATTCTTTTTAACGGCTGAGTAATACTCCATTGTGTATATGTACCACAGCTTTCTTATCCATTCATCTGCTGATGGACATCTAGGTTGTTTCCATGTCCTAGCTATTATAAACAGTGCTGCGATGAACATTGGGGTACATGTGTCTCTTTCAATTCTGGTTTCCTCGGTGTGTATGCCCAGAAGTGGGATTGCTGGGTCATAAGGTAGTTCTATCTGCAATTTTTTAAGGAATCTCCACACTGTTCTCCATAGTGGCTGTACTAGTTTGCATTCCCACCAACAGTGTAGGAGGGTTCCCTTTTCTCCACACCCTCTCCAGCATTTATTGCTTGCAGATTTTTAGATCGCAGCCATTCTGACTAGTGTGAAGTGGTACCTCATTGTGGTTTTGATTTGCATTTCTCTAATAATGAGTGATGTTGAGCATCTTTTCATGTGTTTGTTAGCCATCCGTATGTCTTCTTTGGAGAAATGTCTATTTAGTTCTTTGGCCCATTTTTTGATTGGGTCGTTTATTTTTCTGGAATTGAGCTGCATAAGTTGCTTGTATATTTTTGAGATTAGTTGTTTGTCAGTTGCTTCATTTGCTATTATTTTCTCCCATTCAGAAGGCTGTCTTTTCACCTTGCTTATATTTTCCTTTGTTGTGCAGAATGGAATTTAGAAAGATGGCAATGACGACCCTGTATGCAAGACAGCAAAAAAGACACAGATGTGTATAACGGACTTTTGGACTCAGAGGGAGAGGGAGAGGGTGGGATGATTTGGGAGAATGGCATTCTAACATGTATACTATCATGTAAGAATCGAATCGCCAGTCTATGTCTGATGCAGGATACAGCATGCTTGGGGCTGGTGCATGGGGATGACCCAGAGAGATGTTATGGGGAGGGGGCTGGGGGTGGGGTTCATGTTTGGGAACACGTGTAAGAATTAAAGATTTTAAAATTTAAATAAATAAATAAATAAATAAAAATGAAAAAATGAAAAAATGAAAAAAAAGAACATGTATTTAATTTGTATGTAATAATGTACTAATAGTAAAATTTAATAGTACAAATTAATGTATTAATGTGTTAAGAGTTCTTACAATTAGAGCCATTCTGTCCATCAAAAATCTATTGCCAAACTGAGAAGAAGCAGATAACTCCAGAAATGTAATTTTTTTTTCATGGACTTTCTTTAGAAGTCATGCCTTCTTCAGCAATCCATGCAAAGAAATCGAGGAAAACAACAGAATGGGAAAGACTAGAGATCTCTTCAAGAAAATTAGAGATACCAAGGGAACATTTCATGCAAAGATGGGCTCGATAAAGGACAGGAATGGTATGGACCTAACAGAAGCAGAAGATATTAAGAAGAGGTGGCAAGAATACACAGAAGAACGGTACAAAAAAGATCTTCACGAACCAGATAATCACGATGATGTGATCACTCATCTAGAGCCAGACATCCTGGAATGCGAAGTCAAGTGGGCCTTAGAAAGCATCACTATGAACAAAGCTAGTGGAAGTGATGGAATTCCAGTTGAGCTCTTTCAAATCCTGAAAGATGATGCTGTGAAAGTGCTGCACTCAGTATGCCAACAAATTTGGAAAACTCAGCAGTGGCCACAGGACTGGAAAAGGTCAGTTTTCATTCCAATCCCAAAGAAAGGCAATGCCAAAGAATGCTCAAACTACCGCACAATTGCACTCATCTCACATGCTAGTAAAGTAATGCTCAAAATTCTCCAAGCCAGGCTTCAGCAATATGTGAACCGTGAACTCCCTGACGTTCAAGCTGGTTTTAGAAAAGGCAGAGGAACCAGAGATCAAATTGCCAACATCCGCTGGATCATGGAAAAAGCAAGAGAGTTCCAGAAAAACATCTATTTCTGCTTTATTGACTATGCCAAAGCCTTTGACTATGTGGATCACAATAAACTGTGGAAAATTCTTCAAGAGATGAGAATACCAGACCACCTGACCTGCCTCTTAAGAAATCTGTATACAGGTCAGGAAGCAACAGTTAGAACTAGACATGGAACAACAGACTGGTTCCAAATAGGAAAGGGTGTATGTCAAGGCTGTATATTGTCACCCTGCTTATTTAACTTCTATGCAGAGTACCTCATGAGAAGCTCTGGACTGGAAGAAACACAAGCTGGAATCAAGATTGCCAGGAGAAATATCAATCACCTCAGATATGCCGATGACACCACCCTTATGGCAGAAAGTGAAGAGGAGTTAAAAAGCCTCTTGGTGAAAGTGAAAGAGGAGAGTGAAAAAGTTGGCTTCAAGCTCAGCATTCAGAAGATGAAGATCATGGCATCCGGTCCCATCACTTCATGGGAAATAGATGGGGAAACAGTGGAAACAGTGTCAAACTTTATTTTGGGGGGCTCCAAAATCACCACAGATAGTGACTGCAGCCATGAAATTAAAAGACGTTTACTCCTTGGAAGAAAAGCTATGACCAATAGGCCTCATATTCAAAAGCAGAGACATTACTTTGCCAACTAAGGTCCATCTAGTCAAGGCTATGGTTTTTCCAGTGGTCATGTATGATGTGAGAGTTGGACTGTGAAGAAAGCTGAGTGCTGAAGAATTGATGCTTTTGAAGTGTGGTGTTGGGGAAGACTCTTGAGAGTCCTTTGGACTGCAAGGAGATCCAACCAGTCCATTCTGAAGGAGATCAACCCTGGGATTTCTTTGGAGGGAATGATGCTGAAGCTGAAACTCCAGTACTTTGGGCACCTCATGCGAAGAGTTGACTGATTGGAAAAGACTCTGATGCTGGGAGGGATTGGGGGCAGTAGGAGAAAGGGACGACCGAGGATGAGATGGCTGGGTGGCATCACGGACTCAGTAGACATGAGTCTGAGTGAACTCCAGGAGATGGTGATGAACAGGGAGGCCTGGTGTGCTGCGATTCATGGGGTCACAAAGAGTCGGACACGATTGAGTGACTGAAGTGAACTGAACTGAAAACTACCATGTCTTCTCAATTTGTAATGAATGTGGGATTATAGAACAGTTTCTCCATTGATGAAAAATGTTTGACATGGATGATCCACAAGAAGTCTTCCTGTCTTACCATGACGTCTATGATACTTTAATGACAGGAGATGAGGATGGTGTTGGGGGGTCAGTGTCACAATATCATCTCTGCTCTAGGGGAGAAAGCCCTCCCTTTCTTGCTCAAACAGGGAAGTGATTGAAACTCTGAATCAGCATCACCAACACATCGTCTTTGTCATCATCATCATCACAACATGACACCGAGTGTGCGTTCACTGTGTACCAGTGCCTTGCATACATTACCTTATTTAACTTTCACATAGCTGGTGTGAATCTCTGCTGGCCATTTCTTCATACTTGCTGTATAGACAGATTCACTGAGGCTCACAGTAGTTAGGTAATTTAGCTCAAGTGTATACTTCTGGTAACTGTCAGACTGTGATTTGTACCCAGGTCGCTCTTATTTTCTATTCTAATTTTTTTTTTTTTCTACAACTGCATCCCACAATTAACTGAAAGCTACTACAAAGATGGGCTGCAGTCTCTGCAAAATAGATAATGTTCTGCTATTGATATAGATAATGATATTGATAACATCCATGAATAACAAACACTTATGGAAACTAGAGTAGGAAGTTCAGAGACATAAAATTTCTAGAAATTCAAAAGGTAAGAAGATAAATGGATGTATTTGAGAAAGGCAGAACTAAATAAACATAGGAATGAACTAGTGACAGTATTATACAAAAGTAAAGACAGCACTGACCTGAGGTTTCAAGCAAATAGTTGAGTGGGCATAATTTTTATAAGTGAAATATGTTCCTGAGGTTTGACCCACATTTGTAAATCTTTCATGAAGTTGTAACAGTGTATCACTGATGGCTGAAAGACCAACCAAAAGATTCACTCAACTGCTGTTGATTCTGGCATGTTTGTGTCTATGTGTGTTAGTTGCTCAGTCGTGTCCAACTCTTTGTGACCCTATGGACTGTAGCCTGCCAGGCTCCTCTTTCCATGGAATTCTCCAGGCAAGAATACTGGAGTGGGTTGCCATTCCCTTCTCCAGGGTATCTTCCTGACCCTGGGGTTGAAGCTGGGTCTTCTACATTGTAGGTGGATTCTTTTCTGTTTGAGCCACCAGGGAATCCTGGCATAGCTAATCTGAAGTGTGAGGCTTTTAGTTACACTGAGAAGTACAAAGACAATAGAAAAAGCTGGCAGGCTCATGTGCATTTTTTTTCTGAATCATTGGGGCTTTTCTATATAGGACATAAAGTACATGCAGCAGCCAGATTGTGAGGTATTGAGCCATGAGGTGTCATAGTATATTTCTCATGGTATTGCTGGGAAATGCCAGTAGATGGAAGCTGCCATGGTCTTAAATGAAAAGTTGAAGTTATATTCACTCTAGTCGCCTCTACACTAAAATCTATAAGGTCAAATTTAGAACGGACATTTAAATTTTATGTGGTAAAGCTAATTCCAAGATATTTAGAAAGTTATTTATTTGGATTACTAAAAATGATTTCCAAATTTAGTGCATGCTGCTCCATGAGTGTTTCCCTATATGACCTGTACAAAACACATTATTGGATTTAATTACATTTTAAAATCTACCTTCCTATTTTGCTGACTGTCACTCTCCATCTGTATTGGCATTGTAATACTGAAGAACAAAAACTAATAATTTTAGTCCTTTGTATCTTAAGAAAACTATGTATTAGACTATTATTAATATTGGCTTCCCTGGTGACTCAGCTGGTAAAGAATCTGCCTGCAATGCAGGAAACCCCGCTTTGATTCCTGGGTTGGGAAGATCTGCTGGAGAATGGATAAGCTACCCACTCCAGTATTCTTGGACTTCTCTGGTGGCTCAGCTGGTGAAGAATCTATGTGCAAGGCAGGAGACCTGGGTTTGATCCCTGAGTTGGGAAGATCCCCTGAGAAGGGAAAGGCTACCCACTCCAGTATTCTGGCCTGGAGAACTCCATGGACTGTATAGTCCATGGGGTTCTCAAAGATTCGGACACGACTGAGTGACTTTCACTTTCATTATTAATATTATGCTTAAAACAGGTGCTTTATAATCTCAACTCACTTTTTTCTTGTTTCTTTGTTGAAATATTGTTGACTTTTATTGACTGAATATGTTAGTTTCAGGTGTGCTACATAATGATTTGACATATGACTTTCCCATACAAAGTTGTTACAATATTATTAGCCATATTTCCAATGCTATATATGACATTCTGTGGTTTGCTTACTGTATTGCTGGAGGGTTGACCTCTTAATCCGCTTCAGCTATTTTGCCTTATCTCACCCTGTCCCTTCTGGAAACACTTGTTTCTCTGTATCTCTGAGCCTCCTTCCATTTTACTGTGTTTTGTTTTTTAGATTTCACATATAAATGAGATCATGCAGCACTTGTCTTTCTCTGTCTGATCTAATCACTCAGCATAATACCCTCTAGATTCAATCATGTTGTCCCAGAGGACAAAATCTCATTATTTTTATGGCTGAGTAATATTTCCTCATGCAAATATACCGCATCTTCTTTATCCACTCACCTATGTTGGACACTTAAGTTGCTTCCATGTCTGGCTATTGTAAATAATGCTGCAATGAACATTGGAGTGCATGTATCTTTTGAATTAGTGTTAGTGTATTCTTTGAGTAAATATTGCTTTTGTTTTTCATTCAATAGGTCTGCATTAATTGTCTATAATCTAGTATAAAAGTTTGTGTTGGAACTCTTGTTTTTTTAAATTTTTTTCCTTTTTATTGGAGGATAATTGCTTTATAACATTGTGTTGGCCTCTGCCACCTGTGGCTGATTCGTGTTGAGGTACTCATGTTTTTAATCTAATTGTAAAGAAAAAGCTCAAGGTTAATTGTATCTCTGATTGGAATGAAGAACATGAGAATAATGGCTGTGTTACATCTGTTGAACTTTACAATTTACTAGCTGCTCTCACAAACTGTTAAATTCCATTCTTTCAACACTTTTCAAAGTTTAATGTGTACAGAAATTACTTAGGGATTTTGTTAAAATGTCAGTTCTGATTCAGCAAGTCTGAGCTTGAGTTTCTAGATTTCTTAAAAGGTCCTTGGTGATACCAGTGTTGTGGTTCACTTCCAGCAGTGAGGCAGTTTGACCATATTTTCCTTCGTTGATGGTGAGGTAATTGAGGCTGGACAGTTGAATGAATGACTCACAGTCACATGATGGTTTGGTCAAGCCAAGAGTAGTTCATGAGAAACTTGATTCAGACTGGTACCAGTTCCACCTCACGTAATGACACTGAAATCATTTTTACAGAAAGACCCTCTAAAAAAGAATTAGGAGAGAATGTAATACAAACTTATTAAGAAACATGTAAAATGGGAGAGCTTCTTCTCAAAGTCTTCAGGATACTGTCTACAAAACTTCATTATTGTCAAAAATGCAATTAATTTGTGAATGATCATTTTTGATAGCTACACATTTTAAATAAAACATTTTAGAAGAAGAATAGTGAAATTGTTTTCTTCTTAAAAAACAGAAATAGAGAATTTATCCTTAAAACTATTGAAACCCATTAATTAGTGTAAGACCTTACAGGAATATTTACTTCTCCAATATAATGTTCCAAAGGGAACATTCTGGTTCTTATGGTACCAACCCTGTATCCAACATTTAGCAAGATCTTAAAAGAGATATTTTAGTGTCAGTATGCAGATGGAAAAACAAAAGCCCTGGGATGATAAGTGACTTGCACAGTATATCAAATAAATGACTACAGAATGGGAACCAAAACACAGCTTTTTTTTTTCTCTACATTCTTCTCCTTAGCTGCCAGGGAATGATGGGCAAACTCAGTTTCTACTGATAGTCAATAATGAAGTAAATCTCAGAGCTCTCTGAAGATTAATGGATTTCCCAAAGTAACTTGTGGGTAGTTAAGACTCAACTCAATAAAAGCTGGAACCATTTCCCCTAGCTGAGTTCAGCCACATCTATTAGTTGTTGAAGCTTAAAAACAACTCTCTGGATGGCACTGATTATTTAGCAGCTTGATTCTCATGGTCTTTCCTAGCATAAAATAGTTAATTTTCTTGCATTCCTAATGGAAAGTAATCTAAAATTATTTTTATTGAGTACTTACTATGCACAGTAATATCTGTATATTGTATGGATGCCTTCCATGTGAAAATCGCCATAAGCTAAGAGAAAATACATGCGGTATAGCCAAATCATTGGGTTTGCCAGAGTGTATATTAACAAACTGGTTATACAATTCTCAGATCTCCCTCTAATTCAAATATATCTGTTGGAGTCAGAATAAGACATTTAGTAGGTGTTAGGAAAAATCCTTTAAAGAGAAGTCAATTGCAATAATTATTTTTATGTTAATCTTTGATCAGTTGTGGTGTGCCTTCTAAAACCAATAAATCTAATTATTAAGTATTTGAGAATGAAGATAATACATAGGGAAGTTAAATGTTAGTAAAAACATTCAATTATCAGTTGATTACAGGTAGCGGCCTTGGGCTTCCCCGGTGGCGCAGTGGTAAAGAACCCGCCTGCCAGCGCAGGAGACACAGGCGCCCGGTATTCGATCCCCGGGTTGGGAAGATCCCCAGGCGGTAGCAACTCACTCCAGTGTTCTTACCTGGAAAATTCCATGGACTGAGGAGCCTGACGGGCTATAGTCCAGGGAGTTAGACATAACTAAGCGACTGAACAGAGGGACAGTGGCATTACTTTATTTTCCTATGAGAAAGTATCCCTGAAAGAGTGTATAAATTCCCAATGTGCTTTCTAAATCAATATTTTAAAACTTAAAGTTACCAACTTTGGGAATTATAAATTGTTTTGAATAGTGTCTGAGGCAAAGTAAGTGTTCAGGGAATGACTGCTGTTTGTATTGATGCACTAAACCTCCACAGTGTCTATATGAGTTAGGACCTACTTTACTGCCCCTAACCCTGGCCTTATTCAACACAGAAGGCTATCAGGGCATAGATATGCCGAGTAACTTGCCCAAGATACTAGAGCTAAAGAGCTAGGAAGTGGTGAAACTGGTGTGAGAGTGCAGAAAGTTTATCTCTAGAGACTGTATTTTCTTTATTTTTCTTAAACATTTATTTATTTGGCTGCATTGCGTCTTAGTTGCAGCACATGGGATCTTTGTTGAGTCATGCGAGATCATTCTGGTGCACGGACTCTCCAACTGTGGCTTGTTGGCCCAGTAGTTGTGGCTTCGGGCTTAACTGTGTCATGGCATGGGGGATCTTAGTTCCCCAACCAGGGATTGAACCAGTATCCCTTGCGTTGCAAGGAGGAGGATTCTTAATCACTGGACCACTAAGGAAGTCCCTGTATTTTCTTAATTGCTATCTTCTGCAAGCATTTAAATAAAATAACGATAATTATAATTATTAATGTCAATAATAACAAACTTTATCTCAGACTTTTGTGTTCTTTCTGAGCCTTGATTATTTGACTATATCCTCAGGGTGTGCTCTCAGCTCCAGTATTTATAAAATCTCTTGCAACCAGAAATACTGTGGAGAACATTATGTAAACATTCTTTATCAACCTCGTGTGTTAATTAGAAAATACTTTATTTGCCGCAACAAGTAAAGCAGAGACCTATCATTATAAGAAAACAGACATGGTGAAGTTGATGTGCTTAATACTTAGAAAAAATACTGGATTCTGCAACTAGTATGTATGAAACACTGACATCAAAACCAGACTAAATTTTGAATTGTTTTCTGATGAATTACCCAAACTGTTAGAAGTAAATCACAGCAAAAACTGCTTGTGATTTCACTTCATATGGAGTTTGAACTTCTTGCTATAAAAATAAGAAAGTCTTTTGACCCATGACTTTTTATGCTTCACTTGCTTGAACTGCATTTTTATTTTCTCACAAATTAAAAACCATATCTTTCAGCAAAGAGCCCATTAAAGGAACAAATCTTCCTTGAAAATGTTCTGAAACAGGCTTCATTTTCATCCTTGTGTAATTTTATTTCCAAACTGAGAGCCAACTGGAGCATGTCAGAAACAGCTGATGAGTAGATGAAGTAATGACTTCTTACATAACAAGATAAGTTTTCTCATTTGGAATAATAAAGGGATGAAGAATATGAGGTGGTTAATTTCACTGTCAGACTACTGTTACTCATGCATGGGAATCTTTCTGGAAAACAGCTTGCTTTCAAATGTTCAGATATTAGAAAGACAGGAGTATCAGCCATGGCCACCCATAGTAAATAACAAACAAATTCAGAGAAAGCTACCTAGACTAACAAATAGGGCTTAAAGCCGAGGAGGAAAGACATAACCTGTTTATACAAAAAATCATAAGCTGAAATGTGAGAAATAAAATGGTGCTTAAGTTTTAAATTGTTGAGACAAATGCAGTGAAGATTGAAGGAAATTATCTTGGTAACTCAGGTCCCAAACCCTGTAAGTAAAGAAAATATATGGGAATAGACCTGTGTTTTTTAATATACTGAGGGATTTAAGTAGTCACTTTCACCAAATCAAATTGCTTTAATCCTAATTCTAAACACATGGACGTTAAAGGCAAATGGCACAAAGTAGAATCCTGTTTTTTATTTGTTTTAGAAAAAAAATTAATCTGCGTGGTGTAAACAGCTGCCAGAACACACACACACACACACACACACACACACACACACACACACACACACACAACCGTGTTTAATCCGAATGTTATTGGTGCTATGCTGTTATTCCTGAAAGTAAAAATGACCCAAAATATGAAGTAAGGTTAAAAATATACAAAAGGCTCATCACGCATAGATGTCCAGTGTACTTAAAAGGATGGAACAAACAAAAGCCCAGAACGGTACAAAGTTGTGAATGGAACAGAAGCAGCAATGGCATACGCGGATAATAATGCTTTTCAAACTAAATGTTTTAGACCACAACTCCTGTCTGGCTGTTAGCACAATGTCTGCCTTGTTCACATATTTGTTTTTCCTTTATATTCAGAGATTCTATTTTGAGAAGTTATGCATTGACCCTAGAGTTTTCCTACCTCACCACTCTCTGAAGCAAATGCTAGGTTTATCTTGTGTATCTGTACATGTTTCTTCCTGCCCTGTTTTGGATGTGCCTTATAGCACTACGTTGCCTGTATACCCCACGAATTAAGGCTTTGAGGGTACACCTCCTTCTGCAGGGCTGTTTATAAATATTTCCTAAGTATAGGGAGAGACTAAGATTTATGCCAGCTGCTAACATTTGCAGGTGCAGAGAAGAATTATATGTATGAATATTTAAAGTTGTATATCTAATTAGCAAATTATTAAATAAGACAGATTTTACGTTCATACTTTGACTAATATGTTTTCACAAAAACCTGAAATGGCAGATTTAAATTTATAATTATTAAATGCCTAAGAATTCTATTCTAGAAGATGGCAGTACTAGGAAAACTTGCCCTCAACCTCATCCTCTCATTACAATTTTTGAACAGCTCTCTTCACCTTGGATTCCTCCTGTCTTTTCAGGAATCTTGCATACACACATGTGAAGCATCGCAGCTTATCTGTCCAAACTATCTGCTACACTCCAAAGAGGTAATTGTGGCTAGTTATCCGGATTGACTATATCAAACAGACAATTGTATTTATAGTTCTTTTTTCCAGAATTTTAGAAATTTAGAGGTGAGCAACACTTAGAAATGCTGCCTTAACCAAGATTGTTTCTTTCACCTTACTTTTCCTCATACCTCTGTAATCTGATTTTTAAAACAACCCTGTGTGATAGCTTGGCAGATATATCATTTCTCTGGAAGGAGAAATGAGTTCAGGGATGCCATGTGAGTTGCCTAAAATCACAGTTAGCATTGTAAAGCCAGCCTCAAATTGGACCATTTTGATTGCAAATCCTTGCACTTAAAAAGAAAATAAATTAGTTAAGTGTTGGCTTATATTAAGGAACCAAACATTCAGAAATCTTAACAATTCTTTTTTTGTTTGTTTGTTTGTTTGTTTGTTTTTTAATTTTTATTTTTACTTTGTTTTACTTTACAATACTGTATTGGTTTTGCCATACATTGACATGAATCCGCCATGGGTGTACATGAGTTCCCAATCCTGAACCCCCCTCCCACCTCCCACCCCATATCATCTCTCTGGATCATCCCCGTGCCCCAGCCCCAAGCATCCTGTATCCTGTATCGAACATAGACTGGCGATTCGTTTCTTACATGATAGTATACATGTTTCAATTATTTAGAAAATAATACGTTTACTAAGGTCTCTAAGGGGAAGCCAATATCAGTACTGGACATTAGTAGAAAAATTTTTATTCCTATTGCACACTATGTATTGTCTATTATATGTACTCTTTGTCAGTATTTCCTGACTATACTAATGTCCCAGGAAGACTTGGGAAAAATGAGAATGAAATTATATTCTGAGTGTTCAACTGTGAAGTCAACACGTAACAGATCAGATAAGAGATATGCAAAGTTGTCTTAAAGAGAAATATCAGCTTCTTGAATTACAGGATTAAATTTAATTTAACATAGTAAAATATAAAGAGTATCCCTCAAAAAGGATTTAGTCAGAAAAGGAAGTATAGAAAAGACAGGGTCCCATAATTGAGTTGACTGTGTCAGTTCAAATATGGTCTAGAGAAAAAGATGCCTTTTTCAGCAAACTGAATATTCATGTATCACTGGACAAGTCATCCCTAAAGTGAAGATGTGTACACTGAGCTGTCTTATTCTGCCATTACGTTGTTATTTCATTTATCTGTCTCTCTTCATTTTAACTCAGTGCTCTCTAGGTCTTCTCTGATAAAGATTTTGTTTTCCATGTAGGACATATCTATAGCTGATTATGCCTGCTGGGGTGATATAAACAATGTGATGATGATTTTTTGCTCTTGTTATATATCAATCAAGAGACATTCTAGTGTGTATAAAGACTTAATTCTCTGCCCAGACTTTTTACTAACAGAACCACTGATACCTTTTATGATATTCCCAACAAATAAAAAACACATTCTACAATCTCTGATGCAGGATGCTAAACTAAGTTTGGGAAAACAGAAAAATCCAAGGATTTTAGGATAATGGTAATGTGGAGCTGTCACACCTTTCCTGAGCTATTACTTATCTCTGAGCACTTTGTTATATAAGAACATAAAGTAAAACAGCTATATCCTTTGGATAGGACACTGTGGGGTCTCTGTTGCCTGCACTCAAATACAAACCTGAGTGACCCAGCAAATCTTAAGTGAACCTTTGGAAGATTATTCTTGTAAAGTTGATGGTAGATTAAATCAGCAAAAGATAATCAAGTGCAAACTGTGTATAAGGTTCATGGTGGACATTTTTACATAAAACAGCCTTGATGCTGATTGAATTGCTCATACAGTAAAAATGGGGGTTAAAGAGAAAACAGAGAAAGTTAGGATAAAAGCTACAAGTAAAACAGGTATTGTGATAAATATTTTGAAGAAAATGTACCGAATGATAAGCAAAACAGGTTGGCAAGTGTTTACCCAGGGTGATTGATGAAAGCTGGTGTGAGCAAATGACACTTTTGGAACAAACATGGAACGAAAGGAGCCTTGGCACTGCAAGGAACAGTTTCTAGGAATGAGGAACAGAATGTGCAAATCCAGCTGGGAATGCCATTTTATGAAGCCTACTGTTCTACTGTCGTTTTTCTCTTGTCACTCTAAACTTGTTGTCCTTTTGCGTGCGTTCTTAAAATGTCTTAAACTACATTAGCAAAGCAGAAGTGTCTATGGGCTTTTCTAAGAATTAGGAATAAACCATGGACTTCGTTTCGTTTTCCTCTCTTCCATTTTCCAGTCTCCATTGTGCAGGGATTGATTATAGATTCGGTGAGCTTGTCTCCATTTTCTTGCACACAACTGCTGCTTGACTGTTGTGCATCCCAGTCTTTCAGTTTCAAAACCTTTCCTGAAATGAATTCTAGCAGAGTCCTCTGAGACTGTAATTATGCTTCCAAAATAAAAATGCTTTATTGGGAGAAGTTTATTTTTCAGTGATTCTCCCTACACCAGCAAAATGTATAAAGCTTTATTTCACAATATTTATGGGGAAAAGGTACCTGTGACTAGGCATTAGCTATATATCTGAATCATAACCTGTATTCTTAGGGCAATATAATAATTTAGGGCAGTACCAGAATCTAGAGTGAGATTTTTATTGAAGAAAATTTTGAAATATCCTTTTCTAAGTGCCCCTTGGAAAAACATAGTTGCAAATAAAAAATCCCCCCAAATTTGAAGTGCCCAAACTTTCGCACAAAGGGACCATTTTCTTTATAGGAAATCATGTATGAAAGGATTGGCAGAAGGTATAGGACTGGATAAGAGTAATTTGCTGTGGGATTTGATGCTTCATAGAAAAGGACATAGGACTGTCATTCTCTTGCTGGCCCTCTTCTCATTGGAAATATCATTGAGACACAGGAGAAGCATGAAGAATATAGGATTGATTTGACAAACACCAAATTTTAGATTTATCACCTTTTGGTATTTTGTATAACCCTGTGCAAGTTACTATTCTTATGTGTGATTTTGTGTGATTTTCTTATCTCTGAAAGGAATTACGTAATAATTACTCACTTTGAAATAAGAATTAAATTAGAAATTTATTTCCATATCTACAAGAGGGTCATGGCATAGTAATGCATTTCTTTATTATTTAAAAAAAAACTCTGTAGCCATAGCCAGATTTTAAATTAAAAAAAAGATTCTGTAGTCATCTTTTCCTGCAACTCTCTCATTCTATGTTTATACACTATTTTGAACTTTTAACCACAAAAGTACATAGTCCCTAAATTCTCTACCTTTCCCCCCATCAGTCATCTTTACTCCCTTCTTACTCATCTTAAGCATTATAGTCAAATTTCAGATAGTCTTTACCAAATTTTCCAGTTCCTTACTGGGTAAAACCTTAACTCTAGATAAACCTCGCTGCACTCTTCTTTAGATTGCTGAAAACTATTATAGAAAATTACAAACTGAAGCTTATGTTACCATAGAAGAATGATACCCACCCTCAGTTGGATCCTCTGTACTTCAGTGTTATCCAAATTCTCTCTCTTCCGTTGTCTATGGCACCTATTCCAACCCTCTCTGAATTTCCTAGGCTAGCTAACACATAGCATATATTCTTAGCTGGTATCTCACGTAGAAAATAAAAGTGATAAGGAGGAAAACCTTTGTGATTTTACTGCCGTTGATTTCTAGTCTGTATTCACACCTGTCCTTCCCTCCTCTTTTGGCCATCTTATCTAAAGCGAAGTCTTCCACCTCTACCCAGGATTCTACTCTTTCCTGCCTATTCAAGGACACATTTCATAAATTATACCCTCTCTTTTCCTTTCTTTCTTCCAATAAAATGTTTATATCTAAAAGTTTCTTTCACTGGATTTTAAGTGTGATATAGTAACTTCTATCTTAAAAAAGAAACATGGCAACAATGAACAAGCAGTCAGTTTGGTCACTCAGTTGTGTCCAACTCTTTGCAGCTCTATGGACTGTAGCACACCAGGCTTCCCTGTCCATCACCATCTCCCAGAGCTTAGTCAAACTCATGTCCATTGCATCAGTGATGCCATCCAACCATCTCATCTTCTGTTGTCCCCTTCTCTGCCCATCTTCAATCTTTCCTAGCATTAGAGTCTTTTCCAATGAGTCAGTTCTTTGCATCAGGTGGCCAAAGTGTTGGAGCTTCAGCTTCAGTCCTTCCAATGAACACCTAGAACTGATCTCCTTTAGGATGGACTGGTTGGATCTCCTTGCAGTCCAAGGGACTCTCAAGAGTCTTCTCCAACACCACAGTTCAAAAACATCAATTCTTTGGCGCTCAGCTTTCTTTATAGTCCAACTCTCACATCCATACATGACTACTGGAAAAACCATAGCTTTGACTAGACAAACCTTTGCCAGCAAAGATCTCTGCTTCTTAATATACTGTCTAGGTTGGTCATAGCTTTGCTTCCAGGAATAAGTGTCTTTTAATTTCATGGCTGCTGTCACCATCTGCAGTGATTACGGAGCTCAATAAAGTCAAGTCTGCCACTGTTTCCGTTGTTTCTCCATCTATTTGTCATGAAGTGATGGGACTGGATGCCATGATCTTAGTTTTCTGAATGTTGAGTTTCAAGCCAACTTTTTCACTCTCCTCTTTCACTTTCATCACTTCAAACGACTCTTTAGTTCTTCTTTGCTTTCTGCTATAAGGGTGGTGTCATCTGCGTATCTGAGGTTATTGTTATTTCTCTCCGCAGTCTTGATTCCAGCTTGTGCTTCATCCAGCCTGGCATTTTGCATAATGTACTCTGTATATAAGTTAAATAAGCAGGGTGACAATATACAGCCTTGATGTACTCTTTCCCTATTTGGAACCAGTCTGTTGTTTCATGTCCAGTTCTAACTGTTGCTTCTTGACCTGCCCACAGATTTCTAAATCCATAATCTAGTCTTACTTTCCTTTTCTCACATATTGACCTATATCTTTCCTCTCTTTCATGATCAAACAACAGAAAGTTGTATATATGCACTATATTTATTTCTTCAAATCTCAATCATTCCCCAAGCTACTGCTCTCTGCTCTCCCCCTACTATTCTACTTAACCTACTGTATCCAAGGTAACCAATGATTTCCTTGTTTCTCTATCTAGGGTCACTTTTCCACCCACATCTCATTTTAATTCTCAGCAGTATTTAGCAATATTGATTATTCCTTCTTGTAAAGCTTTTTTCTCTTGGAGTTTTGTATACCAGATGACAGCTTGAGCACAAGAATCTAGCTCATTTACTTTAAAAGTTTTCATGGGTCATTCAGAAATTTCATGGAAACAGAAGGGAAATACAATTATAATGATAATAAATAAGAAATAATTTGATTCAACAATGGATCAGAAATCCCATGAGCTTGGGATATAGAATGCATATAGCATAAGATTAATGTAGAATATCCTATATATAACAGAAATAAGCAAGGACTTCCCTTCCCAAGTCCAAAGATGCTCCAGGTTGAGAGTTAACAAATTCAAAGACAGCTGGGAACAAACCAGGTAATTTATTAAGTAAACACCTTTAGAATACCTGATACACCTGCCTTTCTTCCCTCTTCCTGTTGTAAATTAAGTATCTAATGATTGGTATTTTTAACATAAAGATAAGTACTGAAATTTCTTTCTTAAACACAGAAAATGATCTACCTGAACACAGCTACTAGTGAGCACTGAGGATGAAAAGGAAGTATCACTGGCTTAAGGATACCCTAGATGAGGAGTTGCCAAACTTTTGCCAAGCAAAAATCTTCATGGTGAACATTTTAGGCTTTTCAGGCCATATAATCTTCTGATACTACGATTCAATTCTCTTGTAGCATGAAGCAACCATAAACAGTTACCTAAATGAGCATGGCTGTGTTCCATTAAAGTTACTTATGTCAACCTCTGCTCTGCTGCTGCTGCTAAGTCGCTTCAGTTGTGTCCGACTCTGTGCGACCCCATAGATGGCAGCCCACCAGGCTCCCCTGTCCCTAGGATTCTCCAGGCAAGAACAATGGAGTGGGTTTCCATTTCCTTCTCCAAGGCATGAAAGTGAAAAGTGAAAGTGAAGTCACTCAGTTGTGTCTGACTCCTAGTGACCCCATGGACTGCAGCCTACCAGGCTCCTCTGTCCATGGGATTTTCCAGGCAAAAGTACTGCAGTGGGGTGCCATTGCCTTCTCCCAACCTCTGCTCTAGACTCACAAAAAAAAAAAAAAAAGGGAGAGAGAAATGAAAAGAAATGTACTTTGATTCAGTAGTAAAAGGATTGTCTCCACTGCCAAACTGCTTACTCCTTCTTCTGGTAATGTAGATGTCTGACTTCCTTTTTCTTATCTGTGAAGCCTATAGGAATATTACCTGTTGACACGCACAGTTATTTATATTAACAATTGCAGTTGATCTTCAATAGAAGAGACCTATCACCTGGAAGAAGCATACATAACTGATGATAAAACAAATTTTATCCATAAACACTTAGTATTTCACTTATGTTTATAATGAACATGTGACTTCTGGAAAAAATCAACATCACCAAAGAGAAGAAAAAAAACACAAGATAAACCAAAAGAAAAATCAGTCCGGAGGATTAGAGATAATTCAGAGAATAAAGGAAAACTTAAAGATAAACTTAGTTTTCTTTATTAAGATTTAGGTGTAAATTAAACTATTGGAATGATTACTCATTAAATTTGAAAAATGAATATGGAAATGAAAATGACAAAGTATGAGTGGTAAAAACAGGCAGAGTTAAGGGGTCTTGATGGAAGAAGTTATCTTAAAAAACAGCAACAAATCATCTGGAAAAAAAATCAAGAAATCTGACAGAACTAAGACAAAAAAGAAACAGATGAAGATTAGGAGGAAAATTAAAGAAAAGTAAATGAGAAAAGCTCAGCACATGTCCAAAGTGAGTTTTAGAGGGAGAATAGAGACACTGATTTGCCTTAGCTGATGTTTTGAATACATTGGTAAAAACTGGTTTTTCATTGCTGGGCAAGATGAAAAGATCCAAAAGAATAAAATTTTAGAATATCAAGGTTAAAGAGAAAAATTCTAGAAATCATCCAGAAAGAAATGAGACCAAGCAAAATTATGCTAATAAATGTTGATTTCAAAGAACTGGCACTCAGAGAGACATCAGACTTCTCATCTGCAACATCAGACCCTGGAACAGTAGTTTCCTAAGTCTGAGGGAAAATGTTTTGAACCTAGATATCTGGACATACTGTCAATCAAATGTGGAGTTAAAACACACACTTTTGCAGGAGTAGAATGACTCAGAAATTTTAGTGTACGTATTTATTTTGTGAAAAAAAGTCACTTGAGCAAGTATTCCTGGAAATAAAAAGAAAAACCTCCCCTCAAAATGGGAGGAGGAAAGGCACAGTGGACTACAAAAATATTATAAGAAAGGTGGAAAAGGAACTGGAAACAAGAGCTTAAATAATATACTCTTAAGTTTCTATGAGTTCAATATGCTTTTTTATTTTATAGTACATAATGTTTACATAATTGCACATTAAATTCTGTACAGTGGTTAAACAATATTAGTACTAAACTATAGAAATAAAGAAAATTAGTTTTAGAATTTATATTTACAGAAGAGAATGCAAAATTTTGATCCTAAAATAATTTATGCCAAAATCTTTGAGAAATGGAAGAAAGACGGCCAGAAGCTAAGTAGCTAGTTTTCTCTCTTTTTGATTGGAGGGTAAATAAATAATATTAAAAGTGATAAACAACTCAAGAAAAGTAGATTACAATCTCTTACATAAGTGAATGAAAAATACAAACCCTAGAAGAAATTAAAATTATTAAGTAACAGATTTGGATGTAGAGGACAAGAGAAATGAGAGGCTGCATAAATTTCCTATTTTTCATCTTTTACTGGTGAGATATAATAGAAATATGAATTTGGTGAATTATATAGCAGAATTTTAAGTGTAATATTTGGAAACAATCTTCAGATATCCTAAAAGACTAACAGGGGTTGATTCTAGTCAAGGATGGAGATTTTAAGTTTTTAATTTTATTTTTTATTATTTTTATATTGTCCTTGAATTATTCCTAGAATAAGAATTTAAATATAAAATTTAAATGATTTACTCATGATATATTCATACAATAGAATATGATGTCATTCAGATAGTAAAATATATCCAGAGTCTAATAAATAAAACAAGTTGTAGAATATAGAATATGATCTCTCTGTATAAACATGGGTATAAATATTATGTATTTATATATATATGGACAGTATCTGGTCATACACACCAAAGTGCTACCAATGACTTCTGAGAATTGAGATTGCATTGGTGAAGAAAACAGAGTTCATTTCTTACTTAGTGCACAGTTCACTGCTTGGATCAGATTATAAGGAACTGTAACTTACATAATTAAAAAAATTGAATCTATTGTTTGACCTTTCATGACACTATTTTTTCCTTTTTCTTACTACTTTTCTGTTGATTTGTCATATGTCAGCTATGTTCTTTATGTACTTGGGTTCCAAAATCACTACAGATGGTGATTGCAGCTATGAAATTAAAAGATGCTTGCTCCTTGAAAGAAAAGCTATGACCAACCTAGACAGCATATTAAAAAGTAGATACATCACTTTGCCAATAAAAGTCCATCTAGTCAAAGCTGTGGTTTTTCCGGTAGACATGTATGGATGTGAGAACTGGACCGTAAAGAAGGCTGAGCTCTGAAGAATTGATGCTTTTGAACTGTGATGTTGGAGGAGACTCTTGAGAGTTCCTTGGACTACAGGGAGATCAAATAGTCAATCCTCGGGGAAATCAGTCCTGAATATTCATTGGAAGGACTGATGCTGAAGCTAAAGCTCCGATACATTGGCCACCTGATGCAAAAAGCCAACTCATTAGAAAAAACCCTGATGCTGGGAAAAATTAAAGGCACTAGAAGAAGGGGATGACAGAGGATAAGCTGATTGGATGGCATCACCAACTCCATGGACATTAGTTTGACCAAGCTCTGGGATATGGTGAAGGACAGGGAAGCCTGGCATGCTGCAGTCCATGGGGTTGCAAAGAGTCAGACATGACTGAGCCACTGAACAGGAACAACAACAGCAACAACAGCTTTATTCTGATGGTTACAAATCTAAATTACATATCTCCTGGGACCTCAGCCTAATATATATCAACTCCTACCAGCTGCATGAATTTGTATGTCTCACATCACCTCAGACCCTTATTTCCAAAACAGAATGCATGATCTCTCTGTGTTTTGTCTCACCAACCTGCAGAAACATGTAGTGTTGTCTAGTTTGTCTTTCTTTCTGATTGAAGAAGGGTGCTCAAACTAGACTTTGGGATAGTATAATTAATTCTTCATCTTCTACAACTAGTCACTAGATTCTGTCCATTTCATCTGGTCTCTCTTGAACTTATAAAAGTTGCTTTCTTCTAAAATCTAGTTTAATTTAGTTCAAAATGCTTACCATATTTTACATGACCATTCGTATCTCACCATTGGTTTATTTTTTCAGCCCTATCTCTCATGACTCCTTCCTTGCTCAGTTGGTTTCATGAAGGAGGAGCTACCTTCATTTACCTAATTTTGGCAAGTTTCCTTGCAGGTTTTTGCAAGATGTTGTTTCTGTATTTGAAATTTATTTCCTCACATCTCTGCTACTGCTGCTGCTAAGTCGCTTCAGTTGTGTCCAACTCTGTGTGACCCCACAGACGGCAACCCACCAGGCTCCCCCGTCCCTGGGATTCTCCAAGCAAGAACACTGGAGGGGTTTGCCATTTCCTTCTCCAATGCATGAAAGTGAAAAGTGAAAGTGAAGTTGGTCAGTCGTGTCCTACTCTTAGCAACCCCATGGACTGCAGCCTACCAGGCTCCTCTATCCATGGGATTTTCCAGGCAAGAGTACTGGAGTGGGGTGCAATTGCCTTCTCCCCTCACATCTCTACTAGGCCAAAATTTAATATACTTTTCAGGTCAGAAATTAGGTATCTGTTCCAAAGGACCCTATGCCTATTCCTGTCTCTTTGCCTCAGATATTTGTTTATCTATATCTCCTAGTATGATATCATCGTATCTTCACTACCTAAACTAGTACCTTGTAAACTACAGACAACAATAATTTTGTACTATATGTGTTAATCAATGGTATATATCATTCTTGTAGACAGAATCTGAATTATAGATAAGCCAAATAAATTACAAGCCAACTCACTGTTAATTAATGGGAAGGTCAAAATTTCCACTGAGGAGTTGATTCTGAGCCAGAAAATACTGTTTCTTCAAATTAAACGAAGTACCAAATTAGAGACCAGTTTCAGTTAAGATTATAGGTATCCTCCCAAGGGCAGTTGACTGACCTACTTCAGGACCTTTATAGCACAGAGGCCACTGGACCACATGGCCATCATATTGACTATAACTTCCTGTATCACTTGAGCTATATCTCCGTCTGTTGGTGTATTCATTTAAATACTTTTTAGCTAACATGGACCAGTTGGTGCTCACCTCACATTTGAAGCCACTGATGCACAGAGATTTGGGGAGCACATACTAGGAAAGTGTTCCTTTTCTCTGACTGGAACTCATGGGCAGATCGCAGATACATATAAGTCTCTAGTTTTATTGGAATTCTGCAGAAAATATTACTTAGGCCGGGCACAGCTGGGTATATCACAGGACTGAATTACAAGAAAGTGACCTGCCATTCTAGTGCTGTCAGTCTATGTGAGATGAGTTTGACTGTGACCTCAGAATTGGGAGAGAAGAGTCAGAGTTT
Source organism: Capra hircus (assembly GCF_001704415.2). Classification (NCBI taxonomy): domain Eukaryota; kingdom Metazoa; phylum Chordata; class Mammalia; order Artiodactyla; family Bovidae; genus Capra; species Capra hircus. The sequence continues at coordinate 63,527,627 of NC_030813.1, read as the reverse complement.
GGATATACAGTTTGAAGTAGATTATCAACTAGTAATGATGTGTTAGAATGCCAGCTGCCTGCCAAATGTAGCCTTTGGATAAAATGAAGATTCTGCACAGCATCCCTTGTTGGGAGACAAGAAAAGCCCTGGTCCCAGCTGGCTCATTACCAGGCAATTTTAGGACAGTATCTGGACCATACATTGAACAAACCTGTTTGTCTTCACACAAACATTGTTGCATATACAGAATACCCACAACAAACCAAAGAATCAAATAACCAGTTCTACTGTGCATGTGTTTAAAAACACATGTTTATGTATAAAGATAGTTGTGAAGGAACGCTTAGCAAACTTCAGTCTTAAAGGCGGCAGAACAGAGGATATAAAAATGCTTTTTTAATACAACTATGCAAATATTAAACTTTCTAGGTACGTCCAAATGCATTTAGGAGTTAGTTCTGTATTCATATATAGTCGTGACTCTCTACTGCTTTTTTTTAAAGATTTCATACCTTAGTTAATTTTCATTTTCTATTACATTAAAAAATAAGTAAACCATTGAAAGGAGAAAAAATATCCCTGATATTAATCATGTATTTAATTGAAGTAGGGAAAACCACTACCCCATTCAGGTATGACCTAAATCAAATCTCTTATGATGATGCAGTAGCAGTAACAAAAAGATGCAAGGGATTAGATCTGATAGACAGAGTGCGTGAAGAACTATGGATGGAGGTTCATGACACTGTACAGGAGGTGGTGATCAAGACCATCCCCAAGAAACAGAAATGCAAAAAGGCAAAATGATTGTCTGATGAGGGCTTACAAATAGCTGAGAAAAGAAGAGAAGCTAAAGGTAAAGGAGAAAAGGAAAGATATACCCATCTGAATGCAGAGTTCCAGAGAATAGCAAGGAGGCATAAGAAAGCCTTCCTCAGTGATCAGTGCAAAGAAATAGAGGAAAACAACAGAATGGGAAAGACTAGAGATCACTTCAAGGAAATTAGAGATACCAAGGGAACATTTCATGCAAAGATGAGCACAATAAAGGAAAGAAATGGTATGGACCTAACAGAGGCAGAAGATATTAAGAAGAGGAGGCAAGAATACACAAAAGAACTATACAGAAAAGATCTCCACGACCCAGATAACCACGATGGTGGGATCACTGACCTAGAGACAGACATCCTGGAATGTGAAGAAAGGTGGGCCTTAGGAAGCATCACTACATACAGAGCTAGTGGAGGTGATGGAATTCCAGTTGAGTTATTTCAAATCCTAAAAGTTCATGCTGTGAAAGTGCTGCACTCCGTTCAGTTTTGTCACCCAGTACTGTCCGACTCTTTGGGATTCCATGGACTGCAGCATGCTAAGCCTTCCTGTCCATCACCAACTACCCAAATTTAATTCATGTCCTTTGAATCAGTGAAGCCATCCAACCATCTCATCCTATGTCGTCCCCTTCTCTACCCGCCTTCAATCTTTCCCAGCATCAGGGTCTTTTCAAATGAGTCCTTTTTTCTCATCAGGTGACCAAAGCATTGGAGTTTCAGCTTCAGCATCAGTCCTTCCAGTGAATATCAGGACTTATTTCTTTTAGGATGGACTGGTTGGATATCCTTGCTGTCCAAGGGACTCTCAAGAGTCTTCTCCAACACCACAATTCAAAAAGATCAGTTCTTCTGCGCTTAGATTTCTTTTAAATCTGAGCGCAGAAGAGTCCAAATCTCACTTCTGTACATGACTACTGGAAAAACTATAGCTTTGACTAGACAGACCTTTGTTGGCAAAGTAATGTCTCTACTTTTTAATATGCTGTCTGCTGCTGCTGCTGCTAAGTCACTTCAGTCATGTCCAACTCTGTGCGACCCCATAGACAGCAGCGCACCAGGCTCCCCCGTCCCTGGGATTCTCCAGGCAAGAACACTGGAGTGGGTTGCCATTTCCCTCTCCAATGCAGGAAAGTGAAAAATGAAAATGAAGTCGCTCAGTCGTGTCCAACTCTTAGCGACCCCATGGACTGCAGCCCACCAGGCTCCTCCATCCATGGGATTCTCCAGACAAGAGTACTGGAGTGGGTCTAGGTTGGCCATAACTTTTCTTCCAAGGAGCAAGTGTCTTTTAATTTCATGGCTGCAGTCAGCATCTGTAGTGGTTTTGGAGCCCCCCCAAATAAAGTGTATCACTGTTCACTGTTTCCCCATCTGTTTGCCATGAAGTGATGAGACCAGATGCCATGATCTTAGTTTTCTGAATGTTGAGTATTTAACCCAACCTTTTCACTCTTCTCTTTCACTGTCATCAAAAGGCTTTTTAATTCTTTGCTTTCTGCCATAAGCATGGTGTCCTCAGCATATCTGAAGTTATTGATATTTCTCCCAGCAATCATGATTCTAGCTTGTGCTTCAACCAGCCTGACATTTTGCATGATGTACTGTGTGTATAAATTAAATAAGCAGAGTGACAAGATACAGCTTTGACGTACTCCTTTCCCAATTTGGAACCAATCTGTTGTTCCATGTCCAGTTCTAACTGTTGCTTCTTGACCTGTATACAGATTTCTCAGGAGGCAGGTCAGGTGGTCTGGTATTGCCATCTCTTGAAGAATTTTCCTTAGTTTATTGTGATCCACACAGTCAAAGGCTTTGACATAGTCAATAAAGCAGAAATAGGTATTTTTCTGGAACTCTCTTGCTTTTTTGATGATCCATTGGATCTTGGCAATTTGACCTCTGGTTCCTCTGCCATTTCTAAACCAGCTTGAACATCTGGAAGTTCACAGTTCATGTACTGTAAACCTTGGCTTGGAGAATTTTGATCATTACTTTATTAGCGTGTGAGATGAGTGGAATTGTGGGGTAATTTGAGCATTCTTTGGCATTACCTTTCTTTGGGATTAGAATGAAAACTGACCTTTTCCAGACCTGTGGCCACTGCTGCATTTTCTAAACTTGCTGCCATATTGAGTGCAGCACTTTCACAGCATCATGTTTTAGGATTTGAAGCAACTCAACTGGAATTCCATCACTTCCACTAGCTTTGTTCGTAGTGATGCTTCCTAAGGCCCACTTGACTTTGCATTTTAGGATGTCTGGCTCTAGGTCAGTGATCCCACCATTGTGGTTATCTGGGTCATGAAGGTCTTTTTTGTATAGTTCTTCTGTATATTCTTGCCACCTCTTCTTAATATCTCTTGCTTCTGTTAGGTCTATACCATTTCTGTCCTTTATTGTTCCCATCTTTGCATGAAATGTTCCCTTGGTATCTCTAATTTTCTTGAAGAGATCTCTACTGCTGCTACTGCTGCTAAGTCACTTCAGTCATGTCCAACTCTTTGTGACCCCATAGATGGGAGCCCAGCAGGCTCCCCCGTCCCTGGGATTCTCCAGGCAAGAACACTAGAGTGGGTTGCCATTTCCTTCTCCAATGCATGAAAGTGAAAAGTAAAAGTGAAGTTGCTCAGTTATGTCCAACTCTTCGCAACCCCATGGACTGCAGCCTTCCAGGCTCCTCCATCCATGGGATTTTCGTGGCAAGAGTGCTGGAGTGGGTTGCCATTGCCTTCTCCGGAAGAGATCTCTAGTCTTTCACATTCTATTGTTTTCCTTTCTTTCTTTGCATTGATCAGTGAGGAAGGCTTTCTTATCTCTCCTTGCTATTCTCTGGAACTCTGCATTCAAATGGGTAGGTCTTTCCTTTTCTCCTTTGCCTTTTGCTTCTCTTTTCATAACTATTTGTAAGGCCATATCAGACAACCATTTTGCCTTTTTGCATTTCCTTGATCTTGATAAAATTCTTTGGCACTCTATCAGATCTAATCCCCTGAGTCTTTTTGTCACTTCTACTGTATAATCATAAGGGATTTGATTTAGGTCATATCTGAATGGTCTAGTGGTTTTCCCTACTGTCTTCAATTTAATTCTGAATTTGGCAATGAGGAGTCATGATCTGAGCCACAGTCAGCTCCCGGTCTTGTTTTTCCTAACTTTATATTGCTTCTCCACCTTTGGCTGCAAAGAATATAATCAATCTGATTTTGTATTGACCATCTGGTGATGTCTATGGGTAGTGTTTTCTCTTATGTTGTTGGAAGAGGTTGTTTTCTATGACCAGTTATTCTCTTGGCAAAACTCTGTTAGCCTTTGCCCTGATTCACTCTGTACTCCAAGGCCAAGTTTCCCTGTTACTCCAAGGATTTCTTGACTTCCTACTTTTGCACTCAATAATTAAAAAAAAAAAAAAGCGAAGAAGAACTAAAGAGCCTCTTGAGGAAAGTGAAAGGGAGAGTGCAAAAGTTAGCGTAAACCCCAACATTCAGAAAACTAAGATCATGGCATCCAGTCCCATCACGTCATGACAAATAGATGGGGAAACAACGAAACAGTGAGAGATTTCATATTTTTGGTCTTCAAAATGACTGCAAATGGTGACTGCAGCCATGAAATTAAAAGATGTTTGCTCCTTGGAAGAAAAGCTATGACCAACATAGACATCATATTAAAAAGCAGAGACATTACTTTGCCAACAAAGGTCCATCTAGTCAAAGCTATGGTTGTTCCAGTAGTCATGTATGGATGTGAGAGTTGGACTATAAAGAAAGCTGAGTGCTGACGAATTGATGCTTTTGAACTGTAGTGTTGGAGAAGACTTGTGATTCCCTTGGACAGCAAGGAGATTGAACCAGTCCATCGTAAAAGAAATCAGTCCTGAATATTCATTGGAAGGACTGATGCTGAAGCTGAAACTTCAATACTTTGGCCACCTGATGCGAAGAACTGACTCGTTGGGAAAGACTCTGATACTGGGAAAGATTGAAGGCGGGCAGAGAAGGGGGTAACAGAGAATGAGATGGTTGGATGGCATCACTGACACGATGGACATGAGTTTGACTAGGCTCCAGGAATTGATGATGGACAGGGAAGCCTGGCATGCCGCAGTCCCCATGGACTGCGCAAAGAGTTGCAAAGAGTTGGACATGACTGAGCGGCTGAACTAACTTGAGAAAGATCCCCAGGCATTGGTACCCAGTGATTCATGTCCTGACTTGAATGGCCTTTCGATTTTCAAATGCAATTAGAAAGTGTAGCCAGTTCAGTTTAGTAGTCCAATCGAAGGAGTCATCCCCCACATTTGTTGAGCACCTAAATATGTTTTAAGAAACAAAGATAAGTAAAATACCCTCTCTACTCTCAAAGCATTCCCAAAGAGCAAAGCATGTCATTTCAAAAATCTTTAGAGAACTTTTTCCAGAGTTTAATTGCATGAAAATCTGAAAGTCTACCTCTCCTCACAGTCACATTTTATCTAACTTAAAAAAATGACAAATCAAGACACCTGAAATTCAAGAGAAATTGGTTTTGGAACTGACAGGGAAAGTTGGTAAGAGAATAATTATGACCCTTGATTCCAGATAGGTATCAACAACAACAAAAAAAGGAGTGGGCACGCTGATTATGAGTAAAGGTTTCCTTCAGTTTCTACACTTAGATCAGCCTAGTTAAGTATCCTCTGGGATGATGACATGAGATACATAACAATGAGGAAAACAGGAAGAATGAAAATAGAGCATTCAACTTTTAAAATTCAAGTTAAGGGTTTAAGAGATACAAATAAATTATTTTTGGCCTTTTGTTTTATAGATCCTGAATTATTTCATAGTATAATATAAAGCGCACTTGTTTTTTATCCCCTCCTGGATTTGCTTGGCAATGGCATGTTTTCTTGAATGTTTAATACTGTATGTTTTTGCAAGGCCAGCGTTGTAATGACAGGCTTTCCATCTGGCTGCCAAAGGGGATGGTGTTCCTAGTGTCCCTTAAAATGAACATACTGTTTTTCTGTTGGTGACCCTTGAATTTAAAAATCTAAATTCCTTAAAATAAGGCTAAAATAGATAGGTTTTTGCTATATGTAAATATGTTTTGAAATAAAACGAGCAATTCTCATTTTTATTCTACTGATTTGTTGTAATGTACAAATAGGGAGATTATCTACCTTTGTGGTGAAAGATGCTCCTCCTATTAACATGGAAAATGATTTGTAGTCTGTGGGTAACACTGTACAACAGGTAAGTAATGGAGAGAGAGCTTATTGTAGACATTGTCTTTATTGTCATTTAAGCTCTGAGTATAAAATACTTTTGAAAATTTTGGAGGTGGAAAACAATGGAGAAAGGATATTACAACTAAGGACTATTCATGTCTGTAATATAGAAGATTTGTTGGAACATTATTTATGGAAGAATTTGAGAGCCTAACTGGATCTTAGAAAATTATTCACCTTAAGAGAAATTGCCAAGCCTGAACCTGAGACATATATGAAAATAATACACAAGAGAGAGGAATCGGGAATGTAAAAGTGTGTGAAAGATGGGTATAGAATAGACCTGTTTTGGAAAACTGATGATGTGATCTATATGTAACATTTCATTCAGTGGGGAGGAAATAGGTTTCTCAGAGCTAATCTTTTCTACTGAATCCAAGAAATAGTTGGCTCATATACAGTTAGATACACAGGCACATGCAAGCAAAAACAAAGCAAATTCTTTGCAACATCAAGACAGATAAAATCAAACAATTTTCAAAAGTTAAATTAAGATTTATAATTGGGGCATGTGTTAATCACATTTGCAGTTTTTCTACACATTGGCAGTGTCTCATTATGTTGGGTTCCCCATGAATCTGATCATTGTTCCTTATAGTAAGGGCCTCAACCTGCAGTGACTTGAAGCAGGATTTTGTTTCCTGGCCAGAGATTGAGGTTGGGCCACAGTGGTAAGAGTTCTAGCCACTAGACCCGTGGCCAGTGACAAGGCCCTGGCCCTTTGACTTTGCAAAAATGAATTCCCACAACGACAGAAAGCAATGAAACAAGTGAAGTGTTTATTAGGAGGGAAAAAGTACGTGTGGATAGACACATGGGCAGACTCAGAGAAGAGTCTTACCCCATGGTAATTTAAATCACTTAAATGGGGCATTCCTTCCAGTTTTTCTGTGCCCAGTCATCCTGCTTTGTCAGGTTCTGAGTGCACTTCTTGGTGTATCTCAGGGTCATCCTGTGTGCACGCATCTCTTAGCCAAGATGCATTCCAGTGAAGAGGCTTATGGGTAGGTTGACATCACTCCTTCTTTGACCTCCAAGGAGCCTCTCTGCACATGTATGTATGGGAACGTCTCTTTGACCTCTAGAAGAACTACATGGTCTCTCTCTTTTATCTGGGCAGGGCTCAGCTCCTCCTCCTCTTCATTTTGGAATAACTGTACACAGGGCCCAAACTCCAGCTGTTCAGCCTGGGATCTGTCTATCTCCTGCCTCAGTACAGTTTAATGTAATATTAGTAACTAAAAAGTTTTAGAGTTTAAATTTTTATGGTCACATAGAAAGCTTGTGATAGTGAAATAGTTCATTTCTTTTCCCTGAAAGTGACTAACCAGCATTAGCAATTGTTTAGACTATATCAGGAGATATTAGACCTTAGCTTTGTGAATATGTGTTAAAAATTTGTATTTTTATTCTCATTTTAAATATTTTTAACATATTCCATAAAACACTCTGGTGCGTTTTTACTGTAACACTAAAAATTGCTCAATTCAACAACACTTCATTACACTTAGTGTTTCCTGGTCTAGAAATTATGTACTAAGGCTGTTTCTATATGCAAAGCTAGGTTATTCACAAAATGTTCATTATGCAAGTAATTATACTATCAATCTATTTATTTATTTCATTGGGTTTCATGTAATAGAGTTTCAAAACTATCTCTAAAATGTCAAGTGTTTATAAAGGATACATATAAACAAAGAAGATTGTATTTCTCCTCAGATCGATCTAATTTAGTAATACTAGGTCCCATGCTTTTAAAGAATATGCAATCTTTTTTTTTTTTCTTTTCAAAAGATCTCTCTAAGGACTTATTAATAGAAGTCTCAAAATGATATGAATCTTATGATCTGATTGCTTTCAATGATTCGATACTCTGTTAAACAACTGTTCTTCATATTGCTATTATTTTAATAGATGCAACTATTGGATAGCTATAGTTTTAAAATCCAAGGTTGGGAATTGGGAAAAGGAGATTATGGGAATAGTCTTGTGAAATGAATTATCTAACTTTATGAAAGTCCATTAAAATTAGCTCCATTTTGTCTCAGCTAAACAATTCTGATAGTATGACTTGCTAAATATTTAATGAGTAATATAATTAAATATAGCTGAAAGACTTTCCTGGGTTTCCAGAATATTGTCAATGCTCAGAATAATACAATTTGTAAGATATACACTTTTCTGAGAGAATTTGAATTATGTGAAATAATGCCTTTAGATTATTATAACTGATATAGTTTTGAAATTAAAATTAATTTAGGAATTCAAACACTTTATAAATTTAAAATTCTTTAGTTTTGTTTGACAAAGTTGAGTCAAGGTAATGTATGTTATTTGTCTGGTATTTGATTAAGATCATTATTTCATAGTTATGTTTTTAGGTATTCAATATAGAGTATATTAATTATTGCCTTTCCTGCTCAGACTAGGATTAACATGATATTTTAAGTATTTCAACATTTATCTCATCATGTTTTATTTAAAGAAACGTTTAGTGTTGCTGTTGTTCAGTCGCTAAGTTGTGTCTGACTCTGCGACACCATAGACTAAGGGTAAGCACACCAGGCTTACCTGTACTTCATCTCCCAGAGTTTGCTCAAACTCATGTCCATTGAGTCGGTGATGCTATCTAGCCATCTCATCCTCTGCTGCCCTCTTTTCCTTTTGCCTTCAATCTTTCCCTGCATCAGATTCTTTTCCAATAAGTCAGCTCTTTGCATCAAGTGGCAAAGTATTAGAGCTCTGGCTTCGGCATCAGGCCTTCCAATGAATATTCTGGTTTGATTTCCTTTAGGATTGACTGGTTTGATCTCCTTGCAGTTCAGGGGACTCTCAAGAAGTCTTCTCCAGTACCACAATTCAAATGCATCAACTTTTCAGAGCTCAGCCTTTTTTGTGGTCCAACTCTCACATCAGTTCATGACTACTGGAAAAACCATAGCTTTGACTATATGGACCTTTGTTAGCAAAGTGATGTGTTTGCTTTATAATATGCTGTCTAGGTTTGTCATAGCTTTCTTTCCAAGTAGAACTTCCCTGATAGCTCGTTGGTAAAGAATCTGCCTGCAACGCAGAAGACCCCGGTTCAATTCCTGGGTTAGGAAGATCCACTGGAGAAGGGGTAGTCTACCCACTCCAGTATTCTTGGGCCTTTCTTGTGGCACAGCTGGTAAAGAATCTGCCCACCATGCGGGAGACCTGGGTTTGATCTCTTGGTTGGGAAGATCCCCTGGAGAAGGGAAAGATGACCCACTTCCAGTATTCTGGCCTGGAAAATTCCATGGACTGTGTAGTCCATTTGCATCACAACGAGTTGAACGTGACTGAGTGACTTTCACTTTCTTTCCAAGTAGCAGACATTTTTTTAATTTCATGGTTTCAGTCACTGTCTGCAGCGATTTTGGAGCACAGGAAAATAAAATCATTCACTGCTTCCACTTTTTCCATATTTTATTTAAAGAAACTTTTGGTGTTATAGTGAATGTTATTTGATAGTCTGCATTTTCATTATTGACTAGTATATTACTTGATTATTTTTTAATTTAATTTAATTTTTTATCGAAGTATAGTCGATTTACAATGTTGTGTCAATCTTTGTGGTACAGCAAAGTGACTCCCTTACCTACATGTAGACATTATTTCTTAACTTTCTTTTCCATTATTATTTGTCACAGGATATTGAATATGGTTCCCTGTGCTATACAGTAGGATTTTGCTGTTTATCCATCCTATATACAATAATTTGCATCTGCTAATCCCAAACTCCCAGTCGTTCCCTCCTCTGCTTCCCTTCCTCTTGGCAGCCACAGGTCTGTTCTCTTTGTCTGGAAGTCGGTCTGTTTTGTAGATAAGTTCACTTGTGCCATATTTTAACTTACTTGTGCCATATTTTGACTTCCACATAGAAATGATACCCTACAGTATTTGTCTTTCTTTTTCTGACTTACTTCACTTAGTATGATAACCTCTAGTTGCATCCATGTTGCTGCAAATGACATTTCATTCTTTTTTCATGGCTAAATAGATTACTTTATTTTTAAATTGCAATCTCTTTTCGATTATTTTTATTTTTAACTTTGTATGGAAGAGGCCATAAACATTATATAAGATGTATACATAAAAGTAAACATTTTTATTCTCCTTTTAATGTTTATCCTTGTAAACATTACAATCTTTTCAAAATATGCACTTATAATTTTGAAAGAAAATACGTACAGAATGAAATATTATAATATCTAATAGGCTTCCCTGGTGACTCAGAGGATAAAGCATCTGCTTGCAATGTGGGAGACCCAGGTTCGATCCCTGAGTCAGGAAGATCCCCTGGAGAAGGAAATGGCAACCCGCTCTAGTACTCTTGCCTGGAAAATTCCATGGACAGAGGAGCCTGGTAGGCTACAGTCCATGTGGTCGCAGAGCTGGACGCGACTGAGCGACTTCACTTAGATTCACTTAATCCTATAGATATTGAACAAGAATTGATAAAATTCAATATTGTTCTTCCTCACTCCTTCCTTGTTTATATATTACTTTTTCTTCTAGGTTATGATTAGTATATTCAATACAATCTATTAAACCTGAAAAAATGAGCTTTAGATAATCTTCTTAACCAACTGTCTAAATATGGAACCCAACAGGTTCTACTTTGTTTTACAGAAAAGAAGAGGGTTTTTTGTAACTTAATGTCTATTCTGGGCGTCAATTTGGAGCTAACTGGCACTTGTTGATTGCTTAATTGATTAAATGATTGTACTACTCTAATATCAGTTTGAAAACTTTCTTGCCATATCCAAATAGGACACATCATATATATTTAAATGTTCTCTTTTTTTATCTTAAAAAGATAAAAAATATCTTGTGTAATGTTTTATTTAACTTATAAATGTAGATCGTTATATGTAAGGGAGCATCTGCATATCATGGGAAATTTTATATCTACTTATAATAGCAATTAAATAAAGTGAACAATAGACAGGGATTTATTTCAGTATGTGGAAATAGGCAATAGTGACTGTAACAGCTGGTTATTTTAATATTTAATATTTTAAGTTGCTTAAGGAAGTGATATTAACCTTTTTCTAATTAATAAATCTGTCTTTTGTCTGGATCTCTATAAACTATTATACACTAAATCTCTATACTATTTTACTATTATGATTTTTGACCAGAGATTTTTATTTAGATACATAGATATATGAATGATAAGCCTGTGCCTTATGAAAAATTTAGATACACTCTGAGGCCTATTTCATAGTAATTTCTACTTTGTTCATCATGTGAGTTGATATAATGAAAAGCATAGGTAATATGTAACTTAAATCTAAATTTCTCTTGAGGGTAGAAATTTAATTATGCAATTAACTGGAAAATAAATGACAATGGAAGTAATCTTGTGTTATACCCAATGGCCTACAGCTTTTTTATAAATTGTGTTTGTAATCTGATATCACGATGATATATTGAACTTCACTATGTCTTATTTGACAAAACACTGAAAACATATGCATCTAGTATTGCACTATTTTCTAAACATGATATTTTTTTAAAATAATGATGCATAAACAGTATATGATGACTTCACAGTGTAAGAGTGGGCATTTCCCATAGTAGATCAGTTTTAGACAATGGAAATGGATGAGCTGGCTTAATTCTAATTCTTAAGTTTGATTATTTCTGGGCATAATATGCAAAAAAGGTATGTGATCATCATTACTACAATCTGAGCATGGGCTTGGAAGACTTCTTTAGTTTCTTTTAATCTGATCTGCATTTAAACAAATAGCCCTTCTACAACAAACATTCACAGGATTGCGGCAAAATTCTTTAGGGATAAGGAACTTTTCCATTAGCTCTGATTGAATAACTCAATAAAAATACCCTTTCTTATATTAAACCCAATTTTGTCCCTTTATAAATCTTAATTACTATTCTTGTTTTTGGCTGCTTAGGTTAAATAATTCATCATATATTTGAAGACAGCTGTCAAGTTACTCTCTTCAGTTGAAATGTGCCTGGTATCTTTAACCATTGTTTATATCTTTTAGTTTTTCAGACTGCATGGCCATTTTGGTGCTTGCCTTCTACTGAAAATAATCTGATTTGTTGATTAGAGGCTTATCTTTTCCTTTTCTTTCTCTTTCTCCTTTTTTGTGATCTGTGTCAGAGAGTGCCAATTGCCTATTAAAATTCATTTTTCTTCTTTACTAACAGAAAGCCAGTTTTACTTATGACAAATTCAATAAAAATTCACATTTCCTAGCTCCCCAAATAGCTATTCACTTATTTTCTGGTAAATTACATTTAAGTAGAAAATGTTAGATTTATTCTCCCTGAAAATACCTTTTCAGGGTATTGACTCACGTTGATAGACTTTTTCCTTTTGTCCTTCTTTCTGACTGTAATTCAGTAAAAAAAAAAAGAGATGTTTTATCTTTCCTAAGTATATTAAATTCTATACTTTTATTACTCTAGCTATCTACATAATGGAGAGAAGCAAAATTATGAGTTTAATCCAGGGTCATTTGGTATAAGATAACAAAAACAGTGTTACTTTTAAACATAGTTCATTATTTTCTCAAAATGAGTAGATTTTATGTGATGCTTCTTTTTTGTATAATTCTGTTTATTTTTGGCTGTTCCGGGTCTTCATTGCTGTGCAGGCTTTCCTCTGGTTGTGCAGGATGGAGGCTACTCTCTGGTGGCGGGGCACGGGTTTCTCTGGTGACTTCTGGGGTTGCCGAGCATGGGCTCTAGGGCAAGCGGGCTTCAGTAGTTGCGGCGTCAGGGCTTAGTAGTTACAGCTTCAGAGCTCTAGAGCACAGGCTCAGTACAGCACTGTTGCAGTGCACAGGCCTAGCAGTCCCACGGCATGTGGGGTCTTCCTGGATCAGTGATCAAACCCAGTCTTCTGCACTGGCAAGCAGATCTACCACTGAGACATCAGGGAAGCCTTACCTCAGCAGGAGACTACAAACATACAGAAGAGTAGAGACTAGAAATTCTTGCAAGTCTGAGAGTCCTTGTTAACCGTATTTGATTTTATTAACTATCATTAACCATTGTGTGTGTTGTAAGTCACTTCAGTCATGTCCGACTCTTTGTGACCCTATGAACCATAGACCACAAGGCTCTTCTGTCCATGGGATTCTCCATGCAACAAATACTGGAGTGGATTGCCATGCTCTCCTTCAGAAGATCTTCAAACTCAAGGATTGAACCCTTTTCTCTGGCATTTCCTACATTGGCAGATGGGTTCTTTACCACTAGCGCCACATGGGAAACCCTATGATTAAGAATTGATGCTTTTGAACTGTGGTGTTGGAGAAGACTCTTGAGAGTCTCTTGGACTGCAAGGAGATCCAACCAGTCCATCCTAAAGGAGACCAGTCCTGGGTGTTCATTGGAAGGACTGATGCTGAAGCTGAAACTCCAATATTCTAGCCACCTCATGCGAAGAGTTGCCTCATTGGAAAAGACTCTGATGCTGGGAAAAGACCCCTCCTCCTGATGGTGGCAGGAGCAGAAGGGGATGACAGAGGATGAGATGGCTGGATGGCATCAGCAACTCGATGCACATGAGTTTGAGTGAACTCTGGGTGTTGGTGATGGACAGAGAGGCCTGTCGATTCATGGGGTCACAAAGAGGCAGACCGACTGAGTGACTGAACTGAACTGAATCATTTTAAAGAGGAAGCAAAATAAAGAGAAGTCACTTTATGAGTTTGGGTCTACCTAATCCCCAGTACATGGATTTTTCTGTCCTTCCAGACAAATCTCTTCTTCATCAAGGCTGATTTCACTTGGTTCTTGAAATCATTAAATTTGTTATCAGTTCTTGTTACCTTAAGACCAAGATGGGAATGAGTGATATCATTGCAACAAAGGAGTGTTTTGAGGCAAATTATGCTTCCAGTGGTAGAAAGACTGGGGGGATATTGTTAAAATGCAAGCCTTCTACTCCTCATTATAAACTGTGACTGTTGTCTTTATCAACATGCTTTTTACTTAATCAACATGCTTTTTATTTAATCAACAGGTGTTAATTGGACACATTCCATGTATCAAGCATTTCAATCTTTGACACCTAGAATTATTCCTTTTTTGTGTGTTTTATACTTTTCAGGCATAGTGAAAACAGGGAAAAATGGATTCTTGTAGACCTAGGAATATAGATGATCACTTGTGATATTTATAGATAGAATCAAAATTTATGTGTCTCAAGTTCAGTAATAGCATTGAAGGCTGGACTTCTGACCTACCATATAGCTCAGTGTTATGTGACATCTTATCAGTGTGACTTCATACATGTTATATTACTGACTTGTAGCTTGAATTTTATTTGTTTTGCAGTTAAGATTTTGAAGCACCATACTCTTTCTACTGACAATTGTTAAAGAACTTTTGCTTTATTTAGACCTAGTAGTCATTGTTAATTTCACTAGCATGGAATTAGTTTGAAGTGAACATCTTAAAAGTACACCATAAAAGTATTTAATTCATTTCCACTTATCAAGTATGATAGTATTTTCCCTTGTTGCCATCAGATTGCAAAGATGATTATTTTCTGCAATCTTTTAGTAGACTGTTTCAAATACGTTTTCATTTAAAAAGAGATGATAATACAGAGTAATTTCCTCATAAAATATGTGAATATGATCTTTTTTTCTGATAGTATGATTGGAATTAGATCCATTTTGGAAGGTGCTTTACATTTATTATTATCTTATATTACTAGCAATAAAAGTCATGATTAGGAAACTGAAACAGAAACTATGTCTCTAATAAATATCCGACCTTTGGAGTACTATAATCCTTTGTAATTTGTGCATAAATGGGAAGACTAATTATAATGCAAGACAGTGTTACTCTGTATCTCTATAGGTCATTGTAGAAAACTCTAAATTCCTTTTACATATTAAAAATAGACGAGTCAGTTTTTTTTTTAATACCCACTACATTTTTGTGCAAGAAGAAAGGAACACACTCTAGTTTGCTGTCTAGCTTTAAACTTTAGAGGAAATATCACATCCATTGGCTTCCCTGGTGACTCAAATGGTGAAGAATCCACCTGCAGTGTGGGAGACCTGGGTTCAGTGCCTGGGTTGGGAAGATCCTCTGGAGGAGGGCATGGCAACCCAATCCAGTATGCTTGCCTGGAGAATCCCCATGAACAGAGGAGCCTGGCGGGCTATAGTCCATTGGGTCACAGAGAGCTGGACACGACTGAGTGACTAAGCACACATCACATTCATTATGTGAGAATGTTGCTACACGGAAGACTAGGTGGGCAGCAAAACATGGTGACATGCCTAGTTTTTAAAGAGAAACAAGAAACTCCAGTACTTTGGCCACCTCATGCGAAGAGTTGACTCACTGGAAAAGACTCTGATGCTGGGAGGGATTGGGGGCAGGAGGAGAAGGGGACGACAGAAGATGAGATGGCTGGATGGCATCACTGACTCGATGGACATGAGTCTAAGTGAACTCCGGGAGTTGGTGATGGACAGGGAGGCCTGGCGTGCTGCGATTCATGGGGTCGCAAAGAATCGGACACGACTGAGCGACTGAACTGAACTGAAAGAAAGTATTTCTCTTAGAAAATGAAACAGTAAGAACTCTTGCAAACATCTCTTCCAGTGTTAGGTAAGAATGCTTATCTTTAAGTGATGCAGTTATTAGACATTTGATATCCTTTCATACTTTTCTGGCTTTCATAAATTCACACAACCACGTGTTCATTCACATCTGTAATGGGGAAAATTACACCCAATTAAGAAATGTTAAAATAAGTTTTAGTGATGTTTATATTTTAACCTCATTGCATGGCAGTTTTCAAAGAGGCTTAGAATAATAAGTAAATTACTTAGATTTTATTGCCATGCAAAATTTTGAATTAATTTTTTTGGCAATTATATGTGTTTTAGCATGTTTTCACATTTATAGCACATCCATTTACATGAGATAAATTACTTTTTAAAGAGGTCCATTCACTTGTTACTTTATTTTTTGTCATTTTATAAATATTTATTTCATGTCTAACTACTGTATTGTACTTTTCTGGATCCAGAAATTTCACCTGTCTTTAAGAAGGTAGCCTTTGGTCGCTTGGATACAGACCCATTGTGTATGAACTCCGAACTGATAACCATTCTTAATACCTTATAGAGTTTAGTCAGTTGAGGGAGTTTGTTTCACACTGGGGCTGTCAGAATAAGTGTCAAGAAGCAAGTTCTAGGGAAATTCTCCAGGAAGCTATTTCCTATTGTTTCTGTGGGAGTGTCAGCTCTTTCCCTGAAGAGATTTTAATATATAGTTATACATTATTGATGCTGAAACTAAACATAAATGTAGGCACAGTCCATGGTAATGCTGATGCTCTTCACCCTCATTTATTTTAGTTAATTTCATTTTATAACAAAATAAAGGAGAGGGCAAGTCATCAGAGAAAGAGTTCTATGAAAAGAAATTAGACTTTGCCATTTCCCTGCAAGGGATCCTGATTCATTCTGGGTGACATATATAACTGAACATATCATCTTCTAATTGCAAAACAGAAGAAGCCCTGAGAGACTATTTGTGGGAAACAAAGGGATCTTCTGCCTCAGTGGATGCGGAAGGACTACTATAAGTCTCCATCTGAGCACAGGGAATGAGAAATGTTGGACCTGGCATCTTTTTATTTTTCCTGCCACATCTCCATGTATATTTCTTTGTTGTATACATATCATCTTATGTGTATTTTCCAGTGTAACTTTCATTCCACACCTGTCTTCTTGACACTGATGTACTCTGTACTACACAGTGCAGTACTCTTTGTGACAGAAAAGAGATAAGCTGGTTCTTAACTGCAACTGGTTCAGTCTTATGGTAGGCTCATATATGGATAAACCAGTTACATTATAAAGGGATGAGGGATATTGAAACTTCCAGAGGTAAAAAATTCCTTGAAAAGTCATAGATATTTCCTATGAAATTACTCAGATATGTTAAGACATTGCACAAGTGCTGTGTTCCATGGAAGTCTCAAATGTGTCATGTAGAATTGGACTTTTTTATGTTTGTATGTATATGATAAATATATTCTCTTGGATTGTAAAGAGTCCAACATATTCCTCTTAGGATCTGGAAAACTTTGTTTAACAAAAGCAGGTATAGTGTTCTATTTATTTAAAGCTGCTGTAAACACTTGTATGCAGGTTTTTGTGTGCACATAAATTTTCAATTTCTTTGGGTAAATACCAAGGAATGTAACTGCTAGCTCATGTAGGAAGAGGGAAAAGATTGAAAGCAAAAGGAGAAGGGGGAGACAGAGGATGAAATGGTTAGACAGCATCACTGACTCAATGGACATGAATTTGAGCAAACTCTGGGAGATAGTGGAAGACAGAGGAGCCTGACTTGCTACAGTCCATGGGGTCATGAGGAGTCGGACATGTCTTAGCGACTGAACAACAAAGGGTAAGAGTATGTGTAATTTTGTAAGAAACTGCCAGGCTGCCTTCTAAAGTGTCTGTACCACTTTGCATTCCTACTAATATAGGACCTTATTTTTCAAATATGTTTTCAAGTACAAGGAAATGGTAAATTAGTGTTTTCCCTAAAAAATAGAAAGAAAACATATACTGTATTTCACTGATTCTAGGGTGCTATTTAATTAATAGTTCATCAGAGTAAAAATATATATAATACTATAATAAATACAGGTAGCTATTTAAATAGAAAAAATATGCATCTTAAAAATAGGAAACCATACTGTGTAAACAAAAGGATTTTTTGGAGTTGAAAGCAATCAAAAGTTAATTTGCAAAGTAAGTTGAAACTTTAGATGACAATTTTATTTTTATGAGTTTGTAAGAGTAGTAATATTTAGGCCATTTTATTTTAATTTGTTCCATTTAGCATATGTACCTCTTTGCAAAATATTTTAGTTTTTCTTATGTTATTTTCAATTGCTTTTTAAATTAGTACTTTGCATTGATAGCATGCTTTCTATGTGGTAGTGTCTGAATTGAATTATTGACTATGTTATTTGGGTTTTTATGATGTCAACCCAGTGCTGGGCACATAGATATGCCAAAAGTATTTATGAGAGTACACTGCTTCTGTAGCACCGGATATACTGTTTAAAATATGGAATGTTAATTTTGGAAGCCTAACCCCACTCCAGTACTCTTGCCTGGAAAATCCCATGGATGAAGGAGCCTGGTAGGCTGCAGTCCATGGGGTCGCTAAGAATCGGACATGACTGAGTGACTTCCCTTTCACTTTTCACTTTCATGCATTGGAGAGGGAAATGGCAACCCACTCCAGTGTTCTTGCCTGGAGAATCCCAGGGACAGGGGAGCTGTCTATGGGGTCACACAGAGTCGGACATGACTGAAGCGACTTAGCAGCAGCAGCAGCAGCAATACAATATGTCTTTTACTGATAAAAAAATAAAAAGTGGCCATTTTCCAGTATCTACTGGAATATTTCAGATTATGCCTTATGTAACCTAGACTATGTGACACTGAAGATGGAATACACTCTGGGTTCTCATTCTTCTTGAATTTTTTTAGAGGCAATTTGTATCCTTTGATTTTAGGTTATCATTGTGGGAAATATTGAAAAAAATTTTTGTTTTTCCAGAAAAATCACAAAAACTAAATGAGAAAAATCCCAAAGCTCTCTGGTGTTTTTATGAGAATTCAAGAGAAAAATATTAGTGGAACCTAAGTGATACCCTTCATCACTGTGTTATCAGAGGAGTCAGATAATGTTGTGAACTTCTTAAAAATCAAGAAAATAATCTACAGGTTATATTGATATCTGAGATATTCTTTTTTTAGACTAACAGTTAAAACTGATTTGTACAATGCAGTGTTTCATAAACCACTAATGTATCAATTTGAAACTTATTGTAGAAACATTATAAGCAATTGTTGGATCACTAATCCTGCTCACAAATGTCTAACTAACCTATGTGCCACTGTTATGGGACTGTTGAAACTAACACCATTTATATAACTAATTCTATGGGAAAGTCACTTCCAAAATCAAACACAAAGTTTCTATTAGAGGAGAACTAGGATTTCCCATATCCTTTTTTTGTTTTGACTATTATGGCTAGGAGGGAATTCCATTTTTGTTAGAATGGGAAGAAAGGCAGGGATATTGACTTAGTCATAAGATCAGAATGCAAAAGTAGGAAGTCAAGAAACACGTGGAGTAACAGGCAAATTTGGCCTTGGAATGAAGCAGGGCTAAGACTAATCGAGTTTTGCCAAGAAAATGCACTGGTCGTAGCAAACACCCTCTTCCAACAACACAAGAGAAGACTCTACACATGGACATCACCAGATGGTCAACACTGAAACCAGATTGATTATATTCTCTGCAGCCAAAGATGGAGACGCTCTATACAGTCAACAAAAACAAGACTAGAAGCTGACTGTGGCTCAGAGCATGAACTCCTTATTGCCAAATTCAGACTTAAATTGAAGAAAGTAGGGAAAACCGCTAGGCCATTCAGGTATGACCTAAATCAAATCTCTTATGATTATACAGTGGAAGTGAGAAATAGATTTAAGGGCCTAGATCTGATAGATAGAGTGCCTGGTGAACTATGGAATGAAGTTTGTGACATTGTGTAGGAGTCAGGGATCAAGACCATCCCCATGAAAAAGAAATGCAAAAAAGCAAAATGGCTGTCTGAGGAGGCCTTTCAAATAGCTGTGAAGAGAAGAGAGGCAAAAAGCAAAGGAGAAAAGGAAAGATATAGGCATCTAAATGCAGAGTTCCAAAGAATAGAAAGAAGAGATAAGAAAGCCTTCTTCAGCAATCAATGTAAAGAAATAGAGGAAAACAACGAAAGGGAAAGACTAGAGATCTCTTCAAGAAAATTAGAGATGTCAAGGGAACATTTCATGCAAAGATGGGCTCGATAAAGGACAGAAATGGTCTGGACCTAACAGAAGCAGAAGATATTAAGAAGAGGTGGCAAGAATACATGGAAGAACTGTACAAAAAAGATCTTCATGACCCAGATAATCATGATGGTGTGATCACTAATCTAGAACCAGACATCTTGGACTGTGAAGTCAAGTGGGCCTTAGAAAGCATCACTGCGAACAAAGCTAGTGGAGGTGATGGAATTCCAGTTGAGCTCTTTCAAATCCTGACAGATGATGCTGTGAAAGTGTTGTACTCAATATGGCAGCAAATTTGGAAAACTCAGCAGTGGGCACAGGACTGGAAAACGTCCATTTTCATTCCAATTCCAAAGAAAGGCAATGCCAAAGAATGCTCAAACTACCGCGCAATTGCACTCATCTCACATGCTAGGAAAGTAATGCTCAAAATTCTCCAAGCCAGGCTTCAGCAATATGTGAACCGTGAACTCCCTGACGTTCAAGCTGGTTTTTGAAAAGGCAGACGTACCAGAGATCAAATTGCCAACATGCGCTGGATCATGTAAAAAGCAAGAGAGTTCCAGAAAAACATCTATTTCTGCCTTATTGACTATGCCAAAGCCTTTGACTGTGTGGATCACAATACACTGTGGAAAATTCTGAAAGAGATGGGAATACCAGACCACCTGACCTGCCTCTTGAGAAATCTGTATGCAGGTCAGGAAGCAACAGTTAGAACTGGACATGGAACAACAGACTGGTTCCAAATAGGAAAAGGAGTACATCAAGGCTGTATATTGTCACCCTGCTTATTTAACTTCTATGCAGAGTACATCATGAGAAACACTGGACTGGAAGAAACACAAGCGGAATCAAGATTTCCGGGAGAAATATCAATAACCTCAGATATGCAGATGACACCACCCTTATGGCAGAAAGTGAAAAGTAGCTAAAAAGCATCTTGGTGAAAGTGAAAGAGGAGAGTGAAAGAATTGGCCTAAAGCTCAACATTCAGAAAACAAAGATCATGGCATCCGGTCCCATCACTTCATGGGAAATAGATGGGGAAACAGTGGAAACAGTGTCAGACTTTAGTTTTTGGGGGCTCCAGAATCACTGCAGATGGTGATTGCAGCCATGAAATTAAAAGACGGTTACTCCTTGGAAGATAAGTTATGACCAACCTAGATAGCATATTCAAAAGCAGAGACATTACTTTGCCGACTAAGGTCTGTCTAGTCAAGGCTATGGTTTTTCCTGTGGTCATGTATGGATGTGAGAGTTGGACTGTGAAGAAGGCTGAGCGCTGAAGAATTGATGCTTTTGAAGTGTAGTGTTGGAGAAGAATCTTGAGAGTCCCTTGGACTGCAGGGAGATCCAATCAGTCCATTCTGAAGGAGATCAACCCTGGGATTTTTTGGAAGCAATGATGCTAAAGCTGAAACTCCATTACTTTGGCCACCTCATGTGAAGAGTTGACTCATTGGAAAAGACTCTGATGCTGGGAGGTATTGGGGGCAGGAGGAGAAGGGGACGACCAAGGACGAGATGGCTGGGTGGCATCGCGGACTCGATGGACATGAGTCTGAGTGAACTCCGGTAGAGATGATGGACAGGGAGGCCTGGCGTGCTGCGATTCATGGGGTCGCAAAGAGTTGGACACGACTGAGCGCTGAACTGAACTGAACTGATAAGGTCAGAAAAATGAGGGAAAACTTATCTCTTGCCCAGCAAAGTAGAATTTAAATCTTTTCTTGTAATGTGTATCTAGGTATTTTAAAAATGCATTCATAATGTCTATTTGTACTTGCTGATGCCTCAGCAAGAAGAATCTGCCTGCAATGCAAGAGACACAGGAGACTCTGGTTTTATCCCTGGGTTGGGAATATCCTCTGAGGGAGGAAAATGGCAACCCATTCCAATATTTTTGCCTGATGAATCCCACAGCCAGTGGAGCCTGGCAAGCTCTGAGTCGGACATGACTGGACAACCACTCACGCCATTTAAATAGCATTCCTTGTTCTGCTGCAAAATTGCTTTTAATAACAAACATGATAGGATAAGAATTGGAAATACTTAAATCAAGAAGAATAATTATTGATGGCAGACAATTAAAGGGGGACTGGATGGAGTAGTTTTAATTATCTAGGAACTTAAAATTTTATTTTGTTGATTTATTTTGATTGGAGGATAAATTACAGTATTGTGATGGTCTTTGCCATATATCAGTATGGATCAGCCATGGTATACATGTGTCCTCCCATCCTGAATCCCCCTCTTACTCCTCCAACCGTGTCTCTCTGGGTTGTCCCAGAGCACCAGCTTCTGGGTTCCCTGCTTCATGCATCAAAGTTGGACTTATAATTTTAAATTTGTCTACCAAATGACCAGGCTAAGTAATTTACAAAAGGAAAGGCTATTGAATTAATATCTAATGAACCACTACTGTTAATAATCGTATATCAAAATAAAGGGATATAAAAAAAGGAAAACAAAGAATGTGAATATATTCAGTTACATATAAAAATATACACTTACTTACACATTTAACATGTAAATTTTTCTTTGCTTTCCCTCTCTTTCCCAGAAGCTGTCGGTTAATTAAGGATGACATGAAAGGACCTGAAAGGAGGGCTTTCCTGGATCTTACATTTAAAATGTATTGAGCCCGTGGCCAAATCTAAGATGCCTAGCATCTTAGGTCTAGAAGGGCCCATTGGAGGATATCTGTATCACCGTCTAGCTTCTCTGTCTCTGATAGCCTTTTCTCTCCCCTTGTCCTAGAACACTTTGTCTTACCATTTCCTGTAGTTCAGTGGTGTATTCATTGCGTTCTCCTTGGTCTTAAGATTCAATAGTCATGCCTCCGGATTTTACTATAGAAAAGTGAGACCTTAAACATGAAGGGTGATACTTTCTCCTTTTTCTTTTAACAAGTCAGCTCTATTTTTGTCTGTTCTGTATATTAAACTCTGTGTGAGATTTACTTAGAAAAACAGGTTCAACTTTAAAACTTGTTAGAAGATTCGTGCAAACATTGATATAAAGAATATTGTGCAGAATCAGCATTTTTCCATTCTACCTATGATGGTATTTGGTGAGAACCCAAGTGAAACCTTAGGGGATAAGTTGTCAAGAAAATCAGGTTCCATCAGGAAAATTTTTTTTCAGTATTCATAAATATGTGGTCTATTTCACAGTGAACCAATCCTATTATAAATCAAGAGCAGATAATCTTACCAGTTGCTATGGTGCTACAGGGTGACAAGCAAATGAATTTGAACTGGATGACATGAGAAAACAGTACACTTTTCAAAGAAAATTTTTCTCTCATTACAATCAGAAAATCTGGTTTTGATTTATAAAAGCTTTAGGCAGAATGTTTTCCTATATTGTGATCTTGAGAGCACTTTGATGGCTCCTAGGTAGCAATGGGCAAATGAAACTCATAAAATCTACTAAGTGTAGATTGACTTTCATTTTTTCCAAATTACCACAGAACTCCAGGGATCCAAATGTACTAAGAGGAGGGATGTCCAGGAAATCGTAATGTAGCTGTTAATTTTTCCTTCTGTATAGTTATCTGGAACTTACATGTATCGAATCATTACTGATTTAGATCCACAATAACATGGTATCACTTGCATCTTACATTTTGAATGTTAATTTCACCAATCCCTTGCCAACCATAAGCATTAACTTTGGTCAGTTTTTAGGTAAAAATGCATAGGGTTGCATTAATTTAAATTTTAGTTATTAATCATGTTAAAATTTTACATTGATGATTAAGTTAATAAAAGTATATGTTCATAAAGATTGTTAAATAAATGAATAAACAGGCTTACCTAATTTTTAATGCAATAAGTTTTAGAAAAACATTTCAGATAAGGAATTCTCCTTTGTGGTTGGCTTTCCATAGGCTGTTTGAAAATATTTCATGCTATATCCTTCAGAATGCTGAAGGAATTTTCAAGTAGCTATGCTCCAGTATTTTCAACAGTTTGCTTAATTTTTGGCTAGTGTTAAAAAGGTTATTGAATCTTTTGCTTTATCTTGAGTCATCAAACAATTGATTAAAATATTATCAACAGACCTACCATATCAAATTCCTAGGGGAAAAAAAAATCAAAGACTGAAAATCTCGCTCATTAAGCAATATCATTTGAGTTTCCCTGACATTTTCTTATAGAAACTAGATTTCTTTATATCCTCTATGTGCTGCTTCTAGCAATTACACTTCCATGGTTTCCTTGCTTCTGTCTATAGTGATTAATGCTTGTTTGCCACATCAAATGTAAATCAGGATGCAGAACTGAGTTCAGAATCTTGGTACAACTTAAAGTTAATTTTCTCCAGGAGGTATGGGGGATAAACTAATCTGGTTTCAGATTTGGGCAAGCTGAACATTTCTTTTGGAAATAGTTTGAGGTCAGTAATTTGGGAGATTATATTTGATAACTCTTACTGAATAGGAAAAGGTCATTGACGAAGAAGAAAAAACCTTTTAAAATAGTTTTTGAAAGAAAGTTATAGTATATAGAAAAAGAGTCAAATTAGAAAAACAAGTGATGTTGATATTCATAATAATCCTGTGCTCGGGTAAAGTTTCCATGTGTTTAGATTCTGTTATTTTTTTTTTAACTAGCTGAAATTTATTTATATTTTCTTTGCAGTATTTTGTCAGCATTTCTTAATGATCTACAATGATTATCTACAATTGCTTAAAAATTAGAAATTTGTTTTCAAGGAGGCTTAAAAATGATTTTAACCAAAGGAGTTGCATAATACTTATTTCCCATAGTTTCTATGTAAACCCAAAGCTGAAATCAGTTGAAGTGCTTTAGAATTAAAATTTATAATTAAAAAATTATTTGTGAATAACTGGTATTTCTGAGATAAAATTTAATGCTGTAGAAATCTATGTAATGATTAGGAAAATATAGACCCTTCTATGCTGAACTATTAATTAAGACTAAATCCTGTTTCTTTGATTTTTTTTTCTCCTCCAACTTACCTAAATCTGATAATAGATCACTAAAAAAATATATACATTACTATTCATTCTCATATAGTCTAACTACCACTCATATATAACATTCATTCTCCCTCCGGGAGCAGAGTTATCTTTCTTAAAACATAGATCGGATCATGCCACTTTCCTACTTAAACTACTACAATAGTTCCCTATCATAGTAGCATAAATTCTAAGCTTCTCGAATTTACCTAAGTAGCTCTACAGGAATCTACCTCTGGTCTTTCTCTTTGATTTCCCATCCCCTCTTTCCTTTATGCACATGTCCAGCCGCATTGGACTTTTTAACTATTGGGAGACCATTACATTATTATAAGTGAGAAACAAGGATGGTAGTATTGGAGATGTTGAGAAGTAGTCAACTATGAATACATTTTGAAGGTAACCCCAAGAGCAATTCCTGACAAGTATGTTATGGAAGAAAGATGATTCAAGTGTGACTCCAAGTCAAGTGGGCCTAACCAACTGGAAGGATGAAGTTGCCATCAATTAAAATGGGAGAGACTAAGTTTGGGGGTGTATTTGGAAGAAAAAATTAGGAATTCAGTTTTGAAGATGTTGAATTTGAGATGTCTGAGAACTGAATATATGAACCTTGAGTTAAGAAGAGAGGTCTGTGCTAAATTAAAATTCTTTGAATTATTGGAACGTATTTGGTAGTTAAAATTTTGAGATTTCTTATGTGTACAAAGGGACTGAGTGTAGACAAAAATGAGAAGGGAGTGAAAGCTGAACTAGTGAGCCCTGGACTATTAATGGGGCTTCCCAGGGGGTGCTGGTGACAAAGAACATGCCTGCCAGTGCAGGAGACACAAGAGATGCAGGTTCGATCCCTGGGTCAGGAAGATCCCCAGGAGAAGGGCATGGCAACCTACCCCAGCTGCCTTCACTGGAGAAACCCATGGACAGAGGAGCTTAGAAGGCTAAGGGTTGCAAAGAGTTGCAAAGGGTCGCAAAGAGTCAGACACCATTGAAGTGACTAAGCACAAAATATTAAGAGATTTTAGAAAAAAGGAGAAGCTCTGCAGAAGAGTGAAAAAGAGAGGAGTAACCACTGAGTGTGATGTTCAAAAAGTCTAGTGAAGAACATGTAACAAGAAATGGGAAAGATTAACCCTGTCGAACGGTGCTAACTGTTCAAGTAAGATCAAGGCTGAGAATCGCCCATTGGATTTGGCAACAAATAGGTTCTTGATGACCTCCGCAAAAGCAGTTCTAATGGAGTGGTAGAGGTGAAAGTCTGAGCAGGTTAGGAGAGAATAGGGAGAGAGGGATTGGAAACAGCCAATGTCAATATCTGTTTCAGGGAGTTTTGCTGCACAGGTAAAGAAATGACATAGGTTGTGGCAGGAAATGGAGTAAAGTCAAGTGTTGTTATTTTGTTTTAAATGGAAGAAGTTACATCACATTTGTATTATTTTTGTGTTGATGAAAGTGTACATGTAGAAAGCAAAGAGTTGCATATAGACAAGAACTGACAAGTGCTTGAGGAAGCTATGTGGGTTTGTGAGACAGAACAGAACTTTTTACCCAAGTAGAAAGTTGCTAATCCATAAGAAGGCAGAGAAAGTGGGTATAGTTACTTACAGGTGGGTAACTATGGAATGATGTGAAATTCTATGTGAATTCTTCCATATATTTCTTTTTCAGTTCTTTCAGAGAAATACAAAGCAAAGCTATCTGTTGACTCAATTTTCTCTTCTGTGAAAAGGGAGGTTTTCAAAAAGAATTAAATGAAAAAAATAAGAAAATGTTTTGCCAACTCAAGTCTAGTATGTATTTATATGTAATATATCTTAATGATCCTTTATCTACTCTTAGGTCTTTAAATGGAAATTTAAAAATACTGTAATATTCTTCCATTACTGTAAAAGGAACAAATGCCAAAATATCTTAATTATAAAATTTAGATGTTAAAATAATTGGCTAGTAAAAATTGCTCTCCATAACAGTTTCTATAAAATACTTTCAGACTAAAAATATCTTTCATTCTTGAAATAAAGAAATCTACCAAGTACACTGAAACTCCTATTTCTAGTCATCTGGCATTATTGCTTTGCAAGAATACACAGGAGAACTGTACAAAAAAAGAGCTTCACCGCCCAGATAATCACGATGGTGAGATCACTCACCTAGAGCCAGATATCCTGGAATGTGAAGTCAAGAGTGGGCCTTAGAAAGCATCACAATGAACAAAGCTTGTGGAGCTGATGGAGTTCCAGTTGAGCTGTTTCCAATCCTGAAAGATGATGCTGTGAAAGTGCTGCACTCAATATGCCAGCAAATTTGGAAAACTCAGCAGTGGGCACAGGACTGGAAAAGGTCAGTTTTCATTCCAATTCCAAAGAAAGGCAATGCCAAACAATGCTCAAACTACTGCACAATTGTACTCATCTCACATGCTAGGAAAGTAAGGCTCAAATGCTCCAAGCCAGGCTTCAGCAATACGTGAACCGTGAACTTCCTGATGTTCAAGCTGGTTTTAGAAAAGGAAGGGAAACCAGAGATCAAATTGCCAACATCTGCTGGATCATGGAAAAAGCAAGAGAGTTCCAGAGAAACATCTATTTCTGCCTTATTGACTATGCCAAAGCCTTTGACTGTGTGGATCACAATACACTGTGGAAAATTCTGAAAGAGATGGGAATATCAGACCACCTGACCTGCCTCTTGAGAAATCTGTATGCAGGTCAGGAAGCAGCAGCTAGAACTGGACGTGGAACAACAGACTGGTTCCAAATAGGAAAAGGAGTACGTCAAGGCTGTATATTGTCACCCTGCTTATTTAACTTCTATGCAGAGTATATCATGATAAACGCTGGGCTGGAAGAAGCAGAAGCTGGAATCAAGATTGCCAGGAGAAATATCAATAACCTCAGATATGCAGATGACACCACCCTTATGGCAGAAAGTGAAGAGGAGCTAAAAAGCCTCTTGATGAAAGTGAAAGGAGAGTGAAAAAGTTGGCTTAAAACTCAACATTCAAAAAACTAAAATCATGACATCTGGTCCCATCACTTCATGGGAAATAGATGGGGAAACAGTGGAAACAGTGTCAGAGTTTATTTTTGGGGGCTCCAGAATCACTGCAGATGGTGATTGCAGCCATGAAATTAAAAGACTCTTACTCCTTGGAAGGAAAGTTATGACCAACTTAAATAGCGTATTGAAAAGCAGAGATATTACTTTGCCAACAAAGGTCCATCTAGTCAAGGTTATGTTTTTTCCTGTGGTCATGTATGGATGTGAGAGTTGGACTGTGAAGAAAGCTAAGCACTGAAGAATTGATGCTTTTGCACTGTGGTGTTGGAGAAGACTCTTGAGAGTCCCTTGGACTGCAAGGAGGTCCAACCAGTCCATCCTAAAGGAGATCAGTCCTGGGTGTTCATTGGAAGGACTGATGCTAAGGCTGAAACTCCATTACTTTGGCCACCTCATGTGAAGAGTTGACTCATTGGAAAGACCCTGATGCTGGGAGGGATTGGGGGCAGGAGGAGAAGGGGACAACAGAGGATGAGATGGCTGAATGGCATCACCAACTCAATGGACATGAGTTTGAGTGAACTCCGGGAGTTGGTGATGGACAGAGAGGCCTGGCGTGCTGCAATTCACGGGGTCGCAAAGAGCTGGACACGACTGAGTGACTGAACTGAACTGAGCTGAATTGAGATAGAGAGAGTAGTAACTCCTCTCTATAATAAAGATTTTGAAATTGATTTGTCTCTTGATATATACCTGAAGCTTAATTTAGTTGGAAATATATTTTATTTTTTCCTTGGTTTCATAGATTTGTTTGTTTGTTTGTTTGTGCAGTTGTTTTAAAGAAAAAGAATCATTGTGAACCAGTTGCATTTTCTTAGGTTCTTTGTGAATTGGGTATTCATGTAGTTAAAAATATAAAACCCTCTACTTCAGTATGCTGTGATAAAGTGACTTTCACCTCATTTAAGACATGTGGCTTGTGCATTCTTTTCATTGAATCTATCATGATTGACTTTCAGGTTTGTTAAAAAAAAAAAAAAGAACTGAAGACATTATGATGAATCTGATATTGAAATGTTTTTGTAATTTTTACATGCCTGAGAAGCAGAGATATAACTGATACATCTTTTTGATTTGTGTGATATCCAGTGTGACTCTAATTTTTGACTTTATTGAAGAGAAAAGAACATAAAGGTAAAGGGCAGTTTTTTTCTTATAAAAAAGTCAACAGATTTTGACTGCCAGGTTAAAAAAGAGGCAAATCTGTTTTATTTTCTTGACATTTCCTTAGTTATCCTCACTTATATAGTCAGCTGGAAAGCTGAAAGAACTGTCATTTATCTTTGGGTTTTTTTTTGTTTGTTTGTTTTTCTAAAACATGACTCAAAATTGCTACAGTTCTAAAGCATATCATAGTTTCTGTTTCATTCACGATGCCTTCAATATTTGATATTTTATTATACTTTGATTCTTTAAATATTCTTAACTCTTTTTTAGTTGTAAGAACATATCAGTCCTGAGCTGTAGACAGTTTCTTAACAATCCAAATGAGTTTATATTTGCTACCTGAAAATGCAGGAGAACAGTCCCAAATATACTTCATATTTGTTATAGAAGTAGATACTTTACTGGATACATGAGGACTTATAAAAATGAAACTGTAGTATGACAAGACATAGGTGGTTAAGAAAGCCAGATTTTCTTTGTTGCCTTGGAATTACTTCTCATTCATTTAAGATGTTTATTAGCATGATATTCATCCTCAGGGCCACTTTATTTTAGGACATCTTTTTGGGGATGGATATTTCAAATGAGCCAGCCCAGCCTCTTCATTATACTGATAGGGAATGCAGTCCCTAGAAGCTAATGACGTCTGTTTCTAACCCATTTAGAGTAAAGGATTACTGCCGTTATTGATAGTGTTTAATACCAATGCTGTGCTATTAAAATTGTCCAGTCTTGGTGCAAGGTTCTTTATAGCTGCTCTCAATCTTTTCTCTGCTGGTACATTTTGAAGACTAATTTCTACTAGGATTCCAGGCGAATTAAATGATAGTGGAAAAGCATTTTCCATCATTACTGTTGGAGCAGGAACAGTAAATTACCACAGGTACAAATTGAGAACTCTGTCTTAATATCATTGGACTGAAGAAGGCATGTAGAAAATCCTTATCAGTCAAAGACCAGGAGTTAATGAGTGTATACATCAGTTTCTTCAGAGTAGTGCCCAGGAGAAATTGGTGAAAGCAGGCGTCTCTGGAACTTGAATCATTTATAGTTTAATATAAAGAAGGGAGAGAGCAGGAGATATATTCCTCCTAAATCTAAGTATGAAAATGTATGTATGCACACTCAGTGTCTCAGTCATGTCATACTTTTTGTGACGACATGGACTGTAGCCCCCACGCTTCTCTGTCCATGGGATTTTCCAGGCAAGAATACTGGAATGGGTTTCCATTTCCTAGGGGATCTTCCCGACCCAGAAAAGTACCTTGCATCTTCCGCATTACCACTTAGCCACCTGGGAAGCCCATGGGAAAACGTATACACTTCATGAAACAGAAACTATTCAGATGCATTCTATAGAAAAGGTCAGCCCATAGCTTTAATTCTGTTGCAATTAATAAATCTTCAGCAACCAGGAATGGGAATGTGACTGGCATTGTTTAATTTTCGTGCAGATACCTTGGAGATCAGATTGTCTGTCTGGAAATGAACCACAATGTATCAATAAAGAAAATGTTGGGGACACTGAGCAGAAGGTTTTGGTAGCCAGTGGAGTCTTGTCCTCTGCATAGCTGAGGAATAATGGAGACAGAGTGGTCAACTCTATGAGTCATGGTTGAGCAGTCAGAAAAGATGAGAACAGAGATGAGGCCTTGGATTGACTCTCAAACAGGTCACTGTTACTCCCATCATTTCTGATTTCAGATCCTCTTCGTTTCAACCTGAATACTATTGATCAGTGTGGGTGTGATAGGTTTTCCAATTCCAACAGAGTTTTAAAGTACATTTGGATGGCTTCCCAGGATGAGAGGCCAGAGAGCCAATGACTTTGACTGTTTCTTCTACAGTTTCTAGACTATTTCCTCATCACCTCTATAAATATGCTGCTCCCTTCATTTTTCACCATTGATTGCCCTTGCAATCCATATGAAAGTAATTACTATTCTACCCTATCAATAGTCTGACTTTTTAATAAGTATTTCTCTTTTATTAAAAGCACATACGCCTATCTTTTTTTTCCCTACAATATAAATGAAAAGGAAGTGGGACTAGTAAAGCACAAATAGGAGAAAGGAAGAAACCTTGACATTTAC
Organism: Capra hircus; assembly: GCF_001704415.2. Classification (NCBI taxonomy): domain Eukaryota; kingdom Metazoa; phylum Chordata; class Mammalia; order Artiodactyla; family Bovidae; genus Capra; species Capra hircus. Next base: position 63,496,320 of record NC_030813.1, on the reverse strand, counting down.
TGGAGACATATTGAGGGGAGGATAGAGAATAATTACAGAGTATAGGGTTGGTTACAGGATATGATGTCATTTATGAATGATTCAGTATTGGTTTTGTTGTTGTTGTGTTGCCTAGTTGCGTCCGACTCTTTGTGACCCCACGGACTGCAGGACACCAGGCTTCCATGTCCTTCACCATCTACTAGAGATTGCTCAAAGTCATTCCATCAAGTCGGTGATGCCATCCAACCATCTATCTCACCCTCTGCATCCCCTTCTCCTTCTGCCTTCAATCTTTCCGAGCTCAGGGTCTTTTCTTACAAGTAGGCTCTTTGTGTCTGGTGGCCAATCTATTGGAGCTTCAGCTTCATCATCAGTCCTTCCAATGAATAGTCAGGGTTGAATACCTTTAGAATTGACTGGTTTAGCAATTATGTAGAACCTAGTTAAACAAAAGATGTTTTCAGGGAGGAGTATTTTGTATGGAAATTGTTGAGGTCTACCCGTGCATGATAGTAATAATAATAATAAAAGACTTTAAGTTTTACCGTTGTTTTCAATTTGTCTGCAATGCACCTACCTTTTTACCTGTATGGGGACAGACAGCTCTCACTGTGCCCCACTTTGTAGGCTGTGTTCTGGGACCATAGGAGTTGCCACAGTAGTATAATTACTGGCTCTCATGGAAGAAGAAACCATATTTAAAGCAAGTTCGACTGCATTTTAATTCAGACCTTTAAGAAATGTTTCCTTAACGGACACCAGTTGGTTAATTAATAGTTGTGAAGAGTTGCTTTGTTTTTCTGTGATAGCATACTCTTATCCTCTGTCACCACCACCCCCTCCCATACACACACACACACACACACACAGACACAGACAGACAGACAGACACACACACACACACACACACACCCCATGCAATGCCATACCTTTTCCTGGAGCACCCTTCCTCAGTCTGGCATTCAGACTGCCTGAGTGCAGCTCTTTACATGGGCATACAGAGTGCAGTGTTTGCTACCATTTAAAACCAGTTTGTTCCACTATGATCACAAGAAATAAAATGCAAGTAAAGGGCACCAGAAAGAGACTTTTATATTTGAAGACCACACTTTGTATTTTAGTAGGTTCTTGGCTTAGGTTAAACTGTAGTTCCACTTCTTCCAGTTCATACATGTAAATCTAAGTTTGTGTCCTCATTTGTTAAGTTTATGGATGACTGAAGTCTCTACCTCCTAAAACTGTAGAAATTCCCAAAGACTCTTGATCTTTTCTGCTCTCATGCTTCTATGCTTGATGTGGGTACTTTAGACCATCAAAGGTCTTTTTGGTCTAAAGACCATTTAGGTTTTTTATTCTCACATTGGATAGGAAAGAAGGAAGAAAGAGAAGAGAAGGAAAGAGGAAGGATAGACAGAGACAAGAGAGAGGAGGTAAAACTACTCATGGAGATAATTCACCTGATGGATACCCCTCGCCACTTGTAATGTTAAGAAGCCATCTTTTATATTCCTATTATCCTAGTTCTAACACGTGGAGTTAGAGATTATGTAGTCTTACATCTTCCTTGTGTCCCTGTCTCATTCCAGTGTTGATTTTTTTATGGTATTTTCCCATCATTTAATACACTTTAATTAAGGAGTAACATTAAGTCTTTATCCTGTCCCACACATAGAAATTTTATTGTTTGAACATGACCTTTCAGTACTAACTTTTATTCTAAACTGTCATCAAGACATTTCTTTCTAGTAAATCACTTCACCTCCTAAAAGCCATTCTGAGTAAAAAAAAAAAAAAAAGAAAGAAAGAAAGACTTTACAACTTAGTATATGTGTAGAACCTTAATCAGGACAAATGAAAAAGAAACATTAATAGACTGCAGTGTACCATATTACAATCTCTAAACTGGTTAGCTCCATTCCCAAAACAGTAAATATTTTTGCTTTATAGCAATATAGCAAGTATAGCAAACCTGGTCAATGTCATTCTGATTTGAGACTATTTTAGAAAGTAGAATAAAATTTCTTAGAGATAAACTTCCCAGTCCAGACGTTAAACTCTCATCATGAATGAATAAGCAATTTTCAACCAAAATTTTGGCATGGGCTAAGAAATTATTATATAAATATTAATATAATTAAGTTCAGATACTCAGAGACAATCCAATTTGATAATGTAATATAGCAGAAGACAAGCTCACAAGAGCCAAGATGGGATCTCAGTATAATCTTATGATTAGCATTTTATCTAACATGGAGCTTCATAATTTATTGGTTTAGAAAAGATCTGGAAGCCTTTAGATAGTGATTATGGATAATAAAAGATAAACATATTATACTAATTTGAATAACTCTGGGGGAAAAAAAGAATGAGCTGTTTCTAAAAAAAGCACCTGACTCAGTCAAAGGAATGACATTAGATTGTTAGACTTTTCTGAGGCTAGAGGCTTCCCAGATGGCTAAGTGGTCAAGAACCCACCTGCCAATGCAGGAGACACAGGAGATGTGGGTTCAGTCCCTGGGTGGGGAAGATCCTCTGGAGGAAGAAATGGCAACCCACTCCAGTATTCTTGCCTGGAAAATTCCGTGGACAGAGGAGCTTAGTGGGCTACAGTCCATGGGTTCACAAAGAGTTGAACACAACTGGGCGTGCATGCACTGGGAGGCTAGAGGATGAAGTCTCCTTATGAAGAGGAGAAGTTAAAACTTTACATGACCTCCTGCTCATTCTGCCTCTGTAACTCGGCTTGCTCCTTGCAGTCTGTCACGTAGGCCACGTAGTCTTGGATAGTGGGGACTTCACTGGAACTGGAGCTTATCTCACTCACCCTTGTTCTGCTCTTTGCAGTTGCCTGGCCCCGGAAAACCTGCTTAATCTGCCTGTCCTTGTGAAGGTCAGGCATCCCCCGCCCCATCTTGACTGCTGTTTCTGTATGCACAAAGCCTCTTAGTTTAAACCAGCCTGTTAGCAGCTAGCGTTGCCCACTATAGCTTTCTAACACCCCACACAAAAATAAACTCAAAATGGATTAAAGATCTAAATGTAAGACCAGAAACTATAAAACTCCTAGAGGAGAACATAGGCAAAACACTCTCAGACATAAATCACAGCAGGATCCTCTATGATCCACCTCCCAGAATTCTGGAAATAAAAGCAAAAATAAACAAATGGGATCTAATTAAAATTAAAAGCTTCTGCACAACAAAGGAAAATATAAGCAAGGTGAAAAGACAGCCTTCTGAATGGGAGAAAATAATAGCAAATGAAGCAACTGACAAACAACTAATCTCAAAAATATACAAACAACTTCTGCAGCTCAATTCTAGAAAAATAAACGACCCAAACAAAAAATGGGCCAAAGAACTAAATAGACATTTCTCCAAAGAAGACATACGGATGGCTAACAAACACATGAAAAGATGCTCAACATCACTCATTATTAGAGAAATGCAAATCAAAACCACAATGAGGTACCACTTCACACCAGTCAGAATGGCTGTGATCCAAAAATCTGCAAGCAATAAATGCTGGAGAGGGTGTGGAGAAAAGGGAACCCTCCTACACTGTTGGTGGGAATGCAAACTAGTACAGCCACTATGGAGAACAGTGTGGAGATTCCTTAAAAAATTGCAAATAGAACTACCTTATGACCCAGCAATCCCACTGCTGGGCATACACACCAAGGAAACCAGAATTGAAAGAGACACATGTACCCCAATGTTCATCGCAGCACTGTTTACAATAGCCAGGACATGGAAACAACCTAGATGTCCATCAGCAGATGAATGGATAAGAAAGCTGTGGTACATATACACAATGGAGTATTACTCAGCCGATAAAAAAGAATTCATTTGAATCAGTTCTGATGAGATGGACGAAACTGGAGCCGATTATACAGAGTGAAGTAAGCCAGAAAGAAAAACACCAATACAGTATACTAACACATATATATGGAATTTAGGAAGATGGCAATGATGACCCTGTATGCAAGACAGGGAAAGAGACACAGATGTGTATAATGGACTTTTGGACTCAGAGGGAGGGAGAGGGTGGGATGATTTGGGAGAATGACATTCTAACATGTATACTATCATGTAAGAATTGAATCGCCAGTCTATGTCTGATGCAGGATACAGCATGCTTGGAGCTGGTGCACGGGGATGACCCAGAGGGATGTTGTGGGGAGGGAGGTGGGAGGGGGGTTCATGTTTGGGAACGCATGTAAGAATTAAAGATTTTAAAATTTAAAAAATAAATAAATAAATAAAAATTAAAAAAAAAAAATCTGTAACCCCTTTGTTCGGGGCTCAGAGCTTGGAGTGTTAACTCCTCTGGGCAGGCAGGCGCAATAAACTTCAGTTCTCCAATTCTCTGAGTGTGGTTTCTGAGTATGGTGCTTGGTTTCTTGATTACTGGTTTCTGCAACACTTTAATGCATGCATTTGAAATTACTTATTAAGCCTGTATGTGCCGTGCTGTGCTTAGTGACTCAGTCATGTCCGACTCTTTGTGACCCCATGGAGTGGGGATCTTCCCAACCCAGGAATTGAACCCATGTCTCCCGCATTGCAGGTGGATTCCTTACCATCTGAACCACCAGAGAAGCCCAAGAATACTGGAGTGGGTAGCCTAACCCTTCTCCAGGGGATCTTCTTGACCCAGGGTCTTCTATATTGCAAGCAGATTCTTCCAGCTTAGCTGCCAGGAAACCCATTAAGCCTATCTCTTTTTAAAGCTAGTACTACATGTATACTGTCATGTAAGAATTGAATCGCCAGTCCATGTCTGACATAGGGTGCAGCTTGCTTGGGGCTGGTGCATGGGGATGACCCAGAGAGATGTTGTGGGGAGGGAGGTGGGAGGGGGGTTCATGTTTGGGAACGCATGTAAGAATTAAAGATTTTAAAATTTAAAAAAAATAAAAAATTAAAATAAAAAAAATAATAAAGCTAGTACTATAAAATCTCTGTTACTGTCTCAATATTTGGAGCACTTGTTAAATTTTATTAAAGCCTTCTCTGGAGTTAACATAAGGATTACAGGGAGTTTTAACGCTGGTAGCTAGATCAGGTAGTTTTATAATCTTTTTCAGTTTAAAGAGTAAGCTGAATAAGACTTTCTCTGTTGTTGCCTATTTACATGATTTCAAACAACAGAAAGACTTTCACAAAGAAACAAAGTTTTTAGCTGGCAACAAACTATATTTTTCTCCTCAGACTTTAATATGGTTTTTAATAAACATAACACTGAGGATCCAAATTGACATCTGTTCATTGTAACAAGATAATTATGAAGTATATTATCATAATAGCATTTTTGAATATTATTGATCATGTTTATTATTTTACAAACATGAATTATTTGACATAACTGCTAATGTTGGGTTCATCCTGTTATGCTTATATTTTGCTTTTAGCACTGTTATTTCTTAAAATACGTATTTCCCAAGAGAATTTTTTAATAATCAGTGGAAAAAATTAAGAAATGATCATGTGTGAACTATCCTGGCATTTCAGTTTATAAGATTTTTTTTTTGAGTTCAGGTCAATTTTGACTCTTTTCCTTAAAATCTTCACCTTTATCCCACATGGTTCAGTGACTGAACTGAGAGGCCCATTTTCAACCTTTTATGAGATTTCTAATTCATATTCCAAAACTCTGCACTCTTTCAATCATGAAAAATTCATTGAAGTTTTACAGTGCTTACATTGAAAATGTCTTAGTTGTTTTCTCATAGAAAATATTTATGTAGCACTCTGTTAATATACATATGACAAATATGTACACATACTTTTTTTTTCTATAAATTGCTACTCTAAGAGTAAGCTTTTAAATTCAAATGGATAGCTAGCACCCTTTCAACATACTTATTTTTTACCTGTATAATGGCATAGTAGAGAAAATATGAATTATATATGCCATATGGAAAGAATGTCACCTTCTGAATATTTATGAATATTTGATGTGTTAAAAATTGGGAAGTATTTCTTTTTAGGACAGAAGCCGTTGAAAAAATGAACTGTCATATAACATTCAGAATTCTTTAGGCAGATTTGTGTTTTGTCTATTATGCTTCCATTTCCCAGTTGTGTTGTTAGCTTTCTAACTCTTCAAGTAAAATAAGAGATTTGTGGTTCTTCATATATGATATGACTCCTAAATGAAGAGGGATAATTTTCTCTATGAGAACAATTTACTCTCCCATTTCAGAAATATCAACAGCCCTGGCCCTACTAAATGATTACAGTGAGTAAAAGAATTTGAGTTTTTATATTTGAAGAATTTTTGATTTTCTGTTTTGGTGGTACTGCAGGAAAAACTAGATTTCCATAGTTCCAGTAACCTGTGCCTAGTTGAGAGCAGAGACCATGCCTGTCTCACTCACCATTACGTCCCCTGTGCTTGATGCATGCTTGACAGGAAAATGGATCTGTTGAATTAAGGTATGAATTAAAATACACAATGGTATCTAACCTGTGTTACCATGAATGGGATTAGTATGCACACGCTCCACATATGTATGTGAGCTTATGATAACACAAATTCTTCAAGAATCTGTAAAGTATTAATTTCATATACTAATTATCTAAAACATTATCCTATATAGAGCATCATTTTTTAAAGAATGAAGGTAGATGGGAATACTCTTTATTCTACACATATTTTAAGAATCTAATGATTCAAGCTTCCTCAAGTTCAGAAAGAGCTTCATTTTGAATTGTCATTGTGCATTACTTTAGATAGGAATATGAGATGGGAAAATTTATGCTGATCCTATAATATATTCTAGAAGGAGCTATAATTTCTTTTTAGTTTGACTTATTCATTCATTTGTGTTTCTGTAAGACTTTGTGGGAAATAATGTTCTTGTTACTTTTTGTGAGGTTTCTTTTGAAGCTTATGGAGAGTCACTCTCTGTGTATATTATATTCAACTGTATTATCCTTCCAATATTTGACAGATAGTTACAAAAAGCATCGATAACTTATGGCTCAGCCTAACATATGTCCATGTGGTAATACAATGGGTGTTTATCAGTGGACATTACTATTACATTTGGGCAGTCAATGTGTGTCTTTTTACTGCATACTGACAACAACCCCCATGAGGTATAGCTAATTATATTACCTTTATTTGAGAGAGGAATTAGCATACTCAGTGAACTGTGGCATTGGGAGTTGAACATTAAAAGTTGTAATCTGAACATGTACACATGTATTATTTTGTTCTATCTCACACAACAAAACTATTATTCACAAATTAATTATCTGATATACTCAGTATATTCCTTTCATGATTGATTACTGTTCATTAAGTTGAATATTCTTTCTAGAGGACTAGAATTCTATGTAAGTATTGATTGAGGATGAAATCCAAATGAAGGGCTTTGAAGTGCCTTTACTTCTTCTGACAAGCAATAATGGTTATAATAAATTAAAATTTTAATCAATAGTATAAGTGTATATACTTGGATAACTTGCTGTTATTCTTTATGGATTTTAACCTCAATTTAGCTCCAAACTTTGTGCCTTTTAAATTATAAAGCCTGTAGACTTTATAATTATAAGTCTACAGACTTTATAATTTAATAAAGGTACTGTGATGAGGCTTGACAAACACCCTAATATGAAGTAAATAAGAAAATTTGACACTGACTTTTGGAAGTCCTAATAATTGGTTAAGATTTTATATTGGTTAAATCATAAAGGGACCAAATACTGAAGCTTGGCTCACATCCGGGGGTAAGCTTTGAGTAAGTTTCAATTCTGGATTTAAACAGTAAAAAGGAGTTGCTCCTCTTCATTATTTTCTAATAGAAATAATAATAATAATATTTATTTAGTGCTTAAAATGTTCTAGATACTTTTTCAGTCGTTTAGTCTCCATGATAACCCTTTGAGATAGAAACTGGTATTATCCCAGTATTGTTTCTTAGGGGTTTATATTTTTTATTTTTAAATTGACAACATAGCTGATTTACTGCACTAATTTCAGGTTTGTACAGCACAGTGATTTTTATATATATATATATATATATATATATATATTTCCAGATTACTTTCCCTTATAAGTTGTTAGAAAATATTGAGTGTGATTCTCTGTGCTATACAGTAGGTTCTTGTGGGTTTTCTCTTTTATATAGTGGTGTGAATATATTAATCCCATCCATGTAAGCTATTTGCAACACTTAGTTTGTTTTCTATGTCTGTGGGTCTAGTTCTGTTTGGTAAATAAATTCATTTGTATTTTTTTTTCAGATTCCACATATAAGGAATATCATATGATATTTGTCTTTCTGTCTGGTTTACCTCATTTAGAGTATAATCTCTAGGCCGATTCATGTACCAGCCAATGGCATAATTTCCTTCTTTTATGCCCAGGTATAGGATTGCAGGATCATATGGTAACTCTATTTTTAGTGTTTAAAAGAAACTCTATACTATTCTCCGTACAGGCTATACCAATTTACATTCCCACCAACAGTGTAGGAGGGTTCCGTGTTCTCCACACTCTCTCCAGAATTCATTATTTTGTTGACATTTTAATGATGACGTTCTGCCTGGAGTGAGGTGATACTTCATTGCAGTTTTGATTTGATATTATCCCAGTTTTATAGATGAGAAAATATAGGCAAAAGCAGGTAAGTGACTGCTCTGAATTGTTGTTTTGGGGGCACAGTCAGTTGTGGCAATTACTTGGAAACAGTGGGAGAGATTGGAGACTGTTTCTTGAAAGAAAAAAGAATTATCAATTGATATCACACTATCAGAGACACAGGGAGCTTTCCTTGGAATGCATCAGTTTCTACTAAAGAAATTTGGATATTGTAAGCAAGTGTGCTGATGGATAGATGATTTTACTTCCTGTCTTGGTAGTAGATTCAATTTCCTATGACATTTGAAGGCCATTGATCAGGGATGTGTTTTAAGGCATTGGTAATCTTAATGTCTGTGTGTGTTAGTCGCTCAGTTGTATCTGACTCATGTTGACCCCACTGATTGTAGCCCACCAGGCTGCTCTGTCCATGGAATTCTCCAGGCAAGATACTGGAGTGGATAGCCATTTCCTTCTCCAGGGCATCTTCCTGACCCAGGGACTGAATCCCGGTCTCCTGCATTGCAGGCAGATTCTTTACCATCAAAGCTGTCAGGGAAGCCCAGTAGTCTTAATAGCACTTTTCAATATTTGGAAGCCATTTCTCCCAAACTGAGCATTGCCTTTCTTTCTCTTACTTTTCTTTCTCATCCTTTTCCTTTTTCTTTCCTTCTAGTTTTACTACTCTTTTCTTTCTAATATCAGAGTAAAATAAAATAATAAATTGTATATTAATCCATCTGTAGTCGGTAAAGATTGTTTGTTGTTGCTTATTTGCTAAGCTATGTCCAATTGTTTTGCGACCCCATGGACTGTAAGCCACCAGGCTCCTCTGTCCATGGAATTCTCCAGGCAAGAATACTGGAGTGGGTTGCCATTTCCTTCTCCAGGGGACTTCACAACCCAGGGGTAGAACACACGTCTCCTGCACTGTCAGGTCGATTCTTTACTACTGAGCCACTAGGGAAGCAGACAGTAAGGATACACAGTGTGTATACCTGGGCTTAAAAGGCTTGGAGCTAAACCAAACAAGAAGTAGCCAAGTTTAGGGTCCAAAACATCAGTGCACTCACACAGAGGCAACTCCATTGATTTGAGGACATGACAACATTGGTGTTCCATTATTCTTTTTGAAAGAATCTAGTGATACAAACGTGGTTCATGAATCTGTATTCTTTAAAAAATAAAACAACTTCGACTTCTCCTCTACTTAGATTTTCAATGTATAAGTTCATGTTTGATATAGGGAAAGAAGCAGATTTTCATGTTATTTGTTATGCCTAAAATGTGACAAAATAAAGATTATCAAAATATGGACCTAAAGAAAAAGTACCAGGCTCTTTCTATTGCTGCAGTGGCAGAAGAAAGAGAATGTCAGCGTGAAATTTAGAATTGTTATGGACAGAGTGAAAACAATTATACAAAATCTCCGATAGCTAGCAGCCTTTTGCCCAAAACCGATCTCTTGTTATGGTAATTGAATTAATTTCATTTTAACAGCTATTCTACTTTGCTCAAGTTTTCATACAAGCTAAACTATAAGGAAGTCTTGCTTTGAAGTTTGAAAGACACCCTTGAGAATATTGAATATTAATTTTTGAACAAGCTGTTACACTTTAAATTGAGAATAAAGTACCAGACCATGTTTCATCATTCTACTTGTGTCCAATTCTTATCTCACTTTCTTAAAATGTTTTAAAAACCCAAGAGGGGAAAGTGTAATGATTATAGAAATCATTTTCTTATAGGGCTTTATCAGTTGTTTTTATCTACTATAAGACATTGACAAAAACGATGATTCAAATAAAATTTAATGCACACTTCCTAGACGTTTTCTCATTAAAAGCAAAATAAAATCACTCAGTAACATTAACGTAAAGAATGAATACCTTTTTACCCTAAGGCACAAGTGACTTGGGCTTCCCTGGTAGCTCAGCTGGTAAAGAATCCACCTGCAATGCAGGAGACCCCAGTTCGATTCCTGGGATGGAATGAGCCCTTGGAGAAGGGATAAGTTACCCACCCAGCATTCTTGGGCTTCCCTGGTGGCTCAGACGGTAAAGAAACTGCCTGCAATGCAGGAGACTTGCGTTTGATCCCTGGGTTAGGAAATTCCCCTGGAGGAAGGCATAGCAACCCACTCCAATATTCTTGCCTAGAGAATCCCCACGGACAGAAGAGCCTGGAGGGCTACAGTCCATGGAGTCGCAAAGAGTCAGACACAACCGAGTGACTAAGCACAGCACACAAGTGACTCACTGTAAGATACATTTGCCCTTAAGTAAGCAATGTCTTTATATAATAAATGTGAATTCTATCTCTTAAAGATTTTTCAGAGATACTATTCTTGCAGTTATTCCCTCTCTTTCTTTATCGTCAGTTATCCTTTCTCTTCTGGATCAGTGATAGATGATTGAATGGATAGATATTTTGATCTTATGGTGATGGTGGTGGTTTAGTGGCTGTCATGTCTGACTCTTGCAACCCTGTGAAATGTAGTCTGTCAGGCTTCCCTGTCCATGGGATTTCTCAGGGGAAAACACTGGAGTGGGTTAGCATTTCACTCTCTAGGGTATCTTCCTGAACCAGGGGTTGAACCTGGGTCTCCTGCATCACTGGTGGTCTGAGGCATTGCAGGCAGATACTTTACTGAGCCACCAGAGAAGCCCTTATCACATATCCCTCTTGGAAGCAATGCTCCATTTGTTATGCTTAAGAGAAAGTCTTTGAAATCTATACTTCCTTGTCTTCCATTCTTTCTTCTTCCACATCACTAAACTGAAAGTCTCGTCCAGAACTTGTCAAAGGCAAACCCAGTGGACACTTGTGCACGACTTATTCTTTCAGAAGCATTTGAAAGAACTGTTCACTTTTGTTTTTTTTCTGTAAGTACTTTCTCCACTTGGTTTCTAGGACACTGTACTCTCCCAGGCTTTCTATCTCAGTATAAGCCAGTCTCTGTTACTGGCTTATGTTCCAATGTCAAGATTTTTTCAAGTGCACTTGGGTTCTAGGATTCAGTTCTGAGACCTCTTCTCTTCTCTATACCAGTTTCTTTAGTGACCTCATCCATTCTCTTGGTTTTATTTTATTTTTATTTATTTATTTATTTATTTTAATTGGAGGCTAATTACTTTACAATATTGTATTGGTTTTAACATCTGTACTCTCACGATGACTTAATTTTGAATTACAGAACCAAATTTGCTACTGAAATCTAGACTTATATGTTCAACTTACTTAATGGCATTTTACTGGATATCTCAAAGACATTTCAAATTTAACATCTGATGTTTGTTTTCAAACCTCTTTCTCCAGTATTCCCCAATTCCATGAAGACCACCATTAGTTCACCAATTACTCAGGTCACAAATCCTGGCACCTTCCTAGGGTCCTCTGCCTTCTTTCTCTTCTATCTCCTATACAAACCAGTAGAAATTCTACTAGTTGTACCTTCAAATGAGAACCCAAATCTTACCACTTCTAATCCTCTGCACCAAGAACCTGTTCTAAACATGTTAACTCTTTCATGGTTTAATTCAATAAGCTCTAAGTGGTCTCTCTGCTTCCAGTCTTACTTCACTGAAGTCTGTTCATCACAGTGCAACAAAAGTAATCCTTTGTAAGACAAAATACATATCGTTACTCACCTTTTCTTGACCTTCTAAGTCTTTGGCCTATATGTCGTGTCCTATGATTTTCAGCCTCTTCTCAGTAGCTCTCAAACTCATTTCCCTCACTCTTCTTCTTATTCATTTAGCTCCTGCTACACTGGTCTTTCTGTTCTTTGAAAATGCTAAACATGATGACAGGAACCCCAAGACTTTTTGCTCTTAGAGTTTCCTGAGCTAGAGTACTTTCCTTGCAAATGTTTTCATGGTTCAACTCTCACGTTATTTTGATTCTTGGTAAAATGACAGCACCTCAAAGGGCATTCCCTGGCCACCCTATCTTGAGCGTCACCTTTCCTCACTCTTTCCCCTTAACTTGCTTTATTTTTTTGCAAGTGATTGTGAATCCCTGACATGATGGTTTTTATAACTTTGTTTATTTTTTTTTCCTCTTTTTTTTTAATTTTTTTTATGTTTGGGAACGCATGTAAGAATTAAAAATTTTAAAATTAAAAAAAAAAAATAAAAAATTAAAAAAAAAATTATAACTTTGTTTAGAATTTTGTTGTCAGTCTTCCTGCTTGGATGGTAAGTTTCATGAAGGCAAACATGTTTTCTGTTTTGCTCAAACCTGAACCTCTAGTGCCTGGAACATAATAGGTGCTCAGATCAGATCACATATGCTGAGTAAATTATTGTTATCACTTGCATGTTCCCCCTCCTCTCCAATCTCAACATATTTTCTAATTTTATTCTATTTACTTTTCTACTAATTTCAATTGTTTAATAATTGTTTTCACATTTTAATGTAAAAAATTTTTCACTTGATGGTATCTCCATTTTTATGCAACCAGGTTAGCTTTTTCAGAGTTTCAGACACTAGTAATACATTCTGTTTCTTTTTGGGCTGACTTGCTAACAACTGAATAACTTGTGGAAAGCCGAAGTATATATAGAAATTGAATCTTCCTGTCAAATTTATGCCTAAGATATGGTATTGAGCCTTCCTGTCAAATTTATACCTAAAATATGGAATTGAGCATATGATCAAATGTTAAAAATATTTGATTTACAACATTTGGAATAAATATTTAAGAACTTTAGGTGGGATGGGGGTTGAGAGAAATCATGAAAAAATATACCTCAAAGAACAGACATAAGGAACAATTTACCTTTAGATTTTTTTGCTCCTATTAAAATATTCTAGCATTAATGCCTTCAAACATTTCACAAAAGTGATGATAAAATTCAGGCAGCTCCTATTGGGGGGGAAGGGAAACATGTTTAGAGAGAGAAGTGGATATAGAAGTATGTTCAGCTTTTTTCTTTACTCTGAACTTGTTTTAGAAAGAACTATTTGAACAAACAATTATAAGAAACTGGAAGAGGTTACCAAGAAAAATACATTTCCATCTCAAGAGGTTTTGGGGAATAAAGTAGACTGTTACTTTTGGGAATGGGTTAGGTGCTTGAATGTAGGAGAATGAATTAAATAAATCTTAACAATTACTTCCTGCTCTATTGAATCTTTGTTTCTGTAATGATATGGCCTTTTCTACTTGAAAAGGAACTAGAAGCTTTGTTTGGCGGATTCAAAGTGTTAGTGTGACATGACTTTTTAAATTTTCATTTGTTTTTAAGTGAGGTATAATTGACATACAGTATTATATTAGTTTCAGGAGTTCAACATAATGATATTTATATACAGTGTGATATGTTTACACTTCATTCATAATAGGGACCTGCTGATGATATTTGAGAGATACATAATTTTGAGTTGCAGAAAAGAAACATGTAATTATCATCTCTCTACTCAAGCTGCTACATATAGAAAATCATGTACTACTGCTCTGCAAATAAAACAAAAACAGAACAGATAATACTCTATCAAATACTACCCTTTAAAAATGTTATTTACCTTTATTTTTGGCTGTGCTGGGTCTTCATTGCTGCAGGGGTTACTCTCTAGTAGCAACACATGAGCCTTCTCATTGTGGTGGCTTCTCTCGTGGAGCACAGACTCTAGTGTATGGGTGTCAGTAGTTGGAGCACACAGGCTCAGTAGTTGCGATTCCTGGGCTCTAGAGCGCAGGCTCAGTGGTTGTGGCACACAGGCTTAGTTGCTTTGTGGCATGAGGGATCTTCCTGGATCAGGGACTGAACCTGTGTATGCTGCATTGGCAAGCGGATTCTCTACCACTGAGCCACCGGGAAATGCCCCAATACTATTCTTTTTAAAACACAATATACAAGCAACTCTGGCAGCTCAATTCCAGAAAAATAAACAACCCAATCAAAAAATGGGCCAAAGAACTAAACAGACATTTCTCCAAAGAAGACATACAGATGGCTAACAAACACATGAAATGATGCTCAACATCACTCATTATCAGAGAAATGCAAATCAAAACCACAGTGAGGTACCATTTCATGCCAGTCAGAATGGCTGCTATCCAAAAGTCTACAAGCAGTAAATGCTGGGCAGGGTGTGGAGAAAAGGAAACCCTCTTACACTGTTGGTGGGAATGCAAACTAGTACAGCCACTTTGGAGAACAGTGTGGATATTCCTTCAGTTCAGTTCAGTCGCTCAGTCACCCCATGAATCGCAGCACGTCAGGCCTCCCTGTCCATCACCATCTCCCGGAGTTCACTCAGACTCACGTCCAACGAGTCCATGATGCCATCCAGCCATCTCATCCTTTGTCGTCCCCTTCTCCTCCTGCCCCCAATCCCTCCCAGCATCAAAGTCTTTTCCAATGAGTCAACTCTTCGCATGAGGTGGCCAAAGTAATGGAGTTTCAGCTTTAGCATCATACCTTCCAAAGAAATCCCAGAGCTGATCTCCCTCAGAACGGACTAGTTGGATCTCCTTGCAGTCCAAGGGACTCTCAAGAGTCTTTTCCAACACCACACTTCAAAAGCATCAATTCTTCGGTGATCAGCCTTCTTCACAGTCCAACTCTCACATCCATACATGACCACTGGAAAAACCATAGCCTTGACTAGGCAGACCTTAGTCGGCAAAGTAATGTCTCTGCTTTTGTATATGCTATCTAGGTTGGTCATAACTTTTCTTCCAAGGAGTAACCGTCTTTTAATTTCATGGCTGCAGTCACCATCTGCAGTGATTCTGGAGCCCCCAAAAAATAAAAGTCTGACACTATTTCCACTGTTTCCCCATCTATTTCCCATGAAGTGATGGGACCGGATGCCATGATCTTTGTTTTCTGAATGTTGAGTTTTAAGCCAACTTTTTACTCTCCACTTTCACTTTCACCAAGAGGCTTTTTAGCTCCTCTTCACTTTCAGCTGTAAGGGTGGTATCATCTGCATATCTCAGGTTATTGATATTTCTCCTGGCAATCTTGATTCCAGCTTGTGTTTCTTCCAGTCCAGCGTTTCTCATGATGTACTCTGCATAGAAGTTAAATAAGCAGGGTGACAATATACAGCCTTGATGTACTCCTTTTCCTGTTTGAAACCAGTCTGTTGTTCCATGTCCAGTTCTAACTGCTGCTTTCTGACCTGCATACAGATTTCTCAAGAGGCAGGTCAGGTGGTCTGGTACATCCATCTCTTTCACAGTTGTCCACAGTTTATTGTGATCCACACAGTTAAAGGATTTGGCATAGTCAATAAGGCAGAAATAGATGTTTTTCTGGAACTCTCTTGCTTTTTCCATGATCCAGCAGATGTTGGCAATTTGATCTCTGGTTCCTCTGCCTTTTCTAAAACCAGCTTGAACATCAGGAAGTTCACGGTTGACGTATTGCTGAAGCCTGGCTTGGAGAATTTTGAGCATTACTTTCCTAGCATGTGAGATGAGTGCAGTTGTGCGGTAGTTTGAGCATTCTTTGGCATTGCCTTTCTTTGGAATTGGAATGAAAATTGACCTTTTCCAGTCCTGTGGCCACTGCTGAGTTTTCCAAATTTGCTGGCATACTGAGTGCAGCACTTTCACAGCATCATCTTTCAGGATTGGAAAGAGCTCAACTGGAATTAATCACCTCCACTAGCTTTGTTCGTAGTGATGCTTTCTAAGGCCCACTTGACTTCACATTCCAGGATGTCTGGCTCTAGATTACACCATCATGATTATCTGGGTCGTGAAGATATATTTTGTATGGTTCTTCCATGTATTCTTGCCACCTCTTCTTAATATCTTCTGCTTCTGTTAGGTCCATACCATTTCTGTCCTATATCGAGCCCATCTTTGCATGAAATGTTCCCTTTGTATCTCTAATTTTCTTGAAGAGATCTCTAGTCTTTCCCATTCTGTTGTTTTCCTTTATTTCTTGGCATTGATCGCTGAAGGCTTTCTTATCTCTTCTTGCTATTCTTTGGAACTCTGCATTCAGATGCTTATATCTTTCCTTTTCTCCTTTGCTTTTCGCCTCTCTTCTTTTCATAGCTATTTGTAAGGCCTCCCCAGACAGCCATTTTGCTTTTTTGCATTTCTTTTTCATGGGGATGGTCTTGATCCCTGTCTCCTACACAATGTCACGAACCTCACCATAGTTCATCAGGCACTCTATCTATCAGATCTAGGCCCTTAAATCTATTTCTCACTTCCATTGTATAATCATAAGGGATTTGATTTAGGTCATACCTGAATGGTCTAGTGGTTTTCCCTACTTTCTTCAATTTGAGTCTGAATTTGGTAATAAGGAGTTCATGATCTGAGCCGCAGTCAGCTCCTGGTCTTGTTTTTGTTGACTGTATAGAGCGTCTCCATCTTTGGCTGCAGAGAATATAATCAATCTGATTTCGGTGTTGACCATCTGGTGATGTCCATGTGTAGAGTCTTCTTTTGTGTTGTTGGAAGAGGGTGTTTGCTATGACCAGTGCATTTTCTTGGCAAAACTCGATTAGGCTTTGCCCTGCTTCATTCTGCATTCCAAGGCCAAATTTGCCTGTTACTCCAGGTGTTTCTTGACTTCCTACTTTTGCATTCCAGTCCCTTATAATGAAAAGGACATCTTTTTTGGGTGTTAGTTCTAAAAGGTCTTGTAGGTCTTCATAAAACCATTCAACTTCAGCTTAAAAACCTGGAAATAGAACTGTCTTATGACCCAGCAATCCCACTGCTTGGCATACACACCAAGGAAACCAGAATGAAAGAGACACGTATACCCCAATGTTTACTGCAGCACTGCTTATAATAGCCAGGACATGGAAGCAACCTAGATGTCCATCAGCAGATGAATGGATAAGAAAGCTGTGGTATATATACACAATGGAGTATTACTCAGCCTTTAAAAAGAATACATTTGAATCAATTCTAATGAGGTGGATGAAACTGGAGCCTATTATACAGAGTGAGGTAAGCCAGAGAGAAAAACACCAATACAGTATACTAACACATATATGTGGAATTTAGAAAGATGGTAACGAAAACCCTGTATGCGAGACAGCAAAAGAGACACAGATGTATAGAACAGTCTTTTGGACTCTGCCGGAGAAGGAGAGGGTGGGATGATTTGGGAGAATGGCATTGAAACATATATAATATCATACATGAAATGGATCTCCAGTCCAAGTTCGATACATGATACTGGATGCCTGGGGCTGGTGCAGTGGGACGACTCAGAGGGATGGTATGGGGAGGGAGGAGGAAGGGGGGTTCAGGATGGGGGACACGTGTACACCCGTGGTGGGTTCGTGTTGACGTATGGCGAAACCAATACAATATTATAAAGTAATTAACCTCCAATTAAAATAAATAAATTTATATTAAAAACAAACAAACAAACACCAAAGTTCCTGGAGGCACTATTCTAAATACAGTACAGAGTCTTTAGCTAAAAATTTAAGTGCTATTGGTATTTGGGAGTTTTGAAAAGGCTGCTTTATCTTCCCCCAGAAGTTTTCTAACTCAGTTTATTAATTATGGAAACCACATATTTAGAAATATTAGTAATATATTGGCTCCAAATGGTACAATAATAGTTAATGTTTGTGAGTGCTGTGTGTCAGATATCTCACACCAGTTTTCCATTGCAGGTATCATTTTTTTTACCATGTTACATATAAAGAAACTGAGATACAAGGAGGTTAAGAACTTTTCCAAGATTACACAGTTTGTAAGTTGTATCCAAGTACTGTAGCTAGAGAGCCACACTTTAGAACACTTGACTCATATGTTAATTATCAAAGACCATCCTCATAATCATTTTAGGTTTAAGGCAGTGGAGCCAGTAAGAAAATTGAGTGAGGTATTATCCAGGGAAATGTTTTAAATATCCTCTTTGAGTTTTTAAGAAATGGGTCTTACTCAGCTTACTTGAAGTTTAGGATATTTTGCAATAAATGCATATGTGACATTAAGGGAGTGAAATCAGCTTAGTTTGCAAATATATGGATAACCACACAACCAGAAATTATGGACAATCACAAATACTCCAGTTGGGCTTTGGAAAGAGGAAACACAGTTCAGTTTTGGATTTTACCTCTTCTCTACCCAAATTCATGAATTTGTGAATCTCTTCCCTAGGACTTTTATTGAGATATAATTTACATATCATAAAATACACCCATTTAAGGAATGTAATTTTATATATTTTTAAGTATATGGAAAGAACTAACCAACCATCAGCACAATCTACGTTTAGAACATTTTTATCACTCCTGAAATAACCTCTATACCTATTAGCACTCACTTCTTACCCTCCTCTCTCCCAGCACTGGTTAACTACTAGTGTATTTTATATCTCTATAGATTTGTCTATTCTGGACATTTCATATCAGTGCATTTATACAATAAATGGTCTTTTATGAAGGTTCTTCTGCTTAGCATAATGTTTTCAAGTTCCATCCGTGTTGTAGCATGTATCAGTACTTCATTGCTTTTTATAGCAGAGTAACATTTCAGTGTATAAATATACACATTTTGTTTATACATTGATTTTATGGACATTTAGGTTGTTTACACTTGGCAACATAGTAATGCTGCTATGAACATTAATGTACATGTTTTTGGTGAACGTGTTTTCGTCTCACTTGCATATATACCTAGGAATGGAATTGTGGATCTTATGGTAAATCTGTGTTTAGCAATATAGTAAACACCAAGCTGGAGAAGGCAATGGCACCCCACTCCAGTACTCTTGCCTGGAAAATCCTATGGATGGAGGAGCCTGGTGGGCTGCAGTCCATGGGGTCGCTAAGAGCTGGACACGACTGAGCGACTTCACTTTCACTTTTCACTTTCCTGCATTGGAGAGGGAAATGGCAACCCACTCCAGTATTCTTGCCTGGGGAATCCCAGGGACGGGGGAGCCTGGTGGGCTGCCGTCCATGGGGTAGCACAGAGTTGGACACAACTGAAGCGACTTAGCAGCAGTAGCAGCAAGCTGTTTTTCAAAGTGATTAGGAATGAATTCTCACTAGGGATGGATGACTGTTCCACTTCTTGCGCAACCTTGTTAACACATATTATAGTCTGACTTTTGACTAAAGCTGTCTTAGTGGATGTGAAGTGGTATTTGCTTGTCATTTTAATTTGCATTTTACATTTCCTTGATGGCTTACTGGTAAAGAATCCACCTTCCAATGCAGGAGATATGGATTTTACTCCTAGGTTAGGAAGATCCCCTGGAAAAGAAAATGGCAGCCCATTCCAGTATTCTTGCCTGGAGGATCCCTTGGACAGAAAAGCCTAGTGGGCTATAGTACTTGGGGTTGCAAAAGAGTTAAACATGACTTAGTGACTAAACAATGACTAATGATGTTGAGCATCTTTTCCATGTGCTTATTGATCATTTGTTTTGCAGAAATTTCTATTCAGATCCCATTTTTAATTGGGTTACTTGCCTTTTTACTATAGAAATCATTATATACTGTATACAAGTGCTTTTCAGACACAAGATTTGCAAATATTTGTTTCCCATTCTGCGAGTGTGCTCTGCTTCCAACGTGACAGCATATCCTTCTTTTTCATCTATTGTTCTAGCTGCCCCCTCCTAAGACTCTCCTCCTTATATCTGTTGATTTCTGCTTACTCCAGATTAATAACCTTTTCTTTGTTCAAGTCTCATGGCTCCCTCTGCCTCATAGTCACTGCTTGCTTGTCTTTTTCTGCTGCTGCTGCTAAGTCACTTCAGTCGTGTCCAACTCTGTGTGTTCTACATGTTCTCAATTTCTGATTTTAGTTTCTTGATCTCAAATTTACAAATCCCTTGAGAGAGTTTCTAAGATTGGCTGTCTTTGATCTAGGGGCCCCTTTCTGGTTCAGTCCCCTGTCACTGAGGTGATTTGCTGGCTTATGTGAATGAACTGGCCTAGCACAGTTCCTTGAACAAAAGCTGGGTTAGGTAGTTTTCTTGAGGAAAGGTCCTGTGCCATGTAGACTCCTAATGCTTCACTGAATGCACTACAGTTATGGATGAGAGAGGCAGAATGCTGGACATCACTACTTTATTTCATCATGTAGACAAAGATTTAACAAAAGTTTATGTGTTGTCTACTTCTAGTTTCAGAACTCAAACTGAGAAATTTATGTCAAACTAAATTACATGAGGTAGTGGTCTTTGCTTGATTCTGTTGTTTTATTAATAATTCAAGGCTTGCTTGCATTAATATTTAGCAGGTAGTGTTGTTGTTGTTATTCAATCACCCAGTCTGACTCTTCACGACCCTATGGCCTACAGCATGCCAGGCTTCCCTGTCCCTCACAATCTCCTGGAGTCTACCCAAGTTCATGTCCATTGCATCAGTGATGCCATCCAATCATCTCATCCTCTGTTGCCCTCTACTCCTTCTGCCTTCAATCTTTCCTAGCATCATGTTCTTTTCCAGCGAGTCAGCTCTTCACATCAGGTGGCCAATGTGTTGAAGCGTCAGCATCAGTCCTTCCAACTTGCTTTAGTATAGATGATGTATACTATGATACAGATGATGTACAATGATAATATGTCTATAAGTAAGCAGATTTCATACATATATATGCATATGAAATATATTTATATACATATATATGTACATATATGAATTTAGTAAATCTTCATTAAGTTCCAGTTCAAATCTTTTTGTATCAACTAGTCCAGATATTCCCTTAAACTTAAAACCATTAAATGAATCAAAAAGATATCAGCATTAATATATTTGTATCCATGAATCCTAAATTACCTTTCTTTTAAGAATTCGATTTACTTGAGGGCAAAGATTGACTTCCCTGGTGGCTCAGAGGTTAAAGCGTCTGCCTCCAATGCTGGAGACCGGGGTTCGATCCCTGGGTGGGGCAGATCCCCTGCAGAAAGAAATGGCAATCCACTCCAGTATTCTTGCCTGGAGAATTCCATGGACGGAGAAGCCTAGTAGGTTACAGTCCACGGGGTCGCAAAGAGTCGGACACGATTGAGCAACTTCACCTTCACCTTCACCTTCAAAGATTTTTAACTCATTTTTGTTAATAAGTTAGCCCCATTCACCTTCTTAAAACAGCACTTTGTATCCAATAGGCAACTCAAAGTTTATTGCATTTAACTAAAAGAATTAGTGAACTACAAGGAATTTAGGAAGGCACAATTTAGGAAAGTATCTTTCTTCCTATTAAAGGTGAGTTTACCCATGGCTATCAGTAGCCTTTCTAGCTACTTGGATCCTTAAAAACTGGGTATTCAGGTCAACGGATCAAAACCTTTATACCTTGACAGTGGAATCCTTTTTCTTTATGTAAAGGTAAAGAGGAAAAGTATAGGCCTTGTCCAGTACAACTGTCTTCTAAAACCTGGATTATGTTCACCTTGCATCCTCATCTATCTACTCTCTAAGCACATAGCTACTGGTACTGATGACGTTAGTGTGCCTAGTAAGACATAGTACAAAAGGGTCATAGGGAATTGACGACATCTAACTAGAAGTGGCTGTAGCTAAAAGTGTGGCCTATATTAATATTGTAGTCTCAGTAGGGACACTGGAACAAATAATTAGAAAGGAAAATACTGCCATTGTGTCAGCATTGGGAAAATATTTTTCCTCTGTGTATTTCAATTAACTATTCAATTAAATATTCAATTTAATATGCATGACCTTGTGACAGTGCTCTAGGGACAGTCCCAGCCTCAGGCTAGGCCTCCAGGCCTTGAGAGAATGGTTCAATGTTTAAATAAGACCTCAAAAAGACCTTCGTTAATATTTTTGATGTATTTATCCGAAGTAACTTTTTAAATCATTTAAAATTTTTAAAATAGGTTTTAATCTTCCCTATTGTTGATCAAAAGAAATTTCTGGGTCACATTTTAAATTTACATTTTAACTTTTTATTGAAATATCAAGTACGGAAAAGTTTATGTAGAAAAAGTGATGGATTTTCACAGACTGCACCATGGTATAGCCATCACCCAGACTAAGCAAGAAACATTAACACACCCAAACACACCTCTTTGATCCCACGTAGACTCTGTGCTGCCTCTGGGCCTCGTAGCCAGTATTTACATTTCTATTAATTTTTAAATTGTATGTAAATTGGGTTAGACAGCATTTACTTTTATGTATTGAGCCTCTTTATCAATATTGTTTATGACATTTTCCATATTATGTCACTCATTTATAAGTGGTTTATTCTCATCACTACATAGTATCCCACTGTGTGAATATATTACAAATAGTACAAGAATGATTGAGAATAAAAACTGCTTACCATGACAGTTAAGATAGTGTTTTATTTTTGTGTCTGGGCTGTAGGACATATATATATATACATACACATACTCAATGGACACAAACTCCAAGACACAGTGAAGGGCAGGGAAGCTGGGCATGCTGCAGTCCATGGGGTCGTCAAGAGTACGATACCACTTTGTAACTGAACAGCAATATATATATGCATTCACTGCACTTATAGAGGTTTTAAGTTTCATCTCAACATGAAAATTATTTCTGGCATGGTGAAACCTCTAGGACACTGACAAAAATAAGTACAAAATTGCTTAGGAGGGACCCCCCCACAAATTATAAAATATTCCTACATAGAGGTAATAAGCACACATAAATATGAGCTCAAAATAGTTTTGTCTCTAACCATGACAGAGTAAATGGGACCAGATTTCCCCTCCCACCATAACAACTACAAAACTGGACAAGGTAATTTAACAAAACTGTCTCCAGACATTGGACTATAGGCAGGGAGGGTGAGACTCTTGAGATAGAAGTATGTGAAGTGAATTTCATATTTACTCAGGATCTCTGTATGGGAGTACTTTCTTCACCACAATGAAGAGAAGAAGCACACAAGTTGAGAAGTAATTTGTGGGACTGAGAAGTGATAGGCCAGAATTTAGGGCTGCTAAATTGTTTGAAATTTTCAGAAGAGAATTGGAGAAGAGAAGCTTTGTCTTGGGAGGAAGTGCTCTAAGAAGGCAATGGCACCCCACTCCAGTACTCTTACCTGGAAAATCCCATGGACAGAGGAGCCTGGTAGGCTGCAGTCCATGGGGTCGCTAAGAGTCGGGCATGACTGAGCGCCTTCACTTTCACTTTTCACTTTCATGCGTTGGAGAAGGAAATGGCAACCCACTCCATTGTTCTTGCCTAGAGAATCCCAGGGACAGGGGAGCCTGATGGGCTGCTGTCTATGGGGTTGCACAGAGTCAGACACGACTGAAGCAACTTAGCAGCAGTAGCAGCAGCAGCAATGTAGAGGGGTGGGATGGGATTGGAGGTGGGAGGAGGTTCAAGAGAGATGAGATATACATAAACCTATGACTGATTCATGTTGATACGTGGCAGAAACCAACAGAATATTTTAATGCAGTCATTCACCAATTAAAAATACATAAATAAATATATCAGGAAAAAAAGGCAGCTGTGTTGGTGTTCACCATGGACCCTTGGCCTCAGGCTGGGCTGTGCAGCTGCTGGGTAAGTCTCTATTATATCTAGCAGGGACTAGATGCTACAACTGGGAATGGATGCAGGCATCAGAGCTCAAACATAACAAGGAGTCATTGGCATCTTGATTCTAAGACCATGTTTTCCTATCAGGACCTTGAATTTGAATTTTCTCTTAAGACCATTACTTCTTTTGAAAATTGTTGGATAAGACTGAAATTAGAAGCAGTTTTATATTTGCAAGTCTTGGGCTGGAAATATTTCCTCTAGATTCTGATTAATAATGGAACAACTTATTATTTAGTTCATCTCTCTTTCTCTAAGCTTTAGCATATACAGCTAAAAGAAACAGTATTTTGACTATTCTACATGGAAATCTTCTTAGCCAAATCCACAAATTCATTAGATATGCTTTTATGTTAATGTAGGTGATAATGTTGCCACATTTCCCACTACTGGATAGCAGTCTATCTTTTTTAATCCATGCAATAAAATTTCTTCACTGTCCATCCACTATTCCCTGTTTCTTCAAAGCCCTTCTAGCTTCTGCTCATCGCCAATAGCTCATATTTTAGGGTTTTACTATAGCCTCACTCCACTTGCAAAATTCTGTTTTGACTACTTTTTGCTGTCTAACAAAAGCTCCTAAAACAAAAATAAATCATTTTTTTAACCTCATGAATTTCTGATTGACCAAGTAGTTATTTCATTGGTCTCGTTTGGTGTCAATAATGTGGCTAAAATCAGAGGGCTATAGAGCTAAAGGAGCCGAGATGACTTCACTCACATGTCTGACTGGAGAATTAAAAAACTGACAAAGAAGTGGTGCTGTCTCTTTGGGCTCACTACAAGGGTAGGTTTTTTTTACATAGCATCCAGATTTCAAGAGTGAGAAAGGTATAAAATAGAAGCTGTGAGCCCTCTTAAATGCTGGGTCTAGAACTGGCATGAGCATGTTCTACTGGGTTCTGTTTGGCAGAACCAACCTACGTTTAAAGAGGAGGACACAAATTTCACTTAAATAGGGTAGTGTCAATGATTTATGGTCACTTTTAATCCATGTGAGGTTCTTTCAGAATTACAATTTATTAAAGCTGAAGAATGAACAAATTAAAAATATGAATACCTTATGTATACTATTAAATTGAATTTATAACAACAACAAACTTTTCCATAAGTAAAACCCCAACCTAGATGATTTCATTAGTAAATTTTATGAAACAAGAAATAAAAAGATCAATAAAACCAAAACTTATTCTTTGAAAAAACTATAAAGAACTATAAAACTTCTAGTGAGATTGAACTAGAACAAAGTCATTAATTTTCAAATATGAGAATATTAAAAATAACTAAAGCAAAAAAACATTTTATTATGCAGAACTTTATTCTACTGTTTATGGAACTTTGAATCTGATTCAAGAAAATGTTAAAATGTCTGAAACAACTTTTATTCACTAAATGAACAGTGTCAGTACATTATAGGCTACCATCAAATAGAGAAATAGACACTAGGCTGAGGATGTTTTAAAGATTAGCTTATAACAAACTTTCAGCTGTTACTCCCTGTAATATGCAAGCTATTCCAAAGCCGGGGAAATTACCTCTTTCAATTTGTGAGACTGCTATATAACTCAAAAAACTTTTTAAGTATCTTTCTATGAAAAGAAAGCTATAAGCTATGTCACGTGTGTGGTTGTAGTTGTAAAATTATTAAATAAATTATTGACAGCATCAATCCAGGAGTATACTTTGAAAAAATACATTGGGACAAGACAGAATTTTTTTTTCAGTAAAACAAGAGTGGTTAATATTAGAAAAATCTATTACTGAAATTTTCCACAATACACAGAAGAGGAGAAATAACCTCTTAGCACATACAAAAAAGCATTTGAAAAGTTTGACAGTTCATGATGATTTTAAAAGAAAAAAATCTTGGTAAGTTTGGAATAGAAAAGCATGTTTTTAGCTCCACACATGTTGTCATCCAAAATCTATAATATATTATTTTGAATGGAGAAATGTTAGATTATATTGTAAAAGAGGAACAAAATAAAAGAGGCTACTATCATAAAAATCTCTGTTTTTCATAAATCAGCAGTACATAATTAGAAATTATAACTTTAAAATATATTATTACAAAAACAACAAAAATAAGATGGTTAAGAATAAATCTAACAAAAGTTATATGGAACTTTTATGGAAATCTCAAAGAAAGGCATAAAGAAGACACAAATAGATTGAGAGATTTGCCATGCTCATGTTTGCAAAGATGCAATAAAATTAAGATGCCGATTCTTTCTTAAGAATTAATCCATATATTCATATTATTCCCAATCCGTCTTGTTGGTCTTTCTTCATTTTTTTTATTTGCATTTGTCAAACTGATCCTAGAATTTTTATGAAAAGCTGAAGGAATGAAAATACCCAAATCATGGTTAGTATTTCGAGGAATGTGAGAGAAAACTGACTCTACTAGATGATAAGATTACTAAAAATATATGGTAGTTAAAATATTTTGATGCTTGTTAAGACATAAATTTCTCTTAATTTATGATAAGACATAAATTTCTCATTCTGAGAAATGAATGAATAAAGAGCCTCCAAATAACTTTACTTTTAGGAGAAATACTAGTTGTTTTAGGTGACACCAGAAGTCAGCAGGGCAAAGGGTGGATTATTCCATAAATGATGCCGGTAAAATTGATTATTCATGTGGGGAAAAGGTCCTATAAAGAATAAACCATGAAGAAATATCTGTATAATATTGAAATAAGAAATAATTTCTTGAGTGAACATATAAGAAGACAACAGTGAAGATAATGAAGTGTGATAAATTCACATACAAAATTTTTTAACTCAAAATGACATAAAATGAAAAGCCAACCTTTTGAATTTAAGAAAATGTAGAAGGCAATGGAACGCCACTCTAGTACTCTTGCCTGGAAAATCCCATGGACGGAGGAGCCTGGTAGGCTACAGTCCATGGGGTCGCGAAGAGTTGGACACAACTG
Organism: Capra hircus; assembly: GCF_001704415.2. NCBI lineage: Eukaryota > Metazoa > Chordata > Mammalia > Artiodactyla > Bovidae > Capra > Capra hircus. The sequence continues at coordinate 63,469,294 of NC_030813.1, read as the reverse complement.
AGCGACTTCACTCTCACTTTTCACTTTCATGCATTGGAAAAAGAAATGGCAACCCACTCCAGTGTTCTTGCCTGGAGAATCCCAGAGACGGAGGAGCCTGATGGGCTGTCGTCTATGGGGTCGCACAGAGTCGGACACAATCACAACTAAATAATGAGACAATAAACCAAGGGTATATCCAGGCAGTTCATAAAAGAAAAAGTCTGAGTAGTAATAAAAATATAATATGATCATCAATTTTACTTACTAGTTTTATGGGTAAATAACATAGATTTTGGAATCAAATTCAGTTCAGTTCAGTCGCTCAGTTGTGTCCGACTCTTTGCAACCCCATGAATCGCAGCACGCCAGGCCTCCCTGTCTATCACCAACTCTCGGAGTTCACTCAGACTCACGTCCATCGAGTCCATGATGCCATCCAGCCATCTCATCCTTTGTCGTCCCCTTCTCCTCCTGCCCCCAATCCCTCCCAGCATCAGAGTCTTTTCCAGTGAGTTAACTCTTCGCATGAGGTGGCCAAAGTACTGGAGTTTCAGCTTTAGCTTCATCCCTTCCAAAGAAATCCCAGGGTGATCTCCTTCAGAATGGACTGGTTGGATCTCCTTGCAGTCCAAGGGACTCTCAAGAGTCTTCTCCAACACCACAGTTCAAAAGCATCAATTCTTCGGCGCTCAGCCTTCTTCACAGTCTAGCTCAAATTACCCGAGTTAAAATTCTAATTTTATCACTGAGTAGCATGGCACAGTGGTAAAGAATCCGCCTGCCAGTGCAGGAAATGCAAGAAATGCGGATTTGATCCCTGGATTGGGAAGATCCTTTGGAGTAGGAAGTGACAACCCACTCCAGTATTCTTGCCTGGAAAATTGCGTGGGCAGAGGAGCCTGGAGGACTACGGCTCACGGGGTCCCAAAGAGTCGGCCACCACTGAGCACCAGCACAACAAGCCAACTTACTGGGCAAGTGACTTTATGCGTCTGAGCCTCTGTTGCCTCAGTTCTATAATGGAAATGAAAGTAATGCTTTGCTCATATGATTATGTTAGGACACTTTAAACGTTTAGTTTAGCCTAAGCATGAGCATTTCGTGAGTCTAAGCAATTTCTATTAAAGTAAGAGAATTTCTTTTAACACTCATCAAATAGGCAAAAATTATTATATCAGACAACAACCTGTGTGACAAGATATAGGGAAACAGAAGTTATTTCTGGTGAAAGCATAATGTCTGATTTGAAAAGCAGTTTTTGAAGATATGTATATTCTTAGTACTCCTCATTTTCACTTCAAAGAGTCCACATTGTTTCTTAGAGTTTATAAAAGAAAGTAAACTCTCAATCAATGGAGAATGATGAATAATCTGTAGGCACACCAAAATATTATAGAGCAATGAAAATGAACTAACTCAAATCTACCTAGCTAAATTTCAAAAGAAAATTTTTAGTAAAAAAAAAAAAAAAAACTGACCACAAAGTATTATGTGCATAAATGATACCATTTGTGTAACTTAAGAAAACAGGTTAGTTTACATCATTTTTCTGTAATATTCATTGAGAGAGAAAAAAGGCAGAAGAAAGGGAATAGGAAGAGGAGGGGAGAGGAGAATTTGGAAAGACAGAATAAGACAAAATATTAATATTTTTGTCATCTCTGTGCTGTTTTTACTGTCACTTTGTATTTGCGTATAGATCAGAGAGTTGGCAAAACTGTAACCTATGGATCAAATCCTGCCTGTCTCCTGTCGATGTAAATATAATTTTATTGGAATACAACTGAGCTCGTTTGTTGATGTGTCAACTATGGCTGCTTTTGCGTTCTATTCATTGTGACAGAGATTGTATAGCCTACAAATCCGAAAATATTTCTCATAAGACCCTTTACAGAAAAAAAACCTGACACGGTGCAGAGCGCAATTTGTAGTTTTTTCATATAAAATATTTTATACTTTAAAAAGTATGCATTATAATAATAGTGACTTGTAAAAGGAATTGATTTTTCTAGTGGTTTTATGCAAAGTCTTTTTGCATGTGGCTTGTTAACTTTTAATCATTTTCAAAGGTGAAAGTCAAAAAAGCCTAAGTTTAGTCATAAGAAAAATATCTTTAACCTATATTCTTTGTTCATAAGAATCAAGGAGGATACAGGCTTTTTGCATTATAATTCATGTCTCAAGTTAAATGTAATGAAAGTCCTACTTTTCTCACTGAAGCTCTTAATCCTCAGAATTGTCAAATCTCCTTCACCTAGTCTTCCCATCCTTCTGCAGCCCAGTATTTGGGAGGCAGAAAAACGTTTCTATATTAGATAATATTTATTTGGCTGAGACCTGAATGTTCAGTGAAGAGACCCTAAATATAATGGCCCCAAACACAATAGAATTGTTTGTTTACAAAACTTCTGGGGCAGGTGCTCCAGGAACTTAGAGAGACTTCACAAGGATCTGGTTTCTCAGGGACCCAGGCTGATGGCAGCTTGGTTATCATCTATACATAGACTTAAGGCCCTTTTGTGTCATTATCACAAAGTGTATTGAAAAGCATTCTTTGAGGTTCTGGAAAACAGGGCTAGATTAAGGCATGGATTAAATCTGGTCCCATTTCACTGGAAATAATGTGATCATATGGCCACATCTAACTTCAAGTCCATTCTAGAACTGCGTTCTGCTGGGAATACATATGCACAGCTATTAAAGAGAAAGGTAACACACCAGAGATGAAGAGAAGGCATTACATAGGCAAGAAAGTATAGTGTGTTAAAAGACTAGAAAGAAGAGTGTAGTAAGCCAGTAGGTTTTCTTTATGTTAAGGTGGGTGGGAGAAGTGGGTAATATTATACAAGGTGGAGAGTAGTAAGGTGGAGAGTAGTAATATGGGTGGAGCATAGGAGGAATGACCTAGAGAAATAATCAAATTCTCTACGATGGGGGTTGCTAGAAAAACATAGGATGCCTGGCTCAAATTGAATTTCATACAAGTAATGACTGAGGTATGTCCTATGCAATAATTTAGTTTGATAAACCCAGTAATATTACATATCGTGAAATTCTTTCATGCCATGCTAAAAAGTCTACATTCATTCTGATGGGTAATAATGAGTCTTTAAATGTTTTGAGTAGAGATTATTAAAGTTATGGTCATTTAAAAATTAAGTAAAGACAAACTAACAGCATAAAGGAATATAGATTGGAAGAGGATAACTCCAGAGGCAGGGTGAAAAAAGAGTAAAAGAACTACTGTATCTTTTCGAGATCCTGATTTCAAATCTTTTGGATATAGGGGATTGTCAGATCATATTAATAGTTCTATTTTTAGTTTTTTGAGGAACCCTTAGGTGGCACTAGTGGTAAAGAATCTTCCTGCCAATGCAGGAGACTCAAAGAAACACAAGTTCAATGCATGTTTGGGGAAGATCCCTTGGACGAGGAAATGGCAACCTACTCCAATATCCTTGCTTGAAAACTTCCATTGTCAGAGGCGCTTGGTGGGCTGTAGTCCATGGGGTCACAGAGTCAGACACAACTGAGCAACTGAGCACAGGCACCCACGCGCGCACACACACGTGCACACACACATCCATTGCAGTTTTATTCACAGTAGCCAATATATGGAAACAACCTAAATGTCCACTGATGGGTGAATGATAAAGAAAATGTGGTATATACATACAGTAGAATAGTATTCTACCTTATAAAATAAATACTTTCTGTAATATGTGACAAGATGGGTGAACCTGGAGGACACTGTGGTATGTGAAGAAAGCCAGGCAAACAAATGTGTGAGTCCACTTACATGAGATATCTCTTTAACAAGCGGTGCTGGGAAAACTGGTCAACCACTTGTAAAAGAATGAAACTGGAACACTTTCTAACACCATACACAAAAATAAACTCAAAATGGATTAAAGATCTAAATGTAAGACCAGAAATTATAAAACTCCTAGAGGAAAATATAGGCAAAACACTCTCCGACATAAATCACAGCAGGATCCTCTCTGACCCACCTCCCAGAATATTGGAAATAAGAGCAAAAATAAACAAATGGGACCTAATTAAAATTAAAAGCTCCTGCACAACAAAGGAAACTATAAGCAAGGTGAAAAGACAGCCTTCTGAATGGGAGAAAATAATAGCAAATGAAGCAACTGACAAAGAATTAATCTCAAAAATATACAAGCAACTCCTGCAGCTCAATTCCAGAAAAATAAACAACCCAATCAAAAAATGGGCCAAAGAACTAAACAGACATTTCTCCAAAGAAGACATACAGATGGCTAACAAACACATGAAACGATGCTCAACATCACTCATTGTCAGAGAAATGCAAATCAAAACCACAATGAGGTACCATTTCACGCCAGTCAGAATGGCTGCTATCCAAAAGTCTACAAGCAATAAATGCTGGAGAGAGTGTGGAGAAAAGGGAACCCTCTTACACTGTTGGTGGGAATGTAAACTAGTACAGCCACTATGGAGAACAGTGTGGAGATTCCTTAAAAACCTGGAAATAGAACTGCCTTATGACCCAGCAATCCCACTTCTGGGCATACACACCAAGGAAACCAGAAATGAAAGAGACACGTGTACCCCAATGCATTCTTTGGCATTGGCTTTCTTTGGGATTGGAATGAAAACTGACAAACAGTTCATTGCAGCACTGTTTACAATAGCCAGGACATGGAAGCAACCTAGATGTCCATCAGCAGACAAATAGATAAGAAAGCTGTGGTACATATATACAATGGAATATTAATCAGCTATTAAAAAGAATGAATTTGAATCAGTTCTAATGAGGTGGATGAAACTGGAGCCTGTTATACAGAGTGAAGTAAGCCAGAAAAACAACAATACAGTGTACTAACACATATATCAGAGTGCGGGCAGCTGCCATGGAGCACAGAGGTCTTACCTTGGTCTTATCTTCATGACTAAGATAATCACAATGGTGTGATCACTCACCTAGAGCCAGACATCTTGGAATGTGAAGTCAAGTGGGCCTTAGAAAGCATCACTATGAACAAAGCTAGTAGAGGTGATGGAATTCCAGTTGAGCTCTTTCCAATCCTGAAAGATGATGCTGTGAAAGTGCTGCACTCAATATGCCAAAAAGTTTGGAAAACTCAGCAATGGCCACAGGACTGGACAAGGTCCGTTTTCATCCAATCCCAAAGAAAGCCAATGCCAAAGAATAATTACACTCATCTCACACGCTAGTAAAGTAATCCTCAAAATTCTCCAAGCCAGACTTCAGCAATACGTGAACCGTGAACTTCCTGATGTTCAAGCTGGTTTTAGAAAAGGAAGAGGAACCAGAGATCAAATTGCCAACACCTGCTGGATCATCAAAAAAGCAAGAGAGTTCCAGAAAAACATCTCTTTCTGCTTTATTGACTATGCCAAAGCCTTTGACTGTGTGGATCACAATACACTGTGGAAAATTCTGAAAGAGATGAGAATACCAGACCACCTAACCTGCCTCTTGAGAAACCTATATGCAGGTCAGGAAGCAACAGTTAGAACTGGACATGGAACAACAGACTGGTTCCAAATAGGAAAAGGAGTATGTCAAGGCTGTATATTGTCACCCTGCTTATTTAACTTCTATGCAGAGTACATCATGAGAAACGCTGGGCTGGAAGAAGCACAAGCTGGAATCAAGATTGCTGGAAGAAATATAAATAACCTCAGATATGCAGATGACACCACCCTTATGGCTGAAAGTGAAGAGGAACTAAAAAGCCTCTTGATGAAAGTGAAAGTGGAGAGTAAAAAAGTTGGCTTAAAGCTCAACATTTAGAAAAAGAAGATCATGGCATCTGGTCCCATCACTTCATGGGAAATAGATGGGGAAACAGTGGAAACAGTGTCAGACTTTATTTTTGGGGGCTCCAAAATCACTGCAGATGGTGACTGTAGCCATGAAATTTAAAGACGCTTACTCCTTGGAAGAAAAGTTATAACCAACCCAGATAGAATATTGAAAAGCAGAGACATTACTTTGCCAACAAAGGTCCGTCTAGTCAAGGCTATGATTTTTCCAGTGGTCATGTATGGAAGTGAGAATTGGACTGTGGAGAAAGCTGAGCACCGAAGAATTGATGCTTTTGAACTGTGGTGTTGGAGAAGGCTCTTGAGAGTCCCTTGGACTGCAAGGAGATCCAACCAGTCCATTCTAAAGGAGATCAGCCCTGGGATTTCTTTGGAGGGAATGATGCTGAAGCTGAAACTCCAGTACTTTGGCCACCTCATGCGAAGAGTTGACTCACTGGAAAAGACTGTGATGCTGGGAGGGATTAGGGGCAGGAGGAGAAGGGGACGACAAAGGATGAGATGGCTGGATGGCATCACTGACTCTATGGACATGACCCTGAGTGAACTCTGGGAGTTGGTGATGGACAGGGAGGCCTGGCGTGCTGCGATCATGGGTTCGCAAAGAGTCAGACACGACTGAGCGACTGAACTGAACTGAACACATATATATGGAATTCAGAAAGATGGTAATGATGACCCTGTATGCGAGACAGCAAAAGAGACACAGATATAAAGAATAGACTGTTAGACTCTGTGGGAGAAGGCAAGGTGGGATGATTTGGGAGAATAGCATTGAAACATGTATATTATCATATGTGGAATGAATCGCCAGTCCAGGTTTGGTGCATGAGACAGGGTGCTCTGGGCTGGTGCACTGGGATAACCCAGAGGGATGGGATGGGGAGGGAGGTGGGAGGGAGGTTTAGGATGGGGAACACATGTACACCCATGGCAGATTCATGTCAATGCATGGAAAAACCAATACAATATTGTAAGTAATTAGACTCCAATTAAAATAAATAAATTTATATTAAAAATAAATAAAATAGTCAAACTCATAGAAACAGAGGGTAAAGTAATGGTTGTCTGGTGTTGCAGTCAGGGTGCAATGGGGAATTTTTGTTGAACTGATGTTAAGTTTTGGTTATGCAAGATAAGTGATTTCCGGAGATTTTCTGTACAACATTATGCATGTAGTTACCAATATTCTACTGCACACTGAAATAATTAGAAGTTTTAACTAATAGGAATGAATGATTAGTTGGATGATGGGAGCATGGATCACAAAAAAAAAGTATCTAAGATTATTTTTCCCCATTTATAACCATTGATACCATAAACAGACATAAAGAATAAAAATTGTGGGGCATTTTTTTGATTTAAGGACATCAGAGCAAGAAGATGTAGCTATGATCAAAGTGGAATAGTTTTTCTAAACAGGGGCAGTAGATGGCAGGAGGTCAAATATGTGCTCAAAGACACAGGAATATGTGATAAGGGCTATGAAATTGCCACTGGATGTGGCAACTGTCTTCGTAGTTGGTATTAGCAAGGGTATCTACAGGGGATGGTATGGGGTAAACATGGGAGGATGACATAAGATAGATAGATGATTGAGAGTGATTGAGATGTGAGGAATTAAATTTGGAGGATTGAAAGGCTCTTTAAAGAAGATAAAATGGGGAGACTGAGAAACAGGAAAAGAAGGTTAGAAAGTGGACCTAAACCAAAGGAGGAGGTTTTGATTTTCTAATAGGAGAAACTTAAGCCTGCTTCTTTTGAAAGAAGGTTGTTTGTAGATTAAAGATCTGAGGGAAATTAGATATGATCAATAGAGCATGTTCCTTGAAGAAATGGAAAACAATGGGTTAAAAATTATAGGTGAGTTGGCTTGAAGTAAAGCTTCCCTGGTGGCACAGACTGTAAAGAATCTGCCTGCAACGCAGGAGACCCAGGTTCAATTCCTGGGCTGGGAAGATTCCCTGGAAAAGGAATGGCAATCCAGTCCCGTATTCTTGCCTGGAAAATCTCATGATAAAAGGAGCGTGGCAGGCTACAGTCCATAGGGTCACAAGAGTCGGACATGACTTACTGACTACATACTACATACTGAAAGATGAGGGAAAATTAGGATAAACACTAGATGAGTTTGTTTGGAGACTTGTAGTTCATACTCAATGACTTCAAATTCTATTTTAAGTAGAGACACAGTCATTTGCCAGAAATGAAAGTCTTTGAAGTTGTCTTATTTGGGGATCATTATAAAGGTTTGGATTGATTTCTGTGTAGTTTGGATGAGCAGAATGATAAGATAGTTTAGAAGGGTTTCCTTTGTGAAATCAGTACATTGTCTAAATGTTTTTATATATAGGAATCTGTTATAACTCCTAGTCATCAATTTTGGGAAATAATCGTATTTGTCTAGCTAGTACTGGCCCCAGCCAGAAAACATGGTATTTGCTCATTCTAGTGTTTACTGTCTTCTCATTACTAAAAGAAATTATGAAAAACTAAAGTATTAGAAGATATGTAAGAGGCACTGGGAGGTTTATACATGCTGTATATCATTTTCTGAATTCTTAAATTATTTCAAGCATTTTTTGATCTATCTGAAGGCAGTTTAGTTTTAGAAAACTAATTCCAGAATGTTTCATAAATCAGCTGATTTCTTTGCAATCACTCTTCTACTTAATTTATTGCTTGATAAGAAAAAAATACTAATTAAATTGACTTTAATGCTGGCATATGGTTATTGAAATATTGACATTTTAACACCAGTTAGACTATACTCTTAATCTCATTTTCCTGATAGTCTACATCAGTTTATTGAATTTAGAGAATATTCTTATCTTTTTTTGTACTGCTATCTTAAAAATAGTTTTTTCTTCTTCTTTTTTTTTCTTTCTTCTTTCTTTCTAAGAAAATTAAAGAAAAAATTCACATACCTGCTATTAAAGCCATAAGACATACAAAACCTACATGAACGTTAACCCAGACCCTAGGTATTTTGCTAAGTGTAAAAATGTGTTGTTTTTTCAGTCATCTTACTTTTTTTTCATTGTTGTCATTCAGTTGCTAAGTTGTGCCCAACTCTTTGCGACCCAGTGAACTACGGCACACCAGGCTTCCCTGTCCTTCACTATCTCTCAGAGTTTGCTCAAACTCACGTCCATGAGTCAGTGGTGTCACACAACCGCTTCATCCTCCGTGGCCCCGTTTTCCTTTGCCCTCAATCTTTCCCAGTACCAGGACTTTTTCCAATGACTCGACTCTTCTTCACACCAGGTGGCCAAAGTATTTGCAGCTTCAGCTTCAGTAGTATTTTCTGAGGTTTCCAAACATGAACAGAATCATAGATTTTGATAGTTGGCTGCCAATTTTAGCTTCTTTTGAGTATTATTTTAGCTTCTCTTGAGTATTATTTTGAGTATGATATATCCTATATTTTCAGTCTTAGTACAGTGATACTAATGTCTTTATATATTTTAAAACATTCTGAGGGCTATTAGACTTATTTCCAGTCTCACTATTCCCTTGCCTTCGCCAGAAAACCAGCTGGTGTTGATATTCCCTATTCTCATTATCTTCCTTTTTTAACATGTCTTGTAGAATTTTGATATCATAAATTCAAAAGTTTTCAGTCTGTTTTTGTTGCTACTTTATGAAATTGCTACAGGTAAGAGGTACAGGTTGGGTATGTTTATTTTATGGTAAGAAAAAGTGCGTGCTAAAAAAGAGTTTTCTATAATCGAATGTCAGAATCACAAGAAAAGAGGATGAAAAATCAGTCTCTGTTTATATCTTTGTGTATGAATATGGAAAGGAAGCCTAAAAGAATGAGGAAAGTTTAGTATGGAGAACAGAAGTGTTGATAATAGAATGTGGTCATTTTGCCTAAATTAATGTCTCCTGGTAATAGGGTTGTCAGATTTAGCAAATAAAAATACAGTTATGTGCTCAATCATAATCCCACTCATTGAAAACCTATTTTCTGCAGCTTTCCGGGCTCCTCTGTCCATGGGATTTTTCAGGCAAGAATACTAGAGTGGGTTGCCATTTCCTCCTCCAGGGGATCTTTCCAATTCAAGGATCGAACCCATGTCTCCTGAACTGGCACGTGGCTCAGCAATAACGAATCTGCCTGCAATGTGGGAGACCCAGGTTCAATCCCTAGGTTGGGAAGATCCCCTGGAGAAGGGAATGGCAACCCACTCCAGTATTCTTGCCTAAAGAATTCCATGGACAGAGAAGCCTGTTGAGCTACACTCTACTCCATGGAATCACAAAGAGTTGGACATAACTTAGGGCCTAAACAACAGCAACCTGGGAAGCCCCTATATATATATATATATTTCAATTAAGTTCATATAATCCATAATTAAGTGCATCAGTTAAGTCCATATAATGTTTCTCTCTCTAAAACAGCTCTTATTTCACTTCTTTGGAGAAGATATTGAACTTCTCTGCATTTTAGGTATCCTTGTATGAATAAAGGTGGGGGGGCTGGATTGAACCTATCACATAATGTTGACATGATAACCTAAATTTTATTTAAAACCATTTCTTGCACATAGTAAACCTTTTGTTGTTGTATTAAATGCAGGTTTTGCTTTACAAGGAAATAAGCCTGTACTCTCCATTCTCCACACACTGAGTAGTCAGTGGCTTGGAGATTGGCAGCTAAAGTGAGCCTAAAAGGCAGCATGAGATTCAGTCAAAGCACCTAATACAGAGAATAACAGTGAGATTCCTTGGGTGGAGGCCTATCTCCAGGATCATAAAAGCTGAACCCAGGGCAGCTTTCAGTAGAGGCATAAAGAACAGGCAGGTATCTTGTACTCTTCTCTTCTGTATAACTCAGAAACAATGTTCATAACCAGGTTACTTTATGTGGGCTGGACTGTCTAGGCTTATACGTTCAGAGGTTTAATAACATTTCACAAGAGATCTGGTTAATTTACCTGCCATTCAAGGCATACGTTACTTGGTGGGTATGACCTCTAATTCCTGTCTACTTTACTGAATTGAGAATTCAAAATGATACAAGATATTTATTTGCTTTTATATATGTAGTGTTTTTTAAACAAAAAGAAAGATTACATAAATAATACTTACTTTGTATCCTGCACATTGTATATAAGGTAGACTCCTTAAGTATGTCTTGAATTAGTTTTGGAACCAGACCACCTGGCTCCAAAATCTGACTCTATCTCAGCTGTTTCATCTTTGGAAATTACTTAATTGTTTGATGCAACAGTTTGATTTTGTGAAATGGGGATAATCATAGAGATTTTGAAGAGGGCAAAGTAAGTATGTGTATATAAATTATGCATACATATATTCATATTTATAAATAAAGATTTAATTCTTTCAGAATTATGATATAAATTCACAAGATAAATCTATAGTCAGCTATAACTCTATGTATTTTTGATCTTTTGTGAGGTGCACCAATGTTATAAACGTGAACAATTTTCATTTTCCTGGATAAAAAGAGAAAATGCATGCAAATCTCATAACCAGTACTTGGCACTTCATCTAGCAGAAAATAGCTGTGATATAGATTAGGGATTCGGAATTGGCAAAATGAGAATAGGGCAACACTGAGCTTTAAAATCAAGAAGGGCAAGAGTTGGGCTGATAGAAATTATAGAAAAATGAGATGTGGATTTTGGTCTTAAGAGAGATTGTGATGCTTAAGATCATGGAGAAAGGAGTAAAGGATGAAGACCTTGCTGCATGTTTTCCTCTGAATACCTCTGACAAGTGAATTGTATAAAATAATAGTAATTCCTGTTTATCAACACAGTCACACAATAGCCTCAGGGGTCTTGTAGACACTACACATCCCTAAATATATTGTTTTGACCATGCCCAGCTGGTCTTTAGAATTGTAATAATGTTAGTCTTAGACATGTTTTAAAAGCTGCTGTAGGAGATTTGTCTCGCTCAGGGCTCCTAGAGATACTGGATTCTTGTTACAGTCCTTGACAAGACAACAAAATCATTCATGAACACAAACTAGAATAAAATCCTGTGGCTGGTAATAATTCTGATTCATGGGTGGGGTTAAAGACACACATTAAAGATATGCCGGGAGCAATACAAGATGGTGATGAAAGTGTGGGGCGAGCTGCACAGCCCGCCGCTGGCAATCATCAGCTCTCAAATCTCTCTTTAATCTCTCCAATGTAAGGGAATAGGAAAAGGAGTTCCAGCATCTAGAGAATAAAATGAACGTGAATGGCGAAGACCTCGGGTCTCTTAAGATCAAATCATGCAAAACTCACTTGATTGCTATTTTCGTGGAAGGGACACCATTTGTGGCTGCCGGGAAGGCAATAGTCATACCTCAATTTCAGTAAATCATCTGTTAGTGCCTCAGGCAGTTTTACAAATTGATTTAAATGGGCTTCAAAGTGAACCTGCTTCACACAGTCGAGACTGGCAGTGGGGTCATGATAAAAGGCACTATAGGAAGTCCCAAGGGTTTGTGCTGGAGTTAGTATTTGGTTGCATCTCCAGTTTCTTTATAAGTAAATCTACCTGGGGAGGTAATTGGCATGAAATGGAAAAGAGTGAAGTACCCTCAAGACTGAGAGAAAGCAGGTAACAAGGTTAGAGGCCAGATTATTTTAGAAAATTTGGAGGCCCAGACTGAGAGATGAAAAGATGAAAAGAAAATGTTAGTCGCTCAGTCATGTCCGACTCTTTGTGACACCATGGACTGTAGTCCACCAGGCTCCTCTGTTCATGGAATTCTCCACACAAGAATACTGGAATGGGTAGCCATTCCCTCCTCCAGGGAATCTGCTCGACCCAGGGACTGAACCTGGGTTTTTCCTTGTTGCAGGCAGATTCTTTACTGTCTGAGAGGTGAAAGTGCAAGCCAATCAAAAGAGAATACACATCCTATTGTGGCAGAAGAAAATGCTGAGTATGAGTGAATCCAAAGGCAGTAGAGATAAGCAGTGAATTAGTAAAAATGATAAATGCTTTTCAATTAAATTTCAGTTGGCAAAGTTATATTCCCATTGATTAAATATCCCCAAAGTATTCAATGAACAGTGTTTTTTCTCACCCCAAAGGCTGGAGACACACGTGAAGAGAGCAATAAACTGCTGCCACCCACACCATCCGATATAAGGAAGCTGAAGCTCAGACAATGAATTCTTACATAGCATCAGTCCTGTGGATAATTGTGGTACACTATTCTTCACACTTTTCATATGCAGCCTTGTTTCATCTGCATGGTAACACTGCAAAATATGCTAGTATTGCTTTCACATTACTGAGGAAAGGGGCACAGAGATAAAGTAACAGCCATGAAATAAGGAAGCTGGAAATTGAGCCCAGACTTCTGGCTTTAGATGCTGTGTTCTGGTTTTTTTTTTTTTTTTCCTCATACTTATTGCTGTTCACATAAGTTGAATCAGCTTAACATATTGCTGAGAATATAGTAGCTGTTCAATAAAGACATGTTAGCTGAAAGATTGAGTACCAAGCGATTGCTCCAGAAAGTGGCATATAAGTAGCCTGAGACTTTAAAATTCCAACCATATTTTAAAATGTTCAATTTATTTAAATTAAAAAATAAAAAACCAGTTTACCCGTTTCTTGCACCCTCAGTCCCCTACGTCTGGCAATTACCAATCTATTGGTACCAATCTGTATCTGTGAGCCTTCTTTTCTTGGGGGGGAGGGGTGTTGTTTGCTCCTTTGTTTTTTTGCTGTTATAATCCACATATAAGAGAGATTATATGCATCTATCTTTCTCTGTCTGACTTATTTCACTAAAGCATAATGCCCTCAACTCTATCCATGTTGTTGCAAATGACAAGATTTGATTCTTTTTAATAATCGATCAATATTCCATTGTTGCTATTGTTCAGTTACTAAGGCGTGTCCAACTCTTTGCAACCCTGTGAACTGCAGCACGCCAGGCTTCTCTGTCCTCCACTATCTTCCAGAGTTTGCGCAAACTCATGTCCATTGAGTCAATGATGCCATCCAACCATCTCGTCCTCTGTCTCCCCCTTCTCCTCTTGCTTCAATCTTTCCCAGCATCAGGGTCTTTTCCCGTGAATGGTCTCTTCATATCAGGCGGCCAAAGTATTGGAGCTTCAGCTTCAGCATCAGTCCTTCCAATGAATATTCAGGGTTGATTTCCTTTAGGATTGACTGGTGTGATCTCCTTGCAGTCCAAGGGGCTCTCAAGAAACTTCTTCAGCACCACAATTGGAAAACAAATATATATTTATATACTATGTCCTCTTTATCTGTTTATCCATTGATGGACACTTAGATTATTTCACTCTCTTGGTTACTGTAAATAATACTGCAATGAACATGGGTGTGCACTTTTATTTTCTTTGGATAAACATCCAGAATGAGAATTGCTGGATCATATAGTAGTTCTATTTTTAATTTTTTTCAGGAAACTATCGTGTTTTCTATCGTGGCTACAATAATTTACATTCCCACCACCAGGACACAAAGGTCCCCTTTTCTCCACATCCTCACCAATGCTTTTTATTGTCATCTTTTAGATAATCACCCTTCTAACATATGTGAGATAATATGTCTTTGTAGTTGTGATTTTTATTTCCCTAATGATTAATGATACAGAACATCTTTCATGTCCCTATTGGCCATCTCTATGTATTCTTTAGAAAATTGTCTATTCAGACCTCCTGCCCACCTTTTATGAGATAGATTGCTTTTTTGCTATTGAGTTGTAAGAGTTCTTTGTGTATTCTGGATACTGTATTCACTCTTGTGCAACCCTATGACATGTAGCCCGCCGGGCTCCTCTGTCCATGGGATTTTCCAGGCAAGAATACTGGAGTGGGTTGCCATTTCCTTCTCCAGCCCCTTATCAGATACACAATTTTCAAATGATTTCTCCCATTTTATAGGCTCCTTTTTCATTTTGTTGATGGTTTCCTTTGCTCTGCAGAAGCTTTTTACTTTGATGTAGTACCATTTGTTTGTTTTTGTATCTGTTGCTTTGCTTTTGGTGTCAGATTAAAAGATCAGTGACAAGACTGGTACAAAGTAGTTATTGCCCATCAATCCTGAGGCTTTGTTCTTAATCCTAATACTTCTAGGCTTTGGACAAGTATGATGTAGCTTCAGAGTCTATAACAACATCAAAATCCTCTCTGAAATTTCCCAGTATAGGGATTGCCTATGATTATCTTTTATTTGAATTGTAGTTTAGATTTTACCAAGAGATGAGACCACATTGTCTTGTGTAATCCTCCCCCTGGTGAAAACAGAACAGGCACTATTTTCCTCAGTGACAGAGATATTCAGGTTATTTAAATTTACTCCTGCACATGACTCACAATTTGTGGAGTGAACTAGAACCCAAGGCTCTGATTTTTTTTTTTTTTCCTCCAAAGCAATCTGCTTCTCCTATTCTGCTTCCTATCATATGATTTTCTTTTATAAATCAAAGATAACATAAGACTTCAATGTGCAACATTTATTTGGGGACCAATTTATAATTTTAGAAAATTCAGTAGAATGCCTAGATAGTTAAGAAAATACATAATAGTGCTACCAGTTATATGAATTATATAAATTTTTAAAATGATATAACTGTGTGAATAATGAAGAAGTAACTTCACTATATCACAACAGAGATTATTTATTAAAAACTTTGTGCCACTAAGATGAAATGAACATATTTTTGAGAAACAAAAAACAAACTACTAAAATCTAATGTAGAAGTCAATTTATTTTTCAGTATGGAATACTTTCTTCAAATACACCAGAGTCTTGTATCTTAAGACCCATAAAATTTATTTAATTGAGTATTTCTGCATATATACACATGATATAATAACACATGGGTGACTTTATTTTTTGTTAATTTGCATTTATTCATTAATTCAACACATAGTTATTGACTCTGCTACACTCTATTTTAAATGATAGATTAACAAGATTACGCATGGTTTCTACCTTCATGAAGCTATAGCCTGGACTGCAATAGTTTGTTAGTCAAATAATCTCATCAGAAAATAAAACATTACAAGGGATAAGTCAAGAGAGAGTGACAGAGAGTAGCTGAAATTATGAGAGCATATAGCAGGATCAGTAACCTAAGCTAAAGAATCAAGGAGGCTTCCCAAAGAAGAGAAGCTTAAAGCTGACATAAGAATCGTGAATAACAGGTAACTTGGATAGGGTGCAGAAAACATTCCAAGTAGAGCTAACAGCATTCACAAGGTTCCGTGGCAGAAGGGAGGTTGCTGGGTTTGAGGAGGAGAGAACATAGTATGGCACAAGGTGAATCATGAGTGGGAGAAGAGGCCAGAACTGTGATCCTGTCAGATTTTAGACTTCATCCAGAGAGCAATGGAAGATATTGGAGGGTTTCTGTGTTCTGTTTTTTTTTTGTTTTTTGTTTTTTGTGGTTTTTTTTTTTTTAGTGTTTTGAGTGGCAAAAGCAGATCTGAATGTTATATACACGCCTCCAAAACCAGCAACATGTGGACCTCAGCTGTTTCATTGGTGTCTGCATAATCTCTCAGCAGTGTTTCTCCCCTCCAACACCTGAGATTTATTTAATGAGTCATCTCACTCCTGTGATGTGCATATTCAAGCCATGTAGGCAGATTACAGTTCTTACAAAATGTGCATATGCTTAGGGTTAAATAGAAAATTAGGAAAGGGAGATTTCATGTATTCTTCAAGACAGTAGCTGCTGGACTTCTTTACAGGGTGAATTAATGAAGACCATTCCTTTCTTTTCCCCCTAAATTGCAAACCAGTTGAAGTCATATTTGAGTCAGATGGAGATCAAAATGCTGGCCCTACTATTGGTAAATTTGAATTGGAGAATACAACTTGCATCCAGATCACAACCAGCCTTCCCCACAGTGCTCCATGAATTTATTTTACTCACTCGTAACTATAGACCATTCCATCCTACTAAATCCACTCCAGCTTTCCCAACAGCCAACCTGTAGTGTCAGATTCTGTTCTGATAAACTCACCCTACAGAGGAACAGGAACTCTTATGTATCTTGCATAGGAAAATGGAAAGACAGTAAAAGGGGAGGAGGAACGGAGAATGTAGAATCACTCATCTGTCAGATATCACTCTTCCCTCCCAAGCGAGGAGCAAGAAGGTATGAAGAAAGAGGCATAAAGGATTCCTCCCACATTGTTCTTCTTAGGAGTGTAGTAGACATTCCTTCCCTATTATAGAAGCGTGTTAAGTTGTTTCTGTCGTGTCTGACTTTGTGACCCAATGGACTGTAGCCTGCCAGGCTCATCTGTCCATGGGATTCTTCAGGCAAGAATAATGGAGTGGGTTGCCATGCCCTTCTCCAGGGAATCTTCCTGACCCAGGGATTCAACCTGAGTGCCTTATTATGTCTCCTGCATTGGCAGCTGAGTCTTTACCACCAGCGCCACTTGGCAAGAGATGGTAAATATATGTCCACATTCGTCCATAGCTATTTATTTATTTGTTTTTTCTTTTACTACTACTTTTTTCTATGAATTCTTTTATTTCTTTACATAGATATTTAGCTATGTTTTTATTTATTTTTTTCTTCATTATCTTCCAAAGGATCTGGCCATTTCTACTCATTTTCCATGTAGATATAAATATGTATCAATGTGTACATTTCAGGCAAATTTATACACAATATTCCAGGTGGTAAAGAATGATTGCTTTTTTCTTTTTGTTAATATAGCTTCAAAATCACATATTTACATATGTAAGAATTAAATACAACCAACTCACAATGATGAAAACTCTACAAGGGATAGGGAGAAATAAACATTTCTTCCCAAATGGAACTCCTTTTAAAGTAACACACTTGGTTTCAAAATTAATACATCTTTCTCTTCTCCATAACTCTTTGAGCAAGTGCCAGAAGCACTGTCCACTGGGTAACCAGAAACCGTGAGACCTACCTGGACTCCAGTGTGCCTTGCCCTCCAGACTCCAGGAGGCTGACCTTTCTTTACTGAATCAGTCATGCTCACTTGCACTCTGACTTCAGACAGAGGTCCAGGCAGTGGGAGACACTGCAGGATGTGGGAGCAGAGGAGAGGAATGAGGTCTGGGGTTGAGTCACTGGGCTCTCTCTTTCATGGTTATAGGTGGCAATGGCTGAGTTCCTGGCTCCGCGGGCCAGAGCTGCTGTTAGGCAGCTGCTGTTGCTGCTAAGTTGCTTCAGTAATGTCTGACTCTATGCAACCCTGTAAAAAGCAGCTCACCAGGTCCCCCATCCCTGGGATTCTCCAGGCAAGAACACTGGAGTGGGTTGCCATTTCCTTCTCCAATGCATGAAAGTGAAAAGTGAAAGTGAGGTCTCTCAGTCGTGTCCGACTCTTAGAGACCCCATGGACTGCAGCCTCCTAGGCTCCTCTGACCATGGGATTTTCCAGGCAGGAGTACTGGAGTGGGTGGCTAGGCAGCTCTCAGCTAGAATGTAGACACTCTTTCCAGATTGTGGTAGCCTCTGGCCCTTCAGTTCTAGAGATGCAATAAGGATCCCCTCGGATTGCCAGTCCTGCGGTGCTTTAGTATCTCTTATTGAATTCCCCTCATCTCCATTTGTCTTTCCTTAACTTCTACTCTGACAACATCCTTGAGTTCTATTTCCTACCATGACCTTGATGTTACAGGAAGTTATGGTCATAAAGGTGATGAATTCTGTGTAAAAATCAAAGCCCAGAATATTTATGGCATTATGGTATGTTCGGGGGAGAACTGATGAGTCAGAATCTCTGGATAAACACAGAAGGTGCCACATAGTTGAGAGATAGGTGATATTATTTCTCTATTGAATTGTATACTACTTAAAATAACATAATCATAACTAAAATACTAAAAATAAAACAATTTCACTGGTATAAAGTAGAATGAAAATCACCCAGTTGTGTCTGACTCTTTATGATTCCATGGACTGTAGCCTGCCAGACTCCTCTGTCCATGGAATTCTCCAGGCTGGAGTGGATTGCCATTCCCTTCTTCAGGGGATCTTCTGGATCCAAGGATTGAACCTGAGTCTCCTGCACTGCAGGCAGATTCTAAACTGTCTGAGCCACCTTGTTAGACCGCAAGCTATTTGCTTCATTCACCACTTAGCAACTGGATATCACCCAAGCTATCCTCAATTCAGTGACATCCAAAAAAAGACTCACGACAAGTAAGAATTTAAGTCTCAGTTTTGCCTCTTACCTGCTGGGTGACTTTGGAATTGCCATTTAACTCATCCAGGTGTCGCGTTTCTCATGTACAAAAGGTTTCAAGAGTTGAATGAGATGTTGTGTATAGAAAATGTATCACACTGTCTGACAAGTTTTAAGTACTCAATCATTTTTATGTTATTTTTACTAATGTATTATTATCATCATTATCATTATTACCGCTCAACATCAGCCCATATTGATTCATGCTTTGATTTAATGATTTTATGATCTTGATTTGTTCTTGGAGTTGCACAGAAAGCACATTTCACCTTCTGCCTAACAGTGCTTTGTATATTCTGTTAATTCTTTACACTGTTGCTGAGGGCTAAGTTCATCTGTCAATTCTGTTATTAAAGGAAACATCAATTAGAATTGAGCCTGAGCCTGCCTGTTCTAGAATACTGTTTTTTAAATTTTTCCTTGGAGGAGAGTGATGATTTCTATAGTGAAGTCTTTACTTCTGTTTGGTTCAGTTAGCAATGTAAAGGCCCTAAGGGCATACATTGTGTCTGTGATATCCCCTGCTATTTCTTAGCATGTAGTGATCTCTGATGTGTTCATGGATTAAAAGCAGGTGGGGCAAGTGGTCAAGAGGAGTGGCTTTCTGTGCTGCTTTCTCCCTCTGAGGGTCAAAGCAGAGACAAGCAAAGCCTGGTCACACTCTACTACTGCCCTTGACCAGAGCTGGCCTTCTCTCTGCTAACTTTCCCCACCCAGTTGACATTTATGAATACTACTACAGAAAAAAAAATAGCCACAACTTTCCTCCATTCATCCTAAAAAGACTTGTCTTCAGTCCTTTCGTTTGATACCCATCTACCAAAGGACACCAACTGAGATCATCCTTGTCTTCAGAACTCTTATGAAGTTCAGCCTTTGCTACTTCATCAAACGGGGCCATCTTTGCCTGAAGGGTTTTCCATCACTCTCTAGAGTACGTTAGATCCTCCTGTTTTCTCCTGCCATGCCACCTCCTATGTACTCATGCCCAAGCACTAATCACCCTTGATTTGAACTATCTTCCATATATTATATGAGCTCCTGAAGAATAGAAACCATGTCTGTTGTAGATCATAGACACCACTGTCATATCTCAACTGCCCAGATCACCTTCCTAATCTATAAAATTCAGATGTTGATAAGAGTAAATCTCCCATGGGTTGTTCTGAGGATTAAATAATAATTACACATGAGAGGCTTAAAACAATGCCTGATGCATGGTAAGTATGCATAAGTGTTCAATTTATTATTAAATTATTCAATCTTATAATGTTGATAGTATTTTAAACCTCAATTTATAGAAGAGAAAATCGAGGCATGGAGAGGTTAACCAGTTTCCCAAAGGTTATGAAGCTAGTGGGAAATAATGTGTAAATGAATGGGAATATCTGAAACCAGCATATTTATAAACTATTTTTTATTGGAATGTTCTACACTGTGTTTGTGTCAATAATACACAATTTTTAAAGGAAACCCTGATGTTTAGAGAAAATACTTGAAATTCTTAGGGGCTACGTAAAGTATACATTTCTTTTTTCTAGAGAATAGACTTCTTGTGGTGAATTGTATCATTAATCTAAACATTGACAACCTTTGAAATTCCCTTGAGATATAGAATCTATATACAAAAATAGAGCAAGAATAAAGCAACATAAGCCTCCTGACAGTTCCATATAACAGCAACCTGATTCCTGTTCTTCAGTTCATTGTATCTAAACCTGGGGCAAGTGTATTTTTTATCCATTAAAGCAAGTTTAATCGTAATGAAATCAGGGATTGACAGATTCAAATGTTGTACAGATTGCTGAAGTGGTAAACAAACCCAGTGAAACTGCAATACCACACAACATTGAGATGAATTAGGAAGCTCCTTGAAAAAGAACAAATTACTTTTGTGACTATTAGATTTACAGAAATAGAGACACTCTGTGTTGAAATGAAAGATTAAAATGGTAAAAGAATTGATCTTTAATAAAATATTTGAGGCTTTGAAAGATACTGAAAAGGCAGAAAGTATTCAAGCAGGCCAAAAAACTCATAAAGAACCCAGATCAGAATAGTGTAAAGATAACAACTTAAATGAATGGTAAGAAAAACACACATTTCTTTTTTACTTTCCGTTTAGAAAGAATTACATAAGGGAAGTACCCAAATTAACTTGCTTCTAAAAAACAAGAAAACAAACTTAAAAACCCAAACAAAATAGTAACTAAGCTTGTGTCTTTTATATATGTTATTTAAGTCTTGGATCAGTTGAAGAGTGTACTGTATAGTATAAAATGTCAACTAGTAATATGAGATTCATAATAAAAATAGAGTTCCCTGTGCCCTCCTCCACTGTGATCCTATGGACTATTAGCCCACCATGCTCCTCTGTCCATGGGATTTCACAGGCAGGAATACTGAAATGGGTTGCCATTTCCTACTCCAGGGAATCTTCCCAACCCAGGGATCAAACCCAGATACCCTGCATTGGCAGGTGGGTTCTTTACTGCTGAGCCACCAGAGAAACCCCATTAGGCCCTCAGAGGCAACCATTTTCTATTTATTTCCTTGTTTATTTCATCATTTAACTCCATGAAAAGTGAAAGTGAATTCTAGTCCATGGAATTCTTATTTCTAGATAAACATATAATACTACTTTATTTAAATATCAAATTAAATTTAATAGGTATAAATAATGATGTTATGTCCCAAGTTAGAAGTGAAACACGCCAACCACAGTTGAACTACCCTTCCCCAAAGGAAACCACTATCCTGAATTTTTCATTTATTATTTTTATTAAGCTATCATTGTAATAGCTCCATCTATCTATTTTGTCATGTTTTAGACAGTAAAGTTAATAGAAACAAAGTCGTTTCTTCTGCTATAGAAGGGTAAATATTGTTGAATTCTTTTTTTCTGTAAATTGAGTGGCATGTTATGGCCCTTTTCGTTCTCTAGCTATGCAGCTACCTTGAAAACCTGAGATTCCTCATGACTCTTATAATCAGATCAGTCAGTCAGGCACCCTGCTGGGCAGACTGGGTCTACAGTGAAACAGGCAACATGGTAAAAAGAGTGGGGCAGAAAAGTGGGTTTGAGTCTCTGCTCCACCACTAAATTTTTTGACAGTTTTGGCCCTGCAAAAAATAAAGACAAGATCCTGAGAAATCAGTCATCAAGAAAGCTAGGAAGGAATGTTTGAGCATTATGAAAGAGTCTTTTAGTCTAGAAATTGTTGTTTCTGAAAAGTGCTGTTTCTAAATCATTTAACACTTAAGTGATCACTTAAGACTCACTTGAGTGTTTTTTTTTTTTTAATAGGTATCACTAGAGATCTACTGAATCAGGATTACTATGGTTGCAGCCTAGAAATTTGCATTTTTATCTAGCACACCTTCTCCTCAGATATTTCTGGTAGAAATAAAAGCCTAAAAGGTAGTTAGAACACAATGCTATCCAATATTGAGCTATTTATTCATTATGCATACACCCAAAGATACTGAAGAGGTTTTCATCTTGGACCTTGGCTTTCAGAGCAGCCACTCTAATTTCATTTCTGGAATTACTGGCTAGAATCAACATGGTAACAACATGTTATTCCATCAACAGACAGAGAGAAACAGAGAGTCAGAGAAAGAGAAGAGGAGGGAAAAGAAGAGAAGAGATTGGTTCATTTCAAGAAAAAAATTCTAATAAAAAATTCAAATTAAAAATATATTTAGTTAATTTTAGTATACCTTTTTCATGTATTAAGAACATTAAAATAATTTTACCAGTGGAGTACAAAACTGAATTTTTTACTCCTCCTAACATAATACTGAAAATATTTAAACTACATACTTATAGATAACATTCCATTTTAGTCAAATATAGCTTTCTCATCACTGTTTGAGAAAATAAGATAATGGCTATGATAT
Source organism: Capra hircus (assembly GCF_001704415.2). Taxonomy (NCBI): domain Eukaryota; kingdom Metazoa; phylum Chordata; class Mammalia; order Artiodactyla; family Bovidae; genus Capra; species Capra hircus. The sequence continues at coordinate 63,446,368 of NC_030813.1, read as the reverse complement.
ATACAGTATCTCAAATAAATAAAATAAAAACCAAAATTTAAGTCTCGACCAAGTCAATACTGGTAAATGTCATAGGTAATTTTATAGAAATTTTATTACAGTAAATCCCTTCCTGGAGTTGAATGCTTTGCATCAACATTTCCAGGCTTATGGTACTTGCTAATTATAGTGTTCCAAATTGATTTTCCATGAATATCCACTTAATATGTTAAAACATTGACTGAAGCAATTATAGAAAGACTTGAAAATCAGAGAGGGCTGGTGTAGGGGAAACGGTAAGATATATGATCTTTTCCTAGCCCATGTATGAGACAAGTCACATAGCAGCTGGAGGATAACTGGGATTAGTGAATACTGACCAGCTCTTGGCGCAGGTGTTTGGAATCCAAAATAATCACCTAAATGTGCATATCAGAGTTTGTCATTACCACTGAGCATCTCTGCTGCTCAGTGGAGGAACACTAAACAAACACAGAGAATTTATGACCAAATTTATAAATTTGCAAGCAAAATCAATTTTTTCAGGGTGTTTGCATGGAACCACCTAGCACAGATGGCTAGATTGGGCTTGGAAACCACACTCTTTTCTGTCCATTATGCTTGAGAATCTGAATATTCCCAATTGGTAGGTGTTGAAAATGGTGTGTCCTAATAAGATCTCTAGATCCTGAAGATGAGCTTTGAATATTAAGAGACTTTAATGGCAAAGTTAAAGTGAAAATGCCTCAGGAATTCCTCCATGAGAAAGAATACCATTAATAAGCAGCATACTTAACCCAAATTTTGGGGTCTCTGCTGTGAGAGTCCCGAGACATCCTATATTTTTCTGTATATTTCTGCCAGACACTGGGTCTCTTCACATCGCTAAAGAACTGCTTTTAGAAATACTTCAGAAGTTAACTTGTAACCTCTAGTTAAGTCCCTTGTAAACAATGCTTCTTGGAACACAACTTTGTAATCCAGATGATGCGAGATGGTGAAATCAGTCCTAAGCAGTACCATTCACTTGGTAATAACTATATGATATATAATCAAACCAGTCAATCCTAAAGGAAATCAATCTTGAATATTCATTGGAAGGACTGATGCTGAAGCTGAAGCTGAAGCTCCAATACTTGGCCACCTGATGCAAAGAGCCAACTCATTAGAAAATACCCTGATGCTGGGAAAGATTGAGGGCAGGAGGAGAAGGGGATGACAGAGGATGAGATGGTTGGATGGCATCACAGACTCAATGGATATGAGTTTGAGCAAGCTCCAGGGGATGGTGAAGGACAGGAAAGCCTGGCATGCTGCATGCAGTCCATGGGATTGCAGAGAGTCAGACATGACTGAGCAACTAAACAACATGTTAATTATATTCATTTCACTATAATTCTTTCCTCAAATATTACAAATTTTGTATTTGTGTTATATCATTTGCTTTAAATCAATAAGTTTAATTTTATTTGAATAACATACAGTTTCCCTAACTATATAGATTAGTCTTTGTAGGCAGAAAAAAAAAAAGGCCTTAACCACTTTTTAATCAACTGAAATAACTAAACTATACTTTGCATATCTTTAGTGATAATAATGATAATAACAGCAAATCTGCATCTGCGTGCATGCTGTTGTGTCCAACTCTTTGCGACCCTATGAACTGTAGCCAGCCAGGATTCTCTGTCCATGGGATTTTCCAGACTGGAATACTGTTGTGGATTGCCATTTCTTCCTCCAGGGAATATTCCTGAAAGAGGGATTGAACTTGCATCTCCTGTGTCTCCTGCTTTGCAGGCAGATTCTTTACTGCTGAGCCATACAAATGTTAATATTTTACCATGTGCTGATGTAGCTCTAAATATTTTATGTACTATTCATTCAATCACAGTAACAATCGAATGCCTTAGGTATAGCTGCTGCTGCTGCTGAGTCGCTTCAGTCGTGTCCGACTCTGTGCGACCCCAGAGACGGCAGCCCACCAGGCTCCCCCGTCCCTGGGATTCTCCAGGCAAGAACAGTGGAGTGGGTTGCTATTTACCTCCATTTTACAAATGTGAAAATTAATAACAGAGGTTATTCAACTTGCCCCAAGTAGGAGCTGTGAAATGGCAAGGCTGGGTTTTAAACCCAGTAAGTTTAGTTTCAGAATCTGTGTATTTAAATTTTAAAATGTGATGATGTATTTGACTAACTTTCCTACTTTATATATAAAAAAAGAAACTATCAGTAATTCATTCACCAATTGTCTATTGAGGCTCTATGATATATGAGTCACTGTGGCTATACACCAAGGGATTAAAGCCACAACAGAATGAGACAAGTACACTGCCCTATAGTTTACATTTTAAGGAGAGATGCAGACAATTAATATGCTAAGCTAGATTATGATGTGGGGATAGTGGACAGTAGTCATGCTTTCGAATGGCCAGGGAAGCCCTCTCTGAGGAGCTGGCAATGACAGTGGAAGAGAGAGAAAAAGCCAGACTTTCTAAGAGGAGAAAAAGTTGTTGTCTCCCAGTTCTGGAGATGAGATGTCCAAAACCAATAGGGAAGCAGGGCCATGCTCCCTCTGAAACCCAAGAGGAATAACTCTTCCCACCGCCTTCCAGATTCTGCTATCCCAGCTGTTATGCAGCTAATGGCACCATAGCTACAGTCTCTGATCCATTTTCTCTTCCTTCTCCCTGTGCCTCTTTGAATCATCTTTCCTCTGTGCGAGTCTATCTCTGTTTGAATTTTTCATTTTTTTTATTTGTTAATGACACCAGTCTTACTGGAATAGAATCCATTACAATGACCTCATTTTAATTTGATTAGCTCTGTCAAGACCTCTTTCCAAATAAGGCCACATTCTGAAGTGCTGAGGGCTAAGACATCAATATCTCTCTTCTTGTTGGCTGGAAAGGAGGAGCACAGTGCAACCCATAGCAGTTTCTAGAAGTGAATAGCCAGCCACGTTCTAAGTATGTCGTGTATTTGTAGCAAGGATTATCTGTGAGTCTCCTTGTCACATCAGGGGTATTTTCTCTTGGGAAACATTCACTGAGTCAATTTCCTCTTGCAGCATTCAAATATCAGTCTTGGTATTACAAAAGTTTCCCTTTGTAGGAAAATTTTGAATGCCTTGTGCATAAAAATTATTTCCTGAACAACAAATTCAAGATGAAATTCCACACAAGAATGTTTCACTCATCATTCATTCACTTTGTATTCTTTGAATATGAAGAATATTGTCAGGAAAGTAAGGTCAGTAAAGGATAGTGTCAAAAAAAAAAGGATAGTGTCAGAAAAATTAAAAGATAAATCAAGTGAAAGATAATATATGTCTATCAAATACTTGATAGACTGACCATGTTGGAACCTAATAATAGATAAAAATGAAGTGCTACAAAAGTTGAATTGGGAAGAGAATTTTTCTGACTAGGAAGGTAGTATGGAGATGTGCAATGAAAGATAGTTCTACAGAGAGTGCTAATTGTCTATCAAAGATTCATACTCCCCGCTGACACGCCGACTTGTTGCTGAGGAATAGATGCTCGACGAGGGACCACGCTTCTCAAACTCCCTTGAAATTATGTGGGACCATATGACCAATTCTCATCAGTGAAATGTAGGCAGAAGCAATGTGTGTGATGTCTTTGGGATTAAGAAGAGATATCCTTTCTCTACTATCTTTTCTCTGCCTGCTGACTGGACACTGAGGTCAAAGCTGATCTTGAAGGATTTGTGTTAAAGGTGGCCGTCATGAGTGACTTTGTAGAGTGGACTGTCACACTCACCACACATCCTGGGTGTGTCTCTGCATGCTAAGTTGTTTCATTAATGCCTGATTGTGTGCGACCCTGTGCACTGTTGCCCACCAGGCTCCTCTGTCCATGGGGATTCTCCAGGCAAGAGCACTGGAGTGGGTTGCCGTGCCCTCCTCCAGGGGATCTTTCTGACCCAGGGATTGGACCTGGGTCTCTTAGCGTCTCCTGCATTGGCAGGTGGGTTCTTTACCACTAGCACCATCTGGGAAGCCCTCACCACCCTTCACCTTACACCTAATGACTGAGAACACAAGCATTAAACTAGTATGTTGGTAAAACTTTATTTGTGTGTATTAAGTCAGGAATTTAAGAGTTTGTCTGTTTTGGATGCTAACATTATCCTCACAAATGGGTATCACTGAACCTGTATAGAGGATGGTAGAAGGGGGTTTTTCAGGAAGAGGAGAAATCACAGAAATAGGAAGGAGACCAATTTGACTGAAGTACCTCTACTGGGGTGTAATTGGAGATAAGCCTAAAAATTAGGTCTTGAACATATAATAGAAGCTTTTGAATGTCAGAATGGGTGTTCATATTTAATTCATAAGCAGTAGAGAGCTGTTGAAGGATTATGAGCAGGTTATAATATATTTAAAGGCATTTTTAGAATGTTTTTTATATTTATTTAAGTATACCATGTCTCTTTGAAGAAAGGATTGTAACAACTTTTGAGATATGAATATAACAGTGTTGTATAAGAAGCGTTGGACTGAAGGAAAGAGTAAATAAGGAGCTCACATAAAAGTCACTTTCGTCTATATGTTCTACAAATGTTTCTAAGGGTCAGATAATATTTCAGGTTTAGCAGGCCACAGCTGCTCAACTCTGCCTTTATAATATGAGCAGTCATAGATTATACTTAAATGAATAGGCATGGCTATGTTCCAATGAAACTTTATTTACAAAAACAGTTGAACAGCTTGTGGAATTTAGTTTGCCCACCCCTGGTCCAGATGCAAAGTAACAAGATTTCAACTGTAAGACCAGTGGATAGAAGGTGGAAGGATAAAGGAAGAAAGGAATGTAACACATAGACATCAATCAAACAGAACTTGCAGAGATAGCGTATTACTTTCCATATTGACTGTAAAATTGGTGTCCTTCTTTCTCTGCTATAGTAGTAGACTAGGAGCTCCATGAAAGAAAGGCTAAATTGTATTCATCTTCATATTGAGAGCATGGTAAGTGCTCAGTGAAATATTTAAGTAATAGGAAAATGGTTTAAATTGTTGAATATGAAGAATGAGAAAGAATTAACAAAGTCCCAAAGTGTTATAGAGTGTCTGTTAAGTTTGAGTTAATGGAAAATAGTCATGCCATTATTATAAATATTCTTAACTTTGAACAAGTTATTTTACTCTTCCACATCTGGATGTCCCAAAAGCACCTCAAAATTAGCAGGTACTGAATGCCATATTTAATTTCCTTTCTTCCTCCACTTCAAAGTCTAATCTTCCAGTATTTCCCATCTTCATCAGTGATATTGCTATTTACCTAGTCACTAAAAACAGAAGCCCTATAAGCCATTCTTGTTCTCTTTCTTAAGGAATGCAATCTGGGGGAAAAATCTTAAGTTTTCAGACACTTTTGTGGCTCTTACTCTTGAAGTGAACTTTTAAAAACCCTTCCTCTCCATTATCATTTGTCAAATGCTTACCACAGAATATACCTGCTCTCGGTACTGATATGTTCCTTCAATTCTCTGAGCTTCTCTTGTGGCTCAGCTGGTAAAGAGTCCACCTGCACTGTGGGAGACCTGGGTTGGATCCCTGGGTTGGGAAGATCCCCTGGAGAAGGGAAAGGGCTACCCATTCCAGTATTCTGACCTGGAGAATTCCATGGGGTCACAAAGAAAAATATTAAGTAAGATATTTTGTAAATGAAATTATTAAGTGAAAAATAATTTAGGTAAGAAGTACATAAGACACAAATCATGAGAGAGGTACACAAATGTCTCAATCTGTGCAGGTGATATATGAAACCATGTCATTCGGGTTGCAAAGAGTTGGGCAGAACTGAGCGACTTTCACTTTCACTTGCATTCTCTACATAATTGTTAAGTCAGTTTTCTGGTTAAAACTGTTCCATGATTTCCTATGAAATTTGGAGTAAATCCATACTCCACATTGTGATCTACAAGGACACTTAAAGTTAGTCTCTTCCGCACATGTCCAATCTACGGTCATGGCCAGTCTCTATCTTATCCAATATCATCCAGTCATTGTTGCTGTCATCTCATAAAAATTCTGAAACTCTTTTTTTTAAGTTTCCAACTATTTTTACTTTTCCTTCCTTCTGTCTGGTTCTTTCCCCTTATATTTGTATATTAGGCAAGTATGATGACTTTATGCTAGATGTGTTGACCTAGAATTCCTAGAATTCCCTTTAGTGTGTAGTTCTGGGTTAGCCTTGAACACAAGATATATTTTGCATGAGATTTAAAAAGTGGAAGTGAAGCAGCAGTCACATCTTTAAACTCTCTGAATGATAATGCAGAGCACTAGGAACTTCAGCATCTCAGTGTTATGATGGCTTACATTTTGGGGTGTGGCAGCCTCCTGAGCCATAGCTCCTTCAGATCTTTGATCAGATCTCCAACTTTAGCTTCTCTGGGTTGGAGGCATATGTGTGTAACTGTGAAGAAGGGGCTAGCTATTCCTGCAGACCACGCGTAAGATCAAGGTTAGAGTTGTTGAAAGACAGTTTCAGTAGTCAATCCTTGTGATTTCCAGTTGTTTTCCCTGCAGATTTCAGTTTGCGCTTGCTCTCTTTCACCTTCAGCTTTCCATTTCTTCATGATTTCTGGTCTTCATGATTCTATAGCATCATCAGGCTCAGCTCTGCCAAGGCAGTAGGCTGCCCAGGCTTTTCCATTGGCTTCCCTGACTTTCTCATCAGCTGCCCCCCTCATATGAGGACTAACCCCTACAATAAATTGCTTATTCTGTACTCTCATAGCAATTCTACTAACCTGAGTGAATCTTAACTTCAGTTTTAGCAAAAATATAAAACCTTAATGAAGTTTTAAGGTGGTTTCTCCTGAAGCTTCATCTTAAATAGATCTTCTATTATGTTTAAGAGGATGTTAAATTGATCATCTATTATATTTATTTTTCTAGTAGTATCTATTAACATCATCAATTCAGTTCAATCGCTCAGTCATGTCCCAGTCTTTGCAACCCCGTGGACTGCAGCATGCCAGGCTTCCCTGTCAATCACCAACTCCCAGAGCTTACTCAAACTCATGTCCATCGAGTCAGGGATGCCATCCAACCATCTCATTTTCTGTTGTTCTCTTCTCCTCCAGTCTTCAATCTTTCCCAGCATCAGGGTCTTTTCTAGTGAGTCAGTTCTTTGCATCAGGTGGCCAAAGTATTGGAGTTTCAGCTTCAGCATCAGTCCTTCCAGTGAATATTCAGAACTGATTATCAGAACTGTAGTTGTTTATTTCATTGTTGACTATCTCTTTGACCAACTAGAAGTCAGACTATGAGGGCAGTAATTTGTCTTGTTGAACAGTGTGTCTTCAGGATATATCACACTGGCTGGTATACTGAGAAAATATTTGTTGAATTAATGTGGCATCTTTTGAGTGTAGGGATAATGGTGAGAAGCTAAATAGGGATCTGAGTTATTGACAAAAATGTTTGCAAAAACATTGTGATTCAGTGAAGATATAAATAAGATATAAATAAGAATGGTTGCCAAGGATCAGTGAAAACTATCTATGCATCTGTGTATCTATTGATCTATTTATTCATCATCTACCTACTTATGCATCTATAACTTTCGTTTGTAACAATGAAAAACTATATCATTAATAGTCATTTGAATTTTTAAGAAAGTAGCTAATACAGTTTAGGAACTCAAATCATAGTCTTCATCCTATCAGATATATTTTACTTTTGGCAGTAAAGATGAACAGATTGTAACCCCTTTCTGCAGTTTTCACTTGACTTGAGGTAAGTAAGTAGAATGAGGACAGCTGCATCACAGGGTGTGTGTTAAATGTCTGTCTGGTTAATCACATGCTTGTGACCAACCTGGGAAGGAGAAAGGATGGGTATTAATTCCTCCTCACATTCATTTACAGCTTGTCACTTCTGCTTTGGTCAAAATCACAATAGTAAGCACGAAGTCAGATACTCTGGACTTGACAGTGAGGCTTCTTTTTTTCTGAGATAAAGCAAAACCTCTCATGAAAGCATTTCTCTCTTCCTGCTATGGTGAAAATGGCAGTAACCTCTCAGAGGTTAAGGCGTCTGCCTGGAATGTGGGAGACCTGGGTTCGATCCCTGGGTCGGGAAGATCCCCTGGAGAAGGAAATGGCAACCCACTCCAGTACTCTTGCCTGGAGAATCCCATGGAGGGAGGAGCTGGTAGGCTACTAGTCCATGGGGTCGCAAAGAGTCGGACATGACTGAGCGACTTCACTTCGCTTCATTTCACTTCTACTGGAGCACTTGAGGCTGGTAGTCCACCATTTGTTAGGTACCTCGCCCTGTGTGATGGCTTATGTGTCTTTAGGAATTCTAAGACTGTTGTATAAATCAGTTTGGTCCTTTCCTGGGAAAGCAGCATGTCCTGGGAGCTAATAGGGCTGGAAATAGAGTGTGATCTGCCTAGCTGAACATGCTTGTCTAGAGTTTCTCCTGCTGTACCACTTGTTAAGGTTTGCCTCCACTGCCCTTCTTCTCAGATTTAGAAAGAAAGGAATTCTAGATAATGTAACTTATCAAGATTTCTCAACCTACCAGTTCTAGAGATACCCTGAGGTTGAGGAAGAGTACCCGAGGAGGGACGAGCTGGGAGGAGGACTTTCCTCCCTGTTATGGGGCAAACTTGCTCCACCAGTATGTTGAAGTTCTAATCCCCAATACCTCAGAATGGATGACCTAATTTGAAAGAGTTGTTGCAGATGTAATTAGTTAAGATGAAGTCATACTGAAGTGTAGTGAACCCTTAATTCAGTGGGACCAGCAATGGCACCCCACTCCAGTACTCTTGCCTGGAAAATCCCATGGATGGAGGAGCCTGGTAGGCTGCAGTCCATGGGGTCACTGAGGGTCGGATATGATTGAGCGACTTCACTTTCACTTTTCACTTTCATGCATTGGAGAAGGAAATGGCAACCCATTCCAATGTTCTTGCCTGGAGAATCCCAGGGACAGGGGAGCCTGGTGGGTTGCCGTCTATGGGGTCGCACAGAGTCAGACATGACTGAAGTGACTTAGCAACAGCAGCAGCAGTGTCCTTATAAGAAGACCACCATATGAGAAGAGACACAAGAAAAATGCCATGTGACAATGAAGGCAGAGATTGGAGTGAAGCAGCTGCAAGCCAAGACTACTGGCAAACCACCAGAAGTTAGGAAGATTTCACAGGCTTCAGAGGGAGTATTGGCCTGCCAACATGTTGTTTTCGAATTTTCAGCGTCCAGAATTGTGAGACAATGTATTTCTGTTGTTTTAAGCTCTTGATTTGTTGTGCTTTGCAAGAGTAGCCTTAGGAAACTAATGCACTCTCAAAGTCTGGAATCAGACCCCATTGGAGAAGGTGAAGTTGCAGCCGTGGGATGGAGAAGTTGCCTAGGAAGCAACCCTCTCTGGCACAGGTGAATAGAAGCTGGTTGGGGAGCATACAGATGAAATTGGAACACTGATCCGGACATGAGTCCCAAGTCAAACATTATTCGTGTTAAGAGAGCAATAGCAGTGTCATCATTAGACCATGCCAGGTCTATGAGATCCCCAAGGGACTGTCCCTCTGTCATATGGCTAACTAAGGCAGAGCACCACAGTGAAACACAGCACAGTGGAACAAGTTGTTGTTGAGTTACTCAGTCGTGTCCAACTCTTTGCGACCCCAAGTACACCTGGCTTCTCTGTCCACCGTCTCCCGGAGCTTGCTCAAACTCATGTTCATTAAGTCGGTGATGCCATCCAACCATCTCATCCTCTGTCACCCCCTTCTCCTCCTGCCTTCAATCTTTTCCAGCATCAGGGTCTTTTCTAATGATGGCTCTTCACATCAGGTGGCCAAAGTATTGGAGCTTCCTCCTTAGCATCAGTCCTTCCAATGAATATTCAGGAGCCACCTCCTTTCTCCTGCAGTGTTCCACCACTGCCCTCTGCTGGCAGTGCTTATCATAGTCACTGTAAAGGAGAAATGCTTGCAATACTTAAGGAGCCCATTCCACTTGAACAGAGAAGGCATTTGGAGCTGTGAGACAGTAAACTGGTAACTGCGTTACAGAGTTCTTTTGGTTTGTTGGGAGCATTCCAAGGACAATCATGGATTTCCTATCGATGATACTTACCCAGTTATACCCTTTTGTGTGCTCAGTTGCTCAGTCGTGTCTGTTGGAGACCCCATGGACTGTAGCCCACCAGTCTCCTCTCCCCATGGGATTTCCCAGTTAAAAATACTGGAGTGGGTTGCCATTTCCTCCTCCAGGAGGTATTCCCAACCCAGGGATTGAACCTGCAGCTCTTGCATTGGCAGGCAGACTCTTCACCACTCAGCCACCTGGGAAACTCATTTGTATTCTTCTAAGTCAAGCATTAAGCTGTGATAATTATATATACATTGCTAGCCCTGGTGGCTCCAATGGTAAAGAATCCACCCGCAATGCAGGAGACCTGGGTTCAATCCCTGGGTTGGGAAGATCCCCTGAAAGAGGGCATGGCAACCCACTCCAGTATTCTTGCATGGAGAATTCCCATGAACAGAGAAGCCTTGTGGGCTATAGTCCATGGGGTCTCAAAGAGTTGGACACGACTGAACAGCTAAGCACAGCACGACACAGCTCATACCAAGATGATGGATCTGTTTATTCAAGTATGTTGTGTGTGGTGGGTGAGGGGGGTGAGGGAGTTGTACAGCTGGATATTGATTCTTAGGTCTAAAATTCATTACATGTCTCCCCAAATACAGCAAATTGGAAGCCAGGACCCTCACGGTAACCCATGGCTCAGATGGTACCATGATCAAAAGAAAACAAATCCTTCAATCTAAAAGTAATTCCCAAACACTGTGGAGGGAGATACAGAATTCATCTTAAATTTTATTTCTTCATTTTCCTAACATAGAGGAGTGACTCTTGTACCCCAAATACTCCCCAAATTTTCCATCTTCGATTCCAGCACCAACTGTGATTCTTCTCCTCTGGCAACATTTATCTATTCAGTATAAAAGTGAAAGTGAAAGTTGCTCAGTCGTGTCTGACTCTTTGCGACCCCATGGACTGCATAGTCCACGGAGTTCTCCAGGCCAGAATACTGGAGTGGGTAGCCTTTCCCTTCTCCAGGGGATCTTCCCAACCCAGGGATTGAACCCAGGTGTCCCGAATTGCAGACGGATTCTTTACCAGCTGAGCCAACCAGGGAAGTCTGAGAAGCTCCAAAGAGCTTAGTGTTACAAGGTATAACCCTTTGTGGAGGCAAGATTAACCAAGGAATCAAAAGAAAACTTCTCCTTAGTTGATAATAGGAGCAGAGTATCTAGAGCTACAAATCATATCTTTATTAAAGAAACATGATGGGGCCAGTGAATTATGCTTTGGCCAGGAACAGGGGTAGAATGTGATGTTTCTTCCACCACACCCTTCCCCTAGGCAAACCTTGGTGGACTCCTCAAAGATACTTCTTACGTGTCTTTTCATCAGTGTCTATTTTATTGCTACTCTATCCTAGACAGCTTGGACAACATTAAGTGTGTGTTTCTCAGAACTAGTTGCTCTGGTATAGAAAAAACAGGTGAATCTTTCACCATCACTCTGATTAGCTGCAGCCTATCTAAGAATACCTCCGTATCCCTGTCTCCAAAATCAAACAGAACTATTCCTTTTTGCAATATGTTCCTACATGGTAGTCAGCTCTTTTACAGCTCTTTGGGATTAATCTGTATAAGGGAAGGGACCTATCTCCCCTAAGTTCCCTTAACTTCTGCCTTGCCGTCTCTGCCATCACTTTATAAAGTAAAGCTGTTCTCTAGCTTTTGTCCTGGTTACTGCTGACTGGACTATGAGAGCATGCAATGGCTTAACACCAGTTTCCCTAAGAAGGTAAATCATTTAGATTCATCACTATACCCCATCCTCTGCCAGCACCTCAAATGTGAGCATTCCTCTGATTAGTGCAGTACTAGGTATAGGCTCCATTATGTTTACCAGGCTTCACTAAGAGTCCTCAATCTCACAAGAAAACCCACTGTACAGCTTGAAGATTGAGGTAACAGACAAGTGGCATTTTATATCTGGCTTTCTGCATTCTTTGAAACTGCTACAATAGACATATTAGAAGCTATGTAGAATTTATCTTCTAGCTTAGATGAACACTGGATAAAATTCTTTACTCATCTTCAATCCAAAAGTAAGACTGTAGGCCCAGCATCAAAAAGTGGGCAGTAAAGTCAGTGGAGTAATTCATGGTTACATTTTGTGCATCAGATGTGCTGCCTTAATCCATATATGTAATCCATACATGTGCCTTCCTTCAGCATGAATGTAGAAACCAGGCCTTACAGTTTTTATACCTCTCATATCACTTTATACTGATTAATTTTTGGCTCCTAAGCATTCCAATAGTAGTTTTCATTCCCTGGTGGCTTGGATGGTAAAGAATTCCCCTGCAATACAGGAAACCACCTGCAATGCAGGAGATCCAGATTCGATCCTTGGGCTGCAAAGATCCCCTGGAGAACGGAATGGCTACCCACTCCAGTATTCTTGTCTGGAGAATTTCATGACAGAGGAGCCTGGTGGGCTACAGTTCATGGGGTCAGAAAGAGTCAGAAAAAACTAAGAGCAACTAACGCTACTACTGCAGAAAATAAAGGACTTGCCATTTTTATACTCATAAATTATACACTGTTGTACTCTGGATATTATAGATAATTTACCTTTGGTAAAATGTTTAAATTATGGGCCTCCTAGGTGGCGCTAGTGGTAAAGAACCTGTTTGCCAATACAGGAGAAAGAGATTTGATCCTTGGGTGGGGAAGATCCCCTGGAGGAGGCCTGAAACCCACTCCAGTATTCTTGCTTGGAGAATTCCAGGGACAGAGGAGCCTGGTGGGCCAGAGTCCATAGGGTCACACAGAGTCAGACACAACTGAGCGACTTAGTAGGCACACAACTCTTCTCACAGATATAGGTCACTCTTTGGAACAATGATTATAATAATAGTGACTTCTCTGACAAATATTTAATACTACAGTGTTCTGTTTCCATGGCTTCCATAACCACAGCTGGGTGACTTAAAATAACAGAAAGGTATTCTTTCACAGGTCTGGACTCTGGAAGTATGAATCAGGAAGCCATGCTCCCTCTGAGACTCTGGGTAGAATGATCCCTTGACTCTTCCTAGCTTCTGGTGGTGGCTTTTAATCTTTGGCGTTCCTTGACTTGTAGCTGTTATAACTCCAGTCTCTGCCTCCATCTGCTTGTATTATTCTTCTCCCTGTGCCTCAGTGTCCAGATTTCACTCACAAGGACACTGGCCATTGGATTAAGGCTCATCCTCGACCACATCTTAACTCGATTACATTGGCAAAGACCCTATTTCCAAATAAGGTCACAGTCAAAGTACAGGATATTAGGACTTGAACATATCCTCCTGGGTACACAAAACAACCCACATCATAAAGCAGGCAAAAATCAGTTTTTGCTAGCTGGTTCTTTGTTTCATGTTGTCATTTCTCTTTGCTTAAAATTATTTATTTAACTTGCAACATTTAGTAATTTTGTTTGTATACATTACTGACATGGATGGAACATAAAATCAGAAATAAAATTGAAATTCACTATATTGTTATTCATCAGGGAGATTTTAAAACTTGGTTTCTTTATAATACTTTTTATAGTGGCTGAAAAGAATTTGTGGTAGGCTCATGGAAGGGTGATGGAGGATGAGTCAAGAAAATATGTGTCCTTGTCTTTCAATAGAAAATGTTGAACTACAGTCCTATGAATAGAAGAGTATGAAATAGCTTGTCTAGGTATGATAGCTGAAGGTGAACGGTGTCGGATTTGTGATCTCCGAAGAAGAAAATTTAGGTTTGGAACCAGGGACCAGGCTTGACCACTCAAGAGCTTTTGTGTAGCAGAGTTTTATTAATGTGAAAAAATGACAGAGAAAGCTTCTGATATAGACATCAAAAGGGGGACAGAGAGTGCTGGCATTGCTAGTCTTATCAAGGGAGCTATAACTTTTTAAACTGGTTATTATAATAAATCAAAAGAATGTCTCAAGGTTGTAAAGATCTTACTAGACCCACTCCCACAATTTACATTTTAAGATGACAGGATTAAAACTAACAATAGAAAGGTCTTACCAGACCCACTCCCATAATATTCATTTTAAGATAACAGGATTAATCAGAAGGTTTTCAAGAAGGAGAAACTGTCCTCAAGCAGGATACATTGTTGTTACATAATCCTTAGTGTGCAGAGTTTAAGCTGAGTTGTTTTTTTCTTGTATAATCATCAGTTCCTGGCTAAAAAAAAAACTTTTATGTGACTAAGACTAAGGAATGTAAAAAAAAAAATTCTTTCCTCCTCCTTGAGCATTCCAGACTCCCTTTCTCCTCCTCCTCCCCCTCCTCCCCCCCTCCTCCCCCCCTCCCCCCCCCCCCCCCCCCCCCCCCTCCCCCCCTCCCCCTCCCCCTCCTCCTCCTCCTCGGGGATCCCAGACTTCTTATCAACCTGCCTAGGATTGACTCTCTCAGGTACACTGAGGAAAATACAATTATAATGTTGTGAAATTCAGTGACAGTGGGCTCTGGTTTTATGAAACAGGAAAGAATTTTATAATCATTGTGTAGCTTAGAATCTCTCTTTATGTCGTGTGTTTCTCAATCTTGTTTCATGAAACTACACTGACCCAGGAAGAATGGAAGACGGACTTGCAAACGCTAAGAAGACCCTTGACTTAGTAACCGTTACCAGTTACAGACACTGTATATTCCATATTTCTTACCTTCTGAAGCTAGCTTGCATGTCTCTTACACACTTCCATGTCAATGCTAATGTTTCTTTGCTGCTTCAAGTCTTCCTCTTTTAACCAATGAAATTTTCCTGCAGACCAATTTAACAATCCTTATGCTCTACCACTGCATCCCACCCGTAATTTTGAGTCACATCATAATCCCTGTGGCCTGTTGCTCCAGGAGATTGCTTCATTTTAACCCAGATGTCGTAGAGATTCTTGGGGAAATGATGCTTTGGGTGATTAGACCTGATATTTATGAGTTAAAAAGGCACTATACTAAAAAGAATAAGAAAACTAAGTCATGAAATTTCAATGCATATACACTGATAATCTTTATAACATAATGAATTCTCTATTTTGCTAGAAACCCTAGCTTAGAGTAGCCATTCATAAAAAATTTAATAGCAGAGACAGTTCTCAAAAACACTAATTTCCTGCTCTTGCATTTTCTTTCATTCAGAGTCTCACTGTATAAAAATTGAATGTGCCTTTTGGCTATAGTGAATGTTAGCAGTTGCCTGTTTCTGCACTTTTCAGTACTATAAGCCTTTGAGGTTTTTTTAATTTACTAATAACACATGGCACTGCACAGGGGACCTATTTCTCATTTTATAGGCTAAGAAAGGCGTATCAGTTTGGGCAGACACCCTGATCTTTTCACAGGGTTCTTTCCTTTCAAGAGAACTAGACAGATTAATGTTGGCCCATTAAGCTCCAAAATTATGGCAAAAAGTGAGAAACTAAAAAGCCTCTTGATGAAAGTGAAAGAGGAGAGTGAAAAAGTTGGCTTAAAGCCCAACATTCAGAAAACGAAGATCATGGCATCTAGTCCCATCACTTCATGGCAAAGAGATGGGGAAACAGTGGAAACAGTGAGAAAATTTATTTTTGAGGGCTCCAAAATCAGTGCAGATGGTGATTGCAGCTATGAAATTAAAAGACACTTACTCCTTGAAAGGAAAGTTATGACCAACCTAGATAGCATATTGAAAAGCAGAGACATTACTTTGCCAACAAAGGTCTGTCTAGTTAAGGCTATGGTTTTTCCAGTGGTCATGTATAGATGTGAGAGTTGGACTGTGAAGAAAACTGAGCGCCAAAGAACTGATGCTTTTGAACTGTGGTGTTGGAGAAGACTCTTGAGAGTTCCTTGGACTTCAAGGAGATCCAACCAGTCCATCCTAAAGGAGATCAATCCTGGGTGTTCATTGGAAGGACTGATGTTGAAGCTGAAACTCCAATCCTTTGGCCACTTTATGGGAAGAGCTGACTCATTGGAAAAGACCCTGATGCTGGAAAAGATTGAGGGCAGGAGGAGAAGGGAACTACAGAGGATGAGATGGCTGGATGGAATCACCAACTCAATGGACATGAGTTTGAGTGAACTCCAGGAGTTGGTGATGGACAGGGAGGCCTGGCGTGCTGTGATTCATGGGATGGCAAAGAGTCAGACATGACTGAGCAACTGAACTGAACTGAACTGATTCTTTTAGTAGATATGAAAAATTACTATGAAATTAAATAGTTTTAGACCTGAAACCTAGGTTAATTAGCCATCTTATTGAAAAAAGAAAAAAAAAGCAACACACTAGAATATTTGAACTCTTGGTGATGGACAAGGAGGACTGGCATGCTGTGATTCATGGGGTCGCAAAGAGTCGGACACGACTGAGCGACTGAACTGAACTGAACCTCTCTTTAGTTATATGCTATTTGTTGGCCAATATTGACTTCTGTTTTAACTGAACCTTCTCAATTTGTAATGCTTCTTTAACCTTACACAGAGGTTTAATGAAAACAGAATTATATAATACAAAAGGGGTTTTTGGAGATTCAGTTCAGTTCAGTTCAGTTCAGTCACTCAGTCGTGTCCGACTGTGACCCATGAACCACAGCACACCAGGCCTCCCTGTCCATCACCAACTCCCAGAGTTTACCCAAACTCATGTCCATCGAGTCGGTGATTCCATCCAGCCATCTCATCCTCTGTAGTTCCCTTCTCCTCCTGCCCTCAATCTTTTCCAGCATCAGGGTCTTTTCCAATGAGTCAGCTCTTCCCATAAAGTGGCCAAAGGATTGGAGTTTCAGCTTCAACATCAGTCCTTCCAATGAACACCCAGGATTGATCTCCTTTAGGATGGACTGGTTGGATCTCCTTGAAGTCCAAGGAACTCTCAAGAGTCTTCTCCAACCACAGTTCAAAGCATCATTCTTTGGCGCTCAGTTTTCTTCACAATCCAACTCTCACATCTATACATGACCATTGGAAAAACCATAGCCTTAACTAGACAGACCTTTGTTGGCAAAGTAATGTCTCTGCTTTTCAATATGCTTCTAGGTTGGTCATAACTTTCCTTCCAAGGAGCAAGTGTCTTTTAATTTCATAGCTGCAATCACCATCTGCAGTGATTCTGGAGCCCCCAAAAATAGTCTGACACTGTTTCCACTGTTTCCCCATCTATCTGCCATGAAGTTATGGGACCAGATGCCATGATCTTCGTTTTCTGGATGTTGAGCTTTAAGCCAATTTTTTCACTCTCATCTTTCACTTTCATCAAGAGGCTTTTTAGTTCCTCTTCGCTTTCTGCCATAAGGGTGGTGTCATCTGCATATCTGAGGTGATTGATATTTCTCCCAGCAGTCTTGATTCCAGCTTGTGCTTCTTCCAGCCCAGCGTTTCTCATGATGTACTCTGCATATAAGTTAAATAAGCAGGGTGACAATATACAGCCTTGACGTACTCCTTTTCCTATTTGGAACCAGTCTTTTGTTCCATGTCCAGTTCTAACTGTTGCTTCCTGATCTGCATACAGTTTATAAATCCAAAATTAATTATGGAAAAATACAAAATCAGAATAAAATTTTAATGTTATAAATTTTATTCTCATTTTATAATTTTATAAATTAAATTATAATTTTATAATTATAAAATAACTATAATTTTATTAACAAATTTTAAGTCACTGAAAAAGGATTATAGATGCAAAGGAAAAATGAGCACAAAATAAGCAATAATATATTAGAAAGCCAATAAAAATATAAAATGAGTCTAATATTGTTTTCCTTATTATAATAGTATTTTAAAGATATGTAAAGGATAAAGCTAGTGAAAGGGGAAATCTGGTCAAATACAATATTTTTTACAAACATTAAGCAAAGCCATCATAAATGCACTTTCACCACTAGCTGACTGGTGAGCTGTATCTCTGCTACAGTCCAACTTACTGCTTGCCTACTCCTGCTGTTATTCCATTGATGGTGACACTGACTCTCTGCCCACGTCCAGAGAGCCTCCTTCCCTACTTCTCTCTCTTAATTCGAGATGGGAACTCTCCTAGAGGCAGAAGTACCTAAGGTCTGGTTGCAGATCCCAGGGTCCAAGCACATCTTCAAAGAGGAATAGTGGCCCCCTTCCTGTCTTCTTATCAGAGATGGGTTGTGCCCCATTTCCATGTACCTACAAAAATTTTTATTTTGTCCCCTAGTTGACTATATCTCCTCCTTTCAGCATGCATTTCTCAGATTTAATTGAAACCCTGTGGTGCTTTTTTAGTAAAAAATTATTCCTTATGTTATTATCAAGACAAATGATAGGTAGATGCTCTTTAAGACAAAAAAAAAAAAATAATGAAATAACAGTAAAAGAAGCACTTGTTTTTAGAATAAACTCATTTAAAATTTCCAAATCATTTATCCTGCATATATGTCTTCATTTAATAAGACTTTTTTCTTGATTATTTTATTAAAATGTTTTCCATATCACCTTCTTGCTTTCAAAACAAAATTACTGTGACTAATAAGGGGTAAATATCGATATATAAGGGGCTTCTCAGGTGACGCTAGTGGTAAAGAACCCATCTGCCAATGCAGGAGACTTAAGAGACCTGGGTTCAATCCTTGTGTTGGGAAGATCCCCTGGAGGAGGGCAAGGCAACCCACTCCAGTATTCTTGCCTAGAGAATCCCATAGGCAGAGGTCCCATTGGTAGACTACAGTCCATAGGGTCACAAAGAGTCGGACACTGAAGTGACTTAGCAGTTGCAGCAGCATCAATATATAAGATAAAGAAAAATGCTTCAGCAGTGTTTACATTGTCACAAGTATACCGGAGAGTTAGAGAACTGGAAAGACTCATTACAGTGGTCATCTGACTTCCTAAAACTTTTTTTTTCCATTATGAATTATTACAGGATATTAAATATAGTTTCCTGTGATATACAGGGCCTTCTCAGGTAGCTCAGTTGGTAAAAAAAAAATCTGCCTGCAATCCAGGAAACCCCAGTTTGATTCCTGGGTCAGAAAGATCCGCTGGAGAATGAATAGGCTACGCACTCCAGTATTCTTGGGCTTCCTCTGTGGCTCAGCTGGTAAGAATCTGACTGCAATTCGGAAGACCTGGGTTTAATCCCTGGGTTGGGAAGATGCCCTGGAGAAGGGAAAGGCCACTCACTCTGGTGTTTTGGCTTGGAGAATTCCATGGACTGTATAGTCCATGGGTTCACAAAGAGTTGGGCATGACTATCCTGCACAGGGATAAAGGACCTTGCTGTTTATCCATCCTATATATAATAGTTGGCATCTGTTAGTCCCAAACTTTCAGTCCAACCATCTGCCACCTCTCCTTTTGGCAACCACAAATCTGTGCTCAATGTGAGTCTGTTTCTGTTTGGTAGATAAGTTCGTGTCATATTTAGAATCCACCAATGGGTGAAATTATATGGTATTTACCTTTCTCTTTCTGGGTACTTTGCTTAGTATGGGGCTTCCCTGGTGGCTCAGATGGTAAATAATCTGCCTGGAATGCAGGAGACCCAGATTTGGTCACTGGGTTGCAAAGATCCTCTAAAGAATGGAATGGCAACCCACTCCAGTATTCTTGCCTGGGAAATCCCATGGACAGAGGAGCCTGGCAGGCTACATACAGTCCATGGGACTGCAAAGAATCGGACACAACTGAGTGACTAACACTAAACACGTGCTTGGTATGATAATGTCTAGGTCCATTCATGTTGTTGCACATGGCACTATTTCATTCTTTTTATGGCTCAGTAATATTCTATTGTTAATAGGTACCACATCTTCTCTACCCATTCATCTGTAGATGGACACTTAACTTGTTTCCCTGTTTGGCTATTGTGAATAGTGCTGCAATGAACATTGGAGCGCTGCATCTTTTTGAATTAGAATTTTGTCTGGATATTTGCCCAGGAGTGGGATTGCTGGGTCATATGGTAGGTCTATTTTTAGCTTTTTAAAGGAACCTGCATACTGTTCTCCGTAGTATACACCAATTTACATTTCCACCAGCTGTATAGGAGGGTTTAAAACTCCTTTTTAAAAAATTGTGGTGTGAACAGATAACATAAGATCTACCCTGTTACAAATATTTAAGTGTACAGTATAGAAGGTTGACATTGTGCATGGCAGATCTCCAGAACTTAGTCATCTTATATAACTGAAACTTTATACCCATTGGAAAGCAACTCCCCATTCCCCAAACTCTTAAAGGGTTCAGAGTCACTGAAGAATGAAAGCATTAAAAAAAAACCATAAAATGCTTTAAACATTTTGTAGAGGGAGGAGATCAGTTTTATGGAAAGAATTGTGAAGAAAAGATAAGCAATAACTGCTATCTGATTGGGGCTTCCCAGGTGACGTAGTGGTAAAGAATCCACCTGCCGTGGGTCAAAAAGCTCCTTTGGAGGAGGCCATGGCAATCCACTCCAATATTCTCGCGTGCAGAATCCCCGTGGATAGAGGAGCCTGGCAGGCTGTAGTCCATAGGGTCGCAGAGTCGGACATGACTGAAGTGACTTAGCATGCGTGCATGCTATCTGATTGAGGCTTCCCAGGTGATGTGGTGGTAAAGAATCTGCCTACCAGTGCAGGAGATGCAGTAGGCATGGCTTCGATCCCTGGATTGGGAAGATTTCCTGGAGGAGGAAACGGTAACCCACTACAGTATCCTAGCATAGTTGCCTAGAGAATCCCACGGACAGAGGAGCCTAGTGGACTATAGTCCATAAGGTCACAAAGAGCTGGACACCACTGAGCAACTGAGCACGCACGCAAGTAATGATTTTTACAATACTGACACAATGCTGAGAAAAAAGTATATGTTGGGCCTTCCCATAGATCTCAAACGGAGCTCGGAGAGGTTAATATGCCTTCTATACTTTCTGTTTTTACTGTTTTTTGTTTGTTTAAATTACAAAGTTCCTTCCACTGTAGAACTCACTGGTGCTTTCAACACTTGAAGTTATTTATTTAGCTAGAATTGCATAACTTCCTTTGGTTTCTGTACTGTAAGTTGTCTTCTGTCACCATCCAACCTTGCATTTTCACTGCCAGGCCTGTCCAGGCTCTTTAATGTGCCTCTGTTCATCCATTTATTTTTTGCTTTTCATGCATAATCTTGTGTTTTCATTTTATATAATGTGGCAGGAGAAAGGGCAACCTTTTTTCCTAAAGTTTGTTAAGTAAAATGTTTACTAGCTTGAAGAGTAAACTCAAAAAAGTTGAGAATCTTATTTGAACTTATATTCCCCAGTGAGTATCTTGAGTTTGCACAGGAATTCTGAATCTCATATTCTTTTTTTAAGTTCTTTGGCCCATCACATCTCTTTTCTCTGTTCCTCACTGCAATAGAAGCGAGCCATTTTAAAGCAAGCCCTGCTGTGTATGCATAATAAAAACCCTTTAGAAAAATCCCATTTTAACAGATCATTAAATATTATTGCTTGTGAGGGGCTAAAAATCCAAGATTCCAGAACAAACACATTTTTATTCTTTTGTTTTAATTTTTCTATTAAGATACTTAAACAGAATGCACATATAACAAACCCCCAAAGAGATATATGTTTGAAATCTAACAAACCCCCAAAGAAAATCCACATACAAGGAAACTGAATACACTGAATACCTCTTAATAAACAGACAAACACAAACAAACAAAATCCTCCCCATATTGCCTAGAGATTTAAACTGTGGATTAGAGACAGACCTTCAACTGATTTGAAATTCCTATCTTGACATCAGTTATCAAGTAAAAGCTGACAAATGCTGTAGAAATAAACATATCCTCCCAAGGTTTATTTTTAACTCCTAATATAATGATGTAGGCTTTGATTTCTTCAGTAGTTGCAGTATTTATCAACCAGAGAGGTTTCAGTTGAGTTTTAAGAGGATAAATGAGTAAAAGGGCAGGACAGTGTATCAGTCAGGGCTGAGTAACGCAAGACTGCAATAACGGCAGACCAATTATTCCAGTCCTAGACAAGGTCTTTTTCTTTTTGAATGGAAATTTGCATACATTGTACTTTTGGAGCATACCAAATTTCTCATCTCAGGTTATTTTTCAGTTTTTGATATGCTTTGTAATTCTGTCTTGTGGCCTGATATGATGATCTTACTTAGTTCAGTTCAGTTCAGTTCAGTTCAGTCACTCAGTCATGTCCAACTCTTTGCGACCCCATGAATCGCAGCACGCCAGGCCTCCCGGTTCATCACCATCTCCCGGAGTTCACTCACACTCACGTCCATCGAGTCCGTGATGCCATCCAGCCATCTCATCTTCTGTTGTCCCGTTCTCCTCCTGCCCCCAATCCCTCCCAGCATCAGAGTCTTTTCCAATGAGTCAACTCTTCTCATGAGGTGGCCAAAGTACTGGAGTTTCAGCTTTAGCATCATTCCTTCCAAAGAAATCATTATTTAGGGAATGCATTATTTTATGAAAATGGTGATAAGAGGTGGAGGTACAGATTCAAAGGCTACTCATTAAGACACACTCTGGTGATGGAGCAGGGCTCAGAAGTTCCTCATGGCTCTGCTCCCAGGTAATTACTTCCCCTGCTAGCTGGTGCCAGGAAACACGGCAAATATGCGAGATGACACTGACTGGTATTGACTCAATAACACTGTTGTAAAACTAATTAGCAATAGTGACTTTAGTTAAATACTGGGTGCAGTCACTGTATTACAATTATGGCAGTGATTAGAAACTCTGGTTTTCACAGAGAAAATAAGTGAATGGTACAGGGATAATTGCAGGGGTAACTGAGAAATGTTCTTGCTAAGAAAGCTGAGTGGAATCTCTTCTTAAAGGCTGTGTTCGCCTTTTATACTCAGAAGAGTAAAACTCTGTAATGGACACAGGATTTCTTAGCCAGCCGTCATTTCCTGGGGCTTCTCCAATATGGTTTCTTGAATTCCACCTGAATGTCCAATGTCACCAACTAGGGCAAGTGCAATTATCTCAGACTGATCTTTATACCTCTGATTCTCATCCCTGCTTACTCTGTCTGTGTTTATACTGCTAGCAACTCAGCAGCAAGCCTTTCCCCATCCTTGGAGCACCTAATAAAACTCCTCAGGCAAAGCAGTTTCATCCTTCAGCATTATCCTAAGCTTCCTGTAGAGAACAGTGGTTTTTGTGTTTCTGCTACAGAGGAGTTTTTAATACAATTATGTTCAATGCTGATGTAGCAGTTGACAGAGGTGCCATGTGCTGGCAGGCTTTTACTCTCTCCACAGAATTAAGGGAACGCATGTTTGTTTAAAAACATTAACTTTACATGTTGACACACACATTTAATGAGAAAACAATTTTGTATTTCAGGAATGTAGAACAGAGGAGAACGATGTGTAAGGAGTTTTTAATTATCAATAGGAGACAGAAGACAAGGTGGGTTACCATTTAAAATAGGGAATAGTCAGACTCAGACTCACTGAGAAGTATGATATTGATCAAATACAGGAAAGAGATTGTGTAACATGATATACTCTTCATATCATACGCTACCATTTGCATTGCACTTAAAGATCTAATCAGTTATTTAGTTTCTTCCTTTTTAGGACTAGATCTTAAACTTATTTTCTTTTAAAACATATATGTTTATATATATATATGTTCATATTTTCTATTTTAGTAAGTCAAAATTGATAATTTATATATATTAAAATATTAATTTTAAAATTATTGATATAAATTTTCTAATAGTATACTTAATCACTTTACAGTCTCTCTAATTCTCTCTTTAATTATTCTCACTCTCTCAGAATTAAAGAAAATTCTGTTTTGTCTTTATTAGATATACCACAAGATTGTTTTTTTAACAGCCATCTTTTCATTTTATTTGCTAAAGACTTTTGTTTCCTTCTTTGTTACTGTCTGTCTTTCATATTAAGCTCCTATTCCTTTTGAGTTATTTTGCTATATTTCAGTACCCTGAGTTGAATGCTCAATTCATTTATTTTTATTCTTTCTAGTTTTCTACTAAATGTATTTTAGGATACATTATTTTTTATTCTGAGTATCACTGTGTAAACTCTACAGATTTTTGATACGTGGTAACCTCACTATTCTACATTTTAAAATAAAATAAAGTCTTTTATTGACGTAACATGCACAGCCCAGTGCCAACTGAAAAGATTTAAGTTTCCTGTTCAAAAAGCAGAAAGAGCAAGCCACTGAAATTCTAAAATATAAAGCTTTTTCCTTTTTTCTGTGGTCACTCTCAAAACTTATTGTTTTTTATTTGCTATTAAATAGTTTCTAAGTAAAGAAATGTTAAGTTTTAAATTACTAGCATGAATTGTACTGTGTATATAGTAATGCCAGTTTTAAATGCAAATATTAAAGCATTAAACTGATACACAGAATCACCAAGATAACACGCCTGGTATTTTGTTGCCAGTGCGTGTGTATGCATACCTTTCTTACTAGAAGAGGCAAAAAGTATTGCACAAAACTAACAAAGCTCCTATTCCACTTCCTTATGTGTACACATTCTGCGAACACACTATCTTTGCCTTACTAATAACTAAAGAACTGAAAGAAACAAGAGTTATGGATTTCCCTATCTTTCCCTTTCTATGCTATCGTTTTTAGTGTAATGATGAGTAAGAAAGGATAGGATAGGATTCCTTGGTCAAAAATTGAATTATAAAACAATATTTTGTTATTGATAAAGTAATTAAAGGATAGAGCAATTTGAACACATAATACGGAAGATTTTGATTAGGAAGTTTTTTTCTAATTATATGTATGATTTTGCTATTGTAAACAAAAATGGTAGAAATTGATAAAATAAAACCAATAACCATTCTCATCAGTACTAATATTATCCATTCTGATCTGCTCTTTGATCCCCAAATCAGAATCACCTTAGTATTCTGTGACTTTTGTCCTTTGCAGTATTGCTTGCAAAGTATTTCACCATTTATTAAAAGCAAATGGAGTGACCAGCCATTCAAGCAAAACAGTGTGAGTCTTTAATATTGATTAAAATTTTTTTGTACTTCTCACACACACACACACACAAAATGCTTATATACAGTGACAGTTGTATTAAAATCAATTATAATGTAAGCCGTAATTTCTAATTAGTGATATTTATATGTAGTTCTTATTATTGAGTAATTGTAGCTCTGGTTTACTTCCTTGTTATGGAAATTTTTGCCCTAAAAGGAATGAATAGAGTTGAATTTTATGTGGTTTGTTCAAGTACGTTTTATGAATCGAACAAAGAATGACCATCCTAGATCACTTCACTGAACTACATAAAGTCAAAGCACACTATTCATTTCTGTGAATCCTGTGTTCTCAGCACTTCATGAAGAGCTATTCAATATGCATCATACTGGGAACATACTCTTTTACTAATGCTGCCTATATTTAAATAGTGCTATCTTCAAGCTTTTACTGAATAACCATTAATATATCTTGTAATTAAACATGGTTTTCCTAATGTATTCCCGGTGCAAATTCTTACTTTACATAACCATTTTGATTGATCTCCATAGAAGGTGTTACCAGTACATCTTTTTATCTTGTAATAGTTTCATTAGCAATACCTCACAATCTTTTAATCTGTAAAGCTTTAAAGTCAGAAAGGAAGATTGATGTTACTGCTGCTATTGAAATATTAGATTTAGACTAAAGTGCAGTATGAAGTGACATGAAAAGTTCAAGGGATCTCAACCCTGACAGAATCTACTCGTTATTTAATTAGGCTCTGAAAGCTCTTAGCAGACATTTCTGACCTAATGGTAGAATCTTTCCAATCAAGAGGCGCATCATTGAGAAATGTTCAGTCTTAAAGGTGCCTTCGGAGAAGCCAATGGCAACCCACTCTAGTACTCTTGCCTGGAAAATCCCATGGACGGAGGAGCCTGGTAGGCTGCAGTCCATGGGGTCGCGAAGAGTCGGACATGACTGAGCGACTTCACTTTCACGCATTGGAGAAGGAAATGGCAACCCACTCCAGTGTTCTTGCCTGGAGAATCTCAGGGACGAGGGAGCCTGGTGGGCTGCCGTCTCTGGGGTCGCACAGAGTCAGACACAACTGAAGCGACTTAGCAGCGGCGGCAAAGGTGCCTTATTATACAAATCTAATTCTGATATTTTGAACTATATTATAGTACTTGGCAAGTCATGAGTCCTGAGATAATTCCCTTATCCTCTCTTTTTCTTCTCTGCTGTAATTCTACATCCTCATCAATTTTTTGATTATTTTCATACTGTAAAATTTAAAGTGGAATTCACATTTAAATAAATAATTTTTGTTTAAACTGTTTTTATTTTTTTGATCTGTGCCTATCCAGTTAATGTAAAAGAACCTCTTTATAGGTCTAAATTTACAATAATGTGTGCTTCAGAAGATATTGCAACATAAGCATTTGTTCTGAAATGGGAAAATCTTAGATTTGATAAAGATTACCTAGTTAAAGGGCTTCTCAGGTGGTGCTAATGGTAAAGAACCTGCCTGCCAGTTTGGGAGACATAAGAGACATGGGTTCAATCCCTGGGCCGGGAAGATCCCCTGGATGAGAGCATGGCAATCTACTTCATGCCTGGAGAATCCCATGGACAGAGGAGCCTGGCAAGCTACAGTCCATAGGGTTTCACAGAGTTGGACATGACTGAAAGGACTTAAAATACACATACACACTGATTGTATATATAATACATATATATATAAATATATACATATATATATTTCTGCATAACTCATTCTAAATTTCCCCGGCTTTTCACACACTGATTGTACACACATATACTCATTCTAAATTTCCCCAGCTTTTCAGATCAGTAGCTTAAAATATTTAAGTTTGTGCATTAGGCGTCAGAGTTCTGCAATGACAAATACAATCGAATGTCACTCAGCTTGCTTCAAGAGGAAAGATTTAAGTTATACTCAAGCTTATCTGAATCTATTAAAATATCTAAACTGGTTTATAAAAAGGATTTTTCTGGTAATATTATATTTTATTCTATCTAAAATACATGCTTAACAGGTGGAATTGACCAGAAGGATCACCGAGTCAGACAGGCCAACTTTGGTAGGGCTTCCTTTCAACTCTCATTCTCTTCTATTCTGGTTGGGGTTGGGCACTCAGCCATCTGAAGTCACATCCAAAAGCATTTTGCCAAGTATGTAAAGGTCTTCTCTCTCTTTTTTTCCTTCATCAACGGTTTAAAGTATTCCAAGGATTTCTTGTTATTGAACTATCCAAATAATTTGCCTTCTAACCTTCATCTTTGCCTTAGATTATGGGATGGAGTTGGTAAGGTACTGTGGTTATCCAAGTCTGGGTTATAAATCTACTCCTTGGACTTGGAGTCCATTACTTAGATAGGGACCATAAATTTATTTTCAGACACACATACACACAGCCAATAAAGAATTTACTCCAAATACACAAGTATGATACAAAACAGAAATCAATCCTTCTTTGCAGAGGTAAGGAACTGAAGCAAAAATACATACAGTATTGAGGATTAATAGTAATTATCTCTAATCTGGCTTGAATAGAAGGTGGGAGTAATAGAAAATGAGTTTTGGAGTTGAAACTGGGACCATGTCATAGGATGTCCTGTTTATGTGGCTAAGAGATTTGAATTTGTTTCTGAAAGCCATTTTCAGAGAAGAGGTACTATAAAAAAGAGCTCTGTTTTGGTGATATGTAGCTGGGTTCTCAGTGTGGATAGCAGGTGGTAGATATTAGAAATGAAAAAATCTCAAATGTCTTTTCAGTAGATTCAGTAAGAGGTTAGATGGTCATTACAATAGATTAAGGAGAATCATAACAGTGATGGTCAAGACTAAAACAAAGGAAATGATTGACATGCTATCAAAGTATACTCAGTAAGATTAGGTAGCTGTTCATAGAAGGAAGGAATCGATAGAGCAGTAGGGATAGCAATAATGAAGATGATGCTAAGACTTCAAATCTGTGTGATTCAGAAGATTGCAGTGCTTATACAAAAAAAGACAAATAGAAACATCAGGGGAGGAACTGGTTTAAAGGGGAAAGAATAGTGAGGTCATTTGTCATTTGGGAGTGTATGGTATTTGAAGTTTAGGAGATGTCCAGAAATCAGTTAAACCTAGTGCTAAAACTTTAAGGAAAGGTCAGGTGCTAGAGATGTGCATGGAATCACTTATAGATAAGAGTTTGTGATTAAAAATGTCATTTATATATATGATGTATATGTCTATAGTTAGAGGGGTTGATGTGTGTGTGTGAGCGTGTGTGTTTAGAAATAGAAGAGTTTATTGTGGGAATAGATATGATGTTGTTAGAGGACTATAAACCTCATCATGCAAATAATGGCTGATTTATATAACTAGGCAAAACTTAGACTCAACATGATAACTATTTTCCCAAATCGTAAGGGCTAAGAGTTGGAAAAGAAATATGATGACTGTTTGGCAGAGATTGCATTTTAGTAAAGAAACTAAAATCCTGTAATTCAGATCCAGTATCATCAAGTTATTAAGATAATACCATGCTCACTTGTATAAATGCCATAACTCAACATTGACAGGGGCCAGACATTAGACTAAATAGACTTGTATTAGTTTCCAATGGCTGTTGTTACAAATTCCCAAGATTTTGGTGGCTTAAAACAACATAAATTTTATTCTCTCATAGTTCCAGAAGCCTGAAATCCAAAATCATTTCAGCAGGCTGAAATCAAGGTGATAGCCATGCTAAACTGCCTCCACAGGTTCAAGGGGAAAATCTGATGCTTGCTTCTTCCAGCTTCTGGTGGTTGCCAACATTCCTTGATTTGTAGCCACCTCCCTCCAATCTCTGACTCAGTAATCACCTTTCCTCCTCTTCCTGTGTGTGTATCACATCTCCCTCTATCTCCCTCTAGCAAGGATTCCTGTGATTGATTTAGAGTCCATCCAAATAATCCTGAAGAACTGCTAATACTTTGTCATATGAAGTGAGAAATACAGTTTCCAGGCGTTAGGACCTGGGGCCACGTTTCAGCCTACTGTAAGACTTTCTCATACATATCTTTCCTTAAAGCAATTCTAGGAGAGATGTACCATATTTTTAATCCTTCTTGAGCAGAAAAGGAAAATGAATCTAAAAGACACATTTTGGCACATAGCTAGTAGTTGTCAGAACTTTACTTCAAGCACAGTTTTGCTACTTAAGGGCTGAGCAATGTTTCATTGTCACACAACATGACATTAAACCCTGCTGTGCGCATTTATGTTTCTCTTTTCCATTCACTGTTGTGATTCTGCACTGCTTCCTTAACAGGTACACTTTCACACATCTCAAAGGGAAAAGAGGGGGCACGCACATTAAATAGTATGGCAGCTGAAATCAAGGCATCTCGCTGGACATTGTTGGAAGTACTTGAAACCATTTATTGGTAGGAAGGCACTCAGATTCTGAAGAGATGTAACAAATAAAAATCCCCTTAAATATGACTTTCTGCCTACAATCACTGCTGCTCCTGGAGCCCAAGAGTATTAGCCTGGCTTATATTTTGCTCCCTCACAAACTCTGCTTCCCCTGTTGTCGTTGAGTTTTTGCTTTAAGTATCTTACATCAGGCAAGGGTAATTTGCAGCCAGCGTGGTCTTTTGTTCATTTCAGTTTGTTACACACAGCACACCATAAGTGCACCCCAACCTACATTTTCGGAGCGCTGTTTTTTCCTCCCACAGCCATCAGATGTGTTATGAATACAACCTCTCAATCCTGTGTAGGTGGTATGACCCACAGTTTATAGATGTAGAACAGCATGAGTAGGCTTGTGTCCACAGATTTTTAAACCTCATAAATTATCCCTCTTATACAGTATGCGCCTGTGAAAAAGGAGGTAATGAGAAGGTGGCCACCTCAGCATGTACAGAAAAAAGTCAGACATTCATTAATAAGATGTGGTAGATTCGGATGTGGTGGGAGCCTAAGAATGAAAAAGTCTTAATTTCGGGATCTAGAAGGAGCCTGAGCATCTTTCTGAAGCTCTTGTTTTTTTTTTTTTTTTTTTTTCTTAATCACAAAATTTGGTACATGTGCCACAGAATACTAGCTCCCATAAGTGAAATGGGAAGATAGTTTCAAATGTAGACTGCTTGCAAGGTGTTGGTAACCATTCTGCATGTGATAGGGATTCTGAACAGACATGTGAACACTTAATATCTTCTTTCCTAGACATCTGATGCAAGCATCAGATACAATCACATTAGTATTATAGAATTCAATACACAAAAAGACAGTTGGTTTTCCTTATTATATACAATGCTCAGTGCTTTTTATTTCTCTTTAATAATCTCAAGGGATTAACATAGGTACTGCAAGGAGATCCAACCTGTTCATTCTAAAGGAGATCAGTCCTGGTGTTCATTGGAAGGACTGATGCTAAAGCTGAAACTCCAATACTTTGGCCACCTCATGCAAAGAGTTGACTCATTGGAAAAGACTCTGATGCTGGGAGGGATTGGGGGGCAGGAGGAGAAGGGGACAACAGAGGATGAGATGGCTCGATGGCATCACCAACTCGATGGACATGAGTTTGAGTGAACTCCGGGATTTGGTGATGGACAGGGAGGCCTGGCGTGCTGCTATTCATGAGGTCGTAAAGAGTCGGACATGACTGAGCAACTGAACTGAACTGCACTGAACCTTCTCAAATGAAAATTTTCACTACAGAGACTATGAAGTCCTTCTTATAGATCACACTAAAAGTTCTTATCTTTACCCATGTCTTTTGTTTGTTTTTGTTATAACCTATGGGCTTAGTTATACTTGGGTTTATCTGCTTGTTAGTTAAAATAAAGCAAAACTTTTTGGGGGATAAAAAAATTCCCTATGAGCTCAGACATTCTTAGTTAAATTATATGAATTTCACTTAATTCAGTTTAACTGTTACTGAATAATTATGAGTCTTGTCATGATAGTGGTGCTCCAGGAAATACAAAGATAGAAAATAATCTGTTCCATAGTGCTTAACATAGGTGTTTTATGTGTGTGTGTGTGTGTGTGTGTGTGTGTGTGTGTGTGTGTGTGTGTGTTGGGGGGCAGAATCCAGAGATGCAATTTAAAATGAGTATGGAAATAACTATTATTTGAGACAAGATAAACCCAATAATTGGTAGATTCAAGCAAACTGAAAAGGGTCATTAGAGAACAAGGATAAGAAATCACTTCCAAATGGAAGAATGGAATGTTTGATGCTAAAAGCACTATTGGGAATAGGCTTTGAAATGGTACTTTTCCTTTGAAGCAAGGAAGGAATGCAACCCAGACGGGTGGAATAGGCATGGATAAAGCAAGACATTTACCAGGAATACATGTATTTTGGCCAGTGTACGTGGAACATTACAGTACGGGTTGTGATAATTATTTGGGTCACACTAAGAGTAGTTTCCAATGCCAAAATGTGTCAATGAGACTTGATTCTGTGTACATAGGAAATATTTAGAAGGTTTTTGTACATGGAATAGACTTTGGGAGTATTTGTTTAGCAATACTGTAGAGAATTGTTTGAAGTGGAGCTAAAAATGGAGTCAGAGAACTGCTTAAGAAGTAATGAGAAACCTGTTATAAGAGGTGAAAAATGGGAGTAGAAATGAAGGGTTAGATTCAAGGGGCTTCCTTGGTGGCTCAGATGGTAAAGAATCTGCCTGCATTGCAGGAAACCCAGGTTTGATCCTTGAGTTGGAAAGATCCCCTGGAGAAGAAATGGCTACCCACTCCAGTATTCTTGCCTGGAGAATCCCATGGACAGAGGAACCTAGTGGGCAACAGTCACAAAGAGTTGGACACAACTGAGCAATTAACACAAGCACTAGATTCAAAAGCCAGTTTCAACAGTAGAATTAACAAAACCTGGAAAATAATTGGAAATGATGATGCCATCGAGTAGCCAAAGATTACTTGGATATCATCTATAGAAATAACTAACAGAAAGAAACAGATTTATAGAAATGGAGGAAGGTGACAAGATTACTTTTGAAACCTCCTCCAATATAAGTCTCACTACATGTATATTTTCTTATTTTTTCCTAGTACTACATTACTTTTGCTTATTCACTCTATTAGTATCTTTGATTCAGTGATGAATCAGCCTCCTGAATGGAGCGATACAAGGAAACTTAAGACACAGTCTCTGCTCTCATGGAAATAACAGTTGGCCCTTGAACAATATAGGTTTGAACTGTGCTGCTGCTGCTGCTGCTAAGTCACTTCAGTTGTGTCTGACTCTGTGCAACCCCACAGACGGCAGCCCACCAGGCTCCGCTGTCCCCTGGGATTCTCCAGGCAAGAACACTGGAGTGGGTTGCCATTTCCTTCTCCAGTGCATGAAAGTGAAAAGTGAAAGTGAAGTCACTCAGTCGTGTCTGACTCTTTGCAACCCCATGGACTGCAGCCCATCAGGCTCCTCCGTCCATGGGATTTTCCAGTGCAGGTCCACTTAAATGCAAAATTTTTATCAATGGTAAATACTGCTCCTACTGCTGTTTAGCCTCTTAGTCGTGTTCAGCTCTTTGCGATCCCATGTACTATAGCCCACCAGGCTCCTTTGTCTATGAGATTTCCCAGGCAAGAATACTGGAGTGGGTTTCCATTTCCTTCTCCAGGAGATCTCCTCAACCCAGGGATCTAACCCATGTCTCCTGCTTGGCAGGCAGATTCTTTACCACTGAGCCACCTGGGGAGCCCATAATAAATACTACTACTCTATGGTCATTTAGGTGAATATTTAGTAATATAAAGGGCTTTCCTCGTGGCTCAGACAGAAAAGAATCTGCCTGCATTGTGGGAGACCTGGGTTCGATCCCTGAGTTGGGAAGATCCCCTGGAGGAGAGCATGGCAACCCACTCCAGTATTCTTGTCTGGAGAATCCTCGTGGACAGAGGAGCCTGGTGGGCTACAGTTCATGGGGTTGTGAAGAGTCAGACATGACTGAGAAACTAAGCACAAGCACACACAGTAACATAAAATGTACTGAATGCTAAGTACCAAACAAATGACCTAGTCAGTAGTAGTCACTATAGAAATTCAGAGAAATGAAAATAATTGTCTTTTTATTATTTTGGTTAAACAGTTACTCTGATCGAGACTTCACAACAGTCTAAAAAGGCACAGTTTGTGCCTTCAAGGTATTTACAATTTAAGCACTGGAAGACAGATTGTAGATAAAAAAGTATAGTAAAAAGTTAACAAGTACAAGGATTATTACAAGATTGGGTTAGTGGTCAATCATGTCAGTATGAAAAAAAGAATCCATAATATATTTCTCTTTTCAGTTACCCTTCTTTACTTTTCTCTTTTATTCGCTTTCCTTCATAGAAGTGATCAAGTAATGACAGAAGAGATCATTAAAACATAAGAAATGTTTAAATTATTTTCGTATAAAATTAGTTTTTATTCATTCAAATAGCTTTTTATAGCTGCAGTACTGTGCTTGTCACACTAAGCCTGAATGACTAGGAACTCGTGTGTGTGTGTGTGTGTGTGTGTGTGTGTGTGTCCTTCTCTTGAAACTAACACTGTGGTGCCTGGTACATAATAGGTGCTCAACAAATGTTTATCAAATTGAAATGAAAATTTTTTCCCCTTTGGATTCAACTACTTAATACTTAGAGGCCTGTGGTGCTAATATTTAAGATGGATTGGTTCATTCTGTTCAAGTACCACATAACCAGTCACACACCATTGAGTTTAGTACTATTAAAAGGCAATTTCCTTTCTGGGAATTATGCCTGTTGCAGACACATTTTACATATTCAGTCTTTTTCATCATCAGTAGGCAGGTAAAGAGATTAAAATAAAAGATTGTTTTCAAGTGTGCAGTTTTCCACATAGACTTCATTTTGAAATTCCTGTGTATTCTGAAAAAAAAAAAAAATGGAAGTCCTATTGAATGTGCCTACACCCATCACTATTAGTCATGCACCTTTTTAAAGATGAAAATATTAACATTTAATTTCTGTACAACTCTATTCACCCAAATAACTTAGAAAAGCTACTATTTCTTCCTTTTTACGTCAATGTAATAAAAGCCAATGGAATTAATTGAAAATAATGAAAAAGCACTTTGTCCAATTTTATAGGTTTTGGCCCACTGCGATACATTCAGTATATTTTATTTTGTTTAATGTAATGTTTTTACTATTTTAATTCATGCATTTTAATAACTCAGAGTGAGCATTTGTGTTTTATTTTCTCAAATAAGTTCCTTTTTGGACAAAATAATTTAATACTTAATAGTCTCTCAAATTTATTATAAAGAACTTTACAGCAAAATTGCTCCAACATCTGTTATCTCCTTTCTTATTATAACCATAGGACTAGGAATTACTGTTCTTATTTCATTTTTAATAGATAAAAAACTGAAGCTTAGAGAAATAAGTGACTTGCCTGTAATTCATATGTTCATAGTTACTACTTGTGAAGCTGAAATTAAAATGGAATTATTTGGATTCGTCAATCAGTACTCAATATTCAGATAAGCAAATATGGCATACTGTAGCCAAATAACAATGAATATTTATTCTGTATGTTAATAATAAACATTGCAAACATTTACACATGCCAGGCACATCCTAAGTACTCTGGGTGTGCTAGCTCATTTAATCCTTGCTGCAACTCGATGAAGTTTAAACAGGAGCAGAGGCCCAAAGAAAGTAAATAACCTGACCAAGAAAACACACCTGGTCAAGTTCTGGAGCTAGAACGTGAGCCCAGCCAGTCTGCACTGTGTTGCCTGAAGCCTCATTCTCACTGCCAGCATTTCAGTGGCAAGAACAGATTTAATGAAACAATTGTAAGTTGATATCTTCTAGAACTACACTTCTTATCAGTGAATTTAGAGAAAATTACCCTAGAATCCTGTAATTCTGTGAGTATTTAAATAGAAGTTGAATTTGTTTCCCCATTCTAAAAGGTAATTTCTATTAATGGTAACTCTTTAATGTCTTATATTTAATATTCAGTAAAGTTTTACTACATGAAATAGTTCTTACTATTCATGATGTAAATTAGAATCACAGAACTTTATCACATAAATGAATCTAGGGGCTAACAAATATTTGATGATATCAATAGCACAAAGTACTTGCTAGAGAGGCTGAGACAAGCTTAGCCTCAGATCTTCCACCACAGTGAAGAAAGGTGTGCATCTAATAAAGGAGTATAATGTGTATTGTGTGTATGTGTGCATATGTGTCTTCACTGCTTTTTAAAAATTAGTTGTGGAGTGGCATGAACTAGGTAGCTGGCTTGCAGGTCTCCTAGGTAGAGCTCAACTCCCCTGGAAAGACAGTCAACTCCTGGATGAAAATCCTACTGTATTTAATGGCAAATAGTCAAATGAAAAGTGGAAGATTTACTTTTCCAAATACTTTTTGAAAAGTTTCTAACTGCACACATATATTGAACTTTTAAATAGCTAATTCCTTTTTAAAGTTAATCTTATTGTTCACTGATTTGTCACCTATTCTAATAATTAAGTGAAGGAAGAAAGTCCAGCTGATTAAGTCACCAAATCACATTTAATTTTCTTTTTCTATCCTTCTTTTCTTATACTAAGTCTGATTGGTGCTGTAATTCAGAGTGCAGAATGCTTTTAAGAAGATCACAGTTATATACTTGATTCTATTATTAGCAGAAGAGACACAGAAAAGTTTCTGACAGTCATGCTGTTCCTGTATATGCAGGACTTATTATTAAATGATTATTCATGTGCTTATTAAGGCATTTCACATGACTTTGGATCATTGAATGGAATGATGTAAAGTTTTAAATTATCCCTGGAAGCATACAATTAGCAGGTATTCACAGAAAACTAAGTAACTAGAATAAATCATTATTACCTTCTAATTCATTTCTTTTTTATTAAATCTCATGTCATAAAAATGCAAAAATCATTTTGTTATCATATCTTAGTCTCAATTTAAATCAACTAAGTTATCAGTAATGATTTAAAGTGTGCTTAATTAAATAGAAATTATAACATATAATATGTTATGCATCATCAAAAATTCTACCATAAATCAAAAGGAGACTATTACCCTTAATGATTTATGCAAGAACTATGATAGCATTCTATATATTAGAAAGTGTGTTCTTCAAAAAATTAAAAACAGAGCTACCGTATGATGCAGCAATTTCACTCCTAGATATTTATCCCCCCAAAATGAAAACGCTAATTAGAAAAAGATAAATGCATCCCTATATTCATTGAATCATTATTTGCAAGAGCCAAGGTATAGAAGGAACCTAAGAGCTAATCAGTAGACAAATGGCTAAAGAAGCTTTGGTGTGTATGGTTTATATATCTATATACATATACAAATACATAAGTGTATATAGATAGATATACACATAATGAATTCTTACTAAGCATTAAAAATACTAAAATTGTGCCATTCGTGATAATATGGATGGACATAGAGAATAAATAGGGCAAAAGCTAATAGTGTTCTGCCAAGAGAATGCACTGGTCATAGCAAACACCCTCTTCCAACAACACAAGAGAAGACTCTATACATGGACATCATCAGATGGTCGACACTGAAATCAGATTGATTATATTCTTTGCAGCCAAAGATGGAGACTCTATACAGTCAGCAAAAACAAGACCGAGAGTTGACTGTGGCTCAGATCATGAACTCCTTATTGCCAAATTCAGACTGAAATGGAAGAAAGTGGAGAAAACAACTAGACCATTCAGGTATGACCTACATCAAATCCCTTATGACTATACAGTAGAAGTGATAAATAGATTTGAGGGACTAGATCTGATAGAGTGCCTGATGAACTATGGACGGAGGTTTGTGACATTGTACAGGAGACAGAAATCAAAACCATCCCCAAGAAAAAGAAATGCAAAAAAGCAAAATCGCTGTCTGAGGAGGCCTTACAAATAGCTGTGAAAAGAAGGGGAGCAAAAAGCAAAGGAGAAAAGGAAAGATACACCCATTAGAATGCAGAGTTCCAAACAATAGAAAGGAGAGATAAGAAAGCTTTCCTCAGCCATCAAGGCAAAGAAATAGAGGAAAACAATAGAATGGGAAAGACTAGAGATCTCTTCAAGAAAATTTTAGACACCAAGGGAACATTTCATGCAAAGATGGGCTCAATAAAAGACAGAAATGGTATGGACCTAACAGAAGCAGAAGATATTAAGAAGAGGTGGCAAGAATACACAGAAGAACTGTAGAAAAAGATCTTCATGACCCAGATAATCACCATGGTGTGATCCCTCACCTAGAACCAGATATCCTGGAATGTGAAGTCAAGTGGGCCTAAAGAAGCATTACTACGAACAAAGCTAGTGGAGGTGATGGAATTCCAGTTGAGCTAGTTCAAATCCTGAAAGATGATGCTGTGAAAGTGCTGCACTCAATATGCCAAAAAATTTGGAAAACTCAGCAGTGGCCACAGGACTGGAAAAGGTCAGTCTTCATTCCAGTCCCAAAGAAAGGCAATGCCAAAGAATGCTCAAACTACCACACAATTACACTCATCTCACATGCTAGCTAGCAAAGTAATGCTTAAAATTCTCCAAGCCAGGCTTCAGCAATACATGAACCATGAACTTTCAGATGTTCAAGCTGGTTTTAGAAAAGGCAGAGGAACCAGAGATAAAATTGCCAACGTCCGCTGTATCATGGAAAAAGCAAGAGAGTTCAAGAAAAACATCTATTTCTGCTTTATTGACTATGCCAAAGCCTTTGACTGTGTGGATCACAATAAACTGTGGAAAATTCTGAAAGAGATGGGAATACCAGACCACCAGACCTGCCTCTTGAGAAACCTGTATGCAGGTCAGGAAGCAACAGTTAGAACTAGACATGGAACAACAGACTGAATCCAAATAGGACAAGGAGTACATCAAGGCTGTATATTGTCACCCTGCTTATTTAACTTATATGTAGAGTACATCGTGAGAAACACTGGGCTGGAAGAAGCACAAGCTGGAATCAAGATTGCCAGGAATAATATCAGTAACCTCAGATATGCGGATGACACCACCCTTATGGCTGAAAGTGAAGAAGAACTAAAGAGCCTCTTGATGAAAGTGAAAGAGGAGAGTGAGAAAGTTGGCTTAAAGCTCAACATTCAGAAAAATAAGATCATGGCATCTGGTATATCAATGCCTCTTCAAAGAAGTCTTCCTTGAGCTTCCATCTTACACTACAAACAAGAGTAACCCATTTCCAGCATACATATATTGCATTCTGCTGTACTGTGGAGCCTGCATTCGTGTGTGTGTATTTTGGGGAGTATTTTTCCATGGATAATTATTAATACCATTAAGAACAATAACTATATAATTTACATAGTTAACACATGGACTTCATATGGCATCACTGATTCAATAGACATGAACCTGGGCAAACTCTGAGAGATGGTGAGGGACAGGAAGGCCTGGAGTGCTGCAGACCATAGGGTCACAAAGAGTTGGACACGACTTGGTGTCTGAACAAATGGACTTCATGTTCCTCTGTGTTCTTCCTGGCCTAGCTCATTGAGCATTGTTCCCCAGGGAATCAAAACAGAATGAACCATTTGCTTTAATGGTATGCGGTATCTCTGTACTGCCTTCCTCTTTGATGTTACTACTTTTCTGCCTGGATAGCTCTATTTAATATTCTATCCCCTGCCTATTAACAGAAAATGATTTCTCATTACTCATTAATTCTTAAACATAAGTTGGCTTTCCCAGCTACTTGCAGTTTAACCCTTTAGTCATCTTTGGGAATGAAAATCTTAGATTCCTCTGTGGAGATTTCTGGTTAAAATAACACACAAGTTTGGTAAACAGGTAAAAACCGTTTGTTTATAGTTTGCATTTTACTAGGCTAGTGGGCATTATGCTAGGTTGGGATTACATTCCGCCATTAAGGTAATTAGATAAACAG
This sequence comes from Capra hircus, assembly GCF_001704415.2. Lineage (NCBI taxonomy): Eukaryota > Metazoa > Chordata > Mammalia > Artiodactyla > Bovidae > Capra > Capra hircus. The sequence continues at coordinate 63,407,398 of NC_030813.1, read as the reverse complement.
ATGCTGTACTTCCTTTGCCACCTGACTGCCATTTAAATACATACATACAAACCATTCATTCAGCAAACAAAATCTCCAGAGATGGACCTGTACATTTGTACATTAAAAAAATTACAATGATGTACTCTCATTGTTGAGAATTACTGTACTAGACCTTTTTGTATGGTGTGTATATGTGGGTGTGGGGGTGTGTGTGTGTGTGTTTGTTACTCAGTCATTTCCGACTCTTTGCGACCCCATGGACCGTAACCTGCCAGGTTCTTCTGTCTATTGAATTCTCCCGGCAAGAATATTGGAGTGGGTTGCCATTCCCTTTTCTGGGGGATCATCCCGATCCAGGGATCGAACCCAAGTGTCTTGTCTTTTTAGGTGGATTCCTTACCACTGAGCCACCAGGGCAGCCTTCCAAAACATTCTAAAGTTTTTTAGAATCTTTACTCCCTCTCAACTAAATGTCTAGCATCAGTGTGTTTTCTTCTAATTTTAAATAGGGAAATTGGTGATAGCTGGTGGGCTGCAGTCTATGGGGTCGCACAGAGTTGGACATGACTGAAGCGACTTAGCAGCAGCAGCAGCAGCAGTACATAGTGGGTGCTCTTATGAAAAGTATTTTTATTGCTTGTTTCCTCACCCTTCTAAGTAATATAGACTATTCATATTGGTTATTAATTCATATATATTAGACTGAGGAAACCCTCAGAATCTTAACTGCATGTTGAAATCATCTGAATCTATTAAATGACCCAATGATCAGGTAGCATTGAGCAGGACATCTGGGGTTAGGATCAAGGCATCAATAATCCATGCTTTGCAGATAATTCCATATGTGGCTAAGGCTGAGACCCTATGAATCTGACCAGTTATTCTCAACTGGCTGCACAGTAGAATCCTCTATGCAATTGTTTAAAATACTGATGCTTTTCATTTCAATTATGGTTCAGATAACTTCTGCATAAATGTTGAATACAAGAGAAAAACATTTGGGTAACATATTTCTGAATGATTGGGCTCAAGTTAAAATCAAGGTTTTATTATAGTTCTGGGTATGTGGTGATGTTCAATAAATGTTAGATGGAGATCCTAATCCACAACAGAGTCAAGGAGAATAAAACATGCTCCCTCTTGGAAATAAACTGTTTGTGTATTTGAAATAATTATCTTGGCAAACTACCATTTTCTGAAAGTTGCCCTCCTAGGTAATTTACCTCAAATGGTAAGCCTTGAACTTTAAGAGAATACTATATTTCAACTATATTTTTCAGCATAATATTAGGTACCTATATATCTTACAGTGCTTTCATGATTCTCTCCAAGAAAGTAGACAGGAAACAAGATTAAGAGATGGAGGATAAGATTTAAACCAGTTTCCCTCTTGGAAGCATAAATGATGCTATTGCACTTCTGGGCCTGGAGAATACTGTTACTTTGTAAAACAGAGCCATGGTACTTTCTGCGTTATGATGGTGAATTATTTATATATGCAAAGGACAACTAATGCCATTAGCTAAAACAAAAATGAACTAACTGTTCAATAAAACAGTTATGGGACTAACAAAATATTTATATGTGATATCTTTTTCAGATTGCAGGAACTAGTAACTAAAAATAAAAAATCTTTTTTTTTTTTAGCATGAAGTTATAGATGATCTGTTATGGGATAAATGCTCATCAAGCAAACCTCTCAAATTTAATTGTTTTCAATAATTAATCAGCACATTGCATGCTTCAGTGTACATTAACTGTACCAAGTGTTGGATTTAATTCCTTAAATATTAATTAGGAAAGCAGACCACATTTTTCTTAAATGTTTGTGGTTGAAAATAAAAAATATATACATATAGCTTATTTAATTTGACCTTCCCACTTCTTACTCAGTTTTTCTACTTCTTTCTTCCTTTTTAGGACCACCTCAGAAAATAGTGTCACCTAAACAAGAACACGAAGATAGGAAACATGACAAAGTCACGGATAAAGGAAGTGAGAGTGGGACTTCCTGTAATGAGCTCTCCACGTCCAGTTGCGACAGCCACTCAGAGGCGAGCACTCCCCAGGACAACAACCCGCCCAGTGCCCAGCAGGCGACAGCTCACCAACCTAACACCTTAACTTTGGATCGTCCTTCCAAAAAAGCACCTGTGCAATGGATGCCCCAACCAGACAAACGCAGAAACAGTGAACTCTTTCAGACGCTCATCAGCAAGTCCCGGGAAACCAATCTTTCCAAAAAGAAAGTCTGTGAGAAGCTAAGTGTGGAAGAAGAAATGAAAAAGTGTATTCAGGATTTTAAAAAAATCCACATTCCAGATTATTTTCCAGAGCGCAAACGCCAGTGGCAATCTGAACTGTTACAGAAGTACGGGTTATAGTAACGGTCACATCCCTGCAGTGTTTCAGTGACGTTCAGTGTTTACCGGTGTCACCACCTGACTGTGTACTAACAATGGTCAGTGTGATTCTTGCTGCTCTTCCTTTTCGTGAACAGTGGATGTGGGACAGTATTTTCTTTCTTTCTTTCTGTTGTTGTTGTTTTTAGAAATATTTCAAAAAAGAAAACTAATAAATATTGAATCAAATCGTGTTCCTGATTCAAAAAATTTTGCAAGAATGAAAGTAAAATGTGCATGATCAAGAAGCTTAGAATCTTGATTTTTGAACTGTGGTCAACTGGCTATGTTTGTCATTTTGTAACTCACCAAAAAGAAATCATCATATCACTCCAAATAAAGTGACGATATGGATGAAGCAACATCAAGTAAAATGTTAGATGATAGTTTTGGGACCCAAATCCAAAACTGTTTAAATGTTAATGCAATAAAACAAGTATTACTTTTGCATGAGCACAATATTACAAATAAATCACAAGACATAGGAAGATCTGTTTGTTGCTTGGAAAGAAATAATTGTGAAAAAATAGCAAAAAAAAAAAATATGGTTCAGACAAAGCCTATAAATGTAAGCTAAGAGATTGAATTTTATTTGTCTGGATCTGTGATTTTTTTGTGTATGTGTATGGTGTTCTGTATGTTAAGATGGTGTAAATATGCCTTATGATCTTGTGTTATGGCACTGACATTCATCTATTAATGCTAGTTATGATTATTTCTGTGAAATGAGTCCTTACATCAGGCTGTGAAAATTGGCATAATGATGCTCGGAAAGATCTTACTCTCATGTTAATCACAATAATTGAGGGAAATGGTGAAGAGCTTTATGTATTTATTAAAAAAGGAAATATATATTAGAATTTCTTGATCTCTATTGACTCTTCTTTTAAAATATTCAGTTGTTACATTGCCTTCAGTTTTTCCTTTAAAATTCCGAACTGGAGAATGATACGTTCAAACTTAATGTTGACAAGTTAGAGACTTATAATTCAAAATGGAGGTAGAGTCAAATTCAGATAGCTTTGGTATTGATTAATAAACCCTTAGCCTGCAAGAGAAAAAGATTTCATCTGAGGATGCACTAAAATTTTATTTTAGCTGACAACTGGATTGAAAGTCTCCCTAAATCTAATTGGGAAGTTGCTGCTTGCAAATTATGGGACAGAAATGTCAACAAGAAGCTAAAAGTTCAGCCTGAATGACAAGGGCTTTCTTCCTGATTGCATAGATGAAAATAATCTTTCTTATCATAAGCCACACAATTTTTGCCTCACCATATCCACAGCAAAAAATATATAATATCCCAAAATTTTGCTAAAGAATAGGCACCAGGAGGACAAAAATATCTCTAATAATCAGAGCTCAATCTCCTCTGTGGTTAGTTGAAATAAAAGTTGAGCAGCACTTGTAGTATCATTTCTTCCAGGGTAATATTGAAAGATAAGCATTATTAACCCAAAATTTAAAATTGATGTTCATTTTTGGATGTAGTTTTAGATTTCTCACTCCTCTATTATATAAAATACCATCTACAGTGGAGTATTAAAGAAAACCCAAATGTATGATTTGCCTTGAATAACCTATCAGGTTTTAGTGAAGGAGCTACTCTTAAATTCTGCATTTCATTTTGGGAAGGTTGGCAGTCCCACCCACTAAGTTGGCTAAGTGTGGCTGCAACACACTGGTTAAATGGACAGAGCTTGTGGTTAGGTTGCTGTTCCCATCTCTACCCATCCCTACCACTACCACTAATGTGACCTTACGGATAACAGGGGTATTAATAACATGATAGAGAAGATTTAAATGAGGTAATTGAAGTTAAGCATCACCACCACTCCTGGAGATGGAGGGGAAAGACAGGTAGTGGGCTTACCAGAATTTTTGGAGCCAGTACTGTCAGATGGAAATTTTCGAATAGAGAGGAGTAAGCTGTTCAATAAGAACTATAGTCTCTAAGGAGTCATGGTCATTTTCAAAGATGCCTCCCAAAGCAAAGACAAAGGGGATAGGTTATCCTAGCTTCCCACATTTCATTTCCCACCAACACTTTCCATTTTCCCAACGTGAGTACAAGCAGTTGGTAAATGAGCTTTGGAAATGCAAATTCAGTAGAGGTGATCCCACTGTGATAGAAAGCCCAGCACTGAAGGGCAGCGAGTAGCTCTGAAGAATACCTCACACCCTCCTCTATTATTTCCAATACAAAATTTCAAATAGAATTGCAGGGGTAAGAATCTGGTAAATAAGAACTATTTCAGATCTTCATATCTCTACCACAAAAGAAGTGATACCCATAAGATTGGGAAGTCCCATAAGATTTCTAAGTCCTTCTTAGAAAATTAGAACATATTTCCTTAATAGTCTATTGAGCACTTACCATACACCAAGCATTTGGCCCAAAGGTTAACAACATACTCAAGAAATACAAATTACTAGCCATTGCCCTTGGGAAGAAGCGTATGGTCTGATTCTCCCATACCATTATGCTTTCACCAGAGGCTAGTTCCTGTCTTGTCCCAATTGGGGCTACAAGAGGATCAAGGGAGGAAGCTAGAATGAGAACTCTTCTTTGAAAAAAAAGGAGACTCCAAAATTTAAAGATGGCTTAGACTAAAACTGCTATATAAAACTTTACCAAAATATCAGTAGAAAAAATCTAGAAGGTTGCAAAAATCAGAAAAGCTAGAAGCAGGCATTGGATTTGAATATTTTTAGAGAATAAATGCATTTTGATGCTCATATGATGTACCTTTGATGCTCAAATGGTATAAAAAAATACTGTTTGATATACGGGTTTTACTTAACTTGTGACCTGATGTTTCATTATTAAAATAAACTGGAAACATATTGAGTATTAACTGAGATGAGAGAAGAAAATAAAAGTGAAATTGCGAGATTTTCAATTTTGAGTTGATATACTTGCCCTATTTTTTTCACTCAGTATACCCCAAAACCCTAGACATTATATGTGAACACTCTTAAGAGACTCTGAAAGGCTAATAAAAGAAGGAAAGCTGACTAGAGGTTTTAGAACCCAAAGAACATGTTATTGGAGTTTCTTGGGCTTTCTTTTTGCCTATTTATAGCTGAAGAAGCTGGTAACACAGAAAAACTAACAGATGCAGAAAAAACAAGCGTCAACAAAACCCAGCTTTCTCCAACCAAAAGGCCAGAGAAGGTGCAACCTAGCAGTTAGATAATAACTGCTGTGCTGTGTTAGGTTGGTGGACACAATTTTATTTCATAATCATTTTAAGCCTTGGTTCACAGCAAAATTGAGAGGAAGGTACTGAAATTTCCCATGTATTCCTTACCCTCCTTTATGAATAGCTTCCTCCAATATCAACATCCCCCACTAGAGTGGTGCATTGTTATAATTGATGAACATACCTTGATGCATCATTGTCACCCAAAGTCCATAGTTTATATTATTGTTCACTCTTGATATTTTACATTCTGTGAGCTTGGATAAATGCATAAAGACACACATCCATCATTACAGTACCACAGAGAGTATTTTCTCTTCACTCTAATCCTTCATGCTCTGCTTATTCATTTTTCACCCCTCACTCAACCACTGGAAACTGCTGTTCTCTTTACATGTGCATGGTGCTTTCTTTTTCAGAAGATTCTATAGTTGGAATCATGCTATACATAGTCTTCCCAGATTGGCTTCTTTCACTTCAGTTCAGTTCAGTTCAATTCAGTCACTCAGTCGTGTCCGACTGTTTGTGACCCCATGAATCGCAGCATGCCAGGCCTCCCTGTCCATCACCAACTCACAGAATTCACCCAAACTTATGTCCATCAAGTCGGTGATGCCATCCAGCCAACTCATCCTCTGTTGCCCCTTCTTCTCCTGCCCCCAATCTCTCCCAGCGTCAAAGTCTTTTCCAATGAGTCAACTCTTCGCATGAGGTAGCCAAAGTATTGGAGTTTCAGCTTCAACATCAGTCCTTCCAATGAACACCCAGGATTGATCTCCTTCAGAACAGACTGGTTGGATCTCCTTGCAGTCCAAGGGACCCTCAAGAGTCTTCTCCAACACCACAGTTCCAAAGCATCTATTCTTCGGTGCTCAGCTTTCCTCACAGTCCAACTCTCACATCCATACATGACCACAGGAAAAACCATAGCCTTGACTAGACGGACCTTTGTTTGCAAAGTAATGTCTCTGCTTTTGAATATGCCATCTCGGTTGGTCATAACTTTCCTTCCAAGGAGTAAGCATCTTTTAATTTCATGGCTGCAATCACCATCTGCAGTGATTTTGGAGCCCAGAAAAATAAAGTCTGACACTGTTTCCCCATCTGTTTGCCATGAAGTGATGGGACCAGATGCCATGATCTTCGTTTTCTGAATGTTGAGCTTTAAGCCAACTTTTTCACTCTCCTCTTTCACTTTCATCAAGAAGCTTTTTAGTTCCTCTTCACTTTCTGCCATAAAGGTGGTGTCATCTGCATATCTGAGGTTATTGGTATTTCTCCCGGCAATCTTGATTCCAGCTTGTGCTTCTTCCAGCCCAGCGTTTCTCATGAGGTACTCTGCATATAAGTTAAATAAGCAGGGTGACAATATACAGCCTTGATGTACTCCTTTTCCTATTTGGAACCAGTCGGTTGTTCCATGTACAGTTCTAACTGTTGCTTCCTGACTGCATACAGATTTCTCAAGAGGCAGGTCAAGTGGTCTGGTATTCCCATCTCTTTCAGTATATTCCACAGGTTATCATGATCCACACAGTCTTAGTAGTGTGCATTTAAGGTTCTTCCATGTCTTGTCATTGCTTGACATCTCTCTCTCTCTCTTTTAGTGCTGAATAATATCTCATTGCCTGGATTTACCACAGTTTATTAGTCATGCATCTACTAAAGGACAACTGGTTCCTTCCAAGTTATGACAACTATGAATAAAGTTCATATGTTATCTTCTAGGAGATTTATAGTTTTGCATTCTGCCTTCAGGTCTGTGATCAGTTTTGAATTAATATTCATTATTGGTGTAAGGTCTATGTTCAGATTCATTTTTTGCATGTGGACATCTTGTTATTTTAGGAGCATTTTCTCCATTGTGTTGCCCTTTCTTCTGTGTCAGAGATCAGTTTAGTATATTTATATGGGTCTGTTTAGGGGAATCTATATTTTATTTAATTGATTTTTTTTTACAAAGATCACATTTTCTTAATTACTGTAGACTCTGTGCTAAATCTTAAAGATGGACAGCATCAGTCCTCTAACATTGTTATTCTCTGTTAGTATTGTATTGGCTATTTTGAGTCCTTTCCCTCTTCCTCTAAACTTTATAACCAGTTTGTTTATATCTGCAAAAATGCTTACTGAGGTTTTTATTGAAATTGCATTGAATCTATAGATCAAGTTGAGAATTGACATCTTGAGAATATTGAGTCTTACTCTTCATGGACATGGGGTATATCTCCATATATTTTGTTATTAGTAGATTCAATTCATCAGACTTTTGTAGTTTTCTTTATACAGAGCTTGTATATATTTGTTAGGTTTATACCTAAGCATTTCATTTTAAGGAGTACTAATGTTAATGATAGTGTGTTTTTAATTTCAAATTCCACTGTTCATTGATGATATAATACAGCCCCCTACTTTTTGAAAAATAAAGTCTAAAAACTTTAGTACCACATTATAGGTCCATATCAATTTACCTTTGTCTGGCAAAAGACCACTTCCAAAACCTAGTGGCTTAAAAACAGCAACATTTTATCAGCTTATGATTCCAAGAATTGGCAATTTGGACTGAAATCAGCTGGGCTGTTCTACTGATCTCACCTGGGCTTACTCACCTGGATAATTGACTGATAATTAGTCAGGAATCAAATAATCTGTAATAGTCTCATTCCATATTTGGCATTGACAGGTTTCATCAAGTTGTCTTAGTCTTCTAACTCTCCAGGAATCTAGCTCAAATTTGTTCACATGGTGGTTCTAAAAATGTCAGACAAGAAGTTGCAGGAATCAGGAGCCCTGGCTCCAAACTCATGCAACATCACTTACCCTGCCTTCTTTTGGTCAAAGCAAGTTATTTTGAATGCAAGCGATATGGAAATACACTCCTCTTGGGAGTATATACCTCTTCATGGAAGAAACAAGGAATCTGTGACCATTTGTAATCTCCTGTAGAGCAATCCATCTTTTTCAGATTCACAGCTAGAAGCAAACTGCACACCATTTACTAGTTATTTAAAAGTAAAAGACTTTAAATAAATCTTTTACTTATATTTACATAATACAATTATTTAAATATTTTATTAAAATTTAATTAGAATAAGTTTTAAATAAAATAAGTTAAAAGGCTCTATCTTCACCCTGAAGTCATCTTCCCCCACAAAATACACAAAAACTTTTTCATTCACATTTGAAATCATTCCCATACTGCACATTTCAATTTAAATAGCACCTACTCTCCAAAGCTTTTTTTAATCCCTCAATAGAGAATTACTAATCATTCTATTCTCAGAAATACCAAATCACTTTAAAAACATTTTGTCTTGCTCTACATATTGTGTTTTATGGTATATAAGAGTAATGATAGACATTTGTGTTTTCCATTGATTGATTTGAAGGAATTTTTTTTTTTTTTAACATAGGTTAAGATCTTATTTTTCTTTCTATGAGGAGAAACAATAACTAGACAACTTCTGGCACACAGTAGGTATGAATGATTTTGGCAAAAGAGTAAACATTGTTTTTAAGGTAATAATCTCCCAAACAATCTTTGATAGATACTCTCCCTGCCTAACTAGGCTTGCTAAAAACTCCTTTATGTTTTCAGGCCAAATCCACTCATTAGTGGTACATTACTGATCCCTCATGAGAGGTTGGTCAAAGATTAATTTTAAAATATTTCATCAGTTCAGTTCAGTCATTCAGTTATGCCCGACTCTCCGCGACCCCATGAACCGCAGTGTGGTAGGCCTCCCTGTCCATCACCAACTCCAGGAGTCTACCCAAACCCATGTCCATCGAGTTGGTGATGCCATCCAGCCATCTCATCCTCTGTCATCCCCTTCTCCTCCTGCCCCCCAATCCCTCCTAGCATCAGAGTCTTTTCCAGTGAGTCAACTTTTCACATGAGGTAGCCAAAGTATTGGAGTTTCAGCTTTAGCATCAGTCCTCCCAAAGAAATCCCAGGGCTGATCTCCTTTAGAATGGACAGGTTGGATCTCCTTGCAGTCCAAGGGACTCTCAAGAGTCTTCTCCAACACTATAGTGCAAAAGCATCAATTTTTAGGCACTCAACTTTCTTCACAGTCCAACTCTCACATCCATACATGACCACTAGAAAAACCATAGCCTTGACTAGATGGACCTTTGTTGGCAAAGTAATGTCTCTAATGTCTTTTCAATATGCCATCTAGGTTGGTCATAACTTTCCTTCCAAGGAGTAAGTGTCTTTTAATTTCATGCCTGCAATCACCTCTGCAGTGATTTTCGAGCCCAAAAAAAAAAAAAAAAAAAAAAAAAGTCAGCCATTGTTTCCAGTGTTTCCCCGTCGATTTCCCATGAAGTGATGGGACCAGATACCATGATCTTCGTTTTCTGAATGTTGAGTTTTAAGCCAACTTTTTCACTCTCCACTTTCACTTTCATCAAGAGGCTCTTTAGTTCCTCTTCACTTTCAGCCATAAGGGATGGTGTCATCTGCATATCTGAGGTTATTGATATTTCTCCCGGCAGTCTTGATTCCAGCTTGTGCTTCTTCTAGCCCAGCGTTTTTCATGATGTACTCTGCATAGAAGTTAAATAAGCAGGGTGACAATATACAGCCTTGATGTACTCCTTTTCCTATTTGGAACCAGTCTGTTGTTCCATGTCTAGTTCTAACTGTTGCTTCCTGACCTGCATATAGGTTTCTCAAAAGGCAGGTCTGGTGGTCTGGTATTCCCATTTCTATAAAATTTTGGTAAGTATGTTTTAAGCATCTCCAGCTAGAGATCTAGTCACCATTGGTTGGCATAAAGTAAACATAACCTGTGACCTTGTATGTTAATGATTTTAGTACAGGTTAGTTAAGCAAGGATTACCAGAAATAGTTACGTTCAATGAGAAAAGATGCAATTTCGAAAATGTGCTTATAAACCTTTAAAAATAAATCAACTTTTTTTCTCCCTGTCTATTTTATAGTCCCCAAAGCATTCGCTTTGAAGTGTAACATACAGAGGCTAAAAGAATCACACAACTACAGGGTTGAAAGAATCTTGTAAGTCATGTAAAATTTCTATATATATGAATTCAAAGTAATTGATGCCTACTTCAAGGGTGTCTACTATGGGCAAAGCATTTTACCAAATATATTAAAGATACAGCAGTGAATAAGAAACAAGAATAATGGATTTAATTTCAAACATATCATGGAAGAGACAGTTTTATGGTAGAAATGGAATTTGAACTGGGACTTGCAAGGGAATTTGGATTTGTATATATGAGAATGTTGGAAAGAGGACTCTATAAGGAATGAGCAAAGTTTACATTTAAGTATATAAGCAGACTGTGGTAGATGAAGAGTAGCATTGACATATATACACTATCATGTGTAAAATTCCTAGCTGTGGTGTCCAACTCATTGGAAAAGACCCTGGTGCTGGGAAAGATTGAGGGCAGAAGAGGGCAACAGAGGATGAGACGGTTGGATTGCATCACTGACCCAATGGACATGAGTTTGAACAAACTCCAGGAGATGGTGAAGAACAGGAAAGCCTGGCGTGCTGCAGTCCATGGGGTCATAAGGAGGCAAACATGACTTAGTGACTGAACAGCAACAACAACAATGTGTGAGATAGATAGCTGGTGCGCAGCTGCTGTATAACACAGAGAGGACAGCTCGGCACTCTAGACGACCTAGAGGGGTGGGATACGGGATAGGGTGGGAGGGAGGCTCAAGAGGGAGGGGACATATGTTTAACATACTTATGGCTTATTCATAGTCATATATGGCAGAAACCAATACAGTGTTGTAAAACAATTATCCTCCAATTTAAAAGGAGTTAAAATGTTAGTCAATCAGTCATGTCTGACTCTTTGTGACCCCATGGACTATAGCCTGCCAGACTCCTCTGTCCATGGAATTCTCCCGGCAAAATACTGGAGTGGGTAGCCATTGCCTTCTCCAGGGGATCTCCCCAACCTAGGGATCAAACCCGGGTCTCCTGCATTGCTGGCAGATGCTTTACCATCTGAGCCACCAGGAAAGCCCAATTTAAAAAATGGTATTAGAAAAAATATTATTGTATGTACTTCTGAATATAATTTTAAAATGAGTATATCATTCTTATGTTGAAGAATATATTATTGAAGAATATTTTAATAGTAACTTTCATGCATGCATATTCAGTCACTTCAGTTGTGTTCAACTCTTTGTGACCCTATGAGCTGTAGGCTGCGAGGCCCCTCTGCCCATAGGATTCTCCAGGCAAGAATACTGGAGCAGTTTGCCATGCCCTCCTCCAGGGGATCTCGAATCCATTTCTCTTGAGTCTCCTGCATTGCAGGCAGATTCTTACCCACTGAACCGCCTGGGAAGTCCTTCTAGATTCTATTCTCATGAATAAATTCTTCTCAGATCCACCCAGTCTCTTTATTCCTCGGTCCTTCGTCTCTATGTGCTGCCATAGACACTAAGGTAGAGGGAAATTATGTTTTCTCTAAAATGCTGCTAAGAGACCAAATGGGAACTGATTAGTTAAAACTCATGAAAAGAAACAAATTAACGAGAACTTAGACCAACAAAATATTTTTTATCTGGGAGGAGTATTTTAATACTATTGCTGTTTAGAATTGCAGTTGCATGGTAATAATACAAAAGTAGATTAATTTATAGTCATTTTTATTGGCATTTAAAAAGGATCTACTTTTATTGCCTACACCTGGGGCAAATTGCTCCCATCACCTTTATTTTATATTCATTGCAGTTCAATGTAGAAGACAGACTGGAAATTATGGCATAGTTTAACATGCACTGCGCCAAGGGTATAAAGAGGGACTGTGTCTACTGCAGCTACAGGTTCACACTGTCATCATTTCCCACTGCAGCTACAGGGATAAGGACTTCACTGGTCTGCCTTCAGTCCTTTCCCTGTCAGCCCCTCCTTCATGATGTTAGAAAGGTGATCTTACTACAACACAAATTTTTCATATTTTGTTGCTTAAGTCTGTTCATCTCACTGTTAAGAAAAAAAATTTGTGTGATTAAGAAAGTCCACCATTTTCTGCATCTTATCCAGATTAATCTTTTCCAACAGGTATTAATGCGTGCACACACACAGACCCTATGTTTCCATCTATTTATAATTACTTCTAAGTCCCAAGAAGAATTTGCAGCTTCTTTCTTTGTGCTCATCATTGCAATATTTATTTAAGTCAGGGACAAAATTTGCTGATATGTGTTAATGTTCCTTCCTCTACCTCTTCGAAACTAAAGATGAAGTTTTGCCAGCTCAGTCCTCACCTATTTGGTGATATAAAATAAAAAGAAGTTGAGAATACAAGAAACACAGTACACAATCCATTCTGTGGAGTTCTGCCCTGCAGATGAGAGGCCTTGCACCAAGTTTACAGAAGCAGAGCCCAGAACTGAGTTCACCTCTGAAGCTGACTGAGGCTCTGTGTAACCATTGCCCAAAGTCTCCCTGATCATCACCAGCAAGCTTCCTGACTCCAAATTAGGGGTCCACCCCAGTAGTCACCCTGTTAGTGTTGGTCAGCTCTTTGTGACCCTATGAACTGTTGCCCACCAGGGTCCTCAGTCCATGGAATTCTCCAGGCAAGAATAATGGAGTAGGTAGCCATTCCTTTCTCCAAAGGATCTTCCCAACCCAGGGATCAAACCCATGTCTCCTGCATTGAAAATGGACTTTTCACTGTTTGAGCCACCAGGGAAGCCTTATATTCACCCTATAGTACTCTAATCAATCGCATAAAGCCACCCTTCCAGCAGGATTTTTTTTTTTTTTGTCTTGAGGCTATAAAAATTTTCTACTAAACCACAAAAAGCATTGACTCTCCCTGACTGTCAGGAGGTGCCCACAGTATCTCTACTCATCATTCTTAATAAACTCATTCCTTTCTCCTGCTCTGTGTCTGGAAATTCTTTTCCAACCCATGCTCTGACTGCCACAACACATTGCTACCACATTTTCCTTTTTCCTCTTAGCTTTTTTTTTTTTATGGCAGAACAAGTAATAAAAAATAAAATGCTTCTATTTTGCAAACTTTAATCAATCTAAACAACAGTCATCCATGACTACTTAAATTATTCATGAAAGGATAACGGGTGAATCAGGCTAATAATATCTGATCCCACTGTCAAATCATAACATCATGCTGAGGCACCATATCACCATCTATGATGAGTTCTTATGAAAACCATTAGAAATGAATCTGACAGGTCTCTAGATCTAACTGCCAGCTTTCTGGGAAAATGGGAGATAAAGAAACCTTTTAATAAAATGTGGTACATATATACAATGGAATAATACTCAGTCATAAGAAAGAAGGAAATAAGACCAATTGCAGCAACATGGATGGACCTAGAGCTTATCACACAAGTGAAATAGGTCAGACAAAGAAAGACAAATACTCTATTATATCACTCATATATGGGAGATGTTTTTTAAAATGATACAAATAAACTTATTTACAAAACAGAAACAGATATTGAAAACAAACATTGTAACCAAAGGGAAAATATGGGGTGGGCGAGATAAATCAGGAGTTTGAGATTAACATGAGGAAAGTGAAAGTGAAAGTTAGTCACTCAGTCAATTCTGACTCTTTGAGACCTCATGAACAGTAGCCTCCCAGGTTCCTCTGTCCTTGGGATTTCCCAGCCAAGGATACTAGATTGGGTTGTCATTCCCTTCTCCAAGGGATCTTCCTGACCTGGGGATTGAATCAGGGTCTCCCACATTGGAGGCAGTTTTTTTTACCATTTAAACCACCAGATTATTTATCTTATATATATATAGAATACGTAACCAACAAAGACCTGTTGCACAGCACAGAGAACTGTGCTCAGTATTTTGTGATAATCTATATGAGAAATATCAATAACCTCAGCTATGCAGATGACACCACCCTTATGGCAGACAGTGAAGAGGAACTAAAAAGCCTCTTGATGAAAGTGAAAGAGGAGAGTGGAACCGTTGGCTTAAAGCTCAACATTCAGAAAACGAAGATCACGGCATCTGGTCCCATCACTTCATGGGAAATAGATGGGGAAACAGTGGAAACAGAGTCAGACTTTATTTTTTTGGGCTCCAAAATCACTGCAGATGGTGACTGCAGCCATGAAATTAAGAGATGCTTACTCCTTGGAAGGAAACTTATGACCAACCTAGATAGCATATTGAAAAGCAGAGACATTACTTTGCCAACAAAGGTCCGTCTAGTCAAGGCCATGGTTTTACCAGTGGTCATGTATGGATGTGAGAGTTGGACTGTGGAGAAGGCTGAGCACTGAAGAATTGATGCTTTTGAACTGTGGTGTTGGAGAAGACTCTTGAGAGTCCCATGGACTGCAAGGAGATCCAACCAGTCCATTCTGAAGGAGATCAGCCCTGGGATTTCTTTGGAAGGAATGATGCTAAAGCTGAAACTCCAGTACTTTGGCCACCTCATGCGGAGTTGACTCATTGGAAAAGCCTCTGATGCTGGGAGGGATTTGGGGCAGGAGGAGAAGGGGACGACAGAGGATGAGATGGCTGGATGGCATCAACTCGATGGACGTGAGTCTGAGTGAACTCCGGGAGTTGGTGATGGACAGGGAGGCCTGGCATGCTGCGATTCATGGGGTTGCGAAGAGTCAGACACTGAGCGACGGAACTGAGCTGATATGAGAAAAGAATCTGAAAAATAATGAATATATGTATATGTATAACTGAATCACTTTGCTGTACACTTGATACTAACATGGACTGTGGCTTACCAAGCTCCTGCATCCATGGAATTTTCTAGGCAGTAGTACTGGAGTGGATTGCCATTTCCTTCTCCAATGATACTAACACAACATTGTAAATCAACTATAACCCAATCAAATTTAAAAAAAAAAAGACAATAGCTTTCAGCACTCTGAAGCTAGAGAATCCTTGTCATAGAAAGGATGTTGGATCTTACTGTTTTCTCAACCCTTTCACCATCCCCAAAAGCCCCTCATTAAGATGGCTTGTTGTTGTTCGGTCACTATGCAGTATCTGACTCTGTGACCCCAGTGAACTCCAGCATGCCAGGCTCCTCTGTACTCCTCTATCTCCCAGAGTTTGCTCAAATTCATACATTGAGTCTGTGATGCTATCTAACCGTCTCATCTTCTTCTGCCCATGGCTTGACCAACCCCCCCCCCAGAAAAGATAATAAAATTATGTAGTTAGTAATTTTTAAAACAATGGAGATTTTACAATACAAATGATTTGATTTTCAATAACAAAATGGCAAGGGAAACAAAGACAAAGAGTGAAGAAACTGTAATCAAAAGATACAAACTATACATCTATGTAGGGATATTATTTTTATCCTGACTGCAGTCAAACCAACTGTAAAAATCATCATCATCATAATCATCATCATCGTCAAAGAGCTTTAAGAGAGATGTTTAGTGATAAGAAATTATCATAATTTGTAACAGTGATATTGTGGCTATGTTGAAAATAGTCTTCATATCTTTTAGAGATGCTCTCTGAATTATTAAATGATGAAACAATAAGAAGCCTGCTTACCTTTAAAATAACACATCGTGAAGGAGCTGTGTGTTGCACTAGATGAAGCAAATTTGGATATGCTGATAATTGTTGAAGCGAATGACAGAACTCATGGTCTCTCTTCAATTTTGTGTAAGATTTAAAATGAAACAATATTTTCAAAAATATTAATACATTTTGAGAAGTGGGAGAATGTTGACTCAGTGAATAACAGGAGGTGTGGCAAAGCTGAAAGCACTTCTGAGGTTAGTGAACAAGAATTTTTAGTGGCATCATTTTATCCCATTGTGTGACTCTGAAACAGTATTTGACTTCTTGGGTGGGAGATTAGGGTTGAAGTACAGAGAATTTTTGTATAAAAATGATTATCTATGTGTTTTCCTAATCCATCAGAATTTTTTGATGAAATACAGATAAGCAAGGGAGATTAAACCATTGGTGAGGATGTTAGTTAAAAGATGGACCTTACAAACTCAACTGGATTTTAAAAAATTGAGTGAATAAAAAATAAAGCAATAGATTGGGAAGTGGATAACTGAGTGGCCTCTAGTCTACAAATCTCATTAATCAAAGCATGATCTCAGAAAAAGTGGTTGTATATGCAATGTGGAAGGAATAGATAGTGTGGCCATAGAAAGCTATTCTTTTGATTTTAATAGTTTAGGTTTTAAAGAGAATCCAGAGGTCCAAAATCACTTGAATCTACTTATTCCAACTTTCTTGACTAAGGATTTGACTTCCATAGTGCAGACGTTGCTTCATGATTGATTAGTCACTCCCTCAGTGAAATCTCATGCAAATAACCCATGTTATTGTTGTTCAGTCACGAGTCATGTCTGACTCTTTGTGACCCAATGAACTGCAGCACGCTAGTTCATCTTGTCCTTCACTATCTCTCAAAATTTGCTCAAACTCATGTCCATTGAGTTGATAATGCCATCCAACCATCTTATCCTCTGTCGTCACCCCCTTCACCCCCTGCCCTCAATCTTTCCCAGCATCAGGGTCTTTTCCCATGAGTTGGCTCTTCATTTCAGGTGGCCAAAGTATTGGGGCTTCAACATCAATCCTTCCAATGAATATTCAGGATTGATTTACTTTAGGATTGACTAGTTTAATCTCCTTGCTGTCCAAGGGACTCTCAAGAGTCTTCTCTAGCACCACAATCAAAAGCATGGTACCTGACTAGATTACTCTTCATAAAACACTGCTTTCATGATTCTACTCCTTCACTCAAAACTTCCAGTCTCTTTCCCCAGATCATTTCCAAAATTCTTAGTCTGTTATTCCCAGCTTTCTCTTAACTGGCCATACTTTGTTCATTTCACCTTCCCAAACACTAACTCTCATCAGCCTCAGTTTCCATTAGACATATTGTCTTCCTGTTTTTTCTTTTCCATTCTCCTTATTCTTCAAACTTGAAATTCTCTTTTTCCCTAAGGCTTTTCATACCAAGTTAATCATCCCATCAAAGTCCAGATAATTACATCATAGCAAATATTGTGTGTGTGTCCTCAGTCAGTCATGTCCAGCTCTTTGTGACTCCATGGACTGTAGCCCGCCAGGCTCCTTCATCCATGGAATTTTCCAGCAAGATTACTGGAGAAGATTGCCATTTGCTACTCCAGGAGACCTTCCCAACCCAGCAACAGCAAAATGTTGTAAAAAGTGTTGAAAAGTCCACTGCATAGTAGCCATCTATAGCATAGTGATCATAATAGTGCCTACTTTAAGGATTGTAGTCAGGACTTAATGTAAGGCATTTTAAACAATGTTTGCATTGCTCAAAAACTTTAAACTGTTTATAAAAAAGACCTTCTTGCCATGATGCTATTCCTTCATTTGAATTCCTTTAGTAGAGATGTATAATTGTTATACTTCAAAATATTTCCACATAAGGCCTTAAGTTCATTCTGTAATTACATGAAAGAAGATTCATAATCTCTACTAGTCTTTTATTCATTACATTTAGGCTATATTTTGCTCAGAAGCCCCTGTTTTGCACCATTAGCTACTTAATAAATGCTTATGATTAATTGAATATTAAATATCTAAGTTAAATAATATAAGTGAATAAGTATACTAATGAATAGGGGAATGAATAAAAGAGATGAATCAAAGAAGCATGGATTTGTAAAGTGAAACTTCAGGAGAAATGAATGCTCTCAAATTCCCAGACTGTTCTACAGGATGCTAATTTTTCACTCAGGCTTCAACCTTGAGACTCCTGAGTTATGCCCTACCATTAATTATTTATCACCTTTCTGATTCATAAAACCAAAGCATATCTATTTTTCATCAATATACATCATTATAGCAGCTTCTTGTTTGTTACTAAAGTTAGTTTGTTCTACAGACTTTTGAGGAGATATGCTATTTTACAGAGATTTCAATCAACTATACTTCTATTAAAATATCTATTCAGAAACTAAAAAATATATAAACTTCAGAGATCTCATCTATAAACAGGAAAATTTTTAAACTCAGACGTCAATCAGTGTTGATATTTTTGGAACTTATTGTGTAAATATTTGCCCTAATTATCTAAGACTCAAATCCATCATATTAATGTGGTAAAACGGAATTATCTGAATGCAAATATACTTTGTGATTCTGCTAAAGAATATTTGGGGTGGGGGGCTTGCTATTGTTCCAAAGGCAATGTTTTCTCCTAAACTTTTATTTAATATTGTAATATCTGATTATTTTGAATGTGTAAAAATATTGACATCAAAGTGAAGTTTTTCTCTTTTCTTCAGTGAATGAGTTATCAGTTTTTTAATTGAGATATAATTCAATACCATAAAATTTATCCTTTTACAGTATACATTTCAGTAATTATAAGTATATTCACAAAGTGACAGGACCCTCATTATTATCTAATTCAAGAACACTTTTCTCATCCCATAGAGTCCATACCCATTAGTAATCATTTCCTAGTACCCTTCCCCCTTCCTCGCCCTGCCAGCCACATGGCTAAGCTACTTTTTACTAATCTAGTTTCAGTTTCCATGGATTTGCCCATTCTAGACATTTTACGTGTATGGAATCATATAATGTGTTGCCTTTTATATGGAGATCTTTTCATTTAGCATAGGTTTTCATTTATCATTCACTTTTATTTTCAAAGTTTATGGATATTGCATCAGGAATAGCATTTCATTTTTCTTTTCAAGGATGAATATGAATATAGAATGTTTGTTTACCCATTCATCAGTTAATGGACATTGGGTTGTTTTAAATCTTTGGTTCTTATAAATAATGCTGCTATGAATATTTACATACCAGTTTTTGAATAAATATATATTTTCAGTTCTCTTGGGTATATACTAAGGGATAGAATTACTGGATCATAATATATCTATGTTTAACTTTTCGAGGAGCTCCCCAACTCTCACTCAAAATGGCTACACCAGTCTACATTCCTACTAGCAGTCCACGAAGGCTCTCGTCTCCACATCCTTGACAACACTTGTTATTATCTGTGTTTTTGATTACAGCCATCCTAGTAGCTATAAGGTGGTATTCTATTGTGGCTGCACTTATCATGTGCCTAATAACTAATGATGTTGAATACCTTTTTATTTTGAGCTTGTTGGACATTTGTGTATCTTCTTTAGAGAAAATACTCAAGTTCTGATTTTTAAATTGGATTATTTGTCTTTTTGTTAGCTTGTAAGATTTTTAAATATGTTCTGGATACTAAATCCTTATTAGATAAAGGACTTGTAAGTCCTCAAATGTTTGTACCAATATGTCTCCTAGTCATTGTTAAGGGACTTTTGCACATGTTAGGGCGTGCCTTCAACACAGAGACAGAGTCTTACTCCATTTTGGCCTTCATTTTCTGCCTCCACAGGGCCTGAAAGTCAGCCAGTAGTGAGAGATTAAGGCAGTCTTAGGTCTCTCCTAAGCATGTACGCAGCCCTGTACATGCCGTTTCTAGGATTTCACAGAATACTACCCATGCATGTGACCTTGTAGTTCCCCAGAAAAACATTGGTGCTTTCAAAGTCTCCTATGGGCATCTCACCCTCCAGTTTTTCCTTTTGTTTTGATCAGTTTGTCATTTGCCCCAACTCATTGCTTCAGGTAGCTGTGATGATAAATAATGCCACTTATATTTTCAACAACACCCTCAGGAGAAGACTGTTCACCTTGTTAGATGTCTGAACCAGGTCAAAGAAAATAAGTCCTGCCAGTGGGATTTTCCAGGAAACCAAGGGAATTGCATTTTGGAGGCAATCTAGCCCCGTTTCATTCCCTCTAGAAGATTCTAGGCTGCTAGTTTCCACTTTTATTATGGGCTGTTGGTTCTCAAGGTTACCACAAAACTAGTAGAGAGGGACCTGGTACTAATGAAATTTGAAATGCCATAAACCTCACTATTTAAAAAAAATGAGATTTCATAAAATCCTGAATAAAGACTACACAAATTGTTGCAAGTGTCTGACTCTTTGTGACCTTTTGGACTGTAGGCCACCAGGCCTCTGTCCATGGGATTTTTCAGGCAAGAATATGGGAGTGGGTTGCCATTTTTCTCCTGCAGGGGATCTTCCCAACCCAGGGATCAAACCCACTTGTCCTGTGTCTCCTGCATTACAAGAGGATTTTTGAACCGCTGAGCCAGCCAGGAAGCCCTAGTTTCCAAATTTTAGAAAAGTTGACCGTTGATCACTGTTGCCAATCTAATTGCTTTTATGGAGGAGGAGAACTTTTGGAGGTTTTTTAATGCATTCCTGCCCTATAAGTGTTTTGAAATTAAATACAATTATAATGTCTGTCTTCTTCTGGGAAAATTTATTCACAAATAGGAAAGCAAACATTTTCTTTGCATAGACAATCTGTGCTCATCCAATGGTATTACAGGGTCAAGTCATTCCGTTCATTGTTTTCTCAGAAGCCTCAGTTCAAATTCAACATAATTCAACTTCTATGGAACAGAGACCACAGGAATAATCATTTTCCTCTTTTTTCTTGCTTCTTGATTTTATCACTCTGAGATTTTATTATAATTTCATGATGAATTATGTACCATGCAAACTAAAACTGTCTGGTGCAATAGCATAAATCAAAGAAGATGTGATATGTTAAAAGTTGGATTTCTCATAGCAAAAATCTGGCAGCCCTGATATAATGATAATAAAAACATGGACTGTTGATCTAGACTTTCTTTCCTGGACAATAAATGATTCTGTTCAGTTCAGTTACTCAGTCGTGTCCAACTCTTTGTGACCCCATGGACTGCAGCACGCCAGGCCTCCCGGTCCATCACCAATCCCAGAGCTTGCTCAAACTCATGTCCATGGAGTCGGTGATGCCATCCAGCCATCTCATCCTCTGTCGTCCCCTTCTCCTCCTGCCCCCAATCCCTCCCAGCATCAGGGTCTTTTCCAATGAGTCAGCTCTTCCCATAAGGTGGCCAAAGGATTGGAGTTTCAGCTTCAACATCAGTCCTTCCAATGAACACCGAGGGCTGATCTCCTTTAGGATGGACTGGTTGGATCTCTTTGCAGTCCAAGGGACTCTCAAGAGTCTTCTCCAACACCACAGTTCAAAAGCATCAATTCTTTGGCACTCAGCTTTCTTCACAGTCCAACTCTCACATCCATACATGACTACTGGAAAAACCATAGCCATGACTAGATGGAACTTTGTTGACAAAGTAATGCCTCTGCTTTTTTAATATTTTTATTACATTTTAATTAATATTTAATTAACATTTTCTAAACAGCATAATAATTACTTCCCTCCATACCTAGAAATCATGTACCTGCTGATAGAGGCTGAGCCAGAAGCTGCAACACTTATTAATACATCCAATCACTTCAAAAGAGCTCATGTCTTCGTCTTGATTAGATAGGCTGTAGTAAAAACTTTGCTGTTTATAATAGTCACCTTTCTCGAAACACTTGTCAGTGGAGGAACTATATAGCTTGGAAAGTTCTATTAAAGGAACAAAACCACCAATTGTGCCAGTGGAGATGCAAGTTCAAAGCATTGGTTTATGGATGAAGACCTAATTCATTTTGAATAGGGAGTGTATGTCTGTGTGTGGATTGGCTTGTAAAAAGATAGTATAATGTCATTTTAGAAACTTTAAAAAAATTTTTTAGATAGTCCTTTTCAGTTTGAAGCCCAGAGTATTTCTGATATCACAGTAATAAACTCTCAATCCAGTTAACTCATTAGCATATTTGATAGGCTGCTTTCTCACAACCCCCTCATTACTTGAACAACCTTGGGCTTTTTTTCCATTTGAAATGAAAAGAATACAAATGTAGGGGTAAAGCAGTCATTTTATAATCACATAGAACTGCTCATAAGCAGTGTTAGCAATATTTTGGCATAAAATTTTGAATCTACCCATCACAAAGCATACTAGTTAAATCCATCCCATGTCAAACTAGAATTTCCCTAATGGTAAATAAATTGCCACTGAAAATGCCATTTCTTGCCACCTGGAGACACCTTGCTTCTAACAATTATCCTGCAGTTTTATATAAAGAATACTTATTATCTCAAGGAAATATATGTTATTATTTCTAGAGTTGAAAACAACAAAATATTGCTAAACCTTTAATGCCCTAATGTTTAACTGAAAAACCTTAAACAGTTTTTTCTTCTTAGATTCTTCCATTTGATAGGGAAAATCACCTGCAGATGGAAAGTAGACAAAATTTACCTTCAAATGAGGGTGAAATTTCCATTTCATGTGTGCTCTTGTCAGTGTTTAAATACTGAAACAGATGCATTTATAACACAGTTAGGAACATCATTAAAAGTTTGATTCCAAACAATCACATTTTCCTATAATGTTAAAGTGTGCTTTTTCATCATATCCATCACTGTCTTTGTCCTCTATTTGCAAAATGTCATATCTTGTATGTTAAACTGTCATTCCATTAACTTCTTTTTTTTTAAATTTATTTTTCTTTATTTTTATTTTTTTAAATTTTTTTTATTTTTTAAATTTTAAAATCTTTAATTCTTACATGCGTTCCCTATTAATGTAAAAATACCCTATAAGTTGACTTGCTTAATTGGTTTTTGAAGTTCTAGGTTTTTATAATAATGTATTTTTTAAAAAAGCTAGATAGTAGATAGAAACCTAGCTAGAGAACTATTAGTTTTTTTGTTCTCAAATCTATACCCATTATTTTATTTCTATATCCATCCATCCATTCATTCATATATTGTTGGTTTTTTAAATTTTTTCCAAATTTTTTTATTTGACAACCAAATGAAACATTGATGCCACAGTGACAATTAACCAAAACATGGTAGACTCACACATTTTTTTTAATCAATAAATAATTCTGAGTATAAAGAAAGCTAATAAAATAGAAACACAGATGCCCAGGAGCACATGTGGATCTCAACTGATCTGAGAGTAAAAGGGAGGTCTACCAGAAGACATTTGGCCTACATTTAGTTGGAATTTTCTAGACAGGAATTGAAGGGAATGACACAGTGGTTTTGCAGCAGAAATAGTATTTTCAAATTCAAGAGAGAGCCTTAGAAGAATGAGAAAGAAGAAAAATGCAGAAGGCAGAATGTAGAGATGAAGCTGCAAAAGTCAGCAGAGACCTGAGCCTTTTAAGCCACATAAAAGACTAGATTTTTCCTAGAGACAATGGAAAGCCAATGAAAGTTTGGAAACTTAAGGGTTCATGAACAAAATGCTTTTAGACTTTCACTGTGGTTACAGGAAAAGGAAAGTAGGAGTTTATGTAGGACCAGTTGGAATTGTATTGCAGTAACACAGGGCAGAGATTATCTATTTAATCCCCTTCATGAATCACAGCCTTATTATGCAAAAGATCTTGCATAACTCATTGAACTATGAACTATGTGATGTAGGGCCTCCCAAGATGGACACATAGTAGAGAGTTCTCACAAAATGTCGTCCACTGGAGGAGGGAATGGCAAACCACTCCTGTATTCTTGCCTCGAGAGACCCATGAACAGTATGAAAGAACAAACATATATAACACCAGAAAATGAGCCCCCAAGGTCAGAAGACATCCAGTATGCCACTGGGGAAGTGTTAGTTGCTCAGTCGTGTCTGACTGTTTGTGACCCCATGGACTGTAGCCCACCAGACTCCTCTGTCCATGGAATTCTCCAGGCAAGATTACTGAAGTGGGTTGCCACATCCTCCTCCAGGGGATCTTCCTGATCCAGGGATCAAACCCAGGTCTCCAGCATTGCAAACAAATTCTTTTCCATCTGAACCACCATGGAAGGACAGAGGGCAATTACTCAGGAAAGAATGAAGTTTCCGGGCCAAAGAAGAAATGATACTCAGTTGTGGATGTGTCTGCTGGTGAAAGTGAAGTCTGATACTGTAAAGAACAATATTGCATAGGAACCTGGAATGTTAGGCCCATGAATCAAGGTAAATTAGATCTGGCCAAGAAGGAGATGGCAAGAGTGAACATCAACATTTTAGTGAACTAAAATGGACAGGAATGGGTGAATTTAATTCAGATAACTATTATATCTATTACTGTGGGAAAAAAGATCCCTTAGAAGAAATGGAGTAGCCCTCATAGTCAACAAAAGAGTCTGAAATGCAGTACTTGGATGCAATCTCAAAAACGACAGAACAATCTTGGTTTGCTTCCAAGGCAAACCATTTTATATGACAGTAATCCAAATGTATACCCCAACCAATGATGCCAGAGAAGTTGAAGCTGATGGATACTCTGATGACCTACAGACCTTCTAGCATTAACACCAAGAAAAGATGTCCTTTTCATCACAGGGGCCTGAAATGCATAAGTAGGAAGTCAAGAGATACCTAGAATAACAGACTAATTTGGCCTTGGTGTACAGAACGAAGCAAAGCAAAGGTTAAGAGAGCTTTGTCAAGAGAACACATTGGTCTTAGCACACAAGAGGTGAATGTACATGTGGTTGTCACCAGATGGTCAATACTGAAATAAGATTAATTTTCTACTTAAACAGAGTGCTAAATACTGGATATAGATAGAAGTGAAGTAGTGGAAAGACCCAGGGCTGTAAAGAGTATATTCTTTTCTTAGAATATCTCAGCACATCTGATATAAATGTGTCTAGTGGGCTTCATCCTTTCAGAAAGCTTTTATATCTATGATAACAACTTTCAATGATTATTAAAACTTCAAGTAAAATAGCAGCAGATGCAAATGAAATTCCACTGCAGTTATTCACTACCAACTGGCAAGTCACTAAACTATTTGGAATTAACTCTTCCTTGGCTACACAGTGGAAGCCCACAATATCTAGATAATACATATACAAAGTCCTCATAAACTAACAGATAGAAATAGTGCTATTATTAACATAATTTAAAGTAGGTTAGCAGCAATACTTATGCACCTGGAGCAAAATAGGTGTGTAGAGATGGGGAATAAACTATTCTTAAAGAGACATTTGGAAAGGAAAAATTTAATACTCAATTGCACATTCTAAGTCACAGTCTGTTGGCTGTTTCATCTACTTGTCACATCAAACATCTGCAGGAATCCCATTAGCCTGAATAAAACACCTTAGAGGATAGCTTTGCAACTATAATGCCAATAGCTCTTTTTTTTTTTTTTACTGCATTTAATGTGAACATCACATTTCCTTCCCTTCCTGTGAAGACTACCAGAAAGCTGACCCAACACTGTCCAGCTGCTCCATCTATAATACACATGTCATTTATATCATGTGTCTCCAGGGCCTTAAAAAGGCACATTCAGTGCTCCAAGTGTTCCTAGTTAGTAAGCATACTTTACATTTTTGTTTACTGGCAATGCTCATATATCTTTGATAATGGTAAAAAAATAATTACCTCTAAATTAAATGACTGTATAATTTCCTGGCATGAATCCATGTTTTCTGAGTTCCCAGTTAGGAAATAAACTAAATAATTATGGATTGGCTTTGAATATTCTCATTTAAATTGTTCTTTGCTAGAAGAGTAATTCTAAATGGCTACATACAAATACCTTCTGTTTATTTGAGAAGATGAGACCATTGGAGTGTTTCTCTGGATTTATGTAAATTACATCTATCCATTGGATAGATTTCAAACATAAGCAGTATCAGATATGGGATGCCAGGTTATGCATAAAAGCTGCTTTTTATTTGATTGCCAAAATCTTTATATCTTTCTTGATGGAGCCTTAGGCATTAGCTTCAGCCAGCAATTTTTTAAGTCACAGGCTAAAGGCAGACATGCCTCTGATCCTAAAAATGTATCAGTTAATGTCGCTGGAGGTGGTAGGAAAGGAGTTTTTCCATGCGCTCACTGCCTGCCCTGTTTGAGCCTGCTACTTTATTCATCATCACCTTTAGTCCATCTGGCAATGCTTCTCTCTCTATTCATAGCTTTGCATCCATGATGTCCTCGCCCAGCCTGATTATGTTTGACAAATATTCTCTAAAAACAACTGCTGAAACCTATTTGGTAGAATCTCACTTCCTTGTCTCTAGACATCCTGATTAAATCTACTCTCTTATTTATTTTGATTTATTGTTGTTACTCAGTTGCTAAGTCATGTCTGATTCTTTGCACCCCATGGAGGGTAGCAAGCCTGGCTCCTTTGTCCTCTGTCTCCCCGAGTTTGCTCAAATGCATGTCCCTTGAGTCAGTAGTGCTCTGTAACCACCTGATCCTCTGTCACCCCTTTCTCCTCTTACCTTCAATCTTTCTCAGCATTAAGGTCTTTTCCAATGAGTCAGCCGTTCACATAATGTGGCAAAGAATGTTCCACAGTTTATTGTGATCCACACAGTCAAAGGCTTTGGCATAGTCAATAAAGCAGAAATAGCTGTTTTTCTGGAACTCTCTTGCTTTTTCGATGATCCAGTGGATGTTGGCAATTTGATTTCTGGTTCCTCTGCCTTTTCTAAATCCAGCTTGAACATCTGGAAGTTCAACAGGAAGACATTGAGTAATGCTGTAAGCAGGATCTTCCTGTAGCTTGCAACTTCCTTTTTTTTTTTAGCAGTTTAATGAATAGCTCTCCACGTCAGTAAGTAAAGAACTTACTGTTCTGAATGTGTCATATTTCATAATTTGTAGTTTAAGGTAGGTTATTGGTGAATATCAAACCTACCTCCAGATTTATCATTACAAAAAATACTAATGTGAATATCCTGTGTATATATAACAATATTCTTAAATTTTTTTCTTGAAATAGTTTCTTAAATGTGGGATTTCTGATCACTGAGTTAGATGCATTAGACATTTGTCTAAATGCATTAGACATTTTACTTTATCTTGCTAAATTAATTTTAATGAGGTTATACTTGTTGCCTAATTATATCTTTTCTCTAGTGATTATCAACATGTGATATTGCTAGTATTTAAAAATTATTTTTAATATGATAGTAAATATAGTCCATAGCTTTTTAATTTGCATGTCCATTACTACGTTAATTAAATTTTGTGTTTTACATAGTGACTCAGCACATATTTTGATTTCCCCACTCTTTTTTTCCTCAGGCCAATAGTAGTATTCTGTCTCAACGGAATACTTATTTCTTCAATGTTTTGCAGTGTCTTTATGAACTCTTGCCTGATATTTAAATGAAAAAAGAATAAAGTTACATAATTAATCAATGACATTATAATTTCATTTTGTCCATCTTATCTTTAAAGAGATAGTGGGGTGGGAGATGTGCTTAATTTGTATTTTTCTATGAAATTAGAGATTTGTTTACCTGACCAACTTAGAAAATCATTTTGAAGTATCATTTTTTCTGCTCCAACTATTCTGCCTTATTTGTCAAGATAGTGAAGGACAGGGAACTCTGACGTACTGCAGTCTACGGGGTGGCAAAGAGTCAGACATAATTTAGTGACTGAATAACAGCAGTAGAAAAATAGTTGATAAAGTATAATTTCCAAGATTGTAACATTTGCACGCTTAAGAACACTTATACATTGTATTTATAATGTGCATATTCACATGACCCAAGTTTTAAAAGATTTTATGTTCTTTTTTTTCAGTTGTGTTGCAATTTTTAAATTTTATTTATTTATCTGGTAATATAAACATCCAGTGTTTTAAAGCATTACATGTTTTAGACAGTAATTTTACTTTATCTGCAGTATTTACACAAAAACACATTATATGCAGACAATCACATTATAGATCACTAATACTCTCCATTTAATTTTATTTTAATCTGTCTTTTCTGTGCTTTGCATCTCAGAGTCAATAACTCTTTTCTCCCACATTACATGCCCTGTCAACTTTTGTGTGTCTGAGTAATTTTAAACAAAATCCTATTTACCATCGCATGCTTGATTTGACTTACGCTTGTTGACGCTAAGATGATTAGTCTTATATTTTGTATGTATAAAATAAAAAAATTCCTTTGAACACTGCCTATTAAAGTCAGCATTTTACCTCTATTATCTTATATTATTTAAAAATTGTCTAACAAAAAGAATGCAGGGATGATAATAAAGCATTGTCATGAGCCCTCAGCAGTTGGAAGAGATTCTGGTACTGATGCTGGATGAAGGCATAGAAAACCTGGCTGCATCTATGCAATTTAAAAATTGCAGTCATGGTTAATGTGTGAAAAATCCATTCAAACAATGAGTGGTTTTATAAATACACTGTTAAATCATCTCCTTAGCAACATGTTTTCTCTTGTTTCTATGTTCTCTCTTTTGGATCATTTACACATACTAAGCTACAAAGAAAAATTTATCAAGGCAAGTTAAAAGATCATTTTCATCTAAAATGCTTATACATGAGTAATTAACACCTGAAATTACATTTAGATAATAGGGAAAAGTGGAAAAAAAGACTTCTGGTGAGATCTCTTATACTCACAATCTTCCTGGAAAATCAGGATTGTGTAATAAAACATCAAGATATTTCTAAATGCTTCTGCCCAGCACATGTGAATTAAGAAGGCAACAGCAGGTAACTAACTCATCTTTGAGAAGAAAATCTTCAATTACCTAAAGCCAAAAACATTCAATTACTTCTACCTACCCTTTCTCTTAGATCTTTCTGTTTCAAACTAATTTCACTTTGTTTTTCTTAAAGGAATTTTATCTTCCATGAAAATATGCTAAATATTTATCTTTATATCTCACATGAGGTAGAAATAATAAATCATTCTTTAGTCAAGTAAAATTTTAATTTTGCTCTCTTAACCATTAGAAATTTTTATAGTTTATATCTTATATTCTTGAAATTTCTGATATTTATTGAATTAATTCTTGATATTGTTAATATAATTTTGTATGCCATTTAAATGACCTGTTTGAGTATTTCAGGGGATGCTTTAGTTTCTTTGATTGTCTGTCTTGTCTTTAAGAAAGTTGAAAATTCTTCCATTTTAATAATTGTTAACATTGCTCTTGTACCCAATGATGGAATGTTAACAAGAGAGAACTGTATAATTCAAAGCTACATTATAGTAGAACATGTGATCAAAATAAATTGTAATAATTAAGTGATTTGCAAAACATTGATTTAGTATGTACTTTCTCTTTACCACACAGACCAGTTCTCTTGGCCTCCTCTTTTTCCACACACCACTTCACTGACAGATATATTTGAGTTTCGTTGATACCCCAGCTCTATCCCTCCGCACGTGATCTTGCCCTTATTCTTCCAGGGCTCGTTCTGTCATATGGTCATGCCATGGCTTCCATTCCTCAGTAAACCTTTCAGCCTCTTCAGTGAACCCGTAGGAACCACAAGTCCTCTGAGAAGACTAACATGCTGTTCAGAGAGATGCAGGAAACATAGGCTTAGCCTTCCTCCGATTCCATTATTTTGACTCCATCTGGGTCCTATTGGCCACAATCTATTTAGCAGTAATGTTCAGTACCTATGCATATTCATAAGAAGAGGGTTTATTCCCCTAATTCAGAAGTTTTTAGATATAGATATCTCAGTCTTAGCAAAGGATTTAATTCTTCATTACTCCATAGACACTGATTTCTCTTCCTTCCCCTTTCTCTCTGTCTTCTTTCACTCCATTCTTTTATAAAACTGGCTTCCTTGTTTTGCAAAAAACTGGTACCTGAGTTGTAAGTAACTCTCTTGTGTTTTTCATTTTCTTATTACATGGTTCATGGAGCAGAAAAAAGAGAAGTCTGAAATAAAAGAATTTTAGAAGGTCCTGTCCTAAGGTGAAATTTAATTCAATTTATTGAATTGATATTCAGTTTAATTATTTGAACATCAGTTATAAAATGAAGCCTAGAAAAAATATTTCTGGTAAATTCATCTTTTGCTTTGATTGGTGGTGGTAGTGGTGGCAGGGAGATTCCTTGCTAAGGTGTTCACAGTTTATTCTCCACTCATATGATATTTTGAACATTACACAGATTTACTAATTATGTTATCACTGCCTATTAAAATTCTATGTTCCTAGTCAATGAATTGTAAAAGCTGGTAAAAGAAATAATTATTTAAATGCTGAGAGAGAAAGGACAATAATATAGCATTATAGTGAGGCTCAAATAAAGAAAATCAAGGTATCATTTTATATTGTAGGATGATAGCCACAAAGTCAGAAACAGAAGTGTGAGGGGAAATCAGTAAAACATAGAAAGCTCTAGAAAAAAAGAAATTGCTGAGAAAAGACAATACAACAGAGGAAATGCAAAAGGAAAAAAAGAAAATAATGTTAAGGCAAAAGAGAATAGTTTAAGAAGGAGAATGAGAAGTGTCAAAAAAAAAAAAGAAAGGAAAGAACAAAGGTGGAAGAAAAGTAGAGAGGAAAAATAAGGAGAAAAGAAGCAAAGAACAGATGAAATACTGACTGTTTCAGATCAAATGTGCTTTAACTGGATACAGATGGAAAGAACGATATAATATCCAATCTTTTATTTTATATAAAAACAATTGTACTGGAAAGATACAGTATAAGTTCATTTGTGTCATATTTAGAATCCACAAATGGGTGATATTATACGGTATTTATCTTTCTCTTTCTGAGTTACTTTGCTTAGTGTATGGGGCTCCCCTGGTAGGTCAGATGGTGAAGAGTCTGCCTGCAATGCAGGAGACCTGGGTTCTATCCCTAGGTTGAGAAGATCCCCTGGAGAAGGAAATGGCAACCCACTCCAGTATTCATGTCTGGAAAATCACATGGACAGAGGAGCCTAGCAGGCTACAGGGGTCGAAAAGAGTTGGACATGACTGAGCAACTAACACTTCCACACTTCATAGTGTGTATGTATATAGTATATGTATGTGCATGTATATGAATTCAAGGATGCTTCCTCTGGTAATTTTCAGTTATATTTTTGTAAATGACAAAGTGATTACATAATTGGAGCTTTCTCAAGGAGTTAACACAGAAGAAGGTAGAGATTCATTTCAATTCCACAGTTTGAGGCTTTGAAAAGAGAGACCTGCCTGATTTGAAACAATTAAATGATTAATTAAGTTTTCCCACCAGAGTAAAACCTCTGCTATTAAAATTAAAATTTGTTTTATCAGGGAATATCTGTCTGTAACCTCTATAATATTAATATTAATAGTCAAATGAAAAAAGATTCATGAAAGAACATAGCCCACAGTAGAAATAGAGACCATTTATTTCAGTAGAGGCTGAGATCTAGAGCTTAAATTATTTCACAAATACAGTATAAGACATCTTCATAATGACTGAAACAAAGGAAGTTTCAAATGGCCAGAGAAAGTATTGTAAAGGTTTCATGATTAGTTAAAAGATGCATTTAAGGTTTTTTCTGTTGTTATGTAATTAACATTTGCTAATGACTTAGGATCACTGTGATTAATGGGCCATTCTCTCTGCAAATTTGTTTTCTGTGCTAGAAGAAGAAATACTAAGCCTCACTGTTGCAAAAAAATAATTAAGGTGAAAACAATGACTATACAAAGAATAAAAGCAAAATCTGTCAAAATAGCTCTAGAGCAAGTCCAGAAGGAGCCCAGCTCTCTTTCTGGA
Source organism: Capra hircus (assembly GCF_001704415.2). Lineage (NCBI taxonomy): Eukaryota > Metazoa > Chordata > Mammalia > Artiodactyla > Bovidae > Capra > Capra hircus. The sequence goes on along the minus strand of NC_030813.1, from coordinate 63,375,358 downwards.
TGTTGTCTCTGACAAGAAACAAGGGAGAAAAGCTTTGCTGACACTCACCGGAGATTTTAATTTATTTCATCAGAAGCACTTCCAAGATCACTGATTTGTAAAATGTGCCCATAGCTGAGCCCTCAGGACCACTTCCAAAGAACAACGTATCATTTTCCTCTTTGCCAAATCTGTTTATTTATTATTGAATTTGCACAATGTGCTCATCCCCCTGGCCTCAGGACAGGTTTTTTTTGTTTCGTTTTTTTTTTTTTTTTTTTTTTTTGAAAGCCATTAAAAAGAATCCCAGCTATTCTGTCTTAGCACTGGAAATTGTAAGGAAAACACATATAGATACAAACACAAATGCTTATATGCTCCAGGAAAAAGTACTTGTAAAACCAGATGAACCTCTTGGTGCTGATGCAAGAGGTGTTGCCTGTGGAATGGCTTTGTGCCTGACATCAGAATTGGAGAACAAGGAATGCAAATTTGAATTCTGTCTCTCAGACACCTGGGCCCTCTATGAGTGATGGAGTGTGGGTTGACATGAGATTAGGTGATAGCTCAAATCCTGTTCCTCTGCTTGCCACAAGAACCAGCTGCCACAGGCACCGCAGAGCTGCCTGTTCCCATTGGGCTGCAGTGAATGGCTTCTGGACAGGAGGAAGAGCCATGAAAACAGACATAGTTTCTGCTTTCCTCTTCTATCTTAGTCCCTCAGATATTTGCAGGAGTGAGTTCATGCCTGTTGGTTCAACATAGCTCAGTCACTTCACTGAGCTTCACGTTAACTTTGCTAAGTGTCTAAATGTATCATTGGTTCAGCAGACTTCTAAAATCTTACCAGTAAAAAGGAAATGAATAATATAAGGCAAATTATTGGTTTGCTAATTCATATTACTCTTTCATGAACCCTTGAAAAATGAGATGCTCTCAGGCCAAGGAGAGCAGCTCATAAATGCAGCTCACTCTGCTTGCCTACTAGCTAACTGTCTCCCTGGGGGACTCTTGATAACTGACCTAAACCCTAGATCAAAGAGAGTCGGGAAGAAGAGAAGGGAGAGAATCTGTAAGTTTAAGCCTGTGGCACCAGTTCTGAAATTGAGCCACAGAGGCAACACACCAAGGCCTTGTATCATAAATTAGATTGTATCCACACTACCCACCAACTCATATATTAAAGTCCTGGTATTTCAGAATGTAACTGATATGGTCTTTGAAGATGAAATTAAGTTAAAATGATTTCATTAGGGTTCAGGTGGTACAGATGGTAGTGGATGAAAAATTACTAATAGGAAACATTAAGGAAAAAGTACGGATTCTAGCTAACATGACTGAGTAGAATTCTTGCTGAAGGCAGGCTAGGATGATTAGACACTGCCTGGGGGAAATGATCAGTTCGGTTCAGTTGCTCAGTTGTGTCTGACTCTTTGAGACCCCATGGACTGCAGCACGCCAGGCCTCCCTGTCCATCACCAATTCCCAGAGCTTCCTCAAACTCATGTCCACTGAGTCGGTGATGCTATCCAACCATCTCATCCTCTGTCATCCCCTTCTCCTCCCACCTTCAATTTTTACCAGCATCAGGGTCTTTTCAAATGAATCAGCTCTTCATATTAGGTGGCCAAAGTATTAGAGTTCATCTTTCCGTGTCCTGTTTTGACTTTTCATACTGTTCATGGGGTTCTTAAGGCAAGAATACTGAAATGGTTTGCCATTCCCTTCTCCAGTGGACCACATTTTGTAGGAACTCTCCACCGTGACCTGTCCATCGTGGATGGCCCTACACAGCATGGCTCATAGTTCCACTGGGTTAGACAAGGCTGTGGTCCATGTGATTAGATTGGTTAGTTTTCTGTGATTGTGGTTTTCAGTCTGTCTGCCCTCTGATGGAGAAGGATAAGAGGCTATGGAAGCTTCCTGATGGGAGAGACTGGGGGAAACTGGGTCTTGTTCTGATGGGCAGGGCCATGCTCATTAAGTCTTTAATTCAATTTTCTGTTGATACATGGAGCTGTGTTCCCTCCCTGCTATTTACCTGGGGCCAAACTATGGCGGAGGTAATGAAGATAATGGTTCAGTTCAGTTCAGTCACTCAGTAGTGTCCGACTCTTTGTGACCCTGTGAATCACAGCAAGCCAGGCCTCCCTGTCCATCACCAACTCCTGGAGTTCACTCAAACTCATGTCCATCAAGTCGGTGATGCCATCCAGCCATCTCATCCACTGTTGTCCCCTTCTCCTCCTGTCCCCAATCCCTCCCAGCATTAGAGTCTTTTCCAGTGAGTCAACTCTTCATTTGAGGTGGCCAAATTATTGGAGATTCAGCTTTAGCATCAGTCCTTGTAATGAACACCCAGGACTGATCTCCTTTAGGATGGACTGGTTGGATCTCCCTGCAGTCCAAGGGACTCCCAAGAGTCTTCTCCAACACCACAGTTCAAAAGCATCAATTTTTCAGTGCTCAGCTTTCTTCACAGTCCAACTCTCATATCCATACATGACCACAGGAAAAATCATAGCCTTAACTAGATGGACCTTTGTTGGCAAAATAATGTCTCTGCTTTGTATATGCTATCTAGGTTGGTCATAACTTTCCTTACAAGGAGTAAAGGTCTTTTAATTTCATGGATGCAATCACCATCTGCAATGATTTTGGAGCCCCCCAAAATAAAGTCTGACACTGTTTCCACTGTTTCCCCATCTATTTCCCATGAAGTGATGGAACCAGATGCCATGATCTTTGTTTTCTGAATGTTGAGTTTTAAGCCAACTTTTCCACTCTCCTCTTTCACTTCCATCAAGAGGCTTTTTAGTTCCTCTTCACTTTCTGCCATAAGGGTGGTGTCATCTGCATATCTGAGGTGACTGATGTTTCTCCCAGCAATCTTGATTCCAGCTTGTGCTTCTTCCAGCTGAGCGATTCTCATGATGTACACTGCACATAAGTTAAATAAGCAGGGTGACAGTATACAGCCTTGACATACTCCTTTTCCTATTTGGAACCAGTCTGTTGTTCCATGTGCAGTTCTAACTCTTGCTTCCTGACCTGCATACAGGTTTCTCAAGAGGCAGGTCAGATGGTCTGGTATTTCCATCTCTTTCAGAATTTTCTACAGTTTATTGTGATCCACATAGTCAAAGGCTTGGGCATAGTCGATAAAGCAGAAATAGACGTTTTTCTGGATCTCTCTTGCTTTTTCCATGATCCAGCAGATGTTGGCAACTTGATCTCTGGTTCCTCTGTCTTTTCTAAAACCAGCTTGAACATCTAGAAGTCCACGCTTCATGTATTGCTGAAGCCTGGCTTGGAGAATTTTGAGCATTACTTTACTAGCATGTGAGATGAGTGCAACTGTGTAGTAGTTTGAGCATTCTTTGGCATTGCCTTTCTTTGGGATTGGAATGAAAACTGACCTTTTCCAGTCCTGTGGCCACTGCTGAGTTTTCCAAATTTGCTGGCATATTGAGTGCAGCACTTTCACAGCATCATCTTTCAGGATTGGAAATAGCTCCACTGGAATTCCATCACCTCCACTAGCTTTGTTCATCATGATGCTTTCAAAGGCCCACTTGACTTCACATTCCAGGATGTCTGGCTCTAGGTGAGTGATCACACCATCGTGATTATCTTGGTCAGATTTTTTGTACAGTTCTTCTGTGTATTCTTGCCACCTCTTCTTAATATCTTAAGCTTCTGTTAGATCCATACCATTTCTGTCATATCAAGCCCATCTTTGCATGAAATGTTCCCTGATTAATTCTAATTTTCTTGAAGAGATGTCTAGTCTTTCCCATTCTGTTGTTTTCCTCTATTTCTTTGCATTGATCACCCAGTTGTGGATGTGACTGGTGATAGAAGCAAGGTCTGATGCTGTAAAGAGCAATATTGCATAGGAACCCGGAAATTTAGGTCCATGAATCACGGCAAATTGGAAGTGGTGAAACAGGAGATGGCAAGAGTGAACGTTGACATTCTGGAAATTAGTGAACTAAAATGGACTGGAATGGGTGAATTTAATTCAGATGACCATTATATCTACTACTGTGGGCAGGAATCCCTTAGAAGAAATGGAGTAGCCATCATGGTCAACAAAAGAGTCTGAAATGCAGTACTTGGATACAATCTCAAAAACAACAGAATGATCTCTATTCATTTCTAAGGCAAACCATTCAATATCACAGTAATCCAAGCCTATGCCCCAACCAGTAACGCTGAAGAAACTGAAGTTGAACGGTTCTATGAAGACCTACAAGACCTTTTAGAACACCCCCAAAAGATGTCCTTTTCATTATAGGGGACTGCAACACAAAAGTAGGAAGTCAAGAAACACCTGGGGTAACAGGCAAATTCAGCTTTGGAATACAGAATTAAGCAGGGCAAATGCTAATAAGAGTTTTGCCAAGAGAACGCACTGGTCATCACAAACACCCTCTTCCAACAACACAAGAGAAGACTCTACACATGGACATCACCAGATGGTCAAGACCGAAATCAGACTGATTCTATTCTTTGCAGCCAAAGATGGAGAAGCTCTATACAGTCAGCAAAATCAAGACCGGGAGATGACTGTGGCTCAGATCATGAATTTCTTATTGCCAAATTCAGACTTAAATTGAAAGTAGGGAAAACCACTAGACCATTCAGGTATGACCTAAATCAAATCCCTTATGATTATACAGTGGAAGTGAGAAATAGATTTAAGGGACTAGATCTGATAGACAGAGTGCCTGATGAATTATGGACGGAGGTTTGTGACATTGTACAGGAGACAGGGATCAAGACCATCCCCATGGAAAAGAAATGCAAAAAAGCACAATGGCTGTCTGGGGAGGCCTTACAAATAGCAGTGAAAAGAAGAGAAGTGAAAAGCAAAGGAGAAAAGGAAAGATATAAGCATCTGAATGCAGAGTTTCAAGGAAGATAATGGTGACTTTCCTCAAAAGATCCCATGCATGTACTCTTGGAATCAGTGCCCCCAAACCTGCAGCAGGCCACCACCGACCCACGCCTCCACTGAAGACCCCTGGACAGCCACAGGCAAGTTCAGGACAGTCTTCTGTGGGTTCACTGCTCTTTTCTCCTGGGTCCTGATACACAAGTTTCTGTTGTACCTTCCAAGAGTCTATTTCCCAGTCCTGTGTATGGCCTGGCAGATCTACTGTGGGGTTAATGGCAACCTCTTCCAAGAGGGCTTATGCCATACCCAAGTCTGCTGCACCCAAAGCCCCCGTCCCTGTGGCAGACCACTGCTGACCCGTACCTCCACAGATGTTCAAACACAGTTCTGTCTCAGTCTCTGTGGAGTCCCTGGGTCCTGGTGCACATAAGGTTGGCTTGAGTCCTCTGAGCATCTCTGGTGGGAATGGGGTTTGATTCTAAATGTGAATTCTCCCCTCCTACCATCTTTCTGGGGCTTCTCCTTTGCCCTTGGATGTGGGGTATCTCCACATGGCTGGTCAAGAGAAGCATAGCTGCAGCTCCTGACCTTGGACATGGGGTATCTCTTCTCTGCCACTTGCCCCTTCAGCACCATGAAGCCACCACTTACCACCCTAGTGCCACACAGCACAATTGCACTCATCTCACACACCAGTAAAGTTATGCTCAAAATTCTCTAAGCCAGGCCTCAACAATAAGTGAACCACAAATTTCCAGATATTCAAGCTGGATTTAGAAAAGGCAGAGGAACCAGAGCTCAGATTGCCAACATCCATTGGATCATGGAAAAAGCAAGAGAGTTCCAGAAAAACATCTACTTCAGCTTTATTGACTATGCCAAAGCCTTTGACTGTGTGGATCACAATAAACTGGAAAATTTTGAAAGAGATGGGAATACCAAACCACCTGACCTGTGTCCTGAGAAATCTGTGTGCAGGTTAGGAAGCAAGAGTTAGAACTGGACATGGAACAACAGACTGGTTCCAAATAGGAAAAGGAGTATCTCAAAGCTGTATATTGTCACCCTGCTTGTTTAACTTATGTGCAGAGTACATCATAAGAAACGTTAGACTGGATGAAGCACAAGCTGGAATTAAGATTGCTGGGAGAAATATCAATAACCTCAGATATGCAGATGACATCATCCTTATGGCAGAAAGTGAAAAATAACTGAAAAGCCTCTTGATGAAAGTGGAAGAGCAGAGTGAAAAAGTTGGCTTAAAGGTCAACATTCAGAAAATGAAGATCATGGCATCTGGTCCCATTGCTTCATGTGAAATAGATGGGGAAACAGTGACAGACTTTAGTGTTTTTGGCTCCGAAATCACTGTTGATGGTGACTGCAGCCATGAAATTAAAGGATGCTTGCTCCTTGTAAGGAAAGCTATGACCAACCTAGACAGCATATTAAAAAGCAGAGACATTACTTTGCCAACAATGATCCGTCTAGTCAAGGCTATGGTTTTTCCAGTAGTCAGGTATGGATGTGAGAGTTGGACTGTGAAGAAAGCTGAGCACCGAAGAATTGATGCTTTTGAACTGTGGTGTTGGAGAAGACTCTTGAGAGTCCCTTGGACTACAAGGCAATCCAACCAGTCCATCCTAAGGAAATCAGTCCTGAGTATTCATTGGAAGGACTGATATTGAAGCTGAAACTCCAGTACTTTGTCCACCTGATGCGAGGAGCTGACTCATTGGAAAAGACCCTGATGCTGGGAAAGATTGAGGGCAGAAGGAAAAGGAGATGACAGAGGATGAGATGGTTGGATGACATCATTGACTCAATGGGCATGAGTTTTATTAGACTCTGGGAGTTGGTGATGGACAGTGAGGCCTGGCATGCTGCAGTCCATGGGGTAGCAAAGAGTCAGACATGACTGAGCAACTGAACTGAACTGAACTGAGGGACAAACATGGAATCCCAATGAAGAGCATCTTTGGAAAGCCCTAATCTACTGTGACTGTTGTCCGTACAGGAAGAGGCGACGAGGACACAGATAGTGACAGGGGGAAGACCATGTGAGGATTCAGTGGGAGTCCTGACCATCTCCAATCCAAAAGAGATATTCCAGAAGATACCAATTCTGTCATCACCTTGATATTGGACTTCCAGTCTCCCGAACTGTGAGAAAAATTAATTTTGTTGTTTAAGCCACCCAGTTGTTGGTAGTCTGCTATGGCAGCCCTAACAAACTTGCATACCTTGTAATGCCTAACTCCACGCGGAACTACCATCCGAGGTTCTTCTATAATATCTTTCTTAGAAGTGTTAACCAGACACTGTGTTTAACAGTCAGTTCTTTCACCATCAGTATACACTTTCATTCGTTGAAACTGTGGGTGGGGAATATCTGTAAAAGGGCTACATGTGCCACAGAGTGAATTAAGAAAAATCAACATGGCAGCAACACAAGCCTTTGATTTGGTGATCCAGACACAGGTTCATTTAGGGTTTAGATATGACTCGAAACTTTGCTGTCTCTGGTTTGGGTCCATAAGTGGAGAAACGTGGGTGAAGTTTATACAATGCCAAAGGGAGCAAGGATAAATTGGAAGAAGGAAAATAGAAGATAAACAAGTGGGAAGCCATACATTGTTTGCAACCAGTTCAGAATGAATTTGCCCTTCCTGACAATTACATTCTATTCCAAAAACCAGTGAGATTAGTTTAAGATTATGGAAGTCAGTGTCCTTTTTCCCCATTTGTTTGGTTACTTGGTTGTTACTTTACTATTACTTGGCTCCTCCAAGGCACTGATTCACTTACCTAGTGTTTATCTCAGGCAAAGTTTTCTTTTTCTCTCCTTACTACATGCCCGTTAGTGGTTTTGGGGCACTTTCAGTTCTAAAACTAGTGGGAGTGACTCATGGTGTGAATCATGAAAGAAAAGGAAGGAAAAACCAGTTGTGAGCACTTCCTCCTGCCCCCTCCTTTATTCTGACAGCTCCATAAACTCTGAGTTTAGAGATTCACCTGGGATTATCTAGCATAGCATTTACTCACCTTTGCTCAGCACCAAAAGTTTAACATGCATTTTTAAAATTTAATCCCTAACTTAAATGTATAAATAGACAGGTTTGGAATTCAGACACACCTAGGTTCCAAACTAGGTTTGGCTTCTTTATAGCTGTGCGATCTTTGAGCTCAAAGAGGCTTTCTTTGTCTCAGTTGTCATCTGTAGACACTTTTTATGGTATTTCTCTGCAGGTAATGAGATGATTTACAGAAAATGCTTAGAACAGTCTTTGCCCATCTTAAGATGGGCAAAACTCAAAAGATATTCATTGTGATGATGAATATGACAAAGATAATAAGAATGCATTAGTTAGCTAGCACCCATTTTATAGGTACAATTACTAAAGCTAAAAGTGACATAATTTGTCCAAGGCCATACAACAGGTAAGTTCCATTAGTGTAATTTTAATTTAAGTCTATAAGTTTCGCTACTTTGTTACATCGCCTTTTACCTTATGGTTATTGGACCTCCAATGTATAGTAGTGATGATGCTAGCTCTGAAATTACAAAATAAATAGTGATATGAACCTCAAAACTAAAGGAATTTATATTTTTTACGTCATCCCTTAAATACTTTGGCCTTTGAAATTGAGATGTATGTTAATTACACTTTCTTTCTTGTTGTAGATGGGCACAATCATTTTAAAGAAAGCTATGCAATCATAGTTTTATTTTCCATTATTTATTTATTTGTGTTTTCATGAGGGGGTATGCCCTAAGGTATCATGTGAATTGATTCTAGACAAAGCACTTTAATAATACTGGATCCCTTTTAAGCTTTTAGAGTTCCATAGCTTTATTCCTTTTGTTTTTCACAGTATGGCTTGTTTCCTTGATATTGTCAAGGATGCATTTGGTGTTATGAATCAATAGTATGCACAATTATATATACTTTACTTAGAAAAAGCAGACAGCTATCTAAAGACAATAAGCGAAAAACAAAACAAACACACAAAAACAGAAAAAGCTTTTTGATTATTAAATATTAAAACATAAAAATCCTAGCAATATTGTAACAAATTAATTAAAGGAAGGCCTCTGAGACTTAAAATTGCAAGCTTGCCACTAACTCACCCCAAGAGAAATTGCAGTGGCCCTGACGCACTGAACAATCAAACAGAATGCAACTGCTTCACTCTCAAGGCACACTCGGTTAAAAGCAGCTCTGAACCAAAGGTATCAAAATAGATGTTTTACTGTTTTACTTTTTGTTTCTTTAACAAAGAATAGAAAACAGTGTAACTTTATACTGAATTGTATTACTTTTATTTGCTGATATGGAAGAAGAATTATTTGAGTGGAATAATATCAGTTCAGTTCAGTTCAGTCACTCAGTCATGTCTGACTCTTTGTGACCCCATGAATCCCAGCATGTCAGGCCTCCCTGTCCATCACCAACTCCCGGAGTCTACTCAGACTCACATCCATCGAGTCCATGATGCCATCTAGCCATCTCATCCTCTGTCATCCCCTTCTCCACCTGCCCCCAATCCTTCCCAGCATTAGAGTCTTTTCCAATGAGTCAACTCTTCGCATGAGGTGGCCAAAGTACTGGAGTTTCAGCTTTAGCATCATTCCCTCCAAAGAAATCCCAGGGCTGATCTCCTTCAGAATGGACTGGTTGGATCTCCTTGCAGTCCAAGGGACTCTCAAGAGTCTTCTCCAACACCACAGTTCAAAAGCATCAATTCTTCAGTGCTCAGCTTTCTTCACAGTCCAACTCTCACATCCTAACATGACTACTGGAAAAACCATAGCCTTGACTAGACAGACCTTAGTCAGCAAAATAATGTCTCTGCTTTCTAGATTGGTCATAACTTTTCTTCCAAGGAGTAAGCTTCTTTTAATTTCATGGCTGCAATCACCATCTGCAGTGATTTTGGAGCCCCCCAAAATAAAGTCTGACACTGTTTCCACTGTTTCCCCACCTATTTCCCATTAAGTGATGGGACCAGATGCCATGATCTTTGTTTTCTGAATGTTGAGCTTTAAGCCAACTTTTTCCCTCTCCACTTTCACTTTCATCAAGAGGCTTTTTAGTTCCTCTTCACTTTCTGCCATAAGGGTGGTGTCATCTGCATATCTGAGGTGATTGATATTTCTCCTGGCAATCTTGATTCCAGCTTGTGTTTCTTCCAGTCCAGCATTTCTCATGATGTACTCTGCATATAAGTTAAATAAGCAGGGTGACAATATACAGCCTTGACGTACTCCTTTTCTTATTTGAAACCAATCTGTTGTTCCATGTCCAGTTCTAACTGTTGCTTCCTGACCTGCATACAGATTTCTCAACAGGCAGGTCAGGTGGTCTGGTATTCCCAACCCAAGTATGTGCATGCATGCTTGCTAAGTCACTTCAGTTGTGCCCAACTCTTTGTGATCCTATGGATGGTAGTCTGCCAGGTTTCTCTGTCCATGAGATTCTCTAGGCAAGAATACTGGAGTGGGGTGCCATGCCCTCCTCCAGGGGATCTTCCAGACCCAAGGATCTAACCCATGTCTCTTTTGTCTCGTGCATTGGCAGGTGGGTTCTTTACCACTAGCACCATCTGGAAAGTGCCCAGTATAATAAAACTAATATCTTTCTACAGGCAAAGGTTTAGTAGTTTTGCTTGTAGTCCCTGATAAGAGATTGGTTTCTCTAGTCTTGGAGTTCCTCAGTTGTTATGAAAATATGCTGCATGTACAACAACCACTTGGACCCACCTCAGTATTGATTCCATGGGACCTAGGAAGCAATGGATACCGTTATGCACCTGAGGCTGATACTACTTACTGTACCACAAGTAATAAAAGGTATTGTGTCTGACTGAAGTTTCATGTCTTCAGAAAAACTAAAAGTGAAGTCGCTCAGTCATGTCTGACTCTTTGCAACCCCATGGACTGTAGCCTACCATGCTCCTTTGTCCATGGGATTTTCCAGGCAAGAGTGCTTGAGTGGGTTGTCATTTCCTTCTCCAGAGGATCTTCCCCACCCAGGGCCCAAACCTGGGTCTCCCGCATTGTAGGCAGACACTTTATGTCTGAGCCACCAGGGAAGTCCATGTCTTCAGCCATGTTCCATTAAACTCTGGTAAATCAACTTGTTAGCTTGTAAATAGGGTAAAATTTCAGACTTTTCAGAGTTCTTAACAAACATATGACCTTGAATTGATTCCTCTATTCAATACATATTTTTAAATGACCCTTACGGTTCCATTTGTGTTCTAGGTTGTTGCCTTTTTTTTAATGGAAAAAAGCGAAAAATGTATCTTACACTCTAGTGGCATTAGATGGCGGAAGGTCAGAGAGGATACCTCAACAATTAAGATATATGATATGTTAAAGTAGTTATTATTGCTTTGAAGAAAGAGCAGTAGGTAGAGAGTTTCATGGTCATGGTTGAGGGACAGTAGCTGCAATTTGAAGTTGTAGCCTTAGCAAAGACATCACTGAGAAGGTGATATTTGAATAAAGATCTTGAAAAGTCAAGGAAAACTCTAGAAGGCCATTTGGCAGTTTCTTAGAAAACTAAACACAGTCTTACCATACAATCTAGAAATCATATTCCTCGTGATATATAAAATTGAGTTGAGAACTTATGTCTCCACAAAAGCCTGCAAGCAAATGTTTATTGCAGTTTTATTCATAATTCCCAAATTTTGTAAGCAACAAAGATGTTTCTCAAGAAGCAAAAGAATTACCTGTGCATGCAACTGAAAGTTATTGATAAAAGGAAATGAGCTATTAAGCCATCAAAAGACACAAAGGAATCTTAAATGCATACTAGTATGTGAAAGAAGTTAACATGCAAAATATACATACATATTCATGATTCCAAGTCTATGACATCTGGAAAAGGTAAAATCATGGAAACAGTAAAAAGTCAGGGAGACAGTAAAAAGATAAGTGGTTTCCAAGAGTTCAGGGAGACGGAGGAATGGATATGTGGCGTATAATAGATATTCAGGGCAGTGACACTATTCTGTAGGATACTCTAATGGCAGATTCATGTCATTGTACATTTTTAAAAGCACATAGAATCAATACTACAAAGAACATGTAAACATGTTCTAATGTAAACATGTCGAGTGTGGATTTTTGTTAGTAATGGCTTTAATCAATATTATTCATCGATGTATGGCAAGTGTACCATGTTAATGCAAGATGCTAATAACAGGGGAATCTGGGTGGGTAAGGTAGCTTTGAAGAGGTATATGAGAACTCTATGTACATTCCACTCCATTTTTATGTAAACCTAAAACTGCTTTAAAAATGTGCTGTGCTTAGTTGCTCAGTGATGTCCGACTCTGTGATGCCATGGACTGTAGCCCGCCCAGGCTCCTCTGTCCATAGGGTTCTTCAGGCAAGAATACTGGAGTGGGTTGCCATGCCCTCTTCCAAGGAATCTTCCTGACCCAGGGCTCAAACCCATGTCTCCTGCATTGCAGGTGGGTTTTTACCGACCGAGCCACCAGGGATAATGTCTATTAAAATTATTTTAAGTTATGGAAAAAGCCATTTGGACAGACAGGACAAGAGAGTTCTAGCCAAAGGGAAAAGTAAGTGCAAAGACCCTGAAGCAAGAACGTGCCAACATGTTAAGGAAGAGTAAGGAGGCCAATGTGACTACAGCAAAGCTGAGAGTGAGAGATTGGTAGCAAATGAGGCTGGAGCAGTAATGGCATCATTTATGTAGGTGGGCTTTTCTCGATGAGATAGGGAGCCATTAAATGTTAAAGCAGAAGACTAAAATCAACTTGGCAAATTTTAAAGAGATCAGGTTGGATTCAGTGCTGAATATACTGTTCAAGGACAAGGGTAGAAGCAAATAAGCTAGTTACAAGTCTATTGTTGAAATAGTCCTGGAGAAAAATGGAGGCTATTTGAACATTTATACTGGTATATTTGAAAGGATAAAGTGAAGCTGGACAAAGATTGGGAAAATATGAGGACATTCAGTGGATGGCAAGAGAATTCTTTTTTGATTGTGGTTAATTTGAGACAATTAATAGACATGACAATGAAGATACTGAGTAGGCACTTGTATGTTCAATTCTAGGTAAAATTATGGAAAGAAATGCAAATTTGAAAGTTATCTAGTGTAACTAGTATTTAAAGTTCTGAGTCTGAAAGAGTTGGCTAGGAGAGAGATTTAAGCACTAAAGAGGGCATATCAACATTTAGAGGTTAGCTAGAAGAGAAAAAAAAGCAGAAAAAGGTATTCAGAGGGAGTTAATGAGACAAGAGAAAAATCAGAAGTGCTCTGGAAATTAAATAAATAATTCCCCAAAGAATGAATGAATATTTATGTGAAAAGCTGCTTATGGGTCAAGGAGAGAATGGGGTGTTGGTTATTGGTTTTAGTTACATGAAAGCCATAAATGACCTTGAACGTAGATAGTTTTGCAATTACATTGGGAAGAAATCCTTATTGTATTGAGTTCAAGAAAGAATGAGCCTTAAAACAAATAAGGATATTATGAATACACATTTCAAAAGAGTTCTGTTATAAGGTAAAAATGATATAGTAGCTGTAGAGTGATGTGAAGTTGAGAAAGGTTTTTATTTTTTAGCTTGAAGAGGGAAAAGGTGACTAAAATGATATCATTGAATAAGTCCAGATTTATTAGAACACTAGTGGAAGAGTTGGTCTTTGCTATGATCAGTTATCAGTAGTAACAGGAAGGAATAAGAATATAAAGTGATGGATGCAGCAATATTATAATAGAAATTTATGAAAGTTATCTTCTGATTGTTCTTATTTTTCAGTGAAACAGAAAGCGAAATCATTAAGGATAAAGTAGAAGCACTTGAAACCCACTCCAGTGTTCTTGCCTGGAGAATCCTAGGGACAGGGGAGCCTGGTGGGTTGCCATCTATAGGGCTGCACAGAGTCGGACATGAGAGAAGTGACTTAGCAGCAGCAGAAGTACTTGGAAGTTTGAAGACCAAGAAGAAAATATGAAAATGCTTATTTAGGAGAGTGAGAACATGAGTGAGTAAAAATAGAATAATGCAGGGGAGCGCTAAGGATCTACTTTAAATCTGTGGTCATAAGAACAATGAGACCAGTCATCATGGATGAATACTTTTTTCAACAACATTCAACTGCTTAGGTAAAGAAATAAGAGAACCCAAAGAATTAGATTTAACGTGTGTGTGTGTGTCTGTGCGTGCACTTAGTTGCTCAGTCATGTTTGACTCTTTGTGACCCCATGGACTGTAGCCCTCCAGGCTCCTCTGTCCATGGGTATACTCCAGGCAAGAAATATGAAGTGGATTGCCATGACCTCCTCCAGGGGAACTTCCCAACCCAGAGATCGAACCTGAGTCTCCTGCATTGCAGGAGGATTCTTCACTGCCTGAGCCACCAGGGAAGCCCAAGAATATAGGAGTTGGTAGCCTATCCCTTCTCCAGGGGAACTTGCTGACCCAGGACTTGAACTGAGGTCTTCTGCATTGAAGGCAGATTCTTTACCAGCTGAGCCACCCAGGAAGCCAGATTTAAGTAGAGTTGGAATTTATTTCAGATAACTTGGAGAAATTAGAAATACAAATTTGTGTGGATTTGCTTTTTGGCAATGGACCATGTATTAAACAATAAACCAGAAATTGGGCATATCAGTGCTGAGGGACAAAGAAAAGTGGTATAGCCAACTAATTTTAGATTCTGGTGAAGTTAGAATATTTTTGGAGTTGATATATTAGAAAACACTGAAAATAAAAAAGTGATAATCTGAAGTGGAATACTATAAATTGAGATTTTTAGAAGACTTTTTGTTTTTGATAGTGACAAAGTCTAAGATAAGTCATGTAGCATCTGGCTCAGATGAGATGGAGGGTAAGTCATAGAAGAGGTCAAGGAACTGATGGGGGTTATTTGGTCTGACATGTAAAGAGCTTAGAAGTTCACTCCTTCTTCACAACCAGTAAAATGCTGAACAAACTGAAAACTAACAACTCTTCTTTAATGTCTCCGTGAACTGAAGTCACAGAACAAACAGCTGCCCTCAAAACTGGAGAGAAAATTGGGAAAACATGGAGAATTACAACTTGACAGACCAGAGACCCATTAGCAGAATCTCCATAGAATCCAGTATGGGGCTAGGAAAATCTGAACTGTAATTGAATAGCTTGAAACTAAATATGGATAAATCTAGGAGATAAAAAACTCCAAAGGGCCCAGTGTTAAGGTAGTGCGATCACACTTTTGTTTGTTTCAGCTCCAGGAGATTTACCAGGTTCTTGGTGAAGATTAGAGAAAAATCCTCTCAAACTTCTGGCAAAGGAAGAAGAAAAGTGTCCAGAGCATTCTGTTTTTCAGTAGGCCTTTCTTCAAGAGAAACTATTTTACCAGAGCTTAACCTAATGAAGTTTTATCAGCCCCTTCTAGCCATTTTATCCCACCTAAGCAGGAATGGGAATCTGAGAAGCACTTGTGAAGTTCACAATCCTTATGCACAGCTTCACTGAAAGACTGAGACTTCATCCTAGGATTCTAGGATGCCTCCCATACTCCAACACTTTGCCACAACACTGCTAAAAGCCTATTTATCACAGTTTCTTCTACCCAATGAATCATGTATGCTTATTTAACTTATATGCAGAATACATCATGTGAAATGTCAGGCTGGATGAAGCACAAGCTGGAATCAAGAGTGCCAGGAGAAATATTAATGACCTCAGAAATGCAGATTATGCCACCCTTATGGCAGAAAATGAAGAAGAACTGAAGAACCTCTTGATGAAGGTGAAAAAGAAGAGTGAAAAAGCTGGTTTAAAGTCAACATCTGAAACCTAAGATCATGGCATCTGGTCCAATCACTTCATGGCAAATAGACAGGGAAACAACAGACTACAAGGAGATCAAACCAGTAAATCCTAAAGGAAATCAACCCTAAATATTCATTGGAAAGACTGATGCTAAAGCTTGAATACTTTGGCCACCTTGTGCAAAGAACTGACACACTGGAAAAGACCTTTTACTAGGAAAGATTGAGGGCAGGAGAAGAGGGAGACACAGGATGAGATAGTTGGATGGCATCATTGACTCACTGGACATGAATTTGAGCAAACTCCAGGAGAGAGTGAAGACAGGGGAGCTGGCATGCTTCAATTCATGGGTTGAAAAGAGCTGGACACAACTGAGCAACTGAACAACAACAACAACTAACAACCAAACATTCCAAAGCAAACCTTTTCAAGGACATTTACGAGGACATATTTCAAGAAGATGCATAACTTGCTGTTTCTTTTTTGTCTGAAACTCTTTTAGCATTCATTCAGAAAGTCTAATTGGAATAGAAATCTATTGACTTGGATGAAGACAGTAATAAGATAAAGTTTGTAGAAATAGGAAAGCATTAAGTCAGTGAATTTAGGGGAGCATGCACAGATCGTCACACGTTATGAAATCTCAAGGGAGAACATGAGGAAGAAGACTACAGAATGTTTACATTTTGGTGATAAGAGAGAGAAATGCACCGAGAACTAAGTGATGAATTGAGCGAATGAAAAAGCAGGTCTGACTGAGCCCACACTGAGGTTAAGAATGCTGTGCTAAGTTGCTTCAGTCATGTCTGCCTCTTTGCGACCCCATGGACTGTACCCTGCCAGGCTCCTCTGTCCCTGGATTCTCCAGGCAAGAAAACTGGAGTGGGTTGCTGTGCCCTCTTCCAGGGGATCTTCCTGACCCAGGGATTGAATCCTCATCTCTTACATCTCCTGCGTTAGCATGTGGTTCTTTACCACTAGTGCCACCTGGGAAACGCATAGGTATAACCCATGGGTATTCACTCATAGGTATTCACCCATGGTGAAAAGAAATATATATAGAGAGATATAAATATAACAGAGAACAGGAAAATCTGCCTTTTTTTTTTTTAGGTGAATAAGATCATTTGGGGATGGTCTTGACCTGGATCATTGAAATTGTATGAAACTTCTTGACATATGCAGACCTATTGAACTGCTTATTGGATTGACAATCATTACAATAAATAAATGAATGTCTTAAGGATCCATGTTGTGTTATCTAATTTGTTCCACATTGTTAAAGAATGACAGGAAAACCTAAAGGATACAGTGTGGGTGAGTTAAATGTTTAAATGCAATTACCTTTGGAGAAGGTGAGAAATTAAATTTATAATCAGATATAAATGACTAATATCATAATCTTCCTTGAGACATATTTTAATAATGAAAGTGAGAAATGACCAAGATGGGGAAAAAAATAGATAAAAGAAATAATGGGATTCAGAATTCACTACTTACCTGCATAATATTCTTAAATATTGCTTATGAAAGAAATTGTAAGTTATTAGATAAAACTTTGTTAGAAAATCCTATCTCAGATTTGCTTATGATGTAAAATGTCTTAATAGTAGTAGCAAAAATGATAGAAAATTCTTGTGAGTGATTTCTCTTACTTTTTAATTATATGTAGAATCAGAGTTTTTAAATCAAAACAGACATTTAATAATATTTTATTAAAACATTTAATACATTTGAAACACACAAAAATTGTTAGGCTGCAGTCTTCAGGGTTGCTAAGAGTCGGACATGACTGAGCAGCTTCACTTTCCCTTTCCATTTTCATCCATTGGAGAAGGAAATGGCACTCCAGCGTTCTTGCCTGGACAATCTCATGGACGGCGGAGCCTGGTGGGCTGCCATCTATGGGGTCGCAGAGAGTCGGACACGTGTCCGACTCTGTGTGACCCCATAGACGCATGTAATATATATTATGTATTTCATGTATATTTCATATTTACAGGAAAAGATTTTCCACAAGGGTAGGGTATTTTCTGTGAGAAGTCAGACAATAGTCATTTTTCCTCTTTCAAAATTGTCTTATACTTGGAACTGTTGTAAATCTTAAATTGAAAAAACATAGTAACGAGTCAGTTCTTTTTTTACATGTGTAATCAGCAGCTACTTCCAGCTAATGACTAAAATAAATTTTAGGGCCGCAGATGAGCCATACAATGAAGAAGTGTTTGACATAAAATTTTAAAGAAAATTTTTAAATTTTTTGTGTCCTTTAAATTAAAAAAAAAAAACCTTTAAATATATTCTTTGTTTTCCATCATTTCTCAAAAATTTTAAGAATAGTTTTGCAAGCCCACCCATGAATATTCAAGGGATATGTTGAAGAGTTGAGGTTTAAACTCTCCTCTGGGCATTTGAGCCTAGATACTTAAAATTTATTTTAAATGTCTGGGTACTCTTGCTGTAATTTTTCTTATTGAGGTTTAATTTCTTTTTAATGATGTTTGCTTTGGCACTTTCAATTTTAAAATCAATCTCCTTGGTTAAGAATTCCAAGGTTGGATGGCCCTCCCTTTTTGTATTAATAGTACAATACTCAACTTGTTTAGATACCCTCTTGCTTTATTTTACTATCTTATTTTTTAAAAAATACATCTTGAGGTTTTATTATTATTATTATTCTAAAATTGTAGATAGTGAAAAATATTAGTGACCATTTAAGGCTCTATTAACCACTGGCACATTGTTGTTTTATATCTTGTGAAAAATGAAAGTGTTAGTCACTCAGTTGTGTCCAACTTTTTGTGATCCCATGGACTATGTAGCCTGTCAAGCTCCTCCATCTCCAGGCAAGAATAAAGAGGGGGTAGCCATTCCCTTCTCCAGGGAATCTTCCTTACACAGGGATCGAACCTGGGTCTCCCACATTGCAGGGAGATTCTTTACTATCTGGGCTACCAGGGATCTTAGATAATTTTATGATATTATCTTTTAAATGCTCAATTTTAGCTATATATCTCATAATTTCTTCATTCATATGTTTTCTATAAACTGTGCTCTTCAGAAAAGCTGGCTAAGCAGCCACATTTATCTGCCGGCTAACTCCCTTTTTATGCTTTATTTGAATCAGCTAAGTTCAGTTGCTCAGTGGTGTCCAACTCTTTGAGACCCCGTGGACTGCAGCATGCCAGGCTTCCCTGTCCACCACCATTAGCATTTGTTTAATCAGATATTTTAAATGTCCTCTATCCCTTTTTAGAATTCTTGTTTATGATATTGATCAAGACAGGCCTTAATATTCCCCTCAGCTTGAGTAAACTTTAGGCACATTTTTTTCCTTAGTCGGCTTCTGACCTCCTTCTCCCAGAGCATTTGCTTTAGAACACTTGTAAATTTTCTTCACCTTTTTGAGATGTAAATCTTTTAAAAAGCTCTTGCCAGGTTCAGCCCAAGAGTGTCTTTCTCAAGGGCAAGAAAATAATCTCTTCAAAATGTAACCATTAAAGAATTTACACCCTTGTTTTTCCAGGTTTTTGTGGGAAAATAGGAGACTAATTTAAGCAGAGGTGGGAGTGTCTTCCCAGGTGGTGCTAGTGGTAAAGAAACTGCCTGCTGATACAGGAGCCGCCAGATCCCTGGATCAGGAAGATCCCCTGGAGGAGGGCATGGCAACTTACTCCAATATTCTTGCATGAACAATCCATGGGCAGAGGCACCTGGTCGGCTACAGTCCATGGAGTCTCAAAGATTCAGACACAACTGAAGTAACATCAATTTAAGGGGGAGTCTTACTCTAAGTTGTAAAATTATCTCCAGTCTAAGTTACTTTTCCTTTGAGTAGCAGCACTTAAACACAACCTGCTATAGCTCCCACCCCAGCTCTTCAAGCCCTATGCTCCTTTATATCAGAGTTCATGAATTCTGGTCACTCTTCCCTCAGGCAATTTTTGTTGTTCAGTGGCTAAGTCATGTCCAGCTCTTTGCCACCCCATGGACGGTAACATGCCAGGCTTCTCTGTTCTCCACTATCTCCCAGAATTTGCTCAAACTCATGTCCTTTGAGTTGGTGATGCCATCCAACCATCTTTGTCATCCCCTTCTCCTCTTTACTGAATAAAAATCTTCCTTCCTTGTTTATCTTTGTCCAGTGCAATTTTGCCTTGAAAGTATCTTACTGATTTTTTAAAAGTCAGTAAATTGTCTTTTTAAATTATTAAACGGATGGGATAAATCTCTGACTATTCTCTGAGTACATTGTTTTCTCATCATGAAGTTTTTTTTCATGATTTATCCCCCTGTCTTTTTCCTTCCTTTTATCTTTCCTTCCTTTCTTTGTCTCTCCTTCTTGTGGCCAATGGATATTTAGTCCTATACTATTCTTTGTCCCAAATTGTGCTATTTAAGCAATAATGAGCTAGGTGTAAAGTTCTTGCCTTCTATGAATCTAGTCATTTGTCTAATCAGTTCATTTTGAATTGAAAGGAGCAATTCCTAACTTCTCTTTATTAGGAGAAAGGGGGCTTTTCCTGCCTCATCCTCATAATTTGCTATAGGGCTTCCATCTTTCTACCCAGAGGATGCAGTTTTAAAGAATTTGCAAACCTTTTTTGAACTCCCCACACTCATTCCTCATGGCCAGAAGAGGAATCTCACCAGACTGGAGCTAAGGGACACATTAAGGTGAAAAATTGCTTGAAGAAGCAGTGTTGATTTATCTCTTTCCTCTTCTTGTGTTGCATATCTTGCACTTGGAACGTGAAATAGGCTCATCCTTGCATTTCACTGGCTACATATAGGTACAGAATTTGCTTTGCAAACGTAGCCTTCTCACAGACAGATTCCTCCTAAAACTTTCTCAAGAATCTAGGTTAGGCGCTTTTTTTTTTTTGGAAAGATGGGAAAGGAAAGGTAGAAGCAGTTCCCCTCTAGACTTAAGTAATGTTCTAGCAATGTCTAGGCAAACGAAGTCTCATAGTTTAGGGTAACAAAGCTTAGCTTATTCTTTAATAAATATTGATCATTTTGTGCTATTCCTTAAATTAGCTAAATATCATAGGCGAAAAGGCATAAATACATGATGTTTCTGAAATTTGAAACAATTCCTTCCATTTTTTGAGAAATAAAACTATTTTCAATTCATGAAGTTAGGAGATAAGCCATCTTGGTAGAATTATTAGTATTATTTGAGATCCAGATTATTTCATACCTAGAGTTGGATATATCTTGATATGTGTGTTACTTTTACTCACTGTATCAGTGTTAAATATATTTCAATTCCAAGTCCAGATCTTAGAATTTAAATATTTTAACATTATGATCCCTCCAAACAAGAGGAAAATAAAAGACAAGAAAGAAATAATAAAAAGTGCAAATTATCTCCACTATTTTCTTAGATATATTGCTTCAAACTTCTATAATAATATGGTACCTGTTTCTCTCCTATTTTCCCCTTCCTGCTTCTACCCTTAGGTTTCTGAATTTCTTAGCATAAAAGAGACTTTAGTGAAAATTAGCACTGTTTAGATGTACATCTGAAGTTAAGTTCAACCCAGAGTAGCACAGATTCTGCCTGAAGTGTGAAGTCTTCTTGCATTAGACAAATTTTGCATTACTATTGTTATGCTATTGATTTTTTAAAATTTATTTTTTAACTAGATGAAAATTGCTTTCCAATGTTGTGTTGGTTTCCGCCATACAACAATGCAAATCAGCCATGTTTAAACATATATCCCCTCCCTGTTGAGCCTCTCTCCCATCTCCCATCCCACTCCTCTAGATATTTGTAGAAAAGAGATGCAGACATATTCTATTAATTTACATCCTACTTTTTCTCAAATTTGACGGTGAATTCACTTTACTAAATTGACAAATTTCCTCTTGTCTTCAATTTCCCAAAAGATACAGCTGTGGGAGGAAAGAGAAGAGGAAAGATGAACAGCACAATTATATTTATATTATCCATTCAGTATATCCTCTTGGCTTAAATAGATCTTGCTTTCCTGGTGGGTGTTTGCATTAGTTCTTAAAGTTCAGCCTCCTGGGGCTGGCATTAATGACTGTCTCATCAGCTCTATTTTCCTAAGGCAAAGGACAGAGGACTTCAATGAGACATTAGCATCTGAATAGGTCAGGAGTCTTGATATTTAGTGTGCCAAGGATTTGTCATATTGATTAATTATAAATCAAAAGTGGCTGGACTGTTATCAGCACTTGCAGTTTACATATAATCCAACGTTTCCTTTCTTTAATTAAACAAAATAACTACCATATGTGCTATTTGAGAAGAAAAGCTTTATTTACATATCTTTATATAATAGGCTTAAAAGATAGGCTTAAAGACAGGCCTAAGATGTAAGAGGTATAATATATATCTATATATCTTTTTATAAGAACATGATGAAGAACTTATAACTTTGCTCTGTAGAGGTCAAATCCATGATTTTACAGAGTGGTTGCCACTATATCACCTCCTTTTTCCTGCCAAATATTTATGCCAAAAAACTGTTGCCCCTGAATCTATGCCTTATCATTCTGTCTATATGCTTTTTAGCAGCCTATCTGCTCGTCTCTCAAGCTGTCACAATTCAAGGTGATTGTCACTTGGAGTCCCTAGGTACTGACTTGAAACATGTAAGAAACAGCAAGAAGAGAGATTCATTTCTCTCTTGGTATCACTACTTTATTGTCATCACTCTTGATGGCTATGAGGGCTGTTCTTTGTCATATTGTGTGGCATATGGAATCTGCAATGAAGAAATATAAATAAGAAGCATGAATGATCTCATTTGCAAAAGAAGGGGAAATAAATTAAGCACGGGCTAAATGATATATCTCCACTGCCTTTAATTACTGTAAATATTCATTAAAAATTTACTCCATGAGAGATACTCTAATACATACAACTTAGGGAAAACTTGGTACCTGTGCATTACATAATATGTGAAAATAAAGAGAATGTATTTAAGATTCTTCCCTCTTCCTTGTGTAACTTTGGTCATTATGCTTACCTCTAGGAGTCTCTGTCTCAAATCTATGGGATGAAAGTGTTGACACTTGGCCTGCCTACCCCAGAGGATAGTTGGGAGATTCAAACAAAAATGATGCAAATAAGAATGTCAGTAGACACTGTGGTCCTTAATTGAGGGCAAGGTTGCTTCACAAATGTTAGTGCAATTGAAGAAACTATACACTGGAATGCTAATTTAAAGAAGTCAGCTTAATGTGATGGTTAGGGCCACATTTTAAGTTTGAATCTTGGGTTTGCCATGTGCTTTCTGTGGAAACTTGAACAATTAGTTTAGGTATCTCTGCTTCCTCATTTGTAAAATGGAAATGGAATTATATCAGGTTTATGTTTCTATTCTGGGATATGTATCAGTTACCCTTGACTATAAAACAAATGTCTCCCTAAACTTGGTGGCCAAAATCAGCTGGTAATTTCCCTGCTGTTCTTGCTTGGGTCACTCATGCAGTTGTAGTCATCTGGTGGTTTCTCTGGGGATATTTAATCTAAGGGGGCTTGCCAGGGGGCTCAGTGGTAAAACATCCACCTGCCATTGCAGGAGATGCAGGAGACGCAGGTTTGATAACTCGACTGGGAAGATTCCCTGGAGGAGGAAATGGCAACTCCCTCCAGTATTCTCCACTGGGAAATCCCATGAACAGAGGAGCCTGGAGGGCTTCAGTCCAAGGGGTGTCAAAGAGTCAGACACAACTGAGCATGCACACAAGGAAATCTGATCTAAGAATTTTATTCATTATTTAGTAGGTGGTACTAGTCATTGGGTGGCTTGTCTGTCCACTGCATCACTTATCCTTGAAAAGACTAATGTTCCTTTATGTGGCAATCTCAGGGAAGCAAGAAAACCAAAGCAAAAACTGTAAGACTTGTTTCAGTATACACTCTCAGCTCACAAAATATCACTTCTGATGCATTCTATGGTCAAAACAAATCACAAGGGCAACAGAGATTTGAGGAGATGGAGAAATACACTTGGGAAGTATGGCAAAGTCACACTGCATACAGGTGTGCAAACACAGATGGGAGGAATCATGGCTACATTTTGCAATCACCCACAAGGATTAGATGAGATAATATTTGCAAAGTGCTTAAAGCAGAGGTTGGAACATGGTTAGCACTATATAAATGTTTGTTGAATAAATTATTAATATATTTTGTTGGAGAATATACAACATTTACACTTTTATATGAAATAAGGTTCTATCAAAAAGTGTCGCATGTGTGCTGACACAAGGACTTTAAAAGATGAGATAGGAAACATTTCTATTTTTGTTAACAGAACTTAACAGAGAAAATGGCATTTGAGAGTGGCCTTGGAGGAAAGGTAAAAATTAAATTGGCAACCGGGTTATATGCAGAATCCTCCCTCTTCTGAGCTAGAATCTCAGTTATTTAACTATCTTTAGCAATATGCCCACGTAATTCTTCCTCTAAAGGTAAAATAGCAGGTTTAAGAGGAGAAGCAATCATGCAAGTTAATAAGGTTGCTTTGACTGAGAAATTTTAGATGTCCCTCCTAGCCCTTTTCTAATGCAGAATAAATTGTTCCAATTCCCTTGGGCTGTTTTTCATTTGACTCACTTTTTTTCTCTTCCTACTTTAGCAGGTGAGAAAAATAATAATAACTAATATGTATTTAACATGTGCCCGATACTGTTCCAAGTAGGCTACATCTATTCATTAATATTCAACCCTATGAGTTCAGCACTTAACCATAGATGAGCAAATTGAAGCACAGAGAACTTGACTCAAATCACACACTTAATAAGTGTCAGTGACATGATTCAACCATAGATAATGTGACCTCAGTGCCCTTGGCCTTAATGCTTAGTGCTTAATACGGCACTGTCTCTCTGCTTGCAACCAGCTCCTTCATTATGTAATAGATTTTAAGGCTGAATGTTTTCTGTTTATACTTTTTAAAAAAAAATAAAATGAAATTGTTAACACACAAATTGAGTATCTTTAAGAATTCTATACCAGTAAATCATGGACTATGGAACCATAGAGCTTGAAGAGATCATGATATTCATCATCTCATTTGGTTACCCATTTTTGTAGCTAAGGAAGTGAGTAATATTTTATTTATGATGTACTGTGAACTATAGATATTGGCTAAATGCCAAAAATTTTCCTCTCTTTGCATATGTACCCATGTGAACTTAGAATCAAGGCATCTGGAGAGTGGAAGGGGTTTAATGGCTGCATTTTGTTCACTTTCTATAGACCAGTTAATTCACTTCAAATTCTAATGCCTTGCTATGAAGTTCAGTTTCTATTTTTTTTCAAAAAATAATGAAATTCATCTATAATTTGCATACTACTGAACTACATAAATAAACAACATAAATAAAATCCATGAAAGTACAAGAATGCAAAAATTACAGTAAAAAATAAGATTTCACATAATCCCACTGTGTAGAGCTAACAGCTACTAACACATCGGTCTATTTTTTCATGTCTTCCATCTGAAATTTCTTTTAACAAAATAACATTCAAATTCAGATCCCATTTTTCTATTTAACCCTTGCTAATGTTTTCTGAAATCATTAAATATTTTGAAGACAAAATCTGTGGGGTCCATCTTAGAATTTTAACAATATCTTTCTCAACCTTTTCCTATTTCTCTAGTCTCACTCATTTTTGACCTTGGCTCAATATCAGACATAAGTCTAATTCATAGTTGTTGTTCACATTGTTTAATGGCATATGGGAAAAACATACACACACAATTCTGAGTAATCTCTAGGTTTAAATCTTGCTTTCACCATTTGGCTACAAGGGATATTTAACCTCTCTTAGCCTCATATTTCTCCTTTAAAAATGGAGAAATAACATATTGTTCATGTACTGTTGGGAGGAACATAAAGTACCAAATGCATATTGTATATATATATATCCCAGGTGGCTTAGTGGTAAAGAATCTGTCTGCAGTGCAGAAGCCAGAGGAGATGTGGGTTCAGTCTCTGGGTCAGGAAGATCCCCTGGAGGAGGCCATGGCAACCTATTCCAGTATGCTTGCCTGGGGAATTCCGTGAACAAAGGAGCCTGGTGGGTGACAGTCCATGGGGTTGCAAAGAGTGACGGCACACACGCAAGCATACTGGAATAGGTATAGACACAGTATCTATTATATATCAAAACTCCAGGAATTATAGCTATTTTTAGCAGTGATATTATTGTTATGTTTTTACTTTGTCATGTATTAATACATTACTTATTACTCTGTGATAGGATTTTTACCTTTTAACATAAATATTAGAAGACAAGGACTGGGTATCTCTTAAGTTTGTACTGCTTATGTATAATTTTGACTATGAGAATTGATACTTTAACTTCAACTTAAAATATTAACAAACTAAACAGTGGTTCTCAACCTATTTTATTTATGAAACCACATAACTGATGACATTCACAAGTGAGGTTTATTTCCCTGGATGTACCTAGGATTATAAAAAATTCTAAGTATATATTACCTGTAGCTTCAAAACTTTCTTTCCTATTCTGAATTTGCATTACAAAAAGCAAATGCATGCATATGATATTATGGTAGATCTACTTGAAATCCATGATAATTAATGCACAAAATAGTAAAATAATAAAATACTAGTGACATTTCCCATAAGTGATCTGGAGACATTCTTGCTGTGGAGGTCTGTTGAGCTAAAAGATCAGTTTTGGTGAACAAAATATTTTAATTTGTGATCTTTTGTTTCAGATTAATGAGGAGGTGCTTTATTTATATTTTAGAGCTAAAAGCTACCCAAAGGCTAAATGCCCCAGCAGGAAAGAATAGTTAGTAAATTCATTCATTATCTGTTTACATTTTAATAATGAATAAGGCTCTCTGCTTTTATCACAATTATGGGTTAAGAGAGGATTGTTCATTTAGTCTGAGTTTGGCTTCCTACTGTGAAATGCAAGATTTGTGAAATTTCAAGTTTCCTGTATTATTAAACCAATGAGCCAGAGAGAGTCTATTCCCTAAACAATTAGCTTTCTTAAATGAAGTATAGAAAGAAAGGCAATCTGTGAATTCATTACTTGTTCTTTCTGGGTGCAGACATTAGCTGGCATTAAGGCTTTTTGAGTTGTGACATATGAGGTGTGATTCAAAAGGAAGAGACTGATTGCTATTAGTCACCCAGGAAATCAATCACAGCCCGTTACAGAGACATCCTCATGTTCATTCCTCTTTACAGGGAAACACATTTTACCTTGAAAGTAGACAATTGTGGACTTGGTAGATTCCCCCCCCCATTCTTGGTGGCTTTTCTGGTGGCTCAGAGGTTAAAGCATCTGCCTGCAATGCGGGAGACCTGGGTTCGATCCCTGGGTCGGGAAGATCCCCTGGAGAGGGAAATGGCAACCACTCCAGTATTCTTGCCTGGAGAATCTCAAGGATGGAGGAGCCCGAGGGGCTAGAGTCCACGGGGTCGTAAACAGTTGGACACGACTGAGCGCCTTAACTAACCATTCTTGACAATTTATACTTTCTATTTGGAGTTCTCAATTATCAATATCTTTTATTACCCATCATTTGAGATATTTTACAGGAATATCCAGATGCCTAACAAATGAAAACCAGCAGTCTCTCAAACAGTGTGATTCAGTTTCAGTGACTGTAAATCAGAACCTACAGCTACAATCACAGTTTATTCTATTGTTTGCTTCAGGTGTTATAGCTAGCAGACTCCCTTTCCGATTACATTTATGGCCTCAGCCAGACAAGTTATCTTCAGTAAAGAGAATGGAATATCTTTACTAATATAAAATTAATTAAAAAATGATAGCTAAAAATTTTTATAAGATGTTCATCCAATATAGTGCTGACACCTGCTGCACAGAACACAGGATTTGGAGTTCTTAAGTGAAAATTCTGTATCTGTCAGTTCTTAGAGCTTGACTTTTAAATCGTTAAGCATCTTTGAACCTTATCCCATATAACTGAAATAGAAATCCCATCTAAACATTAATGTTATAAGATAAATGAAAGAATTTGCCAAAGTTTCTGGCACATGGGAACACATAAGGGAAAAGTGGTGAAGTTGTTAAGTACATAGACTCTGTAATCAGATGACTCATATCAAAACCCATCTCTACCAATTACTAGGGATATGATCGTGGTCACAAAGCTTTGATTTCTGTTCCCTAGTTTCCTATCTATAAAATGGGAACAATAATAATAATTACCCTATAGTCAGGACCAATTCAGTTAATATATCAGTTCAGTTCAGTTCAGTCGCTCAGTTATGTCTGACTCTTTGCGACCCCATGAATCACAGCACGCCAGGCCTCCCTGTCCATCACCAACTCCCGGAGTTCACTCAGACTCACGTCCATCGAGTCAGTGATGCCATCCAGCCATCTCATCCTCTGTCGTCCCCTTCTCCTCCTGCCCCCAATCCCTCCCAGCATCAGAGTCTTTTCCAATGAGTCAACGCTTCACATGAGGTGGCCAAAGTACTGGAGTTCCAGCTTCAGCATCATTCCCTCCAAAGAAATCCCAGGGCTGATCTCCTTCAGAAGGGACTGGTTGGATCTCCTTGTAGTCCAAAGGACTCTCAAGAGTCTTCTCCAATACCACAGTTCAAAAGCATCAATTCTTCGGCTCTCAGCTTTCTCCACAGTCTAACTCTCACATCCACACATGATCACTGGAAAAACCATAGCCTTGACTAAATATACACAAACCACTTAATGTCTGGAACATTGTAATAGCTACATAAGTACTTACTATTAATAATATTAATGTTGTCTTTTTTCTCATCATCACATACCAAATTTGTGCATACCAAACATGCACATTCATTTTTATTTTTATTTATTTTGATATCTCATAAGGCCTCGCTCTTCTCAACCAGTTAAGCACTGAGAAAATAATTCAAAGAAAACAATAAATATCTTCACATCATTTAGAATTGTCTTGTGACCAACCTAGATAGCATATTGAAAAGCAGAGACATTACTTTGCCAACAAAGGTCCGTCTAGTCAAGGCTATGGTTTTTCCAGTGGTCATGTATGGATGTGAGAGTTGGACTGTGAAGAAGGCTGAGGGCCGAAGAATTGATGCTTTTGACCTGTGGTGTTGGAGAAGACTCTTGAGAGTCCCTTGGACTGCAAGGAGATCCAACCAGTCCATTCTAAAGGAGATCAGCCCTGGGTGTTCTTTGGAAAGAATGATTCTGAAGCTGAAACTCCAGTACTTTGGCCACCTCATGTGAAGAGTCGACTCATTGGAAAAGACTCTGATGCTGGGAGGGATTGGGGGCAGGAGGAGAAGGGGATGACAGAAGATGAGATGGCTGGATGGTATCACCAACTCGATGGACGTGAGTCTGAGTGAATTCCGGGAGTTGGTGATGGACAGGAAGGCCTGGTGCACTGCAATTCATGGGGTCTCAAAGAGTCGGACATGAGTGAGTGACTGAACTGAACTGAACTGAGCTGATTCTCTTTTATTCTTAGTTATCTCAAATATTCTTTTTGAAATAATAAACTCCAAATCAAATGAGAAAGCATTTGGGAAGCTTCTATTGTACATACTTGCAATCATATATGTGTACTTATGCATGCTTAGGTGTTGAAATCATAAGAGATTTCAGTTCAGTTCAGTTCAGTTCAGTTGCTCAGTTGTGTCCAACAGTTGGGGTCTTTGCGACCCCATGGATTGCAGCACTCCAGTCTTCTCTGTCCATCACCAGCTCTCAGAACTCGCTCAAACTCATGTCCATCAAGTTGGTGATGCCATCCAACTATCTCATCCTCTGTCGTCCCTTTCTCCTCCTGCCTTCAATTTTTCCCAGCATCAGGGTCTTTTCCAATGAGTCAGTTGTTATGTTGTTTAATTATCTGTTTACATTGTAATCCTTCAATTCCAGAAAGTAGGCAGTATTTTTTCCTAGGATACGGGACACAGAAACAAAGCAAAACAATGGTTCAAAGAGTTTAAGGACTTTCTTAAAGTCACACAGCAGGATGGGAATTTGAAGCCATTTATGCTGCTAGAATTGTAAGCAAATCCTATAGTTATTATGCACCAGAAGGGTGGTTTATGTTTTTTTTCCTTGCATACCTAGAGCCATTTGTGACTGCTAAATACCCAGGCTTCACTGCCAGTGTTTACATTGTACCTATTATTAATTGTTGCTATGGTCATCCTGCTCCTGGTCAGTGGACAATGCTGCTGAACTACTTTCGAATGCCTAGTGTTGATCCCTGAGAGGGTTTTCACCAATCATCTAACCCGTTTTTCATTAACTTCTAAAAGGAGTTTTCTGTAAGTTCTAAGATTTGGAGGGGATCAGTCATTCCTATCAAACTTTTCAGAAGTCATAATGAAGAATCTCTAAAATTCTGTACCTGAATTCTCTCAACTCATAGCCAGAGGACTTAGAGAAACTTAGAAGCAAGAGGGTGGGGCAATTAGCTCCAGGATCATTCACCATGAACTTGACATTTGAAACCTGTCACAACCTGAATTCTACCCTGATTCCCCAGCAGCCAGGCTTAGAAATGCTTGTAATTTATCTGTAGTGTAGTTGTTAAATTTCCAGATAAGCCCACTGAACCAAGTGTTAGCAAACACAGAATATTTAAAACTCCCATTTTCTCATTTTGAATTTTTATAAAAATTACTCCTTTTAACTAAACTCATTAAACACTGTAGCTGAGATTTAAGGATTCTAAACAACACAAACCCCAACAATAATCCATTTTCTGCATGTACCAGGTGTAGTCTCCTAAGTGGCCTTAAAAAAAAATCAGTTGATAAATACCACAGCAGGTTTTTTGTGGGTATGAAGGCTTTCAGGCATTTATTCAGTCTTCAGTGGCCTGGGAAAATAAAAAAGTCTAAGGCCCAAGAGATGAATAATCAAGACAACATTTTCAATTCAGCATTCTTGAAGCTAATTTATTTTACAAAATAGCAAGGGTCAGAGCTTAAATACAATAAGGTACAACTTGAATGGCTCTAATTTTCAATGCATAACAATCAATTTTATCATTCTAGATCTAATGGCTGGGTCTAAGTCACAAGTTAGACCTCTTGGAGATTTATGCAAAAAATTTTGTTTTAATAGTATTCTACTCAGTGGATCAGGGTAGCAGTGGATATGAAAAATTTCCCAGGACCTGAATGGTGAGTGAATGTCCAAAGCTAATTCATTTTGTTTATTAATCCTTTGTTTCATGTTTTCTCCTCACCTTCCAAGCAGCAGAAACTTATTCACAGTATCTGTCATTTAATTCAGACTCAGTTAAATTTCAGATTCATGATATTGAATATGAATTTGTGGTTGTTATGGGCTAAATTGTATTCCCTACTCCCAAAACTGCCCAAATTTTTATGTTGATATTCGAATTAACAGTAACTCAGAATGTGACAGTATTTGAGATAGCATCTTAACAGAGATTATTAAGTTAAAATGAGGTAAGTAGTATGGATCCTAATCTAAAATGATTGTTATCCTTATAATATGAAGATGTTTGGATATAGACAACAATCTCACTCTTGGGCTTATATCCAGAGAAAAATACAGATTGAAAGGATATGGGCCCCCCAGTATTCATTGCAGCACTGTTTACAATAGCCCATACACGGAAGCAACCTAAAAATGTCCATTGACAGAGGAATAGATAAAGAAGATTTAGTACATATATACAATGGAATACTATTCAGCCATACAAAGAATGAAATAATGCCATTTGCAGCATCATAGATGGACCTGGCAATTAAGTAAAGCAAATCAGACAAAGTCAGACAGAGAAAGACAAATATATTACAATGTGTATGTGTGATAAATATCATATCATGTGGGGCAAATATCATATTGCTTATGGGTGGAATCTAAAAAATAATGTTATAAATGAACTTATTTACAATTCTGAATGTCTTTTGAAGACTCAACATTGTTTTATGTGAGAGAAGTAAAAAATGATTCATGTTTTTGATGTAAGAAAATGAAATGATGAAGTTGTTATTACTAAGAATGAGCAATATTGGGGATAGAGAAGACTCAGGAAGAAATTCAAAAGTTCAGTTTTGATGAGTCTGATATAAATAAATATAAATATAATACAAGTAAATATAAACATGAGTCTGGAGTTTAAACAAGAGAATTCAAGTGGCACTGGTAGTGGAAAACAAAACAAAACAAAACAAAATCCGCCTGCAGATGCCAAAGATGTGAGATGCTGGGTCAGTCCCTGGGCCAGGAAGGCCCCCTGGAGGAGGGCACCACGACCTACCCCAGTATTCTCGCCTGGAGAATCCCATGGACAGAGGAGCCTGGAGGGCTGAAGTCCATAGGGTTGCAGACAGCTGGACATGGCTGAAGCGACTTAGCATGCATGCACGCAGCATACATACAGTATTTAAGGTCTTGAAACTGATAATTTACCTAGAAAGTCCATGAAGTTAGAAAAGAGAGGGGTTCCAAGGATAAGTTCTGGGACACAAGAATTTTTTAAGTCAAACTGGAGAGTTGAAATAAGCAAAGGAGACAGGAGAAATGGAGAGTGAGCTAAAGGGGAAAACCAGATGCCAGGAGCTAGGCTCCACCTGGTAGGGAGCAGAATGTCACTACAGCCAATCAACAATAATTATAACAAAAGAATTACATCATCTATCTGCAAGATTCTCCTGATGTGAGGAACTGTGTCTCATTTTTATCATATTTGTAAAGAAAATAATTCTATTGGGGAAATAACTATTGTAGTGAATATATCAAATCCTTTTCAAGAAGTTAAAGACAATAGGCTTTCAGATTGTTGCTGATCTTGGGGGTGTACTTTAGTTTCTTTAAATTTTTTTTTTAATTGGAAGGTAATTGCTTTACAGTATTGTATTAGGCTGCAGATTTTCTTCATTGTTCACTTTAGTGATTAATTAGAAATTGTATCAAATTAACACATATGGGAAAAAAGCACTTTTAAATTTATTTTTCAACAGATAGTTGTATCTATATAAACAAATAAAATTTTTTACAGGTAGATTCTGAACTATGTATTCTTTTTTAAAAATTAATTTTATTGAATTGTAGTTTGATTTGCAAAGTTGTATTAATTTCTACTGTACAGCAAAGTGATTCAGTTATACATACTATACATTGATTTTCATTATGTTTTTTTCATAGAATACTGAATGTAGCTCCCTATGCTATACGCTAGAGCCTTATTGTTTACCCATCTTATACATAATGTTTGCATCTGTTAATCTAAAGCTCCCAGTCCATCCCTCATCCATGCCCTGCTCCTTGGCAACCACAAGTCTATCCTCTGTATCTGTGAGTCTGTTTCTGTTTCATAGATGAGTTTATTTGTGTCATATTTTACATCCCACATAAGTGATGTTACATATTTGTTTTTCCCTTTGTGACTTTCTTTATTCAGTGTGGTTATCATACTAGGTGAACTATGTATTCTTGTCTCACATTACTTATTCATCTGACTCTGATATGGGTAAGTATCTGGCAGCCTTAAGGTTTTCCCTTTTCATTCCACTTGTAAGTTCCTGAACTTCCTTCCCTCTGTCATCCTTATCTTCTCCCAGGTCCTCTATGGCCGTATGTTGTGCTGTGCTTGATTCAGTTCTGGTCTTTACATTTTATCCCTGGGCTGTTTTCCAGGACTGGCTTGGCTGCAACTGGAGTGATATCACAAAAGTAGCAGGCAAAAAGAATAGGACAGCAAATCCAAAACATAACTAAGACTTACATTTTAAAATCTTAAAATTAATTAGGAAATTCATAGAGTTGTAATCAATAGTCACTTAATTTTCTCTACAATAAGTTATTTGGTAATGTAATCAAGATAGACACAACTACCTAACATGATTAAGAACCTACCTTTCTCAAGTTACTAAATAGATTGCAATAAATATAGAAAACAGAATTCATATGCACTGTTAGTGACATTATTATGCATTTCAGCGGAGTTTCTGTAATTTACAGTGACATTAACATAAGTGCATTGATTTTATGGAGAAAAACAGTCTAATTAAGTATAATACTTAATTTTTATTTGGATAGTTTAAGGGAGTAATTAATCCATGTTAAAAAAGAAAATCTCAAAAGAAAAAAAATCAATTTTATTGTCTCTAAATTATTTGGAAAATCACATTTCTTGTGTTCCTTTTAAAATTATTAATAGTATCCTTGCTGTATTGCAACAAGCAGTTATGTTTCTTTAGAATTTTTCTCAAAAATTAGCTCAATCTCTTCACATTCATTACGTGAACTGAGCTAGTAGACACCTTTTTTTCCCCTAACTCCCTTCTGGTCAACATAGCCTTCTACTCCTATAGCCAAGAACGAGAATCAGCATTCTTGCTGTCTCTCAAATTATGTCATAATCTGTCCTTCATCAATGAAGGATGTAAACAAAGTTAAGCTATTATTTTCTCAAAATTGTCACTTCTTTAGCCTCCTGATCTTATCCCCCCTATTTTAGCTGCCCAGTTCTTAGATCAGTTGTTCTTACACTCGAATATATACATATACATATAATCTAAGTGTACAACCATAGGCCAGTGTACACTAACGTTTACGAGTGTAATGCCTTACATTCATTTTATTGAGCTTAGCTCTGCCTTTATCTCATACTTTCACCCTCCCTCATGCTGTTCTAACCATGTTAGCCTCTCTGCTCTTTTGTAAACTTGCTAAGCTTGTTCCCACCCTTGTATTTTGCTCTAAATTATTCTACATTCTGGAATGCTCTTCCTATGTCCGTAAGTTTTAGTTTCCTTCCTCACTATTCCTTTAATAAGTGTAGCACGTCCCTTCCACCATCCTTGAACACTTATGATTTGGGTTATTTCCTATCTTATTCTGTCAACTACTGCCATTAATATTCTTGTATCCATGTCTTTTTAAACTTAAAATTGTATCCTCTAGCAATAAAATAGATCAAAAAGTACATATAATTTGTTTCAATGTACATTATAATCCCTTCCAAAAAGTTTATGTTAATTACGCTTCTACTTATTTTATGGTTGTTTAGTACATCTTCAGTGACAATTTGATATTCATCCTTGCTTCCAGCAAAGAGTGTTAAATATATTATTTACTGCTTTGGAAATTTTTGTTACTGCTGAGTTTGCAGGATCAGGTGAGGGTAGTATAGAGTGGTAGAAAGAGAGCAGAAGCTTTGGAGTCAAGCATAACTGCCCCTGAATTCTAGTTCTGTAACTTGCTAGATTTGTGCCCATAGAGCAAGTTTCTCAAATTTCCTGAATCATTGTGTGATCTGTAAAATGAGGAAATTAAAACTTTACTTCCATACCAAATGTATTTCAAGGCTTACAGATATACTTTGAACATTGCAGGTAGAGAGTGCAAGGCAAAATCCATAAACGGTAGGTATTATCTCTCTGTGTTTGCCTATTTTCCAATAAAAATGATGACACTTTGAACTAAAAGTGACTCTTTGTTTTGGATGCATGCGTCCAAGAATCGTGGCCCACTCTTGCGGGACCTTTTGAACCGTGGCCCTCTAGGCTCCTTTGTCAACGGGATTTTTCAGGCAAGAATACTGGAATGGGTTGTCACTTTCCTCCTCTAGGATCAAACATGCAATTCCTGCATCTCCTGCATTGCAGGTGGACTCTTTACCAGCTGAGCCGTCAGGGAAGCTCATTGGTCTGGAATACCATTAGTCAGTTATATTCTTACCAGTCACTTACACCTCATTACCACCCACCCGCTGCCTTTTTTTTTTTTTTTTTTTTAAAGCAAACTGCAGATTTGTTCTCAGGAAATTCACACCCCTTGGGGTATTTCTTTTTTTCTGTGTGGCAGTCATATAATATGGGTGGGTGTTAACCCCACCTTTGGCTCCATAGATGCCCACTCATTGATGTAGGAAAATTAACATAATCACAGTACCTGTTGGCACAGTCATGAGTTGAAGATTGAACAACAACCTAAGGCTAAATCAATGACCATATATATTTACTCTGGTCACAGTTATTGGCCCATGTTGGTCTAATCAAACTGAAATTCAGAATTTTTATTTGATGGTTGTAGAAAGCTACATTCTTGCCACATTATTATAAATGAGAAAATCTGTAGCTGTAATCTGTTATACCTGTTGGAAAATCTTTTGCAGTTAATGAAGCAAATCTCAAGAAGCCAACATGAAATAAATAAGTAAGCTAGGGCAATTGCTGAGAAACTGATTACTCTTCTTGTTAAAATAATAATAATAATTAAAAAACCCCGAGTTTTCTCTTAGCTCTTTAGAGCTCTTTGCATTTTCCCTCAGCTGTCACTTCTTCCCCACTTCATACCTCCCATCAAACTTCACTGAAATAGTGTTATCTTCTATTTAATTCAATACGATTTCCTTGGAAACTCAACAGCTTCCTCTTTTTCACAATAAATAATTCTTTTCCCTTCAGTTCCTTTGCCTGGTCAAGGTAATGCTATTGACAGCACCTTTGCTGGTCCATTGGAAGAAAGCCAGAGGAAGCTGACTATTTGTGGAACTGGTTTGGAATTTCAGAGCACAGCATAAAATGACTGGGAAGGTCATTTATAAAGTTAACCTTATAATCTCTGTGATAAGAATACAAATGGCTAAAATGTGTTGATTCTTTTAATATGCTCCTGTGTTCAGTATTCAAATGGCTCCATTTCAAATGCTTTCTGAGTTAGGTATTATTATTATCTCCAGTTCACATTTGGAAGAACTGAGAGTTTTGAAAATCCAAATAACTTGCCTCAGGTCACATGGTTAGTGATAAGAAATAAAGATGGCACCATAGAAATTAGTGATTTAGGTTTAATAAAAGCGCTCACTTGCTTTTGGAATAGTAATAAACTAGCTTTTTCATGACTTCTGACATTCAAATAATTCAGGTGAAACCTCTTTCCATTTATAATGAGAATAACAACCAAGGATAATATATACATACATATATATATATATATTTCTGTCTTCAATTTTCTCTTAGATTCAAGAAATAGGCCATGCCTTTGAAACTGATGCTACACAATCTACACAGGATTTAAAAGAAAATATCTTTAAAAAATAGACTTTTCCATTCTCAGAGTTAAAATGAACTTCAGAAAACTAACCTCAGAAAACTTTTAAGGGAGATGAAGAAGAAATTTAGCAGTTATAGACTTTTATGGAATTATGTTTCTACATTGTCTTCCTGAGGACTATCATTTTTACAGAACTTTCCTATCTATGTGGCTCTTTCCTTTATTGGCTAAATAATGTGAAGGCAGGACCACACCTTATTCAGACTTATATTCCAGCACCATGCAAGTTGCTAAGCCTAAATGTCTCTGTTTTTTTAACAGAGATCTCATCTCATTAAAGTTTTAAATTAAGCCTGTAAAATAGATGGAGGGAGGTTTTTGTTGTTTGTTTTTTAAAAATTTTTACAAATAAGCACACTAAATTTCCAAATTCACCCAGCAAATCATTGAGAGAACCTAGGTTTGGGGGCCATATATTTACATTTTAGCATTAGAAATCTTTTACCTATAACGAACTGCCACAAAATTTAGGCAGACCTATAATTAAATATGGATGCAGAATAGATATCTTCAAGTCAAATAAAGGTGACACTTGCTTTATGAATATTGAGGAGTTCATGCCTCAGTTCCCCTATCCGGTTTTGTTATGGTGAGGTTTATTCTTCTAACATTACCATCATTCAATAAATAAAGATTTTAAATCATTTTGTTTTGCAAGAACTATTCTGTCATTGATATTTAAAAAAGTCAAGCTTTATTTCCTAATGGGGAATAATCATAATCAAACTAACATCTATTTCCTAAATGCAATAGGGCCCTTACAGTAGATTGCTCCTCTGGAGAAGGGTTCGTTGCTTTTCCAAGCTATGAAATAATGAGCAAAACTTGTTTAAAACAAAACAAAAACAAAACAACACTATTGCTTGACTGGTTTTATTCTCTTCGGAGACTTTTGAAGAAGAAATGGAATGAAGGAATTATCTACTGAATTGGATTTTTTGAGTGTAAATAAGTGAAGGCACTCAAAATCCTCTAATATGTCATCTTTAGGAATAGACTGCTGGAAGTAATTCTATCAACAATTATTATTTTTTATGTTTACTAGTTTTTGTGCTTGTTCCTGGAAAGTTTTAGATTGTGAATGTACAAAGGTCTATCACATAGATTTCCATACTGAAAACATTTATAAACTTGTTGGAAACTCTTTTCTTCTCTCTCATTTCCTAGTGCATAATGGGGAAATTGTTTATTTCTGAATAGAATAGACTCATTCAAATTTCAGTAAAATATTCTTATTAAGCATCTAGAATATGAACAATAGAATATAATTGCAAACAAAACTTAAAGCATCTCAACATTCCTGAAACTTACATTCTTTTAATAAGTGAAAATGATTTGCCTAAAAAATATGGGAATAATGACCAGGAATACAAACATACCAAACAGGTGACTAAAAAGTGATTAATTAATATCTTTTCAGAAAACAAACATTAATGAAACATTAGGCTTGAAATCAAATGAATCAAATACATTTTGGTTTTTCCCTTTCCACCACATTATACATTATCTCCACCAGGCAGGTTGACCAGCCTTTGCATGGTGATCATTTGCATAATGGCTTCTCTATTTTTGTTTTTTGTTTCTTTTTTTCTAACAAATGGATTTAGAATAGTCCTATTATTACAGTCATTGGTCTGTTAGAAATGTCTCTTTAATTTAGAAAATATAGAATTGTGTAAACATTATAATATTTTGGTTTATACAAGCCTTGTGAACACAGATTTCTGGAATCGTATTGGACTGACAACTGATTCAGAAAAATACACAACAACAACAATAATAAACAAAGCAAGAAGAAAAGCAACAACAAATTACTCAGATTCTTCAAATACTTGATATTTTTTCCTTTAAGCTACCCCAGGATAATATATATGTACCACCAAAAAGTGAAGGCTGGACCTTGATAGCTTTTCCAGTGAACATTTGAATGACTTAAATAATTTCTGTTATTGTTTTTTGCAAAAGAATTCACCATTGTTTGCTGTAATGTTTTCCTTTAGCATTTGAAACTGGATTAAATATAAATGTTACATTCATTTATAAAGTTCAGTATCTTCCTGTAGCAAAAAATTATGAGAAATTTTATTAGAAAAAAGTGTAGATTTCTTGGAACTCTGATATCTCCTTTTCCTAGGACCTATTAAAAAACAATTTAAAACTTGAACTGGAAAGTAAACTATTTTAGTGAGCCATCTGGGATGAAATGCATAAATAATTTCAGGGGAAAAATAGTGGAATTTTTTTTTTTTTAGTTTAGGTAAATAGTAACCTATGCATACAGAGGACTGCCAAACAAGAGTCTAATGATCTTTATCCAGATATTTCTTTTTTCCCTGTGAATGCTAATAATAGTTTTTCTAGTTATCAATTCTTGTCAATTTTGTAATTCTTTTCCACAAATGTCTCAGCTAAAGAATAAATATTCTTTCTATGAATGGTCTCAGGACAACTTAATACTCACACACAAAGAATTAAAATTGAATCTCTATCTCACACCATACACAAAATTAACTCAAATTTGTTCATAAACTGAAATGTAAAAGCGAAAACTGTGAAACTCTCAGAAGAAAAGGGGGCATAAATCAGTGTGACCTTAGTTTAGGCAAAGATTTGTTAGACATGTCATCAAAATATGAATTACCAAAGTAAAACCAGATAAATTGGATTTATGCAAAATTAAATTCTTTGTGCTTCAAAGCACAGGGCACCATTAAGAGAGAAAAACCCATAAAGTGGGAGGAAATGTTTTAAAAACATATATGTCTTAAAGAAATTGTGTCTGAAATACATAAAGAATTCATACAACTATTTTAAAATGGGCAAGGGATCTGAACAAATTATAAATGCAAAAAGTTGCTCAAAATAATCGTCAAAGAAACAAAAATCAAAACCATTCATTTCATACTCACCAGGATGATTATAATTAAATAATAAAAAGATATACAATAAATGTATTTGTGAGGATGTGGATAAATTGGATGCTCACATGTCTCTGGTAGGAATGTAAAATTGAACAGCTATTTAAGAAAAGAGTTTGGCAATTCCTAAAAAAGTTATAATAGAGTTATCATACAGCCCTGTTATTCTACTTTTTGATATATATATATATATATATATATATCCAAGAGAATTAAAAAGTTATTTCCACACAAAATCTTGTGTACAAATGTCCTTATCAATATTATTCATAATAGCCAAAAAGTGGAGACATCCAAATATCCATCAACCAAAAAGTGTGTAAACAGAATGTAGTTTACCTTATAATGGGGATTTTTCTCACAACAGAAATAAAGTATTAGCATATGCTAGAACATGAATGAACCTTGGTAACATTACACTAAGTGAAAGAAACCAGTCAGAAAAGACCACATATGGTATCATTCCATTTATATGAAATTTCCAGAATGGGAAAATCTATAGAGACATAAAGTTCATTATTGCCCAGAACTAAGCCTAGGTATTTGAGGTTATCAATATATCTCCCAGGAGTCTTGATTCCAGATGGTGACTGCAGCCATGAAATTAAAAGACGCTTACTCCTTGGAAGAAAACCAACCCAAGAATGACCAACCTAGATAGCATGTTCAAAAGCAGAGACACTACTTTGCCAACAAAGGTCCGTCTAGTTAAGGCTATGGTTTTTCCAGTGGTCACGTATGCGTGTAAGAGTTGGACTGTGAAGAAAGCTGAGCACCAAAGAATTGATGCTTTTGAACTGTGATGTTGGAGAAGACTCGA
This sequence comes from Capra hircus, assembly GCF_001704415.2. NCBI lineage: Eukaryota > Metazoa > Chordata > Mammalia > Artiodactyla > Bovidae > Capra > Capra hircus. The sequence goes on along the minus strand of NC_030813.1, from coordinate 63,334,852 downwards.
GAGTCCCTTGGACTGCAAGGAGATCCAACCAGTCCATTCTAAAGGCGATCAGCCCTGGGTGTTCTTTGGAAAGAATGATGCTAAAGCTGAAACTCCAATACTTTGGCCACCTCATGTGAAGGGTTGACTCGTTGGAAAAGACTCTGATGCTGGGAGGGATTGGGGGCAGGAGGAAAAGGGGATGACAGAAGATGAGATGGCTGGATGGCATCACCGACTCGATGGACGTGAGTTTGAGTGAACTCCGGGAGTTTGTGATGGACAGGGAGGCCTGGCGTGCTGCAGTTCATGGGGTCGCGAAGAGTCGCATACGACTGAGCGACTGGATTGAACTGAACTGAACTGAACTGAAGCCTAGGTATGCGAGGATGATAAGAAAACTGTTGCTAATGGCTACAAAGTTTCTTTTGGGGAAAAACACGAAAATGTTATAAAAATACATAGTGGTGAGTTTTGCATAACTTCATGAATATACTGCTGCTGCTGCTAAGTCGCTTCAGTCGTGTCCGACTCTGTGCGACCCCAGAGACGGCAGCCCACCAGGCTCCCCCGTCCCTGGGATTCTCCAGGCAAGAACACTGGAGTGGGTTACCATTCCCTTCTCCAATGCATGAAAATGAAAAGTGAAAGTGAAGTTGCTCAGTCGTGTCTGATTCTTCGCGACCCTATGGACTGCAGCCCACCAGGCTTTTCCGTCCATGGGATTTTCCAGGCAAGAGTACTGGAGTGGGTTGCCATTGCCTTCTCCATGAATACTAAAACCCACTAATTGTTCCCCTGTAGGGGTAAATTTTATGGCATATGATTTATATCTCAATAAAGCAGTTAGAAATGAAAACTATTTAAATTGGCATGTTTGAGGCCATTTACTTTGAAGAAAGATTGTAAAAAAGTTGAACTGCAATTATAAATGTACAACATTTTGTAAACAAGTAATGAGAAAAATCTTTTTTTCATAATTAAAAAATCATAGCTTAATTTATCTCTTGCTAATTATTATTCATGAAATTCTTTTACTCATCTCTCTGAAACCTGGACGGCTAATTAGAAACTGGGCTTTGAGCTTCATTTCAGTAAGATTTCCTTACTGAAGAGAGTTATTTTTTAAGTAGACAAAAAGCAAATTTTTTTTCCCATTGGAGTCTTTTTTTCCTGGGATATTCCTACTTCACTTCTCAAGCCTGTTCTTTTACCATCTTCAGTTCATATGTATCTGAGATGTCATATCTTAATGAAAGGAATATCTGTGAAGGCGATTAATATACTCTCTTAGCAGCAGACTCAGATGCACGATCCTAATATGTGTTCTTCAATCCCGACTAGAACTCTTCCGCTATAGCAAACACCTCTCTAGTCCATGATAAACCTTTTCTAAGAATTTTAATCCCACCCAGGCAGCCATATTTATTTAGTGTCATGAGGCAGACACTGGACATAAATTGGGCCGATTGGGTCACATGGAGAATTCCAGCAAAGTGTATTATGGGATAGTTCATGATTTGTGCAAGGTTCTGTGAAGACACACAGTATAGGACCTTAATCTGGGCTGAGGAACTGCATCACCAGGTTCAAAGAACACTGCAGGAAGAAAAATAGGTAGTGTTGGACTATTCCAAGGTCTTCTTTCCTCCAAATTGGCTGATATTCACAGAATTTCTTCACTCCTTCTGGGAGTTTCTGTGAGTGATATCTAGAGAGTAATAAGAAGGGCGATGCTCCAGAGCAGGGTATTCTCCGCAAGATTGTACAGTTTTCTGATGATTTTATCTTTGTCAGCAGGATTCTCTTGTGCACTCTTGAAATCTAGGGAGGCCAAAATGAGAATGAAAGAAGAAAATACATGCAGAGTATTTTCATTCTTGAGATACAAAAAGGTTAAAAAACGTGCAATGTGTTTATTTTGGGTACATGAGAATAAAGTTTTGTCAGAGCAGAGGTAAATAGTAGCATGATTTACAGTGCCCTGAAGCTAACAAAGATGTATAGATTGAGTTTCTAACAAAAGGATAAAAAATTAAATTTTCATTTTTAAACATATTCAAAACTGGCTTAAGAATGCCAGCATAAATACAACTTTTGGGGAAATCAGCTTTTGAGAATTGGAACATATTTGAAAACTCAAGTCACTCAAAATATCCTGATTCTAGTAATAATGTATACTTGTTTAATTGCATTCCTGCTCAGCTATTTTAGAAAGTATAATTCTTTGTCAATAGAGAAAAACAAAAATTGGACATCATTAACCTTGTATGCTATTTGTACTTAGTATAAAATAATTGAATCCAAGTCTAGACACTTGGGAACAATTATAGAACAAGCTGTTTACTTTTCATACCCTGTGATACCTTTTGGGAAAGCCATGACTTCCTATTTTTGAAACAAAACAAAATCTTCCTTAGATTTTGTTGGTCAGCTAGTTTCACCTTTTATTTCCCCTTTTCTTTACTATCTCTACCTGTTTACCTCTGTTCATTAGCTGAAACTAGCAAACTTCTTTCAGACATAATTAGTTTCTCTGAAGTATTTGATAGAGCTGTTCCTTTGCCTGACTTCCCTAACACTGGCCTCTCACAGTTTTCAGTCTTTTTCTTTTCTTTCTTTGTCAATCTTGGCACATTCCATGTAATTTCATTTTAATTTAATTCAATCTAATTTATTTTCTGGAGAATGACATTATTATGTGGTTAGCAACCTGCTATGTATTGAAAATATTTAAGTTAATAATAGGTCTTTCCCATCAAGAAACTCACTATATAATTGGAAGGATCAGTAGGAAGTAGACTATGAGAACACATGAAAGGGATGTTGAAAGTGAAAGTGTTAGTCAGTCATGTCCCACTCTCTGCGATCCCATGGACCATAGCCCGCCAGGCTCCTCTTTCCGTGGAATTCTCCAGGCAACAATACTGGAGTGAGTAGCTACTTCCTTCTCCATGGGCTCTTCCCTTCCCAGGGACTGAACCCAGGTCTCCCACATTGCAAGTGGATTCTTTACCATCCGAGCCACTAGGGAAGCCCCATGAGAGGAATGCTGTACCACTATTCATGGAGTCAGGAAAGATGTTTCAGGGCAGATGGCATATGAACTGAGTTCTTAAGGACAAATAAAACTTAACAATAAGTGACAAGTCTGTTCACCGTTATCTATACTTTTTCCTTCCATGGCCAAGTAGTTGCATCCAGTACATAACTGCCTGGTCAAGGACTATACACTTCAGCCCTTCAGAATGACATCATGTGAGTAAGCTTCCGTTAAAGGAGAATGACCAGAAGTCAGGCATGCTACTTCCAGAGATGGTCCATGAAACTGGGGGTACACTCTTCCACAACGTTCTGTTTCTCATGGACTTGAATAGTGATGATTACAGAAACCTTGGAAGCTAAGTGTCAATGGCAGAGCCACCATCAGCTTAGGACTTGGAATTGTTCATTGTTGTTCAGTTGCTAAGCTGAGTCTCACTCTTTGCGAATAACTGTACAAAAAAGAGCTACATCCATCCCTTCATCTTCCTGTACTGAAACACCTATCCTGGATTACTGCATGTAAAAGAAACATTTTTATTGTGTTTAGGTCACTACATTGTCTTTTAAAATCTCTTTGCTTTAGTAGCTTAGAGTGTTCAGACTATATTCATGCTGTAGGATTAAGAAGAACATTGCTGTCTGAGAGGGTAGTTCATTGTCACTGGAGCAGAGAATTTGAAGGAAAATATGTCAGGATAATAGCTTGTACTCAGTTTCACAAGCACATATTATGGAGAAAGAGTTATTGGTCCAAACCCATGATTTTTCCATCAGTAAAATCTTTGTAGGTCCTTGATCTATTTGGTGTGTCAGTAGCTATACTCAAATTTTTTTACCAGACATAACCCTCTGTCTGCCTTATTTCTTTGCTAACTGATCCATATTTCCCCTCCTACAACACATTTTAATGGGTATTTATCTTCAGATCATCTGAAATGAGAGATTTATATGATGTGATACTGTTATGTGTCAATTTGCCCAATTATTCAATCAAATATTAATCTCGATGTTGCTGTGAAGAAATTATGCAGATATGATTCACATGGATAGTAAGTTTCCTTTAAGTAAATGAACCTAGATAATCTGAGTGGGTCTGATTAGAAGGAATTATTCTTAGCTGAGCTTTGCTGTAGAGCTAATATCCTATTAAGTGACTTGATGGCTCTAAACATTTTACTTTTATTTTTTTCCATTTTCTTTCTTATTGCTTGAGGTATACACTGCTTAGGTTATGTATTACTGCGTGACAAAACACCAAAGCATAGTGCCTTAAGACAGTGATTTTATTTTGCTTAGCATCCTATGGGTCAGTAATTTCTGAAGGACTGAGCTGGTGATTCTGTCTCCTATACACATAATGTCAGCAGAGGTATCTAGAGCCAGGAAATCTGCTTTCCAGGTAGTTTTTTTACTTACATAATGGATTCATTGGTGCCCATCCTCTTATTGCCTCCCATGTGGCATCTGAGCCTCCAGGTCTCCTTAAGTGAGCTGGGCTTCTGATGACTTGGTGATCCCAGGGCAATTGGCCTTTGTATAGTTGTTACTAGCAGACAGAGAAAGCTGACAAGTCACTTAAAACCTGAGCCAGAAAATGGCACAGAGTCATTCTGCCTTATTTGTTGGTTAAAACACTCTCAAGATCCATCTAGATTCAAGAGTTGGGAGAAAGTGTCTCCACGTCTTTAGGGAAAGTGGCAGAGTCACACTGCTGGAGAGAGTGTGAGATGGGAGATGTTGTTGGTGACAATCTGCTTTTCCACACTTACAAGTTCTCAGATTTTTGGACTTTATTTTCTTTCATTTCTATGTTTAAAATAACTCTCTCGTAATATGCTATGGTGGCGTGTATGCTTAGTTGTGTCCAACTCTTTGTGACCCAGGGATCCACCAAGCTCCCCTGTCCATGGAGTTTTCCAGGCAAGAATACTGGAGTGGGTTGTCATTTCCTACTCCAGGGTATCTTCCCAACCTAGGGATTGAACCCATTTCTCCTGTGTCTTCTGCATTAGCAGGGGCTTCTCTACCACAGAGCCACCTGAGAAGCTCATAACATGTTAGATAGAGTTATAAAAATCAATTCAGATTAGTCGCAAAATGGCTTTCCCATTTCTTCCCCATGAGCCACTGGTTCTGAGTTAGCATTTGTAAGTCAGGAAGAAAGGGCTTCTCAGGTGGCACAGAGTTAAAAAATCTGGCTGCCAATACAGGAGACACAGGAGAGACCTGTTCCATCCCTGGAGAAGGAAATAGCAACCCACTCAAGTATTTTGGGCTTCCCTGGTAGCTCAGCTGGTAAAGAATCCGACTGCAATGCAGGAGACCCCAGTTTGATTCCTGGGTCCAAAAGATGCCCTGGAGAAGGGATAGGCTACCCACTCCAGTATTCTTGGGCTTCCCCAGAGGCTCAGTTGAGTTCAGTTCAGCCCAGGTGTGTCTGACTCTTTGTGACCCCATGGACTGCAGCACACCAGGTTTCCCTGTCTATCATCAATTCCCAGAGTTTGTTCAAACTCATGTCCATTGAGTTGATGAGACCAACCAACCATCTCATCCTCTGTTGTTCCCTTCTCCTCTTGCCTTCAATCTGTCCTATCATCAGGGTCTTTTCCAGTGAGTCAGTTCTTCACATCAGGTGGCCAAAGTATTAGAGCTTCAGCTTCAACATCAGTACTTTCAGTGAATATTCAGGACTGATTTCCTTTAGGATTGGCTCCTGTGGCTCAAGTAGTTAAGAATCCTCCTGCAATGGGGAAGACCTTGGTTCTATCCCTAGGTTGGGAAGAGCCCCTGGAGGAGGGCATGAAAAATTTTTGCATGGAAAATCCCCATGGATAGAGGAGCCTGGTAGACTAGTCTTTTGGGTGGCAAAGAATTGGACATGACTGAGCGACTAAGCACAGCACAGCACAAGAAAAGGATAAGAATTCACTGAATGGCAACGAAATTACTGCTTTTTTAAAATATGAAACCTAATAAAATTAGACATAATTATTTTATGCTACACATGCAAAGTTCACAGAACAGTGGAATCATTAAAATGTAAAACAAATAGCTCTGCCATCTGTGGGAAGGGAAGGGTTTTTAAAGGGCACAAATTATAAAAGTAAGAGTAGTAGATTAATATTAAAATTAGCAAATAATAAATGTATGTAGAATGCAAAAAGGTGATTTAAAAATATGTGACAAATTGGAAAAATATATTTACAACACAAGGTGTGAATGCATAGTTTGTTACAATTTTTACATATTAATGAAGAGACAAATAATTCTAAATGTAATTTGAAAAAAGGAAGATTTCAGAAAAAAAAAACCGAATATCCCATCTCTCTCAAGGAAAATAAATTTTTAAGTTACCATTCACATATATCTGAATGGAAAGGAAGTATGCCTGACAGTATAAAGTATTAGAAAATATATGAAATAAACAGAAAATTCTGAAATCTGATGGAGATGTAAATATAACTACCATGGAGAACAATTTAATAATCTTCACCAAAAATTGAAATGTGTATTCACTAGATCCAGAAAGCCTGTTATTAGATATATGTAAGAAGAAATTTTTATAAATATTTACAACAATATGCTCATTTTTGACAAAAAAACTAAAAGTGCATCTCAAAAATAAAATACTGAACTAAAAACAAGTATTCAAACAGTGTAAATGATATTAAACATGATATAATGATACTCTGTTTTCCTTTAGTCACTAAATCATGTCCGATTCTTTGTGACCCCGTGGACTATAGCCTGCCAGTCTCCTCTGTCCATATTTCCTAGGCAAGAATACCGGAGTAGGTTGTCATTTCTTTCTCCAGGGTATCTTCCTCACCCAGGAATCGAACCCGCTTCTCCTGCGTTGCAGGCAGATTCTTTTACTGCTGAGGTACCAGAGAAGCCCTATAATAATACTAAACATAATTAAAAGATGCATATGTCTCTATATGGAGAAGGCAATGGCACCCCACTCCAGTACTCTTGCCTGGAAAATCCCATGGATGGAGGAGCCTGGAAGGCTGCAGTCCATGGGGTCACGAAGAGTCGGACAGGACTGAGTGACTTCACTTTCACTTTTCACTTTCATGCATTGGAGAAGGGAATGCAACCCACTTCAGTGTTCTTGCCTGGAGAATCCCAGGGATGGTGGAGCCTGTGGGCTGCCGTCTATGGGGTCGCAGAGTCGGACACAACTGAAGCGACTTAGCAGCAGCAGCAGCAGCAGCAGCAGCATACCTCTACATGTAATACAATTGTTGAGTTTACATTCTGTTTCCAGAATTTATAATCTGTGTGACCTTGTGCAATTTAAACTCTCTGTACCTCAATTTTATTATCTATAAAATTATTTGTTTTGAAAATTAAATGAGTTTATATGTGAAAAGCATTTAGAAACACTTTGAAGCGTCCCTGATTCATAGTGAATGTTCAACAAACATAATATGTCAATACTTTAAAAATATTTCTTCTGCTCTTCCTCCTCCTCCTCTTCTTTTTATTAAAATATAGACTAAAGAATAGACATAAACTTCTGATAGTAAATGTCTCTGGGGTAGAGGTGAGACAAAGTAATAAAGTATAAATGGACTTTGACTTTATCAGTAATATCTTGTTTTATTTATTTAAATAATAAAACAAACATAATAAATTATTAGTATTTGCCTATTCATGCAGTAAGTACAAGAATATTTATATATTATTATCTAAACTTGTTTCAGGAAAAAAAACCCTCAAAATATGATGAGGCATTTGAAGCTTTCCAATATTTGTCTCATCATTGATTCTAGTCCACAATAGTGGCTAGTTTAAAAAATAAATCTATGCAAATAACTGGTTAGGGAGTTTAGAAATAGAATACAGAGATATGTGGCTTTATTGAGCTTCATAGATGCTGTGTTTTGTACATACTGAAGATTTGCAACAATCTTGCATCTAATGAATTTATTGGGGCCATTTTTCCAACAGCATTTACTCACTTCATGTCTCTGTGCCCCATTTTTGGTAATTCTAACCAAATCTCAAACTTTTTCATTGTTATTATTTTTGTTATGGAAATTTTTGATCAGTCACCTTTGAAAGCTCTGATGAGCATTTTTTCAGTTCAGTTCAGTCGCTCAGTCATGTCCGACTCTTTGCAAACCCATGGGCTACAGCACTCCAGGCTTCTCTGTCCTTCACCAGCTCACTCAAACTCATGTCCATTGAGTTGGTGATGCCATTAAACCATCTCATCGTCTGTTGTTTCCTTCTCCTGACTTCAATCTTTCCCAGAAGCAGGGTCTTTACCAATGAGTCAGTTCTTCACATCAGGTGGCGAAAGTTTTTTTAGCAATAAAGCATTTTTAATTAAGGCATGTATGTTATTTTTTAACCATAATGAGATTGCACACCTAATAAATTATAATGTAAACATAAATTGTATATGCACTATGAGATCAAAAAATTTGTGTGACTCACTTTGCATTGTGAAATTTGATCGGTTTCCAGTAGTCTGGAACTTAAAATATCTCTGAGGTATGCCAGGATTCATGTTTCTTGTCTTTCGAATGAACAGAGTTCCTTTATGCTTCTAAATCAACCAAGGCAAGGCTTCAAAAGCAAACTAGAGGTTAGAGACTACCTGATATTTTATGAGTTGAAACTTTTAAGAAAAAAAAAAAAGTATTTTTAAAAGTAAAACTAAAAGCAGCAGTTGTAGCTATGGGAATTATACAGAATAAATGGGGCTTTTACAGTGATACTAAGGAAGGAGAAATACTAGTCAAAAGATATAAATGAGACATGAAAATAATATTGGCTCTAAGATTTCTAAGAGCTCTAACTTTAACTCTCTTTTATACTTATCTTTACAACACATTTTAAGAAGAGCTCATAGCAAAAAATAACATGTTAAAATAATAAAGATGTATGAAAATAAGATGCTTTAAAAGAAAATTCACATAAATCTTGATGCTTATTCAACTAAGATAAAAGCTTAGCAGTGAAAGGATCAATGCACTTAAAAAAACAGAATGTCTTATGATATTTTAGAGTCATGAATTGAAGAATTATGGTAGTAGGACAAAGAATAAAACCTCAGGAAGATAGTGCAATGTGTATTTTCATGGTGAAAAAAACAACTTCTAATTTCTGGAGACCAATAGAAGTATACCAATATCATTTAGTATTCAAAATGGTAAAAGCAAATAAACAGAAAATCCTAAAAAATCCAAACTTACTAGACATTATATAATTAATAGAGTAAAATCACACAATATTTGGATTTTTAAAACTAGTTGGATATGAGAAGCCAGGATATTTTATCTTTATTTTAAATTTAATGAGGATTACAACATAGCCTATAAACAAAGTTGAAGGTTATAAGTTTAAAATAAAATGAGTAATGAGAAAACAGTCTAATATTTTAAGACCTCAAATTGCTTAGAGCTGATTAATTTACATGACACTAAAAAAGTCTTACTTAGCAGAGTGATAGATAAGATTTGGTCCACAATTCTTGAATAAATATGTGATAATTCTGCATTAAGGGGTAAAACTCATCTGCCCTGAATAATGAGGAAGTACAGCAGATTTTCAGCCAGAGTTAGTTTATGATGACATTATTTCTTTTCCATTTCTCACATTAAGATGAATCATATTTTAGATTGGGAGATCGAGTACTACTGGCCTCAAGAGGTGACTTCAGAGGTAATGGAATCCTTGAAATGAGACAACTACAATCATTGGTAGGTGAAGATGAAGTTAGGAGCATGAGTGCAAAATAAAGTTGCTATTTGATCTTGACAATGGGAAATGAAAGAAGAAAGCATAAAATACACTAAATAGTATATCTAATGAGATGAAAATTGAAACAAAAATAAATGTGATATGATGAGACTTCAACACAGAATTCCATTCATTTCAGCCCAAATAACTTGTAGATTTAATACCATTCTCAACACTGGATTTGCCTTAAAGAGCTGGAAGTCTAAATTATGGGTCACAAAGTAAATTACCACAGAGGTTAGAGTTGGATTTTTTAGAAGTAAAATGGTAAAGAGATACTCCCCAGTGAGTGGTAAAGAATCTCCCTGCAATTCAGGAGACACAGAAGATGCAGGTTCGATCCCTGGGTTAGGAAGATCCCCTGGAGGAGGGCATGACAACCCACTCCAGTATTATTTTCTGAAGAATCTCATGGACAGAGGAGCTTGGCGGGCTACAGTCCATGGGGTTGCAAAGAGTCAGACACGACTGAAGCAACTTAGCACGCGCACACACATACAATGCTAAAGAACAGAAAAAGGTGAAGATTATAGCAAAGTTAAGGGTAGAGCTTTTTTTTTTAAGTAAAATGTTAAAGAACAGAAAAAAGAAATTATATTAATAGCAAACTTAAGCCTTTTAAGAGAACACCTGCTACTCAGAAGGAACCTGTTTGTCAAGAGGCTGAGCCGGAGGTGGCACTATTCCTCCACTACTGTCTTCTGTGCTGTCCCCTCATCTCCCCTTCTTTCTTCTCCTCTCTGCTCCTTTGCTCTCTTTGCTTTTCTCTTCCCTCCCTTTCCCTCTCCTATTTTTCCTCTTCTTTTCTTCTGTGTCTCCATTTTCCAATAGTAGTCAGAAATCCTGATTCTATGCAAAGTGTCCCAATTTTTAATTCTGTCAATTAACTATAAGAAAAGAAACATGGGAGGCCATACAAAAACATGTGTATGGAGGTAGATATTGTTCATAGACTGCCATTTTCTAACCCTGATCTAAATAATTTAGCTGTGATTATTTCTGAATAATTTCTGTGTAATTAGTTCTGTATTGAGGACAATCCAGAACACTGCTAAGTGAGTTTCTTGTTCCAATAAGCAAATCTTATTTAAATGGAATGAAGGTAGTTTACAGGAGTAAATTTCTCTGTTTATTCCCTGATGACAGATAGAGGCAATAGTACTTATGGTGGGTGTTCAGGTGCTCAGTCGTGTCTGACTCTTTGACACCCTTTAGACTGTAGCCCACCAAACTCTCCTGTCCATGGGATTTCCCAGGCAAGAATACTGGAGTGGATTGCCATTTCCTCCTCCAGGGGATCTTCCCAACAGAGGGATCAAACCTGCATCTCTTTGTCTCCTGAATTGCAGGCAGATTCTTTACCTGCTGAGCCATTCTGTTTAATAATGTTTTAGTTCACTGACCAGTAACAAAAAGAACCTGGTGGCCTTTTAAAATTACCATTATTTAATTTACTGTGTGGCTCTAAATTGGGATTTATCACAGATATATGATTAAAAGGATGAGGAAATTACTCAGAATATCTTCAAAGATTTCCTGACGGTAAGATCAATTGTGCAAAGATTGCCTTTTGCAAAGGACTTGTGGAAACCCCACTGTCAGAAACATATGGAGTTAGACTGTACAAAATCAAAGACATTAAACTGTAAAGAACAACCCGGCTGGTGCCCCAGGATATGGCCTATATAAAGCAATAGTTAGTTTTCATCTTTAATTTAGATATTTCCAAGACAGGGTGAAATTCATTATTAAAAATCATTGTAGTTCAATTTATTTTAAACTATATGTTTAACCAATCAGTTATTCTAAGTGGGAACATAAAATTCTCTCCATTGTTATCCATGCCCTTGGAAATCATTATCTTTTGATTAACCTCATATTACGGAAAATAATCATATTCTCAGTCACTATATAAATGCTTCATGTCTAGAAGTGCAAAGAGTTTTATAGTTTAACTTAATAAATTTGCTCTTCACAGGCCTAGTTTTCATCTTTTTTTCTTTTTTAATCTTCCCATCTAGCCCAGAACTTAAATATCTAGGGACTTAGTAAATCTTTACCAAATTGAATTAATTAGAACTCAACTTGTGAAGCAGTCAGATGCCACCAGGAGCCATGTATGTCTAAGGGACAATTAGAGATGAAATAGAAATATATTTCTCCTTACTTTTAGATAAATGTTATTTATAGAAATTAAATAATAGCAAACAGATTTAATTTCTCTTTAGAATTTGAAATTTCACAGCTTCTATTTTAACTGCTTATACAGAGAGGCCTGGTGGGTTACAGTCCATAAGGTCACAAAAACTCGGACATAACTGAAGCGACTTAGCATGGATGCATGCTATACAATAAAAGATTTTTAAATATGCTTCATTTTGTAGTTTTAGGGAGAGGAACACACACAGTGGTGAAGTGCTACATTTTTTGTCGTTTACTTTGAATGATTCTTCCATTGTAAACCTGACTTCTTAAAGAGACAAGGGTATAGTTAAAAAGTGATTTTTAAAAAGTAGCTGAAAATGTAGATTCTGATCCTCGTTTTATCATGTTATAAAGATATCGCCTGACTATGCCAGACATCTTTCTGATAATTAATTTCCCAGTAGCCTAGAAAAATATTTGCCACTTCTGTGTCCAAAATGGTTGGGATTTATACAAAAGTTGTTTTGCTGTGTAAATATAAGGTTGCACTTTTTCTCCACAGGTTTATCACAAACCCAAGTCATTAAAGAAGATATTTGAGTCATTAAAAAAAATATTTGCTAACTCTAGGTCAAGATGGCAGAGTAGTAAGACCCTGAGCTCACTTTTCTCCCAGGTCACTCCAAAATTACAACTACTTACAGAGCAACTGTCTATGAGAATGACCTGAATACTAGCAGAACAGAATTTCCACAGCTAAAGATATAAAGTAGGAACCACAGAGAGATGGGTAGGTGGGGTTGCATGTATGATCAAAACCCATCCCTGGGGTGGGAGATCCACAAATGTGTAGATAATCACAATTGCACAAGTTCCCCCCAAGGAGGAAGGGTTTTGAACCCTGGATTAGTCTCCCCAGCCCAGGGATCCTGCGCTGGTAAGAGGACCCCTAGAACATTTGGCTTTGATGGCCATCTGGGTTTGCACACAGGAGAGCTGCGGAGCTGTAGAAAATAAATCCTACTCTTATAGGGTGTGTGCAAATTCTCACACATTCTGAGTTCTAGCAAAGAAGCAGCCATTTGAAAGGAGTCTGGGTTAGATCCATTTGCTGCATCTTTCCGAGATGCAGGAGGCAACTTGAACTTCCCACTGGAAGCACAGAACCCAGAGAGAGCCATTCTTGGGAGCTCCTTCGACCGCAAGGACACTGGTGCTGGCAAGCCCCGTCTCAGAACCCTCCTTCTAGCTTATTAGGGTAGGGGCTTACCTGCCAGTGTGGTTGGCACCAGCCTTAGATCACTTGGCCCTCCCAACCAGCTAGCCAGGAGACAAGCCCACCCACTTTATAAGCCAATTAACCTATCACAAAGAAGGCATTAGTATATAGTGAAGAAGAGAGAGTCTCTTCAATAAATGGATTGGGCAACTTGAACAGCTACAGGCAAAAGAATCAAACTGGACTACTTTCTCACAACCATGTAAAAAACAAACTGAAAATAGATGAAAGACTTACATTAAGACCCCAAACCATAAAACTCCTAGAAGAAAACATAGATAGTATACTCTTTGACATCAGTCTTAGTAATATATTTTTAATGTGTCTCCTTAGGCAAGGGAAACAAAAGCAAAAATGAACAGATAAGACTGCCTCAAATAAAAAGGTTTTGTCCAGCTAAGGAAACTATTTTAAAAAAGCACTGTTACTGAATAGGAGGAGATGTTTGCAAATAACATATGATAAAGTATTAATATCCAAATATACAAAGAACTCGTATTACTCATATGAAGTGAAGTGAACTGTGCTTCCCTTGTGGCTCAGCTGGTAAAGAACCTGCCTGCAATGCAGGAGACCTGGATTTGATCCCTGGGTTGGGAAGATCCCCTGGAGAAGGGAAAGGCTGCCCACTCTAGAATTCTGGCCTGGAGAATTCTATGGACTATATAGTCCATGGGGCCCCAAAGAGTCGGACATGACCAAGCGACTTTCACTTCACTTTACTTCATACATATTACTCTTATTACTTAAAAACAACCCAATTAAAAAATAAGCAAAGAAGTTGATTAGAGTTTTTTTTTTCAAAGAAAATATGAAGATGGCCAACAGACACATGAACAGATGCTCAGTATCCCTAATCATCAGGGGAATGCAAATCAAAACCACATTGAGATATCACCTCATATCCATCAGAACATCTACCATCAAAAAGACAAGAAATAACAAATGAAAGCAAGATTTGGAGCAAAGGAAACCCTTGTAAACTGTTGGTATGACTGTAAATTGGTGTAACCACTATGGTTAACAGTATGAAAGTTCCTTAAAAAATGGAAATAGAGCTTCATGTAATCCAGAAATTTTCTGTTTTTGGTATTTACCTGAAGAAAACAAAACCAATAATTTTAAAAGATTTATGTACTATGATGTTTATTTCTGTATTATTTACAATAGACAAAATACAGAAACAACCTAAGTAGCCATCAATAGACAAATGGATAAGGAAAATATTACCTATCCATAAAAAATAAAACTTTGCCATTTGCAACAACATGGATGCATCTAGAGGGCATATGCTAAGTGAATTATGTCAGACAGAGAAAGCCAAGTACTGCATGATCTCAGTTATAGGTGGAATCGAAAAACAAAACAATGAAAAACCAAAAGCAGGCTCCTAGATACAGAAAACAAATGAGAACAAACAGTTGCCATAAAAGGAAGATGGAGTGAGGGTGAAATAAATACAGGGTATTTAAGAGGTATAAAACTCTAGTTATATAATAGATAAGTCACAGGAATGTAATTTGCAACAGAAGGAATATGATCAATAATATTATGTAACTTTTGTGGGGACAGATGGTTGCAAGACTTTGTTGTGGTGATCATTTCATAACATATGTAAATTTTAAATACTTATGTAGTACCCCTGAAATTAACATATTTTTCAATTAAAAATGCTGAAAAAAATCTGCTACATTTAATTACCACAACAGAGTCATGTAGCAGTCACCATAGCTTGAACCAAAAGAGTTTATTTGTTACGCATGCCATTGTAAGTCACTAGGACTGCATTCTGCATCAAACTCCCTCTAGGCCAAGGCAGAGGAGCGGTGCTCCCGGATCCTGCCGGCGTTGCTGGTGAACTGGAACACTGCCATCACGGCAAGGGGAAAGCACACTGGACAGATCAGCGGTTTAATGCTCACAGTTCACTGGGCCTAAAATAGCTTGCTAAAGCTGCCATCACAAACTGCCACACACTGGGTGGCTTAAACAAAATGAACTTATTTTCTCATGGTTCTTCAAGCTCAAAGCCTGAGACCAAAGTGTCAACAGGGTTGATTTCTTCAAAGCTCCCTTTCCTTGTCTTGTAGATGGTTGTCTTCTTCCTGTGTTTCCAATGGACTTTCCTAGGTATGTGTCTGTCTCCTAATTCCATCTTCTTTCAAGAACACCAGTCATACTGAATTGAGGTCTACTCAAACGACCTCATTTTAACTTAATTATAACTTTAAATACTCTATCTCCAAATACGATCACATTCTGAGATATTTGGCAATAGGACTTTAACATCTAAATTTCAGGGCCATGAGTAAGCCTGCAACAAGGTACCATCAAATGACAGGAGAGCGAAAGGAGGTGAACAGTATCACTGACTACAACAACCATTTTTTCACTGCTATATTTTAAAGTGTCTGGCATGTAGTTTGTACTTTAATACCAAAAAAACTATTAACAAATTATTCATATACTAGACATCTTTGTTTCTGAAAATATATTTGTAATTTCACATATAATATATAATTTTATACATAATATAACTTATATTAATAGGCATGCCTTTAAGTAAACTCAGGTAGATAGTGGAGGACCAGGAAGCCTGGCATGCTGCAGTCCATAGCGTTGCAAAGAGTTGGACAGACTTAGTGACTAAACAGTAATAGTATACTTTACATCATCTGCTCTAATCAAAATATATAAAGTTTTAAACAAAATAATGCAACAACATTTCCCTCTTTGAAATAAAAGTTGTATAATGCAACCTTTTCTTTTTTTCCAAGGCTAAGTTCCTGTCCTCCTATTATAACTTCTTTTAAATGATGGAACTTAAGGCTTTCATATAAATCACATGCCATTGATAACAAGAAATACACCTATTTCAGAATGAGCCCCAAACACAGAAACCATCAGTAAATCACTCTTACAGGCTCATGTATCATTTGGCTCATTAGAATGTGTGTTTGCTCAACCTAGGAACGAAATGAAACTTCCTCAATAGGGTTCGTGCCAGAGAGAATATAAGGGAGAAATTCAGTAGGAGAATTTGTTCTCTCAGTGTTCTGTCTTAAATACTAATATATTGCTGCAGAGGACAGAGAATGTTAAAGCACATTTTCTCACCTACACAGAGAACATATTTGATGACTTTTTCCTTCCCTTAAGGAAATTATAAGCTTCAGGACATTTAAAAAAATGTATCAATGCAAAAGGATCTTTACCTGTCTGTGGATCATTTACAAAAACATTTTGGCTCTAAACATCAGAGGATGAAAATGGATATTGATCAGTTATTTTAACAGTGGAATAAGAACTTCAATTAAATGATTGTGTAATAACACTATAATGGCAAAGGCTGCAAACAAGACACATTCATTATTTCATATGTAGGACAAAAAGCCTTGGTTTCCTTAAGTACTAATTTCCATATGATTTAATTATTATGCCCTCTTCAATACTAATGGGCTTTAGTGTGCAGATGACTCAGTTCTTTAAAAATAGAAAATAATGGCCAATTAAAACAGCCTTGTGGTCAAGACTTCTATTCACTTATTTTATTTGCAATATTAGTCCTTTAACTTGATCATTTACTGAAATGTATTTTGAAGATTGCAAAGGTATCCCAACAAAGGAAACTTGTTTTATTTCTATAAAACTGAATGTAATTTCTAACTCAAGATCACATTCTGCATGCTGGCAGAAAAAGTAATCTAGCAAATGTCAAATTTTATAAGTCAGCTTGGGTTTTGTAAATCATTTCAGGTTTAAACTAAGTCAGGCCTGGAATCCCCAGAAGGCAGGAGGAAGTTTCCCCTGCTCTGTGCCACTCAGCTGGAGCCTTTGGGACCTTGAAGCTTTCATCAGGCCTTCTTTCCTGACTTACAACTTACAGAGCCTTCTTGTCTGTTGTTCAGAGGACAGAGGTAACAGCTAGGGTTAGCACAAGACTACCTACCTCCCCAGAGTTCCAACTATTATGCTGCAGGACTTTTCCTTAGCACTGGGTATTATTTCCTTGGCCTTATCAGAGGAAGCCAGGCAGAAGTTCTCTATTCTCCTGAATGCACCCATATCTTAAAGAGATTCTAGATGAAACCTTGTTTGGGGTCAGAATGTAGGGCCCTCAACTACATTTCACATTTCTTGTCACTGGCTTCACAAACCCCTTTCTTCCTTTCCTCAAAGAATCTTATTTAATCTTGAGTGAGGTTGGGTAGATAAATCTACCAGTGCATCTCTTATTTTTCTCTTAAAATAAACTGAAGTTCTTAAATATAAATGTAAAAATATGATGTCATTGTTTTCCAGCCATGATGTAGTACCCCTTCTCTGGGACAGTGACTATCTCTGAATGAATGGGAAGTAGGACAAACCCCTCTGAGAACAAAAAAACATTATAAATAGGATTGAAATGCCAAATCAGTAATGTAATATCACTCCCTACTCATTCATATGTTAGGAATTGGGAAGGAAGTATTGGTTTTGTATTTGGCAGCAAGAACTCTATGATAGAAGTATAATGGGTTTCACAGTTAGTTTGCATATGAGTTTGCCACTTTCAAAAGTCTTTGTCACATGTGAACCTACTGAAAGATTTCAAGAAGTATCTACCTTTAGGATTAGGTTTAACATACAATCTTTGTGTTAAAATGATTGCTACTATCTTGTTACCTCAGCACTATTTGTTATACAAAATAGCTTTTACCATTTTTTTTCTACTTAAATCTACTTTAGTTTTTATAACTTTAAAAAGCTATTTCTAATGTCCTTATTTTACTGTTTTAAAGTCTATGTTTTTCTATTATCATGAATCAGACAGAGTTAAGTAAATTTCCTTGGAGTCAATTGCTTTTCCATTAACTTCTTTCTCTTACTCTCATTTCACTTTCTGAAAACCATACTGTTATGGTCTAGGACAGTTAAGTAGGTTTCAAATGCCAATTTTCTTTTTATTAACACAGTAGTACCATTGAATTCTACAGTCATAGTCTTTCACATAATATTTTGTTTTCTTTTTTTTCTGTTGATGAAAAATACACAAATGCTTTTGCATAGCATTTGGAGACAGTTTTTACTTTGGATGCAATGACATGAAGTAGCGGGTTAAGGCTTAACTGAAATAAATTGATACAAGATTTGATCTCTGCTCTGTCTCAATTTGCTATGCAATTTTGAGCAAATCATGTCACTGCCTTGAGATTTGATGACAATATCTGTTAAATAATTAAGTTGAATTAGATTATTTCCAAGAGTTTTCTAGCAGATCCATATTTGGTTCCACTTGAATCCAACAGTCCTAATTGCCTTTGTTTTAGGATTTTACGAGCATTTAGTATATAGACCTTGTTTAATAGTCACTTTAATATATATGTGGCATTACCTATATTTTGCACACGTGCTCAGTCATGTCCAACTCTGTGAACCCATGGGCAGTAACCTGCCAGACTCCTCTGTGCATGGGATTTTACCAGGCAGGAATAGTGGAGTGGGTTTCCATTTCCTCTTCCAGGGGATCTTCTCTACCCAGGGATCAAACCTGCATCTCTTGTGGCTCTACATTGACAGGCAGATTCTTTTCCACTGGGCCACCTGGGAAGCGCTCATCTGCATTTTACATATTAGGAAGCTAAAGATCAATGAAGTTAAGTGACTTGCACAGGGTCATACAACTAGTACGCATCAATAAACAGTGGGACTTTCAACTTGAAACTAGGCCTTCCTGACTCCAGACATTTTTGTTTCTATCTACTATTGCCATTGGATTGCCCAGTAGCTCAGCAGTAAAAAATCTGCCTGCAATGCAGGAGACACAGGAAATGAGTTCCCTGGATTGAGACGATCCCCTGGAGAAGGAAATGGCAACCCACTCCAGCATTTTTACTGGGAAAATCTCATGGAAAGAGTAGCCTGGCTGGCTATAGTCCACAAGGTTGCAAAGAGCTGAACATGACTGAACATGCTTGCATGCCATATTGCTCCTAAAAGAGAGAAATAGATGTCAAAATATCAACTGAATTGTCTGATTCAGTTATAACAATTGGAGAAATAATATTTTGAAAAAGAAATTATACTTGGTTGTAGCTAAATAATTCATCTTTAAAATCTTTTTCTTATGCTATGAATAAATATCAGTGGCATAATTTTGACAAAATTAAAAAATTATGTTCAATAGTAATCTGTCCAAAGAAGGACAGTGCCAAAGAATGTTCAAACTATCATACAACTGTGCTCATTTTGCATGCTAGCAAGGTAATGCTCAAAATTCTTCAAGCTAGATTTTAACAGTATGTGAACCAAGAACTTCCAGATGTATAAGCTGGATTTAGAAAAGGCAGAGAAACTAGAGATAAAATTGCCAACATCTATTGGATTGTAGGAAAAACACGATAATTACAGAAAAGCATCTACTTCTGCTTCATAATTACACTAAAGCCTTTGACTGTGTGGGTCACAACAAACTGGAAAATTCTTGAAAATTTGGGAATACAAGTCCATATTACCTGTTTCCTGAGAAACTTGTATGCAGGTCAAGAAGCAACAATTAGAATTGGATATGGAACAATGGACTGGTTCAAAATTGGGAAAGGACTCTGACAAGTATGTATATTGTTACCCTGCTTATTTAATTTATATGCAGAGTATATTATGCAAAATGCCAGGCTGGGTGACTCACAAGCTGGAATCAAGATTGCTGGGAGAAGTACCAACAACCTCAGATATACAGATGATTCTACCTTAATGGCAGAAAGTGAAGAGGAACGAAAGAGCTTCTTGATAAGAGAGAAAGAAGAGAGTAAAAAGCTGGCTTAAAACTCAATATCCAAAAGCTAAGATCATGGCATCCAGTCCCATCACTTCATGGCAAATAATGGTATGTAGGTGGGGGGGGAGTGGAAACAGTGGCAAATTTTATTTTCTTGGGAACCAAAATCACTGCACAAGGTGACTGCAGCCATGAAATTAAAAGACACTTGCTCCGTGGAGGAAAAGCTATGACAAATCTAGACAGCGTATTAAAAAGCAGAGACATCACTTTGCTGACAAAGATTCCTAAAGTCAAATGATTTTTCCAGTAGTCATGTATGGATGTGAGAGTTGGACCATAAAGAAATCTAAGCACTAAAGAATTGATGCTTTCAAACTGTGGTGCTGGAGAAGACTCTTGAGATTCCCTTTGACAGCAAGGAGATCAAGCCAGTCAATCCTAAAGGAAATCAACCCTGAATATTCATTGGAAGGATTGATGCTGAAGCTGAAGCTCCTATACTTTGGCCACCTTGTGCAAAGAGCTGACTCCCTGGGAAAGACTGATGCTGGGAAAGATTGAAGGCAGGAGGAGAAGGGGGCAAGAGAGGATGAATGGTATCACTGACTCAATGGACATGAGTTTGAGCAAACTCTGGGAGATAGTGAAAGACAGGGAAGCCTGGAGAGTACAGTCCATGGGGTTGCCAAGAGTTGGGCACAACTTAGCTACTGAAAAACAAGAAATCTGTGCTGGAAAACCCAGTTTTATTTACTGTTAACAAATTACTCTCATTAGATAATACTAACCTTTGTGTGTCGGGATGAAATTGGAAGCCAGTGCAGAGAAGGTTAAGATAGCGAAAGAAAAGATGGTTCAGATCCAGCAATTCCACTTCTTTGAGTATCTACTCAAAGGAAATAAAAACAGAATACTGAAGAGATATATACATACTCAATGTTTTTTGCAGCATTATTCACAATACTCAAGATAGAGAAATAAACTAAGTGCTTGTCAAAAGAAGAAGAGATAAAGATGTGGCATTTATTTATAGATACAGATAAAGACATAGACACAGATATAGATATATACACTAGATATATCTGAATGTTATTCAGCCGTGACACAGGACATCCTGCAGTTAATGACAGCATGGATGGATCTTGAAGATGTTATGCTAAGTGATATAAGTCAGACCAAGTCAAATACTATAGGATATCATTTATATGGAATCTAAATAGTCAAGGGCTTCCCTTGTGGCTCAGAGGTTAAAGCGTCTGCCTGCAATGTGGGAGACCTGGGTTTAATCTGTGGGTAAGGAAGATCCCCTGGAGAAGGAAATGGCAACCCACTCCAGTATTCTTGCTTGGAGAATCCCATGGATGGAGGAGCCTGGTGGGGTACAGTCCAAGGGGTCGCAAAGAGTCGGACACGACTGAGCGACTTAGCTTTCACTTTCACTAAACAGTCAAACTCATAGAAACAGTGAAGAAAATGGTGGTTAGCAGGGAATGGAGGTGGTGGTGGATAGGGCAGTTATTAAAGGGTACAAATTCGCAATGGGGAGCAAGTCAGCCCTACAGATCTCATGTACAGTATAATACAAACCGTATTATGTTATATACATCAAAGTTGCTCAGAGACTAGATCTTAATTATGTGTGTGTGTGTGTGTGTGTGTGTGTGTGTGTGTGTGTGTTCAGTCGTTCAGCTGTGTCTGACTCTTTGTGACCCCATGGACTGTAGCCCTCCAGGCTCCTCTGTTCATGGGATTTTCCAGGCAAGAATACTGGAATGGGTTACCATTTCCTCCTCTAGGGGATCTTCCTGACCCAGGATCGGACCCACATCTCCTGTGTCTCCTGCATTGGCAGGTGGGTTCTTTACCACTGCATCACCTGGGAAGCCCCTAGATCTTAATTATTCTAACCACTAAAAAAAAATTATAATTGTGACAGGTTATAGAAATGCTGATTATCACTACAATGACAACTATATTAATTAATACATCAAATCAGCATGTTATATATCTCAATTTATACAATGTTATATTTCAAATATATTTCAATTAAAAAGGTAGTAAATTTCATAAATTTAACAAAACTCAAAAAAATATTTTTATTAAAGAAGCTCTGATTTAGGTTGGCTGGATGTCTGTATACAAGACATTAGTTTTCTTTACATGTTATGCTGCTGCTGGTGTTGCTGTTAAGTCGCTTCAGTCGTGTCTGACTCTGC
The DNA here is from genome assembly GCF_001704415.2 of Capra hircus. Lineage (NCBI taxonomy): Eukaryota > Metazoa > Chordata > Mammalia > Artiodactyla > Bovidae > Capra > Capra hircus. The sequence continues at coordinate 63,312,666 of NC_030813.1, read as the reverse complement.
AACCCCATAGACAGCAGCCCACCAGACTCCTCTGTCCCTGGGATTCTCCAGACAAGATCACTGAGAGTGGGTTGCCATTTCCTTCTCCAATGAATGAAAGTGAAAAGTGAAAGTGAAGTCACTTAGTCGTCTAACACCTTATTTAAGAAGAAACAGTGTGAGTGAATGAAAGCTTCCATTCTCTAAGAAAGATAAGAAATTGCTTCTCGGTGAATGTTCTTGATGCACAATAGAAGTGGAAGATGGGACACATGGGCTAATAGAAACACCACATGCACGTACACACAAAAACACACAAATACACACATCAAGGGAGTCACAGGTGAATGTTAGGCTTATCCAAAGGCTCATAAATACTGATAGGATGAGCTGATGTCTGTTACCCATTAATAAATAAGCAAACTATCTGCATGTTGATAGATTGGCTTGTTATTAGTTGTTGGTTATCAGTTGTTGATGGGTAGAGTTGGTTTTATGTCTAAGCTCTGCTCCTTACCAACTAGGTTTTCTTGGAAAAGTTATTTAATCTCTCTTAATCATAGTATGAAATTATGCATGTTGCTATAACAGCATGGTTCTTTTTTTGCTTCTTTATGCCTTAGTATATATTATTATTTTGACCAGAGTACTTTTCCCACTCTTTTTTTTTCCTGATAAAAAAATACGTTTGTCCTTCAAAATTAAGTTTAATATTACCTTTTTGAAGCCTTCCTCAACTCTTCACTGTTTGTGTAATTTAATCTTACTCTTCTCCTGGTTCTCTTTTATATAATTCTGTTATGAAAATTATTTCACTTGTTCAAAAGTCTATCTCTTTCACAATATTTTTTCACACAAAAACAGAATTTTTATTCCTCTAGGACAGAAACCATGTCTTGTATTGATTCTTGAGGACCAATATCTAGTGTGGTGTCTGGGCCTCTTTAGTAATGTCTGTTGACTGAATGAATAAATTAATAAATGAATGTGTTAAGATATTTCTGGAACAAAGTAAAGGCAATACAAAAAGTCCATATTTGAGAATCAGTGTGAAAGTGCTAGTTGCTCAGTTGTGTCCGACTCTTTGTGACCCCATGGCTCCTCTGACTAAGGAGGATCAGTAGGGTTCGCTAAAAACAAGTACATGCAATTAAACTCATTTATATTTATAGCATGTTTCTCACAAGATATAGCTGTCTCTCCAAATCCATTTTCCTATTCCATAGTAATAGAATAGTTAATTTTTATTGGGCACACAAACGTACAGAATTTTTAAAAATGCACTTTTCAGCTTTCTTGACAGTGAGATACAACTATCTGACTATCTTTTGGACAATGAGATATACATGTCTCATAGAATGTCATGTAGCAGCTGCCAGAATCCTTTCCTAAGGTGAATTTGTATTATCCATTTTTCTTTATTCTTCCTCTTTGCTGCTGCCTGAAATGTGAGTGTAATAATCGGAGTTTGGAGCAGTTATCATGAATAATGAATTAATCTTCAGATCGGAGGCTGTGCATGATGAAGAAACAAGATAGAAAGAACCTGGTATTTTGAGAACTGTGTGAAAAAGAGCAACCATACTAGCTTTAGACTGCCCTTCTCAAACTTTTAAGTGACAGATAAATTTCTATTACATTTTATATATTTTATTCTGATTCTCTGTTACATACACTGTGAATTAGCTGATGGAATTTAGGGTATAACCAACTATTCAGAGCTAAGTATACATGTATTCTGAAAGATACATACTGCAGAGATATTAAGAAACTTGCTTAATGCTACAGGGCTAGTAAGTGATGAGATACAAAAAGCCCTTGGACTTCTTTCCTTCTAGTTTCGTGGCATCATGTACTCTTCCTTAGTCCTTTGTGTCCTTATATGTAGGAAATTAAAAAGGTCATTTCAGATGGTGATCATAAATGAGGGGATGCATTTTGAAGGTTTAAATGCTCAATAAATGTCCACTGCTTTCCCTACCAGAACTGACTCTGCTAGATCTTTGAGAGCAGAGAAGTATTATTGACACAGTTTATCAGAATTTCAGTAAAGCAGTTTGTAAATTCTCTTGAATACAGCATGCTTGTAGGCAAAGTAGAGAAATATGTTAAGTGATAGAGCAGTTTAATAAATTCTTATCTTACCCGCAAGTGTGTTGTTTAATAAATGATTGTCACCTTGGAAGGAGGTATCTTGTGGCATGTCATAAAATTCTTTATTTAGTCTTATAAATTTTCATCAATGACTTGGATGAAGGAACATTTATCAGATTTGTAAGTGATACAGTGTTGGCAAGGGAAGCAATTACTTCAGGTAATAGAATCAAGGTTCAACTATTTTACCCAACAGACTTAACTTATAGACCTAAATTAACAAGAATCTGAACACACACACACAAAAACCCAAACAGAGATTCCAAATACACAATGAAAAATATAGGACTGGAACACCTGGCTTAACAGAAACTCAGATTAAGTTTACTTTAAGCTTAATGGGTACCAGTAGTAATTAGGAAATGTTATGATATTATTTTTCACTCAAAAATCTAGATTAGAGCTTGTCCAAGTAAGGTTTATAGACAACTCAGCTGAGAATTCTTTGCAATTAAAAAAAATCATATTCAGTCCAAGTATACCAATTTCTGAGGAAATATATATGCGTTTCAATGCTAAGTGAAATCAGTCAGACAGAGACAGTGCAGCATGATTTCTTGCACTTTTATGTGCAATCTTAAAAACAAAGCAAACAAATAAAGCAAAATAGGTATGAAATCAGATGCAGAGGACAAACTTGTGTTGCCAGAGGGCAAAGGGGTAGGGGTTGAAACATGAAGGGGATTAAGAGGTGCAAACTCCCAACTCTAAAATAAATAAATCATGGGGATATAATGTACAGCATAGAAACTAGAGTCAATAAATTTTAATCAACATTTTTATGATGATGGGGAAACAGTGGAAACAGTGTCAGACTTTATTTTTGGGGGCTCCAAAATCACTGCAGATGGTGACTGCAGCCATGAAATTAAAAGATGCTTACTCCTTGGAAAAAAAGTTATGACCAACCTAGATAGCATATTGAAAAGCAGAGACATTATTTTGCCAACAAAGGTCCGTCTAGTCAAGGCTATGGTTTTTCCAATGGTCATGTAAGGATGTGAGAGTTGGACTGTGAAGAAAGCTGAGCACCGAAGAATTGATGCTTTTGAACTGTGGTGTTGGAGAAGACTCTTGAGAGTCCCTTGGACTGCAAGGAGATCCAACCAGTCCATTCTGAAGGAGATCAGCCCTGGGATTTCTTTGGAGGGAATGATGCTGAAGCTGAAGCTCCAGTACTTTGGCCACCTCATACGAATATTTGACTCATTGGAAAAGACTCTGATGCTGGGAGGGATTGGGGGCAGGAGGAGAAGGGGACAACAGAGGATGAGATGGCTGGATGGCATCACTGACTCGATGGATGTGAGTCTGAGTGAACTCCGGGAGTTAGTGATGGATAAGGAGGCCTGGCGTGCTGCGATTCATGGGGTCTCAAAGAGTCAGACACGACTGAGCGACTGAACTGAACTGAACTGATGCTAACTCATCATACAGTAGTGATCATTTCATAATATTAAAATGCAGAATCACTATGTCATGTACCTGAAATATAGTATTGTATGTTAGTTAAAGCTCAATATAAATAAATAAATAAACCCCAAACATTTCATGGGAGAGAGAGGCTTTGGATTTTGAAAATCATTGGTTTGGATAAGTAGAATGCCCTCTTCAGAACATTCTCTTTTCTTCTTGAAACTGCATATTAAGAGACTCACTATTAACTCTGTGTCCATCTAGAATTAGACCTCCATTTGGCAAAGGATAAAGAGGCCATGCTGCATAAGCAAACAAATGAGAAGTTGGGAATATTTATACTGTGGAAGACTAGCCCAGAAAGGATCATAGTAACAATCTTCTCATACTCTAATTGTTTTCCTTTAGAAGCAGAACACGGAAACAATAACACAGAGTCAATACTACAGTGTTACCTAAGAAAAAGCTTGGATTCAGTCAGATCAAACACATACATATTTGTGGTTGTCATTTCCCTGAAATATTCAGGCAGAGCCCTGAGAATATCCTTCAAGAGGACCTCTCATTTTGGCAGGGGGACTCCTGTTTATCCATGAGGTCACAAAGAGTCAGACACGACTGAGCAACTAACATTTCTATTTCTGTTTCATTAGATGATACCTGGGGTTTCTCCCTTTTTGAGTATGTGTGGTACTTTTTCTTTTAGCTTTTCATTTCTTTCAATTGTTACTGTCCAGAATTCTTGGTCACCTTAATCAATACAAATTGATCAGAGGCCAGACAAGAAATTCAGGCAAGGCTTTATTGGAGCCCCTGCTGAAGCAGGCGGGTGTAAGAACAAACAATGAGCTCCCTGGCTTGCTCTCTCTCTGAGGGGGCTGAGCTAGTTCCTTATATGGGAGTGAGGGTAGGGGTGTGTCAAAGGTCTTGGTGAGAGAGGTGGCTTAAGTGATTTGCACACCCCTTTGTGATGTTGTGTGCAGTGGGACATGCAGAGTAACCTGCTTTTGCTTTCAATCCCCTGATTTTGCTCCTGGCTCTTTAGTAACAGTAGTTGGACTTTTTTGTTTTTTTTTTTTTTTTGCATCTTTTGTCCAGAATTTGCTTAAAATGCTCATGCACACAGTTATTTTTAGTCCCTTATGGTTTCTTTGTGCATTGTAGCTCAAGGAGATGGTTGTCAAGTGCAAGCTTTGGAGCACTATAGCAAAGGATCCCGGCTCCTAAAGTGTCTTGCAATCACTTTCATTGGTAAATAACCAAGAATTCCTATGTTAATACCTAACAACAAAACAACCATATTTAAGGGAATGACTTCTTACTTCAGTATTCTTGTCTGCAGAATTCTGTGGACTGAGGAGACCGGTGGGCTACAGTCCATGGGGTCACAAAATCACACACAGATGAGTGATTAACACTTTCACTTTCTTTTCACTTAGTAATTTAGAATTTTTGCACCTAAAGAACCAAACTGTGACCTTCCCAATTCATTCTGGAAGATGTAAGGTCATCTCTACAAACAAAAACTATATACATTGTGATTTTTCTTAATTAATTAAAAGCACCAGATATTTTAATTTATTGATGAAAAAGTTCTGAAACCTGCCCTATTTTCATGTGGAGTAGCTGTATATTATTAAAAATATGTACAGTTCAATAAACATGTGGTTCTAAAATCTTGATAAAAACACATATATCTTGATTTGGAGGCAGGGGGGATGTTAGACTAGTGTTGCTCTTGAAGCTTGTTCATAGATAAGCCTACTGCTGATAGATTTGGCCAGCATTTGTCAAGGAATTTTACAGTGTGAGCATTAGTGCTGAAAAGAGATATGGAGTGTCCAATTCCACAAAGGGTGAAATCATTGATTGGTGTAAGCTTTTTCCTGTTGGTACCTTCAGAACTGACTGAGCTAGCAAAAAGTACAAAATCTATCTTATTATATCTTCATATGATTGTGTTTATTGTCCTTGGAATAAGATTAAAAATTAATTGAGCTCTAAGGTCAAATTTTTATCAACATTATTTTAAAAATCCATTAATTCTTAAAGAGTTACATTTCCACAGAATTCCTAGCTAATAATGTTTACACTCTTAATGGTGTAAGAGAAATGATATTTGCAGATAATAAATCCCAAAGTTATTTAATACTGTTTGCTGCCAATTTAATGCATTAGTCATTGAGCAGTTGCCCGTAAAAATATACTTAAAAAATTTTCAACTAATTAACTCCTACTCTGAACAGAGCATGTGCATTGTGACACATGCCTCCTAAGAGTATAGACATTTGAGCATGAATTAATGTATTTAAAGGGCTTCCTAGGTGGCACTTAGTAGTAAAGAATCCTCCTGCCAATGCAGGAGACATTGATCCTCGGTTCTGGAAGATCCTCTGTAGAAGGGAATGGCACCCCACTCCAGTATTCTTGCCTGTAAAATCCCATGGACAGAGGTGCCTGGCAGGTCCATGGGGTTGCAAAGGGTTGGACACAACTGAACATATAGGGTAACGTGTTTAAAACAGTGTGTTAAGAAGTAAGTTAAAAAAATAAGTAAGGATATAGCTTTTAAATCAGGGCTGACAACTTCTCTGTTTTGAGGTGGTAGAGTTAAACATACTTCAGGAAGCTGAAGTTAAGTAAATAGAATGAGAAAGTTAAATTATGATAATCGTCATGTAGGAATTAGAGTACACATTTGCAAAAAATTACCCCTCTAGAGATAGAGTGACTTCCTCACCTAGAAACATTTCTATGGCAGAATTAATGTAAAGAGAGATTATATTATTTAGCAGAAAAGTGTTAGCTGTCCATGGAAACATAAAAAGAATGGTCTCAGTGGCAAATATTGCTTATGTGTATACCAATTGTGCCCACGGTTTGAAGGGGTGGGATCTGTAGACTGCTCCAGTCTGGGTCAGGCATATTTTTGTCTCAGGCCTGGAGAAGGCATGTTAGATTGTCTGGCTTATGTTATACTTACACTTTTCATCATATGACTAATGATTTCAAAAATTTTAATCAAATTGTATGTATACAAACGCTGTATATCTATAAAGCATTTTACAAAGGCAGTAGTCTTCTTCCCATCTTCCAGCCAGATTTCAGCAAGTCCTTCACCTGCACCTTTGTTCATCTGACTTTCTTATGGATTCTTTCAGAATTTACATTCACATTAGTTTGTGTTGGGCTTCCCAGGTGGTGCTAGTGGTAAAGAAGCCTCCTGCCAATCCAGGACACTTAAGAGATGCAGGTCCAATCCTTGGGGTGGGAAGATCCTCTGGAGAAGGAAATGGCAACCTTCTCCAGTATTCTTGCCTGGAGAATCTCATTGACAGGGGAACCTAGTGGGGTACAGTCCATAGGGTCACAAAGAGTTGGACATGACTGAAGTGACTTAGCATAGCATAGCATAATTTACATTGCTATTTTTTATTTATATTTTTGTATGATCATAGCAAACACTCAACAACACAAGACAAGACTCTACACATGGACATCACCAGATGGTCGACACTGAGATCAGATTGATTATATTTTTTGCAGCCAAAGATAGAGAAGCTCTATACAGTCAGCAAAAACAAGACTGGGAGCTGACTGTGGCTCAGATCATGAACTCCTTTTTGCCAAGTTCAGACTGAAATTGAAGAAAGTGGAGAAAACCACTAGACCATTCAGGTATGACCTAAATCAAATCCCTTATGACTATACAGTGGAAGTGAGAAATAGATTTAAGGGACTAGATCTGATAGACAGAGTGCCTAATGAACTATGGATGCAGGTTCATGACATTGTACAAGAGACAGGAATCAAGATATCCCCAAGAAAAGGAAATGCAAAAAAGTGAAATGGCTGTCTAAGGAAGCCTTACAAATAGCTGTGAAAAGAAGAGAAGCGAAAAGCAAAGGAGGAAAGGAAAGACTGTACCCGTTTGAATGCAGAGTTCCAAAGAATAGCAAGGCGAGATAAGAAAGACTCCCTCAGTGATCAATGCAAAGAAATAGAGGAAAACAATAGAATGGGAAAGACTAGAAATCTCTTCAAGAAAATTAGAGATACCAAGGGAACATTTCATGCAAAGATGGGCACAATAAAAGACAGAAATTGTATGGACCTAACAGAAGCAGAAAATATTAAGAAGAGGTGGCAAGAATACACAGAAGAACTGTACAAAAAAGATCTTCATGATGCAGATAATCATGATGGTGTGATTACTCTTCTAGAGCCAGACATCTTGGAATGTGAAGTCAAGTGGGCCTTAGGAAGCATCACTATGAACAAAGCTAGTGGAAGTGATGGAATACCAGTTGAGTTATTTCAAATACCAAAAGATGATGCTGTGAAAGTGCTGCACTCAATATGTCAGCAAATTTGGAAAACTCAGCAGTGGCCACAGGACTGGAAAATGTCGATTTCCATTCCAATCCCAAAGAAAGGCAAAGCCAAAGAATGCTCAAACTACTGCACAATTGCGCTCATCTCACATGCTAGTAAAGTGATGCTTAAAATTCTCCAAACCAAGCTTGGAGTAATGCTCAAAATTCTCCAACCCAGGCTTGGAGAACTTCTAGATGTTCAAGCTGGTTTTAGAAAAGGCAGAGGAACCAGAGATCAAATTGCCAACATCTGCTGGATCATGGAAAAAGCAAGAAAGTTCCAGAAAAACATCTATTTCTGCTTTATTGACTATGCCAAAGCTTTGACTGTGTGGATCACAATAAACTGTGGAAAATTCTGAAAGAGATGGGACTACCAGACCACCTGACCTGCCTCTTGAGAAACCTATATGCAGGTCAGGAAGCAACAGTTAGAACTGGACATGGAACAACAGACTGGTTCCAAATAGGAAAAGGAGTACGTCAAGTCTGTATATTGTCACCCTGCTTATTTAACTAATATGCAGAGAACATTATGAGAAACGCTGGCTGGAAGAAGCACAAGCTGGAATTAAGATTACTGGGGGGAATATCAATAACCTCAGATATGCAGGTGACATCACCGTTGTGTCAGAAAGTAAAGAACTAAAGAGCCTCTTGAGGAAAGTGAAAGAGGAGAGTGAAAAAGTTGGCTTAAAGCTCAACATTCAGAAAACTAAGATCATGACATCTGGTCCTATCACTTCATGGCAAATAGATGGGGAAACAGTGGAAACAGTGGCTGACTTTATTTTGGGGGGCTCCAAAATCACTGCAGATGGAGATTGCAGCCATGAAATTAAAAGATACTTACTCCTTGGAAGGAAAGCTATGACCAACCTAGACAAGCATATTAAAAAGTAGAGACATTACTTTTCCAACAAAGCTCCATCTAGTCAAGGCTATGGATGTGAGAGTTGGACTATGAAGAAAGCTGAGTGCCGAAGAATTGATGCTTTTGAACTGTGGTGTTGGAGAAGACTCTTGAGAGTCCTTTGGACTGCAGGAAGATTCAACCAGTCCATTCTAAAGGAGATCAGTCCTGGGTGTTCATTGGAAGGACTGATGTTGAAGCTGAAACTACAATACTTTGGCCACCTTATGCGAAGAGCTGACTCATTTGAAAAGACCCTGATGCTGGGAAAGATTGAGGGCAGGAGGAGAAGGGGATGGCAGAAGATGAGATGGCTGGATGGCATCACTGACTTGATGGACTTGAGTCTGAGTGAACTCAGGGAGTTGGTGATGGTTAGGGAGGCCTGGCGTGCTGCGATCCATGGGGTGGCAAAGAGTCGGACACGACTGAGTGACTGAACTGAACTGAAAGTAATATAATTACAAGAGCAACAGCAACAAGAAGCTCTTCCTCAGCATTCACTTTGTGCAGGACAGTGATGTGACTGCCTTTCTTCTACAGTCTTATACTTGGAGGTTGTTTCATTTACTGATTTATTTCTCACTCTTTCTCTTTTTTAATTATTCAGACATTTTATGCATCTGCCTCAAGTGGCGTCTCACAGACATCTCCTCAGTGCATAAAAAAAAAAAATCAAGGGTAATGCTAATTTTATGTTCTTCTTTAATCTCATTCCTGGAATCCTCTCTTTATCAGTTCCAATGGCTACAGTCCGAGTGTGTTGGGCAACTTTGTTCTGAATCAGCATCTACATACACCATTCTTCCTTTACTTATTTTCTGGGTGTCATCCCTCTCATGTTGGAAGTTCCACATTTCCATTTTTCTTAATTCCTCACCTAGCTGGAACACATTTTCAAGTCAGTATCTGAGAAATAATCTCAGAAATGATTTCTGATACATTGTCTGAAAATACATTCTTATTGTCATACTTCAGCATGTGATGATGCTTAGAGTTCTAAAATGGGATTATTTTTTTCCCTCACATTTGATGGTGATGCTCTATTGTCTTCTTTCAGTGCTGCCACTGAGAAAGCTATGGCCAATCTGATTTCCAAACACTGAGGTTTTTAAATTTATTTTTGCTATCTCCCTTTGAATCTTGTATTCTTAAATTCTAGTACTTGCTTTAATGTGGATCTTTCTCCATCCATTGTGCTGGGCACCAAATCTATCTCTACTGAAAACTGGTTCCTTTGGTTCTGTAATGTTGCAATGTATTATTTATTTGATAGTTTCTCTTTGTTTCTTTTAGTTTACAATTGGTATCATTTTAGTGTAGATTTTGCGGTAATCTTTTAACCTTTTCTTTCCTACTTTGTCTTCTACTCTATTTTCTAAAAATCTTCAAATTCATCTTTTTATTCTTGCAAAGGATTTTCATTTTAATGTTTTATTTCTTAAATCTTTATTTCTTTGTAGGTTCCTCTGTTATTAGTTGTCTTGTGCTTTCTTCAGATTGGTAATATCTTCTTTTTGCCACATAGGATATCAAATAAAGCCTTTTGGAGTCTTCTTATTTTCTCTGCTCTCCTTGGTTCCTCTAACTTTCTTTTTGCTCTTTCATTTCAAAGGTTTTTCTTAAGTGTCTATTGATCCTTGGTTAAATTTTTCCATTTGGGACTGATACACTAAATCTTCAGTATCTTTGTATGTGTTTTGGGGGAAAGGAGACTTGTTAGCAGCTAGGACTCATAGTAAAGTGACCTCAACCTAACGGATATCCAACAGCTCATGTTGGTTCTCCTGGGACCATTTTTTTTTTTGAGAATGGAATCATCTTGACTGCTAACTGGGAAATATACATCTGGCTGCCAACATTTTTGAAGCTGACAAACAGAAGAGAGCTAAACGTGTCTGATTTTCAACATGGTTACATTTTGCTCTCAGTTGTACCTGGGTTCTTCCAAAGTCTAGTTCTTCTAGGTTAGTATCTCCAGAAAAGGAATCCTGGAATCTAATTCCTATTTATATAGACTTCCAACCACTCCTTTTATTTTCATCCTTACTGCTACTCCTACTTTTAGAGCTTTGTTGTTGTTGTTAGACCCTCAATCATGTCCGACTCTTTGTGACCCCATGGACAGTTGCCCTCCAGGTTCCTCTGTCCATGAGATTCTCCAGGCAAGAAGACTGGAGTTGGTTGCCATGAGGTTCTTCCAATTCTTTAATCCTTCTGAATTTCTAAAGGAGATAAGCTTGTTTTAGTTTAGCACATTATATAACTGAATTTCAGCTTTATCAGAGCTGGCACATTAGTTATCATTTATCCATCTGCTTTACTGTTTTCACTTTTTTCTCCTTGTCTTTGTGGGTTTTATCCTTCCAATTTAGTAGGATTTGGGGATGGAGAAGATGTAAATCAAGCTTCAAAATCATATAACAGAAGAAGTTCTAAATAATTTTATTTCAAGAGTAACAAAATTAATTCCACCTCCTTCCAAGATATATGATTTTTTTAAGAAAAAAACAGGAATTTTTGCCATGTCTCAGATTATAAAACAGCAGTCAATGACATTGACTATGAGTGAAGTGCAAGTTGCTCAGTTATGTCCAACTCTTTGTGACCCCATGGACTGCAGTCTGCCAGGCTCCTCTGTCCATGGAATTCTTCAGGCAATAACACTAGAGTGGGTTGGCATGTTCTTCTCTAAGACATTGACTATGGTTGCCCTTATAATGGTATAAAGCAGGATTTGGATGGAATCATATGCTACCTAATGCAGTTATCTTATGGATATCAATGTTTAAAAAAGCTAGTTAAAATTCATAAACTATAATGATTGTTCTGAGTACTGTCTATGTAAAAAGGAAACACATAAAGGAAGAATTGATGCTTTTGAACTGTGGTGTTGGAGAAGACTCTTGAGAGTCCTTTGGACTGCAAGGAGATCCAGCCAGTCCATTCTAAAGGAGATCAGTCCTGGGTGTTCTTTGGAAGGAATGATGCTAAAGCTGAAATTCCAGTACTTTGGCCACCTCATGCGAAGAGTTGATTCATTGGAAAAGACTCTGATGCTGGAAGGGATTAGGGGCAGGAGGAGAAGGGGACGACAAAGGATGAGATGGCTGGATGGCATCACTGACTCGATGGATGTGTCTGAGTGAACTCCGGGAGTTGGTGATGGACAGGGAGGCCAGGTGTGCTGCGATTCATGGGGTCACAAAGAGTCGGACATGATTGAGCTACTGAATTGAACTGAACTGTAAGGTTCTTTGGTTTAAGTTTCCATGAGGATCTTTCTTAAGGTAGAAAAGAGAACACAAGTATGGTAGCTTCAGAAGTTAGCATCACTGTATCATAGTTAATTAAATTTCTCCATTTGTATATCATTTTTATGAGCTTTTTTTTTTAAAGCCTACACTTAAGCAGAGGCATTTTGATGTGCTGACAAATTAGGTTTTGAATATGCAATGCTTAAAGATCGACTTTGAGCCAACACAATTTTAGCAAGAGTGTGATACTGAGTTAGAGAACAAGGTTCAAAAAATAACTTTAAAAAGTGAAGATGGTAAGCTAATATTTCAAACATAGAGATGGTCCAATGTGTACAGAGAAGACACCGAAATGGAAACAATGGGGGCTGAATCAGTACCTAGCTCCATTACAGTTCCTGGAAACCAGGCACATCCATTTCGAACCATGTAGCAAAAGAGAGTCTGACACGACTGAGCGACTTCACTTTCACTCTTCACTTTCATGCATTGGAGATGGAAATGGCAACCCGCTCCAGTGTCCTTGCCTGGAGAATCCCAGGGATGGGGGAGCTTGGTGGGCTGCCGTCTATGGGGTCACACAGAGTTGGACATGACTGATGCAACTTAGCAGCAGCAGCAGCAAAAGAGAGAGTCTGTATGAAGGATTGGAAGAGCCTGAAAACCAGACAGGGCTACCAGTGAGGCAACCAGAGGGTACCTGCTACCATCCATAGGGAATGGGGGGGATATAGAGAAAAAGTGACTATGGCACTGTAGGAACTGAGCTGCCTGGCAGGATTCAAGCTACTGTAAGAAAGAATCTGTTACTGTTGATTCCACTGGAAGTGGGGAAAGAGAGAAATACTCCAGTTTTTCTTTTCTTCCTGCCATCTAATATTCCACCAATGCTTCCCACTGACAAGCTCTAACTGGAAGCCACTTATCAGGGAACCTTAGAAAATACAATGTTTAGGACTAGGGCAGGGAAAGCAAGGAGATTTTAAATGAATTACAATCTGTCATTCAGGGTCGAGATACTCTCTCCACAGGACTTGACAAGGCAGCAAATCAGCTCTGGAGTGGAAAGGGACTGCTACACTAACTTTCTGACTGCATCTTTTTGAACACCTGAACATTCATAACTTTCTCTGCAGTGGGATCCTTAGTAAATGTTCATGTGGGACAAACTTATTCCTACAGATTGGATTCATTCCTAAGCTATGTATATTTTTAAAACTCTGTCAAAGTTTCTTGCCCCCAGAACTCCAATCTTGCCAGAAACCCAGATAATCTGCTAGCAGTTAACCAGAAATTAGAGTGTATTTTTACTTCAGTGTGTATTGGCATCTTGTAAAAGAGACAGCAGGATATACTACAAGAACTTCATCCAAGTGGGTAAATATCAACTTTCATCTACCCTTTTGAATTTACTGATTTGCTACAGGTCCACATATGGAATAACAGCTGCAGTCAGATACCCTACCTAATTAAGCTTACAATAATTCAGTCATTCTCAAAAACCCATCTGTCTTTGAAAGTGGTCAAGTCTGAGCATTAAATGGGCTGTGATATAAATCATTACTCTTGCATCTTTAGAGTCTTTGATGGACATACTTATTTCTTTGACTTTTCTGGTGATACACCATTGGCCTTTTTTTTTTGCTATTTTCTTAGATAGGACAAACTATAGAACCTTGGCTTCTCCTTCTGTAACAACTCTTATGCAGGATCCTGCCAATGGCTTACATTATTTCCAGACACCATACACCCTAGAACTCGGAGAACCAAACGCAGGCATCCTACTGTGTATATGGTGAGGCGTATATAGGCAAAAATTGCATCTTTTTCATTTGATCTGCGACAGCACCTTTGTGTATTTGCCCAAGAAGTAGCAACAATTCAGAGTCAGTCAGGATCTTTTGGAGAAAGTCAGGAGTTTTATATTAGTATTTGTTTATTATTTTCATTATATTTCCTCATGAATATCTAACATCTTAATTCAAGGTAACAGGCCTGTTAAGGGATGTAGTTCTGAAATTCAATAAGTTGTGACTTTCCACTGAAATAATTCACTCCAGACTTCTGCCTATGTCATCTGGAGATTTTTTTTCCATTTGTGTAAATCAAGTATATGGCCCTAGGGCAGATTCTGTATTAATGTTATTGTCAAAGTCCTTGCCACTGAGGTCACTGGGGATTAAGTGATGTTGATAACAAGTTCAGCTGCCTGAAAAGGTTATCACTGAAAATCTGCCAGGGGTATTAATATCACTCCCTTTGACTTCCCTACCTAGTAATTGTCTGCCCATAGGAATCAAAGAATTCATTTCAACAATAGCATTGAAGCATCTCTAATCAACTACCTACCTACTTACCTAAGTGAGTGCTCAGTTTTGTCTGACTCTTTGCAACCCCATGGACTGTAGCCCCCTAGGCTTCTCTGTCCATAGAATTTTCAGGCAAGAATACCAGAGTAGATTGCCATTTCCTTCTCCAAGGGATCTTCCTGGCCCCAAGATTGAACCTATGGCTCTTGCATCTCCTGCATTTGCAGACAGATTCTTTATCAACTGTGTCACCTGGGAAGCCCATAATCAGCATCTTAGTCCAACAAAAATAACGCATTCTCTCAAAGACTTTTTTTTTTAATTTTTTCTGTTTATTTTTTATTTTTTTTACAGGAAAGATATTTATTTATTTACTTATTTATTATTATTATTTTTTTTAATTTTAAAATCTTTAATTCTTACATGCGTTCCCAAACATAAGCTACTAGGTGTTTCGGGCAACAATGCATTATCAATATAATTAAGGCATGGCTTGCTTTCCGGGAAATAGAAGATAGCCGAGTGGTCAATAACTGACAAATCCGCTCTAACATTCCTCTTTCACAGAGCATTTGGATTCCTTCTTTAAATCATATTGAGTTGTTTCTTTGGCATCTCAACTCAATTTAGCAAGGGCACCTCAACTCTTTCAGTAAAGATTTCAGTAACTTAACTCAGAAAGCCATTAGAATCACATTCAAATACTCACTGTATAATGTTGATCTTGCTTTCTGCCGTAAGAACACTCATATTGAAGTTATATCTCATTTGACATTATATTCTGCCCTCTTTCTAGTTTTTAAATTAATTCCCTTTCTGATTGTTGAAATTTTTGCTGACATCAAGTTGAAAAAGTTTAAAAAATTTTGGCATGTACCTCAGCTTCAGTGGACTGGCTTTTCAACTTCCTCCTTATCATTGAAGGATTGAGCTGTGATATGTCTGTGATTAGGGATCTGGTGATAATAAACAGGGCAAGGATGGAGCCCAGAGAGGATCTGCTTCCTCTTACATGATGACATGGTTGGCTGCACATAAGAACACCTCAGAGGAAACAAGAAAAAGGACTGTTTTGGCTGACTGGGTTTGTGGATACATGATGTGTTGCATCTTCAAAATTCCCCCAGATAAATTCATCTCAATTTTGGTTTTCTCCCCCACCAGCAGTGTTATAGTTTTAAAATGATAGTCTTAAAACAACTGTGAATTCACTTGATATCAAACTTCATCAATCTGTGGGATAATTCTAAATATGCTGTTTAATTGTGAGATACAGGCATCTTTTATTTTGAAAGTATTGCTATTCTCTTAACATAACTATACTCTCAAGTCTTCCATTTGTTCCTTGAGCCAAAATTATAGATAGTTTGGATATTTTTCCTTATCATTCTCTTTTCTTATGCTATTCAGTGCCATAAAGGCAGCTACCTCATCCCACAGTTCTTAACTTCCCAATAAACTTTATGTTTAGTAGTAGCTATGCAGAATCCTAGAGACTTGCCATCATTTTGTGGAGATAATTTAACTGCTTTATTATGACACACCATGGGATTGCAGGTTACTATGCCCCACTAGTGGATTTTCATTCTGACACTTCGGCAAATTAAATACAATCACTGTCATTGGTTGAATAATGTCCCCCATAAATTCACATCCACCTGGAACCTCAGAATGCAATCTTATTTGGAAACAGGGCCTATGCAGATGTAATTAAAGAATGATAGAGATTAGAAGAATCTCTATCTAAAGTAGAAGTCTAAATTAGAAGAAGTCTAAATCCAATGAGAGTGTACTTATAAGAGAAAAGACGCACAGAGACATAGGGGCCACATGAAGATAGAGATGAGGATTGGAGCTATGTTACCACAAGCCAAGAAGTCCCAGGAGCCAGAAAACTGGAAAAGGCAGGGAAAATTTCTCCCCTACAGTCTTTGTGGGGTGGGGGTGGGAGAAGAAGGGGGTAGAGAGTGTGATTCTGAGAATATCTTGATTTCAGCCTTCTGGCCTCTAGAACTGTGAGAGAATAAAGTTTTGTGGATTTAAGCCAACAGCTCTGTGACAATTTATTACAGCAGCCCTAGGAAACTAATACAGTTACAAATTACAGTTTTCTTTATTTGCCGGAGTTATGTTCAGTATTCTGATTTTATCTATTTCTGTACAAGTCAGGATTTTTAGCTGAAATAAAAAATACAAAATTGCTTCTTTCTGATTTTTTTTTTAAACAGCAATCAATTTATTGAAATGTGGAACACTCACAGGATCCCTGTGAAGTCTTAGGAATGAATCTTAGAAAATGGATGGAAATGAGTGGTAGTCTAGTTAGTCAGTTCATTCAGTCAGTCAGTTCAGTCGCTCAGTCGTGTCCGACTCTTTGCTACCCCGTGAATTGCAGCACGCCAGGCCTCACTGTCCATCACCAGCTCCTGGGGTTCACCCAAACTCATGTTCGTCGAGTCGGTGATACAATTCAGCCATCTCATCCTCTTTTGTCCCCTTCTCCTCCTGCCCCCAATCCCTCCTAGCATCAGGGTCTTTTCCGATGAGTCAACTCTTCGCATGAGGTGGCCCAAGTTTTGGAGTTTCAGCTTCAGTATCAGTCCCTCCAATGAACACCCAGGACTGATCTCCTTTAGGACGGACTGGTTGGATCTCTTTGCAGTCCAAGGGACTCTCAAGAGTCTTCTCCAGCACACAGTTCAAAAGCATCAATTCTTTGGTACTCAGCTTTCTTTATAGTCCAAGTCTCACATCCATACATGACCACAGGAAAAACCATAGCCTTGACCAGACCTTTGTTGGCAAAGTAATGTCTCTGTTTTTTAATAAGAAAAGCAGACCAAATCAGGCCCCCCAGCTGTCATAGCCATTGGGCACCAGACTGAGGAACTGTCCCTCTTCAGCTGCTCTGGACTCCATATAGCACCACTGCCCTGGCTGCCCCTGCTTCCAGGCTCCTGGACACTGTGGATGCTTCCACCACAGCCATAATGAAGTCTCTCTCCCTGTTTCTTGGCATCATGAGATGTAAATCCAGTGTTAAGGGGTCATAGTAGATTATCCTAGCCTGGATCACTTTTCTATGACCTAGTGTGCAGAAAGGCAAGTGAGATGCTGAACTTGCAGGCATCTGTCTTAAGTAATGGATGAGGATTCTGCCTCCCCCAAAGATTACATACATTTAGGGTATGGGGTGGGTTTTCACAGTCACAGAAAGGAGGTCATAAGCAGGGAGGCAAAATAAAAACAAAACAAAACAAAATCAAGCAAAACTTTTCACAAATGTGCATTGTGCATATTTATGTAAGGCCAGTTCCAGTAACTGTAGAAAAAATTCCTTCTACACTCGGCCAAAATTTGACATAGTAGTCATAGTTAGAAGTTGGGAGAAGTTACATTAGGTTCTTTACTCAAATAGATATTTTTCTAGTAGAGAAAGGAAGAAAAGTTCATATGTAGTTGTTCCTTGGATCTCACTAATGACAATTTTTAAAATACTTAGAACAATAGTATATGTGCCTTTTGTGTTTATCCTCAAGAGATCTTTGCTCATAATTAAGCATCATAATGTCTTGTCGGTGCCATATTCAGAATTAAATTCAGGTAACTAAGTGATAGTTTAAATGAAAATGAAATTTTTATTTACCTACATGCAAAAATATTAGATACAACATGAATAAAACTCAAGGTCTTGATATTGTTGTATAAGGAAATTCAGTAAATTTTAAAAAGCCACTTTAAATGTTAATTCATGATATTATTTCAAAGGAAATTTATTTCATATTGGTAGACCAGAAAAGAAAATGCTTAGATCACACTTAATGTTTAATAGATCACATGAGATGAAGCAGTATCGACAGACTATAGCAATTTCTTACTGTCCGGGAAAGTCAGACTCATTGCTGTCACTGGAAGTACCCCAAAGAAACATATTAACCAATTAAACAAATCAATTTTCATAGCTTATGCTGCCACCACTGTTGAAGTTTAAACACACATGACTGAAGGGCTTGTCTGTATTCTTGTCATGTAGTATGTGAGAATAAGACACCAGTGTAGCATATATAGTATTTATCAAAGATTTAGAAACTGAAAGAAGCACACTATGACGTCATGTTACTTTAGTCCAATACTCTGCTGCAGCATACATTTCTGGTATATTTTAGAGTGGATAGGGATCTGAAAGACTTTGGCAAACATTTTCAGCATATGAATGCACACAATCTAAAATTAAAAGCCCTTTCTTATATTACCTTTACTTGAAATGTATATTTGTTCTAAAATCACATTTGTGACAGGTATTGCAGTTTGCTTAGCTTCTTCTTATTCCATCAGTCTTCTAGGATATCTTCCTTAAGCAGATGTTGGAAAACTAAAAATTGCATTTTCAGTACTCCTTTACTGCTAAGGATCTGAATGCTAATTCCCACCAAAAAGATCCATCCACACGAGAACTGGAAAATCCAAGTGAGAATGAAGACATCCTCCTGCCCTTTTGAATGTTTTTTACTGATAGGTAAGGTCTTGCAGATGTGAAGTTTTTCTGCAGCAGTATTATAGCCCCTCTTCTCCTATTTCCTGGTTTTAGAGATTGTTATCATTTTCTAGGATCCAGGCACCAGTTTTTATGTTGCGAGACATTTGTGGTAGTGTTGACTTCCTGATGTCTGGAATACAACCATGGATCATCTTCATCTCAATAGTTTCAGTGGTCGAACTTCAGTTTTAATGATAGGAGCTCTTGCTGGCTGGCAGGTTCTCATGGTTTGGAAATTATTCCTGAATTCCCAGAATAAACTGCACTCCTCCAACCCTTCCAATGATTTTATGGGCACTTACTCTCTTATACGAACTCCCTTTCTAAATAGATGCAAGATGCTTTAGTGTTTCCTATTTCCTGTTTAGCGCATTAACTGATAGAACATCTAAAAATAATCTCCCCAGAAAATTTCATCTGTCTCCTAAAAATGAATTATGGAATCCAACCAAAAAATTGTAGCAGTTCTGTTTGAATATGGATCAATCTTGGAGAAGTAGTCAGTCAGAACTCTCCCAGAAGAGGTTGACTTTAGTTGAACCATAACTTCTTTACAGATGCAAGACAAAGAAAAGAACATAAGCTGCCAGTTCCATTCATGTAGTTAGTTGGAGTTATCATCATCCCCTCTGTGACCTTGAACCTGGATCCCCCAAAGCTCTCTTTCACCAACACATTCACATTCTTATTGCTATCACACCTTCATTTGAAACATGGGCAACAAGATATTTAATATGTAATGACAGAATTGTTTAGAATTTCCAGGAATAGAAAAATCAGAGCAGGAAAAATATGTTCATCAGTCTAGTTTTCCAGTTGGGCTTCCCTGGTAGCTCAGCAGGTAAAGAATCCGCCTGCAATGCAGAAAGACCCAAGCTGGATTCTTGGATCAGGAAGATCCTCTGAAGAAGGGATAGGCTACTCATTCCAGTATTCTTGGGCTTCCCTGGTGGCTCAGATGGTAAAGAATCCACGTGCAATGCAGGAGACCTGGGTCATGAAGGTATCCTGGAGAAGGGAATGGCAACCCTCTCCAGTATTTTTCCCTGGAGAATCCCCATTGACAGAGGTGCCTGGTGGGCTACAGTTCATGGGTTTGCAAAAAGTTGGACACAACTGAGTGACTAAGCACAATTTTCCCATTAGACATCATTACATCCATCATGAAATGCTTATTTGCTTTCTTCTATTCAAAATAACGAAAGATCTACTTCTCACAGATGACTAAATTTCACTTCATGATAAAAAAAGGAAAAAATTATTGTGACTGCATTTCTAAACACTTGTTTCCTGTTCATTTGTGTTCAGTTTTACGGTAGTGGTAATTAGTGAATTACTTACTTAACCAAAATATCTTAGTAATCAGGAGTTCATATTTTACAGTTATCACTAGGTTCTTCAAAATAAATGGTGGCAAAAAAGCATTTGGAGCCATAAAAAATGTGCCATTTAGTGAAATTAAAACTTTGGCTTCCCAGAGCATTACACAAAATGACATGTTGCTCAAAGGAAGTCCATTTTACTAGGAATAAATAAACACTGGTGGGAAATAAATCTCTGTTTCAGATTTCAAATGCAGTTGTTCACAATATTGCACCTAAGGGTGAAAAACAAATGAGGTAAATGAATTTGTGTATACATTTCATGATTTTCCAGCAGTGTTATAATTTAAACTATAAAACGTCGCCTTCAGCAAACAGCTATTGTGGGAATTCTTTCACACAGCCTTGTGCATGGAAGCCCCATTTTGTTTGTCTTGACTTCCTCTGACAATGATTGCAACTGTCTGCTGAGAGAAGGGAAAATGTAATTTCTATGTAGAATAATTCACAAGAAAGACAAATGTTATCAGGATTAGCTCACGCTGATTAGCTTCTGAAAAATAGACACTTCAAAATCAAAACTTAAGTTTCCATCATAGAAGAGAAAAACCATCTCTGTGTTTTGAATGGAACCACTAAGGCCCTAATAGTCCCTGGTTAGAGTCTCAGAAAATCATAAACCATACATAGAACTGCACAAACTCTAAGACAGGTGGGTGGGTTTAGCTGAATCTTCATACTGTCAATATCTCTGTCAGTCTTTTGTACCTAATCCATGATGTCACCATGTTTTAGCTAAAATGCAGACTACAGCCACATTTTCTTCCAACATTAATAGACCACATCCAACCCTTGATAACATCAAGTTGGTTCCCACATCACTTCATCCTTCACCCAGCCTTGTGCATGGCAGCCCCGTTTTGTTTGTTTTGCCTTCCTCTGACAATAATGTGAAGTTTGGAGTCGACTTCCTGAGGCTCATGTGTGTATTTCCTACCAGATCTGTGTTTCCTCCTGTCCTGCACGCTGCTCTTTCTCAGTCTTCCACTGGTCATTCCTTTCCTTTCTGACATTGAGTTATCAGCATTTTCCAGAGCTCAATCCTTGTGCTTCTTTTCTTCATTTAAAATTGTACTTTAGATAACTTTATTATGACCTATGGCCATAAATGGGGCTTCCCGCATGGTGCTAGTGGTAAAGAATCCGCCTGCCAATGCAGGAGACATCAGAGATACGTGTTCGATCCCTGGGTTAGAAAGATCCCCTGGAGGAGGACATGGCAACCTACTTCAGTGTTCTTGCCTGGAGCATTCCATAGAGAAGGGAGCCTGGCAGCCTGCTGTCCATAGCATGGCAAAGAGTCAGACACGACTGAAGTCACTTAGTGCCCACCCACGCACATGGCCATAAATTCCATCTTTATCCTGTTATCACCAAATAAATATCACCTATCTAGACTCTCCCTTGGTTCTAGACTTCTCTATTTCACTGCCTACTTATCAAGGCATATATATTTTAATATGTTCGATAAAGAACTGATCTGTATTCCCAAGCTCACTCCCTTCCCCTGAGTCTTCACTGTTGCTTTGCACTAGGAGCTCAGTCAACACTCGAGGCTCAAGTCTGGTTTTCTTCCCTGTTCTCAACCCAAGGCCAGTCCACCAACAAGTCCTGCAAAGATACCTCGATATGTATCCAGAATCTCATTCCTCTCACTGCTTCCTTCACTGCTGCTTGGTTCAAGCCACCATCATGTCTCCTGAGAGCGCTGCGAAATCTGACTGGTCTCATCCCTTGAATTCCTTCTCCCTCGCAAACCCATCCTCTTGATCACACTCACCCTCAAGTCCACTGTACACGTAGTTTTAAAATGTTTAGCACAGCACATAAGACTAATACTTCCAATGATTTCTATAGGATTGAGACTAACTGAAAGTCTCTTTCGCAGCCTAAAAAATCCTCTGTCTTCTGAACCGTGATTATTTGAGTGACCTGGTCTCTGAATTCTCTTGGTTCACTCACTCCCAGACTCATCGAGTGTTTGGCTGCTTCTTGAGCACTAAACCGGCTTTGGAGTCTTTACATTTGTTCTTATTCTCTAGTGTCATCTTTTCTGAGACACTGTGCCTGATTATCTGAATAGCATAAGAACCACACATACTCTGTCTCTTATTCTGCCTTCTTTGTCTTCATAGCTCTAACAAATTTCTCTTTAGGAGGAGTTTTACATTTTATATTTTCTTTTTTGTTTATGAATGTCATTACTTGTCATTCTTCTTCAACAGAATGTAATTTCTGTACGTACATATTATTTTTCTGTGCTACTTTCTTTGTGTCTCAATCACAGCCTGGCAAATAGTAGCTGTTTTCAAACATTACTTACTAAATAAATAAGTACAATTTCCTTTTCCCCTCTTCTCTAAGCCAACCTCATCCTGAATATACAACATTAGCGCACAATTTAATCCCCTCCTTAAAAAAGGACCATTAATCTTTACTTGCTTACTCTGAGGCACTATCACTCCTAAACCCCTGCAGATATATCACCTGAACTTTACTCTCCTTTTGACTAACAAATATTTAACATTAAAGAACAATTACAATTCATTCTTTTATTTTTATTTTAAGACAATAGATGCTTTTTGAATAGTATATTGATGCCAGGAAGTGAAAAAAAATAATTTTAATAAGAGCAAAAGTTTCTGAAACAGAAATACAGCTTTAGTCGTAATAATTTTGGTTCAAAATGACTGTCCTTCATTTTCCCTTTTATGCTGAATATAAGTTTATGCTTGTTTTCATTACAATTCCAGTTCCAGTTCAGTCGCTCAGTCGTGTCTGGCTCTTCGCAGCCCGCCAGGCCTCGCTGTCCATCACCAACTCCTGGAGCCTACTCAAACTCATGTCCATAGAATCGGTGTTCATTACAGTTATAGAGTGCAATAAAAAAATGGAAATCTGTTATCAGTATTTTAGACTGATCTATGTTTTTACTTTTTTTGCATCCATTGTCTTTTCATGTTTGGAATTTGGTACTTGCACAAGTAGCAAAATGAAGATGATGTATCTTGTTCAAGTTTATAGTCCTCAGAGCTGAGGTCAGTGTATTTGTACTCAATGTTTTTCTTCCAGTTTTGTTGAGATATAATTGGCATACAGTGATATATAAGTTTAAGGTATATAGCATGATTTAATTTAAATATATCATGAAGTGATTATCACAATATATAGTGAACATCCATCATTTCCTATAGATACAAAATTAAAGAAACAGAAATAAATTTTTTCTTCTGATGAGAACTCTTAGCATTTATTCTTTTAAAAACTTTCATATATAGCATATAGTAATGCTAATTATATTTATTTATGTTGTATATTAATAATGTGCATGTTGCCTGCAATGCAGGAGACCTGGGTTTGATCCCTGTTTTGGGAAGATCTCCTGGAGAAGGACATGGCAACCCAATCCAGTAGTCTTGTCTCAGAAATCCCATGGACAGAAGAGCCTGGAGGGCTACAGTCCATGTGGTTGCAGTCTGACATGACTGAGTGACTAACACTCACTTTCACTTTTACGTTACATCCCTAGTACTTATAATGGAAATTTGTACCTTTTGACTGCCTTCATCCAATCCCCTCTGCCCTCCCTCTAGTGATGACAAATCTAATTTCTTTTTCTTTGAGTTTGTTTTCGAAGTGTAATTGTTCTACACATTTTTAGTTCTAGATACACAATAAAGTGATTCGTTATTTTTATACATTTCAAGCTGATCTCCATATTAAGTCTAGTTATGATATGTTAAAATACAAAATTGTTACTTACCGACTATATATTCTCCTCCCTGTTCATTTCATTCATTTATTTTGCAACTGGAAGTTTGTTCCACTAAAGATCCCTCTCCTAGTTTCTCACTCCCTCCCTACCCTCTTCACCTCTGGCAACAGGCAAGCTGTTCTCTGTATCTATAATTCTGCTTCTGTTTTGTTATGTTTGTTCATTTGCTTTGTTTGTTAAGATACCATATACAGGTGGAATCCTGCAATATTTATCTTTCTCTGCCTGACTCATTTCGCTTTTATGCTCCAGGTCCATTCATGTTGTCACAAATGTCAAGATTTCATTCTTTTTTAAGGCTAAGTAATATTCTACACCACACCTCAAGGTTATACAACTGAAAGAGGCAGAATCAAAAGTTTCGGTTCAGTTCAACTCATTTTGGGCTTCCCCGGTGATTCAGTTGGTAAAGAATCTGTCTTGCAATGCAGGAGACTCAGGTTCCATCCCTGGGTCGGGAAGATCCCCTGGAGAAGGGAATGGCAAGTGCTCCCTTGCCTGAAGAATTCCATGAACAGAGGAGTCGGGCAGGCTACAGCCCATGGAAACACAAAAAGTTGGACACGACTGTGTGACTAACTTTCACTTTCACTTTTCAACTCATTTCAAATCCCAAACTGTCTTTTGTAATATTTTAGGAGACACTATATTAACTGCTATTTCCGTTTTTCCCTCCTGATTTTCTTTCTGCTCTAGTTAGACTTTAATGGGTTATCAATCTTTTAAATTAACTTAAAAGATTCTCAGTGTGATTAAAATTAAGCTCTCCATCAAACCCTTGCTCATGGGAGAATACAGTTGGAGAAAAAGAATCTGCCCACCAAAGCAGAAGAGGCAAGAGAGACAGGTTCAATCTCTGCATCAGGAAGATCCCCTGGAGTAGGAAATGGCAACCCATTCCAGTATTCTTCCTGGACAGAGTAGTCTGGTGGGTTACAGTTGGTGGGATCACAAAGAGTCGGACACAATTGAGCATGTACTTGAGCAGGCAGAGCATTAATGATTTTCTTTGCAGAAAGGCCTAACAAGAAGTATGAGTGAAAAGCCCAATGTGTAGATTTGCATCTAATTATAAACTTTTCTGACAGATGCTTAACTGTGTTCACCCTTACACTAAAAAGAGCATATGATACTCCTATCCATCATACTGGTACTTTATTTTTTTTTAAGATATGACAGCTTTGGTAGTTTATCCCCCCATAAATCAGAAGAAAATGAGAAATAAAAAATACTTAATCATTTCACAGACATTAATGCAAGCTCTTATTCATATATTTTTTAAATGACCCAGATAAATTTTAAAGTAGTTTCTCCCATCAAACAGCAACATGTGGAATCAGGTTCCTTGATATATCTGAACTTTAATCAAAGCAAATAATTAGGAATTGCTCACTATAACTTATTTCTAACAATTTGAAGTGTGTCATACATCAACAGAAACAGACAAAGTGAAGGGCAATGGAGATAAATTATGTTCATAAAATGTTCATAGTATTAGTAGAGAAGTAATGATAATTTTCAGTATGGATATAAAAGCAAAATTCTAATTGTGAGTTAACTTTTCCACAGGTGTAGGTGTTGCATCTCCACAATCTTTATAGTTTTCCAGTAAGTACTCCAATACACTAAGGGGGTTGTCTAAAGGTTTGTAAGACACAAAGTTCTTACAGCATTACAAGTAAAATCTTTAAACCTGGAGGAGACTTTTCCAAGAAACCACACTATTGGTTCTCAGTGTTTTGCCTGAACAACTGAATGATAGGAAATACTACATGTTATTTTTATAAGCAAAGATGCCTTTCTCATGATAGTGCACTCCCAAACATTCTTTGCTGAGTAGTATGGTGTGTGTGTGTGTGTGTGTGTGTGTGTGCTCACAGCGGAGGGCGGGGGGCACAAACAAAATTACTCTGTATAACAAATGAGAAAAATTACCAGTGGTTTGGTGGGGAAAGTTATTAAATAAATGACAGCAGGGGCTTGAGAAAGGATACATCAGTTGAAATTATATGTGTATATGGTAATATTCTTCCAGGTCTCCCTTAGAAAACCTTCAGTATAATAAATATGATTGTTCTCTGTCACACAGATAGGCCATGACCAGAGCTGTTACATTGAAACTTCAAATAGACAAATTACAAATAATCAAATTATAAATTTGTTATTGTTCAGTCACTCAGTCATGTCTGACTCTTTGTGACTCCATGGACTGTAGCACACCAGGCTTTCCAGTCCTTCACCCTGTCCTTCCCGGTCCTTCACCTTTAATTCTATTTATAACTCTTTTTATAAATAGAATTAAAGCAAAGAAATGTGTAACTCTGATTGGATAAGAAGTTTCTTCTTTGGAAACAACCTGACCTTTTAAAGGCTGACATACTCCAACACCCTAGTTTAAAGTGATATAAAATCCTTGTTTATATCTGACCTGACTGATTCCCCTTCTATGCCACATACTGAGCCCATCCAATTATTGGTGTGCCTCCCTGATGAACATTAAGAGGCATTGAGGGACTGTGTGCACTCTTTCTATTCTTAACTGCAGGCACTGTGAATTGCTTTTCACAAAGTGAAAGTCTTGAGTCAAATCCAAGTCATCCCTCTCCAGCTCGTCAAACCTGAACCTGCCTTTGTGGCCTGGCCTATTTCACCCTTGAATTCGACATTCTCTGGGGAAATATAAACGCGGATGTCTGCTTTAGTTTTAGTAGGTGGGTGAAAACAGGGTACACCTGAATTATGGGAAAAACTAAAGAAGGCCTTATTCACTAAACTGCTGTAAAGAAAGGTACAGAGGAATAAATAAGAGTTTATTTACAATTTGACTCTGTCCCAATTGATGAGTTTGCTCCATCGCTCAGCTGTGTCCGACTCTTTCATGACCTCATGGACTGTAGCCTGCTAGGCTCCTCTGTCCATGGAATTTTCCAGGCAAAACTACTGGAGTAGGATGGCATTTCCTCCTCCAAGGGATCTTCCTGATCTAGGGATGTAAACTGTGCCTCCTCATTGGCAGGCAGATTCTTTACCACTGAGCCACCCAGGAAGTCCACACACAGAAAGTTATAAAGATGAAAAAGGAGGAGGGGAAAGAAATAGGAGGTAAGAGGGAAAAGGGATGAGGTGGGGCTAGGGATTGAAAAATTAGTGATGTTTAAACTTTTAAATCTCACCATGATCCATATCACACTTGCTATATGTCTTATCATCTATAGGCCATTGACTTCCACATTTATCTCCAGCTGCAGTGCTTCTCATGAATTCTAGACTAACATATCCATGTATCGGTGATACTCTATATCTCTGGCATGTCTGATGGGCATCTTATTTACTGGTTCAAAACTAAACTTTGGATATTTTCTCTCCAATGAAAGATCTCTGTTATGAGGTCTCCCATCACTCAGATGTCAAAACAATATAAAGTGAACTATTGTGTTGACATGGACAGATATTGTATGCTTTGGTGTGCTTTCTTTACCTGCTTTTTTATATTCTTCACTATTTTCATATTTCATTGAGAATTCTGTTAGCCTAAAATATTATAAAGCCAATGGAATATAAACTATCTGAGGTCAAGGACTTAGTAAAATTTATTCCCTGTTGTATTTCTGATACATAGAATAGTGACTCAGTGCTCAATCAACATTTATTGAATATCAAATGTCAGTTGATTCCATATATTATTATGATTAGGTTTACAAATTATAGTCTGTTGCCATTGGGATATATGTTGGATGGGAACTGGATGAGTGAGTAAATTTTCTAAGATGTTATAAGTTTGGCATGTTTTCATTGAAAGATGTTTAAAATTCAAGGTAGTGTTATGAATATACATTTTATATATTTTGATTAATGTACATTTCTGACTTTGTAAACTACTTACAAAATTTTTTGTTTGCTTTCATATTTTTTATTGAAGCATAGTTTATATAAAATATTATATAAGTTCAGTTCAGTTCAGTCACTCAGTTGTGTCCAACTCTTTGTGACCCTGTGAATCGCAGCACGCCAGGCCTCCCTGTCCATCAACCAACTCCTGGAGTTCACTCAAACTCATGTTCATCAAGTCGGTGATGCCATCCAGCCATCTCATCCTCTGTCATCCCCTTCTCCTCCTGCCCCGAACCCCTCCCAACATCAGGGTCTTTTCCAATGAACCAACTCTTCGTATGAGGTGGCCAAAGTATTGGAGTTTCAGCTTTAGCATCAGTCCTTCCAATGAACACTCAGGACTGATCTCCTTTAGGATGGACTGGTTGGATCTCCTTGCAGTCCAAAGGACTCTCAAGAGTCTTCTCCAACATCACAGTTCAAAAACATCAATTCTTCGGCACTCAGCTTTCTTCACAGTCCAACTCTCACATCCATACATGAGCACTGGAAAAGCTATAGCCTTGACTAGATGGACCTTTGTTGGCAAAGTAATGTCTCTGCTTTTGAATATGCTGTCTAGGTTGGTCATAACTTTTTTCCAAGGAGTAAGCGTCTTTTAATTTCATGGCTGCATTCACCATCTACAGTGATTTTGGAGCCCTCCACAATAAAGTCTGACACTGTTTCCCCATCTATTTCCCATAAAGTGATGGAAATTACATGTGTACAATATAGTGTTTCTCAGTGTTAAAGGTTATACTCCACTTATAGTTATTATAAAAACATTTGCTTCATTTTCAAAAATTTAATTTATTTAAACTAAAAAAAACCCCATATAATTCACCAATTTCTCCCATCTATCACTCTCTGCCTGTGGCAATAATCAGTCTTTTTAATCTATGTCTTTTGATTGGAGAATTTAGTTTATTTACATTTAAAATGAATATTGACAAGTAAGTGCTTATTGCTGTTTTGTTTATTGTTTTCTGACTGTTTTTATAGTTTTTGTTTCTTTTTTCTTCTCTTGCTCTCTTCCTTTGTGGTTTAATGACGCTTCTGTGGAATACTTACATTTTCTTTATCTTTTGTGTCATTACCATAAGTTTTTGATTTGGGTTACCTTTAAGATTACCCTTGGGGCTTCCCTGGTGACTGTGGTTCAGTGGTAAAGAATCCATCTGCAATGCAGGAGATGTGGGTTTGACCCCTGGGTTAGGAAGATCCTCTGGAGAAGGGTATGGCAACCCACTTCAGTATTCTTTCCTGGAGAATCCAATGGACAGACGTGCCTGGCAGGCTACAGTTCTTAGGGTTGCAAAAAGTCAGATATAACTGAAGTGACTGAGCACACACACAAGAATAACCCATAATGATTTACAATAGATATTTTAAGTTGATAACAACTTAAGTTTGATTCCATTATAGAGCTCAATATTATTACTTCTCCCTCCCTATGTTTTATTAAAAAGCTAAGTATGAATGATTTAGAAATAATAATGAATCTTATAGCAATCAATTTGAAGGCAAAATAAATTAAAGTAGCTTTATTTATAAAGTCATTATAACACCTCACCATTTAGGGTGAATAATTACTTATACTGCATCATTTTCGATAGTTAATTGCTATGATTTGGCAAGAATGTGAGTATGAACAGTTTGCTAAGATGAAACATTATTCACCACTGCTTTTCACTGATCTATTTTGAAATAAATATAGAACTTCTTGAATTAAGTCCAAAAAAATTAATTATTTAAAATGACTGTAGGGCTTTGTCTAATCTTTATAAACAAGTAGAAAATAATAGAAGAATATTTATATTTCCTGGTTTATAATAGTGTATAGTTTTATTAAGAATATTTCTCTCATGTATCAATAAATATGCATAAATTTAAAGATTAGTCATAAGGCCAGATTCCTAGCCATGTGTGCTTACATAACAAGAGTGGAGGAGAAAGGCAGAAATCACATTTGACTGAATCTTGAAATTCTACATGCAGAAAAATTGAGACATTTCACCCTCTAAGTCAGCGATAGTCACTGTTCATGCTGCAAGCAGTCAAATAAATGTGGATGCTTTTCTTTGGACTATTTCCTCAAAATAGTGAGGACCTATAAATTATTTATGTTGTTGTATAATAGTTTCATAATCAAAACTGATCAAACTAAAACATTTCAGAGTGATAGATGTAAAATTCACAAAGCTACACTAATAATTGTTGCAGTTTGGCATTTACTTGTCTACTCAGAGATGATACTTGATACTGCATACAGAATTGCTGTCAGTGTATGGTGTTAATGAATCTATATTTGCCATCTCTGAAACTTTTTTCATAGGGTTGGTAAACAGTTGTGGGTGTGCATTTCCTCCCTTGGTTACATAAAGCCATTTAAAAATATTCTCTCCTGAATATGATATTTCTTTCTCATTTTATTTTTCTCTCCAGTAATTAGGACAATGCTATCATCAGTTTATATGAAGAATCTTCGTTGTATTTCTCTGTGTATCGTACTCTATTGTATTATCTTTCCTTTTCCCCGATTGCCTTTAATCCTACTTTCTCTGTCCAATAACACTCTCTTTAATATGCAAATTATATATGAACATATTATAAAATGTATTTCTGAACTATTTATCCAACCATACAAAATACATAGTTTTCTTCATGCTGTTTTCCTCTTTTCTATCATTTCAATTAGTTCAGTTCAGTTCAGTCGCTGAGTCGTGTCCGACTCTTTGCCACCCCATGAATCGCAGCACGCCAGTCCTCCCTGTCCATCACCAACTCCCGGAGTTCACTCAGACTCACATCCATTGAGTCAGTGATGCCATCCAGCCATCTCATCCTCTGCCATCCCCTTCTCCACCTGCCCCCAATCCCTCCCAGCATCAGAGTCTTTTCCAATGAGTCAGCCCTTCGCATGAGGTGGTCAGAGTACTGGAGCTTCAGCTTTAGCATCATTCCTTCCAAAGAAATCCCAGGGCTGATCTCCTTCAGAATGGACTGGTTGGATCTCCTTGCAGTCCAAGGGACTCTCAAGAGTCTTCTCCAACACCACAGTTCAAAAGCATCAATTCTTCGGTGCTCAGCCTTCTTCACAGTCCAACTCTCATATCCATACGTGACCACTGGGAAAACCATAGCCTTGACTAGATGGACCTTAGTCGGCAAAGTAATGTCTCTACTTTTGAATATGCTATCTAGGATGGTCATAACTTTCCTTCCAAGGAGTAAGTGTCTTTTAATTTCATGGCTGCAGTCACCATCTGCAGTGATTTTGGAGCCCCCCAAAATAAAGTCTGACACTGTTTCCACTGTTTCCCCATCTATTTCCCATGAAGTGATGGGACCAGATGCCATGATCTTCATTTTCTGAATGTTGAGCTTTAAGCCAACTTGTTCACTGTCCTCTTTCACTTTCATCAAGAGGCTTTTTAGTTCCTCTTCACTTTCTGCCATAAGGGTGGTGTCATCTGCATA
The DNA here is from genome assembly GCF_001704415.2 of Capra hircus. Classification (NCBI taxonomy): domain Eukaryota; kingdom Metazoa; phylum Chordata; class Mammalia; order Artiodactyla; family Bovidae; genus Capra; species Capra hircus. Next base: position 63,281,215 of record NC_030813.1, on the reverse strand, counting down.
TCTGAGGTTATTGATATTTCTCCTGGCAATCTTGATTCCAGCTTGTGTTTCTTCCAGTCCAGTGTTTCTTCCAGTCCAGCGTTTCTCATGATGTACTCTGTATATAAGTTAAATAAGCAGGGTGACAATATCTCACATGCTAGTAAAGTAATGCTCAAAATTCTCCAAGCCAGGCTTCAGCAATACGTGAACCGTGAACTTCCTGATGTTCAAGCTGGTTTTCGAAAAGGCAGAGGAACCAGAGATCAAATTGCCAACATCCGCTGGATCATGGAAAAAGCAAGAGAGCTCCAGAAAATATCTATTTCTGCTTTATTGACTATGCCAAAGCCTTTGAATGTGTGGATCACAATAAACTGTGGAAAATTCTGAGAGAGATGGGAATACCAGACCACCTGACCTGCCTCTTGAGAAATCTGTATGCAGGTCAGGAAGCAACAGTTGGAACTGGACATGGAACAACGGACTGATCCAAATAGGAAAAGGAGTACGTCAAGGCTGTATATTGTCACCCTGCTTGTTTAACTTATATAGTTAAGTAATATTAAGAGCATTGCTTTGTTCAAGATTCCCACAGTTTTTCAAGTTGGCGTTTTACAGTGACTCCAGTAGTTCATTCCTCTGGTCTATGTTAATAAACTCATTGATATAGAATATAAATGTATTATTTCATTTTTTAAAATTTTAATTGTATTATTTCTTATTTACATTTGTTTTAGTTTCTTCATCCCCCTTCTTATTTTGATTCTTTCCCAGAAGATGCTCTATGTTATTGATTTTTCTAAAGATATTGCTTTTCATCCTCTTTTAAAAATACTTGTAATTGGGAATCGCCTGTTAGTCCAGCAGTTAGGACTCTCAGCTTTCACTTGCGAAGGGTGTAGTTGAATCCCTGGTCAGGGGACTAAGATTCTGCAAGCCACATGGTGTGCTCTCCCTAAATTTTTGAAAATATATGTATGTAATTAATTTCTGCTCGCTTTTAATATTTCCCTTTTCAGTCTTTTTTTTAAAGTTGTTGTTGCTCTCTCACTGTAGTCTTGAATTAAATATTCATTTTTCCCCCAGTGGTTGCTCTAAGAAAAGTATAAGAAAAGTACTGCACGTGCTTAGTCGCTTCAGTTGTATCCGACTGCGACCCCATGGACGGTAGTCCACCAGGCTCCTCTGTCCATGGGATTTTCTTGGCAAGAATACTGGAGTGGGTTGCCATGCCCTCCTCCAGAAGATCTCCCTGACCCAGGGATGGAACCCACGTCTCCTACATCTCCTGTGTTACAGATGGGTTCATTACAGCTGAGCCACCTCGGAAACCCATGTGAAGTGTATTAGAAGATTTAAAAAAAATTAAAAAACAAACCAGCAAATAAGCAAAATAATGTCTCTCACATTAGAAGCATATTTCAGAGTTAGGGAAGAAATGTAGGAACATAGTCTAGAATATGCATGTAAGATCACATGTGCTATTAGTAAAAAGAGAGTTAGTGCTCATAACTTTTATTTTCAAATTTATTTTAATTAAAATTGCACTTTAAACATATTATTGTATCTTTAATCTGATACATAAGAATTCACTGTCCTGTTCATTTGAAACAAATAAGCAAAAATTAAGTTCATCTAACTTCCTTCCATTTGTTGTTTTGTAGCCTGTGAATCCCTTGGACTACAAGCAGATCTAACCAGTCCATCCTAAAGGAGATCAGTCCTGAGTGTTCATTGGAGGGACTGATGCTGAAGCTGAAACTCCAATACTTTGGCCACCTGCTGCGAAGAACTGACTTGTTTGAAAAGACCCTGATGCTGGGGAAGACTGAAAGCAGGAGGAGAAGGGGATAACAGAGGATGAGATGGTTGGATGGCATCACCAACTCAATGGACATGAGTTTGGGTAAACTCTGGAAGCTGGTGATGAACAGGGAGGCCTGGGGTGCTGTGGTCCATGGGGTCACAAAGAGTTGGACACGACTGAGTGACTGAACTGAACTGAGCCTGTGAATTACTTTTATTGTGTTTATTTAGTTTCTGTCTGACCAGCATTACTTTCCTTCTCTTGTCTTCCCTCCTTCCCTTTGTCTTCATTTGGTGGCTGCTCCTTTTTTCCTTCAGCTGCTCTAGGAGAAATCATCAAATACTCAAAAAATCTACTCTCTGGCCACATTTGACTGGAGTTGAAATGTATAGTTATCAAAATCCTATTATAACTTTTCTCTGGAGTTGTGACACTGGGAACCTGAAAAAGGCATCAGCTTCCTGATGATACAAATCTCCAGATGTGAGCTTCTCAAACTCTTTGGATCTGTGTTCCCACTATGAGAAGAAACAAGACTGATATTCTTTAAAGAGAAAGGGAAGGAAGGAGAGAGAGATACAGAGAGAATATTGGTGGAGAGTTTGTCTTATGAAGGTTCTGGTGACTGGCTCTAGCTATCCCCACAGCCCAGCCTTCTGTTATTCTTAGTTTCTTTGTTCTTTCCGTCCATAATTTCTGTAATGCAATAACTTCTCCTTATTCCCTATGCTAGGTTGTGTTCAGTTTCTGTTACTTGCCATCAACACTCTTCTGACTATTACGCTTAATCTTTATGCAGCAGAAATTGCAAACATCTAATCGTGATATTTCATAAAGCCACCTGGGCTTTCCAGGTGGCTCAGCCAATAAAGTATCTGGCTGCAATGCAGGAGACCTGGGTTTGATTCCTGGGTCAGGAAGATCCCCTGGAGAAGGGCATGGCAACCCAGTCCAGTATTCTTGTCTGAAGAATCCCCATGGACAGAGGAGCCTGGTGGTCTGCAGTCCATGAGATCGCAAAGAGTCAGACATGACCAAATGACTAATACTTTACTTTTTACTCATAAAGCTAAACAATGGTCATACCTAAGGAGAAATAGTATACTGTCTACTTCACTAATCTGAGCCCAACTGAGTGACATCTATTTCATATAAGAGATCATCAATCTGCTGCTTCAATAGAAGCCCCACATGGAAGGTAGGAAATCGGGAACGAACACTTATACTTTCAAGTAAATACAGATACAAATAAATAATAAAGAAATACAAATAAACTGTGCTTGTGTGTTTGAGAAGCTTAATAACCCTCTAAATAATCATTGTCATTAATCCAGATTCTGACCAAGAATTATGAATCAAATCCTATCTCTTCCATTTACCAGGAAAGAAACTTAGGCATGTTACTTACTTTTTTCTGGGCTTCATTATCATCAACTATTAAATGGCATCAGTTTTAGTAGATTTTTAGAATAATCATGAGGTTTAAATGACTAGATGCATAGATAGAGATATGAGTAAGAATGTAGATATATATTTATCTTTATCAATTAGCAATGTCTTGGAAGAGTAAGTGCTGTACAATATCGTTTATTATTTTCAATCACTGCTAAATGCTACCTCTGTATTTCTCTCCTATGAAAGGAGCCATATAAGTATCTAGTAATTCCCATTATTTTTTCCTAGAACACATTTAGAATTCCTATCAATAATTCTTTCCTTATCTATACCCTATCACCTCTATCTGAGGTGAAACCCATTAAAAAAAAAGTAGAAAAACAACATTGACAGTAACCAAAATTGCCTTTTTTGTGATGGTTACTACAGGGTACTTATTAACTTCATTTTTAACTTGGGATTTTGTTATGACATTTTCTTGTATCTGCATACTGTAACTTGCATTATCTATTCTTCTAAATATTACAGATGAGTTGTACATATATACACGTTTTATAAAATTACAAATCTCACATGTTTAGCTTTCAGTGTATGAGGCCCACTGCGAACAGAATTGATGGATATTTACTAGGCTGTACTTAACAATGAAAACAAGCTAGTGCTATTTATTACATTTCTTAAGTCAAGTAGAAAGTAAACAAACCTATAAATTCCCTTGATATGTGTTATTTAAGGTGTATAGCATATTTTGAAAACTTTAAGAATAAGTAAGTTTGTAATAAAATTTCAGAAGTTCATCTGAGTCTCAGAACATTAATTTTTGTAAATTAGAGGATAATTACTTAACAATATTGTGATGATTTTTGCCATACATCAATATGAATTGGCAATAGGTATACATTAATTTTGTACTATATGAATCAATATATATTTCTTTCTATCTTGTGAAAAAGTAACAGTAAGAAAAGATTGAAGCTTTATCACTATAAGGAATTTCATTAATTTCACAAGAGTTGAAATAGAATATGAGTGTTTTCTGTGTGCATATGACTTCATATATCCAAAATATGAACTTTTATCATTTAAAATACACATTTATATGTTAAGGATGTGTATTTCTATGAAGTAATTTAAGACATTTAATATAAATATGTGCCAAAGAATTGATGCTTTTGAACTGGGGTGTTGGAGAAGACTCTTGAGATTCCCTTGGACTGCAAGGAGATCCAACCAGTTAATCTTAAAGGAAATCAGTCCTGAATGTTCATTGGAAGGACTGATGCTGAAGCTGAAGCTCCAATACTTTGGCCACCTGATGCGAAGAACTGACTCATTGGAAAAGACCCCTATGCTGGGAAAGATTGAAGGCAGGAGGAGAAGGGGATGAGAGAGGAGGAGATGGTTGGATGATATCACCAACTTGAAGGACATGAGTTTGAACAAGCTCCAGGAGTTGGTGATGGACAGGGAAGCCTGGTGTGCTGAAATCCATGGGGTTTCAAAGAGTTGGACATGACTGAGCGACTGAATTGAATATAAATATGACTAAAGAAAGCATTAAATGATTTTTTTTTAATGAGAGAAACTAAAAGACAAAAATGGAGAAGGCAATGGCAACCTACTCCAGTACTCTTGCCTGGAAAATCCCGTGGATGAAGGAACCTGGTGGGCTGCAGTCCATGGGGTCGCAAAGAGTTGAACACGACTGAGCAACTTCACTTTCACTTTTCACTTTCATTCATTGGAGAAGGAAATGGCAACCCACTCCAGTGTTCTTGCCTGGAGAATCCCAGGGACAGGGGAGCCTGGTGGGCTGCCGTCTATGGGGTCGCACAGGGTCGGACCCGACTGAAGCGTCTTAGCAGCAGCAGCCCAAAAGAGAAAAATATAGGTTAAAAAGCTTAAGTGCATCTGGGAAAATAAAAGGAAATAGAATCAGGGGAATTCAACAAATATATGACAAAATTGTATTATGATTAATGTTATAATGTTTGGTGAAGAGGCTCATGGAGTAAAAAAATTGGAGGTTTTATGATTAGGAAACTGAGTGATCTGATTTATGTCATTCTCAATGTAAGAGTTACAGTGAATTTTGAATATAGAAATATGTGACTTGAGAAAACATCATAAAAGGACTGAGCAGATCAAATCAGTGCCTCACAGATTTTGTATGGAGTCCTAGCTGAGAAATGGGTCATATTTTCAGTCCAGTGAAATATTCACATCTTAATTCATATTCTGAAAGTAAAACCCTCAAAGACCTTTAGATCCTCTCTTAATATGTAAATAGTATTCAAGTCTCCTCTTTTAAACCACATAATCCCAGTTAGTTTTCTTGAAAATTTAAAAAGAACTATTGATATATATATATATATATATAATCCAATTATTTTCGTTTGAAACAATATTCATACATGAGAGAAACACTGCAGAATGTCCCTTTTGCTGTTAAAATTATATCATCAGAAAATTTTTAAACATTTAATTATGAATATTCTTAGACAGATAAGTTTCTAATTTTCCCAGTGTACTTGACATCTGTAATACTCCATGTGATGAAAAAGTGGAACAGTGACTACAGACCTAAATTTAAATACTGCCTGTCAACATAATATACAGTCAGGGAGTGAAGATAATTGATGTGTGTAGGGCAATCAGAATAAGCCCAAATACTAAATTATGTATTTGTTGTTGCTGTGCCACCAAGACCATTATCCGGTATGTTTATAAATTTTAAATTTTCCTTGCAGGAAAGATATGCTTCTAATAACTCTGGCTTCATGGTGAAATGAGGCTTTAGAAACATGATGCCAATATGTACTTACTTTTGACCCTACATAAGAAGATAATCTTTCTGTATTCTGGGCTAAATATTTTCTGAGTATTAAGTATTTAAAATACTGTATTTCTCAATAACACAGCCAGGAAGGAAACTGCCAACAGTCCTAGAGTATTTTCATATGAATTTTAGTCCCCTTTTCATCATTAAATTGGAAATTGACATTGGCATTGGTGCATTTAAATGTTAACTGGTGAAGATATGGAGGTGGTGAAGGCTGAAGGGAAAGAGAAGAGATAGTATATAACTTCAAGGTATCTTAGCGCTAACTCTTTTCTAAGTTGTGAATTTTTAATTAGAAATATGGGGCAGAGAACAGCTAGAGGGGTGGAGTAGATACTGTTTAATTTGTACATCCCTAACAGCCATTACTGAAATCTCTTCAAAATGCATTACTGTCAACCTGCTTCCAGCATGCAAACAAGTAAGATTATCAAAGCTCATTTTGGTATGTTTGAGGGTTTTGAAATGTTAAAATACATTTTCTTATGAAAATATAATAATGGCATTATAATGCTAAATTGGTAATTAGTTTTCTAAAACAAGCAGTGTAATCTAATTTATCTGCTATATAGTTTAGCAGTTGGGCCAATGAATACCGTAGAACCTGACTAAGATTTATAATCTGTCTGCAATGCAGAAGACCCAGGTTTGATCCCTGGGTCAGGAAGATCCCCTGAAGGAGAGCATGGCTATCCAACTCCAATATTCTTGCCTGGGAAATTCCATGGACAGAAGAGTCTGGTGGGTTACGGTCCATGGGGTCACAAGGAGTTGGACTTGACTGAGTGACTTTCACTTTCAACTTTCAAGATTTATAAAATTAATTCCATGAAATGTGTTTTCAATTTCTAACCTGGTCTTTGAAAAATATATCTTCTCTTTTGACTTGGCAGTGAGACATCTAGAACTCGTAGTTCCAGTGAATGATCTATAGACTTGTATAGCCTATAGATCTGACTATTTAAAGTGATTTAGAACTGGAAGTAATTGTGAACGAATCAACTCAAAGGCAAATCATAGGTTCCTCCTGCTACTGTGTGTTCCAATCAAGATGATTTTCAGCTGGCCTCACTGCATAACAGAAAACGTAAACCACAGTTTACAGGTGAAGAAACAACATGGATCAATGAAGTGATTTTCCAAGGTATACAGAGCTTGTAAAATGGTAGATCTGAGGTCTGAGCCAGCAGTGCAATAATCTGAGGGGCCCAGTGGAAAATGAAAATGCGAGGTCCTTCATTCAAAAATCAGAAAGAAAAATTTTTCCCTTCTTCCACAGCCTGTCTCTCCAGTTGTTGTGGTGGTTTTCATTTGCTAGGGCATGGGAAGATTTGAGGGGCAAGTGTAGGAAACCCTTAACAGAGTGTGGGGTCACATGCCTAGACACACTATTCCCCCTCCATGGGTGAAGGGTGTCAGTAGTTTCTGGGTGGGGGCAGATGATGGAAAAACCACTCAGGAACCCACTCAGGAGAAGCAGAAAGGTGGGATGCCCATGGAAGCAGGATGTGGGTGTCAAGGCATACAGCCTGCCTTGCCCCATCAAACTTCATTTGCAAAGCACAGATAAAAAGAGAAAATTAAGAATTTCAAGGCAGCTACTGTAGAGTATCAGCTCCAAGGTTTCTGAGCATGGGTTCCCGGGAAGATCACATGGACTTAAAGCTGATTTTATCCAGGACACTAAACCTGATTATTTTATTTCAAGTTTTTTCTTTTAATTTTTCCACCATAGTAACTGCCTATCTATGTTGAAGATTATTTGCAGAATGACTTTCTTAAAATGTAGCATTTCCATGGAGAGGGCCTGAAATTTGAGGTCTTAGGAGAGAGAGGCTTAAATGAACAGTTTGCAAGGTTTTGACTTTTGATTTTTACTCTGAAGGCATGCTCTTCATATAAAAGTGAGTGCTTTTTACAGCCTTGCCATCAGTAACCACTGACCTCTCTTACCAAACCAGCCCCTGTGCTTTGACATAATAAAACTCATCAAGCACAAAATATATATTTCACTTGGGACTTCTTGAAAATTATTTATTGAAAAGTCAGGAGCAGAAGTTAGCTTTCAGTTTCATGTATGGTGCCTTTTTTCTTCCACCAGGCAAACTTTGCCTCATCTGGCTTTTAAAGTTTATAAGCTGGTTTATTGTAATATATTAGATGTATCAGGTACCCATCCGTATTGTAGCTTTTAGCTATATTTGTATGTGTGATGGGAGTTGATACAAATTGAGAGAAGGAATATTATTGGGAGAAGGAAACACTATTCATATCAATCTTAATAAATGAATCAATTAATATAGCATCTTTTATAAGAATATATGGATGAAATTTACATGGCTGTTTTTATATCAGTTAGCACTCACATTCTGGCAGAAAGGATTTAAGATAAGTGTGCTTGGTTCCATTAATGGAAACAGATATTTGTATTTCTTCTAGGAAAATTTTAGGGTTTGAAATATCAAGTATCTAAATATGCTGTCAATGTGCTTACTGATAGTGTCTCCACTACATAAGCAATTTGTGATCATTTTAGTTTTTATCATAAAGGTGACAGGCATTTTAATGGTCCTGTCTTGATCTAAAATAATAGTTACAGCTTTTTTTCCTGTCTCTCAAAAGCACTCTAAATCTTTATAAGTAAAGGAAGATAGTTAAGATTGACCGTGTTTTCCAAATTTGCTGAGACAGAATTTTCTAAATATTTTATATGCTCAGGTGCCTGTGAATAGTTGTGGATCTACAGTATTTATCTGGAATGAATAAACATTCTGGCTCATCTAGTTGTTTTTATTTGATGGAGGTAGGTATTTGAAGGTGGTACAGCTTTTTCATCTTTCCACAATTTTTCCTTCCAGTTGCCCAATTTTTCCTTCTAGTTGCAACTGGAGTTGCCAATCTCCAGTCCATTCTAAAGGAGATCAGTCCTGGGATTTCTATGGGAGGAATGATGCTAAAGCTGAAACTCCAGTACTTTGGCCACCTCATGTGAAGAGTTGACTCATTGGAAAAGACTGATGCTGGGAGGGATTGGGGACAGGAGGAGAAGGGGATGACAGAGGTTGAGATGGCTGGATGGCATCACGGACTTGATGGACATGAGTTTGAGTGAACTCTGGGAATTGGTGATGGACAGGGAGGCCTGGCGTGCTGCAATTCATGGGGTCGCAAAGAGTCAGACATGACTGAGAGACTGAACTGAACTGATCTGAACTGAATTATATAAAAAAGAAGCCTCCATTTTAATATCTCCTCTGTATTATCTTTGCAGATTCACCAAAAAAAAAAAAAAAGTTCAAAGGAGAGTGGAAATGAAGTATAAATGAGTCTGACTTCTTCAGATTTATTCAATGAGAATATTCAAGAGTAGGTAACAAAGCATCTGCATAAATAATTCATTTCATTCGTGTTTACTGTGTAGTCAACCCAAATCTAGCATACTTTTTCATTCAAACTCCTGGAATCTTTCTTCTTTTCTTTCTGAGACCATCATATGATTGCTTTCTGATATCATTCAGGTCTCAAAAGTCCCTTTGTTGAAGAATTTTTCCTGAACAATCTAGCTAAACAGGCAATTTTTCAATATTCATACAAGGCAATCCAAAACATTGATTTGTCTTCCTGAAAAATAATGACAAGAACAGTAAGTGTTTTCTCTAGTGTCTTATCTTGGAGTTAGAGTTCTACATTAAATATAAAATGAAGGCCAGGAATTCCAAAAAAATCTGCTTCGTTGATTACACTAAAGATTTTGACTGTATAGATCATAACAAACTGTGGAAAATACTTAAAAAGAGTACAAGACCACCTTACCCATCTCCTGAGAAACCTGTATGCGAGTCAAGAAGCAATAGAACCAGGACAACAAACTGGTTCCAAATTGGGAACTACAAGACTACATATTGTCATGCTGCTTATTTAAATTCTATGCAGAGTGCACCATGTACATGCCAGGCTGGATGAACCACAAGCTGGAATCAAGATTGCTGGAAGAAATATCTGCAACCTCAGATATGCAGATAATACCACTCTAATGGCAGAAAGTGAAGAGGAACTAAAGAGCCTCTTGATGAGGATGAAAGAGAGAGAAAAAGCTGGCTTGAAACTCAACATTCAAAAAACGAAGATCATGGCACCCAGTCCTACCACTTCCTGGCAAATGGAAAGGGAAAAAGTGGAAGAAGTGACAGATTTCATATCCTTGAGCTCCAAAATCACTATGGACAATGATTGCAGCCATGAAATTAAAAGACGTTTGCTCTTTGGGAGGAAAGCTATGACAAAACTGGACAGCATATTAAAAAGCAGAGACATCACTTTGCTGACAAAGGTCAGTATTGTCAAAACTATGGTTTTTCCAGTAGTCATGTACAGATGTGAGAGCTGGACCATAAAGAAGGCTGAGTGTCAAAGAATTGATGCTTTTGAACTGTGGTGTTGGAGAAGACTCTTGAGAGTCTCTTGGACTGCAAGAACTTCAAACCAGTCAATTCTAAAGGAAATCAACCCTGTTTATTCATTGGAAGGACTGATATAAAGTTCTAATACTTTGGCCACCTGATGCAAAGAGCTGACTCACTGGAAAAGACTGTGATGCTGGGAAAGATTGAAAGCAAAAGAAGAAGGGGGTGGCAGATGATGAGATGGTTAGACGGCATCACCTACTCAATGAACATGAATCTGAGCAAACTCTGGGAATTAGTCGAAGACAGGAGCATGGTATGCTACAGTCCACGGGTCACAAAGAGTCAGACACGACTTAGTGACTGAACAACAATAACAATATATAAAATAGATAATCAACAAGGACCTACTGCGTAGCACAGAGAACTCTACTCAATATTCTATAATGACCAAAATGCGGAAAAAATTCTGCAAAAAGTCCCCAAGAATATATATATACATATATATATATATGTATGTATAACCGAATCACTTTGCTGTATACTTAAAACTAACATAACATTGTAAATCAACTAGACTCTAATATAAAATAAAAACTTAAAAAAAATAAAATAAAATGAAGGCCAGATAAAATATGTAATTAAAATGGAGATTGTTAGAACAAAAATGAGATTATTTTATAATATTTCTTTACTTAATAGATTTTCAAATAGCTTCAGAATGAATAAATGCCTCATTCAAAGACACACTGATCTATAGTAGAGCTAAGTCCAGGACTTAAATTTACCAATTTGCTAACCTAGCAAAAAGTATTTCCACAGATTTCTCTTGTTTAATGAGAATTTGTTATGTTAGAAAATCAACCCAAGCAAAGGGAATTTTCTTACCACACAAAAGAAAGAGAAAGCTGCCTTCAGTTCTGTTGTGAGCCTAGATAAGATTGTGTGTGCTTTTTCTCTCTCCATGCATCTCTTCTCTGCTTCTCTGAGAATGTTGATCTTAGTTTCTCTAACTGGTGATAAGCTTTCTTTAATGTGGCCAGAGACAAGACCCACCCTCACCCTATCCTATAAGATTCCAGGTTAGTAATTAATCCCAGTGAAAGACAGCCAGCATTTTCCCCCAAAACATATGTAAATGTTATATACATAACAAAATACAACATCTCCAAGAGTTTCTACTTGAGTGTATACACTTCTCTGAATAAACCACTATAGGAGACAGATTGATTGTGACTAGTTCACAGAGTTATAAACTCAATTTTGTTTTCAAGACAACAAGGTTTATTAATAAAGTTCAGTTCAGTTCAGTTCCATATCTCAGTCATGTCTGACTCTTTGCAATCCCATGCCGTGCAGTATGCCAGGCCTCCCTGTCCATCACCAACTCCCAGAGCTTGCTAAAACTCATGTCCATCAAGTTGGTGATGCCATCCAACCATCTCATCTTCTGTCATCCCCTTCTCCTGCTACCTTCAATCTTTCCCAGAATCAGGGAATGAGTCAGTTCTTTGCATCAGGTAGCCAAAGTATACTGGAGATTCAGCTTCAACATCAGTCCTTCCAATGAATATTCAGGATTGATGTCCTTTAGGATCGACTGGTTTGATCTCCTTGCTGTCCAAAGGACTCTCGAGAGTCTTCTCCAGCACCACAGTTCAGAAGCATCAATTCTTCAACACTCAGCTTTCTTTATGGTCTAACTTTCACATCCATACAAGACTATTGGAAAACCATAGCTTTGACTAGATGGACATTTGTTGGAAAAGTAATGTCTCTGCTTTTTAATATGCTGTCTATGTTGGTCATAGCTTTTCTACCAAGGAGCAAGAGTCTTTTAATTTCATGTCTGCAGTCACCATCTGCAGTGATTTTGGAGCCCAAGAAAATAAAGTCTGTAACTGTTTCCATTGTTTCCCCATCTATCTGCCATGAAGTGATGGGACTGGATGTCATGATCTTGGTTGAATGTTGAATTTTAAGCCCACTTTTTCACTCTCCTCTTTCACTTTCATCAAGAGGCTCTTTATTTTCGCTTTCTGCCATAAGGTTGGTATCATCTCCATATCTGAGGTTATTGATATTTCTCCTGGCCATCTTGATTCCAGCTTGTGCTTCACCCAGTCTGGCATTTTGCATGATGTACTCTGCATATAAGTTAAATAAGCGGGGTGACAATATACAGCCTTGATGTACTCCTTTCCCAATTTTAAACCAGTCCATAGTTCCGTGTCCGGTTTTAGCTGTTGCTTCTTGACCTGCAAACAGATTTCTCAGGAGGCAGGTCAGGTGGTCTGGTATTTCCATCTCTTTAAGAATTTTCCACTGTTTCTTGTGATCCACACAGTCAAAAGTATAGTCAATGAAGCAGAAGTAAATGTTTTTCTAGAATTATCTTGCTTTTTCTTTGATCCAAAAAATGTTGGCAATTAAATCTCTGGTTCCTCTGCCTTTTCTAAATCCAACTTGAACATCTAGAATTTCATGGTTCATGTAATACTGAAGCCTGGTGTGGAGAATTTTGAGCATTACTTTGCTAGCATGTGAGATGAGTGCAATTGTATGCTTGAGCATTCTTTGACATTGTCTTTCTTTGGGATTGGAAAGAAAACTGACCTTTTCCAGTCCTGTGACCACTGTTGTGTTTTCCAAATATGCTGGCATATTGGGTGCAGCACTTTCACAGCATCATCTTTTTAGGATTTGAAATAGCTCAGCTGGAATTCCATCACCCCCACTAGCTTTGTTCATAGGGATGCTTCATAAGACTCACTTGACTTTGCACCCCAGGATGTCTGGCTCTAGGTGAGTGATCACACCATCATGGTTATCTGGGTCATGAAGATCTTTTTTTGTTTAGTTCTTCTGTGTATTCTTGCCACTTCTTAATATCTTCTGCTTCTGTTAGGTCCATACCATCTCTGTATTTTATTGTGCCCATCTTTGCATGAAGTGTTTCCTTGGTATCTTTAATTTTCTTGAAGACATCTCTAGTTTTTCCTATTCTATTATTTTCTTCTATTTCTTTGCATTGATCACTTAGGAAGGCTTTCTTATCTCGCCTTGCTATTCTTTGGAAATCTACATTCAGATGGATATATCTTTCTTTTTCTCCTTTGCCTTTTGCTTCCCTTCTTTTCTCTGCTATGTGTAAGGCTTTCTTAGAAAGCCATTTTGCCTTTTTGCATTTCTTTTTCTTGGGGGTGGTTCTGATCACTGCTTCCTGCATAATGTTATGAACCTCCATCCATAGTTCTTCAGGCACTCTGTCTATCAAATCTAATCCCTTAATATAACTAGGAGAAGAAAATATTATACAGAGGGCAGGCAAAAACCAGTGCTACCACAAGCAGTTATTCATTTATTATTTACATACACATTACCTTCCATATATACAAGGTTTATGCAAAATGCATTCACCAAATGCCTTCTGCTTGATTAGTTATCGGCTCTAAATTCAGTTATTTCTGTGTATTTAAAACTCCTGACTTTTCTTTTGAGATTATCGTATATTTTCTTGCTGATCTTTTCTAAGATACATCCTAAAAGAGATATAAAATTGTATTGTTTGAATATACATCATAATTCAAAAGGAATAATTGAATACCTTAATAGAAGAGAAAAAATGTAAAAACTAATTTCAGATAATAAGTATTAATCAATTTTAGGAAAAGTTTTATCCATAGCTATTAAAAACAGTTTTTCATATTATTCTAAAATCCAACTTCTAGGGCCATCACTTGGCCCAAATATATTCACAGTATTTAAGAAAAAAAAAACAAACCTTACTCTTTTGTAAGATTCCATCTATTTTTAATTTCTTGCCGTGCTGAACATCTATGCTTGATCCCTCTACAAACATTGCCCTTTCCATTATTAAAGGTGTCCTCACTATAAAGGAAACTGCTCTTTTGTATCAGCCTTACCCCCAGCAAAGGATTCACAGTCTCCTTAATTCTTCACAGGATAGTCAGCTCTAGTCATCACAGCTGACAAGAATTACATGAAGGTCTAGAATTCTGAAGGAGAAGTAAATATACCTTGTAAGCAGATGGCCAGAATTTATACTTTCAGAGATCCTTCATATTTTACCTCCCTGATCTGCTCCTGTACCATAACTATGTGGCATTGGGAGGGATATATATGCTGCCATGTTTCAGAATCCAGAGAAAAAATGGACTCCAATACTTAAAGTGAAGTTCTCTCACTTTAGTTGAAGCCCAACCTCCTGAGTCCTTACTTCCTAGAAAATTTCCCAGATAATCTGCAATAGATAAATATAATATTTAAAGATCTTTTTGTGGGGGCCATTTTTAAAGTCTTTGTTGAATTTGTCTTTATTGAACTTGTTACAATATGGCTTCTGTTTTTTTTTTTTTTCCATGAGGTATGTGGGATCTGAGCTCCCAATCAGGGATCAAATCCACACCCCCTGCACTGGACCACCAAGGAAGTCCATTTAATCTCTTTTTTAAAAACCTCAACTCCCACAAGACTGAAGTCAGGGCTTCTGCAAGTATATCCAAGGTTTATGTTTGAAATGGAAAAATGTATCTTGTTCAGCCAAAGAGAAAAATGGTGCCTCTCAGAGGATCAGCTCCACATGGTTCACAGATCCTTGAGTAGATTTTACTCTGTGCAAACAAAACAAAAACAAACAAACAAAGAAAATAAGGATGCTCCTTCGTCTCTTGTGAACCAGTTCTATGCTAGGCTGCATTTCAATCTCTATCTGTTCCCAGACAGGCTGCATTTTCAAGGTGCACAGATTGCACAGCTGTGCATAGCAGCTTTGCAAAAGTTATCAAAACAGTAATTCAACAGAGTAGAGTTTCCCATTTTGTAAGAAATTCAGTCAGAAATAATAGCACCAGTGTCCTCTGAGCCTACTAAATTGTCATTCTGAGGCAGGTTGTGCTCAGCATCCTAGTTCCTTGTTGTTTACATCGACTCCTCTATGAGACAAGGTGAAGAGCATATCAGGTCTGGAAATCCTATTGTTTTTAAGGGTCTACATTTCAGCTCTCCCAGGAGCAGCTGTTTGAACAATAGCATGCCCAACTCTGTAAGAACAAGTCATCGATAACTTAAATTCTTCTTTAGAGAAAATCATTAATCTAAATGAAGACTATGCAGGAATATAAATCTGCTATAATAAACAGTAAATTTACATTACTAAATATAACCCCTAAATGTTTGAGCCATAAATTCTTCCTTTCAGTCGCTTCCTTGCATAAAGGTCTTGCCTAACTCACAAAGTTCTACAGAATGATTTATCTTTCACCATCCAAGGGGAAATAGCCAAAAGATAAATTCAAGTTTCTTAGTAAACAGAAATTTCTTTCAACATTTATTAATAAGTGACAGCCTTCACAACTTAAGATGAGTCACTTAGACTGATTTTCCAACTAGGAAAATTCCTCCATTGTCAGAAAAGACTCAGTTGTGTCTGACTCTTTGTGACCCCATGGACTATAGCCCTCCAGGCTCCTCTGTCCATGGGGATTAATCAGAGATATAGAGAAGTAATGTAGGAATGAATTCATCAAGTTTCTAAAATGATCTTGAGAATAACAGAGTTGTTCTTTCTCCTTCTTACTCCTTCTTCTCTCCCTCCTTTTTAATAGATTAGCTGTGAAATACTCTTTTCTAAATTTTGTCAGCTTTCACAAATGTGCTTCTAGGGAAAAACACTGAAGACAATATTGAATTCTGTAAGAAGTAAGAGGGTGATCCCAAGATGTGGATTCAGTTATCTCCCTATTTACAACTCCCTATTTACAAGCTGGTTTTAGAAAAGGCAGAGGAACCAGAGATCAAATTGCCAACATCGGCTAGATCATGGAAAAAACAAGAGAGCTCCAGAAAAACATCTATTTCTGCTTTATCGACTATGCCAAAGCCTTTGACTGTGTGGATCACAATAAACTGTGGAAAATTCTGAAAGAGATGGGAATACCAGACTACCTAACCTGCTTCTTGAGAAAACTGTATGCAGGTCAGGAAGCAACAGTTAGAACTGGGCATGGAACAACAGACTGGTTCCAAATAGGAAAAGGAGTACATCAAGGCTGTATATTGTCACCCTTCTTATTTAACTTCTATGCAGAGTATATCATGAGAAACGCTGGGCTGGAAGAAGCACCAGCTGGAATCAAGATTGCAGGGAGAAATATCAATAAACTCAGATATGCAGATGACACCACCCTTATGGCAGAAAGTGAAAAGGAACTAAAAAGTCTCTTGATGAAAGTGAAGGAGGAGAGTGAAAAAGTTGGCTTAAAGCTCAACATTCAGAAAACTAAGATCATGGCATCTGGTCCCATCACTTCATGGCAAACAGATGAGGAAACAGTGGAAACAGTGACAGACTTTATTTTGGGGGGCTCCAAAATCACTGCAGATGGTGATTGTAGCCATGAAATTAAAAGACGCTTACTCCTTGGAAGGAAAGTTATGACCATCCTAGATAGCATATTGAAAAGCAGAGACATTACTTTGCCAACAAAGGTCCATCTAGTCATGTCTATGGTTTTTCCAGTGGTCATATATGGATGTGAGAGTTGGATGGTGAAGAAAGCTGAGCACCGAAGAATTGATGCTTTTGAACTGTGGTGTTGGAGAAGACTCTTGAGAGTCCCTTGGACTGCAGGAAGATCAAACCAGTCCATCCTGAAGAGGATCAGTCCTGTGTGTTCATGGGAAGGACTGATGTTGAAGCTGAAACTCCAATATTTTGGCCACCTCATGGGAAGAGTTGATTCACTGGAAAAGACCCTAATGCTGGGAAGGATTGGGGGCAGGAGGCGACGGGGATAACAGAGGATGAGATGGTTGGATGGCATCACCAACTCAATGGACATGGGTTTGGGTGGACTCTGGGAGTTGGTGATGGACAGGGAGGCCTGGTGTGCTGCGATTCATGGGGTCGCAGAGTCGGACAGGGCTGAGCGACTGAACTGAACTGAAGAGTCCTGTCTTTGGTCTAAAGTTAATCTTTTGGGAACTGATCCCCATAATGAGTGTGATTTGGCATCCATGAGACCGAAAGGATTTTTTTTTAAATTTGAATTCTGAACAAATACTTTTGCAATAAAATCCAGTTTTGCCTCAGCCCAGTTTTGATTTGTCAGCATGTTAGGGTGTCCAAGGAAAAAGGGATAGAAAAGTCTCTAGCACCTCATTTTATGTAAGAACCCTACCTGGAACAACAACAACAAAAAAAATTGTTGGGGGATTTTGACTTTCTCTTGAAATATAATTATTTCTTTCTCTTTAAATGGATGAATCTTGCTAACTGCAAAATTTGTGCAATTTGATTAGAATTTAATATTTTTATCCATATTTTTTCAGAGAGCATAATTATGGCTACCTAGAGGAGCCCAAGTTGCTGGAATTTTAATCCACATTTCAACAATTTAAAATGGGTGTCACCTCTATTGGTATATCAATAGAAGAGAGGAAAATATAAAATTGAAGAGACACTTGATGATTGAGCTAATATTGCTGGCTGGATCCATATGAAATTACTAACCTAGTTTTGTGCAGAGAAGTCAGCAGCTTGTTTTTCTAATATTTATTATGCAAATTAGATTATTATTTATTAATATAAAGCAATACTCAAGGAGCAGCACTAAATTACTTCCAACAGGACCAACCATTGAGGATATGCCAGTTGCAGCAAATTAAATTGCAATTAATTTTGATGAACTCTTATTGATTCGTAATCTGCTATAATTATTTTCCTTATCTATGGAATAAGAATAGTTATTTTAAATTTGCTAAATAAAAAGACAGAAATAGAGTATAAGCCCCAATTATTTTCTTGAATATTATTCACATTTGTTGCCTTCAAAAATTTTTCATCAGTTGAGATTGTCTTGCTGCTACTGCTAAGTCGCTTCAGTCGTGTCTGACTTTGTGCGACCCCATAGATGGCAGCCCACCAGGCTCCCCCATCCCTGGGATTCTCCAGGCAAGAACACTGGAGTGGGTTGCCATTTCCTTCTCCAGAGATTGTCTTATTTATTAAGTTTTTATTTGTTTACATTCTGCGTTTACCAATTGGAATGTAAACTAGCACATCAGTTTTTCATTCTAAATAGAATAATAACAGGGCATCTGTAGCACCTATTGCAACTTTGACACATACTTATACACCTCATAGGGCTTCCCCCAGTGGTTCAGCAATAAAGAATCCACCTGCAGTGCAGGAGACACAATAGATGCTGGCTTGATCCCTGGGTCAGGAAGATCCCTTGGAGGAGCACATGGCAACCCACTCCAGTATTCTTGCCTGGAGAATCCCATGGTCAGAGGAGCCTAGGGGGCTACAGTACATAGGGTTGCAAAGAGTAAGACATGAATGAAGTGACTTAGCAACACATTCAGGCATACACTTCATAAATGTTTTTCAATAAAACAATGGATAATGAATTACACTAAGTTTTGGATACACTGAACTGAACTGAACTGAACTGAAACATTTTTGAATTAAATAGACACTTATTTTCACCTATTAGACAGAAAGTATTCTTATGAAAAAAATATGTTATCTTGCAATAGACATGCAGAAAAAATAGTTATGCAGGCTTAGCTTTCAATCATGCTGTATGCTGTGTTTAGGCACTCACTTGCGTCTGACTCTTTGCGACTCCATGGACTGTAGCCTGCCAGGCTCCTCTATCCATGGGGTTTCTCCAGGCCAGAATACTGGAGTGGGTTGCCATGCCCTCTTCAAGGGGATCTTCCCAACACAGGGATCGAACCCAGGTCTCTGCCATTGCAGGCAGCTTCTTACTGTCTGAGCCACCAGGGAATCTTTCAATCATACTGAGATTTATTTTACTTAGATTAGAGTTTAGATTTTTGGTTTAAGAATCAGTAAGAGATCAAGAAAAGCAACAAGAGTAAACTGTTACTGCCAGTTAACAGAGTATTAGACTTCAGGAAATATAAACAGAACGGAAAAAAATTTAAATCACAGATTGCTTTAAGAAGCAATGATAAGCTGTTTCTTTGAAATACTTTAAAGTGATAAAAATTTCACCAAGAAAAGAAATGTTTTGACTTCCAATCTTTAAGAAAGAACTAAAAAGCTATATGTATATTAAAATATGGAAAAACAACACTTTCAAAGGATACATCTGGTTTGCTTTCAATTCATTTAAAACTCTGGTCATTTGTTGAACCAACAGGTAATAAATGTTACCTTTGCTAGCCAACTAACTAATGAACTAACTCTCCTATGAGTAATTGTTTTTATGTATATATCTGTAAAAGATCTTAACAGTAAAAGTTGATCCTCTACTTTTTAAGTCTACAATCCAACTAAAAGCAATTTGATGCTAAATTGATAGTATCATGAAACAGTGAATATATATAACATATGTAATTATCTTTGTGTTGTCATTCATCTTTCAGGCACATATTATTCATACATTTGTTGAGTGCCTGCTCTGTGTCAGTCATTTAAAACTTTTCTATAGCAATAAATATAGTAAGTGCTTCTTACAAAAGAAATCCCAAACCTTACATATTGATAATTAAAATAAATCACTTAGTATACTCTAAAATAAAGAAGAAATATCTATTTACAATTGACTATGTTTCCCATTGTATTGAAATATAGATGAAATTTAACTCTGAATATTTTGGAAAAAATTGGTCAGTGAAGTAATTTCTACAATCATAAAAAAATGACCATATATGAAAACCTACAATATCTACAATGTTAGATTTTTGTTAGTCATTAGCTACTCTTCAATTAATACATATTTATGGAATACCCAGCAAAAACTCCCATCAGTAAAACATAGATTTATATCTGTTACATTTCATTCAGTATAAATAAGAACTCTCACCAAAGTTCAGGATTAGCCATGGGTTACTGAAAGATAAAATTGATGTAATTGGATATCATTATAACTAGGATTCTCAAGAAATAGTGATGCTCAGGAGAGGAAAACATCAATGTTATTTCAAAGATTGTGTCTACTCTCTATGTATGGAAAGTACACTTGTAATATTCCATTACCCTGAAAAGTGCTGGATCAAGGTTTTATCAGGTCACAATTCCATCATCCAAAGTCAATGGATGCTGTCTAAAGATTTGCAGCTACAGCAGAGACATTGAAATTTGTTACCAATGTTTTAACAGTTCCCATTCCAACTTCTGCCATTTAAAGGATTAATGCTGTGCCATTTAAAACAATGTTTTATCTTTCATTAACTTTCTTGATGATGAGTGGAGGTTAAATCAAATAGGATAGAAAGACCAGCTATTCAAACTACTGAATACTGAAAAGGTCACAGCATTGCGGCACACTCCCATAATTTATTGTCTCCCAGTACATACCATAAAAATTATCACATTCCCTTCTCAAAGACAAAACAGTAACTATTTGACATAAAGTCACCATACTTATTGAATTCAGATCAATTTCAGTCAAAGCTTATAACACTATGCTACCTGTATCAAGAACTGAAGAATATAACATAGCAGAATTATATCAGAGCATACCAAATTCAATTTATAACCATATATTAGTAGTATTAGGAAGGTAAAATGGAAAGTATTGTGTGCTTCTGAATACAAAAATATTTTTAAAAATCCTGATGGCATATGTTAATGACTAGAAATTCCCACTTTTCCAATGCAACATTCAAGAGATTCCCATATACGTCTTTCTGTTAAAGTTGGACATTTCCAACCAGTGCATTGGAGATTCTCCCTGGATCCCATCCTTGGGATGACATCCTGAACTTTTTTTACTTTTGCTGACTCTTCAGCAATGTTCACAGCATTACCTATACAATAGTAGAGTACAACTTGTAAGTGTTATTAATTTCCATGTTCATGGTCTCCTTTTTCAGGCACACTAATCTGGACCTTAAGCATTACCTTTTTATTTTTAATCCTAGAGTAGGTGATTTGTTTTACTCTTCCCCAGAGCACTGTTTTTATTCTTTCATTCTCCAAGTGTGACATCTGATTGTAGCTGCTTTTTTTCTGCCATTTTATGGACCCAGGAGTGGAAAACTTAGTGCTTCCGTTGGTGCTTCCGAATAACTTCATTTTGCCTCTCTTTCTGAGAAATGATCATCCTGTATCTTAGTTGAGAAGAAAAAAATGTTATAAAAATAAGTTTTAAGAAGAATCCTAAGTGTTCATCTTACACTATAAATAGATTTTTGGTAGAGAGTGATTTTTTAAAAGGATTTTGTTTTCAACTTTATCAAAGGATCACAGGTTTATAATGAAAAGTTTCAGTGTCCTCCCTTATGACAAACCCAAATGCTGAACAAACTTTCAATTCTTTTCATTCTTATTTTTTTCACTGGTGTTTCTCTAAATAATATGCCTGTATTGCATTTTCTCTTTGCACTTTTTACTGCTTTTTTCTTGATTGATTAACTGTACAGGTTACTGATTTTTTATTCTGGTAAATTAAGATTAGGATTGCCCTGGTGGCTCAGATGGTAGAGAATCTGCCTGCAATGTGGGAGACCCAGGTTTGATTCCTGGGTCAGGAAGATCCCCTGGAGAAGGAAATGGCTACGGACTCCAGTGTTCTTGCCTGGAGAATTCCATGGACAGAGGATCATGATAGGCTACGTTCCTGGGACAGAGTGACTTTTACTTTCACTTTTTCAGGTTAAGATTAAGAATACTTCTAAACCTCCCCTCTCCTCTTCTAACAATATGTATTATTTCAATTTCTTTATTTGATATTTCTCTCACTTTGAGTAATACACTTATTCAGAATATATTCTTCCATCAGCTTGAGACAGCATCTCTTCACTCCTCATATTTTCAGAATATATTGCAAGCTCTTGGATCCCTTCCATTCTTTTTTCTTCACTGCTCTCAACTTTTTTTGCTTTGTGTGTATGTACATATTTTTATTATCAAGGGTTATTGTCTCATATTCCTTATTCATATTTTGACTATACATTATTTCTGAAAGTTAGAAATTAGTAGATGTGGTTTTTATAATGGTCATTTAAATACAGTTTCTTGTATATTCAAATAGTATATCTATATTTCCTCTTAAAAATTTTTTCCCTGTACTGTAAATTAGTAAGAATAGTAAAATCTTCCTTTTCCTCTCTGCCTCTCTGTCTTTTTGTCTGTCTGTCTCTTGCTTGCATTCTCGTTCCTTTTTTCACCTCATGGACATATATCTTCCTCTTGCAGTTTTCCATTCTCTTGCTAAAATTCGGATTATTGCATTTTAGCCTAGCTGCACAACTACACTACTTTCTGGACTAGCTCGTCTTTTCTCTTTTTTGATGGATCCATTATTTTTTAAACTCCATATTTCATCTCTCCTGTTTAACCTCAGTTTACCAGAACATATTTTTAGCATAACATTTTAATAACAGGTACATGAAAATGTGCTTTTTTGAAAGTCTTAATTTGAATGTCTTTAACTGATAGTTTAGTTGAATATTGATTTGGCTCACTAAGTTTCCATACTGTTTATGCAGACCCTAAATATCATTAGGATTTGTGTGGTTATGTCTTTTTCCTTTGTCCAGAGTGTGGTAGGACCACGTCAAAATGAAGACATATTTTTCAACATTATTTTCTTTTGACTTACGCTATTAATTATTTACATATTAATTATAAACTGTCTAATTTTAACATGCTACACTGTGTCTTTTCTGGGTAGTATTTCCATGACACAATTTTCCCATCTGTTTAAAGCTTTCATATTATATTTTAAATGTGCCTTTTAAAAACTGGAGAGCTGGATTTTCATTGAACTCAATTTGAATCCTATAACTTAAATAGGAAATCTCAATTCAAATACATTTATTGGATTATAAATATATTTTGACATAGCTATCTTTCTATTTTGTTTTTGCTTATATGGTTAATTTTATCTCACATACAGAGATTAAAAAATATATAGTATTTGCTATATATTCTTCTAGGGCTGCTGTAATAGGAAATCAGAGACTGGGTGGCTTAAAGAACTGACATTTATTTTCTTATAGTTCTAGAGGCTGGAAGTCTAAGATCAAGGTACTAGCAGGAGTGATTTCTGGTGGGACCTCTTCATGACTTTGGCATGGCTGTGTTCTTGTTGTATCTTCACATGGTCTTTCTTCTGTGCACAGGCACTTCTGGTGCCACTTCCTGTCCTTTTAAAGGTACCAGTCATATCAGTTTGGGATCCACCCTTATTATTTTGTTTAATTTTAATTTTCTGCTTAAAAGCCCTACCTCCAAATACTAACACATAAGTGAAAATGTTAGTCACTCAGTTCAGTTCAGTTGAGTCAATCAGTTGGGTCTGACTTTGCAAACCCATGGACTGGAGCACGCCAGTCTTAC
This sequence comes from Capra hircus, assembly GCF_001704415.2. Taxonomy (NCBI): domain Eukaryota; kingdom Metazoa; phylum Chordata; class Mammalia; order Artiodactyla; family Bovidae; genus Capra; species Capra hircus. The sequence continues at coordinate 63,257,441 of NC_030813.1, read as the reverse complement.
CTGTCCATCACCAACTTCCGCAGCCTACTCAAACTCATGTCCATCATGTCAGTGATGCCATGCAACCGCTCAACCCTTGTCCTCCCCTTCTCTTCCCTCCTTCACTCTTTCCCAGCATCAAGGTATTTTCCAACGAGTTGGTTCTTTGCATCACGTGGCCAAAGTATTGGAGTTTCAGCTTCTATCTGCATCAGTCCTTCCAAAGAATATTCAGGACTGATTTCCTTTAGGATGGCCTCACTGGATCTCTTTGCAGTCCAATGGACTCTCGAGAGTCTTCTCCAACACCACAGTTCAAAAGCATCAATTCTATGGTGCTCAGCTTTCTTTATAGTCCAACTCTCGCATCCATACATGACTACTGGAAAAACCATAGCTTTGACTAGACAGACCTTTGGTGACAAAATAGTGTCTCTGCTTTTTAATATGCTGCCTAGGTTGGTCATAGCTTTTCTTCCAAGGTGCAAGGGTCTCTTAATTTCATTGCTGCAGTCATCTTCTGTAGTGATTTTGGAGCCCAGGAAAATAAAGTCTGTCATTGTTTCCGTTGTTTACCCATCTATTTGCCATGAAAGTAATGGGACCAGATGCCATCATTTTAGTTTTCTGAATGTTGATTTTTCAGACAACTTTTTCACTCTCCTCTTTCACTTTCATCAAGATTTTCTTTAGTTCTTTGCTTTCTGCCATAACTGTGGCATCATCTGCATACCTGAGGTTATTGATATTTCTCCTGGCAATCTTGATTCCAGCTGTGTTTCATCCAGCCCAGTGTTTCGCATGATGTACTCTGTTAGAACTTAAATAAGGAGGATGACAATATACAGCCTTGATGCACTCCTTTCCCAATTTGGAAACAGTCTGTTGTTCCATGTACAGTTCTAACTCTTGCCTCTTGACCTGCATACAGATTTCTCAGGAGGCAGGTCAGGTGGTCTGATATTCCCATGTCCTTCAGAATTTTTCACTGATTCTTGTTATCCACACAGTGAAAGGCTTTGGCATAGTCAATAAAGCAAAAGTAGATGTTTTTCGGAAATTCTCTCACCTTTTTGATGATCCAGTGGATGTTTATAATTTGATCTCTGGTTCCTCTGGCTTTCTAAATACAGCTTGAACAACTGGAAGTTCATGGTTCACATACTGTTGAAGCCAGGCTTGGAGAATTTTGAGCATTACTGCTAGTGTGTGAGAGGAGTGCAATTGTGTGGTAATTTGAGCATTCTTTGGCATTGCCTTTCTTTGGGAAAACAATGTAAAGTGACCTTTTCCAGTCCTGTGGCCACTGCTGAGTTTTCCAAATTTGCTGGCATATTGAGTGCAGCACTTTCACAGCATCATCTTTTAGGATTTGCAATTACTCAGCTGGAATTCCATCACCTCCAATAGCTTTGTTCATAGTGATTCTTCCTAAGGTCCACTTGACTTCACATTCTAGGATGTCTGGCTCTAGGTGAGTGATCACACACCATTGTGATTATCTGCCTCATGAAGATCTATTTTATACAGTTCTAATGTGTATTCTTGCCACCTCTTCTTAATATCTTCTGCTTCTGTTAGGTCCATACCATTTCTGTCCTTTACTGTGCTCATCTTTGCATGAGATGTTCCCTTCAGTTCAGTTCAGTCGCTCAGTCATGTCCAACTCTTTGTGACCCCATGAATTGCAGCACGCCAGGCCTCCCTGTCCATCACCAACTCCCGGAGTTCACTCAGACTCACATCCATCGAGTCAGTGATGCCATCCAGCCATCTCATCCTCTGTCACCCCTTCTCCTCCTGCCCCCAGTCCCTCCCAGCATCAGAGTCTTTTCCAATGAGTCAACTCTTTGCATGAGGTGGCCAAAGTACTGGAGTTTCAGCTTTAGAATTATTCCTTCCAAAAAATCCCAGGGTTGATCTCCTTCAGAATGGACTGGTTGGATCTCCTTGCAGTCCAAGGGACTCTCAAGAGTCTTCTCTAACACCACAGTTCAAAAGCATCAATTCTTTGGCGCTCAGCCTTTTTCACAGTCCAACTCACATCCATACATGACCACAGGAAAAACCATAGCCTTGACTAGACGGACCTTGGTCAGCAAAGTAATGTCTCTGCTTTTGAATATGCTATCTAGATTAGTCATAACTTTCCTTCCAAGGAGTAAATGTCTTTTAATTTCATGGCTGCAGTCACCATCTGCAGTGATTTTGGAGCCCCCCAAAATAAAGTCTGACACTGTTTCCACTGTTTCCCCATCTATTTCCCATGAAGTGATGGGACCAGATGCCATGATCTTTGTTTTCTGAATGTTGAGCTTTAAGCCAACTTTTTCACTCTCCCCTTTCACTTTCATCAAGAGGCTTTTTATTTCCTCTTCACTTTCTGCTATAAGGATGGTGTCATCTGCATATCTAAGGTTATTGATGTATTCCCGTAGTAGCTCTAATTTTCTTGAGAGGTCTTTAGCCTTTCTCATTGTATTGTTTTCTTCTATTTCTTTGCATCGATCACTGAGGAAGGATTTCTTATCTCCCCTTGCTATTCTTTGGAAATCTGCATTCAATGGGTACATCTTTCCTTTTCTCTTTTGCCTTCTAACACTTTGTGACCCCATGCAGCCTACCAGGCTGCGTTCCATAGAATTCTCCAGACAAGAACACTGGCGTGGGTTGCCATTTCCTTCTCTAGTTGATCTTCCTGACCAAGCAATCGAACCTGGGTCTCCTGCATTCCAGGCAGGGTCTTTACCATCTGTGTCACCAGGGAGGCCCTATAAGGAAGACATATAAGGGGCTTAACATAATCTGGAAAGGGACACAATTTAGCCCATATCCATATGTATATTTTGCAATTTACAGTTCTCAGTCAATAGCACCCTTCCTATCTCCATCTATTGCTTATCATGCTCCATAATTTTTTGTTTTGAAAATATGCCTCAATTTTTGTACCTGCCCTATGTTTGATGGATATTTGAGACTAAGGTCCATCTAGTTGAGGCTATGTTTTTTCCTGTGGTCATGTATGGATGTGAGAGTTGGACTGTGAAGAAGGCTGAGTGCCAAAGAATTGATGCTTTTAAACTGCGGTGTTGGAGAAGACTCTTGAGAGTCCCTTGGACTGCAAGGAGATCCAACCAGTCCATTCTGAAGGAGATCAGGCCTGGGATTTCTTTGGAAGGAATGATTACTAAAGCTGAAACTCCAGTACTTTGGCTACCTCATGAGAAGAGTTGACTCATTGGAAAAGACTCTGATGCTGGGAGGGATTGGGGGCAGGAGGAGAAGGGGACGACAGAGGATGAGATGGCTGGATGGCATCACTGACTCTATGGATGTGAGTCTGAGTGAACTCTGGGAATTGGTGATGGACAGGGAGGCCTGGCGTGCTGCGATTCATGGGGTTGCAAAGAGTCAGACACGACTGAGCAACTGAACTGAACTGAACTGAGTTTTTAAATTAGTATATTACTATTACTAGAGTACCCCGCATCCGAGGTCAGGGGTGGTGGCCAGGAAGAGCTACCCTCTGCCCAAGGGCAGAGGGTGCCGCCTGCAGATGCTATCCCACATCCAAAGAGCGGTGGCTACATGGGCACAGGAGGGTCTAGAGAAGCTACTCCATGTTCAAGGTCAGGAGGGGTGGCAGTGAGGAGATATCCCTCGTCCAAGGTAAGGAGCAGTGGCTGCACTTTGCTGGAGCAGCCGTGAAGAGATACCCCACGCCCAAGGTAAGAGAAACCCAAGTAAAACAATAGGTGTTGCAAGAGGGCATCAGAAGGGAGACACACTGAAATCATACTCACAGAAAACTAGTCAATCTAATCACACTAGGATCACAGCCTTGTCTAACTCAAACTAAGCCATGCCCTGTGGGGCCACCCAAGATGAGTGGGCCATGGTGGAGAGGTCTGACTAAATGTGGTTCACTGGAGAAGGGAATGGCAAACCACTGCAATATTCTTGCCTTCGGAACCCCATGAACAGTATGAAAAGGCAAAATGATAGGATACTGAAAGAAGAACTCCCCAGCTCGGTAGGTGCCCAATATGCTACTGGAGATCAGTGGAGAAATAACTCCAGAAAGAATGAAGGAATGGAGCCAAAGCAAAAACAATACCCAGTTGTGGATGTGACTGGTGATAGAAGCAAGGTCTGATGCTGTAAGAGCAATATTGCATAGGAACCTAGAAAGTTGGTCCATGAATCAAGGCAAATTGGAAGTGGTCAAACAGGAGATAGCAAGAGTGAACTTTTACATTCTAGGAATCAGCAAAATAAAATGGACTGGAATGGGTGAATTTAATTCAGATGACCATTATATCTACTACTGTGGGCAGGAATCCCTCAGAAGAAATGGAGTAGCCATCATGGTCAACAAAAGAATCTGAAATGCGGTACTTGGATGCAATCTCAAAAACGACAGAATGATCTCTGTTCATTTCCAAGGCAAACCATTCAATATCATGGTAATCCAAGTCTATGCCCCAACTAGTAACACTGAAGAAGCTGAAGTTGAATGGTTCTATGAAGACCTCCAAGACCTTTTAGAACTAACACCCCAAAAAGATGTCCTTTTCATTATAGGGGACTGGAATGCAAAAGTAGAAAGTCAAGAAACACGTGGGGTAACAGGTAAATTCGGCCTTGGAATACAGAATTAAGCAGGGCAAAGGCTAACAGAGTTTTGCCAAGAGAACACACTGGTCATAGCAAACACCTTCTTCCAACAACACAAGAGAAGACTCTACACATGGACATCACCAGATGGTCAACACCGAAATCAGATTGATTATATTCTTTGCAGCCAAAGATGGAGAAGCTCTATACAGTCAGCAAAAACAAGACCAGAAGCTGACTGTGGCTAAGATCATGAACTCTTTATTGCCAAATTCAGACTGAAGTTGAAGAAAGTAGGAAAAACCACTAGACCATTCATATATGATCTAAATCAAATCCTTTATGATTATACAGTGTAAGTAAGAAATAGATTTAAGGGACTAGATCTGATAGATAGAGTGCCTGGTGAACTATGGACGGAGGTTTGTGACATTGTACAGGAGACAGGGATCAAGACCATCCCCATGGAAAAGAAATGCAAAAAAGCAAAATGGCTGTCTGGGGAGGCCTTACAAATAGCATTGAACAGAAGGGAAGTGAAAAGCAAAGGAGAAATTGAAAGATATATCCATTTGAATGCAGAGTTCCAAAGAATAGCAAGGTGAGATAAGAAAGCCTTCCTCAGTGATCAATGCAAAGAAATAGAGGAAAACAACAGAATGGGAAAGACTAGAGATCTCTTCAAGAAAATTAGACATACCAAGGGAATATTTCATGCAAAGATGGGCTTAATAAAGGACAGAAATGGTATGGACCTAACAGAAGCAGAAGATATTAAGAAGAGGTGGCAAGAATACACATTAGAACTGTATAAAAAAGATCTTCACAACCCAGATAATCATGATGTGTGATCAATCACCTAGAGCCAGACATTCTGGAATGTGAAATCAAGTGGGCCTTAGGAAGCATCACTATGAACAAAGGTAGTAGAGGTGATTGAATTCCAGTTCAGCTATTCAAATCATGAAAGATGATGCTGTGAAAGTGTTGCACTCAATATGCCGGCAAGTTTGGAAAACTCAACAGTGGCCACAGGACTGGAAAAGGTCAGTCTTCATTCCAATCCCAAAGAAAGGCAATGACAAAGAATGCTCAAACTACTGCACAATTGCACTCATCTGACACGCTAGGAAAGTAATGCTCAAAATTCTCCAAAGCAGGCTTCAGCAATACATAAATGGTGAATTTCCAGATGTTCAAGCTGGTTTTAGAAAAGGCAGAGGAACCAGACATCAAATTGCCAACATCTGCTTGATCATCAAAAAAGAAAGAGAGTTCCAGAAAAATATCTATTTCTGTTTTATTGACTATGCCAAAGCCTTTGACTGTGTGGATCACAATAAACTGGAAAATTCTGAAAGAGATGGGAATACCAGACCACCTGACCTGCCTCTTCAGAAACCTATATGCAGGTTAGGGAGCAAGAGTTAGAACTGGACATGGAACAACAGACTGGTTCCAAATAGGAAAAGGAGTACGTCAAGGCTGTATATTGTCACCCTGCTTATTTAACTTATATGCCAAGTACATCATGAGAAACTCTGGGCTGGAAGAAGCACAAGCTGCAATCAAGATTGCCAGGAGAAACATCAATAACCTCAGATATGCAGATGACACTACCCTTATGGCACAGAGTGAAGAGAAACAAAAAAGCCTCTTGATGAAAGTGAAAGAGGAGAGTGAAAAAGTTGGCTTAAAGCTCAATATTCAGAAAGCTAAGATCATGGCATCTGGTCCCATCACTTCAAGGGAAATAGATGGGGAAACAGTGGAAACAGTGGCAGACCCTATTTTTCCGGGCTCCAAAATCACTGCAGATGGTGACTGCAGCCATGAAATTAAAAGACGTTTACTCCCTGGAAGAAAGGTTATGACCAACCTAGATAGCATATTCAAAAGCAGAGACATTACTTTGCCAACAAAGGTCCTTCTAGTCAAGGCTATGGTTGTTCCAGTGGTCATGTACAGATGTGAGAGTTGAAATGTGAAGAAAGCTGAGCACTGAAGAAGTGATACTTTGGAACTGTGGTGTTGGAGAAGACTCTTGAGAGTCCCTTGGACTGCAAGAAGATCCAACCAGTCCATTCTGAAGGAGATCAGGCCTGGGATTTCTTTGGAAGGAATGATGCTAAAGCTGAAACTCCAGTACTTTGGCCACCTCATGCGAAGAGTTGACTCACTGGAAAAGACTCTGATGCTGGGAGGGATTGGGAGCAGAAGGAGAAGGGGACGACAGAGGATGAGATGGCTGGATGGCATCACTGACTCTATGGATGTGAGTCTGAGTGAACTCCGGGAGTTGGTGATGGACAGGGAGGCCTTGCGAGCTGCGATTCATGGGCTTGCAAAGAGTTGGACATGACTGAGCAACTGAACTGACTGATTACTAGAGTAAAATGCTCTCAGGAACTTTCCTATAGATCTGTCAAATGCATATGTGCAAAATTTTTTCTATAGCACACACCTATTGTTAGATCTTCTGAATCTTCAAATTTCCTATAAATTGCCAAATATCTTCCATATGATTTACCAACTTCCCTCCACCCTGAAATTTCTAAGCTTTTTTTCCTTGTTGTTCCATATTTGTTAAAACCCTAGATTGTTAGACTTTTAAAATATCATCACCATTTGATGGAATGATAAAATATCATTTCCAGTCTATGGATGTATGAGTATATCTTATTGTGGTTTAATTTGCATTTTTGATTGCTAACATAGTTGAATCCCTTTCATATTATTGGCACTTTGGATTTTCTATCTTGTGAAGTGTGTAATTAATTATTTTACCTATTTTTCTATTGTGTTTTCTTTTCCTTATTAATTTATAAATGTGTTTATTTAAATTATATTTTGCATGTTATCCTTTGCTGGCTAGATGTTTGGAAAATATCTCCTGCCATTCTGTGGTTTGCCCACAATCTTAAAAATGTATTTTAATGTATGTAAATTCTTAAATTCTACTTAATTGAAGTTGAGTCTTTTAGTTTATGGTAAGGTCCTTTTTATGCACACTGATAACACAAATTCCATAAGTTATCTTCTAAAAGTTTCATGGTTTTGATTTTATGTTTAGATATTCCAATTGCCTAGTTTTAATTTTTGTGAATGGTGGGAAGGGAAGTTATGGGATTACTTTTATTTTTCTCCCCAATAGGGATGCCAAAATATTCTAACATCATTTATTAAAACTTTGTACGTTTGGCAGTGATCTTTACTCTGTAATGCCAGTTCTGCAGTAAATCATATATTCGTTCATGTGTTGCTGGGCTCTGTAGTCTGTTCTTTTGGTCTATTTTTCTATGGCAGACCTAGTATTCTTTATTTCTGTAAACAATCCTGCAATCTCTAGGTTAAATTGTCCCAATTTTGTATTTTTCAGGAAGGACTTTGCTATTCCTGAAATTAACATTTTAGAATACAGATGAGTGTTGGCTTGTTAGGTTTTCACACATGCACACACACACACGCACACACATCTTGTTGGGATTTTATTACATATATACAGAATTTTAGAGATAATTGGCAATTTTAAAGTATTGAGTCATCCAACCCATAAACACGGTTGATAGCTATATCATTTTAACCTTTATGGTTATTTATTCAATGCATTTTAAAGTTTTCTTGATACAAGTCTTGCAAAAGTATTTTTGCTTTATATTTTTGAGCTATTTGAAAAAATACACTTTTATGTTTTATTTTCTAATTATTTTTTTATTTTTTATTTTTTTAAAATTTTAAAATCTTTAATTCTTACATGCGTTCCCAAACATGAACCCCCCTCCCACCTCCCTCCCCACATCTCTCTGGGTCATCCCCATGCACCAGCCCCAAGCATGCTGCACCCTACGTCAGACATGGACTGGCAATTCAATTCTTACATGACCGTATACATGTTAGAATTCCCGTTCTCCCAAATCATCCCCCCATCTCCTTCTCCCTCTGAGTCCAAAAGTCCATTATACACATCTGTGTCTTTTTTCCTGTCTTGCATACAGGGTCGTCATTGCCATCTTCCTAAATTCCATATATATGTGTTAGTATACTGTATTGGTGTTTTTCTTTCTGGCTTACTTCACTCTGTATAATTGGCTCCAGTTTCATCCATCTCATCAGAACTGATTCAAATGAATTCTTTTTAACGGCTGAGTAATACTCCATTGTGTATATGTACCACAGCTTTCTTATCCATTCATCTGCTGATGGACATCTAGGTTGTTTCCATGTCCTGGCTATTATAAACAGTGCTGCAATGAACATTGGGGTACATGTGTCTCTTTCAATTCTGGTTTCCTCAGTGTGTATGCCCAGCAGTGGGATTGATGGGTCATAAGGTAGTTCTATTTGCAATTTTTTAAGGAATCTCCACACTGTTCTCCATAGTGGCTGTACTAGTTTGCATTCCCACCAACAGTGTAGGAGGGTTCCCTTTTCTCCACACCCTCTCCAGCATTTATTGCTTGCAGATTTTTGGATCGCAGCCATTCTGACTGGTGTGAAGTGGTACCTCATTGTGGTTTTGATTTGCATTTCTCTAATAATGAGTGATGTTGAGCATCTTTTCATGTGTTTGTTAGCCATCTGTATGTCTTCTTTGGAGAAATGTCTATTTAGTTCTTTGGCCCATTTTTTGATTGGGTCATTTATTTTTCTGGAATTGAGCTGCATAAGTTGTTTGTATATTTTTGAGATTAGTTGTTTGTCAGTTGCTTCATTTGCTATTATTTTCTCCCATTCAGAAGGCTGTCTTTTCACCTTGCTTATATTTTCCTTTGTTGTGCAGAAGCTTTTAATTTTAATTAGATCCCATTTGTTTATTTTTGCTTTTATTTCCAGAATTCTGGGAAGTGGATCATAGAGGATCCTGCTGTGATTTATGTCTGAGAGTGTTTTGCCTATGTTCTCCTCTAGGAGTTTTATAGTTTCTGGTCTTACATTTAGATCTTTAATCCATTTTGAGTTTATTTTTGTGTGTGGTGTTAGAAAGTGATCTAGTTTCATTCTTTTACAAGTGGTTGACCAGTTTTCCCAGTACCACTTGTTAAAGAGATTGTCTTTACTCCATTGCATATTCTTGCCTCCTTTGTCAAAGATAAGGTGTCCATAGGTGCGTGGATTTATCTCTGGGCTTTCTATTTTGTTCCATTGAATTATATGTCTGTCTTTGTGCCAGTACCATACTGTCTTGATGACTGTGGCTTTGTAGTAGAGCCTGAAGTCAGGCAAGTTGATTCCTCCAGTTCCATTCTTCTTTCTCAAGATTGCTTTGGCTATTCGAGGTTTTTTGTATTTCCATACAAATCTTGAAATTATTTGTTCTAGTTCTGTGAAAAATGTGGCTGGTAGCTTGACAGGGATTGCATTGAATTTGTAAATTGCTTTGGGTCGTATACTCATTTTCACTATATTGATTCTTCCGATCCATGAACATGGTATATTTCTCCATCTATTAGTGTCCTCTTTGATTTCTTTCATCAGTGTTTTATAGTTTTCTATATATAGGTCTTAGGTAGACACACAATATACTATTGCTCATTAATACTAACTGATGTTTGAAACAGCAATCTTAATAAACATTAATTCTAACAATGTATATAATCCATTTGATTTTCTAAGTATACATTCATATCGTCTGTGAACAATGACAGTTTTGTGCCATTATTCCCAATTCTCATGCATTATAACCCCATTTACACGTCTCACCATTCATGTTAGGGTCTCCATGGTGACGCAGAACAGAAGTGTTGCCAGTGTGCGTGCTTGTCTTTTTCCTGACATCACAGGAAATGCCTTAGGCGTCTCACTAAATGTTCTGGATGTTTCGTAGCTTCCTTGTGTCGGTTAGGAACATCTCCTTCATTTTTTAGTTTGTCTAGGTTTTTCCCGAATTCTCTACTGCTGGTATTAAATACATACAGGGGTGAGAGAGGAGAGTGTCTTATAACCTGAAGAATCGCCTTGTGGACAGTCCTTTTCTTTATTAACTTGATTTCTACACCTGTTCCTTTCCTTCCCTCTGTGCTTGCTTGCTCCAAGTTGGGAGCTGCATCACTGTTTTATCAGAAAAGGGACACTTATAGCAGCTAACAACTTCTTTGTGTGTTTTGGACTGTGATTATCCATATGATAAGAATCATTTTCTATCTCCCCAAAAGTCATCAATGTCCCAATCCAGTAATAGTGACTCCTGTTTCTTAGCGCCATCATGAATGACTCTTTTTTTTTATGATAAGAATATCATTAACAATATATAACCTTTCTGGACCCTTAATAAGTATCAGAGACTACACTAAAAGTTTTATATTTATCAAATCATTTAACTTTTGCTCATTTTTATGACTTTGTGTGATTTTAATTGGATTCTGGCATAGTGGAGTATGCCTAAGTCATCTCTTAAACTGGAAGCTCATTTAAGTTATAAATTGTAATTTATATTTTTCCTATAAATTTTTACTTCTGATAGTTTTTCATTATTAATATTTTACTGTAATAGCTATTTTGATATACAGTTGACCTTTGAGCAATACACGTTGGGGATACCAATATTTCCACAGTCCAAAATCCACACATAACTTTTGACTCTCCCCAAACTTAACAGCTAAAAGCCTACTGTTAAGGAAGTTAGGTTTTCAAAAATACTATTGCTCCTCGAAAAAAATATATTTTCCAAACTGTTATGGCCATATGTTATAGAACTTATAGAAAGAGAACAAAGTGGGAAGGTGTCCAATGAGGGGTGTTAACTCCTCTGGGCCCGTCAGCATAATAAACCTGAGTTATCCAACTCTCCAAGTGCTGCTTAGTTTCTGGATTACTGGTTTCTGCAGCATTTCAGCAGTTTTAATAGTTAGAATTTTAATTTTTAAATAAAGAGCATGAGAATAAAATGAAGAAGAAAAGATCAAGCTACAATTTTAAGTAATAAGCACTGCATGGTGGGATGCATTTATGAATATTAAATATCCATTAAAATAAGTAAATCCTAGAAATCTTAAGGATATCAAGGCTTATTTTTACTAAAAATCTGAGACTGTATAGCAGTTGATTTTTATTATAGCGATAGGAAAATAGTTATAAAATAGGAAAAATTAATATTCTTTGGTTTACCTAGACAATATATATATACTAAATAAATATTTCCTATGCTTCTGCTGATAAATATCTCAAAAAAAAGCAGCACATCTTTATGACAAGGTAATTCAAAGATCAGTAGATTATTTTCATCTTTTTATGTCATTGACAATAGTTATAAAATATAATTTTAAATTATATTACATGCAGAGTGGGTAAAATAATCCTTTGAGCTTTATTTTGAATCTATTTCAACTAAATATGGATCAAAAATAATGATTTGTGTCTATGATTGTCTCTGAAATGTCAAAATTTAGTTCACACATTGGAGAATTTTTTAAGATGAAACTACATTCAGAACAAGATCAGTGATTGTGATGTTATTTTTAGTACCATCTGAACAATACTTTAGTTTGAACAGTTTAGCTGTTTATCTGTTTTTGCCTTTTCTCATGACGTCAATGGCCAAATAACTGATCCATAGTTTTGAAGTGCTAGAGTTTGAATTTAGGTGAGTCGTTCAGTGTCTTTTTCAATAAATCTCATATCACTTGAGAGAGATTAACAAACACACTTTTTCAAATTCCTGATACTGTACTTTTCCTTCCAAGCAGCTTGTCTTTGAGAAGGAATACGGCTTAAAAAAGCCCATTTATTTTTATGATTGTCTAAGAATAGTAGTTATTGAAATTTGTTAGATGATTTACTATGTATTTTATTTGAAAATATTTCTGCTTACAAGCAGTTCATAAATTACTATTACCCATAAAACTTTTAATAGTATTTTTAAAGGGGCTATTTCAAAGAAGACAGTTGAATGGCAAAGGGGGATAAACAATGGACAGAAATGTTGACTGCTTATGAATTATATATTAACTTACTTCTAATATTAGTCAGACAACATAACTACCTTAAGTTTTGCTTATTTCATCCTCATTTTCCTCTAACATAGTAAAAAGAATGCATTAAAAATTGAATGTCATAATTAATAGAGGAAGGTAAACATCATGATTATAAGAAGAAACATATTAGCAGAATTGTTAAAAAACAAAGACTAGAATTTATTGAGCATCTACTAAGCTTCAGATACTCTTTTTAAATTCTATTTTACTCAAATAATAATTGTGTGAATAACCATGATTTCTATTTGAGCTATGAAGAAGGTGGGGGGGAACACCTGATAGGTAAATTTATTGGCATGGATAAACTAGTAAGTAGATACTTTATCAATATTATCAATGCTTCCAAAGAAGGAGATTTTTCATGTGTTTTATTTGTGAAACTGCTATTTTTAACTTATTCATATCTACTTTTATTTATTTATACTTTTAATATAAATTTATTTATTTTATTGGAGGCTAATTACTTTACAATATTGTATTGGTTTTGCCATACATCAACATGAATCCACCACGGGTATACACGTGTTCCCCATCCCTCCCCCCTCCCTCCTCCCTCCCCATATCATCCCTCTGGGTGGTCCCAGTGCACCAGCCCCAAGCATCCAGTATCATGCATTAAATGTGGACTGGTGATTCGTTTCATATATATACATGTTTCAGTGCCATTCTCTGAAATCATCCTATCCTCACCCTCTCCCACAGAGTCCAAAAGACTGTTCTATACATCTGTGTCTCTTTTGCTGTCTCACATACAGGGTTATCATTACCATCTTTCTAAATTCCATATATATGCATTAGTATACCATATTGGTGTTTTTCTTTCTGGCTTACTTCACTCTGTATAATAGGCTCCAGTTTCATCCATCTCATTAGAGGTGATGAATCCATTGAATCATTAGAACTAATTCAAATGTATTATTTTTAATGGCTGAGTAATACTCCATTGTGTATATGTACCATGGCTTTCTTATCCATTCATCTGCTGATGGACATCTAGGTTGCTTTCATGTCCTGGCTATTATAAACAGTGCTGTGATGAACATTGGGGTGCAAGTGTCTCTTTCAGTTCTGGTTTCCTGGGTGTGTATGCCCAGCAGTGGGATTGCTGGGTCATAAGGCAGTTCTATTTCCAGTTTTTTAAGGAATCTCCACACTGTTCTCCATAGTGGCTGTACTAGTTTGCATGGCTACTGACAGTGTAAGAGGATTCCCTTTTCTCCACACCCTCTCCAGCATTTATTGCTTGTAGACTTTTGGATAGCAGCCATTCTGACTGGTGTGAAATGGTACCTCATTGTGGTTTTGATCTGCATTTCTCTGATAATGAGTGATGTTGAGCATCTTTTCATGTGTTTGTTAGCCATCTGTATGTCTTCTTTGGAGAAATGTCTATCTAGTTCTTTGGCCCATTTTTTGATTGGGTCGTTTATTTTTCTGGAGTTGAGCTGCATAAGTTGCTTATATATTTTTTAGATTAGTTGTTTGTCAATTGCTTCATTTGCTATTATTTTCTCCCATTCTGAAGGCTGTCTTTTCACTTTGCTTATAGTTTCTTTTGTTTTTCAGAAGCTTTTAATTTTAATTAGATCCCATTTGTTTATTTTTGCTTTTATTTCCAATATTCTGGGAGGTGCGTCATAGAGGATCCTGCTGTGATTTATGTCTGAGAGTGTTTTGCCTATGTTCTCCTCTAGGAGTTTTATAGTTTCTGGTCTTACATTTAGATCTTTAATCCATTTTGAGTTTATTTTTGTGTGTGGTGTTAGAAATTGTTCTAGTTTCATTCTTTTACAAGTGGTTGACTACTTTTCCCAGCACTACTTGTTAAAGAGATTGTCTTCTCCATTGTATATTCTTGCCTCTTTTGTCAGAGATAAGGTGTCCATAGGTGCATGGATTTATCTCTGGGCTTTCTATTTTGTTCCATTGATCTATATTTCTGTCTTTGTGCCAGTACCATACTGTCTTGATGACTGTGGCTTTGTAGTAGAGCCTGAAGTCAGGCAAGTTGATTCCTCCAGTTCCATTCTTATTTCTCAGATTGCTTTGGCTATTCAAGGTTTTTTGTACAAATACAAATTGTGAAATTTTTTGTTCTAGCTCTGAAACATATCGTTGGTAGCTTGATAGGGATTGCATTGAATCTATAGATTGTTTTGGGTAGGTATGCTCATTTTCACTATATTGATTCTTCCGATCCATGAACATGGTATATTTCTTCATCTATTAGTGTCCTCTTTGATTTCTTTCACCAGTGTTTTATAGGTTTCTATATATAGGTCTCTAGTTTCTTTAGGTAGACATATTCCTAAGTATTTTATTCTTTTCATTGCAATGATGAATGGAATTGTTTCCTTAATTTCTATTTTCTCATTATTAGTGTATAGGAATGCAAGGGATTTCTGTGTGTTGATTTTATATCCTGCAACTTTACTATATTCATTGATTAGCTCTAGTAATTTTCTGGTGGAGTCTTTAGGATTTTCTATGTAGAGGACCATGACATCTGCAAACAGTGAGAGTTTTACTTCTTTTCCAATTTGATTTCCTTTTATTTCTTTTTCTGCTCTGATTGCTGTGGCCAAAACTTCCAGAACTATGTTGAATAGTAGTGGTGAAAGTGGGCACCCTTGTCTTGTTCCTGACTTTAGGGCAAATGCTTTCAATTTTTCACCATTGAGGATAATGTTTTTTGCGGGTTTGTCATATATAGCTTTTATTATGTTGAGGAATGATGCTAAAGCTGAAGCTCCAGTACTTTGGCCACTTCATGTGAAGAGTTGACTCATTGGAAAAGATTTTGATGCTGGGAGGGATTGTGGACAGGAGGAGAAGGGGATGACCAAGGATGAGATGGCTGGATGGCATCACTGACTCGATGGACGTGAGTCTGAGTGAACCCCGGGAGTTGGTGATGGACAGGGAGGCCTGGCATGCTGCTATTCATGGGGTTGCAAAGAGTCGGACACGACTGAGCGACTGAACTGAACTGAACTGATGTTCCTTTTATTCCTGCTTTCTGGAGAGGTTTTATCATAAATGGATGTTGAATTTTGTCACGGCTTTCTCTGCATCTATTGAGATAATCATATGGCTTTTATTTTTCAATTTGTTAATGTGGTGTATTATATTGATTGATTTGCAGATATTGAAGAATCCTTGCATCCCTGGGATAAAGCCCACTTGGTCATGGTGTATGATCTTTTTAATGTGTTGTTGGATTCTGATTACTAGAATTTTGTTAAGGATATTTGCATCTATGTTCATCAGTGATATTGGCCTGTAGTTTTCTTTTTTTGTGGCATCTTTGTCAGGTTTTGATATTAGGGTGACGGTGGCCTCAGAATGAGTTTGGAAGTTTACCTTCCTCTGCAGTTTTCTGGAAGTGTTTGAGTAGGATAGGTGTTAGCTCTTCTCGAAATTTTTGGTAGAATTCAGCTGTGAAGCCATCTGGACCTGAGCTTTTGTTTGCTGGAAAATTTCTGATAACAGTTTCAATTTCCGTGCTTGTGATGGGTCTGTTAAGATTTTCTCTTTCTTCCTGGTTCAGTTTTGGAAAGTTGTACTTTTCTAAGAATTTGTCCATTTCTTTCACGTTGTCCATTTTATTGGCATATAATTGTTGATAGTAGTCTTTTATGATCCTTTGTATTTCTGTGTTGTCTGTTGTGATATCTCCATTTTCATTTCTAATTTTATTGATTTGATTTTTCTCTCTTTGTTTCTTGATGAGTCTGGCTAATGGTTTGTCAATTTTATTTATCCTTTCAAAGAACCAGCTTTTGGCTTTGTTGATTTTTGCTATGGTCTCTTTTGTTTCTTTTGCACTTATTTCTGCCCTAATTTTTAAGATTTCTTTCCTTCTGCTAACCCTGGGGTTCTTAACTTCTTCCTTTTCTAGTTGCTTTAGGTGTAGAGTTAGGTCATTTATTTGACTTTTTTCTTGTTTCTTGAGGTATGCCTGTATTGCTATGAACTTTCCCCTTAGCACTGCTTTTACAGTGTCCCACAGGTTTTGTGTTATTGTGTTTTCATTTTCATTCATTTCTATGCATATTTTGATTTCTTTTTTGATTTCTTCTGTGACTTGTTGGTTATTCAGAAGCATGTTGTTCAGCCTCCATATGTTGGAATTTTAAATAGTTTTTCTCCTGTAATTGAGATCTAATCTCACTGCATTGTGGTCAGAAAAGATGCTTGGAACGATTTCAATTTTTTTGAATTTACCAAGGCTAGATTTATAGTCCAGGGTGTGATCTATCCTGGAGAAGGTTCCATGTGTGCTTGAGAAAAAGGTGAAATTCATTGTTTTGGGTTGAAATGTCATATAGATATCAATTAGATCTAACTGCTCTATTGTGTCATTTAAAGTTTGTGTTTCCTTGTTAATTTTTTGTTTAGTTGATCTATCCATAGGTGTGAGTGGGGTATTAAAGTCTCCCACTATTATTGTGTTATTGTTGATTTCCCCTTTCATACTTGTTAGCATTTGTCTTACATATTGTGGTGCTCCTATGTTGGGTGCATAAATATTTATAATTGTTATATCTTCTTCTTGGATTGATCCTTTGATCATTATAGAGTGTCCTTCTTTGTCGCTTTTTGCAGCCTTTGTTTTAAAGTCTATTTTATCTGATATGAGTATTGCTACTCCTGCTTTCTTTCAGTCTCTATTTGCATGGAATATCTTTTTCCAGCCCTTCACTTTCAGTCTGTATGTGTCCCCTGTTTTGAGGTGGGTTTCTTGTAGACAACACATATAGGGGTCTTGTTTTTGTATCCATTCAGCCAGTGTTTGTCTTTTGGTTGGGGCATTCAACCCATTTGCATTTAAGGTAATTATTGATAAGTATGATCCCGTTGCCATTTACTTTATTGTTTTGGGTTCAAGTTTATACACTCTTTTTGTGTTTCTTCCTTTAGCATTTGTTGGAGAGCTGGTTTGGTGGTGCTGAATTCTCTCAGCTTTTGCTTGTCTGTAAAGCTGTTGATTTCTCCTTATTTGAATGAGATCCTTTCTGGGTACAGTAATCTGGGCTGAAGGTTATTTTCTTTCAACACTTTAACTGTGTCTTGCCATTCCCTCCTGGCCTGAAAAGTTTCTATTGAAAGATCAGCTGTTATCCTTATGGGAATCCCCTTGTGTGTTATTTGTTGTTTTTCCCTTGCTGCTTTTAATATTTGTTCTTTATGTTTGATCTTTGTTAATTTGATTAATATGTGTCTTGGGGTGTTTTGCCTTGGGTTTATCTTGTTTGGGACTCTCTGGGTTTCTTGGACTTGGGTGGTTATTTCCTTCCCCATTTTAGGGAAGTTTTCAACTATTATCTCCTCGAGTATTTTCTCATGGTCTTTCTTTTTGTCTTCTTCTTCTGGGACTTCTATGATTTGAATGTTGGGGCATTTAACACTGTCCTGGAGGTCTCTGAGATTGCCCTCATTTCTTTTAATTCGTTTTTCTTTTTTCCTCTCTGATTCATTTATTTCTACCATTCTATCTTCTACTTCACTAATCCTATCTTCTGCCTCTGTTATTCTACTATTTGTTGCCTCCAGAGTGTTTTTTATCTCATTTATTGCCTTATTCATTATATATTGACTCTTTTTTATTTCTTCTAGGTCCTTTTTAAACCTTTCTTGCATCTTCTCAGTCCTTGTCTCTAGGCTATTTATCTGTGATTCCATTTTGATTTCAAGATTTTGGATCATTTTCACTATCATTATTTGGAAATCTTTCTCAGGTAGATTCCCTATCTCTTCCTCTTTTGTTTGGTTTGGTGGGCATTTATCCTGTTTCTTTACCTGCTGGGTATTCCTTTGTCTCTTCATCTTGTTTATATTGCTGAGTTTGGGGTGGCCTTTCTGTATCCTGGCAGTTTGTGGAGTTCTCTTTATTGTGGAGTTTCCTCACTGTGGGTGGGTTTGTACAGGTGGCTTGTCAAGGTTTCTTGGTTAGGGAAGCTTGTGTCAGTGTTCTGGTGGGTAGAGCTGGATTTCTTCTCTCTGGAGTGCAATGAAGTGTCTAGTAATGAGTTATGAGATGTCAGTGGGTTTGGAGTAACTTTAGGCAGCCTGTATATTGAAGCTTAGGGCTGTGTTCCTGTGTTGCTGGAGAATTTGCATGGTATGTCTTGCTCTGGAACTTGTTGGCCCTTGGGTGGTGCTTGGTTTCAGTGTAGGTATGGAGGTATTTGATGAGCTCCTATTGATTAATGTTCCCTGAAGTCAGGAGTTCTCTGGTGTTCTCAGGATTTGGACTTAAGCCTCCTGCTTCTGGTTTTCAGTCTTGTTTTTACAGTAGTCTCAAGACTTCTCCTATACAGCACCATTGATAAAACATCTAGGTTAAAGATGAAAAGTTTCTCCACAGTGAGGGACACCCATGGAGGTTCACAGACTTACATGGAGAAGAGAAGGAGAAGGGAGTTAGAGGTAACCCGAATGAGATGAGGTGGAATCAATAGAGAGAGCAGGCTAGCCAGTAATCACTTCCTTATGTGTACTCCACAACTGGACCACTCAGAGATGTTCATGGAGGTTTTTTTTTTTTTTTGTTGTTGTTGTTATTTCACTTTTAACTTTATTTATAATGACTTTTTTTAATTTTTTTTTTTAATTTTAGAATCTTTAATTCTTACATGCGTTCCCAAACATGAACCCTCCTCCCACCTCCCTCCCCATAACATCTCTCTGGGTCATCCCCATGCACCAGCCCCAAGCATGCTGTATCCTGCATCAGACACTGACTGGCGATTCGATTCTTACATGATAGTATACATGTTAGAATGCCATTCTCCCAAATCATCCCACCCTCTCCCTCTCCCTCTGAGTCCAAAAGTCCGTTATACACATCTGTGTCTTTTTTGCTGTCTTGCATACAGGGTCGTCATTGCCATCTTTCTAAATTCCATATATATGTGTTAGTATACTGTATTGGTGTTTTTCTTTCTGGCTTACTTCACTCTGTATAATCGGCTCCAGTTTCATCCATCTCATCAGAACTGATTCAAATGAATTCTTTTTAATGGCTGAGTAATACTCCATTGTGTATATGTACCACAGCTTTCTTATCCACTCATCTGCTGATGGACATCTAGGTTGAACACTCAGAGATGTTCATGGAGTTATACAGAGAAAAGAAGAGGGAGGAAGGAGACAGAGGTGGTCAGAAGGATAAAAGGGGGAAATGAAATGAGAGAGACAGATCCAGCCAGTAATCAGTTCCCTAAGTGTTCTCCACTGTCTGGAACACATAGAGATTCACAGAGTTGGGTAGGGAAGGGAAGGGTTAGGTAGGAGACAGAGGCGACCTGGTGGAGAAAAAGGAGAGTCCAAAGGGGAAGACAGCAGTCAAGCCAGTAATCTCGCTCCCAAGTAAAAATGGGTATTGAAGATTGGGTTCTTAAAGATACAAAATTGATAACAATTACCAAAAAGCAAAGATTAAAAATCTAGAGTGGATTTTGGAATTTTAAAAATACAATATTAGAGAAAAGATGAAAAAAAAAGAAAGAAAAAAATAAAGTCACACACACACAAAATATAAAGTTTGCTTTAAAAATAGGGTCTTTTTTTTTTTTTTTTGCAAAGTAATAGTAGGTTATAAAAGTGAAAATTAAAGGAAGTAATAGAGACCTAAAAATTAAAAAAAAAAGAATGATTATAAAAATAGTAAAAATATATCTAGGACTTTCTCTGGTGTTGTTGTGGGTATTTTGGGGTCAGTTCATTTTCGGATAGTTCTTGGTCCGGCTTATATTTTTCAAGATCTATAGGCCCCTTCCTATGTAGTCGGTACTAACGACAGGGTTTTAATCTATTGCACCTGTCACTACCAAGGTGGTTCCCTCCGTTTTAGCTTCTTCTGTTTGCTGGTCTCTTCAGTGTCTGATTTCCGCCCTGACACAAAAAGGGCGGTGGTGGACACTTTTTTAGGCTCATTCGTTCAGTCGCGCTGTGGGGAGGGAGGGACACTGCAGACAAATAACACTGGCGTGTGCTCACAGTGCCTCAGCCACACTGGGCCTGCCCTGCTCACGGAGTGTGTGCCCTGCTCGCCCACACTGCTCAGGCTCTAGGTTGCTCCGCTGGGAACCTTCGGAGGCCCACCCTGGGCTGCATGCACCTCCCAGGTCTAAGCCGCTCAGGTTCAGGCACTCGGGTGGTCCTCAGAGGCGCAGACTTTGTTGGACCTGCATTTTGTGCCCTTCCCAGGTCTGAGCCGCTCAGGTGATGAGGTGTTTGGCGAGCGCGGTCGCTGCGACTTATCGCCTCCCCTGTCCCTGCCGCTTGGTTTTCTGGGTGTACAACCAGCACACCTTCTCAGGTGGATGTTGACTGTCCAGAATCCCAAGAAGTCTTAGTTAGCAAAGAAGCCTGCTTGCAGTTTGGTAGATAACGTCTCTCTGGGGCTGCGATTGCCCCCTTCTGGCTCTGTCTGCCTGTCACCAGAGGGGGATGGTCTGCAGCCTGCTAGTTCTGTTCAGTCCTTTGTTCTGTGCATGGGCCTGGCAGTGTCTTAGTGCTTTTCGCGTGGTAGCTATCCCACAGTCTGGTTTGCTAGCCCAAGTTAGTTTGCTCAGATTACCCTCGGGGCATTCAGGCCAGATCCTTACTCTAAGCAATGCAGCCCACACCTCCCTGCCCAGCCCCCACTTGCTAGTGGCTGGTGCAGGCGTCTTCAATGCTTCTCTGCTGGGGGAGTTACCTTGGGCTCGTAATCTGTGGGGTTTAATTATTTATTTATTTTTCCTACCTGTTATGTTGCCCTCTGTGTTTCCAAGGCTTGCCACAGACTCGGCAGTGAGAGTGTTTCCCTGTGTTTGGAAACTTCTCTCTTTTTAAGACTCCCTTCCCAGGATGGAGCTCTGTCCCTACCTCTTTTGTCTCTTTTTTTGTCTTTTATATTTTTTCCTGCCTCCTTTCAAAGATAATGGGCTGCTTTTCTGGGTGCCTGATGTCTTCTGCCGGCATTCAGAAGTTGTTTTGTGGAATTTATTCAGCGTTTAAATGTTCTTTTGATGAATTTGTGGGGGAGAAAGCGGTCTCCCATCCTATTCCTCCGCCATCTTAGGACCGCCTCCATATCTACTTTTATTCTTTCTCTTTCTTAATTTGCATTAAATTTGCTTTTTTTTTCCTAATTATTTAAAGTGAAAGTGTAGCTCATTGGTTTCAAACCAGGGGTTGAAATACTAAAGCTTTCAGGAGAAATGTGAGCCATGCCTATTTTTCTATGACCCTTGAAATGAGAAAGGATTTTATATTTTTAAAGAATTAAAACAAAGAAAAACATGTGACAGAGATTATAGGTGGATGACAAGACCTGAAATATTTACTATTAGACTCTCTACAGAAAGCAATGAACCAGTTTCTGGTTTAGAACATTTATATTGTATGTAATTATCATATTGCTGATATGAAATATACTGTCTTTTTATTTGTTTTCTATGTGTCCCATCTATACTTAGTCCTTTTATCCTCTTTCCCTACCATCGTTTATTTGAGTATTTTTATGCTTCCATTTCCCTTCACAACATTTTATTTTTATAACTGTAGCTATAAATCTTGGTTTTAATTTTTAGTGATTGCCCTAAGGCTAATTATATGTCTATTTGTCACAGTTCTCTTCCAAATAATATTTCATGCACATAATTTTTACAAAAATTTTGCAGAAGTACACCCCTCCTATTCTTTGGCTATTATTATATGTTACTTTATCATACTAGGAAGCACACAGTAAATTATTATTTTTCCTTTAAGCTTTCAATTAATTTTGCTCATGCTCATTCTCAGTTGTTCAGACATGTATGACTCTTTCTGATCCCATGGACTGGAGCCCACCAGGCTCCTCTGCCCATGTAATTTTTTTTAGACAAGTGTACTGGAGTGGGTTGAGTGGAATAGATAAAAAATAAAAGTATTTTATGGTTGCCTATAAATTTACCAATTCTCTCAGTCTTCACTCATTTGTATAGAAACACATTTCCATCTGGTATATTTCCTTTATTCCTAAAGAATCTTCTTTAACATTTCCTTTAGTAAATGTCTGGTTTCAATTAATTCTCTCAATTTTTTTTCTAAATTATCTTTAAGTTCTTAATTTTGTCATATTTTTGCTAGTCAAAATTTCTGGGTTGACATTTCTTTCTTTGCAGGATTTTTAAAATGTTCCATTGTATTCTGAATTGCATAATTTCAGATGAGAAATTTGCTGTAATTCTTAGTTCTTGGTACAAAAAGTGTCATTTATACAGTGGATGTTTTAAAATTTTCTCTTCATCAGAGCTTTTAAACAATTTTTAAATAATGCAGCTGAATATAATTGATATGCATTGATTTTACTTGTACACATTTCTCAAATAATTTTGGTTTTAATAACCTGTCAGTTCTAAGAACATTTTTATACACATGTTGTTTTATTAGAATCCAACATTAAATAGTTATTTTCTTATACTTTAATATCCTTTTTTTTAACCTTCATTTGCTTTCATTTTCAACTATTTCTTTCACTTCCTGTATTTTTCCAGTTTCAAACTATCTGTTTATTAGCTTTATAATTCAATGATAACTTGTTTGAATAAACTAATTTTAGACACTTTCCCTCAAAACTTGTCTTTCAAGTTTCAATAATTCTGTTCTATCAATATTATTTTATGAATACTATCTTTCAAATTTTCCTGAAATTCATGTACTTTAAAGTTGTCTTCCTTTATGTTGTGGTGGATGCATGCATGCTAAGTCACTTGAATCGTGTTGACTCTTTGCAAGCCTGTGGACTGTAGCCCATCAAGCACCTCTGTCCATGGTATTCTCCAGCCAAGAACACTGGAGCAGGTTGCAGTGCCCTCCTCCAGGGTATCTTCCTGACCCACGGATCAAACATATGTCTCTTATGTCTCCTGCATTTGCAGGTGTTTTCTTTACCACTAGCACCACTGAATTATGTAATTTTGGCTTAAAAACTTATAGTGTGTGTGCTCCTCTTTTAAATATGAAACATTATTTTTTAAATATAATGATTGCTTTTGAAAGTGAGCTATTGAGAGCAACTCCTCTCAAATTTGATTAAAGAACTTACTGTGCAAATAGTATCAAAAAATTCTCAGAGGCAAGAGGTTAAGATAAAACAGATATCACAGACTAAGACAGCAATCATGTTTAAATCTATAATCTTGGGTTGAATTGAAGAGGGATGCCTCCGATGAGATTTACTCTTAAGATTCAAAGGATGTGAGAGAAAATCTGTTTAGTTAATAATATTAAACAGGCTCTGCTTAGAACTTTTATTTTTGCATACAAGTTATTAAGCTTTATTATCCTATCTGGTTTTCACTTTTATCCTTTTTTATCCATTTTATGTATTTTCAAAATCACATGGAATCTTTTCTTCCTCTGCTAGATATTTTGAGATTGTGCTAAATGGTTGTTTTAATTAACAATAAAATATCACTGAGAAAAATGTAACTGGATAATTATTTACCAACTAGTTACTGAAAAAAATAAGAGCACTTATTGATTACTGTTACAGTCCCTGTGCTAGGAACTTGACATACTTTATTTTATGAAAATTTGCTTCAGCTATTAGTATCTCCATTCTAAAGGGGAGAAACCTGGCTCAGGTAATGAAGTAACCTGCAAAGTCTTATATCTAATTAATCGCTGTCTTTGTATTCAAAATCACATTTACTTGGTTGCAAATGCTGTACTCTTTTCATAATCCAATGTTATCTTTCAAATAAGAATGACATAGTTCTTATTCCTTTTTTTTTTTAAATTTTTTCAGGATTTGGTAAGTTAGAATATAAAGTAGATTTGAAGGAAGATCCTGATAATTGGATCAAAGAAAGACACATTTCTGCAAATGAAAGAATTGCCTAGATCTGACTGATTTGAAAACTTCCAAGAGTTAAAGATAGAATTTAGTCTATACAGATCTTAAATTATAATTATTTTTATTAGTTTATCTGCTACTTCTAATAACTAAAGCCTACTTGATGACAGGGATGGTAGATGTTCTGGTCCTCTTCAGAAGGTAATGTTGTATAGAGACTATAACATAGAATTTGTGCTTAGCTAGCACCCCTCTCCAGTTCATTGATGGAATACTTTTCTCTTTGGATAGTAATAAAATCTACAACTAAGGAAGAATATGTTTTTAGACACGTGTTGAAATTTTTGTTTCTCTTTTTCAGAACAGTACCCAATATAAAAAATTATTATATTTTCTGATTTTATGCAATGTACTATTTTTGAAATAATTCAGCAAACTCTAGTCATAGCCTTTACACACACTAACATAGATTCTGAGGTTATCTCTCCATTCACATCAGTTCAGTTCTGTTCAGTTGCTCAGTCGGGTCTGACTCTTTGCTACCACATGGACTGCAGCATGCTAGTCTTCCCTGTCCACCACCAACTCCTGGAGCTTACTCAAACTCATGTCCATTGAGTCAGTGATGCTATCTAATCATCTCATCCTCTGTCATCCCCTTCTCCTCCTGCCTTCAATCTTTCCCAGCATCAGGGTCTTTTCCAATGAGTCAGTTCTTCATATCAGGTGGCTAGAGTATTGGAGTTTCAGCTTCAGCATCAGTCCTTCCAGTGAATATTCAGGACTGATTTCCTTTAGGGTTGACGGGTTGATTCTCCTTGCAGTCCAAGGGACTCTCAGGAGTCTTCTCCAACATCACAGTTCAGAAGCATCAATTCTATGGCACTCAGCTTTCTTTATAGTCCAGCTCTCACATCCATACATGACTACTGGAAAAACCATAGCTTTGACTAAAGGGACCTTTGCTGGCAAAGGTAGTATCTCTGCTTTTTAATATGTTGTCTAGTTTGCTCATAGCTTTTCTTCCAAGGAACAAATGTCTTTTAATTTCATGGCTGCAGTCACCATTTGCAGTGATTTTGGAGCCGCAAAAGATAAAGTCCCTCACATTTTCCATTGTTTCACCATCTATCTGCCATGAAGGGATGGGACTGGATGCCATGATCTTAGTTTTCTGAATGTTGAGTTTTCAGTCAACTTTTTCACTCTCCTCTTTCACTTTCATCAAGAGACTCTTTAATTCTTCACTTTCTGCCATAAGGGTGGTATCATCTGCATATCTGAGGTTATTGATATTTCTCCTGTCAATGTTGATTCCAGTTTCCCTTAGGAAGATTCCAGTTTCCTATATGGAGGGGGAGGAGCTAAAGTCATTTACTAACTTTCCTAATTAAACAGGAATCAGGAGCAGGAAGTGAGTGCTAGAGAGAAGATTGAATGGGCCTTGGGATATCTTCTATCTAAAATGAAACCAATTATGGGAAAATTATAGCCATTTAAAAATATGTTTAGCGTGGGTTTGTGTTTTTCAGAAGGTAAGAGGCACAGTAGTAGCTATAACTTTAAAAACACTGGAAAACTTGCACAGACCAGCAAAAGTCAATAGTCATACTTTATTCGTAAGGCAAACAGTGTAATTAGTTGAGAGACACTTTCTCTATATCACAAATTTCTTGTTCCACTGAGGATAGGCCGATTAATTGCACAGAAATTTAGTCAGCAGATTCTCTTTCCATGAAAAGTTATGTAAGAGATAAACATTTCTTAAAGGTTCTCTTTTTGTTAATTACTTTAAAAATTAAACTGTAGTTAAAATACCAACATTAATACACTATTAATTAATTTTAATGTATTTTTATGACTATGCTTTTAAAAATATTTCTCTTGGTTACATTGGAGAAGGTGATGGCATCCCACTTCAGTACTCTTGCCTGGAGAATCCCAGGGAAGGGGGAGCCTGGTGGGCTGCCATCTATGGGGTCACACAGAGTCAGACACGGCTGAAGTGACTTAGCAGCAGCAGCAGCTTGGTTAAGCAGCAGCAGCATTCTTGGAAAGAATGAATATTTTCACATTCATTTCCTCAGGGAAAGTCATTGCACTCAAAGGAATTTTCAACCAATATTTAAGCATAGATTAGATCCCACCCCACTCCAGTACTCTTGCCTGGAAAATCCCATGGACAGAGGTGCCTGGAAGGCTGCAGTCCATGAGGTTGCTGAGGGTTGGACACGACTGAGCGACTTCACTTTCACTTTTCACTTTCATGCACTGGAGAAGGAAATGGCAACCCACTCCAGTGTCCTTGCCTGGAGAATCCCAGGGATGGGGGAGCCTGGTGGGCTGCCATCTATGGGGTCGCACAGAGTTGGACACAACTGAAGTGACTTAGCAGCAGCAGTCTATAGGGTGTACTTCAGTCATTTCACCCTTAACCATATATATATACATATATATATATGGTTAAATGAAGCTATAAACAACTTTGACATACAAATGACACCTGGAAATAAATGAAATGGAGAATACTTGCAAGTAAAATATGGGAAATTTAAGAGATTAAAAGGTGAAAGCTGGTATTATTTATGGCCCTTGTCCTAGATGCCTCAGAATCACATACTGGAAGCATTCAGCTCTTGTTACCATCTGGCCCTGCATCAGAAAAGATTTCCCCTGCTTAATGTAGTCTGCAGACATCATCATCAAAACCTGAAAGCACTCACAGCACTAAGTAACTACCTTTGCAGATAGTAAAAAATGATGTGATCCTACTTAGCATCTGAATTTCATCTGCTTAGTTTCAGAAGGTCTTACTCCGGGGTTACAGAAGGAATAGGCATGCAGTTACATCCAATAAACTCTATACCTTATGGCTGATTCTAAAGACATCTGGTTCTATTATACTGGCTTAAAGCTCTGCTTAATTTTCAACAAATGATAGTTTATATTTGTCCCCTTGAGCCTATGGTGATGGTTTATAAGGTGTTACATTATTTTTGTTCACTTGAGTGGATATTTATACATATATTCTTTGTCTTAAGGTATTTTCATTTTATGGTCAGGAATTTGGTACGCATATGCAGAGAAATGCTGACGAGTCACTGCATTCATCTCTTGCTCAGAAAGATGATTATGGGCCGTAATCCTAGACAGTAAAACAAATAGCTAGGAGAGTTCATTCTTTTAGGTTTAACCCCTGCATGTTTTTCCTACCTGCAAATAAAACAGGCAGCACAAAAGAGTTAGATTAATAACCCCTGACACATTATATTTTCTTATATCATTGCTATGCCATCAAGTAGAACAGAAATCAATGCAATTGCTTATTTTTATTGAGTCCTCACTCTGTGGCAGACAGTTCTCTAAATGCCATATGTGAATCTATGCATTTGATCCTCAACATCACTCTATGAAGTAAGTACTAGCATTATCTTGATTTTGCAGATAAGTAAAGCACAGAGTATAATAATTTGCTCAACACCACACAGTTGGTAGGTGGCAGAGCTGAGATTCATGCCTAGGAAGTTTGGCTACAGAGTCCATATGGTGAACTCCCGTTCTGTGCTGTTTTCTGGGATTACTTGACACTTGAAAGTGCAGAATGATTCATTTTGAAGGAATGAATACTTAGCTTGGAAAAGCTTGTGAGAATAGTCTACCCAAGTCGCTTATTACAAACCTTGTCTGAGTTATAAAACATCACAAAATGCAGGAATTGGTAAATATGAGAACAAGGTCCAGGAAATAAGAGAAAATAAGCCAAATAATTTTTTTTAAGGCTGTAAACATTTGTAGTAAATACTACAATCAGATACATTAATTGAGATTGCTTGTTTTCTATGAAAAAGTTCAATACCACATTGATATAATAGAATTATAAAAAGTAGCAGACAATAACTCTTGGAAAATTTTTCAAAAATACGAAAATACTACATCAAAATCTACAAGGTGTTCACAAGTTCACTGGTGATGAAAATTTGATGAAAAATACAGTGGTCAAGTTACATTATCTGTTCTAGGCCACAAAAGCAATGTGATATTACCATATAAAGTTAATGTTTTCTTAGTCCCAAACTTGGTGATAATTAAAAATTATCAGTTTCACACATGTGCATGCATGCATAGGCATTCAGTCATGTTGACTCTTGCGACCCTTTGGACTGTAGTCCACCAAGCTTCTCTGTGCATGGGATTTTTTAGGCAAGAATACTGGAGTGGGTTGCCATTTTCCTCCTCCAGGGGATCTTCCTGACTCAAGAGATCGAACCCATGTCTCCTGTGTCTCCTGCATTGCTCATTACCTGCTGAGCAATTTGGCAGGTTATAGTCCATGGGGTCACAAAGAGTTGGACATTACTGAGGGACTAACAATTTTTCACTTTCACTTTCAACATTACCAAAAAGGACTGGATCCAAGAATGCAAATAAAGATGAGATAACGAAGTATATTAATTACTAGGTCAAAAATTTATTGTATCAGTTTAGCATATGCCCAAACTAATAACCTAAATGACTCATCTCAAATTTTAATTTTGAATTTAAATACTTTAGAGAAAGATTCTTATTTAATAACACATTTTAAATCAAAATTTAAAAAAATTCTCCTCATTTTTAGGAAAAATGATTTCTGCTTTACCATTACTGTTTAGTATAATTTGGAAATTTTGGTACTGTCAATGATCTAAGTAAGAAAAAAATCTATAGTAATAAATAATGGGAAAAGGAAAGATAACTATACTATGTAGAGATAAAGTTATTTTATTCCTAAGAACGCCAAAAGACATCAAATTAAATTTAACCTATGTTTAGTAACAGAGAGGGTGATTTTATCAAAGTCAGTATGCTAGCAATTACCACGGATAATGGTAAGCAAAGATATGAGAATTTACATCATATTTCAACTGTTAGAGCAGCCTTTGTGCAGGAGGGTACCCTGAAATTTAAAGGAACATATGAATGAGCTAGTTAAACCAACAATGGAGAGTGCACATGAAATCTGGCATTTAACTGAATCTCTCTCTCTCTTTCTTTTTCCCCCCATAGGTTTTTATGACACTGTATTCCTTTCTCTGACTTTCCTGTGATAGTGTCTCCCGT
This sequence comes from Capra hircus, assembly GCF_001704415.2. Lineage (NCBI taxonomy): Eukaryota > Metazoa > Chordata > Mammalia > Artiodactyla > Bovidae > Capra > Capra hircus. Next base: position 63,227,945 of record NC_030813.1, on the reverse strand, counting down.
TTGTTCTTATATGTGAAAACAGTTTGCCAAATTCTGCCTTCTGCTCTTATCCCAATACTGTTAAACCTTATAGTAAAGTATTTGGAATCAGGAAATATATTTTTATCTTGTAATTATTTTTTATCTTGTAATTATTCTATAATTATTTACAGAAACACTGTAAATTTCTCTGACTCTAAGTTCAAATAAAGTTTTCTATATCTTCACTTTCCTGGCTGTGAGTAGGCAAGGGCAACCTAGTTATTCTTGGAATAGTTTCAATTAAATTTTGTTACTCCTGAGTAAAATTTCTCCATTTTGTTTCCTGTCTGTGACATAGGTAGGAGTGAATAGACTGAAGATACCTAATCTATTCTTTCTTCTATTTTTCCCTCTGTGTGTATTTCAATCCAGTGCTATTCTGAGCAATATTTTTCCCCATCACTTTCAGGCAAAGAGCAATTTATGAGATAACAGAAAACTCTAACTTCTAAAATAAAAACTATGTGCACACATATATGTGTGTGTGTGTGTGTGCATGTGTGTGTATTTTAGCAATCCAATTCAACTCCGAAAAGAGACAGCCTGGGAACCATGAAAAGAAATCCAAGTACCAAGAAAGAATTGCAATAGTTTGTCCTGCTACTGTATTGGGCCACATAGGGTGGTATTATATGCTGAATGTTTGTGTTCCTGATCAATTCATATGTTGAAGCTGTAATTCCCAATGTAACCATATTTGGAACTGATGAAGGTTAAATGAGGTTTTACAGATGGGCCCTGAAATTCATGATGGTAGAGAAGCCAAGATTGTTGTAAAAAGACTGTGGGTAGAAATAGGGATGTTAAAAGCAATTTTGCTGAAGGCTCAGAGACATGGAGAGATATTCTTTTTCTTAGAGAGTACAAAAATTATCATAAACAGAATGTTGATAGAAATATGGATGTTAAAGTCCAATCTGGTTAAGTTTCAGACAGAAATGAAGAACATATTTCGGAAGCTGGAGGAAAGGTGATCTTTGTTATAAAGTGGTAGAGAACTTGGCTGAATTGCATTTATGCTCTACCGTTTTGTGGAAGGTAGAACCTGTGAATATAATGTGTAGTGGGGGATATTTTTAAGCAAATTATTGAAAGAGTGGTTTGTGTCCTCCTTACTACTTGTAACAATATGGTAAAGGATACAGATGAGTTAAAGAAGGAATTGCTAAGTCAAAAGGAACAAGGCTTGAAGATTAAAACATCCTCAACTTATCCATATTGCAAAAAAAAAAAAGGAAAAAAAAAACCCACACTTATTCTGAAGAGAAGATAAAGGGTGTTGAACAGCAATTTCAACTCAGGGATTCAACCAGCCACTTCAGCAGAGGCAAAGAGTAGAGGTGTAATTGTATCATCTCTGTCAGCTGGCACTAAAGGAAACAGAGAAAATGGTGGAGAATGAAGAAAAGCTGTGAACCTGCATTCTCTCTCAGGAATGACCTTAAAGTCTGTTCAGAGATCATCAAGACTGTCATTCCCATCATAAATGCAGCAGAAAAGGCTCCCTCTTACTCAGTTTCAGAAGTCCGATCCCTTGCAGAGATCTATGTACATTAGTCTATTCCACAGATCCAAAGGGGTGAGAATACCCAGGAAGCCTGTAGGAGTAACATATCTACCCCAGTAGCTATGGCTTGGAGGGCAGAGCATTGGTCCAAAGAGGACTATTCTCCAGCCTTAAGATTGAATGATATTTATTTTGCCACGTTTTGGACTTGCTTGGAACCCATCACTCCTTCCTTTATTTCTATTTCTCCCTTTTGGAGTTGCAATGTCTCTTATGCCTGTACAACTGCTGTGTGTATGTGCACATAATTTGAATTGTTTTACAGGTTTACAGCTGGAGAGAAAATTTCCCTCAGGATGAATCATACCTCCAGTCTCACCCATATTTGATTTAGATGGTATTTCAATGAAACTTTGGACTTTAAACTTTTAAAGTTAATACTGGAATGAATTAAGTATTGGGGAATTGTTGAAATGGAATCTATTCTTCATATGAGAAGGACATGGATTTCAGGAGTCAGGGGTAGAATGTTATGGACCATGTCTCATCAGATTCATATATTGAAATGGAAGCCTTTGGGATGTAGTTAGGCTTGGATGAAGTCAAGAGGGTAGAGCGCACATGATGAGTGGTGTTCTTATAAAAAGAAGAGGAGATACCAGAGTTTTCTCTCTGCCATGGGTGGATTCAAGAAGATAGCCATCTGTAAGCCAGGAAAAGAGCCCGTACAATTAACTAAATCTTCTGGCAGCTTGGTCTTGGATGCCCCAGCATAGAGAACTATGAAAAATAGATGTCACTCATTTGAAACTAAGGTATTTTGTTACAGTAGCTTGAGCTAAGACACCCGTCTACAAATGTCAATGGGCAGAAATGAATCCACTGATGGATAGACCTGAGATCATGGGAGTGATAAGGTTTAGGCTATTAAAAGAGTCACTAATATTCCAAGAAGTCCACCACTATTCCAAGAATACATTTGGATAAATATAACATTACTCCATGAAACTCTCTAGTAAGATTTCATTTGGCCTTGGAAAATACTTTATTCTTACTTTTTTAGATGGAAACTCATTTGGGCAAAGAAGTGGCATCAGTTTATTTATGCTTTCTTTTGAAATATTATCATGGCTGGCTGTTCAATTTCTAATAAAGTGGCAGAAATGAAATAGAGAATTTTTCCTTAAAGTGGCTGTGTATGATTCAGACACAATGATTGGTATATATCTACTTCGATCCCATAAAAAGCTTGACCAAAATCAGCATACACAACTAAACAACCTGCATGTAATATTTAATAACAAAAGAGTTCTTGATTTTTATAAATGTATATTTTAGGAGGATATTAATGATATCAGAAAACTTTCATATTCACAGTGAGTACTTCTGTGTGTCCTTATAAAGTTCAAAAATTATCACTGCTATTTTTGGTAAGTTCCTTTTACAAAGAGTTCCGTGTGTACTAAATGTATGACCTATTCATCTCATACTCATTAAGAAATCAATTTTTTAGAGCAAATGTTACAAATGAATATTTAATTTAGTTGCAATTAAGAATGTGTATTTACAGAACATTTCTTATTAATTAATACAAACCAGATTGGCTAAACATAGAAAAGTTTGACCTTCTACTACAACTATTCACTTGGCTCGGTATTATTTTCAAAAGCACTAGAACTGGATCCAACCTGATCATGTCTCCCTCTGTAAACACATCTCTGCCTAATGAGGTTCCAGTCCCCAGGTGGTCTGCAGAGGTTCAGTTCTTTGCATTTCTCTGCAAAAGTCAGATGCCCAAATCTCCAGTTGACACTGAGAAATAATTCCTGAAAGCTCTTATAAGAGCCATTCCAATAAGTTCTTTCCATTCCTACTCTAAATAAGCAAAAATGAATGACTTTTCTCAAAATGAGGTCTTTAGTGCAAACATGAAAATACGTTTAACTTAGATACACACTTGACCTGTAGCCCTAAGAATCACAAATCAGAGGAAAAACTGCATACTAATTTAACTAGGCCTTTATCATCTTTTTCTCCATGGGCTTTTCTTCTAATTAAAAGCTAAGATTGACATCAAATAATCACAAAAATATGCTGTAAAATCTTTACTAATCAGCTTTCTGAATGCATGTGTTCACTTAAGCTAGATGAATAAAAACAGGTCACAGTATGCTCTTAGAAGCTTAAGAAAATCACCTATATTCTTCTTCCTGATCTTAAATGACAAAAAAGAGATTATAAACATATTCTTCCATGTTACACTTCACCATACATAAGCCACCAAGCCCCAGAGACTGCGATGATTTCACAGTTCATTTCAACCCTGTAAAAATAAACAACTTGCCACTTAAGCCACCAGGATTGCTTATAATTTTGTTAAAATTGTCATTTCCCTAGAGTTTTAAAGAAATAAGAGAGTTTCATCTACTGTTTTGTCACCACTGACGAATGTTGTCTGGGATTTAGAAATGGATATTTGTCAGTTATACACTAACCATGGGAAGATGATTAATAAGGTTATAGTTATGTTCTTATTAGTATTATACATTATTGTTTTGAAAAGGTTGGCAGAGGATTGGTTCCTAACATTGTTAGAGCCAGTAAGCAGTTATTCACTATAGATTTATGCCATAAAATAGTTAAGTGACAGCAAGCTGTTTTCTTAAATGTTAATTAAGGATCATCTTGATTTATAAAAGTCTTTACTATCTCTGTGCAACATTGAACTAGAAACTTATATAATCAAATCAATTCCTCTGAATAAATAAGGTCTCAGTAGTGATCATTTGCATTTTACCCATGCAGGATAATTTAGAGAACATGCCTGAAGATGCTGTGTAAATTGGACAACCACAAAAGGTCTCTTCCAACTTCATGATGACTGTGAAGATTTAACAATAATATCTTTGTGTGTGTGTGAGTGCTCAATTGTTTCCGACTCTGATCCCATGGACTATAGCCCTCTATGCTCCTCTGTCCATGGAATTTTCCAGGCAGGAATACTGGAGTGGGTTGCCATTTCCCACTCCAGGGGATCTTCCTGACCTAAGGATCAAATCCACGTCTTTTATGTCTTCTGCTTTGGCAGGTAGATCCTTTACCACTAGCATCACCAACTTGCAATTCTGCTGGTAACTATTATTTTATGAGAATTAGTAGTGATTTACCAGAGAAGGCGATGGCATCCCACTCCAGTACTCTTGCCTGGAAAATCCCATGGACGGAAAAGCCTGGTAGGCTACAGTCCATGGGGTCGCAAAGAGTCGGACACGACTGAGCGACCCTACTTTCACTTTTCATTTTCATGCATTGGGGAAGGAAATGGCAACCCACTCCAGTGTTCTTGCCTGGAGAATCCCAGGGACAGCGGAGCCTGGTGAGCTGTCGTCTATGGGGTCGCACAGAGTTGGACACGACTGAAGTGACTTAGCAGCAGCAGCAGCAGCAGTGATTTACAGCTTTCTTTTATTGGGGTAATAATATCCTATTACCAAAAAAAAAAAACAAAAACAAAAGGTGAAAGTGAAGTCGCTCAGTCGTGTCCAACTCTTTGCAACTCCATGGACTGTAGCCTGCCAGGCTCCTCCATCCATGGGATTTTCCAGGCAAGAATACTGGAGTTGGTTGCCATTTCCTTCTCCAGGGGATAGTCCCAAACCAGGGATTGAACCCAGGTCTCCAGCATGCAGGCAGACTCTTTATCATCTGAGCCGCCAGAGAATCCACTCCTATTATCCAGGTCATTTTCAAATATGTCAATGAATCATATAAAAGGGGCACTTTTTGGATAGTCACATAATCAGTTTTGTGATATGTTTTCTTGGTGGGCATGAAAATCAATCTTTAGGGGAGAAATGAAGAGTGCAATCAAGTTTTTATATTGGAAAACTCAAATAGAATCCATGGTTACTTATTTTTTGTAGGATTCTTGTTCAAAATTGTGGTAGGAAACACTTTTCTAATATGCAATATTCTGTGTTAGGTGTGTTTGTGTGTGTGTGACATAAATTGATGCAATAATATATTTTGCTCCTATTTTTCAACCTTTACATAGAAGGTATGATGATTACACATAGAACAAATTGAAACGCAATCATGTTTCACAACTTAAAATATTTTTGTATATTATAATGCTCTGTTGTCTATCAGAGTCAAGATAGTTATGTTCCTTTATATTTACATTTTACTGTTAGTGGAAAGGTTTGGAGGTTTCATTTGGCAGTCTCTCAGTTCTAGGTTCAATGCTTCTGTCACAAAGCTTTGACCAGAAGACAGTACCTGAGTTCTCATTTTAACCAATATATAGTGGAGACTAGAAAAATATTAGTGGTTCATTAAAATAAGACTTGATGTTCCAAGTCTTAGTCAATTTTATATTTTTTGTGTGTATGTTTTGATGCTCTCTTTGAATTCCCCTTTTAATTCTTGGAATTATTTTAAAATCATTACATAGTTTCACCACACATTTCTGTGTGAAGTATAATTTTCCTCCTGAAATAGGGTCATATAACTACCAACCAATGAATTTCAAAACCCCTTCCTATTCACCAACTTCTACACTATCAATCAAATCTTCATTTAGTAATATGAATTCTTCTTTAAAACCATGTTACTGAGGTATGGTTGACATACAAAAAGCTTGTACATATTTCATGTATACAACTAGATGAGTTTGGGACAAGTATACACCCATATAACCATCACTACCATTAAAGCTGTAAAATTCCTAACACTTCGAGCTTTTCCTGTGCTCGTATTTTTCTTATTCTTGTTGTTGTTTTGTGGTAAGAACACAAACATAAAGCTGAGCAGATTTTAGGTGTGTAATATAGTATTGTTAGCTACAGACATTTCACATTATAATGTTTCTTTAAAATATTGACCCTTTAAAATAATTTTTGTCAGAAAAAAATTGGACACTTTGGGGCTAGTTTTTACACTATAGATGAGGAAAATGAGTTTGTCATAAAAATGTATGAAAATTAAAAAGACATATAATTTCTCTGTTTTTCTGTCTTCAGATATATCACCATTTTTGGGATGGGCAAATTCTGTTTATTTATTGGGTTATACATTTTGTATCCAATTTGGTTACATAGACCAGCGCTTTGAAGAATTTGGTCATGGCGAAAATTCTGTAAGATTGGAATAGACAGTTTGGTTTGGATATATTTGGACAACAACAGCAGCAATATCAATGTCAACCAGCCTTTAATGAGGGATTATTAGTAATAGTACTAAGTTCATAACAAACACTTGCATTTAGTTTTCACAGCCCTACAAAATCAAAGTGCAGTTATGATCTCAGTTTCACAGATGAAGTTATTAAGACAGAAGTTTAGTGCTATGACCCAATGGACTCAGCAAGTGGTAGAACCATGAAGCAAATCTGGACCCATTCTGTTTTTTTAATTGAAATATAGTTGGTTTACAGTATTGTAAAGGACCCATTCTTACATTCTAACCCTTATAGAATGTTCTTCCTACTTGATTTTTTTAAAATTTTGGTATGTCCTGTTGTTTTATAGACAGGAATACATAGATTCCAAGTTTTTATTGCTTTTTTTAAAGGAAAAATTAACAAAAGAGATGAAAAATATTATGTGCAGAAGCATGCTAATGTTAAAAACAGCCAGCTATGACCTAGTAACTAAATACCAGACTTAGAGTTGAAAAACTAAATTCAAATATTTACTATAACCCTTATTTTAAGACATTTTGAAATTTCTCAGAGTTCTGTTTCTTTTTTCATAAAGAAGGGATAATGATTTTTACATTGTGGGTTTTGTAAATACCATACTCAATATATATTTTAAATGATTTTTTTTTATAAATGTGACAATACCATGATGCCTTTGTGGATTCATGTTGATGTATGGCAAAACCAATACAATATTGTAAAGTAATTAGCCTCCAATTAAAATAAATAAATTTAAATTAAAAAAAAACATAACCATCGTTCTATGTTATCTGTGTCTTATCTAAGACTGATGTTAGACAATCAGCTTGACATATCTTCCCTGTTTTCCTACTACACATGGGCACTTACATGATGCGCATGTTGGATTAGAATGCGATCTGGGTGATTTTGCCAGAACAGCTTCATGCTCTGCTGTCATCCCTTCCTGTGTCCCCTTGTATTAGTGATGTGCATATGGAAGAACCTGGAACAAATTTTTGTGAAAATGTAGTCTAAACCCTCTTTAAAAGATAAAGAAATAGATCTTGGGAAATAAAGTTCAGTTCAGTTCAATTCAGTCGCTCAACTGTGTCCGACTCTTTGCGACCCCATGGACTGCAGGACGCAAGGCTTCCCTGTCCATCACCAACTCTTGGAGCTTGCTCAAACTCACGTCCATTGAGTCAGTGATGCCATCCAACCATCCTCTGCAATCCCCTTCTCCCACCTTCAATCTTTCCTAGCATCAGGGTCTTTTGCAGTGAGTCAGTTCATTGCATCAGGTGGCCAAAGCATTGGAGCTTCAGCTTCAGTGTCAGTCCTTCCAGTGAATATTCATGACTGATTTCCTTTAGGATTGACTGGTTTGATTTCCTTGCAGTCGAAGGGACTCTTATGAGTTTTCTCCAATACCACAGTTCAAAAGCATCAATTCTTGTGCACTCAGCTTTCTTTATAGTTCAGCTCTCACATCCCTACATGACTGCTGGAAAAACCATACTTTTGACTAGATGGACCTTTGTTGGCAAAGTAATGTCTCTGCTTTTTAATATGCTGTCTAGGTTGGTCATAGCTTTTCTTCTAAGGAGCAAGTGTCTTTTAATTTCATGGCTGCAGTCACCTTCTGCAGTGATTTTGGAGCCCAAGAAAAAAAAGTTTGTCACTGTTTCCACTGTTTCCCCATCTATTTGCCATGAAGTGATGGGACCGGATGCCATAATCTGTGTTTTTTGAATGTTAAGTTTTAAGCTGGCTTTTTCACTCTCCTCTTTCACTTTTATTAAGAGGCTCTCGTTCTTCTTTGCTTTCCACCGAAAATAAAGTTTCTTTCAGCAAATTTGATTAGAGGCAGAATGAAGATTAAGCCCTGGTCCTGTCAACCAGTTCAAGGATTCTCTCTAAATGCCCTCTTTCTAATCAGACAATGGACAAGGAAGACATTAATTGGCCTTAAAAATGATAATAATGATTTCCTTGACAGAATTTCTATGGACAAAAACAGTTACCATCTATGAATTAAAAGGTGGCTTGAGACTATTGAAAATATCGTAGACTCCCTTCTGGGAATTGCCTTGCGTAAATGTCATTTATCAATTCATGTGACAGAATCATTCATTTTTTTGAAACATTATTCTATAAATGCATTTAACAAATAAAATTGTGTCAGGCATTATTTTAGATGCTTAACTATATAAAGAGAGGATGATGGTATTGGACATTAAATCAAGGTGGGCTTTCATGTTTAAATCAGATCTAGGTTTTAGGTCTATTTCCAACATCAATTACCTATACAAAACTTGATAATTAGAATTCATCCTGTTAAATAGATTCTTTTGGATATGTACATAATTTACTGAGGATCTGTTATAAATCAAGTATGTTTTATGTAAAAATTTATTTAATCCTGCAATTTCCCATCATGGTGAGTATTTTTACATTTGCTTTGCGGGAGACTACTGAGGAGAAAACAGTTTAATCAACCTATTCAAAATCACCCAGTGAATACATGTAAGATCTGGGTATAAGTCTGTAAGATAGGATTTTTACTATCATAAATTCTATCCTTCTTACATTGCATAGTTCTACCATTTAAAGATAGACTGAGAATATGTATGCAAAAGCACAACACATGTCTCATTGTGAGGGCTGTACAAGGAATGTTATTTTTGTTCAGTCATTCAGTTGTGTCTGATTCTTTGTGAACCCGCAGACTCTAGACTATCACACTCCTCTGTCCTTGGGATTTCCCAGGCAAGAATACTGGAGTGGGTTGCCATTTCCTTCTCCAGGGGATCTTCCCAACCCACGGATCATACAAGGATTATTTATTATTGTTATGAGTGAATTCGCTCAGTCGTGTCCGACTCTTTGCGACCCCATGGACTGTAGCCTATCAGGCTTCTCCGTCCATGGGATTTTCCAGGCAAGAGTGCTGGAATGGATTGCCATTTCCTTCTCCAGGGGATCTTCCTGACCCAGGAATTGAACCCAGGTCTCCCGCATTGCAACCAGATGCTTTACCGTCTGAGCCACCAGGGAAGCCCAATTATTGTTATATACTAAGGTAATCTAGGTAATCTCACTAGGTCTTATACATCATTGAAAGCCAGTTGAAAACCATATAGGACCAGATGCATTCTGTCTCAGCGGTCAGTATAAGAGTGGCAATAATCAATGATTTCTTTTTTGTTGTTTCATTTTCTTTTATTTATTGATTTATTTTAATTTACAATACTGTGTTGGTTTTGCCATACATTGACATGAATCCGCCACAGGTGTACATGAGTTCTCAGCCTGAACCCCCCTCCCACCACCCTCCCCATATCATCTCTCAGGGTCATCCCAGTGCACCAGCCCCAAGCATCCGGTATCCTATATCGAACCTAGACTAGTGATTTATTTCTTACATGATAGTATACATGTTTCAGTGCCATTCTCCCAAATCATGCCACCCTCACCCTTTCCCACAGAGTCCAAAAACTGTTCTATACATCTGTGTCTCTTTTGCTGTCTCGCATATAGGATTATCATTACCATCTTTCTAAATTCCATATATATGCGTTAGTATACTGTATTGGTGTTTTTCTTTCTGGCTTACTTCACTTTGTATAATCGGCTCCAGTTTCATCCACCTCATTAGAACTGATTCAAATATATTCTTCTTAATGGCTGACTAATACTCCATTGTGTATATGTATCACAGGTTTCTTAGCCATTCGTCTGCTGATGGACATCTAGGTTGTTTCCATGTCCTGGCTATTATAAACAGTGCTGCGATGAACATTGGGGTACATGTGTCTCTTTCAGTTCTGGTTTCCTTGGTGTGTATGCCAGCAGTGGGATTGCTGGGTCATAAGGCAGTCCTATTTCCAGTTTTTTAAGGAATTTCCACACTGTTCTCCATAGTGGCTGTACTAATTTGCATTCCCACCAACAGTATAAGAGGTTTCCCATTTCTCCACATCCTCTCCAGCATTTATTGCTTGTAGACTTTGGATCACCTTATCTTCAACAAAGGAGGCAAGAATATACAATGGATTAAAGATAATCTCTTAAACAAGTGGTCCTGGGAAAACTGGTCAACCACTTGTAAAAGAATGAAGCTAGAACACTTTCTAACACCACACACAAAAATAAACTCAAAATGGATTAAAGATCTAAACGTAAGACCAGAAGCTATAAAACTCCTAGAAGAGAACATAGACAAAACACTCTCTGACATAAATCACGGCAGGATCCTCTATGATCCACCTCCCAGAATTCTGGAAATAAAAGCAAAAATAAACAAATGGGATCTAATTAAAATTAAAAGCTTCTGCACAACAAAGGAAACTATAAGCAAAGTGAAAAGACAGCCTTCTGAATGGGAGAAAGTAATAGCAAATGAAGCAACTGACAAACAACTAATCTCAAAAATATACAAGCAACTTATGCAGCTCAATTCCAGAAAAATAAACGACCCAATCAAAAAATGGGCCAAAGAACTAAATAGACATTTCTTCAAAGAAGACATATGGATGGTTAACAAACACATGAAAAGATGCTCAACATCACTCATTATCAGAGAAATGAAAATCAAGACCACAGTGAAGTACCATTTCACACCAGTCAGAATGGCTGTGATCCAATAATCAATGATTTAAAGTGATCTTTTTTCCCAGTGGATTTTTAAATTTACACTGCGGCCTTTTCTGTCACAATTGCACTCTTCATTGACATTTTCATGAGAGGGTGAGCTAAGTCAGGACACCTTTGTGCAAGCTGATATTTAATTTGGCAGCACTTATGAAAGTTATGAGCTTCCTAGGTGGTGTAGTGATAAAAATAAATCCACCTGCCAATTAAGGAGACCCAAGAAGGACTGATGTTGAAGCTGAAATTCCAATACTTTGGCCACCTGATGCGAAGAGCTGACTCATTTGAAAAGACCCTGATAATGGGAAAGATTGAGGGCAGGAGGAGAAGGGGATGATAGAGGATGAGACGGTTGGATGGCATTACCAACTCAATGGACATGGGTTTGGGTGGACTCCTGGAGTTGGTGATGGACAAGGAGGCCTGGCGTGCTGCGGTTCATAGGGTTGCAGAGTTGGACATGACTGAACAACTGAACTGAACTGAAGAGATATGGGTTTCATCCCTGGGTCAGGAAGATCTTCTGGAGAGGGAAATGGCAACTCAATCTAGTATTCTTGCCTGGAGAATCCCATTGACAGAGGAGTCTGAGGGGCTGTAGTCCATGGGGTCACAAAGATTTGGATGTGACTGAGCGCATACATAGACCTAAATGAAAGATATGGATTTAAGACAAGGAGGCCATGGACATGACATCCTGTTGAAAATTAGGCTTAGGAGCTTAAGGTTTTGATTTCTCTTATGACTTGTTTCCTTCAAGGATTTTTATAACAGAATCTATCTGTCTCTATTCCACTTTATTATTCTCAGCAAGTTGAAATATTACCTGTCAAAAATATATTATTTTGATGATTTCATGGGTAGAAAATTCAGATTCAGAAAATAGAAAAATAACCAAACCCATCTAAGCATTTTAGAAATTCAGAAAACATTGATCTTTCAGTCTGTCTTATAGGCTTTCATTTTTTCAATGGTAGTTCTTTCTAGCAGCTACAGAATATTAATTTCCCCTAGCTTATTGTGCATTTGAAAAGTGCCATGATGACAAAATGGTCTAGAAATATATTATTTTGTTGATGGTTGTAATCTGCCATATTCCAGGGGATGCTGCTGCTCTTTTAGAGTTTCAGTACTCTGTTTATTGAGGATCAGTCTATTTGGAATGGAAGAAAAACTGTGTTAGATCCAGCTTTTTTACTTTAATCTCCACTCTAAATATGTTTTGAATATGGCTCATCTTACTAACAACAAAGCCATTTTCCTCTATATATGCAAATAAATGAATAAATAAATGAAGTTTTATAGCATTCTCATCAGGAGTCCCCTATTGTTTCTAGTGAAAACTAATTAGCTGAATTTAGATTTTCAATTAATGCTAGAGTAGAACTGTGCAAGAAACCACAAAACATTAAAAAAATACATGATATTTATATAAAAGCTATTATTTCTTTTTTATGTTGATTTCTAGGATAAACTTGCTATAATACAGTTCTAAAAATTATGTTCCAGCTCAGAAAGCACTGCTGTACTCTGCAGGGGTTTCAGGAGAAAGAAAGGAATAATGTAATTTACCCTCTTCCTTATAGTGTTCTAATCTTTGTAATACATTGGTGAAAACTACCGGTTAAAGTGGAGAACAGATATAAGCTGTGCATCTAAATCTTGGGGCCATATTATATTTAGATGTGTCTGCTGAAATATGACAGAGACCAGATATGGTTTTCTCTTATCCAAGTAGTGACATGGGGGAGGATTGCAAGCCTGATGTATATTGTTATTTACAAGTCAGAGAATGACTCTGTGGCCTCTGCTGGGAAGTGTGAAATCATGCTTTTCCTTCACTCAGGGAAAAGAGAAGTTCAAGAGAGTCAGTTGTGTCAAGCCAGAAGTGTACAGAATTAACCAGAAGACAAATTTGCAAAAAATTAACTTGAAAGGTTTTATAATACCTGCTTTTAAGACTTACTATAGCAGTAGTGAATTGTCTTAAATGTAGACAAGTAGATCAGTGAAAAAAGAAAGGAATTAAAAAACAGACCTCAGTTACATGGTCAACTGATTTTTTTAAATAAAAGTTGCTAAAATGATTTAATAAGAATAATAGGATCTTTTAAATATATAATATAGAAAAAATTAATATCTGCATAAAAATAAAATGATCACATTTTATATGAAACACAAACATTAATTGAGATAGATTGGATGAGATGGTTGGATGGCATCACCAACTTTTTTTAAAATTGTTTTATTTTTTATTAATTTTAAAATTTTTACTTTATTTCACTTTACAATACTGTATTGGTTTTGCCATACATTGACATGAATCCACCACTGGTGTATACAAGCTCCCAATCCCGAATCCCCCTCCCACCTCCCACCCCATATCATCTCTCTGGATCATCTCCGTGCACCAGCCCCAAGCATCCTGTATCCTGTATTGAACATAGACTGGAACTTTGTTTCTTACATGATAGTATACATGTTTCAATGCCATTCTCCCAAATCATCCCACCCTCTCCCTCTCCCTCAGAGTCCAAAAGTCCTTTCTATACATCTGTGTCTCTTTTGCTGTCTTGCATACAGGGTCATCATTACCATCTTTCTAAATTCCGTATATATGTGTCAGCATACTGTATTGGTGTTTTTCTTTCTGGCTTACTTCACTTTGTATAATCGGCTCCAGTTTCATCCATCTCATTAGAACTGATTCAAATGTAGTCTTTTTAATGGCTGAATAATATTTCATTGTGTATATGTACCACAGCTTTCTTAACCATTCATCTGCTGATGGACATCTAGGTTGTTTCCGTGTCCTGGCTATTATAAACAGTGCTGCAATGAACATTGGGGTACATGTGTCTCTTTCAATTCTGGTTTCCTCGCTGTGTATGCCCAGCAGTGGGATTGCTGGGTCATAAGGCAGTTCTATTTGCAATTTTTTAAGGAATCTCCACACTGTTCTCCATAGTGGTTGTACTAGTTTGCATTCCCACCAACAGTGTAAGAGGGTTCCCTTTTCTCCACATCCTCTCCAGCATTTATTGCTTGTAGACTTTTGGATCGCAGACATTCTAACTGGTGTGAAATGGTACTTCATTGTGGTCTTGATTTGCATTTCTCTGATAATGAGTGATGTTGAGCATCTTTTCATGTGTTTGTTAGCCATCCGTATGTCTTCTTTGGAGAAATGCCTATTTAGTTCTTTGGCCCATTTTTTGATTGGGTCGTTTGTTTTTCTGGAGTTGAGCTGCATAGGTTGCTTGTATATTTTTGAGATTAGTTGTTTGTCAGTTGCTTCATTTGCTATTGTTTTCTCCCATTCAGAAGGCTGTCTTTTCACCTTACTTATAGTTTCCTTTGTTGTGCAGAAGCTTTTAATTTTAATTAGATCCCATTTGTTTATTTTTCCTTTTACTTCCAGAATTCTGGGAGGTGGATAATAGATGTCAGAGAGTGTTTTGCCTATGTTCTCCTCTAGGAGTTTGATAGTTTCTGGTCTTATGTTTAGATCTTTAATCCATTTTGAGTTTATTTTTGTGTGTGGTGTTAGAAAGTGATCTAGTTTCATTCTTTTACAAGTGGTTGACCAGTTTTCCCAGTACCACTTGTTAAAGAGATTGTCTTTACTCCATTGTATATTCTTGCCTCCTTTCTCGAAGATAAGGTGTCCATAGGTGTGTGGATTGATCTCTGGGCTTTCTATTTTGTTCCATTGATCTATATTTCTGTCTTTGTGCCAGTACCATACTGTCTTGATGACTGTGGCTTTGTAGTAGAGCCTGAAGTCAGGCAAGTTGATTCCTCCACTTCCATTCTTCTTTCTCAAGATTGCCTTGGCTATTCGAGGCGTTTTGTATTTCCATACAAATCTTGAAATTATTTGTTCTAGTTCTGTGAAAAATACCGCTGGTAGCTTGATAGGGATTGCATTGAATCTGTAGATTGCTTTGGGTAGAATACTCATTTTTACTATATTGATTCTTCCAATCCATGAACATGGTATATTTCTCCATCTATTAGTGTCCTCTTTGATTTCTTTCATCAGTGTTTTATAGTTTTCTATATATAGGTCTTCAGTTTCTTTAGGTAGGTATATTCCTAAGTATTTTATTCTTTTTGTTGCAATGGTGAATGGCATTGTTTCCTTAATTTCTTTTTCTGCTTTCTCATTATTAGTGTATGGGAATGCAAGGGATTTCTGAGTGTTGATTTTATATCCTGAAACTTAACTATATTCATTGATTAGCTCTAGTAATTTTCTGGTGGAGTCTTTAGGATTTTCTATGTAGAGGATCATGTCATCTGCCAGCAGTGAGAGTTTTACTTCTTCTTTTCCAATTTGGATTCCTTTTATTTCTTTTTCTGCTCTGATTGCTGTGGCCAAAACTTCCAGAACTAGGTTGAATTGTAGCGGCAAATTTGGGCACCCTTGTCTTGTTTCTGACTTTAGGGGAAATGCTTTCAATTTTTCACCATTGGGGATAATGTTTGCTGTGGGTTTGTCATATATAGCTTTTATTATGTTGAGGTATGTTCCTTCTATTCCTGCTTTCTGAAGAATTTTTATCATATATGGATGTTGAATTTTGTCAAAGGCCTTCTCTACATCTGTTGAGATAATCATATGGCTTTCATTTTTCAATTTGTTAATGTGGTGAATTACATTGATTGATTTGCGGATATTTAAGAATTCTTGCATCCCTGGGATAAAGCCCACTTGGTCATGGTGTATGATCTTTTTAATGTGTTGTTGGATTCTGATTGCTAGAATTTTGTTGAGGATTTTTGCATCTATGTTCATCAGTGATATTGGCCTGTAGTTTTCTTTTTTTTTGTGGTGTCTTTGTCAGGTTTTGGTATTAGGGTGATGGTGGCCTCATAGAATGACTTTGGAAGTTTACCTTCCTCTCCAATTTTCTGGAAGAGTTTCAGTAGGATAGGTGTTAGCTCTTCTCGAAATTTTTGGTAGAATTCAGCTGTGAAGCCATCTGGACCTGGGCTTCTGTTTGCTGGAATATTTCTGATTACAGTTTCAATTTCCGTGCTTGTGATGGGTCTGTTAAGATTTTCTCTTTCTTCCTGGTTCAGTTTCGGAAAGTTGTACTTTTCTAAGAATTTGTCCATTTCTTCCATGTTATTGGAAGTTATTTCTTCCATTTTATTGGCATATAATTGCTGACAGTAGTCTCTTATGATCCTTTGTATTTCTGTGTTGTCTGTTGTGATCTCTTCATTTTCATTTCTAATTTTATTGATTTGATTTTTCTCCCTTTGTTTCTTGATGGGTCTAGCTAATGGTTTGTCAATTTTATTTATCCTTTCAAAGAACCAGCTTTTTGCTTTGTTGATTTTTGCTATGGTCTCTTTTTTTTCTTTTGCATTTATTTCTGCCCTAATTTTTAAGATTTCTTTCCTTCTACTAACTCTGGGTTTCTTGAGGAGAGAGCAAGCTAGCCAGTAATCACATCCTTATGTACGCTCCACAGTCTGGACCACTCAGAGGTGTTCACGGAGTTATACAGGGAAGAGGAGAGGAAGGAAGTAGACAGAGGTGGTCAGGAGGATAAAAGAGAGAAATGAAAGGGAGAGAGAGAGATCCAGCCAGTAACCAGTTCCCTGAGTGTTCTCCACCATCTGGAACACACAGAGATTCACAGGGTTGGGTAGAGAAGAGAAGGGGGAGGGAGGAGACAGAGGACACCTGGTGGAGAAAAAGGAGAGTCCAAAGGAGGGGAGAGTGGTCAAGCCAGTAATCTCGCTCTCAGGTAAAATTGGGTACTGAAGATTGGGTTTTTACATGTACAAAATTGTCAACAAATACCAAAAAGCAAAGATTAAAAATCTGGAGTAGAGATTGGATTTTCAAAAATACAATATTAAAGAAAAGAAAAAGAGGAAAAAAAGAAAGAAAAAACAAACAAACAAAGAAAAAAACAAACAAAAAAACAAAGCCACAAGAATTATTAAAAATAATAATTAGAGAAATAGAGTACTTAAAAATTTAAGAAAGTTTACAAAAAAAGGAAAAACAAAAAAAAGAAGAAAAAACAATCATGCAACCCCATCAACTCAAAAAAAAAAAAAAAAAAGCTTGTAAAAGTAGTAAAGGTATATCTGGCCCTTTCTCTGGTGTTGTGGGTTGTGTGGGGTCACTTCCAAGGCGGTTCCCTCTGTTTAACTTCCTTTGTTTGCTGGTCTCTTCAGTGTCTGATTTCCATCTTGACACAGGGAGGGAGGTGGTGGACACACTAGGTTCACTATTCAGTCATGCTGTGGGGAGGGAGGGATGCTGCAAACAAATATTACTGGCATGTGCTTGCAGTGTCTCACCCACTCTGGGCTTGCCCCTGCTCTCGGTGCACACCACTTAGGCTCTACGTAGTTCCGTCGGGGGAACCGTCTGAGGCCGGCCCTAGGCTTCATGCACCTCCCCGGTCTAAGCCGCTCAGGCTGAGAGCTCAGGAAGCCCTCAGAGGCGCAGATTTGGTTGGGCCTGCATTTTGTGCCCTTCCCAGGTCCGAGTAGCTCAGGAGTTTGGCGAGCGCAGTCGCTGCGACTATGGCCTTTCCCTGTTGCTCAGCTTTCTGGGAGTACCGCTGGCGTTCCTTCTCAGGCGGATGATGACTGTCCAGAACACCCAGAAGTCTTAGTTAACAAAGAAGCCTGCTTGCATTTTGGTAGGTAATGTCTCTCTTGGGCTGCGATTGCCCCCTTCCAGCCCTTAAGGCTCTGGCTGCCTGTCACCGGAGGGGGATGGTCTGCAGCCAGCTATTTCTGATCCGTCCTTTGTTCTGTGCACGGTCCTGGTGGTGTCTTATGTTCGAGCATTTCACGTGTTAGCTATCCCACAGTCTGGTTTGCTAGCCCAAGTTAGTTAGCTCTGTCCACGCGCGGGGTGTTCTGGCCCGATTCTCAAAAAAGCACTGCAGCCTGTGCCTCCCGAAGCCGATTCTTAAAAAGCACTGCCGGCTGTGCCTCCCGCTTCTCCCTGCCCAGCCCCACTTGCTAGTGGAGGATGCAGGCGTCTGTGCTGCTTTTCCACTGGGGGAGTTACTGTTGGGCTCGTAATCTGTTGGTTTTAATTATTTATTTATTTTCCCTTCCTGTTATGTTGCCCTCTGTCCTTCCAAAGCTCGCCACAGACTCGGCTGCGAGAATGTTTCCTGGTGTTTGGAAACCTCTCTTTTTAAGAGTCCCTTCCCGGGACAGGATTCCCTTCCTGGGACGGAGCTCCCACCCTACCTCCTTTGTCTCTTTTTTCATCTTATTATATTTTTTCCTACCTGTTTTTGAAGCCAATGATCTGCTTTGCTGGGTGCCTGATGTCCTCTGCCAGCATTCAGATGTTGTTTTCTGGAATTTACTCAGTGTTGAAATGTTCTTTTGATGAATTTTTGAGGGAGAAAGTGGTCTCCCTGTCCTATTCCTCTGCCATCTTAGGACCGCCCCCAGCATCACCAACTTGATGGATATGAGTTTGAATAAACTCCGGGAGTAAGTGATGGACAGAGAATCCTGGCATGCTGCAGTCCTTAGGGTCGCAAAGAGTCAGACATGACTGAGCAACTAAACTGATAGACCTTAAAGAATAAGTTAAAGGAAATAAGCTTCCAGAAGGAGAGAAGGAAGTCCCATCATGATCTTGGAGCAAGCAAAGTTTTTTTTTTTTTTTCTTTTTGATGGAACATCACTGCAGTATATATATCAGTTAAAGGCTTCTATTCTGAATGTATAAATAAGTCTACAACACAATGACAAAAAAGGAAGCAACTGAAAAAAAAATAGATGTAAACAGGCACTACAAAAATAAAGACATACAAAAATGATGAATCATGAGAGAATGTAAATTAAAACCACAATGAGATAATTCTCTCCACCCGTAAGAATGGCTGAGATTTAAGTCCTGACAGCACTAGGTGTTCATGCATATGGCACAACTAGAACTTTTATACATTACTCACGAATGATAGGTTGTATCAATACAACCACTTGGTGAATCATTCTG
Organism: Capra hircus; assembly: GCF_001704415.2. Taxonomy (NCBI): domain Eukaryota; kingdom Metazoa; phylum Chordata; class Mammalia; order Artiodactyla; family Bovidae; genus Capra; species Capra hircus. The sequence goes on along the minus strand of NC_030813.1, from coordinate 63,208,598 downwards.
GTAGATTCTCAGGTAGTTAAATTGTAGAAGTGATGAAATACATCAACCCTATGACCTAGTAATTTCATGTCTAGGTATTTGCCAAAAGAACCTAAACTATATGCAAGGAAAGGCTTTTGTAAGATGTTTATAACATACTTATGCATAATAACCGAAAACTGAAAACCACCCAAATATTTGTCAAGGAAGAAAAGGATAAGCACATTTTGTTAATTCCATACAGTATTTAATGTCTTCTTAGTCAGCTACACTAGCTATAATAAGCTACCATAGACTAAGTGGCTTAAACAACAGACATTTATTTCTCATAGTTCTGAAGGTTGGGAAGACCACGATCAATGTGCTAGCAGATTCAATTCTTGGTGAGGGCCTCTTTCTGGCTTGTGGATGGCCACCTTCTTGCCATGTCCTGTCATGGTAGAGGGAGGAAGCTCTGGTGTCGTCTCATACAAAAGCAGTAATCACATCTGGGTCATCACTCTTAAGACCTCACCTACTGCTAAGTCACTTCAGTTGTGTCCGACTCTGTGCGACCCCATAGACAGCAGTCCAGCAGGCTCCCCCATCCCTGGGATTCTCCAGGCAAGAACAGTGGAGTGGGTTGTCATTTCCTTCTCCAGTGTATGAAAGTGAAAAGTGAAAGTGAAGTCGCTCAGTCGTGTCTTGACTCTTCCTGATCCCATGGACTGCAACCTACCAGGCCCCTCCATCCATGGGATTTTCCAGGCAAGAGTACGGAGTGGGGTTACCTCCAAAATCCTCACTGGGATTTAGGGCTCCAACACATGAATTTTGAATGAACACAAACACCAAGTTATGCTCTTAGTGAACAAAATATGCTCTTAAAATATGAAATAACTTGTATGAATCTCAAAAATGTTATACTGAATAAAAGGAAACATAAACAAAGAGTATATATTTTTTGATTAAGTTATAAGACAGGCAAAGTTATTCTATGGTGAAATAAATTAGAACACTGTCTAGTGGTTTGGGGGGCCTGGGAAGGAAAAGAGCACAAAGAAAAATTTAAGGATGATGAAAATGTTCTAGAAATATTGATAAAGACATGAGTTATGAGCCTATTTATTTGAAAATTTAAGGGTGATGGAAATGTTCTGGAAATATTGATGAGAGCATGAGTTATGAACCTATCTATTTGACAAAACTCATTTTAAGATTTGTTCATTTAATTATATGTAAATTACAATATAATTCAAAAATTTAAAGCATGACCAATTTAGTGAAAATTTTCTATGGACAATGAAAATAACTAGGTAAAAAAATAAAAGAGCTAACATTTTTGATTCAGTCTTTCACCCTTGGTAAACACGATTTATCTTCAAAATACACTAGGATCTATCTACTTCTCACTACTTATATGACTCTATCAACACAATATCTTCTTAGTCTATTTCATTAACCTTTTGATTTGTTTCACTATTAAAATTCTTATTATACTATAGATATTTTATTCTTCAAGTAGTGTCAAAGATAAACAAAGCTAGATATTAGTTAAACTGGTAAGAACAAATGCATTTGGTAATAACAATTGCAATAGGGCAGGAGGTTCATCATGAACAGAACTCAACTTTAATTTGTGTAGAGGTGAATGAGACTTTTAAGGGGAGAGTGAGGAAGTGGGACCATTATTGAAGAATTCACTAAAACCTATTTCCAAAGTTTACATTGACCATTTGAAGATATTATGGATAAGACATATTGAATATAATAAAAATCTAATAAATAAAGCATATGTTGATTAATAACACATTGATTAGAAAAATAAGAAGTGATACAAACACATAAGAATGGCAATGAGTGGATAACATTTTACTTACCCTTGTTCAGCTGTATATTCTACTAAATTTAAAACTCCTTTCCACTGAATCAAATTTATACCACTACCTGCCCAGAATCTTTTTTTTCTTATCTGATATTTCCTTGATTAGTAAATTTTGGCCTTTTATCAACATGAAATAAAGTAAGCACCTACTTGAAAGAAAAGAAATGCCATTTGATGGTGGTGATAATAACTTCTGTACGTTACATCTGTATAGGATTAATGATTAAATATCCTTCCTGGGACAAGGATGCCTTCTGAGTGATCATTCATCTCCAAGAAACTACTTGCACTTTAATTCTTATCCTTAAATTAAAACTTGGGTCAACATTGAAGACAAGGCAACTGATCACAATTCTCTCAAATTCAAGTACAAATTATGTTCCAATAAAGAACTCTAGTCTTAACAGGATTTTATAATAAATAATAGAAAAAAATAAGTGGATGCATTTTTTAATAACCCTGACTAGCTAATTGAGAAGTCTTGGTACAATTTATCATATTCACTATGATGTATTTTCAGAAATTTAAAAACATAAAATTATTGCATATATACTTTCTCCTCTATTTTATTAATACTTAATTTCAGGCTTTAATAAAGGAATATCACTAATGGGAAATATGTTTTAACAGTAAATAAAAGAGCAGAACTTCAGGGTGGGTGAAAAATGGGAAAGGCGGGTGAAAAAAGCTGGTAATGATTATCTTTCTGTAAGTTCTCAGGACTAAAAGGTAATAGTTAAGAGGAAGGCAAGGTCATTTCTCTATATGATAAAAAGTGGAAAGCCCAGACACTAAAATTAGACTTGTGAGTCTCATATACAGCCTATATAAGTGGGCAGTGGGGCAATGAGGTTTCATTAAATCCTAAGTAATGTTACTAAGATTTCTTGAGGCAAAGTACAGTGGTGGTGATTTATTTGATTAACGTTAGATGCAAAATTGTCTTTAGGAAACCTAAACTGGTAGATTAAAAGTCTTTTATGGGGATTTCTGTGCTGGTCTAGTAGTTTGAAGTCTTTACTTCTACTGCAGGGGATCCTTAGTCAGGGAACTATGATCCCACCTGCCATGAAGTAAGGCAAGAAAAACCAAAACCAAAACAAACACTGTGCAAGGCTCAGGACACTCCTCTGCTCAGAATATTCCAAAGTTTCCTCACCTCACTCAGAGTATGACCGAAACTCTTTTCAGCTCTTTATGGGAATCTGACCACCACTATTTCTTTGACTTCACCATCTACTATTCTTCCTTTCTCTCACTCTGTTCCAGCATTGTTATTTCTAGACCCCACCAGGAATATCCCTACCTCAGGGCTTCCACCAGTACTGTCTCCACTTTGGGAAGTTCTTCCTTCAGGTCCTCAAATCATTCACCCTTTTACCTTCTTCAGGGATTCCACTGAATCAGTCAGTCTGTCCTTGAGAGTCAATTTGTGAGTCCTATTCCCACCTCTGGGCTTCTGCAGTGACTCAGTGGGTAAAAACAATCTGCCTGCTATGCAGGAGACACATTAGGAACAGGTTTGATCCCTGGGTGGGAAAGATCCCCTGGAGGAGGAAAATGGCAACCCACTAAGTATTCTTGCCTGGAGAATTCTATGGACAGAGGAGCCTGGTGGGCTACAGTCCATAGGGTCACAAAGAGTTGAACATGACTGAGCAACTGAAAAAAATCTTCCACCTCTATGCTCAGAGCATTATCTTACTTTTTTGTTTTACTTTTTCCCCAGGATGCTTGCCACCCTCTGCACATTATATATTCTATTATTTACTTTGTTTTAAAGTAAGCTACTTGGTTGTGATATTTGTTTGTTTTCTGCTTTTTCTTAGTTCAGTTCAGTTCAGTCACTCAGTCGTGTCCAACTCTTTGAGACCCCACGGACTGCAGCACACCAGGCCTCCCTGTCCATCACCAACTCCCGCAACCTACTCAGCTCATGTCCATTGTGTCAGTGATGCCATCCAACCATCTCATCCTTTGTTGTCCCCTTTTCCTCCCACCTTCTATCTTTCCCAGCATCAAGGTCTTTTCTAATGAGTCAGTTCTTAGCATCAGGTGGCCAGAATATTGGAGTTTCAGCTTCAACATCAGTCCTTCCAGTGATCGTCCAGGACTGATTTCCTTTAGGATGGACTGGTTGGCTCTCCTTGCAGTCCAAGGGACTCTCAAGAGTCTTTTCCAACACCACAGTTCAAAAGCATCAATTCTTCAGCACTCAGCTTTCTTTATGGTCCAACTCTCACATCCATACATGACTACTGGAAAAACTATAGCCTTGACTAGACAGACTTTTGTTGGCAAAGTGATATCTCTTCTTTTTAATATGCTGTCTAGGTTGGTCATAACTTTTCTTTCAAGGAGTAAGTGTCTTTTAATTTAACGGCTGCAGTCACCATCTGCAGTGATTTTGGAGCCCCCCCAAAATAAAGTCTGTCACCGTTTTCACTGTTTCCCTATCTATTTGGCATGAAGTGATGGGACAAGTTGCTTTTTTTTAAGCAACTAGAATCTGACTGGCACATAGTGGGAACTCAATAAATACTCTTTGGATAAATTAATGAGGGATGATATTTGTCAGCAACTACTAAGTGATAAGCTCAGTGCCACAGTTTTTTCTTAAAATAATGTAGTCAAATAATTTGAGGAGACTTCATCCTTTTATTATATTAAACATGGTTTGATTACTTTATAAAAATGAATATCAAAAGTTTCATCATTTGATCACTTAAAATGTCATACCATTTTCTTATTCTTTCACTTAAGAAAAAAATACATCCTTTCTAATATTTTTACTTTCAATTAATTTGTCTCAAAGACAGTAAATATTTGAAAGATGATCAACAGGATACTTAGTCATGGAAATTCAAATAAAAAATAAATAGAATACCATTTTTATCCCCATTATTGATTAATAACTAAAGGCAGACAAATAGCTAATAGAAATGTATTTTGAAAAAGAAATCAACAAACTTTATTTTGTGATGTTGGGGTGTATACCTGGCAGTCTAATTCTAGGTGTATATGCCCAGAAGGAACTCTTGGCTGTGGAAACCAGGGCATATTTAGAAGTCATTGCATTGCTTATGATAACAAACCTAAAAAATTAAATTGAAACTGATGCTAGTTATTTATATCTTTCATTTATAGTTGTTTTCCTTCTTGCCCTTGCCACATCCTTTCAGGGTAGGGTATATTTCCCACACTATTGATTTCAGGCTCTGTTGTGTAAGATTATACAACCAATGGAATGCAAGCATGATGCAAGTTATTAAATCTTTTCATTTAAAGCATCTGAGGTAATATCTTCTTTCATGAGACTTAGGATTGTTCACATGCAACATTCCTGAGACGTCTTGATTTGTTTACTTATAATAATTATTACATAATTTATTTTAACTAAAAACAAATAAGATTTTATGTACTAAACCAGATGCCCCATTATATGAGGCTTGTTAGTGATGAGCATGCAGAAAAGATAGACAAACAAATAAATGACTTTTTGCAAAGTAGTGCTTAGGCCTCAAATCCTAAGAAGTTAGGACAAATCACACAGATTCTCATCTCTCCTCATAACTCTGTCCCCCCCCCCCCACCTCTTTTTTTTTCTTTGAAAGTAGCAAGTCTGAGACCTGAGCACAAATTTAGCTAATTGGTTTTCTTGCTTTTTTCCATCTAAACTCATGTAGAGACCTCAGTATTCTGTTATCTTGTTTACCCAGATTGTGAGGTAAGGCCACTTCAAATGAGATGAAACCAGTCAATGAGTATAACAAACAAGTTTTTGTCTCTAAGGCCAAAAAAGAGATATTTTTGGTGGCAGAGCCTGTGAGTTGGTAACTGCCCTGTGTGTGACCTGGGGAAACTATGTAAGAGAAAGTTAAAGAGACAGTTGACCCCTATAGTCAGATGAGTGGCAGGAATCCAGAGAAGCCTTGAGTTATCTCTGATCTATAACAGTAACTATGCCTATTCCTAGGTCTTCAGTTCAATTCAGGTCAGTCTGTCAGTCACACCTGACTCTCTGTGGACCCCATGGACTGCACCATGCCAGGCTTGCCTGTCCATCACCAACTCCTGAAGCACGCTCAAACTCATGTCCATCGAGTCAGTGATGCCATCAAACCATCTCATCCTCTGTCTTCCCCTTCTTCTGCCTTCAACCTTTCCCACCATCAGGGACTTTTCCAGTGAGTCAGTTCTTTGCACCTGGTGGCCAAATATTGGAGTTTCAGCTTCAGCATCAGTCTTTCCAATGAATATTCAGGACTGATTTCCTTTAGGATTGACTCGGTCTAGGTCTTCAGGGCTAAGTGTATAGTTAATGAACTATCAAGCAAGGTTGGTGTATTACTTCAGTTAAACAACTCATTAGATGAGTTAAAAAAAAAACCAAGAGATGGAAAAATTCTGTAAAGATTGAATCTCTCACTTTTTAATTCTTTGCATCTTAAAAAAAAATCCACACAGTTAGGCCAATAAAAGATTCGAGAATGTTCAGTAGAAGTGCCAGCTACAAACTGACACCTGCCATAGACATTTGACATTTACTTCGACAAGGAACAAATCAGGTGCTGCTGTGGCTGCTGACTTTCAGTACTCCTCAAAGGAGTTTAAGGTGGAGAGCTGAAGTGAGGCACTCTGTGCTCTGGAAAAACTGGCAAGACAAGTCTTCAGAGAGATATCTTCAGGAACTGTGTTTAATGAGCCCAATTCTTTTATCACCTCATATCTAAAAGAAATCACTAAAAATCCTTCATGATAATGACTGCTCCTTTATGGTAACAACTGCTTCTCACGACTAACATAAACCTTTTGTGGAGGGGGAAAAAAAAAGAAAGTACTTGATTGCATGTACTCCGGCTTCACCAAAATAGTATATATACTGAACTTCCCTCTTACCTCTTTGGAGCAGTTTCTCAGCTATCTAAATGATGTCTCCTGGCCTATAGTCTTTGTGTACTTATTTATTTATTTATTTTAGTCAGAAGAAGGATGATGCTAATCAACTTTTGTAGGCATCAGAAATCAGATAACCAGGCAAATGCAATATTTATTGTAGCAGTCTGGGTTCTTTCCAGAAACAGAAATGATTGGTCATATCTTCATTATCGTTTTCTCTATAGCTCTCTATAGCTCTTTATCTTATTAGTTGTTGTTCAGTTGCTTAGTAATGTCTGATTCTTTGCAACCCCATGGTCTTCAGCAAGCCAGTCTTCCTTGTCCTTCACCATTTCCTGGAGTTTGCTCAAACTCATGTCCATTGAGTCGATGATGACATCCAACCATCTCATTCTATCTATCTCTATATCCATCACTATCTCTTTCTCTATATATCAGAAATTTATCACAAGGGATTGGCTCACATGTTTACATAGGCTGAGAAGTGTGGCAATCAGCAGTGAGTAAGCTGGGGAGTCAGGAGAAATGAGGATGCAAGTGCCACACTAAAGGCTGACAGGCTTGAAACCCAAGAGCAGTTGGTTTTTCAGTTTGAGTCTGAAGGCAGAAAAAGACCAATATCTCAGCTCAAAGATAGGCAGAGAAAGTGAATTTTTTTCTTACTTTCCCTTTATGTTCTATTCAGGTCTTCAAAGGATTTGATGAGGACTACCCACTACCCACAATGGCAACCCACTCCAGTACTATTGCCTGGGAAATCCCATGGATGGAGGAGCCTGGTAGGCTGCAGTCCATGGGGTCACAAAGAGTTGGACACGACTGAGCGATTTCACTTTCACCCACACTGGAGAGGGCAATTATCTATTCAAATCTTATTCAGAAACACCCTCACAGATACACTTAGAATAATGTTAAGTCAAATACTTGGGCATGCCTGGCCTGATCAAGTTGATTAACCATCATACTCAGGCATCTTTGAACACAGAACTTTTTTAGGAAGCCTCATTTTCTGTGTGCAAAATCCTTGATTTCTGGCTTCATAACACCTTTTTCTTTTGCTTTGTATTTTTCTCTATTGCTTTCTACTTCTAATGTGAAATACTTTTTTCATATGATTTTTATAGCTTGCAAGTAATATATTGTGTATACAACAACAATAATAAAAAAGGAAATAAAGACTAAATCCTAGGGTTAGCAATATTTAATCTTACATCAATTAACTTGGATACTATGGGAAGTTTTAGCAATCTTTTCAGGTATTATTGAATAGTTTGTAATTTTTCCTGATGGCCAGAAAGATCATGATTGACACATAAAGAACACACAAATTAGGAGATTAGCCTTTAATATTTGCCCTTAAGGCTGATATATAAAGCCTTCCATAATCTGCTCCTGATTGTGTTTACTTCCTTATTTCCTAGTTCAATCCTTCCAAGATGTTTCTCAAATTTGATTGTCTCACTGCCATAGTTGGCATTGATTAGAAAAAAGAATTCATTATAGGTTCAATAATGTAAGGAAGAAAGATGAAGAACAAACTAAATTTATCTGAGAATATAAATGTATCTACATTTACTGTCTAAGAAAATTCAAAGAGTGGTCACTATATCTACTTCTATGTACAGCACTGTACTTACTGTATTAATGAGACTCAATAAACGTGATAAAGTGTTTGGTTTATGTGCAAATGTAAAAGAAACTTCTTGGAATGGAACTACTTGATTCTATACCTTAAAATTCTGTAGAATATTAGAAGCATTATATCTCCAAAGTGAATTTCACAAATCATTAGGACTTTGAATTTTAAAATAGTCTTGCATGAATTCATGCATGAGTCACTTAAAGAACAAAGTTAATATATCAAGCATTTTATTTAAAAAGCCACTGTTTCCACAGAACAAGAATAGTCAGAACTGCAGTACTGTGTACAATACTAAAGATGTTACAGAAAGGACTCAAGTTTACATATTAATAGATAAAATGATTCTGGCAAAAAATAAAGTTACAAGTAACCATAAAAAGTTCAGTTCAGTTCAGTTCAGTTGCTTAGTCCTGTCCGACTCTTTGCGACCCTATGAACCGCAGCGTGCCAGGCCTCCCTGTCCATCACCAACTGCCTGAGTCTACCCAAACCCATGTCCATTGAGTCAGTGATGCCATCCAGCCATCTCATCCTCTGTCGTCCCCTTCTCCTCCTGCCCCTAATCCCTCCCAGCATCAGGGTCTTTTCAATGAGTCATCTCTTCACATCAGGTGGTCAAAGTATTGTGGTTTCAGCTTCAACATCAGTCCTTCTGATGAACACCCAAGACTGATCTGCTTTAGGCTGGACTGGTTGGATTCCATTGCAGTCCAAGGGACTCTCAAGAGTCTTCTCCAACATCACAGTTCAAAAGCATCAGTTCTTCAGTGCTCAGCTTTCTTTATAGTCCAACTCTCACATCCATACATGACCACTGGAAAAACTATAGCCTTGATTAGATGGACCTTTGTGGACAAAGTAATGTCTCTGTTTTTTAATATGCTGTCTAGGTTGGTCATAACTTTCCTTCCAAGCAGTAAGCATCTTTTAATTTCATGGCTGCAATCACCATCTGCAGTGATTTTGGAGCCCACGAAAATAAAGTCTGTCATTGTTCACTGTTTCTCCATCTATTTGCCATAAAGTGATGGGACCAGATGCCATGATCTTAGTTTTCTGACTGTTGAGCTTTAAGCCAAGTTTGTCACTCTCCTCTTTTCACTTTCATCAAGAGGCCCTTTAGTTCTTTTCACTTTCTGCCATTAGGGTAGTGTCATCTGCATATCTGAGGTTACTGATATTTCTTCCAGCAATCTTGATTCCAGCTTGTGCTTCCTCCAGCCCAGTGTTTCTCATGATGTACTCGGCATAGAAGTTAAATAAGCAGGGTGAAAATATACAGCCTTGACATACTCCTTTCCCGATTTGGAACCAGTCTGTTTTTCCATGTCCAGTTCTAACTGTTGCTTTCTGATCTGCATACAGGTTTCTCAAGAGGTAGGTCAGGTGATCTGGTATTTCCATCTTTTTCAGAATTTCCCACAGTTTATTGTGATCCACACAGTCAAAGGCTTAGTCAATAAAGCAGAAATAGATGTTTTTCTGGAACTCTCTTTTTTTTTTGATGATCCATCGGATGTTGGCAATTTGATCTCTGGTTCCTCTGCCTTTTCTAAAACCAGCTTGAACATCTGGAATTTCACGGTTCACGTATTGCAAAAGCCTGGCTTGGAGAATTTTGAGCATTACTTTACTAGTGTGTGAAATGAGAGCAATTGTGTGGTAGTTTGAACATTCTTTGCCATTGCCTTTCTTTGGGATTGAAATGAAAACTGACCTTTTCCAGTCCTGTGTCCACTGCTACAAAAAGCAAATATATGTAAAAAAAAAAACCTGATAATTCAGAATGTATATTTCCTTTGTGCCCCTGATAATAAGACAATGCTTAGGAACTCAAGATTGAGAAGAAATAGTTTCCAGGTCCATAAGTACTATTGCCTGTATCTCACCTCTCTTCTATGTTAGACAGATATAGAAGTTAGAATTTTTCATTGAAAATATTTATTTGAAAACAGAGAAGATGATCTATTCTAAATGAAATATAGAGCATCAGATGTTTACAATTATGTAGTTGATGTAAAACATCATTGTGTATTATTATGAAAATCATAAAATAATTTTCAAATGATTAAATATTAAAACATAATCTTTAATATTAGCCTCACTCCAAATGTGAATAAGTAGATTAATAAATTCATTACTAAATGATAAAGTGGTTTCCTAAGTTAAATCACAATATCATTTATAAAGTATATCATGTTGTTTTATATTATAAAGGAATTGCAAAATATTTTTTGATATGACATTTCTGAATTAGCCAAGTTGGAATCTGCACAATTATTTCAAATAGGTTTCCTGAACACTGGAAATTATATTTTTATATTACAGAAAACAGCAGTGTTTTTTCCAGAGAGAGTGATTCGGCAAAGATAGTTACTAAAATTGACTTTAATTATTGAACTGAATGGTTCGGAAAAACAAGGTCATTTTTACCCTCGTATTGTATGGCACTTGTTATTCTTATTTAAAATGATGCAAGTACATTAGGTACCCTATTGAACATAATTGTATAGATTAAAATTTTATTTATTTATATTATTACAATTTTATAAATTAATCCTTGTCTGGTCTAGTGAATAACTGTAAATAAATATAAATCAGCTAATTCTTGAAAAAAATTAATAAGCTTCTGGCCATTTATCTAAGTACAGCATTGGAATATAGACCTAAAATTCTTGCGTACCATGGATCCTGCAGTTTTCTGTCTTAAATGGTTTCAGTTCTTATTCTACCTCAAGTTACATGTGAACTACACTCTGAATAATCCTCAACTTCCTAGAGCAGATTTGTTGATTCTTCCTATATTGCCCTTGTTAATATCTGATCTATCAAATATTGCTTTAGCATTATTTTGGCATCTATCATGTACTATTTCCCTGTTTTATTTAAAAACCTGACTCTGTTAGGTTTGAACATCTTAAAGGAAAGAACCCTATTAAATTAATATTTGTAGCTATGATGCATAATAAAGCGAAAAGAAGTTTGCTGCTGCTGCTGCTGCTAAGTCACTTCAGTTGTGTCTGACTCTGTGTGACCCCATAGACGGCAGCCCACCAGGCTCCCCTGTCCCTGGGATTCTCCAGGCAAGAACACTGGAGCGGGTTGCCATTTCCTTTTCCAATGCATGAAAATGACAAGTGAAAGTGAAGTCACTCAGTCGTGTCCGACCCTTTGTGACCCCATGGACTGGAGCCTACCAGGCTTCTCCGTCCATGGGATTTTCCAGGCAAGAGTACTGGAATGGGTTGCCAAAATAATGCCTATGTGCCCATGTGTCCTACTTGTTATATACCTAACAAATAGGATATTTGTTAGGGATGGAATTCAGAGTGCAGGGGAAAGATCTACTGGTGTTACAGGAAAGGACCTTTCTCCCTTTTGATAACAGGAGGGAAAGAAGCGAACTGGCCACTGTAGAAGTCGTTCTGCATATATTGAGATGAAATAGGTGGGAGGTATGCCTGGTGGCTTATATTTTTTTCTTTGAAATACACCGATTCCCAAACCTTGAATTACCAGAAAATAACATGGGACATGAAATTCTTCTTCCTCACGTTTCTTTCAATAGCAAGTATTGTCAGGCTTTCAATTGTTTGCTAACCTGACACTCTGGAAAATGTATCTAATTTCATTTGCATTTATTTGGCTATTACTTCGGGAAGTATGGGGCTTCCCTGATAACTCAGTTAGTAAAAAATACACCTGCAATGCAGGAGACCCCAGTTTGATTCCTGGATCAGGAAGATCTCCTGGAGAAGGAATAAGCTACCCATTCCAGTATTCTTGGGCTTCCCTGTGGCTCACGTGGTAAAGAATTCACCTGCAATGTGGGAGACCTGGGTAAGATACCTGGTTGGGAAGATCCCCTGGAGAAGGGAAAGGCTACCCACTCCAGTATTCTGGCCTGAAGAATTCTGTGGACTGTATAGTCCAAGGGGTTGCAAATATCTGAAGGGTTGCAAATGAGTCATCAGACATGACTGAGCAACTTTCACACTTGGGAAGCATATTAGTTTTTACCATTGCTGTAACAAATTACCATCAACATGGTGGCATATGACATACAAAGATATTATTTTACAGTTCTTAAGGTTAAAAATCCCTTATAGGTCTCAGTGGGCTAATGTCTGGTGTTGGATGGGCTATATTCCATTCTGGAGGCTCTAAATAGAATCCATGTCCTTGTGTTTTCCAGTTTGTAGTGGGCGCCCACATTCCTTAGCTCATGACCCCACTTCATCCATCTCTAAAGCCAGCAACATCTGGTCATGTCCTCCTCATAAAATGACACTCTGAACTTCTCTTCTACCACCTCTTCTAGTTTACAGTTCAGTTCAGTCACTCAGTTGTGTCCAACTCTTTGCAACCCCATGGACTGCAGCACACCAGGCTTCCATCACCAACTCTGGGAGCTTACTCAAACTCATGTCCATCAAGTTGGTGATGCCATCTAGTTCTAAGGATACTTTAGTTCTTCTAGTTCTAAGATACTTCTAGTTCTAAGTAAGCTTTAGATTAAATTGGGCCCAGATATAATCCAGGAAAATCTCTCTGCTTTGAGGTCAGTTGATTATTTCCATCAACAATCTTAATTTCCTTTTTGTGTGCAATATATTCATAAATTCCAGGGATTAGAACATGAATATCATTGGGAAGCCATTATTCTATATACCGCAAAGAAGACAGTTATACGTAAGGTATATGAATATGTGTGTTATTTCTTCTGTTTACACATTTTACCTTGAGCTATTTTCCTTTTTATTGATTTGCCCTTGAAGTTACTATATGATTTCTTCACACAAAATCATTTAAAATTTTGATATCTATCATGAAATTACTTTCTGCTAAATAGAATGAAATCTCCACATCTTGAAATAACATTGTGTTAGTGAAATAGAAGTAACTTTTCCAAACTAGACTAAACTTTCAGTGTCTGTGTGTGTTTAATTAAATTTAACTCTCTATGGTCAGATGTCAAAGCAGTAAATTCAGAATTAACTCAATTTTCATTTACTGTGTGACTAAATATCTTTATAGATGAATTATACAATTATATAGACTACATTATCTTGCTCTTTTAATCTTTACTGTGTTCAGGATAATTGATGAGTTGGTTGATTGTGATAGATATTTTCTCACTGTGAAATATTTATTTGATTCTATCATTGTAGTAGTCAGCCATGAAGATAGTCCCAGTTATCCAGGTGGCTTGGAATTTACTTCCCTGTGTCATGCCCTCCCATAGTTTACTTGGTCAGTGTGACTCACAGAGTATGTCAGAAATGATGGTATGTCACTTTGGAGATTAGGTTATAACAGTCACTTAGCTTCTGTCGTTTGCTCATATTTCTTTCTCTTTTTCAGATCACTTTCTCTGGTAAAACCAGCTGCTTTATCTTGAGGAGACTCAACTGGCACTATGAGAGTCCCACTTGGTCAGAAATGAAGGCTTTCAGCCAAAATCCAGCAAAGAACTGAGTACTCTTAATAACAGTCACATGAGGGAGCCATTTTGCAAGCGGATTCTTAAACCTTAGTTAAGACTGGAGTAGATGCGGCCTTATTGATAGGTTGCAACCTCATGAGACATGTTCAGCAAAGACCACTCAGGTAAGTTGCTCCAGGATTTATGACCCTCAGAAAATTTGAGATAACAAATGCCTGTTCCTTATATAGCAACAGCAAGTAACAAGATTACATCACCGTAGTCACAGATAAACAGCCATAGAATTTGCATTTTCATCATAAAGTGAGGATGATAAGAATAGGCAACACAGCATTTTAAGGTCAATAGATGAAAGATTTTTTAGTTAGAATATATTTATTTAAAAATTTTAGCCCATGCTACTTGTTTTATTAGAGACCAGTATATTTCAAAAATATTAAAGGAAGAAATTGAACCAAAAGTTAATTGATTAAATGGTTTCCATTTAAAAACTTTTGGATATTTTTGATCATTTGATCTCTGTATAACTCCTGGCATGTGAGACCAGGTCTTTGGCAATCCTCATACAATATCAACTTTCAGTTACCCCAAGAGCCTGGCAGGTCATGCTATAGGGATAATTTGGGGCAATTCTTAGCACAGTGCAATGACAACAATGGCTTTTCCATTTCTGTATTTTTTGTTTTTATCCTGCCACTGTGAAATCAGTCTCTTCCTTGTTTTCCTTGATTAATCATAAGTACTGTTCAAGCTTCTGCTGAGGCTCAGACTGATTTTAATTCTCTTCCACATCCTGTTTATTTGTCATTTGTTATATGTTCAGGTATTTATGGACTCAGACTCACAGCAAAGCTCATGCATTTATTGACCAGAGGATCCCCTTCCACATAGTTTCCCTGTTTCATTGTAAACAACAATCTTTTTATAATCCAACTCTTGACATTTATCTTCAAAGGCTAGCAAATATAGATGAAAAAAATGCTATATTGGGCAACAGCAATTCAGTAACACAGATTTATTCTAAAAAATGCTTAACTAAATTCTTGGTCTCTGCCAAACGAGTAATTTGACAATTTTTAAATTTTGTGTTCTTAAGTGGTGAGTAATTTTGCACTGAAGCTGTGAAGCATAGTTTTCAAATTTCATGGTCCTCTAGTGTACAAATATGATCAGTAATTTATGTTACCATAAACTTCCAGGATTTAGAAGTTATTTTAGGGGTCATTCTAAATTTGTAGTGATTTATTTACTGTCATTTATCTTCATATTCAAGAAAATGCATGATATCCATGAGTTTATCAACAGCTTTTTTTGCACAAATATAATTCTATTATGGGAAACCCCTGACAAAAAAGAAAAGAAATTTAGAAATGCAGAACCATTTAGCATGCTCCAGCGGCCCTACACAGGAATTTTAAAATAGGCTGCAATGCCCTCTTCAATGTCAAAAGTTCATTTGTTTGTAAGTTTTGTCTCTCAGGGACCTTTGATCTGAATCCTATTTCCCATCTTACAACTTCAATATGTATAATATTGATTCATTATTTTCTGGCATTTTGCTCCATAGTGAGCAGGTGGAACTCTAAAATGGCATATAAAAGCAATTTCTATTGGGTTTCCAACACATAAGAGGCTATCTATTTTTCAATGACTCATTTGATTGCAGAATCTCAGGTTTGAGGTTCTGAATTGAAGATTTCATAAAAATGTACATGGTTTTTATATTGCTATTGAAAGGGGTTGATGACTTAAAAAAAAATCTCCTCTAATTGTGTGAATGTAAATTGTTTCTGTGAGAATTAGAGAATACTCATAAACATATTGGCTGACATGGAATTGGGGTGGTCATCACTGTTGCCCTGAGCATGTTTATTACATTTTAGTGAACAATCCTGAATTTCATAACCTTGCCCAAATTTCACTGATTCCTGAGAATATGAAACATAAGGAAAATCATATTTGATTAAATATAAAAATTAAAACAGTGACTGTTTTTAGTATGGTCAAAAAAATTAGAACTTGGAAATAAGGCAAAGAGGAGATAGCATGCACTTTCAGTGTCATATATGGGCATTGTTTAATAGACTTATCTAGGTTTAGTCACTGCTGTAGGAGGATGCATCTGTGTTTGAACTCATCACTTACTCTTGAGTAAAGCCCACACTCTATGGAATTATAAGTTAATTTGTAGATTTTTGTCTACCAATTATGCAAATGATCTTCTTCTGACAGAAATCGTAATGTCAAAGGTTATCATTCTAATTTCATTGCTTTATAGGTTATTAACTAGTTATATATATGGTAATGATTTTATTCTCATGTTTATTTTTTATTGTTTATAAATTACTCATTTCAACAAATAATATTTGAATAAGGTTTACCATCTTGATAGTTTCTTCATGTTAATTAAGAAGAAATATTAAATGTTTCTTCTTTCATGTTAAATAAATTAAATAGCTGTGTGACAAGTTTATGAAATAAGTTCAATGTGGTTCACTAAAAATCGGTAGACATTCTTCAGGTCATGCTATATTTATATAATAATCTTTAAAAATTTTTTTGAAAATTATAACTTGGCATTTTCAATCATATTCCATTAATTAAATCTCTTTAAATTTTGATGCAGCCTTTCTGAACTTATTTAACCATGGAAGCTTTACATGTAATATGCATGAAATTTCATACTATTAGTAATGTAAATTGCATGGAATATGGTTCAAATAACAACGTACTGACCCGATAGTTTTTGTGACACCATCATCGCCATAGTAACTAAATGCCTTGGTCATCATAATGCTTTGCACTTGCCCTTCATTCAGTGTCATCCTACTAATAATTTAATTATTCCCACACCTGCAAGGATTACCAGTGTCTCATTTCCCTTAGCAAGCAAATTATGAGCAATCTTTAAATATGTGATGTTGTCAGATATTACTAGGAATAATTGGTACTCCTGGTATTAATTATGTTTTAGTTTCCTGGCAGGAAAAAGATAGATGCTTAAGTGAGATAATTAAGGAGAGAATAAATTAAGGAGCTATTAAAAAAGTATAGTCAGGGTTAAAAAAGACCAGTAAGGAGTGTTGAAGCACTCTAGAACTTACAGTAACTAGGAGCCATTACCCAAAATCTAATGGTAAGAAGGCAGAGAAGTGAACTTCCATCTCTTGCTGGTGAGTGCCATTGGAGGTCAACAGTCAAAAGGATTCAGTTGATGTAGACCACAGAAGCCAGCTTCACAGGGTATGAATAAAAAGGAGTGGAGAGATAAAAGGGCAAACAAAATATCTAAGACAGTTCTCTATTTGAAATTTGCACAAAATTCTCTTGCCAGACCTGTTTTATTTCAGGTCATCATTACTAGAGAAGACCATTCAAGCTCAAGCTATAATTTGATAGTCTCAAAGTTTGGACTGTGACTGCATGATTTACAAAAACACTTGTCAGGTCCAGAATGAATAATATTTGATTAATTTTTGGACCAAGTTAAGATCATGTTTTGCATTGTGACCTTAGTATAAGAGAATCAACAAGTATAAAAACAGCTGAATTGGCAAGAATCCTTCCCTTGGAACCCTACATTTTAGAGTATTCTGGAAAACAGAAGGAGCAGGGTAAAATTTCTGAATGCTTATAAAGTGGCTCTTTACATGGGGAGAGGGAACGAGAGGGTGAGATGTATGGAAAGAGTTACATGGAAACTTACATTACCATATGTAAACTAGATAGCCAATGGGAATTTGCTGTATGGCTCAGGAAACTCAAACAGGGGCTCTGTATCAACCTAGAGGGGTGAGATTGGGAGGGTAATGGGAGGGAGATTCAGAAGGGAGGGGATATATGTATACTTATGGTTGATTCATGTTGAAGTTTGATAGAAAATTCTGTGAACCATTTATCCCTTAACTAAAAAATGAATAAATTTTAAAAAATCAAAGAGAAGTAGAAAAAGGTAAAAATCTTCTTATAATAAGTAGGCTTCCAAAAATACATCATAAAATAACAAGACAATAGTTAAAAAAGTCAAGTGGTAAAAAAAAAAAAAACAAAGACAAACAAAAAATGGCCCCCTTTCTCAGGTAGTGACAGAATTTGCCAAAATAGCAAGATATTTGCTGGATTGGTTTTATGAAGGCCATTGGTTGATTTCTGTTTCCTGAACGTTTTGTTTGTTTGCCATTTGAACTTTCTCATTTTACAGGAATAACTTCTCCTTCTTAAAATTTTAATGATTAGAATGCTCCTGATTTAATGAGGAGATGCCAGTGGGATAATAATGAAGTTGTAATAAAGCCAGCTTAAATCTCATGAAGAAATCCCATGAAATGTCCTTCATTCTTTCTTCTTCTTCATTCATATCTCCTTATACAACCCTTGGTCACTCTACATCTTTAGATCTTCTGTGACTGTTGTCCTAGAGTAGCATCAGGCTCTGTCTTGTACCACTAAGAAGTCTCCTAGTTTCCAAAATACTCTTGATGCCTTAGTGTGTGCAAAGTGAATAGTATCTACATGTACTTCACACATGAGAATGTAACTTTCAGGATTTCAAAAACATTATTCATGAGAATTCTTGATAGGCAAATGGTATGAATTAGGGAACTCTGAGCAAAGGCTTGTCTTCTAGTGTCTCTTTTATGCTCCTATAGTCTGTTCCTAGTCACCTTCTAGCACATTAACAATAAACAAGCAAATACACAAAACAAAACTAGGTTAAATAACTGTCATTTGTGAATTCACGGGAAAATTTTGGATCTGTATGAGAGTTTTATTTCCTTGAATTACACTGAATGTTTACTGCATCCGTTGAATACATATAAAATGAATATGAAAAATGAAGTCAGATTCTCTAATCAGCTGACTAAATAGTTGATTAGATCTGTAAGGTTCTGTATCGCATTTTTGAAAATTGTTTCTTATTGGGGTCATTTAATGGACTGGGACCTGGCAGTCTGGAGGCGATGATAAGAAAGTGAAAAAGAGAAAGAGGCTGATATTCCCTGGTTTAGGCGGAGAACCAATGAAGTCCTTGACACAGGACTTGCGTTGCTCATGAAGGCATCAGGCACCCTCTCAAGGTGGGTGAAGGCACAGTGCCTTCTCGAGAGTTTAGAAGCCCGGGCAGGAGAGTGAGCAAGACGGGTCTCTGCACTCGAAGGAATCAGCTGAAGAGAGAGAGAAAGAGAGAGAAAGAAAGGGAGGAAGGAATGAAGGAAGGAAGGGAGGGAGGGAGGAAGGAAGGAAGGGAAAGAAAGAAAAGGAAGAAGGAAAGAAAGAAAGAAAAGGAAGAAGGAAAGAAAGAAAGAAAAGAAAGAAAGACACAGGGGCCCAAGCTCTGATGGAGCAAATGTGCTTTAATGAATTTTCTGTGAGTATATACAAGCTGTGGTATAAGAAGTTTCTTATGATTATGATAAAGATCAGAAAACCAAGCGTATAACAACCATTACCAAGGGAACAAGGGATTAATAATTGCCACAAGTTCAGAAGACCATCCATATCTTAAGAAAGGGGATCGAGACTAAGCAGTTTTGTCATAAAGAGAATATTTACTAAAGGAGTCTCAAGCCTGTCTCACACAATGACCCTGGTGCCTGGGAGCAGTGTTCTGCTCCGCTTGAAAAGAAACAAAGGACTTGTGAGAAACAGCACGTAGGAATCCTCCTGTTAAACATTCCCCGACAGTTTCTTAAAAATATTTATACTTGATTTTAGAGCTATTGAGATTTGAAATTTTATTTCTTTTTAATTTTTGAGAGCATGCTAAAATAACTTTACTGATAATAGAAAGACAAAATTTAAGGTTCTAAAGTTCTTTTAAGATGAATATAACGAGAGTCATGACTTCTCAGGTGGCACAGTGGTAAAGAATATGCCTGAGACACAAGAATATGCAAGAGACATGCAAGAGACACAAGAGATGCGGGTTTGATCCCTAGGTTGGGAACACGGGGTTGGGAAGATCTCTTGGAGTAGAAAATGGCAGAACACTCCAGTAGTCTTGCCTGGAAAAATCCATGGACAGAGGAAACTGGTGGGCTTGCATCATGGGGTTGCAAAAGAGTTGGACACAACGGAGTGAGCATGCAGGCAAGAACAGCCAGGGTCATAACAAATATGATGCTATCCAGTTTGAGCAGAACACAGAGTTATAGTTACTTCCTCGTGTTCCTCTGACTCATTTTTGCTAGTTGTGATATCTCACGTGTTCAATACACAGATGAGCTGATGTGTGGGAGTGGGTGGATCAGCTTTCCCTAATGCAGTAGTAGAGGAGGACTTGTTCTCCTAAAACACACACCGTCATCAGCTGCCAGTTGTATCATCTTGTTTTCCTCAGTGTATCACTTCCACGGGGAGTTTTTCAGGGGAAGTGTCTGGATAGAGAATACAGAGTTTTTAACCATCTCTTTTAATATTGGGTATTGTGTGCACGCCTGGGTGCTTAGTCACTCAGTGCCGTCCCACTCTTTGTGACCCTATGGACTAGCCTGCCAGGCTCCTCTGTCCATGGGATTTCCCAAGAAGGAATACTGAAGTGGAAAGCCATTTTCTTCTCCAGGGGATCTTCCCTACCTAGGATAGAACCATGATCTCCTGCGTTGCAGGCAGATTCTTTACCATCTGAGACACCAGGGAAGCCATATTTGGTATTGTTTGTGTGCTAAGTCACTTCAGTCTGGGTCTGACTCTTTGAGACCCTATGCTCTGTAGCCCACCAGGTTCCTCTGTCCATGGGATTCTCCAGGCGAGAATACTGGTGTGGTTGCCATACCCTCCTTTCAGGAATCTTCCCCACCCAGGGATCTAACCTGAGTCTCTTTTGTCTCCTGCATTGGCAGGTGGGTTCTTTACCACAAGCGCCACCTGGAAAGTGTGTTTGGTATTAGTTCATGATATCTGTTTTTATTCCTACTAAAACTGAGTTTTTAAAATAGTTACAGTTTAAATATAGGGAATTGATCCTTTGCATAGCACACATTGGCTTTAGCAAATACAAGAGCCCAATTTAGAAATCCTCATTTCCCATATGAAGACTAAGTTTGCTGTTTACTCGCTAAGTCGTATCTGATTTGTTCTGTGACCTCATAGATGGTAGCCGGCCAAGCTTCTCTGTCCGCAGGGTTTCCCAGGCAAAAATACTGGAGTGAGTTTCCATTTCCTCCTCCAGGGGATCAAACCTGTGTCTCCTGTGTCTCCTGCATTGGCAGGAAGAATGCTTACCAGTGAACAACCATGGAAGCCGTGCAAACTAAGTTAGGTAGAGTCACTAGAAAAGGGATGTATCAATTAAGGTTCTTTTGTTAATGTACGATTGAAAGTCATCTCAGCTGGTGGTTTATTCTAACCTTATTAAAATATTTACATACCAAAGAATTCACCCGTTTTAAGTATATGACTGACTGTTGCTCAGCAAATGTGAAGAGAGTTACGCCGCTGTCGTTGCAATAGTTACATAACATTTCCATCACCCGGTAAAATTTCTAGGAGGACTTTTATAATTAATCCCCACTCTCAACCTAGACCCTGGCGATTGATGATTTTATTTTTTCTATATTCATCAATTTGTATTTTTCTAGATAGTCCTTATAAATGGGCTCTTTCATATCTGGCTTTTTCCCCCTAGCATATTGTTTTTGAGGTTCATCCATGTTGAAATATGCATTAGTGTTATGTCACTTTTTAATTGCCTACTAGTGGATCATTCTCACAAGCACAAAAACATGATGTAATTGTCCCAGTCTTCAAAAAGAAACAAGCAGAAAGCCCTCCCTTGACACATTTTGTCCATCTATAGTTCTCACTACACATGAAAGTCTTCCAAAAAGAAGTCTATACTATTGCTTCCATTTTTTCCCTTTTTTATTTCTCTTGAAACCCTTCCGACCTGGGCTTTTCTTCCTCCTGTCCAAGTAACTACTGTTTTCACAATCTGCAATGAATTAAATTTCAATTTTTGTTTTATTTTACGTTTATTCTTAATGCAATAAGTAGAAAAAACTCCTTTTAAAATCTGTCTCATCTCTTTATTCTTCTACATAAATTCCTCCAATGCTTCATCATTTCACACAGAGTAAAAGTTAAAACCCTCAAGATGATCTATTTTGCCCTATCTGATGTGAGCTGATATTAGAGCTATGTTCCCATCTCCTCTTTGTGGCCTCTTTGAGCATCTATAAACGCCACCATGGCCTTCTTGACATTTTTGAAAACCTTTATTTCTGCATACACCTTTCAATTGGCTATATCCTCTTTTTGGGAGAAAATTCATAAATATATTCTCATGGCTTAATCCTTTCCTTATCTATGAGGATTTCACTGACTCTATATTTTAAAATATTCCATTATCACCTTAATTTTTTTCCTTAGCACTTATCAACGGCTGACAAACAGTATATTTTACTTACTTTTGTCTTGTCAATTTTTCCTGTCCCACCACTAGAATGTACTCTCTGATAGTACATATTATTAGGTGCTTAATAAACATATGATGATTGAATGAATAATTCCAATAACTTTTTCCAGTAAAAAGGTACTGTTAAGGGAAACAACAAGAAATAAAAATCCTATTGGAAAATAATAAGAAGAGCCAGCAATTTCCCTTTGGTTGTTGTCATCTCAAATTGACTCTGTGCTTGGCCATTTGCAAAGCTATGGCTGATGGGATGGCAGCTCACCTGATATAAGCAGATACTAGAAAAGTACTTGCGTGCTTTTATCTTCTACTTTGCTCCACTGCCTTCTCTACCAGAACAACCTCAGTCCAGACCGTTGGAGGGTAAGACACAGAGAGGAGAGTCAAGACAACCCCAAAGCCCCAGCTTAAGACTCCAGACATGTTACAAACTCGAACCAAGATCTTCAAAACTACTCAGTCAAACCACAGCTTAGAGCAATTTCATAAGTGAGTCAAACTGAGCCCAACCCAGATGGAAACAACTGACCGGACAATCTATAGACTAGGGAGCAAATATAAACATTTATTGTTATATGGCACTAAGACTTTATGATTGTCTGCTACACATCATTATAATAATAATAGACAGGTAGCTATTACAAGGATGGTTTTATACTAGAGTATCTGAGATATAGATGAATATACCAAATATTGATGTGAAGATACTGACTCACTACATATGAGCATGTGAAGAATAGAAATAAAATATAAATTGAAACACATAAAGCCCAACACTTAAAGAGAGCTTTGAGGGCTATGTGGTAATAAAGAAGGAACAGACTGAAACATTACTTTTAAAACTCTAAAATGGAAGTATTTATTTTTGGACAAAACTTGTTCAAAAGTGCATAGATAAAGTATTTGTTCCAGGAGATATACAATACCCTTAAAATGGACTATAATGCTAACATACCAAATTAACAACACAAATCATGTTTTCTTTCCAAAAAGTAGGAATCCAGCTTTCAATTTAAGCATTTGTCATATCTTAATGTTAAGAATAGACTTTAAAATTGCATTATTAAACAAACAAAACATATAAAAGAGAAGGCTTTAAACTTGAATTGATGTTCTGATTTCTTAATCAATGACAATGCACATACCAAAATCCCAAATGTCTTAAGACAGTAATACAGATTGAGGATTGTGAATATAACAACATTATATGCTGCTGCTGCTGCTAAGTCGTTTCAGTTGTGTCCGACTCTGTGCGACCCCATAGACGGCAGCCCACCAGGCTCCCCCGTCCCTGGGATTCTCCAGGCAAGAACACTGGAGTGGGTTGCCATTTCCTTCTCCAATACATTTAAGTGAGAAGTGAAAGTGAAGTCTCTCAGTCGTGTCTGACTCTTAGCAACCCATGGTCTACAGCCCACCACACTCCTTCGCCCATGGGATTTTCCAGGCAAGAGTACTGGAGTGGGGTGCAACATTGCATGGGCAATGTTTTAATCATAAATATCTACCAAGAGAATTCTAATCTACATCAAAATCGCTCAGATAATGAGTTATCAACCATGGAGACAAAACTGCAAACCTATGCTTTTGTTGATTAACATTTTTCACATGCAAACAAAAAGAATATCAAGGACATCTCCATTTAACAGAACAGATATTCTCAATATTCATAGCAATATTCTGCTAATGGATGACAGAAGATAAATGCTTATCCATGATCTAAACCAACATGTTAGCTAGATTGAAAGTTATCACAATTAGTGTGATTTGATCTCACTATAAAGGTTGAATAGAGTGGGAGACAAAAGAAGAAATACAGAAACTGAGATCTATGAAATCACTTTGAAATCTTCTTACTAGCTATCTTTTTGTCAATAAAGCCTTTAGAGGGTTAAAAGATTGAGGAAACTCTATGTAAAACCAAGATCATCAGGACAGCAAGTGGCCATAATCTTTTACTTTTATGGAAGAGGATGCCACTTGTCACTTCCGTGAATCATGTGCATACGTGCTCAGTTGCTTCATTTGTGTCCAACTCTATGACTCTATGGATTGTAGCCCTCCAAGTTCCTCTGTCCATGGGATTCTCCAGGCAAGAATACTGGAGTAGGTTGCCTTTCCCTCCTCCAGGGGATCTTCCTGAACCAAGGATTTAACTCCCGTTCCCCTGCAATGGCAGGTGGGTTCTTTACCACTAGCGCCCCTTGGGAAGCTCTCTATGAATCATACTTAGTATCAAGTAACAGAACAAATTAAAAATTCACCAAGATCTTAAATTGTGACCAAATTAGCATTTGCAGCTAAAATAGTGACATAAGTAAGATTTACCTGTAGGACTCAT
The DNA here is from genome assembly GCF_001704415.2 of Capra hircus. Classification (NCBI taxonomy): domain Eukaryota; kingdom Metazoa; phylum Chordata; class Mammalia; order Artiodactyla; family Bovidae; genus Capra; species Capra hircus. The sequence goes on along the minus strand of NC_030813.1, from coordinate 63,184,011 downwards.
TCTAAGTTGTCCAACTTTTCCTAGCTAGAGCTTTTCTCTATTTTCATCCCCATAATAGTTATTTCATGTCACTTTTTTTTTTTTAAGGCTTATGCATTCCAAATAATGTGATGCACACACACACACAAAATCCAAACTAATATGCTTCAGGGCAAAGGACAAAGTTAGTTTTCTAGATGGTTATTTTTCTTTATAACATATTTGTATCTTGCTATTGGGCTCTGATGGGTTAACCTGAAGCATAAATTTGGAGGGATGTATAAGCAGTTTGGTGGGGATAACTGCTTTGTGATTAGACAGTGTTTCTCTGCATGAATCAGAATGTGTAGACATCTTGAAAATTGGGTGATTCTAGGCCGTACACCAGTACGTATAACTCATTCCCAGTTAACAATACAATGCTTTATATGGAGAAGTTTGTTTAGAAGTAATAAACACACTCTTTTAATAATGGCATCATTCCAATACTCTTAGAAAACAAGTGATATTTAAATTTGTCCTCCCTTCATTTTTGTCTGAAGTTTTTCCTCATTAAATTATTAACTTTTGCTTCATTTATTAAGTTTTATCACTTTGCTTAGTAAAAATATATTAAATGAAAGGAAGGTCAGAGTTGCCATAAACTTTCACATAACTAAGTAATTTTATTTACAAAGTAAAATAATTTGCACTATACACCATTTATTTTAGAAATTGCTATTTAAAAATAAAACTCCAGAAAAAATGGCAATATATAAAAAGTAAAAAAAAAAAATGCAGTAAACAAATGAGCAAAGATATAAATAATTCACTTTGTATGTACCTATGTATATTTTAATTAATTTCAAACTATTGAGACATAATGTACCTTCCTTTGCATAATAAAAAGCACTTTGATGATATAAGAAAAGTATGGTAAGTCATTAACTCAAATTGTGATTTATAATACATACTTTTTATATATCTATGTATGACACCATTATTGAAATTGATACTCCTTTTTGGATTTCTGTGTAATATAATGCAATCATCATCTTATAATTCATAACAATGTGCATAAGTAGATTCTTAAAAAGGATAACTTCTTGAAGGAAAAATATCTTACAAATAAAATGAAGATGTTCACATTATAAAAATGTCATTTTGCAGGACTCCACCACCCTATATAAGGTGATATCTTTTATTATCACTTCTTTAAAACTTTCTTCCAACATTCTTCATGTTTAATAAGCTAACTCATATTTTTTAAAGTAATTAAAATACATATGCTTGTGTATATGTGTTTAAAAACTCAGAAATATGCCCCCAAACCAACCATTTTTAAAGAAAACTTCTATAGTTACTTCAGTTATATGCCTGAGTCCACATTTGTTTAAACTCACTGTAGAAATGTTCCAGAAGAACACAGCGTATGCAAATCGGAATGGAAGTCTGCTCTAATTAGAAAATGTAGTAAAAAAATACTAATTCCTTTTGTCAAGATAAATTAATCTTTCAGTACACTTTTAAAAATTGTATTGGGAACTAATCTTAAACTTAAAAGTTAGAGGAATAGAAAAATTGATATATCCTTTGATTGATTCACTACTATAAACTTTGTATGCCATTTGATTTTAATTGTGCTTTCTGTCCTCACTTTCACTTGTCTGGTGTTTAAATTTAGTTTATTTGTTCCTGACTGAGGTATTAAAACACAAAACTGTGCATTTTGTGGGTATTACATCTGGGACACACTATGTCCATCTGGCACTACTAGTGATATTAATTGGTCAAAGTGTTACCTGATTTATCATAAGTACTATTTTTTTCCCCATAAAAATACTAAGCAATCTATTGGGACAGAAATAACCTTCTCTTTATCAGAATTTTACCCTAGATTTACCATCTATCCCTGATCCCTTTCTAAATAAATATTTAAAATGATAGTTGGAAGATGATAATTTGCCAGTCCAATTTCTTCCTTGTTAATGAATTAGCACTCAGCATTCTATAGTCAAGGGGATCTTCCACTTCCTTCTGTATATCTATCTACTTATCATTTATCTATCCCTTGTAGCAATCATCTATCATCTATATAAACTCATGACATATTACTTTTCCAATTGCTTACAATTTATTTCTCTAGCTCATGATTTTAAATTAAATGTCTTATAGGAACTCCTTTAAGCTAGCTCCTGCATCCCTGTGACATTTGCCAATATTTTTTTTGAGCATTTCCCTTATTTCTAGTAAAACAAAATATAACCAGCTTATTTTGTACTTAGCCTTTCATAAATCTGCAAGCAGCAAATTCAAAAAGCCCCTTCATTCCTTTTTGTTGGAAATAATATTAGAGACATAGATCTGAGTGTTAAATTTGCTCATTATGCTGCAAGAATTTGCCCATTCAGTTGACAGTACAGGGAAATAAGTGCATGTATTAATATAAACTCTATAAATGCATGTTTATGTGCACATTGTTAAAGGATGAGTTCTTTTCAAAAGGCATATTTAAGTTTCCCATAAAATACAAAATGAACACATGTCAAAAATTTTATGTAATTTATTACAAAATGAGGACACAGTGTATTACAGTTTGTTCAAAAGAGAATTCAAAGAGCAGAGACATATTGAAAATAAGCTATTTTTGCAAACGGGGAAAAATACATCCATCAAAAAGGCAATACTCAAATGTGTATTCCTTTGGACACTGATTTGCACTTTCATTTATAAAAATCATTCACGTCGCTATCAGTTTTCAGAAACTTAGTTTCATCTTGGAGTGATATGAGAATCTGGCTTCTACTAATGGGATAATCTCTCTCTTAAAGCACAGAAATAAATGCAGAGAAAAACATGAAAGTCTAAACCAATCTAATCAGACTGAATTTCAGGACTTCAACTTGAAAATTGGTGGCAAAATTATGCTCTTTCTCTGAGACAAGAATGAAGAAGAATTTATGCTAGGAGTCATTGACAATACTCATGGGTCCAAAAATGCAGATATTATATTTGGTGAGTCTGGATCCTATGCTAAGGCAGGTGAGCCAAAAGTATAAAAGCGTTGGTTCAAAGTCAGTATTGTTTCTGATAATTCTACAACTATTTCTAACTACTCCTAGAATCTGAACTAGTACAAAATATAATAATAAATGGGACTAAAAGTTTTCTCTATCCAGGGTTATTAGATATTGCTGTTGTTAGTTAATACTCTGCTATATTAAAATACTTAGATGAAATTTTCTCAAGTGTATTTTCAGTCAATGCATAACATTTCCTTTGAAAGTTTTGTGGAATAAAAATTTATTCCAAAGAATCAATGAAACTAGAAAAAAATATTTTAAAGGCATTTAATAAGAAAGTAAGCCCTTAAATTTAGCTTTTCATGAATTAAAAGTATAGTGTTGAAATTTTCTCTTTCTCTGTAAATACATTTAGAAAACTTGAAAAGAAATGGCAGATTAATAAACTTGTTACAAAATTTACATCATTTTGAAATTGTCCCAATTGTCCCTCAGCATATAGGCAATCATTGATGAATTAAGATTTCATTTTTTACTGTCAATGGCATCTAATTTTTTATTCTCAGAAAAATTTTCAACTTGTTTTATTATTCACTGGCAGTAAAATTCCTTGGCAGAAAATTCATTTCTTTCAAGAGACTAAATATCAATTATGCTTCTAATATGATTTGATGTTTTTTAAGAGAGTATTGTACTAATCATATTATCATATTTTTGCTCCAGTTAAGGGCAATCTTACTTTGCTATTACTCTTCTCCATGCAGTTTATACAAGCACAAGTTTCAAAAGAAAAACTTGCTTGTAACTAGAGCAGATTTTCTCACAGAAATTAGTATCATCCTTGATTTGAAGAATTCATTGCAAAGTTTCAAGCTGATTAACTGGTAAAAGAAAATGTTCCATGGCCTTAAGGAAACAGACTTCTTGAACAGACTTCCTTGTTTCTTTAAATTCTACCCATGCTACAAAATTTTCAGTAGAGAATTGAATATACCATTGATATTGTGCATATCTCATAAAAAGATACATAATTGAAATTTAAGTAAACCACAGTGGGCTTTCCTAGTAGCTCAGATGGTAAAGAATCCACCTGCAAGGCGGGATACCTTGGTTTGGTCACTGGGTTGGGAAGATCTCCTGGAGGAGGGCATGGCAATGCACTCCAGTATTCTTGAGAATCCCATGGACAGGGGAGTCTGGCAGGCTGCAGTCCATGGGGTCGCAAAAAGCTAGACACGACTGATTACAGCACAGCACAAACCACAGAATTTAAAACTTCAGAGCCACAGGATGAGGCTCAACAGGAACAGAAAACTCAGAAATACATCCACACAACCAGAAAATGAATTTTCTAAAGCACAAACACTCAAATAATTCTCAGAATTTCAGTGTAGTAGGATACTGGAGTAGAATCTGGCTTTCTGACAAAGGAGCTTTTAAATGCTCCCATTTTCATACATGAAAGAAAGCAAAGAGAGCATGATTTCCAGCCCTGGAAAGATACCATTAATGCAGAGAAGTTTCTGCACTTTTTAAATTAAACCTTAGAGCATAAGGACACAAAAATATATCAGTAACAAAAATCTAATCTTTCAGAAGAATGTGGGATGATATAGAAGGGAAAGACTGGTTAAAATGATGCTTCCCTGAAATGTGATTAGTATTTTAATTTTAATTACTTTTGTTCTGAAATGTTAATTTTATTTGCTGAGTAGCTGACATCTTTTGGGAATAACAAGGATAGACTTGAAGCCTGGTCCTCTTATGTCCTTTCTGTTCTTTTTTGTCTTCTTAATTCCTAAAGAAACTATGGAAACAATCATTTTATCTTAAAAAAAAAAACCTAAGGGCAAAAAACTTTATATATATGATGGTTTGAAAAGTTAATCAACTTAAAGTTTGGTGAAGTCCTCTCTTAGAAATGACCTAACTTAAACAACAAAAAAGACTATTTTCATGGTATAATATAATTTTATTGTACTGAATCAAAAAAAAAGAGAGAAAGTCTGTGAAACATTTTAAAATAGTGTTACCTTTATGTGTGGTACGATGTCACTGGAGTTATGCTTAATTCTTTTGAACTTCTATTCCCATATCAGAATTTGATATAACCCTAAGTCCTTATTTACTGGGTTGGTTATTTATTTATTTATTCATATATGTTTTGGTCTCTGAATCCCAAGACCTTTATTCCTTTACTTCCAAGTGTAGAAAATCAGCATGTTTACTACAGTGAATTATCACTGCCCTTTTGCTTCTGAAAATTCTGATCCATCCCCTGGGGTGATCTTTAGATATTAAAGAAAATATATATTCATCATTTTCTTCAACAAGGTATGTTTTAATGGCCCTTATTTTATGAAGTTTTGTTTTTCTCCTTATATTTTTTCAGAGTCTGACTCTATCTCTATGTTCCAGTTTCTTCCCCTGTAAAATAAATGTAAATAATTGCCTCACAGGGTTGATATGTCTCACATGAGGTTCATAAATCATCTAACACAATGTCAAGTAAGTATTTTATAAAATACATACTGTTGCTTTTAACATCAGGTTTTGGAGGAGGATTATTTGAGAGGTGTCTCCAAACAAAGTATACACTAACATCTAAAACTCTAAGAAAATGAATTGATCTTTGTCTTTCTAACATGCGATATATATTTTATTCTTTTCTGAGTCAAACAGCATATACAATAAAATAATTATAATTGTTCTTGATGATGAGATCTTTTATGAGGAGTAAAATTTATGGGTATCTTTAGTAGCTGCTTACAATATGCCATGTCTTATACAAAACGCTTAGCACAGATTTATTCATTCAATCATCCTCAAAAATATACAAGTCACATACTGATAATACACTAATAGGCAACATAAATGAAGGTCAGAAAAGTTTACTCTTCTGGCCTTCAGTGATGGTAACTCACCTAGAGCCAGGCATTTTGGAGTGAACACAAGTGGGCTTTAAGAAGAATTACTAAGAACAAAGCTAGTGGAGGAGACAGAATTCCAGCTGTACTATTTCAAATCCTAAAAGATGATGTTGTTAAAGTGCTGCACTCAAAATGTCTGCAAATTTGGAAAAATCAGCAGTGGCCACAGGACTGGAAAAGGTCAGGTTTCATTCCAATCCCAAAGAAGCACAATACCATAGAATGTTCAAACTACCACAAGATTGTGCTCATTTTACATGCTAGAAACGTTCTGTTCAATATTCCTCAAGCCAAGCTTCAGCAGTACATGAGCCAATAACTTCTAGATGTATAAGCTGGGTTTAGAAAAGGCAGAGGAACCAGAGATCAAATTGCAAACATTCATTGGATCATGGAGAAAGACAGGGAGTTCCAGAAAAACATCTACTTCTGTTTCATTGACTACATGAAAATCTTTGCCTGTGTTCATCACAACAAACTGTGAAAAATTCTTGGAGAGATGAGAATACCTGACAACCTTACCTGTCTCCTGAGAAACCTGTTGTCAAGAGGCAACACAAGTGGATGTAGAACAAGGGACTGGCTCAAAATTAGGAGAAGAGTATGACAAGGCTGTATATCGTCACCCTGCTTATTTAACTTATATGCAGAGTATATTATATGAAATTCAGGGCTAGATGAAGCACAAGCTGGAATCAAGATTGCTGGGAGAAATATCAACTCCAGATATGAAGAGGGTACCACTTTGCTGGCAGAAAATGAAGAGGACCTGAAGAGTCTGTTGGGGGTGTAAAGGAGAGTGAAAAAGCTGGCTTAAAACTCAACATTCAAAAAAACTAAGATCATGACATCTGGTCTCCTTACTTCATGACAAATAGAAGGTGAAAAAGTGGAAAAATTTATTTTCTTGGGCCCCCAAATCACTGTGGATGATGACTGCAGCCATGAAATTCAAAGACACTTACTCTTTAAAAGGAAAACTGTGACAAACCTAGACAGAGTATTAAAAAGCAGAGACATCACTTTGCTGACAAAGATCTGTTAGTCAAAGCTATGGTTTTTCCAGTAGTTATGTATGGATGTGAGAGTTGAACAATAATGAAAGCTGACCACCACAAAACTGATGCTTTCTAACTGTGTTGCTGCAGAAGACTCTTGAGAGTCCCTTCAACTGCAAGGAAATCAAGCCAGTCAGTCCTATAAGAAATCAATTCTGAATAGTCACTGCAAGGAATATTGCTGCAACTAAAGCTCTAATACTTTGTCCACCTGATGTGAAGAGGCAACTCACTGGAAAAGACACTGATGCTGGGAAAGATGGAAGGCAAAAGGAGAAGGGGGTGGCAGAGGATGAGATGGTTAGGCTGCATTACAGACTCGGTGGACATGAATGAATTTGAGCAAACTCTTGGAGACAGTGAAGGACAGAGGAGCCTGGTGTGCTGTAATCCATGGGGTTGCAAAGAGCTAGCAACTGAACATGACTTAGCAACTGAACAACAACTATTGCTGTAAAGCATCATTGTTAATTTGGACTGTATTGAAACATATATAATGTGTGAGTTAAGGAAGTCCTTTGTTGCAGTGTCCTAAGGATACTATTTACTGCTGTTGGTACAATTTCTGTAGGATACAGACAATGAAGACAAATTAAGAGCAGTGTGAACAATAAAATGAAATGTTTGTAGCTCTTGTCTCTGAAGACCGTTGGCAAGTGCTGAAGACATTCAGCTTCAGAGGAGTTGGCAGAATGATTTCTTCTTTCACATATTGGGAAATCTGAAACATGGAAGAGGAATTGGAACTGACATTCCCTGAAGCTACAGGAATGAGTTAGAACAATTGACTGGAGACATGCTTTGATTTCAGTGTAAGGAAGAGTTGCCTAGCTGAGCTATTTAGCAATGTAATGAGTTGCTTATATGATTAGGAGGGTCTCATCCTTAAAATGTTTTGTCTTCTCAATAAAATATGTTGAAGTTATGTAAGATTTAATAGTTAGTAAAATGTATGCTTAGATGACAGTTTGATGTTTTTCATCCTGAACATCAAATATGTGTTCATTACTCTCAACTCTCAACTCCCAATAGAAATGGAAGGTAGGTATAGCACATTAATGAAATCTAAAGTAAATCCCCAAATCTCATTTGAACAATTAAATTCTAACCTCCTTCCTTCATCAAAACCTTCCTGGAATTGTTAACAAGCAGGCCTACCAAGTTGATTTACATTTTAGAGCTTCTTCATTTTCTGATTTCAGCAGGGATGGAGGGAAATTAAGAATAAATACGCAGAGAGAAACAGGTACCTCAAGCTTTTAGATGATACTTGTAAAGGGTTAATTTGTTTGCACATTGACTCCCAAAGCGAGTCTGCATTTTCATATTTTCTCTACTAGTGCAGGCGAGGGTGCTCAGTTGCTTCAGTCCTGTCTGATTCTTAGCATCCCTATGTACTGTGGCCTGCCAGGCTGCTCTGTCCATGGGATTCTCCGGGCAAGAATACTGGATGAGTTGCCATGCCCTCCTCCAGGGGATCTTCCTGACTCAGAGATCAAAACTGCATCTCTATGTCTCCTGCATTGGCAGGCAGGTTCTTTATCACTAGTGCCACCATAGATATTTGCAAAAATCATTGCAATTATTTTACCCATCTTCCTCTTTAAAAGAACTCTCCCTTGCTTTCATCTTTCCCTCCTCTGAATATTCTTCTATTTTTCCATGCCATTACTCCTCAGCAGGTGACCTCACATATTAAAATAATTCAATGAGAATATTGTCAATTCTTTCATAAGTTCAGTTCAGTCTCCCAGTCGTGTCTCACTCTTTGTGACCCTATGGACTGCAGCACACCAGGCTGCCCTGTCCATCACCTACCCTCAGAGCTAGAAACTGTTAATTTCTATACTTAAATTTAAGTTTCACGTATATATCTTTGAGCTAAATATTCTATGTCATTGTCTTTCATGGGTATTCCCAGGACCAGTAGCCTTGACATCTCCTGAGCTTGTTAGAAATTTAGAACTTCAAATCTTATCTCAGAACTTACTGAATCCTTAGGTCCTTTTAAGTCTTCCAAAGCTTTAATTTCCACCTATATGCTGATTTGTCTGTTTCTTAGTTTATCCAATCACTCTTTCATTAGAGAAATATTTTTTAAGGTCTATTTTGTTCATAGCACTATCCTAAATGTTAGACATACAGCATTTAAAAGTATAAACAAGATACTGGCCCTCTAGTAGTTTATAGCAATGAACAGATAAATAAAATTATTTCAGGCATATGTTGACAAATACTTTTCTGAGTCTGGGATTTGCCTTTCCATTCTCTTAATATTGCTTTTTGAAGGGCAGCAACTTTTTAATTTTGAAGAAGCCCAGCTTATCAAATTATTTATTTATAGATTACCCTGTACAGCTATTGTGAAGAAATCTTTCCCTAATCCAAGCAACAAAATTTTATTTCATTTAGGATTTATATAGTTTTGCATTTTATATTTAGATCTATGAATCATGTTGAGTTATATTTGTTCATGATACAAAGATGCATGAAAGTTCATATTTTGTTTTGAATAGAAATATCCAATTAATTCAACACCAATTGCTGAAGAGTCTTTCTATACTGAATTAATTGCCTTTGAACTTTTGTCAGAAATTAGTTGTCCATAAATATGTGTGTCTATATTTGGATTCTCTATTCTGTTCCTTTGATCTGTTTCACTACTTTTGCACCAATATTGGATTCTTTTGATCATGGGAGCTTTATAATAACCATACCACAATTCATGGGATCAGGAGTCTTAGCCCTCCAACTTTGTTGTTATTTTACAAGAAAAAGATATTTTTATTTTAGCTATTCCAGGCCCTAAGCATTCTGAAATTTAAAATTCAGTTTGTTGGTTTCTTTCTTTCTTTTTTTTTAAGTTTACAGGAATTTTGATTGGTATTGTGTTGAATCTATACATCAGTTTTGGGGGAATTTATAAGGTAATGATATTGAGTCTTCTGACACATTGAACAAAGCATATTTCTCCATTTAAGATTTCTTTAATTTCTCCCAATAAGGATTTGTAGTTTTCATTGTATATCTTACACATATTTGGCAGATTTATATATAAATATTTCATATATTTTGATGTCTTTGTAAATGGTATATTTTTACTTTCAATTTCTTATAGCTTATTACTAGTATATAAAATAGACTTCATTTTAGACTGCATTTTAAAATGCTACTAAGCTTATTTATTTGTTCTATAAGCTATTTTTGTGGGTTCCATCAGATTTTCTACATAGAAAATCATGTCTTCTTTAAGTGTTTTTACTTCCTTTCCAATCTAGATGGAACTATTTATTTCTTGACATTGAGTAGAATCTTCAGTTCAATGTATATATTTTAAACTGAGTAAAATATATATTTAAAACTAATAAAACAACCATTGCAATTTAAAAATGGTCAGTTTTACACATTTTGCTAAAGGTTATGTATGGATGGCATACAGATATTTGAGAGGGTGTTCTATATAATTTGTCATTTGGGAAATGCAAATTAACAGTACACTAAGCTACCACTCAAAATTTTCCAAGCCAGGCTTCAACCATATGTGAACCGTGAAATTCCAGATGTTCAAGCTGGTTTTAGAAAAGGCAGAGGAACCAGAGATCAAATTGCCAACATCTGCTGGATCATCAAAAAAGCAAGAGAGTTCCAGAAAAACATCTATTTCTGCTTTCTTGACTATGCCAAAGCCTTGACTGTGTGGATCACAGTAAACTATGGAAAATTCTGAAAGAGATGGGACTACCAGACCACCTGACCTGCCTCTTGAAAAATCTCTATGCAGGTCAGGAAGCAAGAGTTAGAACTGGACATGGAACAACAGACTGGTTCCAAATAGGAAAAGGAGTACATCAAGGCTATATATTGTCATCCTGCTTATTTAACTTCTATGCAGAGTACATCATGAGAAATGCTGGACTAGAAGAAGCACAAGTTGGAATCAAGATTGCCAGGAGAAATATCAATCACCTCAGATATGTAGATGACACCACCCTTTATGGCAGAAAGTGAAGAGGAACTAAAAAGCTTCTTGATGAAAGTGAAATAGGCAACTGGAAAAGTTGGCTTAAAGCTCAACATTCAGAAAACGAAGATCATGATGTCTGGTCCCATCACTTCATAGGAAATAGATGGGGAAACAGTGTCAGACTTTAATTTTTTGGGCTCCAAAATCAGTGCAGATGGTGACTGCAGCCATGAAATTGAAAGACACTTACTCCTTAGAAGAAAAGTTATGACCAACCTACATAGTCTATTCAAAAGCAGAAACATTACTTTGCCAACAAAGGTCCATCTAGTCAAGGCTATGGTGGTTCCAGTAGTCATGTATGGATGTGAGAGTTGGACTGTGAAGAAAGCTGAGCGCCAAAGAATTGATGCTTTTGAACTGTGGTGTTGGAGAAGACTCTTGAGAGACCCTTGGACTGCAAGGAGATCCAACCAGTCCATTTTGAAGGAGATCAGTCCTGGGTGTTCTTTGGAGGGAATGATGCTGAAGCTGAAACTCCAGTACTTTGGCCATCTGATGCGAAGAGTTGACTCATTGGAAAAGACTCTGATGCTGGAGGGATTGGGGACAGGAGGAGAAGGGGATGACAGAGGATGAAATGGCTGGATGGCATCACTGACTCGATGGACGTGAGTCTGAGTGAACTCCGGGAGTTGGTAATGGACAGGGAGGCCTGGCGTGCTGCGATTCATGGGGTCACAAAGAGTCGGACACAACTGAGAGACTGAACTGAACTGAACTGAAGCTATCACTGGCTTCCCAGGTGGCTTAGGGGTAAAGAATCCGACTGCAATCCCGGAGACTGTGGCTCAATCCATAGGTTGAGAGGATCCCCTGGAGAAAGATATGACAGCCCATTCCAGTATTCTTGCCTGAGAAATCCCATGGACAGAGGAGCCTGATGGGCTAGTCTATGGGATCACAAAGAGTCAGACATGACTTAGAGACTAAATAACAACAACAACACATCTATCATTGCATAACTATCAGAATGGCCACAATAGGAAAAACTGACCGTTCTGTGTTGACAAGGATGCAGAGGAACTTAAAATTGGATACAATACTCTCAGAATACAAAATGGTACAGCATTTTGGAAAATTTGACATTTTCTTTATAAAGCTAAAATGCACCTATCATGTGATTCAGGCATTTTGCTTGTAGGTATTCACCAGAAGAATAGAAAACATCTAATCATACAAATCCTTTAAATGAATATTTAGAGCAGCGTTATTCTTAATAGTCAAAACTGGAAAGAATCAAACATTCATCAACAAGTGACAGACTAAACAAACTGTGATATATCAACAAAGGGGAGTAGGACTACACAAAAAGAGTAATAAGCTATTGATACATGCAGGGCAGTGAATGAATCTCAAAGTAATTATGCCAATTGAAAGAAGTAGTAGATAAAAGAGACTTTAAACTGCTTGATGCTATGTATATAAAACTCATCTACTGATGGAAACAATTCAGATGTAGGTGGGAGGGGCTGGAGAGGGTATTACAAAATGTCAGGATGAAACTCTTGGGAGTGAAAACTATGTTTATTATCTTGTTTGTGGTGATGGCATATATATATATATATGTATACTGTATTTATTCATTCACTTATTAATTCATCCATATATTCAGTCAATGTAGTGCATAGTCCATTAATTATTCATTATCTCCTTATATCATAATGTCTAATAGCACCAATTCTGAACCCAAACTGCCTGGGTTCACTTCTGGTTCTACTGCATAATACTGTGTGGTGTAGAACACACTGTTTAACCTCTCAGGTTTCTATTTATTTATAATGGGTCTGAAAGCAGTAGGTACCTCATAGAGAGCTTACAGGTCTCTAAAAGGCATTAACCTATGACAAACCTAGATAGCACATTAAAAGCAGAGACATTACTTTGCCATCAAAGGTCTGTCTAGTAAAAGCTATGTTTTGTTTTGTTTTGTTTTTAATTTTCCAGTAGTCAAGTAGGCATGTGAGAGTTGGACAATAGAAAAAGTTGAGTGCCAAAGAATTGATGCTTTTGAACTGTGATGTTGAAGAAGACTCTTGAGAGTCTCTTGGACTTCAAGGAGACCAAACCAGTCAATCCTAAAGGAAATTAGTCCTGAATATTCATTGGAAGGACTGATGCTGAGGCTGAAGCTCCAATATTTTGGCCACCTGATGTGAAGAGCTGACTTGTTGGAAAAGATCTGATGCTGTGAAAGATTGAAGGCAGGAGGAGAAAGGGACTACAGAGGATGAGATGGTTGGATGGCATCACGCACTTGATGCATGTGAGTTTGAGCAAGCTCTGGGAATTGGTGAAAGACAGGGAAGGCTGACATGCTGCAGTATGTGGGGTCACAAAGAGTCGGACACAACTGAACAACTGAACTCAATTGACTGAAAGGGCGTTAAATGGTTCTAGTACAAGTTAAGCATCAAGAGTGCCTGGTATTACATAAATAAGAAATACTTTCTTCATTTAATACTTAGATGCAGACAATCACCTTTCATAGTTTTCACCCTTTTCCTCTTTTCTTCCATCTTTTTTCCCTTTAGATACAAAAATTTAAGGCTCAGAAAACATGTGTATAGGATCTAAAGGGAAGCATTTTCAGCTGAATGAATTCAAATTCTCCATATACACGAAAGGGTAGAATGATATAATCAAATGGGAAGGACTGTTAGTAGAAAAGCTCATCCAGTCTCTTTCTTCATAAAAACCCGTGAATGTAATAAATGATGCTTTCACAGCTGAAAAGCAGTAGGCATTATAAACACTAACAAAGTGGGTTAAGAAAATGTTTTTCTTTTAATGGGAGCTGCAGTTTAAAAGACCTAGTGATGCAGACTATAAGTAGCTGGTAAATGTTTCATCAAAAACACTGACCCACAGTCTTAGCAGGTGCTTATTAAGTGTGGCAGATTTTTCTTTTAATAACAATTCACTCCCTTATAATGTTTACATATAGAGTAAAGGGAAAGATAGTGTTAAATATTTTGTTGGAGAGACTCATAAGGCTGTGCAAATAGTAATACTGTTACAAAATATTTTAATTTTTCAGGCATGATACTGAAAGTTAAGTTATATATGCATACTTTTCAGCTACAAAATTACATTGAGAATGCCATTTTTAGGTAATGTATTTAAAAGTTACAGCTTTCTATAATTCTAAAACTATATTATTGAATACTTGCTTTGACAAGGAACATCTTGAAAGCAATGACTCAGTTATTTTTTTACTTATTAGGGTTCATAGCACAAATTCTTCTGAAAAAGAATGAAAGGGCTGACAAAATTTATTGTTTAATGTAGACAAAATAAAGCTTTTTAAAATATGTAATACAGTTGATTAGAAAATGAAATCATATACAAATGTTCAAAGTGACAATCCTCACTCTTAATACTGCCCCCTCCTACTCTGTCACTTAAGTAACTCGTTTTATTACTGTCTCTGTTTCCAAGGAAATATGATCATAACTAATCTTACATTCCTCCCATTTCTTACAAAAGTTAGCAACGTACACATAACGTGTACATTGTCTGGTTTTCTGTTTGTTAGTTTTAGAATGAGTAATAAGAATTAAATAAAGCTGCCCAAGTACTATTATATTTGACTCATCAGTTTCATAGAGTACAACTGAATGTCTTGGAAATCTGTTCACATTAGCACATGGAGAGTTTCCTTATTATTTTTTTTCCTTCATATTTTCAACAGTTGCAGGCATTTCATTATGAGACTGTTTCCTAGTTGACTTAATCAGTCCCATATGAATGAGCACTGTGTGTTAGTTGCTCGGTCATGTCCAACTCTTTGTGACTCCATGGATTATAGCCTGTCAGGTTCTTCTATCTATGGGGTTCTCCAGGCAAGAATGCTGGAGTGGGTTGCCATGCCTATCTCCAGAGAATCTTCCTAACCCAGGGATTGAACCCAGGTCTCCTGCATTTTAGGCAGATTCTTTACAATTTGAGCTACCCAGGAAGCCTATGAACACTGAGTTGCTACCAATTCTTTGACTTAAAAATAAAAAAAATCAACGAATAAACTCTCAAATATATTTTAATTATATGCCATAATATCTGAAAGATGTACTCTAAGAAGTGGGGTTAGACAAATATATTTGTAATATTAAGAAAAATTGGTAAGATTATTTGAAGATTTTCTATGAGTTATTAACTGTTCACTAAATTATTAACTAAAGCACAAATGTAGCAGCATCCCTCTGGCCAGCACCTACAACTCCTCTGTTAGTATCTTTCAGATGGAACCAGAAGTTTATACATTATTTGGCCTCATCGGTTATACTTTATTTGATCTCATATATTATGAGTCTTTCCTTGAAAAGCAGCTAAAATTTCTGAAAATTTCCTTCTGTTCATTTGTCTGAAGTGAAACTTTTCTAAACTATTAATATATTTTCTTCAGGGAATAGTTCATAAGAAACAGAGTATTCTTCATATTCTGGTCACATAGGAACTCAGGCATAAATAAGAACTCTCTAAATTAGGTGTTTAGGGACTTGTTTTTAGCAGAAATTAGAATATCTTTGCTTACATATAAAATGACACATGAAAATCTGTTAACTTAGTTTATATTGTCAATTTTAAAGTCATTTTCCCTAGGTAATGATGAGTTCCTTTCAAAATATCACAAATTCTGACTAAATAGGGTTCAAATTAATAATTTCTATTCAAGGAACAGTCAGATGATATACCGCCTACACTATACCCACAATGACTTCTGAAGTACATCTTCAATTTATAAATTATATTGCATAAGATTCCAAGGGAGGACTAACTTTTATTTGAAATGGTGACCATTTTTTTGCATCTAATAATGCTCGGATATTTTATTTATTTTTATTCCCTATATTTTCCACACAGTGAATTTCTGCTGATATGTTTGCAAACAGAACAAAAATAATTTACAAGATATTAATTATAATTAAAAAAAATAAATCCTCTTCATATTGCAACTCAAGAAATTAGACTTCTTCAACCTTGCTGCTCAATGATACTTCAATAATTTTGTTTAAGAGAGTGACATTTACATCCCAGGTATCCATGTTCTAAACAGCAGGATGGGGATCCATTGAAAATAAAAAAGTAAAACTTATGCCAGTGTTCTCTTAAGAAAGTTTTCTGGAATCGGCTACGTGATAAGTTTCACCTCCTTCCCATTGACCGGAACTTAATCTTTCGGCCATGCTAACAGAAAGGGAGGCTGGAAAATGTAAGTTTGTTGCTGAGTAGCCATTTTCCAAGATGAATATAAATATAATTGACTAAAGAGCCAAACAAGCCTAAATAATACCAGTTTATATTCCAAAATAATATGTTGTCTGACTAGAAGTCTCCGAAGTTCTGGCAAAACAGGGAAGGAAAATAAAAAGTGAAAACATTAAGAAGAGAGAAACTCACAAGAGCATCAAAAATTAGCATGTCTAGTTGGGCAAATTCTTAGAGTCCACAAAGACATTCTATTAACAAAAGAGCTTCACTGGAAGACAACAGGGCATGTTTAAACACATTTTTTTGGTTGTTTGTTTCCTGCCACCTGGAACTATTCAGGAAAACTTGCCATCATTAAATGAAATTTTGAGTATTTAGGTTCTGCTTTTGGATCTCCAAACTTTCAGACTACAGTTTCCACCAAAATCAAAGTTATGGACCTGCCGATGGCACAATGTGAACAGGGAAATGAAATTCTCGAAGTCCTATAGGATTCAGTGAAAGCCTTGCTGGGTCTCCATGGTAGGGACTGCTGCCTTTCTGTATGTGTGTGTGTGTGTGTTTGCTAAGACAGTGGTTTTGTTTATTAACTTCATGTGGTCATGGAACTACTCAGTGGGAAAAGGAAAAAAGTCTACTTTAGATCAGTAAAAATCTTTATCTTTAATGATAGATACTGTTAATTAGACCAGAAGCTGTGCATATCAGCTGATTTTCCACTTAAGTATCTAAGAGATTTTATTATTCATCTATTAAAGAATACATTGAGCTTTTTTCCCCTTAGCACTAGGTACACAGTGATGATCAAAACAGTTGTGGTCCTCGCTCAGGTAAAAGATGTCATCTATTTGTTGGTCAAGAGATAATTTACCTACACTTTCCCTTTCATTACTTTATACATTGGCAAACTCCCAAACTAAATAAAATGTTCTTAGTTTGAAAGAGTACCTTATACATGAAGATACAGAAACAGATGCATGAGGATATAGATACAGGGAAATCTTTTGATATATTTTTCTAAAAACCTAAGGAGAAAATTGTAGAAAGCTGTATGATGATCTCACTAGGATGGATGAAAAACTATTGAAAGCAATAAAGAGAAAGTGGATTAGAAATCACTTTCAATCTAAAGTGGAGAAATTTGCTTGATATCAGGAAAGTATTTAAGACAATTCAAAATTCACTAAATACAGAAAATGTAAATCAGGAATTATGGGCTATAATTAACTGCAGAATATAAAACAAATATGTGTAGGTTAAATTATGAAATTTTCTACAGAAATAGAGAAATATTAGGAAAATGATTAGGCAAGAGATACACACAATGAAGACAAAGACAGCAAAGTCAATATAGACTTACATATGCCTAAAGTAGACTTAAGGGTTTATTTTATTGGGGACAAAGTTAATAAAAAAGACATGATTGTCATTATTTGTAGACTGCATTACTTGATATGATGAAGCAAGAACAAATAGTGCTAGTAGATAATTTAAAATCCTATCAATCAAAATATGATACATCCTGTAGTTTTGTGTTTAGAATATGTTGTACCAGAGCAAGTGCATCATGTTGATAAAATGGCTTTTATCAAGCTTTAATTCCAGAGGCATTTGTGTCTTCTGTAGTGGTTGGCTCAAAAAGAACCAATATTCATAGATTTAATTATGGACATAAGTTTGAGTAAACTCAAGGAGACAGTGAAGGACAGGGAAGCCTGGTCTGCTGCAATTTGTGTGGTCGCAAAGAGTCGGACACAACTTTGCGACTGAACAATAGCATATAGTAGGAATTCTGTTAAATCTAGAAATATTGAAGAAAAGTTTGTAATAAATGAAAGGTAAAGATATGCTGTGAATGTTCCCTAAGACTAATGCAAAAGAGCGTAGTTAGGTTACTGGCATCAAAAGTTCCCCTGGAGAAAAATGTATATGAGGCCAAAGTAGTGAGGCCACTAACTGCTCAATGATTCTGGAAGAGCAACTGTCTCTGATAAGGAATTAGTGTATATTCCTCAGTTTCCTTAGGGCTTAGAGAACTACACTTATGTAGGAGTAGGAATCAAGCAGTTGGGAGTAAGAAACAGTCAAAATAGTTAATAGTACTTTGGGGGTTTTGGAGTCTAACGCTGTCAAATAAATTTGAAAAGTTTCATTGCTAACAGACTGAATTAATTATAGTGCAACTCCTGATTAAGGAATCTGTGATCAATTTAAAATTAAATAAGATCGTCATAATTACATGATATGGACATAGAGCTGTATAATTTTAGAATACTTTTAAAATATATGTATATACTTAAAGGCTAAAATAATTGACATAATTCTCACTGTAACACTATTTCTCTGTATCTCACACTGGAATGTAAGTTTCTTAATAGCAGGAGCAATGAAATTCAATTCATCTTTAAATCTGGGTCACTGGACACATTGAAGGTGCTCAAAAAATGTTTAATTGATGAATAGATCTAAGGGTGAATGAAAAGCAACTGAAAGCAGTTATTTACACCATCCATGCCAGTGTGATGGAATTTCTACTTTGAAAGGAATCAGTCATTCCATTTTTGAACCATGTATTGCTTTTCTCTGCATTTTCTAAACCCAGCTTGAATGTCTGGAAGTTCTTGGTTCATGCACTGTTGAAGACTCACTTGGAGAATTTTGAGCATTATTTTGCTGGTATGTGAGATGAGTGAAATTGTATGGTAGTTTGAACATTCTTTGGCATTGCCTTTCTTTGGGATTGGAATGAAAACTGAACTTTTCAGCCCTGTGGTCACTGCTGAGTTTTCCAAATTTGCTGACATATTGAGTGCAGCACTTTCACAGCATCATCATTTAGGATTTGAAACAGCTCAGCTAGAATTCCACTACTTCCACTAGTTTGGTTTGTAGTGATGCTTCCTAAGACCCACTTGACTTCATATTCCAGGATGTCTGGATCTAGGTAAGTGATCACACATATCATGAATTATGTGGGTCATGAAGATCTTTTTAGTATAGTTCTTCTGTGTATTCTTGCCACCTTCTGCTTCTGTTAGCTCCATACAGTCTCTGTCCTTTATTGTGCCCATCTTTGCATATGATATACCCTTGGTATCTCTAATTTTCTTGAATAGATCGCAGGCCTTTCCCATTCTACTATTTTCCTCTATTTCTTTGCATTGATCACTTAAAGGCTTTCTTATCTCTCCTTCTGATTCTTTGAAACACTGCATTCAGATGGGTGTATCTTTCCTTTTCTCCCTTGCCTTTCCCTTCTTTTCTTTCCTCAACTATTTGTAAGACCTCCTCAGCCAACCATTTTGCCTTTTTGCATTTCTTTTTCTTGGGGATGATCTTGATCATTGCTTTCTGTACGATGTTACAAACCTCCATCCGTAGGTCTGCAGGCACTCTGTCTATTAGACCTAATCCCTTGAAGCTATTTGTCACTTCCACTGTATAATCATAAGGGATTTAATTTAGGTCATACCTGAATGGCCTTGTGGTTTTCCCTATTTTCTTCAATTTAACTCTGAATTTTGTAATGAGTTCATGAGACATGGTCAGCTCCTAGTCTTGTTTTTGCTGACTATATACAGCATCTCCATCTTTGGCTGCAAAGAATATAATCAATTTGATTTTGGTATTGACTATCTGGTGATGTTCACGTGTAGAGTTGTCTCTTGTGTTTTTGGAAGAGAGTGTTTGTTATGACTAGTGGGTTCTCTTGGCAAAACTCTGCTAGCTTTTGCACTGTTTGATTTTGTACTCCAAGGTCAAACTTGCCTGTTACTCCAGGTATCTCTTGACTTCCTAATTTTGCATTCCAGTCCCCTATGATGAAAAGGACATCTTTTATTGGTGTTCATTATAGAAGGTTGTGTAGATCATCACAGAACTGTTCAACTTCAGCTTTTCAGCATTACTGCTCAGGGCATAGACTTAGATTACTGTGATATTGAATGCCCGTCCTTGGAAATGAACAGAGAAAGCAAGAGAGTTCCAGAAAAATATCTATGTCTGCTTTATTGACTACTCCAAAGCCTTTTGACTGTGCAGATAATGACAAACTGTGGAAAATTCTTAAAGAGATGGGAATACCAGACCACATTACCTGAGAAACCTGTATGCAAGTCAATAGGCAACAGTTACAACTAGACATGGAACAATGGACTGATTCTAAATTGGAAAAGGAGTACGTGAAGGCTGTATATTGTCACCCTGCTTATTTAACTTATATACAGAGTACATAATGAGAAATGCCTGCCTGGATGAAGCACAAATTGGAATCAAGCCTGTTTGGAGAAATGTCAATAACCTCAGGTATGCAGATGACACCACCCTTATGGCAGGAAGCAAAGAGAAACTAAAGACCCACTTGATGAAAGGGAAAGAAGAGAGTGAAAAAGCTGGCTTAAAACAGAACATTAAAAAAAACTAAGACCATGGCATCTGGTCCTATCACTTCATGGGAAATAGATGGGGAAACAATGGAAACAGTGGCAGACTTTATTTTTTGGGGAGCTCCAAAATCACTGCAGATGGTGGCTGCAGCCATGAAATTACAAGATGCTTGCTCTTTGGAAGGAAAGCTATGACCAAACTAGACAGCATATTAAAAAGCAGAGACATTACTTTGCTGACAAATGTCCATCAAGTCAAAGTATGGTTTTTCCAGTAGTCATGTATGGATGTAAGAGTTTACCTTAAAGAAAGCTGAGCACTGAAGAATTGATGCTTTTTTGAACTGTGGTGTTAGAGAAGACTCTTGAGAGTCCCTTGGACTGCAAGG
The DNA here is from genome assembly GCF_001704415.2 of Capra hircus. Classification (NCBI taxonomy): domain Eukaryota; kingdom Metazoa; phylum Chordata; class Mammalia; order Artiodactyla; family Bovidae; genus Capra; species Capra hircus. The sequence continues at coordinate 63,163,033 of NC_030813.1, read as the reverse complement.
AGATCCAACCAGTCCATCCTAAAGGAAATCAGTCCTGAATATCATTGGAAGGACTGATGCTGAAGCTGAAGCTCCAATACTATGGCTACCTGACGTGAAGAACTGACTCACTGTTTCCAAGACTCTTGATCCAAGACCTTGTCTTAAATCCAATCAAATATGGTCAAATCTCAGTATATTTTCTGAGTGGTCATGTATGGATGTGAGAGTTGGACTGTGAAGAAAGCTGAGCACCGAAGAAGTGATGCTTTTGAACTGTGGTGTTGGAGAAGACTCTTGAGAGTCCCTTGGACTGCAAGGAAATCCAACCTGTCCATTCTGAAGGAGATCAGCCCTGGGATTTCTTTGGAAAGAATGATGCTGAAGCTGAAACTCCAGTACTTTGGCCACCTCATGCGAAGAGTTGACTCATAGGAAAAGATTCTGATGCTGGGAGGGATTGGGGGCAGGAGGAGAAGGGGACGACTGAGGATGAGATGGCTGGATGGCATCACCGACTCGATGGAAGTGAGTCTGAGTGAACTCTGGGAGATGGTGATGGACAGGGAGGCCTGGCATGCTGTGGTTCATGGGGTTGCAAAGAGTTGGACGCAACTGAGCAGCTGAACTGAACTGAACTGAGGGGCACATTTTGGGCTTTCCTACAGCTCAGCTGGTAAAGAATCTACCTGCAATGCAGGAGACCCCAGTTCAATTCCTGGGCCAGGAAGATCCCCTGGAGAGGGGATAGGCTACCCATTCCAGTATTTTTGGGTTTCCCTGGTGGCTCAGACAGTAAAGAAGCCACCTACAATGCAGGAGACTTGGGTTCAATCCCTGGTTTGGGAAGATCCCCTGGAGGAAGGCATGGCAACCCACTCCTGGAGAATCCCCGTGGAGAGAGGAGCCTGGTGGCTACAGTCCACAGGGTCACAAAGAGTTGGACACAACTGAGCAGCTAAGCACAGCACAGCACGGGGAACAAAATGCAAACCATCACTTGTAAACTTTTTATTATCTTATCCCAAACCTACTAACCTAAGTGAATTCATAGCCAGCATCTCCTTCTAATTGGAGCTCCTCTCAATGTCTATTTGTTTTGAATTTTCACATCTTTCTCCCTTATTAAGACACTGATACTTAAAATGTTTCTCATTTCTCTATTTTATCTTCAGTTTGTCTCTCCCAATTAGCTTATTCCAGCAGTATTTTCATTTTTTTGGGTTCTCTTTATTTGAAATAGAACAAATTTTTTTTTACTTTATGTACATTATCTACCATTTTTAAGGAGCTATACTCACTGTAATCCTAATATAATAAGAATTTCACACTTCCTTCCTTAATATCTCTACTAAATCTGCTCCTATTCAGCATATTAATTTCCTGGCTATTGAATTCAAAATACACCTCACTCAACATTCTCTGAACACATAGCTTCCCATTTTTTTCATTCTTCAAATATTATATTTCCTTGGATTCTTTGACATGAGACTTTTAAATTACATTTATCTCACTAATATCAAGCCCTGTGAAGATAGAAAACTTAGTCTTTCTTGACCATTACACTTGACACAGCTCCTCGTGCATATCAAGCACTGTACAAATATCTATTGAATTCTAGCTTAATGCGTGGGGCTTCCCTGGTGGCTCAGAAGGTAAAGCGTCTGCCTGCAATGCAGGAGACCCAGGTTCAATGCCTGGGTTGGGAAGATCCCCTGGAGGAGGAAATGGCAACCCACTCCAATACTCTTGTCTGGAAAACCTCCATGGTAAGGAGCCTGGTAGGCTACAGTCCATGGGTTAGCCAAGAGTCAGACAAGGCTGAGTGCCTTCAGTTTCACTTTCACTTTCAAAGTTTAATGTATACCTCTTCATAGGTTAAGTTGTATTAGAAATTCCTATAGGAGTACTTCCAAATCACCACTTAACAATGGCGTGGACTTTAAAATAATCATGGAAAAATGATCAAACAGGAAGTCTTCTTGATGGGACACTTACACAACTCCTTTCCCTTTGGGAAAGGAAGGAGCAGCATAGCCTATGGCGATCTTTAATATCCATCTATCTGTACTCCTTTCTCTCTCTCTCTGGCAAACAAACTAATACTAAGAATTGCAGCAGATATTCTGCAATCAGAAAGTGATTAAATCTTGACTGCCTCTAATGTGCTAGACTCTTTGTTGCTAGAATCGAAAAAAAGAAGTAAGAATTCTCACAAGGCATTTATAATATAGAGTGAGATACAGTTAATGGACATAAAAACAAATACAATGTAAGATATTGACAGATAATGATTGTTAAGAAGAAGATTAAATACAGTGTTGACAGTGATACTTCGAATAGGTAGCCAGGGAAGGCTCTGTGAGAAGGAATCATTTAAACTGAGTCTGGATTAGGAAATGGAGGCATTTTCTAGAAAGAGCTTGAAAAACAGGAAACTCAAATTCATAGATCCTGAGATGGCAACATGCTTTTCATGATTAAATAGAGGAAAACAGGAAAAAAAAATTTAAAAATCCAATAAAGTTACTGATGCATAATGGCTGATGGGAGGAAAGGAGGAAGAATTTAGAGAGGCTATCAGAGGCCAGATACAGCTCAGGCCATTGTTATGGAGTTGGATTTTATTTAAAGAGTAATAGGAAAACTTGTGAGGGTGTTCAGTGAAATTGTCAAGCTCTGATTTATATTTTAAAACCATCATGCTGGCTCACATTTGAAGAGACAAGGAGATCAAATGAGGGGCTATTTTTATGTTAGATGTCAAAGAGGATGGTAACTTGAACTATAAAATTAGTAACTGAAATTTTGAGACATAAATGCATTTTGAAGATATAAATAGTATGATTTGCTGATATACTGGAAACAATAGAGAAACCATTGTGAGAAAAGTATAAAAATCAAATATAAATCATCTAAGTGAATAATGGTATCATTTACTGAGTCACAGAAGAATTAAGTGAAAATTATTTAAATGAGAAAAGGTTAAGACTTCTGTATCCCTCATGTTTAATTAAAGATGATTATTAAGCAACAGCATTAAGCATAAAAATTAATTTAAATTAAATAAAATAACTAAACTACATAATTATAGTATACATGTTTTAGGAGCTTAAGACTCAAGGTAGAGGTCAGAATGGAGATAAAATCTTAGAATCATATTTGAAACTGCTGAATGGGATAAAATAATTTAGAATGCACAAAATGAAATATAAAACAGATTCAATACATAGATAGAACATTACAGATAATATCCTGGTTATCATAATAGTTAGAGCCCTAGTAGGGACAAGGAGACAATAGTAAAAGCCATGTATATAAGAAGGAACCCAATGGAAAAAGAGACATTTCATAAGAATGTGATACCTGGAATTCCAGAGAAGAAAATGTTTAAACCAGGGAATTATCTGTGCCAAATGTTGAAGAGTAAGATGAGCCAGAGAATTGAATATTGGCTTTTGCAAGGGGTTATAGGATCCAGAACCACAGCAACAGCAAAAGCAGAAACAACTCTTGCATTGTTGCAAGTGGGAAAACAGAGTATGTGATTCAGGTATCAATGACTTGTTGGGATTCATACTGAGAAAAGGACATCTCACCTGATATTTACATCTTTCTATGAAATATAGAAAATATTACTTGGGATTCAGGAGAACAGGAAGTGATGGAGGGTTAAGAATGAGATTGTGTAAACAGTAGTGATGAAAAGAAACGTGTTAATCACTCAGTCCTGTGCCACTCTCTGTGACCCCATGGATTGGAGCCCACCAGCCTTCTCTGTCCATGGAATTCTCCAGGCAAGAAAACTGGAGTGGGTTGCCTCTCCTTTCTCCAGGGGATCTTCCTGACTCAGGGATCGAACCCAGGTTTCCTGCATTGCAGGCAGTTTCTTTACCATCTGAGCCACATGGCTGTAGTCATAGGCTATGGGAAAATAAAGTTTTAAGGAAAGGATGGTAATATTTTCTGTTAATGTTGTTTTCAGTCAAAACTTTTGGATATTTCTCTACAGCAACTATTGGCTAAACAGAAATGAGATCCTGGCTTTAACTAGGATTGGAATTTTGTCAGGTGATAAAGAAAAAGGAGAAATAAGCAAAGAGTTCTAGGTTTGCAAAGGAACGAACAGAGTACAGCACCATCGAATTTGGGATGGATTTAGAGGGAACTGAGAACATGAGACTGTAGTGTCTACTGTAAGAGTCATTATGTTTATAATTATCAGAGGGGAATAGCAATACAGTGAGATGAAGGATGGGGATGAAGTTAGAAAAAGGGCAAGTTTAGAAATGGATCAAGTTTAAGTTTAGAAGTGATGTAGTTATGGAGGTTAACACTGAGATTAGGTAGGTGGTTAACTGAGGAGATCAAGAAACTATGACTTATACTAAATGGATCTTCAATGGATCTCAATGTTTAAATCATCATGGATGTAGATCTTAATAGTAGGGCAGTAGAGGGAGGGTTTCAATGATCTAGGTGTGGAAATCCTTATTGAAGGATGGAGAATGACTGGAAAGACAGAAGGCAAAAATAGTCAGAAAAGAGGTAGCTTTATTTATGTTGGGCTATGAAATCATCAACTAAATTTCTGTCTCATCATAAAAATTGTGAGTCTGAAATTTTCAGAGAAGGATGGATGCCTAGCCTGGTAACTGCTATTAGTTTTGATTATATTCTTTGCAGCCAAAGATGGAGAAGCTGTATACAGTCAGCAAAAACAAGACTGGGAGCTGACTATGGCTCAGATCATGAACTCCTTATTGCCAAATTCAAACTTAAATTGAAGAAAGTAGGAAAAACCACTAGACCATTTAGGTATGACCTAAATTAAATCCCTTATGGCTATACAGTGGAAGTGAGAAATATATTTAAGGGACTAGATCTGATAGATAGAGTGCCTGATGAACTACGGATGGAGGTTTGTGACATTGTACAAGAGACAAGGATCAAGACCATCCCCATGGAAAAGAAATGCAAAAAAGCAAAATGGCTGTCTGAGGAGGCCTTACAAATAGCTGTGAAAAGAAGAGAAGCAAAAAGCAAAGGAGAAAAGGAAAGATATAAGCATCTGAATGCAGAGTTCCAAAGAATAGTAAGAAGAGATAAGAAAGCCTTCCTCAGTGATCAATGCAAAGAAATAGAGGAAAGCAACAGAATGGGAAAGACTAGAGATCTCTTCAAGAAAATTAGAGATACCAAGGGAATATTTCATGTAAAGATGGGCTGAGAAAAGGACAGAAATGGTATGGACCTAACAGAAGCAGAAGATATTAAGAAGAGGTGGCAAGAATACACAGAAGAATTGTACAAAAAAGATCTTCACAACCCAGATAATCATGATGGTGTGATCACTAACCTAGAGCTAGATATCCTGGAATGTGAAGTCAAGTGGGCCTTAGAAGCATCACTATGAACAAAGCTAGTAGAGATGATCGAATTCTGGTTGAGCTATTTCAAATCCTGAAAGATAATGCTGTGAAAGTGGCACTCAATATGCCAGCAGCAGTGGCCACAGGACTGGAAAATGTCAGTTTTCATTCCAATCCCTAAGAAAGTCAGTGCCAAAGAATTCTCAAACTACCACACAGTTGCACTCATCTCACATGCTAGTAAAGTAATGCTCAAAATTCTCCAAGCCAGGCTTCAGCAATATGTGAACCGTGAACTTCCAGATGTTCAAGCTGATTTTAGAAAAGGCAGAGGAACCAGAGATCAAATTACCAACATCTGCTGGATCATGGGAAAAGCAAGACAGTTCCAGAAAAACATCTATTTCTGCTTTATTGACTATGCCAAAGCTTTGACTGTGTGGATCACAATAAACTGTGGAAAATTCTGAAAGAGATGGGGATAGTAGACCACCTGACCTGCCTCTTGAGAAACCTGTATGCAGGTCAGGAAGCAACAGTTAGAACTGGACATGGAACAACAGACTGGTTCCAAATAGGAAAAGGAGTATGTCAAGGCTGTATATTGTCACCCTGCTTATTTAACTTCTATGCAGAGTACATCATGAGAAATGCTGGGCTGGAGGAAGCACAAGCTGGAATCAAGATTGCTGGCAGAAATATCAATAACCTCAGATATGCAGATGACACCACCCTTATGGCAGAAAGTGAAGAGGAATTAAAAAGCCTCTTAATGAAAGTGAAAGAGGAGAGTAAAAAGTTGGCTTAAAGCTCAACATTCAGAAAACGAAGATCATGGCATCTGGTCCCATCACTTCATGGGAAATAGATGGGGAAACAGTGGAAACAGTGTCAGACTTTATTTTTCTGGGCTCCAAAATCACTGCAGATGGTGATTGCAGCCATGAAATTAAAAGATGCTTACTCCTTGGAAGGAAAGTTATGCCCAACCTAGATAGCATATTCAAAAGCAGAGACGTTACTTTGCCAACAGTCTGTCTAGTTAAGGCTGTGGTTTTTCCAGTGGTCATGTATGGATGTGAGAGTTGGACTGTGAAGAAAGCTGAGCGCCAAAGAATTGATGCTTTTGAAGTGTGGTGTTGGAGAAGACTCTTGAGAGTCCCTTGGACTACAAAGAGATCCAACCAGTCCATTCTGAAGGAGATCAGCCCTGGGATTTCTTTGGAAGGAATGATGCTGGAGCTGAAACTCCAATACTTTGGCCACCTCATGGGAAGAGTTGACTCATTGGAAAAGACTCTGATGCTGGGAGGGATTGAGGGCAGGAGGAGAAGGGAATGACAGAGGATGAGATAGCTGGATGGCATCACCGACTCGATGGACGTGAGTTTGAGTGAACTCCAGGTGTTGGTGATGGACAGGGAGGCCTGGCGTGCTGCGATTCATGGGGTCGCAAAGAGTCAGACACAACTGAGTGACTGAACTGTACTGAATGATATATTTTAATAATGTATATATAGAATTTCAGACAAAGGGAAGTAAGCAGTTAACTATTTTAAAAGTACAACTATAAGCAAATATTGGAAACGCTTAAGAATTCAGACTCTACTTTCTTGATGTTCTCTTGTTAACTGATTATTATGCAAGTGTTACTTTCATTCAGCCTTGACTAAAAGCTCTCTAAAGGATATAAAGGTACCTGTTTATCTTAGTGGACTCCCCTGGTCGCTCATATGGTAAAGAGTATGCCTGCAGTGGGGGAGACTTGCATTTGATCCCTGGGTCAGGAAGATCCTGGAGAAGGGAATGGCAATCCACTCCAGTATTCTTGCCTGGAGAATCCTGTGGACAGAGGAGCCTGGTGGGCTATAGTCCATGGCATTGCAGAGTCCAACATGACAGCATGAAATGCCAAAATATATCTTTAATAGTTGAGAAAGTTTCAGTGCCTGAAATTATGAATCTGAGCATGAATTCATTTATACATCATAGTGAATCTGAATCAATATAACTTCAGAAATTCTATTTCTCAAATTATATTTGCTGTATTTAAAAAATCATTTTAGAAAAACTAAAAAAAACTCTAGATTATTGACACTCCTGTTAATATTTTTTAAGGGATTATATTGCCTTTGAGTGGTCATGTATGGATGTGAGAGTTGGACTGTGAAGAAAGCTGAGCACCGAAGAATTGATGCTTTTGAACTGTGGTGTTGGAGAAGACTCTTGAGAGTCCCTTGGACTGCAAGGAGATCCAACCAGTCCATTCTGAAGGAGATCAGCCCTGGGATTTCTTTGGAGGGAATGATGCTGAGGCTGAAACTCCAATACTTTGGCCACCTCATGCGAAGAGTTGACTCATTGGAAAAGAGTCTAATGCTGGGAGGGATTGGGGGCAGGAGGAGAAGGGGACAACAGAGGATGAGATGGCTGGATGGCATCACTGACTTGATGGATGTGAGTCTGGGTGAACTCCAGGAGTTGGTGATGGACAGGGAGGCCTGGCATGCTGCGATTCATGGGGATGCAAAGAGTCGGACACGACTGAGTGACTGAACTGAACTGAACTGATTGCCTTTGAAAACAGAGGCTTTCAGAAGACAAGAGCCTTTTAAAAAGTTGTGCCAACTTCCTAAATTTCAAGTTCATTCTATTAAAATGTACCAATCACAGCACATAATGATGAAAAGTAATTTTCAGCTAATCTTAGAACATTCTTTTTGAAGCAGTCTAAGTATCAAGATATTGTTATATTTTACTAGGTCAACAGAGTAGCTTTAATTTTTATTCTGAAAAATGATAGTGGTACCAGTGTGATGCTATTGGTATGTAAGTGAGAAATGCTAATGTAACTGTTGTGGAAGAAAGTGGAAAAATAGATCAGAGCAGGCAATCTCATTTCGTATTAAGATACAGAGACTGTCTTCAGTTTGGTTTTGTTGATATGGTCAAAAAGTTTTATTTCTAAAATGTTTTCATATGTTCAATTTTAATGCATGGTTTTCATTCCTGATTTTATCTATCCTTAGACTTCTCATTTGAATTGATACCATAGTAACACCTTATATTGTTGCAACTGTCTTTCTTAGTGAATTCCATTTTTCATTGGAGTGTGTTCAAAATTCTGCTTTGTTAAAAATTATTGGTTCATTTTTCTTTAATTGTTTGAATTTGAAGAGAATGAAAATCTGAAATCTTTTGCCCAGAGAGTTAATTTATCATTTTAATTATAAAGTTGATGTGACTAAAACAAGAGCTTTCCAAAAATAACTGGATTATTTCATTGAAAATAAAAATTAATTTATCTCATTATTAAGCCTGGTTTCTTGATTATGCTCACTTATTAATCCATACAATGTGTCAAGCAAGAATTTTACTAAACATGGCACATATTAGAGAATGTGTTCTTTGTGGTTCCTGTAAACCAAGACAAAAAATTTATGTTAACCACTAATAGCATATGTTAGAAACTGTGTTGCAAACTAGAGAAAAAATGTCATGAGTATACATCAGAGTAATTTGAAAGTAATTTGTGTTCATCAAGAGAAAACAGTAAATTTAGGCAAATTAGGACATTTCTGTATTAAAAAACAATTGTTTATCCAGTTTATAAGAATGTCTCAGAAACACTGAAGTGATTACTCCAAATTACTGAATTTAAAGTACTACTCAGAAAGCAAGTAATTCAAATGGAGAATGTACTACATGTTACATACCTCTTTAAGGGTAGCTGATCTATAATATTATATTAGTTCCAAGTGCATAACAGACAAGTGGTTCAATATTTTCATGATTATGCTCCATTTAAAGTTATTACAGAATGATGAGTGCTGTACACTATATTCATGTTGCTTATCTTTTTTTACATAGCAGTTTGTATTTCTTAATCCTGTATCCCTGTTTTGTCCTCTCCTCTTCCCTCTTCCTACTGTTAATCACTAATTCCTACTTTATGCTTGTAAATCTGCTTCCAGATTCAAAACAAATAAAATTTGTTTTATTTTTTTCAGATTCCACATAGAGATGATAACATCGAGTATCTGTTTTTCTCCTGTCTGACTTTACTAAGCGTTTTACTCTCTATGTCCATCCACATTGTTGCAAATGGCAGGTTTTTTTATGGCTGAGTAATATTCATATATATATACATGAATATTATTGAATAGACTTCCTACTGCTGGTTCAGGTCATCCACCCTCTTGGTTAAATTTATTTCTATATTTTATTCTTTTTGATGCAGTATTAAACAGGACTGTTTTCTTGTTTTCTCTTTTTGATAGCTCATTACTAGCAAGTAGAAAAGCAACAGATTTCTGTATATTAATCTCATATCCTATAACTTTACTGAATTCATTTATTAATGCTATTCGTTTTTTGTTTGATTGGTTTCTTTTTTTTTTTTTTTTTCCAGTGAAGGCTTTGGGGTTTTCTATGCACAGGATCATGCCATCTACAAATAGTGACAGTTTTATTTCTTCTCTTCCAATTTGGATGACTTGTAACTATTTTTGTTATCTGATTGCTGTGGCTAGTATACCCAGTACTATGTTAAATGTAAGTGGTGAGAGTGGGCATCCTTGTCTTGTTCCTGATTTTAGAACAAAGGCTTTCAACCGTTCATCACTGAGTATGATGTTAGCTGTGAGTTTGTCATCAGTTCAGTTCAGTCGCTCAGTCGTGTCCGACTCTTTGTGACCCCATGAACTGCAGCACTCCAGGCCTGCTTGTCCATCACCAACTCCCAGAATCCACTCAAACTCATGTCCATTGAGTCAGTGATGCCATCCAACCATCTCATCCGCTGTCGTCCCCTTCTCCTCCTGCCCTCAATCTTTCCCAGCATCAGGGTCTTTTCAAATGAGTCAGCTCTTTGCATCATGTGGCCAAAGTATTGGAGTTTCAGCTTCAACACCAGTCCTTCCAATGAATATTCAGGACTGATTTCCTTTTGGATGGACTGGTTAGATCTCCTTGCAGACCTCTGATATTTTTAGATTTAATAAAATTGTTATATTTTACCAATTTTATAAATCATACATCTCAAAAAGAATAAGTAATTCTGCCCAAAGGAGTGAATATCCATTACCTGAAACAAGTAATTTGAGGATGAGTGTAATACTCATGGAAATCTTAGTAGTGCGAATAAACCTCAAAATACAAAATCACACAAAAAGCATATGCAAATACAGGTAGATAAAGAATTAAATATTTCCAGGATAACATTTCATATTTATTTACATAAAGCATTAGGTTAGCCTGCCTATCTGAGCTATGTGATATGTTGATCAGGCCCCTACCCTACTCTGCACCCTACCTCTAATTCTACCTACTGCATTCAATCACCTGAGGCAGAGGTAAATGAAATGAATGAATGAAGCTAATGCTTTTTCTCTCTGCCTCTATGTTCTTTATCCAAATCCAAGAGAGCTACCTCAGAACAACATTCACTGATGCTTATTTCTTGACTTCTTTGAACTCACTGGGGTTTTGATTTTCAAATTTCTTAATTTATAATATTACACTTTATTTAAATAAATTCTCATTATTTACAGATTCCATATTTCCAAATTTTCCAACTTTCTAGTATCTATTTATAATCCCCCTGTTAACCTTAAACATCCTTTTGTGATCATTTGCAAACATGAGTAAAGTAGTGAAAAGTTTGACTTTTCTGATGCTCATGTTTCCAGATGAATTTGAACAAGGCAATACTTTGCTTTGTTTTTAACTCTGAGAATGAAAACTCTTTTTGTGCTCTAGTTAATGCTGTAATTTATACTTTTTTGTGCTTCTTGGCTGATTGTGTTGTTTAAAATGGCCTGCAAGCATAGTGCTGAAGTACTATCTAAAAGTTAAAAAAAAGTCTATGATAAGACATCCAGAGAAAATACGTTCATTAGATAAGCTTCATTTTGGGTTTGAGCTGCCTTGCTGCAGACTGTGAGTCAATAAATTAGAAATACATATTAAATAAGATGTCTTTAAACAGAAATACACACAAAACAAAATTATATTTTGATTGACAAAAGTGTGACTAAAGCCTCTCAGAACCTAACTATGTATTTCCCCTAGAAACAGTGGGTATTTACTAATTCAGCGTTCATGGTGACTATATAGAACATAACTAGCATAAATAATGAGAAACAACTCTACATTGTTTTATATATGACTATTAATGAATAATTCTCTTTATTTTTTAATTCTTTTAAAAATTTAAAATTATTAGTGCTTACATTTTTGTCTACTGTCAGATATTTTAATGACTTACTGTATTCTGTTTTTACTGTGGTTTATTTTCATTTTTGTAAATGTTTATTTTTATAATTGAATGTCTATCTGTCTTAAATTATTCAGTCAGTGGAAACCTGTCAAAGTTTTGAACTGTTCAGTGTGTGTAGGTAGGAATAGAACCCATTGATTTTCTTGGGTACCAGTGTTCCTTGGGGGGCAAAAAATTAGCCTCGTTCGAAAATCAGTTTCTCTGAATAAGTTAAATTTAATGGAATTGAGAAGTAGAAGATAAATCCTAAAGGAAAGTAGATTACTGAGCAATGGAATTCATAATACAGAAGCTGCCAAGATGAGCAAAGGTGTGCCTTAGCTTTAGTATGCTCTTGTTATAGTTGACCAGGGATTGAAACAACAGTACAGACATTTACTAAAATCAATCCCAACTCAATCTTCTGTCAACAAGTGTTCCTATATACTCTACAAAGGAGATGTTTATGCTGTAAAATTGAAAGAACAGTGACTTCAGTTGTCCAGGAAATTCTATGGTGGAATTCTCCTAGTTCCATGTAATGAATTTAGTAAGTGCTAAATTACTAGAGTGAAAAGATGTTCTAGATATCTGTTGCAAAAAACATTATATCCTCTGGAGCTTTCCCTTTTTTTATACCAGCCGTCACTGACATAACCAGCTAAATGAAGGCATTGATCAGTGTCCTAACGGTTCACCTGATGATAGATCACCAAAAGCATTTACCTCCTGATTTAAAAGACTTCCCCTGTTGTTAAAGAAAAACCAGAGCCTGACAAAAAGTGATGAAAACAAAGTTTACTCAGGAACTATTGCTAAAGGGGAAGGAGATATTAGTACTGAACTGGGCTTAATTCTGAAGTCAATTTATACCAAAGGAGAAGGGGTTGGGGTCAGTGGATAAAAAATTGCTAAGAGAAAACACCAAGGGTAAGGAACAATTTTGGCTAACCTGACCTGACAATATCTTTGCTGCAAGCAGGCCACAATAATCAGATATCACCTGAGGCATTTGGGAATTAAGAATATGATCATCAGGACATTAAGGGTGACCAAATATTGAGAGTGGAAAATTCATCCCAAACTGACTTGGCTGGATTCTCGCTCTTGAGGTCAAGTCCCAAGTATAAAACCTAGTTCACAAAGGGCTTAGAGGTGTGTAGGAGATTTCTGGAGATTACGAGTGAAATGACATAGATCAAGACATAAGACATACAAGAGACAGACACACTCTGGCCAGAGGAAAAATAATAACTGCGGTGCAAGCAAGCAAGCTCGCAGTTTATTTTTATATAGCCCCCCTGGGCAGAATTCCAGACTGTATGACCAAACTTGTTCAGTACAGCGCATGTGCATAAATGTTATCCTACAGCAAAAGGGAGTGAAATTCCGGCTTACTGCAGAGTCTGTCCAGAGCCCTTACCACAAGAAGGGAATGTTCCCTTATTTGCAAGGGACCATTAATCTCAAGGCTGTGTCCATCTCCTTGGCAGAACATCCTGTTTGCAAGCAGCACATCACCACTTTCCCTATTGTGGCCGCATTAACCCTTCATCTCCCCCTTTTTTATTTTATTTAAGCCCTCGAGACATTTGTATTGATGTTCAGTAGAGCAAGGTGTAAAGCTGTAGGTGGCCAACCTCCAGCCTCGCCAGCCTCTCTTGCGTCTGTGCCTGTCTTAGGTTGCCCTCCTCTGAGGGTCTTACCCGTCATTGGCTATCCAGCCACCTCTCAGGGGCTAGGCGGAATTTTTCTAGATGATGGGTATCTAGAACTCTTTTTATTTATATGTCTTGGTTAATTTCTTGAAGGGCTCATGTTAAATGGTACAGGTGTTATACAAAACTGAGAAGAATTCCAATTACATTTTAACACAGTTCGTGTAGATAAAACAGGTAATTGATCTCCAAGCCAGGAAATGGTGTGTTGAAGATTGAGCATGTTGGTAGCAAGTTGTGCATCCAAATCTCGCTGTTGCTGCCATAACAAATGAGAATCTTTATGCCAGTCCTGAACAAAATCAGCCATTTGAATTCCTTGGTATAACGCGAGGCCTGTTACCGCCGCTGTTGAGGTTACTGACACAACTGCTAGAATCGAAGCAATGACCACACCAAGCATACGTCGAGATCGATGCCGCAAAGTCTGTACAGCGGTTACTAGATGAGAAACAGCAAAAGAATCTGACCATGATCTAGTCAGATTTATAGGCAACCATACTTCTGTCCGAGCTTTAACAATTACTAAAGAAAAATTGAAGTTACAGGCTCGTCTTTCAAATTCTTTCCACTAAGACCGATTTACACATTGAGTTAGATTACAATAATCACATGACACAGACCCTACAGTATCATTCCAGGTCCAATTCCCGTATAACAATGCAAAAGGACATTTTACACATGCCATTGCGGAATAAGATCTATTAACGTGTAAATTAACATGAAATGGACCGAAGAGTCGCCACTATGCAAAGTATAGTTTCCTGACCAAACAGTGAGATTACCAGAAACTGCCCATAGTTTCCAAATATCCCCCTGAATGTGTGGATATCCTTGCAATTGTAATTGAGGAGGAACAAGTGCAAATTGCTAGCATTTAATTGTTTCATTTCCATTTCCCATCAAAGTGCCATTTGCACGATGCCACCTGAGAGACTGATGCGACCATTTTTCTAAGAATTACCCATGATCTGGACTCCAATCTATAATGATAGATCCAGAATGACTCATGACTTTAAAAGGTCAATGACCTCGGCAACATTCCCATTCTAAAGATTCTAGAGAAGAAGTAAAAAGCTAACATTTTTGAACAAAGGGATCAGCCATTGTTGGTATTGATCAATCTCACTGGGGTCCAAAACATGTAATTATTAACAGAAATGAAAGCATACCCTCATCCCAGATATATTAATAATGCTGGGATCCAGCCTTTCTCTTTATCTTTATACCAAATAGGCGTATTCAAGATCTTCTTGTCTTCTTTTTTCCCTTGAAAATGCAACTCTGCTGCTGATAGATTTCCCTTGCTTCAAATATTCAAAAAATTTAGGGTAAGTAAGGTTTTATTCAAAATGTCTTTAGGTTTCATAAATCTCTCCTGTTCCTCCTTTTATATTTTTTCAAGATATTCACGCAAGGTACGATTAGCTCTTTCAATGATAGCTTGCCCTTGACTATTATAAGGAATACCAAAAGTATGAGTTATATGATATTGGGATAAAAAGTGAGCTAATTTCGCGGATTGGTAGGCAGGTGCATTACCAGTTTTCAATTCAATTGGTAATCCCATAACTGCAAAACAAGATAACAAATGAGTAATAACAGCATCAGTCTTTTCAGAATGTAATGCAGTGGCCCATTGAAAATGTGTACACGTATCTATGGTATGATGCACATATTTTTGTTGTCTGAAAGAAGAAAAGTAAATTACATCCATTTGCCATATTTGATTTGCTTGTTGTCCTCTTACATTGACACCTGGTGAGGTAAATGGTAAAGCAAAAGGTGCACATATGGAACAAGAACGAACAATATTTTGAGCTCGTTTTCGAGTAATAGCATGAGATTTTTGTAACCCTTTGGAGTTGGTATGCTGTAAGAGATGTTCTTGTTTTGCTGCTTCTATAGGATAAAGTAAGGCATCAACTGTAGCATTTCCAAATGATAAGGGTCCAGGAAGGGCAGAATGTGCAAGAATGTGAGTAAATAAAATTAATTCTGAATGCTGCAAGAGCAATTGTTGTACTTGGTAAAACAATTTATCAATAGCTGTTTTAAGGGTCAGTGGAAGGGAGACATGGGGAAGCTGTAGGCAAGAGAGAACAGCATATCAAGAATCTGAAACAATGTTAATAGGAATTTGGGGAAAATCTTGTAAAACTAAATAGATAGGCCACAACTCAGCGGGCTGTACAGAAGAAAATGAGTGGGGAAGAACCTTAGAACTTTCCAGGGTCCAATATCCAGCAGTATTTCTATTTGCATCTGTAAAAATAGTGGGTCCCTTTACTGGAACATCTGAAATTGGGGATTGAGATATCATAGAGTTAGTCCAGAGAAAATAAATCAATTTAGAAGATGGATAATGATTAGAAAATGAACCAGGAAATGAGGCAAGAGAAATTTGCCAGTTTTCATTAAATTGTAAACATCGAGATATTTGAGCAGTTGTTAATTGAGTAACAATCTGGTATGGTTCATATCCTGACAACTGTAAAATGCGATGATGACCTTTCTGTATGAGGAAGCCTAATTTATCCATATATGTAGTCAATTTTTTTTTCTTTTTTGAAAAGCTGTTAGGTAAGAAAACCCATTCTATTAATCCTTTTTCTTAAGCAACTACACCAGATGGAGAATAAGGGGTATGAAATATTATAAACGAAATAGGCTGAGACGCATGTAAGTAAGTCAAAACACCATCATTTAGTCGTTGCTTAACAAATTGAAGTTCCTGCAAAGTCAATGGGGTTAAAGTTCGGGGGCTATCCAGAGTTGTATCTCCCTCTAAAATAGAAAACAAATGTCGTAATTGATAAGTAGGAATCCCAAGTACCGGGCGTAGCCAATTGATATCTCCCAATAACTTTTGAAAATCATTTAAAGTTTTGAGGTGGTCTCTTCTGATTTGCAACTTTTGAGGCCTTATTCTATGTTGTTCCAATATCGTTCCTAAATACGAAATAGGAAAGTCTTTTTGAATTTTTTCTGGGGCTATTTGCAAATTGTATAGTTTTAAAGCCTCCTGTACTTTTAGAAAGAATTCATTACGTTCAGCAATACTAGGAGCTGCTAATAGGAGACCATCCATACAATGATATAGAATATAATTGGGGTATTCTTGATGGAGGGATTGTAAAGAGCAAACTATGAATTCTTGACATAAAGTAGGACTATTTGTCATTCCCTGTGGTAAAACTGTCCATTGATAACGCTTAACAGGCTGAGCATGATTAAGAACAGGAATTGTAAAAGCAAATTTATCTCTATCTTGTAATTGTAGGGGAATGGCAAAAAAACAGTCCTTAAGATCTAGCACCATTAAGGACCAATTCTGAGGAATAAGAGCTGGAGAGGGGAGTCCCAGTTGTAATGCTCCCATAGGTTCAATACGTTTCTTAACTTCTCGTAAATCAGTTAACATTCTCCATTTTCCAGATTTCTTTTTTATAACGAAAACAGGAGAATTCCAGGGAGAGTTAGAGGGCTCTATATGACCAAGTTGGAGTTGTTCTTGTGCTAATTGTTCTAACGCCTCGAGCTTCATTTGTGGTAATGGCCACTACTCAATCCATTTTGGAGTATTAGTTAACCATTTTAATGGGAGTGCTTGAGGAATTTGAGTAGTGGCTACTAGTTTTCTGGGGGAATGGTTACAAAAGCCCCCAAAGGAGGGAGAAGATTTCTTCCCCAAATATTAATAGGTATGTTTACAATATAAAAGGTAAC
The DNA here is from genome assembly GCF_001704415.2 of Capra hircus. Lineage (NCBI taxonomy): Eukaryota > Metazoa > Chordata > Mammalia > Artiodactyla > Bovidae > Capra > Capra hircus. The sequence goes on along the minus strand of NC_030813.1, from coordinate 63,145,976 downwards.
AAATGCTGATTTTCCATTATGGAATTGGCATTGTAAGGGATGGGTGCTCTTCCAGACATCTGTAATAGAGCCCAGTCCTGTCAACATTAGAGGGCTTTTTTCTTTTTTTCCAATCTTGGGGCCATTGTTGAGAAGAAATAACTGAAACATCTGCCCCTGTCTCTAATAGTCCCTCAAAGTTTTTTCTTGTATAATCAAGGAGAGAACAGGGCGAGAATCTTTGATAAGCATTTCCCAAAATATATGTCGTCCAGTACTTCCAAATCCTCCTATTCGTTCATTAGGAAGAGCCAAAAAGAGATGAAGCTCTTCTGATATTAGCAAGGGGCTGTCTCTGACCAAAAGAGTTAACTTAGGGCTCTAGTTACTTAGGGCTCTAGTTGATAAATCTCCTGGGCATGAAAGGAGTGTTTCAAACCCTCTGTTAGCATTCTAGCTTACATGGCAGCTTTATCCAGACTCTTGCAACATTGTTGAGCCTATGCAATGCTTGCTGCCAAGTTCTCATAGCCCTTATCCATTGTGTTCCTGGGAGTGCACATAGTCAGGATGTAGAAGAAGCAAGTAATAGCCTTAGCATTGGCAACATTAAACTTTGAGTTAATAAGTTCTTTCTTTGCTGTAACCTGTTGAATCTTTGCTCCATAAGAATGCAACACTGTACTTTAAGGGTGACACAGGCTAAGAATTTAAGAAGAAACACTTTAAGGAAAAATCATTGTTCTGGTGTTCTGGCGGACCAACCTTTATCAAAAGGAGGTCATGGAATATCAACAGGCCTCCGGAATAGAAGATGATGTACAGAAAATAAGACTTTTGCAGGAAGGAATCTGGTATCGATGAAAGTTATTACTGATGGAATGTTGAGTAGACTCTGCATTTTTCACCTTGCTCTATGTATAACTCAGGGTATAAAAGCCCTGAGAATAATAATAATAAATGGGCCTCGCTCAAAGAATTTGAGCAATATGTTCCCCAGCTAATAATGAAAGTGTGGTAGAAGTAGAAACCATAATTAAAATTTCCCCGACATAGTCGGAGTCTATTACCCCAGGAATTATGGTTAGACCTCTCAAAGCCGCACTGCTATTGCCTAATATTAAGCCAAAGGTGCCTTTAGGCAGTGGTTCAAATACATTTGTTTTTAATTTGTAAATGCCTCCTCCTGGTGACAAAAGAACATTCTCAGCTAGTGGCAAATCAGCAGTAGCACTGCCTGAAGTAGCAGACTGCGAGTCTGAAATCATCATTTGAGGTCCTTTTAATGAGGCATTGACTGGTAACTGTTGCTGGGAGGGAACAGGGTTGGGGTATGCGGGACGGCAGGAGGACAGGGAGGAAAAGTCCCCGATATACGTTTGTATTCAGTATTTGCATTTTCAAATACTTTAAGTTTGTAATAATATCTCTGGAATTTTATCTTTTCCCTAAGTTGCCTTTCCCCAATGAATCTAGCATAGCCAAAATAAAGGGAGATTGAGGACCGTATTGCGCTACTGCAGCTTTAAGATCTTTAACAAATTTATATTCCAAAGGAGTGCATTGAATATTTATCACGTTGTCATCTTGCTGTCTCTGGATGGGAAATAATTGTGGAGGATTGGTAAAACCACTAGGGGGAGCAGGCAAGTCATCATCATGAAGCATAGACAATAGGAGAACCGACAATGTTCCCTGCCCACATTGGGTCGACCAACCTCAGTGGGGAAAAGAGAAGCATAAGGAGGAGCAGAAGGCGCAGATTTCTTCTCCTCCCTACGGGATCTTACCATTCCTGAAATAGATGGGTCATTTCTTTAATCTCTTTACCCCCCTCTGACAAAACCGAAGAAGCCTCTGAATCTGATTTTGAACTATCAGATGTTTCACCATTACCAGAAGGAGGCTTACTTGTATCCTTACCTTCAGGCAATGCAGAAACCCCACCAGCGTTTGGCACATCCTCATAAATTGCCTCTTCCTTCATTGATGCATTAGATTTAGTTTCATTATCAGTAGATAGCAAAGTTAAAGCCTATGTTATAGCATTACATAAAGTCCATAACTTCAAAGGGATCACATTACCCTTCTGATGTTGCTTTCTCAATTCCTTTTGAATTATTTTCCATTCCTTCAAGTTTAACTGTAACTTAGTTTGATATTGAAACCAATGACAATATTGCTTCACCAAGCGAAAGAGCTCACTCAATCGACGAGTTAAGGCCTTAACACCTAGGGAGTGAAGAAGTCCTTTGACTAACTCCATGTATTGTGTCCGTAATGATGATGATGAATTTCCCATGGTTTTATACATAAATTCACGTATTGTGCCCGTAATGAACATTTATCTCTACCTAGCAGGATTTCCCTATGGTTCTTTGAACCACGACTTTTTGAAAGTTCCCTTCTGCTAGGGTGAGGAATTCCTCATGATTATGTACATGAATTCACCTAGCAATTTTTCTTAAAGTTCCCTTCTGCTAGGGTGAGGAATTCCCCATGATTTTCCGAAAGTTCCCTTGCTATGGATTTAAAATCCCCCCGGGGTTTCTTACCTCTTTCGGTTTCACTCGAGCCCCACTTTGGGTGCCAGATGTAGGAGATTTCTGGAGATTACGAGTGAAATGACATAGAACAAGACATAAGACATACAAGAGACAGACACACTCTGGCCAGAGGAAAAATAATAACTGCGGCACAAGCAAGCAAGCTAGCGGTTTATTTTTATATAGCCCCCTGGGCAGAATTCCAGACTGTATGACCAAACTTGTTCAGTACAGTGCATGTGCATAAATGTTATCCTACAGCAAAAGGGAGTGAAATTCCGGCTTACTGCAGAGTCTGTCCGGAGCCCTTACCACAAGAAGGGAATGTTCCCTTATTTGCAAGGGACCATTAATCTCAAGGCTGTGTCCATCTCCTTGGCAGAACATCCTGTTTGCAAGCAGCACATCACCACTTTCCCTATTGTGGCCGCATTAACCCTCCAGAGGTACCTGACTAAAGTTTGCTTAAGGAAAGTGTTTTTATCAATCTATAGTCTGGGGATACAATGGGACCCTGTCTGGACCCCATGTTTTTCAACCCTGAATAACTCTCTGTGGGCTGAAACTCTGACCAATGGAAAGTAAGACTTGATGGTCAGGTTTACCATCCACACCCTCCATCACTGTGGACTGTTCTAAGATATAGTTCATGTGAATAATCTCTAAGAAGAAGATACCAAGTTATTAGAATCAGTCACCCAAGTGGCCGCAGGTTAGTTTCTCTTTTTGTCTGTCATTTTCTTTTTTCTTAGAGCTTCTCTGACAGCTCAGTTGGTAAAGAATCCATCTGCAATGCAGGAGCCCCCAGTCAATCCCCAGGTTAGGAAGATCCCCTGGAGAAGGGAACGGCTACCTACTCCAGTATTGTGGCCTGGAGACTTCCATGGACTGTATAGTCAATGGGGTTGCAAAAAGTTGAATACAACTGAGCGACTTGCACTGAATTTACTTCTTTGTTCTGGGCACTTGTTTTCTTGGGTTGCACTTCTAACCAGATGGTGGCAAATAAGCATTACCTTAGAGTTGGCTTTCTAAATATCACAGGTTAAGGCACTCAGGAATACTTTTTGTCACAAGTTACATATTACCCAATCTAAGCTATCTGGTGGTGATAGGCTTTAGAAATGACTCAATTCCAGGCTCAAACATTATCATCAGACAAGATTTCTTTCCGATTCTTGATTCTCTTTTGCAGTTTCTTAAGTGTAATGTTCAACAGAATGATCAAGTTTCTTTGGTTCTTAAACTCCAGGTTTCTAAGAGAAATCAAGCCCTTTCACATAATTCTCTTCCAAATACTTTTGGCTTTTATTGTCCTTATTGAGTAACATTTCAGTTGCAAAACCATACACTTTTGTAATATTAGATTGTTTCAGTCTTATTCTCATTCTGTGAGTTAAAAGTTGTATCAGCTTCATTTGCTCCTTACTGGCCTGAGAGTGGATGAATGGTTTTTCCAAGAGGAAAATTGAAGTTTGTTTGTGAGTAGATGCTGCAAAGCCAATGCTTTGTTCTCTACACAGGACACATGTTATTCTGTTGCAAAATGCTATAAGAGATAGGAAAGGCATTTTCCTAGTCCAAACAGCTTCTGATAATAAAGCAGCTAGTGACATAGCTGTAATTGGTGAAAAAAGTAAGTGACACTTCTAGGTGAATCAAAATTAGGGCAGATCATTATTTTTGTGTGCATGGTTGAATAAGAGCATGGAGGCCCAGTAGATTGGTGCATTGAAGATAAGAGAAGAGAAACATCTGCCAACAGTCAAGAGAGCATTGAAAGGAGCAGTTGAAACAGGTGTAGAGGCAATGTCACCAGTATGAATTATATATTTAGAAGATATCACTGATTTTCAGATTAAAAAAAATAAATCAGCTTAAATTATGTGGAAGATGAAAACTATTGAGTTAGTTATAAACTGTTAAATAACCTTACCTACACTTTTAATATCACCAGATGCAATTCATCAATTTAATTTGATGAAACTTGTCAAAGGCTTAGCTTTCATTTTTTTAAACATCTATTCTAACTTGCATTTCAAATTCTCTTCTATATTTTTCTTCTTATAGTGTTTAGATTCCAGATCTCCATTTATTTATACTCATGAAAAAATTATTTAATATTTCTATTTCAGTTTCCAGATTTGTAAAATGAGACTAATAATGCTTATCTTACAAGAGTGCCTGGTTAAGCAAAAGTATTTTGTAGGCAGACCACTGCTTTCAGATCTCTATTATCTACTAACTATATGGTCTCGCACAGCTTATTCTAAAATGTTTAGTTTTTCTTCCATAAATAGGGATTATAAAAGTATCTATTTTGTAGGTTGTTATGGTAATAAATTGATATTAGTAAAGTGCTTACAAGAGTGCTTGGCATACATATATACTATATTGCTTGAAAATGATTAATACACATTTGCTTCTATTCATCACAAATTATGTAAATTGAATATTTTAAATGGAAACAACCTCTTTAAAATATACTAAATATTTGGGAAACTTAATTATAGACACTGTTTTTGTTATTTTATGTGCCCTATTAAGAATCCTAAAATGTAGTATTTCTATATATACTTGAGATCAGGTGGGAGAATGGTAAAATAATTTAGATTAAAAATCAAGACATTATTTTGCAATGTGAAATGAGTGTATCTCTATAATACAGAAAAATGCTAGATCTAGTTGGATTTTTCTTTAAACCTCAGTATTCAAAGATGCTATGGATTTCCTTGACAAACAGTAAGTTTGCCCTCTGTAGAGGTATGCAAACATGAACTAAATTTTCCATGGTTATTATTGTGGAATCCATCCAAAAACTGTTGGAGAATGGTTCAATAACTGTTTTTCATTCTTTCCTATCTTAAAATATTTATGCTAATGTAAGTTCATTCTTTCCAAATTTAAACAAGTTATACCTTTGAAAAAAGCAAAGTCAAGGATAGGACAAATAATCATCTTCAACAAAGGAATTGAATTGAAAATTAATTCTTGAGCATTGATGTCAAAGCAAGCGTTCATCTGTTTCTTTGAACTTTTTAGTGATCTCAGCTATCCTTTAAGGTAAACTAAGCACTTAGACACTAGAAGGACAGCTATGACAATCAGATGCTGTTACTTAACATTGAAAGTGTTTTTCCTCTTATGCTTTGCTGAATTTCTAAACGTCTCACATTACACAGCTCTAGTGATTTAAACCTGTTTCTCTGTGACATGCAAGTAAGGAAAGCCATTTAATTTTTCTTTAAACAGAGCTGGGAAAGCTCTTGGTTTTAATTTTCTTTTCTTTATTTACATAGAGCCATAATCTGCTTGGAGACTCCTAGGCTTCCCATGGGCTGCAGACACAGAAAGATAATAAAAGCAGGTTTATGTTTGAACCCCTCCAGTCATTCTAAAGAAAGTCCATGAAAATTTCTTCTATTGTTAATGCATTTTACTTTTTCTATTGAATTTTGTACAATTTAAGATCTAGGGACAATATACAACTGTGAAATAAATTTCAAATATAAAATGTAATATGCTTATCCATGGAAACAGTCAGTAATATCCAAAAAAGTTTAGCAATTTCATCACCCCTCAAAAAGATAAAACATTTATAACAAAATAATAAAAGTGAAAAACATGAAAGGATCAATTTAATGAGTGAAATGTGTACAAATATTGGTTGTTGTTCAGTCACTCAGTCATGTCTGACTCTGCGACCCCATGGACTGCAGCATACCAGGCTTCCCTGTCTTTCTCCATCTCCTGGAGTTTGCTCAAACTCATGTCCATTGAATTGGTGATGCGATCCAACCATCTCATCCTCTTTCATCCCCTTCCATCTTTTTGCCTTCAATCTTTCCCAGCATCAGAGTCTTTTCCAATGAGTTGGCTCTTTGTATCAAGTGATCACAGTGTTTGGAGCTTCAGTATCAGTCCTTCCAATTAATATTCAGGTTGAATACTAACAATGAATGCCTACAAATGTGCCATTTAATTTACAAACCAATCTTCATTACAATGCTCCAAATGTATTGTTTATTAAATATCTATTGAACACCATTTATGTGCTGCGTTGGACTCACAGCAATGTGAGAAAGGTATGGTATCTGTTAGGTTCTAGGCTTATAGTCTCAGTTGTCCCAAGATGACAAATACAAGTAAAATAAATTTAAACCATTGCTCTTACTTTCCAATAAGGCCACTAAGGCTCAGAAGAGTATTGACATTTTCCTGATGTAACACAGCTATTGAGTGCATGTATCAGTGGTGGTATTTAGACTCACTTTGGATGGGGGTACAGAGTCCAGCTGCTTTCATTTTTTTCCCTTAGTTTGAGCTTTCTACCTCAGCATCATTTTCCTTTTTGTCTTTCTTTTTTATTTTAGATTAGAAAAAAATATGATCTTTATAATTTTCCATGAATATTTTACCCTTAAAAATAGGAAACTTACTAGTCAATATTAGATAAATAAAAATGGGAAGGAGAAACTGAGTTTTAGATCAGTATTAACCTCCACTGAAAAATTATAACCATAGACTATAAACGATAGCCTCTGAAAAAAAAGACAGACTTACATAAAGTCAAGAAAGTACAAATGTTTGCTGTTTGAGCTTACTAATTCTAAATTGTACTCTCATTCAACAAGTGAATTTTAACATATAGACTGTAATTTTACCTGTTCATGAATCTTCAAAGTCCAACAATATCAACCAAAAAGAAATCTAAAACTATACCTTGAAGGAAACTACATATGGGTGTGTATGTATGAAGAAATGTACTAAAATAACTTGAAGTTATTTTAATTTTTAAATCATTTTTGTTAATAAAAACATGTCTTAACTTGACTACACACAACTGGGTCAAACATACTTCTTTTGAAGGGTGGTAGAATATGTCACCACAAAATATACTAATTAGACGAGGATTATTTGGCATTTAAGGAAATTGAGAAAAAGCAGATAAATGAAAATCTCCCTGCTTTCATCCTATTTGCCTGCCTCCAAAATAAGAACATATATTTTTCAAAGACATTCCTCCTCCCTTCTCTCCCAGCATGGACAAAACTTAATTGCCAGAGACAATTAAGACCTCAGCAACTTGGAGAGGACACCAGCAGAATCTACATAAGAAAATTTACTAACTGAAGTTTGTCCACAAAATGCTTATGTTTGCTTTATCACAATTCACTGACCCTAGAGAACTGAGGGTCTTTTCCTTTTTCTTTTCACTTCTCTAAAAATTTATTATTATTTTGCTAAGATACTATACTTAAGGTATTGTAAATTCAAGTTCTAACCGAACTTTTGAGTTATTCATTTTTTCCCCCGAATCTTTCATATGAACGTGGATTATACATGCTAATAAACTTTTGTTTGCTCTTCTCTTGTTAATGTGTCTTTTGTTATAGGGGTCCCAACTGAGGACTTAGAAAGATAGGAGAAACTTATTTATTTTTCTCTCTTATACTTAGTTATATTTAACTGATAACTATTCTCAACAAGCCTCAAGTGTTGTGCTGATATAACTATCATTGCCCCTCTAAAACCCGTCACAGTGCTTTCCAACTCTAGGTATTGGTTAAAGGAAAGACATTTTCAACATAAACTAAGAAAAATAAGAAAGAGTCACCTGAGTACACACTGACATTGATATTACCTCTGATATCCTAAAAGATGAAGTGAAGCATTTGTTACCATCTGGTATAACTTTTTCAAGTGAATATATTCATATTTTAGTTTATTCACCCTTTACTGATTCATGCATGCATAGAAATTTTGTTTGACATATTCATGAGGCTCTCCTGTCTACTAGGTACTGTTCTTTTGTTATAAATAGTAAATAAGAACAACAACTAACATTATACTTTGCTTATTATGTTTCAAGAGTTACATATACAAAACTCATTTCTAAGCCCTGAAGAATTCCATTGTTTAGGGAAAAAAAAAAACAGGCAAGACATTGTGATTCAACATCTCATGTTAAAATAGACATTCATGGAGGGAAAGGTTTTGCAACAAAGGAGTGATTAGCCCTCTTTTGGAAGCTGATTTGGAGTTTTTTTTTTTTTTTTTTGTTTGTTTGTTTGTTTTGCTTGCCATGAAAATGGGAGCATTCTCAGGCTTAAAACAGAGAAATAAAGGTGTCTTTGAAGAACAGCATGTAGTTTAGTATATTTTTTGCATAAAACATGAGGAAATTATAGAAGAAAAATAAAACTTTTGAGTTCTACTTAAGTAATTTGGGTTTTTTCAAAACTGATGTGGCAAGGTTTAGCCATTGCATAGGATGACACTTTTGTATGGCATTTTAGAAAGATTATTTTGCTTGTAAATATGGTGAACTTAGGCAAAAACAGGTGCAGGAAATTAATCTACTTTTATAAATATAAATCTACTGTTATAGTCAGCCATAAACTGGAAATTGTCTGAACAAACTGTAATAACCTAAGTAACCTAAAACTTCATTTGCTTTTTCATGTAACATCCAAATCAGCTTTGAAAACTTTAAAATAAGTTTAAAGAGTTACATTTGAAGGAATTAGTGATTGTTTGGGTCCTCCCTGGTAGCTCAGACAGTAAAGAATCTGCCTGCAGTATGGGAGACCCAGATTCAATCCCTGTGTCTGGAAGATGCCCTGGAGGAGGAAATGGCAACCCACTCCAGTATTCTTGCCTGGAGAATCCCATGGACAGAGGAACCTGATGGATTATTCTTCATGGGGTTGTAAAGAGTTGGACACGACTGAGTGACAAACACACACACAGTGATTGTTTAGAAATGGGAATCAACAAGAATTGAATGCCAACTAAGTGCCATGCACTTACCCATTGAAAAAAAGAGTACAACTTAAAAAGTTTAGAATTAAGTTTTATCCAAAGATGTTATTGAGGACTATATCCTGGGAAGGTAAACTTTCAGATAGTTCAGAGCAGTCGCAAAGAGGTAAGGGAGGAACCAGAATATACAGCAGGTTTTCCTGAAAAAAAAAAAAAAAGTAGTCAAATATCAAATGATTACCACTATTCGCAAAAAACAGACATCATGTTAATGATTTTAGTGCTTTTCTGGGTAGGTGCAAGATCCTTGGCTTATTGAAATTATTCCTTTGGTATACATCGTAACTATCTGGAACCAATATCCTGTATTTCTCCATTCGGAATTCCCCTCAGGGTGCATCATCAGAGGCAGCTGCTATGGCTGATGGATGATGGTAGGAAACATATATTGTTTACCAAAATGTTTGGTAGTGTTCTTTGTCTACTGAAATGGCAGGCAACATGTTTTTTTGGTTACACACTGTTCTTGGTAGAAAAGGAAAATTAAATGAACAAAGAAAAGATAATTCAAAAGAAAACAAAGAGTAATGTAGTTGACTGTTCATCATTAATAGTAATTTCACTGAATGTAAAATACTGAACATTTTAATTAAAAAGCAATCTATCAGAATAAAAACAAAAAATAGCCTGTTTATATGAAACTAACGTTAAATTCAAGGGCATAGTCAGAGGTTGGGATATTTAGATGTTACAGGTGGGAGAGATAAAAATGAAGCCAAGTGGGGGACACATTTTTTGAAATGTAAACTTGTGGCTTTAAAAAAATTATTCTTGATTTGGGCATGGTTAGTGAGGTCAGGGTGGTGGCCGAGAGGAGCTACGCCAGGCCAGAGGTAAGAGAAACCCAAGTAAGATGGTAGGTGTTGCGAGAGGGCATCAGAGAGCAGACACACTGAAACCATAAACTAGCCAATCTGATCATACGGACCACAGCCTTGTCTAACTCAATGAAACTAAGCCATGCCCTGTGGGGCCACCCAAGATGGACAGGTCATGGTGGAGAGGTCTGACTGAATGTGGTCCACTGGAGAAGGGAATGGCAAACCACTTCAGTTTTCTTGCCTTGAGAACCCAATGAACAGTATGGAAAGGGAAAATGATAGGATACTGAAAGGGGAACTCCCCGGGTCTGTAGGTGCCCAATATGCTACTGGAGATCAGTGGAGAAATAACTCCAGAAAGAATGAAGGGATGGAGCCAAAGCAAGAACAATACCCAGTTGTGGATGTGACTGGTGATAGAAGCAAGGTCTGATGCTGTAAAAAGCAATATTGCATAGGAACCTGGAATGTCAGGTCCATGAATCAAGGCAAATTGGAAGTAGTCAACAAGAGATGGCAAGAGTGAACGTTGACATTCTAGGAATAAGCAAACTAAAATGTACTGGAATGGGTGAATTTAACTCAGATGACCATTATATCTACTACTGTGGGCAGGAATCCCTTAGAAGAAATGGAATAGCCAGCATGGTCAACAAAAGAGTCTGAAATGCAGTACTTGGATGCAATCTCAAAAATGACAGAATGATTTCTGTTCATTTCCAAGGCAAACCATTCAATATCACGGTAATTCAAGCCGATGCCCAAACCAGAAACGCTGAAGAAGCTGAAGTTGAATGGTTCTATGAAGACCTACAAGACCTTTTACAACTAAAACCCAAAAAAGATGTCCTTTTCATTATAGGGAACTGGAATGCAAAAGTAGGAAGTCAAGAAACACCTGGGGTAACAGGCAAATTTGGCCTTGGAATACAGAAAGAAGCAGGGCAAAGGCTAATAGAGTTTTGCCAAGAGAATGCACTGATAAAGGCAAACATCCTGTTCCAAAAACACAAGAGAAGACTCTACACATGGACATCACCAGATGGTCAACACCAAAATCAGACTGATTATATTCTTTGCAGCCAAAGATGGAGAAGCTCTCTATTGTCAGCAAAAAAAAAAAAAAAAAGACCAGGAGCTGACTGTGGCTCAGGTCATGAACTCCTTATTGCCAAATTCAGACTGAAATTGAAGAAAGTAGGAAAAACCACTAGACCATTCAGGTATGACCTAAATTGAATCCCTTATGATTATACAGTGAAAGTGAGAAATAGATTTAAGGGACTAGATCTGATAGACAGATTGCCTGATGAACTATGGACGAGGTTCATTACATTGTACAGGAGACAGGATCAAGACCATCCCCAAGAAAAAGAAATGCAAAAAAGCAAAATGGCTGTCTGAGGAGGCCTTACAAATAGCTGTGAAAAGAAGAGAAGCAAAAAGCAAAGGAGAAAAGGAAAGATATAAGCATCTGAATGCAGAGTTCCAAAGAATAGCAAGGAGAGATAAGAAAGCCTTCCTCAGTGATCAATATGAAGAAATAGAGGAAAGCAACAGAATGGGAAAGACTAGAGATCTCTTCAAGAAAATTAGAGATACCAAGGGAATATTTCATGCAAAGATGGGCTCGATAAAGGACAGAAATGGTATGGACCTAACAGAGGCAGAAGATATTAAGAAGAGGTGGCAAGAATACACAGAAGAACTGTACAAAAAAGATCTTCATGACCCAGATAATCATGATGGTGTGATCACTCACCTAGAGCCAGACATCCTGGAATGTGAAATCAAGTGGGCCTTAGGAAGCATCACTACGAACAAAGCTATGGAGGTGATGGAATTCCAGTTGAGCTATTTCAAATCCTGACAGATGATGCTGGGAAAGTGCTGCACTCAATATGTCAGCAAATTTGGAAAACTCAGCAGTGGCCACAGGACTGGAAAAGGTCAGTTTGCATTCCAATCCCAAAGAAAGGCAATGCCAAAGAGTGCTCAAATTACCGCACAATTGCACTCATCTCACTCGCTAGTAAAGTAATGCTCAAAATTCTCCAAGCCAGGCTTCAGCAATACGTGAACCATGAACTTCCAGATGTTCAAGCTGGTTTTAGAAAAGGCAGAGGAACCAGAGATCAAATTGCCAACATCTGCTAGATCATGGAAAGAGCAAGACAGTTCCAGGAAAACATCTATTTCTGCTTTATTGACTGTGCTAAAGCCTTTGACTGTGTGGATCACAATAAACTGTGGATAATTCTTCAAGAGGTGGGAACACCAGACCACCTAACCTGCCTCTTGAGAAACCTGTATGCAGGTCATGAAGCAATAGTTAGAACTGGACATGGAAGAACAGACTGGTTCCAAATAAGAAAAGGAGTACGTCAAGTCTGTATATTGTCACCCTGCTTATTCAACTCATATGCAGAGTACATCATGAGAAACGTTGGGCTGGAGAAAGCAGAAGCTAGAATCAAGATTGCCGGGAGAAACATCAATCACCTCAGATATGCAGATGACACCACCCTTATGGCAGAAAGTGAAAGAGGAACTAAAAGGCCTTTTGATGAAAGTGAAAGAGGAGAGTGAAAAAATTGGCTTAAAGCTCAACATTTAGAAAACTAAGATCATGGCATCTGGTCCTTTCACTTCATGGAAAATAGATGGGGAAACAATGGAAACAGTGTCAAACTTTATTTTTTTGGGCTCCAAAATCACTGCAAATGGTGATTGTAGCCATGAAATTAAGAGACGCTTACTCCTTGGAAGAAAGGTTATGACCAACCTAGGCAGCATATTGAAAAGCATGGACATTACTTTGCCAACAAAGGTCCGTCTAGTCAAGACTATGGTTTTTCCAGTGGTCTTGTATGGATGTGAGAGTTGGACTGAAAAGAAAGCTGAATACCAAAGAATTGATGCTTTGAACTGTGATGTTGGAGAAGACTCTTGATCGTCCGTTGGACTGCAAAGAGATCCAATATTCCATTGTAAAGGAGATCAGTCCTGGGTGTTCATTGGAAGGACTGATGCTAAAGCTAAAACTCCAATACTTTGGACACACCATGTGAAGAGTCGACTCATTGGAAAAGACTCTGATGCTGGGAGGGATTGTGGGCAGGAGGAGAAGGGGACAACAGAGGATGAGATGGCTGGATGGCATCACCAAGTCGATAGACATGAGTTTGAGTGAACTCCGGGAGATGGTGATGGACAGGGAGGCTTGGCATGCTGTGATTCATGGGGTCGGACATAACTTAGTGACTGAACTGAACTGAACAGAACTGAGTGAGTTCTAGAAAATCTGTAGGTCTGAATGTTCTCAAATCGAATTAAGGGAGTCTGAAAAGCCAAGGTCTTCATATAAACTTATTGTTTATAATAAAAACTAAAGGATCTAAAATAACAATACAAATATAGTTAACTGATCTTGATCAAAGGACCAATGGAAATACAATGAATAATAGATAATCTTTCAACAAATGGTGCTGGAAAATTTGACAGCCAACTGTAAAAATATTGATTGTCGACACAGGTCTTATACCTCTCATGAAAATTAAAACCTAAATATAGACCTAAATGTAAAATACAAGACTTTTAAACTTTAAGATAACAAAAGAAAATATAGATGACCTTGGGTTTGGCAGTAACTTTTTAGAGACAACACTGAATGATTCATGAAAGAAATAATTAACAGTGTTAACTTTAGTAAAGTGAAGAATTTCTACCCTATGAAAGAAATTATCAACAGAATGAGAAGACAATCACAGACTGCGAGAAAACATTTACAAAAGACATATCTGATGAAGGACTCTTCTCTAAAATATACAAGCAACACAAAATTTTTAAACAAATTAACAAATGGGTTATAGATATGAACAGACACTTTGGAGACAAATGAGAAATAAGCATATGAAACGATGTTCCATATTGTATGTCATCAGGGAAATGTAAATTAAAATAGCAATGAAATGCCACTATAAACCTATTAGAATGGCCAAAACTAAAACACTGACAACATCAAATGCTGGTGAAGATGTAGACCACAGGATCTCTCATTCATTGCTACAGGGAATGAAAAATGGAACAGCCACTTTAGGAGATGGTTTGATGGTTTCTTACAAAGGAAAATATATTCTTACTGTATGATAAAACAATTACATCCTTTGATAGGTACTCAAAGGAGTTGAAAACTTATGTTCACACAACAGGATGAACACCGATGAGGCTAGGCACATGTTGGAGTAAAGAATAGATGAGAAATCTCTGTATGTTGTTTAATATTGTTGTGAAACTAAAACTGCTCTAAAATAAAGATATCAAATGGTACAAATTTTTTAAAAAACAGAATTACTGATATACAATTACAGAAACTCTGGTTTAGGTTTAAATTTTACTGCTGTTGGCTATGAATTATCTCACTCAAATTCACCTAGCAAATAAACAACCACAATATCTTAGCATAATGCACATTGCAGTGATATATTTTTGGTTAAATATAGATTAAACTGAGGAATAACTTTTTATTATAAAAGTATGTTTATGTATATATTTTAGATTTCCATGCTTAGAAAATGTTATTTAAGTACACACATAATTTTTTTCTATCTAGTCTCTTCACTATCTAATTTCAATTACCTGAATCACTTAAACAGTTCATAGAAGAGTTCTTGATTAATTTAGAAAATTATCCAAAGCATATTTGGGATGCAGACACATATGACCAAGCATCTTGAAACAACATGTATTCTTTAGGGTCTGTTAGTAAGTGAACCTATAGAATATAAAAGAATAAACAATCACCAATACAAGGTAGTATAATATATAGAGGTCAGGTTTTCCTAAACTTGTTGGCTTAATGTCATTGTACAAAAACTAAAGAAACTGAAAAATCACTCAAATTATGTATGCACTTCTTCAGAGTAATTTTATTAAGATTCAGTATTATTATAAAGAGTTCAGGTTATCCTAAACTGGTTTGCTTAATCTCATTCTACAAAAACTAAAAAAAACTGAAAAATCACTAAAAATATGTACGTACTTCTTCAGAGTAATTTTATTAAGGTTTAGTATTATTTTGCAAAATATTTTAATATAGAAGACATTTTCAAATAAATACACTGGAAATCGATCTAAAGACTGTGAGAAATATTTTTTGCTTTGTTTTGTTCATTCACAGCATATTCCCTCCTCATTCCTGAGTATTTTTATGTTAGTTCCAAATACTATGACAAAGTATAAAGAAAAAAAGCTTTCTTCATACCCTGTATTTTCTCTTCCATTTAAAAATAAAAATAATCCTGCTGTGTCCATAGGTTATGTTTCTTATCTTCATTTTTCAGTTTAGGGAAGACATGGAGAGACTTCAATAAGCTTCTCAAAGCCTCGTTATGGGTACATGGAATACAACTCCAGATTTTTACACAATCTGACTTTGCCTCTCCTGGGTCGCTCCTACTTCACTGCTACACTTGGCAGCTTGAGTAGCCTTTCCTATTAGGATTCCCGCTTGTCTGCTAAATGTCAGATCACCATTTCTTCTTCATTAGTAATTCCTTAATGGGAGAAAAGGATAGCATAAGGGAAAGAGAACAAAATTACATGTAAGTGAAAGACAGTATTCCTTTCTTTTTGAATTTCAGAATCAAACCTTTTTCTTTTTATTCTTCCAGGAAAAAAGAATGAAATATATTTAATAATCCAAGCATTACTTGAATGTCTGCACAACATTATTCTCTTAAGAGACTCAATCCCTCACTCTTATTGTGTATTACATTCTAGAACAGTAGTTTACAAATATTTTATGATTTTGTAATCATTTCAATTAAAAAAATCTGAGTGCACACCTCAAATACATGTGTATCTGTTTATAAATACTTTATTTACATGTTCCATAAAAATAAACATTGAATGTTTTATAAATTATACACAAAATATATATCTTAAAAACTAATATCAAATTATAGGGAAATATAAAAACTTCACGATGAAAAACTCTTAAATAATGGGTGAAGTGTGATTATATTAATAGATGCAAATTTATATATACATTATACTCACTACTCAGTTGCAAACAGTCTGGGAAAGGGAAATGTGGTGTCAATCAAACCTAGAGAAACATTAACTATTTAATTAAGGTAAACAGATTTATTCATTAATTACATATTACATATTAAAGAAATAGGTACCTGGTTCTGAGGGGAATAAACAAATCTTTTCTTCAAAAGCATACTCCTAGAAGATATTAAGTACATGGTGGTGATTTAGTTGTTCCATCATGTCCGACTCTTTGTGATTCCATGGACTGTAGCCAACCAGGCTCCTCTGTCCATGGGATTTCCCAGGCAAGAATACTGGAATGGGCTGCCATTTTCTTCTCCAGGGGATATTCCAGACCCAGGGATTGAACCTGGTCTCCTGCATTACAGGCAGATTCTTTGCCTAATGAGCCACCAGAGAAGCACATTAAGTACATAAATATTAATTATATGAAGTTTCAAGGAGAGTGTGTGAGGGAATCAAATATCATGCATGGAGACATAAAGGAGTCCTGGGCTGAGTAAGGACCCTCGTTCCCTCCTGGTGTCACCCCAGATAGTGTTAAGAATATTGCTTTTTTTTCAGGGTGAGTTTGCAAACTACATCAGAGACAAATAAGACTCTTTTAGAAGCAAAGACTATGCTGAGAGAAATCATTGCCATATTCAAATTAGGAAGGGAGCCAGAAGATAAGATAACTTGCCAAGGAACATATTTTTCTAAACTACTTTCTCAAAACGTGTGCTAGGAGTCAGGGAAGGAACTGGTTTAAATATAAGTAAAGCATGCAACATTACTGCTTTTCCCACTTCTACACAGTACTTTGGTGAGGGTACCCAACACACACCCAACTCAGGTTCAGGGCACTTAGGGGCTTTAGAAACATACATATATATATGATTTAAAGATAGATTTGCATTCTTACTTTATAAATATTTACATTAAAATTTTTGCACATCTCAAATATGAGGGTTCTTTTCTCTAACATAGGCATTTTGACATTCTGGCAGGGTCTGTGATAAAAGCTGTGAATTGCCAGATGGATACATATGTAACATCTTGACTGACAGATTATCTTTACTATGTAGATAAAATTTAACACTGAAAATGGGAACAAGATGCTTCTGATTTTCCATTGATCTACAAAAACAATTAGTGAAATCAAATTGTACAATATTTGTGTAGATCAGAAGAGATCTGAAAAAGTCATTATAATGCTCATGGGAGATTTCAATTACCTAAATATTGTCTGTGTAACAGTTAGGCAGAAAATGTAAGAGTGTGCTTCTTAGAGAAAATTTCATTCATTCATAATTCAATTTGATGAACAACTATTCTGACAGAATAGAAAGAATCATTTTGTTATATATTGTGAGACTCTCAGCCAGGAATTATTGATAAATAAATACGAAACCAAGATCTTTGACTGCATGGTAGTAACCGTGATGCAGTTCACACACACACACACACACAGACAAATGTTACAAACCTGTAGATTATAAAGTGTTGCATCATTTTCTCTGGTTCTTACAATAAATTTCCTGCCCAAGAAAGACTATATTCAACTAATGCCTGCAGTCAATCTTCTTTCTCTTTGTTTCCTAATTTTGTGTGAGATGTAATGTGAAGTGAATTAGAAGGAAGGAAGGAGAGAAAGATGGAGATAAAGAGAGGAGGAGAGAGAAAATTGAAAGAGAGATTTCAAGTCAAGTTCCTTGGGCAAGATTTCTCTTGATGCCATCAAGCATCTTTTCTATGCTCTCATTTCATCTTCTCTCCAGGTATATGCCTGATACTCTTGGCTTTTCATATTTAGAAATCTTATTAGAAAACATATCAATGGATTTATTTACTTTTTTTTTGCAAAGGCTGATTTGTTGCAAAGGAACCCCATAAGGATGTTTAAATCCTAGGTAGTCAACAAAGCCCTAAGCCAATGAGAGAAAGCTGGAGAAATGGAAATGAGAAATCAGAAGCAGAGAGCACTGTTTAGAATAATAGCAGAAAATGAAAGAAAGGAGAAATTGAATTGGAGCAAAGATGATTCAGGGCTGATTTGCTAAGCAGGTATCCAGAGTGCCAACAAATAAATAGGATTAACTACACTGTTGGGAGTTACATGTAACCTCTTTTATGATAAGAATGATGCAAATTAAAGCTACACTGAGATGCCTTTATTCACTTATCAGATTCCTAAATATTCCTAAATTTGGTAACATACTCTTTGCAAAGCAGTTAGGGACTTAATACATTGCTGGTGGGAGTGTGAAAAATGTAGCAATACCTATCGAAATTTTAAACACAGGAACTTTGATCAAGCAATTCTGCTCTGGGAATTTAGTTTACAAATGTGGTTGTCCATATGCAAAATACTTTATGCTATTTTCATTTACTTTTATATTAACTTATTATGTTTGTTGGTTACAGCATTGTTTGCAATAGCAAAAGAATCAAACCACCCATTGACCACCAAAAAGAGAGGGCTTAAGTAAATTATGATACATCCATATAATGGATAATATGTGGCTAAAGACCAGTGTTCATCTAACTGCATTGATTTGGAAAGTTCTCCAAGATAAATTGTGAGTAAAAAAACATGTTCAGAGCAATGGGCATAATATACTATCTTTGGTGTGAAAATAGAGAAAATAAGAATCTGTATTTGTGTTTATTTGGCATATATAAGGGAAGTCTGAACGATGCATAAAAATATAATAGAAATAATTTTCATGGTTGGGGTGGCATGGATATAGGAACAAGCAGGAAATGAGGCAGACTTTTGACTATGAACCAGTTTACACTTAAAGATATATTCATCTATCAGAAAATCAAATGCATAAAGCTTTTATCAAGTATCATTAGGATAAATTTGGAAATGCAGAATCATTTAACTTTTGCATCTGTACATAATGTAAACAGACACTATTCCCGACTTAATTGTACATTGTTGTTTACAGTAGAGAAAAAGAAGTGTTCAAAGAACAATTGCATTGGTCAAGGTTCAGTCAAGATAGGTTAGGTTATATTACAGCAACAAACCATCACAAAACCTTAGTGTTTTGCAAAACAAGTTTCCTTATCATGCTACATGACTTTTGAGGATCTACTTCTGTTCCTATCCATATCTTCTCCGTTCCAGATTAACACTGATAGAAATTCTCCTACCTGGGAGTCTCATATCAGAAAAAAAAAAAAAAAAAGAGTAAGAGTGAATCTAAAACCCTTAAAGCTTTCTTAAAAGTGATACATAATACTTAATAGAAACATTTTATTGGTCAATACAAGTCATATGACTGCTACTGAATTCACCAAAACAGGATATATAATCTTCCTGTCAAGAGGGAAGCATCTCGGGAATATAGCCAAACCTAAATTAAAGGCCAAAGCAACTATAAATCTCTCTAGGGTAGGAAATACTTTGAGATATGATACAAATTACCATATATCATTTGTTAATAACCAATCTTCATTTTCTTCCCATCCCCATGCTGAACCAGTCCTAGCATTAATTTAATGTTAATTCTATTCTCATATAAAGAATATAAGCTATAAGTACTCTGACTTGAGTTTCTACATATCTTATTGCTTTCTAGACAGGAACAGACCTTGAAATTATTAAAATTTCCAGGAAAAGTTTTACTTTGACATAATTGAGTTGGTCCTCTATTTTGTTTCCAATGTTTTCTAATAGATCACATCACCTGGTTAAATCCTCCAATGTCTAGAAGCATGATTAAGAAAGTGTGCCATTCAACAAACCAGAATCTATGTGAAAGATTATTTTTAACTGTGGATGAGCAGAGTTGTTTTTAACCAAATGAATGAATAAAGAAATTTGCATTTTAACAATTATTCCTGAATACACAAACTTTTTTTTATACTGAAGTAGGTGATTGAGTAATATCCACAAAATATACATCAATTAAAATTTTAATTCCCTTTAGGCCCTCTTCAGTTACTCTCAGCCATCCTATACTTCATTCAGATAAGTAGAATATAACATTTGCTCTAAAAATGAATACCATTTGAATTCTGGATCTTTCTACAAAATTATATCATCTTTGACCTAAGCAGGTAACATCTATATGGACTTTATTACCAATAAAAAGTATAAACTATTTTTTATTCTAATAAAATCTTAATTGGGGAGCAAATATCAGTCCTAAACAAAAAACATTTTTCATTTTAAATCATCACCTAGGAAGACCTACTTGATCAGGATTAGAAAATGGCCACAGACTTGAATTTCTTTTTTAATGTTATTTATAAAATTGTCTATCCTGCTGTGATTGAAACTGAGAGGTGGGTGAAATTGCATGACTGAAGGAGCATAAAGTCTGGAAAATGGTTGAGCTTAGGCTTAGAGGTAAGATCTAAGAAGGCGTATTGAATAATGAGAAAAGCAGCCTGACTGAAATAAGGGGATTATGATGGTAAGTACTGAGAGGCAGGTTTGGAAAAGTAAATTAGGATACGTTGTAGAGGACTTGGACCTCCTGCTAAGGGTCCTAATGTAAATGAGCAGGTAGGACAAGTTTTCAAATAGGAGACTGAGAGAAAGAATGTAGAGGGATCACGTGGTAAAGCAGGTTGGAAGGACCTAATTGGAGGCTGAGAATATTGCCTCCCTGGGCAACCATTAGAGATGATAAGGAATCTCAGTTAGACAGTGTCATTATGAAGAGATACAAGAGAAGAACTAGAAACAAGGTATAAATAAACAGAATTTGAATAAAAACATGAAATTAAAAGGAGAAAGGAATCTAAACTGACTGATTTAGAGGTTGGAAAAATTAGACAATAGGTGACTATGATAATTGGATCCATGGGAAAAAGAAAACTGAGGCTCAGACTTGGAAGGACAAGAGCAGTAATTAGTCCAGTGCTCATTCCTCCCCACGGCTGACAAAAGGTTCTTTATCTGTACTGCCCAATTCCGCGTGAACTGCTTGCTTTCCCAGTCTGACTGGACAGCAAGCACTGTCCCTGTGCCGTGTGAACTGTAAGCGCTCTTCTTTCTGAAACACTGTGTGGTTCTTTACATGATCTCTGGTAGTTTCTCACAATACACATTGAATACCTTTCTGATTAGAATTATAGAAGGATGCACTGCAGATTTTCAGAGTTCTTTCTCTGTTTAACTCTAAACTTCTAAATAATCTTCCCTCCTCACCACAGCTGCCATTGTCTCCCTGATCTATAAGTTCTGTGTCAATAAATGTGGATCTCACACGCTACTAAAGTAATGCTCAAAATTCTCCAAGCCAGGCTTCAGCAATACGTGAACTGTGAACTTCCAGATGTTCAACAGGTTTTAGAAAAGGCAGAGGAGCCAGATATCAAATTGCCAACATCCGCTGGATCATTGAAAAAGCAACAGAGTTCCAGAAAAACATCTATTTCTGCTTCATTGACTATGCCAAAGCCTTTTACTCTGTGGATCACAATAAACTGTGGAAAATTCTGAAAGAGATGGTAATACCAGACCACTTGACCTGTTTCTTGAGAAACCTGTATGCAGGTCAGGAAGCAACAGTTAGAACTGGATATGGAAGAATAGACTGGTTCCAAATAAGAAAAAGAGTACGTCAAAGCTGTATATTGTCCCCTGATTATTTAACTTCTATGCAGAGTACATCATGAGAAACACTGGGCTGGAAGAAGCACAAGCTGGAATTGCCTGGAGAAATGTCAATAACCTCAGATATGCAGATGACACCACAATTATGGCAGAAAGTGAAGAGGAACTAAAGAGCCTGTTGATGAAAGTGAAAGACGAGAGGGAAAAGTTGGCTTAAAACTCAACATTCAGAAAATGAACATCACGGCATATGGTCCCATCACTTCCTGGCACATAAATGGGGACACAGTGTCAAACTTTATTTTTCTGGGCTCCAAAGTCACTGCAGATGGTGATTGCCACCATGAAATTAAAAGACACTTACTCCTTGGAAGGAAAGTTATGACCAACCTAGATAGCATATTAAAAAGCACAGAATTACTTTGTCCCCAAAGTCCATCTAGTCAAGGCTATGTTTTCTCCAGTAGTCATGTATGGATGTGAGAGTTGGACTATAAAGAAAGCTGAGAGCTGAAGAACTGGTGCTTTTGAACTGTGGTGTTGGAGAAGACTCTTGAGAGTCCCTTGGACTGTAAGGAGATCCAACCAGTCCATACTAAAAAAGATCAGTCCTGGGTGTTCATTGGAAGGACAGATGTTGAAGCTGAAACTCCAATATTTTGGCCACCTGATGCGAAGAGCTGACTCACTGGAAAAGTCTCTGATGTTGGGAAAGATTGAAAGCAGGAAGAGAAGGGGACGACAGAGGATGAGATGGCTGAATGGCATCACTGACTCAATGGACATGAGTTTGGGTAGAGTCGGGAATTGGTGATGGACAGGGAGGCCTGGCATGCTGTGGTTCATGAGGTCGCAAAGAGTTGAACATGACTGAGTGACTGAACTGAACTGAAACGCGGAGCATCCACTGGTCTCTCTTCGGACTTCTCTCCCCTGTGACAACAGGTTGGAAACTTTCTCATAGCAGTATGCCCTAGCTATAGCTGAGCTTATCTCATTTGGTTTCATGTCTGTGAAAGTAACATGTCTTTATTGCCTAATGTCCAATGTCCTGAATACAGTTCAGTTCAGTCACTCAGTCGTGTCCGACTCTTTGCGACCCCATGAATCACAGCATGCCAGGCCTCCCTGTCCATCACCAACTCCCAGAGTTCACTCAGACTCACGTCCATTGAGTCTGTGATGCCATCCAGCCATCTCATCCTCTGTCATCCCCTTCTCCTCCTGCCTCCAATCCCTCCCAGCATCAGAGTCTTTTCCAATGAGTCAACACTTCACATGAGGTGGCAAAAATACTAGAGTTTCAGCTTCAGCATCATTCCCTCCAAAGAAATCCCAGGGCTGATCTCCTTCAGAATGGACTGGTTGGATCTCCTTGCAGTCCAAGGGACTCTCAAGAGTCTTCTCCAACACCACAGTTCAAAAGCATCAATTCTTCGACACTCAGCTTTCTTCACAGTCCAACTCTCACATCCATATATGACCACAGGAAAAACCATAGCCTTGACTAGACGGACCTTTGTTGGCAAAGTAATGTCTCTGCTTTTCAATATGCCATCTAGGTTGGTCATAACCTTTCTTCTAAGGAGTAAGCATCTTTTAATTTCATGGCTGCAATCACCATCTGCAGTGATTTTGGAGCCCAGAAAAATAAAGTCTGACACTGTTTCCACTGTTTCCCCATCTATTTCCCATGAAGTGATGGGACCAGATGCCATGATCTTAGTTTTCTGAATGTTGAGCTTTAAGTCAACTTATTCACTCTCCTCTTTCACTTTCATCAAGAGACTTTTTAGTTCCTCTTCACTTTCTGCCATAAGGGTGGTGTCATCTGCATATCTGAGGTTGTTGATATTTCTCCCGGCAGTCTTGATTCCAGCTTGTGCTTCTTCCAGCCCAGCGTTTCTTATGATGCATTCTGCATATAAGTTAAATAAGCAGGGTGACAATATACAGCCTTGACGTAGTCCTTTTCCTATTTGGAACCAGTCTGTTGTTCCATGTCCAGTTCTAACTGTTGCTTCCTGACCTGCATATTCTACAAATTTTGATGGGGTATTTTTTTTTCAAGTGCATTTGTAAAATTCTTTTACAATACTTCCATGTTATTCAGAAGTCTCTTTTGGTTTTAAGTAATACAAACCCACAGAAGGAAACAATTAAAATTGAATACACATAGGAACACAGTGTAGAACTTGAAACTAGACTTCCTGGGTTTAAATCCTGGCTCCATCAGTGTAATATTTAGGCAAGTTTCTTGAATGTTTATGATCATTTAACTTATATAAAACAAGGGCTATAGAAATGACTACTTCACTAAGTTAACATGAGGATTTAATCAGTTAGTATATATGAAGTGCTTAGAACACTACCTGTTTCATGGCAAACGCTCAATAAGTACTTATTACTGTCTTTGTTAGTTGTAGTGGTAAGGAAGCTTTTGCTATCATTTTTAAATAATTTTTTAAATAGTTTTATTTATTTATTTATTTTTGGCTACATTGGGTCTTTGTTGCTACACACAGGCTTGCTCTAGTTCTGGAGAGCGGGAGCTACTCTCTATTTGGAATGTGCAGGCTTCTCATTGCAGTGGGTTCTCTTGTTGCAGGGCACAGGCTCTAGGGCTTTCAGGCTTCAGCAGTTGCAGCATGTGAGCTCAGAAGTTGCAGCTCCTGGGCTCTAGAGCAGAGGCTCAATAGTTGTGTTGTGTGGGCTCAGCTGCTCCACGGCATGTGGGATCTTCCCAGACCAGGGATGGACTGCATTGGCAGGCAAATTCTTTACCACTGAGCCACCAGGGAAGCCCAATTGTTATTACTATTACTAAGGGGAGAGTGTATGATAAGGCTTATTCAGGAAACGGAGGACTGAAGGAAATAGTAGCACTTCAGTAACCAAAGTTACTCTCTCTTTCTTTCCAATAATGAATGTCCCTCGTTTTTGTTTCTCTTAGTATCTTCTTCATTCTGATCTTTCCCTCTATAAACTAATTTCCTCTGTTCTTAGTGACTGTGGCTGAACACTCCTGACCTGAGTTGTTATGTCTCTATTCAGTAAAGCCAAAAAATTGACTACCGTTGTTGGCTCTGATGGAAAATACACAGGGATGATGAAGTGAGAGGTGAATTCTTAGAAAAGGAATGCTGTGAGCTAGAGAAGTGTTTCCTATAAAGACAAAGTTCTGCTAAGGATTGGAAAACAGTAAGATTGTACATCTGAGTCTGTGTGTAAGTGATTGGAGTACTAACATTGCAGGATTTTGATTTCCTTAAGATATCTGATCACATCACGTCATGGCAAATAGATGGGGAAGCAATGAAAACCATGACAGACTTTATATTCCTGGGCTCCAAAATCACTGCAGAGGTGAATGCTGCCATGAAATTAAAAGACGCTTGCTTCTTGGAAGAAAAGTTATGACAAACCTACACAGTGAGTTAAAAAGCAGAGACATTACTTTGCCAACAAATGTCCATATAGTCAAAGCTGTGGGTTTTCCAGCAGTCGTGAATGGATATGAAAGTTGGACCCTAAAGAAGGGTGAATGCTGAAGAATTGATGCTTTTGGACTGTGGTGTTGGAGAAGACTCTTGAAAATCCCTTGGACTGCAAGGAGATCCAACCAGTCAATTCTAAAGGAAATCAATCCTGAATATTTATTGGAAGAACTGATGCCAACGGATGAAACTGAAACTAGCACTTTTGCCACTGATACAAAGAGCCAACTTGTTAGAAAAGACCCTGATGCTGGGAAAGCCTGAAGGCATGAGGAGAAGGGGACGATAGAGCATGAGATGATTGCATGGCATCACTGACTCAATGGACATGAATTTGAGTAAGGACTGGGAGATGTGATAGACAGGGAAGACTGGCGTGCTGCAATCCATGGGGTCACAAAGAGTTGGACACGACTGAGTGAACAACAAAGATGTGAAAATAGGGGCTTCCCAGGTCGTGCTAGTGGTAAAGAATCTGCCTGCAATGTATGAGATGAAAGAGGCATACGTTTGGGAAGACCGCTGGAGAAGGAAATGGCAACCTGCTCCAGTATTCTTGCCTGGGAAATCCCATGGATAAAGGAGCCTGGTGGGCTACAGTTCATGGGCCACAAAAGAGTCAGACACACCTGAGTGACTAAGCACACATGCACACACAAGGTATGACAACTCAGAGAAATATGATCGATCTGAAGGTGGTAAAGGAATAAGCCATAACAAGTGAATTGGGACTAATCTAGAACCAAAAGTCCCCAGAGATTTTTGGGAAACTGAGCTTTCTACTTAACAAGTGCCTCCTTCCTTTCTGTTATTCGGAAAATCTCCTTGCAAATGAATAGGTGTCATTGCAGCAAAACTCTATTTCTAAGTAGCTGTCTAAGTTTTCAGAGAGATGAGTGAAAGAATTTCATGAGTAATAATTAAGTGGCAAACATTAGCTATTATTTTTTAAATTATGAAATGAGATCAAAATTTCTTCCATTATTTGATTTTAAAATCCTATTGATCTCTCTTTTCAAAAAGAAATGAACTGTCTTCAGTTAACATCTAAGAAATCAAATTCAATGATATTCCAAAGACATTAATATTAGCCTCTTCAATGTTGTTTGTATTCAGTTACTTTTTTTTTAATAAAGAGTTTTTTGGGGGCAATTTACTTGCAGGTACATTTCAATCTATTAATCTTTCTGCAAGGCAACCCACTCCAGTGTTCTTGACTGGAGAATCCCAGGGATGGGGGAGTCTGGTGGGCTGCTGTCTATGGGGTCGCACAGAGTCGGGCATGACTGAGGTGACTTAGCAGCAGCAGCAGCAGGAAGGCAAAAAGCCTCTAATATGTAAATTCAAAGATTTCTTTCTTGGTAGAATTATTTATGACAAAGAGAGTTCAGAAATATAATTGCTAGAATTCATAAAGAGAGAAACACCTGGTCAGAGTTAGTATTCTATTGACTGACAGTTCTTTTGGTGCATGGGTTACTAGTTTCTCAGAACAAAATTCAGGCTCATTGTTGTTTGTAATAAATTACTTATTTTACCAGAAACAATATTTTCTTCCCATAAGTAATTTATAAATTTTTGTTTCACCCGAGTAGTTCATTTTCCAAACCAAGTGCTGTTGTTTTTTATTTCCTATGGATACTAAAAAAAAAGGGAGACACTAGGGCTCCCAGAAAGCTAACCTCTTGTCTAATAAAAGTCCTGATAAATTTTCTTCATCACATGTACATGAACAATATAACATATTATGCAACAATGAAATTGAATTCAGTTTCAAATGCAAAACAAACTAAGGGTGAATCCTTTATAAAAGCAGCAAATTCTTAACGTCGTTCAAACAGACTTTTAGATATGACAGAACGGGGTAGCATATTCAGTTCAGTTCACTTCAGTTGCTCAGTCATGTCTGACTCTTTGTGACCCCATGAACCACAGCACGTCAGGCCTCCCTGTCCATCACCAACTCCTGGAGTCCACCCAAACCCATGTCCATCGAGTCAGTGATGCCATCCAACCATCTCATCCTCTGTCGTTCCCTTCTCCTCCTGCCCTCAATCTTTCCCAGCATCAGGGTCTTTTCTAATGAGTTAGCTGTTCGCATCGGGTGGCCAAAGTGTTGGAACTTCAGCTTCAACATCAGTCCCTCCAATGAACACCCAGGACTGATCTGATTTAGGATGGACTGGTTGGATCTCCTTGCAGTCCAAGGGACTTTCAAGAGTCTTCTCCAACACCACAGTTAAAAGGCATCAATTCTTCAGCAATCAGCTTTCTTTATAGTCCAACTCTCATATCCATACATGACCACTGGAAAAACCATGGCCTTGACTAGACGGACTTTGTTGGCAAAGTAATGTCTCTGCTTTTGAATATACTGTCTAGGTTAGTCATAACTTTCCTTCCAAGGAGTAAAGTGAAGTCGCTCAGTCGTGTCTGACTCTTTGCGACCCATGGACTGTAGCCTACCAGGCTTTTCTGTCCATGGGATTTTCAAGGCAATAGTACTGGAGTGGATTGCCATTTCCTTCTCCAGGGGATCTTCCCAATCCAGGGATCGAACCCAGGTCTCCCACATTGTAGACAGATGCTTTACCGTCTGAGCCGCCAGGGAATTCCTTCCAAGGAGTAAGTGTCTTTAAATTTCATTGCAGCAATCACCATCTGCAGTGATTTTGGAGCCCAGAAAAATAAAGTCAGCCACTGTGTCCACTGTGTCTCCATCTATTTCCCATGAAGTGATGGGACCAGATGCCATGATCTTAGTTTTCTGAATGTTGAGCTTTAAGCCAACTTTTTCACTCTCCTCTTTCACTTTCATCAAGAGGCTCTTCAGTTCTTCTTCACTTTCTGCCGTATGGGTGGTGTCATCTGCATATCTGAGGTTACTGATATTTCTCCCCGCAATCTTCATTCCAGCTTGTGCTTCCTCCAGCACAGCGTTTCGCATGATGTACTCTGCATATAAGATAAACAAGCAGGTGACAATATACAGCCTTGATGTATTCCTTTTCCAATTTGGAACCGGTCTGTTGTTCCATGTCCAGTTCTAACTCTTGCTTCCTGACCTGCATACAGGTTTCTCAAGAGGCAGATCAGGTGGTCTGGTATTCCCATCTCTTTCAGACTTTTCCACAGCTTAGTGTGATCCACAGAGTAAAAGGCTTTGGTATAGTCAATAATGCAGAAAAAGATGTTTTACTGGAACTCTCTTGCTTTTTCCATGATCCAGCAGATGTTGGCAATTTGATCTCTGGTTCCTCAGCCTTTTCTAAAACTAGCTTGAACATCTGGAAGTTCACGTTTCATCTATTGCTGAAGCCTGGCTTGGAGAATTTTAAGCATTACTTTACTAGCATGTGAGATGAGTGCAATTGTGCAGTTGTTCGAGCATTCTTTCACATTGCCTTTCTTTGGGATTGGAATGAAAATGGACGTTTTCCAGTCCTGTGGCCACTGCTGAGTTTTCCAAATTTGCTGGCGTATTGAGTGCAACACTTCCCCAGCATCGGCTTTTAGGATTTGAAATACCTCAAGTGGAATTCCATCACCTCCACTAGCTTTGTTCATAGTGATGCTTCCTAAGGCCCACTTGACTTCACATTCCAGAATGTCTGGCTCTAGGTTAGCGTTCACACCATCGTGATTATCTGGGTCATGAAAATCTTTTTTGTAAGTTCTTATGTGTATTCTTGCCACCTCTTCTTAATATTTTTTGCTTCTGTTAGGTCCATACTATTTCTGTCCTTTATTGAGCCCATCTTTGCATGAGATGTTCCCTTGGTATCTCTAATTTTCTTGAAGAGATCTCTAGTCTTTCCCATTCTATTGTTTTCCTCTATTTCCTTGCATTGATCGCTGAGGAAGGCTTTCTCATCTCTCTTTGCTATTCTATGGAACTCTGCATTAAAATGAGTATATCTTTCCTTTTCTCCTTTGCTTTTAGCTTCTCTTCTTTTCACAACTATTTGTAAGGCCTTCCCAGACAGCCATTTTGCTTTTTTGCGTTTCTTTTTCTTGGAGATGGTCTTGATTCCTGTCTCCTGTACAATGTAATGAGCCTCCGTCCATAGTTCATCAGGCACTCTGTCTATCAGATCTAGTCCCTTAAATCTATTTCTCACTTCCACTGTGTAGTCGTAAGGGATTTGATTTAAGTCATACCTGAATGGTCCAGTGGTTTTTGCTACTTTCTTCAATTTCAGTCTGAATGTGGCAATAAGGAGTTCATGATCTGAGCCACAGTCAGCTCTTGGTCTTTTTTTTTTTTTTTTTTTTTGCTGACATAAGAGAGCTTCTCCATCTTTGGCTGCAAAGAATATAATCGATATGATTTTGGGTTTGACCATCTGGTGATGTCCATGTGTAGAGTCTTCTCTTGTGTTGTTGGAAGAGGGTGTTTGCTATGACCAGTGCATTCTCTTGGCAGAACTCTATTAGCCTTTCTTTGCCTTGCTTCATTCTGTGCTCAAGGCCAAATTTGCCTGTTACTCCAGGTGTTTCTTGACTTCCTACTTTTGCATTCCAGTCCCTTATAATGAAAAAGACATCTTTTTGGGGTGTTAGTTCTAGAAGGTCTTGTAGGTCTTCATAGAACTGTTCAACTTCAGCTTCATCAGCATTACTGGTTGGGGCATAGACTTGGATTACTGTGATATTGAATGGTTTGCCTTGGAAATGAACAGTTTCCAAGTAGCATATTGGAATGGCTTATAGGAAAAATCCTAAAGTATTTGAAGAATCTGAAGGTTTTGCTGTCATTGTTTGCTTTGCTTTTCCCCCCATTTTTAGTTTTTTAATTTTTGGTTCTTAAATTTACCACAAAATGGGAACCACAGTTAAGTCTATGGTCTAAGCTTGACTCTTATAAACCTGTGTTCAGTAGTGTTTTATTTTTTTTTTTAATTTATTTTTTAATTTTAAAATCTTTAATTCTTACATGCGTTCCCAAACATGAACCCCCCTCCCACCTCCCTCCCCATAACATCTCTCTGGGTCATATAATATTACATATTAAACTATTTAAATAATGGTGCTTCCATATTTTGCAAATCAGAGACTGACTGGTTTCTAATAGAGCAACACTGAAAATAATATTCTAAATGAACTTACAAGATGAGAAAGGGAAACATGAAAGCTATTATGCAAATGATACTATATAAAGCCTTTCTGAGCTTTTCTATGTTGGATAAAATATGCAACACAAAAGAAAGGGGCACAGAAAGCCCAAAAGTTTTCTACTCATCTAATATCAAGTCTAATTATTTGTTAGTACTTCTTTTCTGACATCAATAATCACCCATTTAGTCATTCATTTGGTAAATTTGTTTCTAAGGGTTTTTTTCTAATTTTTAAATTTTAAAACATATCATGACACTATAAGTTCCCTGAAGGCAAAGACTTTTTATACTTCTGGTCACCATCGTGTCCCTTCATTCAGAAAAATATCTGACATACAGATATTAAATAAAATGTTTATTACTAAATTTGAATGACTTTATATTTCATGGAAAATCATAGAAACAGATGCTCTACTATACTTTCTGGAAAAAGTAGGGAAAGGGGGAAAGAAAATTTTGAGCAAGCTCATAAATACCTTGAGTATAGAAAAATCTATTTGGTATGCTTTTGTGTATTCATGAGATAAAAAATTCCAGGAAAACAGCGTGTAGTTTTGAACAGAAAAAATAATCAATAACCATTATTGATGAATTTTTCCTCTAGTAATTCATGTCCAAAGATGAAACAGAGAATTTTGAGAGCTTTCTTTTTTTAATACATTCTGAAAAGACTAATTCAAGGATGAAACTCCTCAAAACTTTTCTTCTTTACAGGTTTCTGAAGAGACTGAAACAATCCAGGGACTAGGAGTTTCATAATGGGATTTTGAAGCTGATTGGTGTGGCATTTCATAGTTTTTACAGGAAAAAAGATTACTTTGAATATTCCCTATCAGGAAATAAGGCATACCTTTTTCCATCACTTTCAGTATAGTTTTTACAGAAATAAAATGCTTAAAATACCATGGTAAAATAAAATTCCATTCTTGACTGAATGAATGATGATAGTAAATGTACAGTAATACTGTAATAGAGTGTGGGGAGAGAATACAGAGATGCTTCCTTCACCGTCATAGATAATCCAGTGTCATTTCTGTTTGGCTTGTAGGTTTCAATTTTTGACTTTCATTCAAATATAAATAAACCTAAATTTTGAGGCAGTTGGACATAATAGAAACAGATCAAGGATCCCTATCTTTCATTTCCTTCTGTATAATATCTTGAAAATCATTTCCCCCTTTTAAAATAATATATTTTCAGGAGAACAGGTTTATCTGGCTCCTATCACTTCATGCTGGCCAGAAGCAGAAATTGTTTTTAAAGACTCCTGTTATGCATTAGGTGATATCCACACCTTGAAAATTTCAAGTAATATCAGCAATCAATATGGTGCTCTTTCTCCTACAGCCAAGGTTCACAGGTCAGAAGGCAAAGGGTTGGAAGAGGAGTGGCTCCTCTCACTATTGTCTATATAGATGCTCTCGTAAAGAGGGCTGCTGTCCATAGCGTTGCACAGAGTCAGACATGACTGTAGCGACTTAGCATGTATGCATGCATTAGAGAAGGGAATGGCAACCCACTCCAATAATCTTGCCTGGAGAATCCAGGGACAGAGGAGCCTGGTGGGCTGCCGTCTATAGGGTTAGACAGAGTCGGACATGCCTGAAGCGACTTAGGAGCAGCAGCAACAATAAAAATTTTACTTTCTCTCCCTGCACCTTTAGGATTTGCATGTCTAAGGGATCATGTCTTCTAGTGGTGGAAATATCAATGGCTTTTTAAAACCAGATTTGAGACTTGACACAAGCTACCTAGTACTCTTCATGCCGGCGAATAAAGATGCAAAACAGTGGTTTACTGTACCAATGGTAGCCATTGATCATTATTATTACTTGGATAATTTGTTTCTTCTACAAATAATGATAAGAAGGAGTATATGGATAATGTAAAATTTCCCTGAGGTGATTCTTGGTGCTTCTATGTCCATGATTAAAGTCCAAAGAATACTACATAACACAATTCCAACAGGTCTCTTGATGGTCTATAAACTTCAAGAAGGAAGGTTTGGAACACATCCTGTCAAACAAGGTACCCGAGTAAGGCAAAATATATATATAATATATAATATATATATATATATATATATATATATATATATACATATATGGAAAAAGGAAGCAGTTATGAATACCATCTAAGACTGTGAAATCAGTTGTAAAAAGAAGGACCATAATACCTACGAATGCTTTTTACTAATTCTGACTTGGATGACTTATGCATACTTTAACCAGTTTTTTTCTCTTCCTCTTTTTCATTCTGCTGCCATCTATCATAAGATGTGTTATAGATAACTACTTTCAGATTTAAAAATCAAAATTACAAGATATCAAAGGAAGACTATGTTTCAGCTAGATTTAAAAAAAAAAAAAAAGAATGTCACCCACAAATAGATAAAGAGAATTTGTGTCTTTTTCGAGGGAGATGGTTGGCATATCTTCAGTAATACAAGGGAGAGTTGTAAA
Source organism: Capra hircus (assembly GCF_001704415.2). NCBI lineage: Eukaryota > Metazoa > Chordata > Mammalia > Artiodactyla > Bovidae > Capra > Capra hircus. Next base: position 63,113,109 of record NC_030813.1, on the reverse strand, counting down.
AATTAGCAGATGTGTACTTTTGCTACTGTCTTTATTTGGATGTTCAGTATTGATAAAGGAGATATGCTTCTGCTGCTGCTAAGTTGCTTCAGTTGTGTCCAACTCTGTGTGACCCCATAGATGGCAGCCCACCGTGCTCCCCCCATCCCTGGGATTCTCCAGGCAAGAACACTGGAGTGGGTTGCCATTTCCTTCTCCAGTGCATGAAAGTGAAAAGTGAAAGTGAAGTCGCTCAGTCGTGTCCGACTCTTAGTGACCCCATGGACTGCAGCCTACCAGGCTCTTCTGTCTATGGGATTTTCCAGGCAAGGAATGGGGTGCCATTGCCTTCTCCGAAAGGAGATATATGTGAATATAAATTGATAAAAAGTGTGTTTGTGTTTTGTCAACTTAGCTAAGGTGAGACTCCATTTTCCAGAATTCCTCTCCCTGCATTGTTCTCTATTAGTGCGGGCTACAAAGAGATGTTTCACACAAGATTAGGAAGGTAGAAGGGCAGTAGACTTGCGTTACCTGAAAGAGATCAGTGAAGCCACATGGAGCTATTGAAACTCATGCATTGTGCTCATCTGCTGGCTTCCCTTGTCAGGATCAGGTAGTAGGCAGGACTGCAGTGATTACAGATCATGGCAGACTTTCTTCTTCAACTTCTTCAGCTCCTGGTCCAGGTCTGAGTTTAGTTAGGTGACAAGGAGTGCTAGCATGTTCTGTTAACACTGCATCTTTGAGACTGGAGACTTGGGGTTAGTGAAGCAGATTTCAATTTAACTTTATAAGTTCTAGTTCAGACATGATTTCCACCCAAAGCTCACAGGTTCCAATTTGCTCTAGTTTCCTACACTTCACATCCATCTAAGAAGCAAAGTAGGTAACCACTGAAAAACGGAACAGGTTTTGAATGATTTTTTTGTTCAAGCAACAATATTTAGAAGTTGAGATTGCCCCTGCCGGGTGTCCAATCAAGGAAGAAAAATTCTGTAAAGCACCATAGACTCTCTGTTGAAACTTCTAGAGTTGGATGAACCAGATATAGACAAAATTTACAAAACTGAAGGCTATATTTAATTCATCTCAGTTCCTAACTGGATTACCATAATGTTACCCAACTCTAAGGGTATGCCAGAAGATCAGGTAAACTATGCATGGAGACAAATCCCATTATTCAGATTCTTAGAAATTTTTATACACAAAGTTCAGTGTTCAATCAAGAATTGCAAGACTTATCTAGAAACAAAACTAAGAAAAGAGCAGATGATAGAAACAGATTCACAGATGACATAGCTTTTGGAGTTATAGAATATGTATTTTAAAATAACTGTGATGATTTTTCAATAAAGTAGATCATATAAGAAAGAGTTTCACAATTAAAAAATCCTACTTCTGTTTTAAAAAGTCAAATGGAAATTCTATAGCAGGAAAAAATATTATAATTAAACATCAAGATCCAAATGAAGCATTCAACAGAAAGTTGAACATAGAGAGGTTTAATAAACAAGATTATTTGCTGTTCTTCAGTCACTCAGTCATGTCCAGCTCTTTGAAGCCCCATGGACTGCAGCACACTTGTCTTCCCTGTCCTTCACCATCTCCCAGAGTTCGCTCAAACTCATGTCCATTGAGTCAGTGATGCCATCCAAACCACCTCTTGTCCACTGTCAGCCCCTTCTCCTGCCTTAAACTGGCCCAGCATCAGGGTCTTTTCTAAGGAATTGGCTCTACACATCAGGTGGCCAAAGTATTGGAGCTTCAGCTTCAGCATCAGTCCTTCTGATGAATATTCAGGGTTTATTTCTGTTAGAATTGACTGTGAGAAAAGACAAAATGCCCAGGTGAAAGTCTGAGTAATTAAGAACATAGAAAATGCTGAAAAGAGTAAAGAGATCCTTCAGATGTGTTGAAACTTCTAATGTGCATTTTGGAGTCAAAGAATCATAGGTCAGAAGGAATATTTGAAAAATAATCATTTTAGGAGAATTTTTTCCAAACTGATTACAACCATCAAGCCACAAATTTAAAGGATCCTGCTCACAATCACATGTAGGATAATATTATATTAAAAATAATATTAAAAAGTGAAACAAACCAAGAAAGTACTTTACATTGTTTATTAAGCATAGTTTAGGTAATGATGTCATGGTGAACAATAATAAAAGGAAAAAGTATTTGCATCCTCCTAATTCATACTAAGAAGGAGAATCATAGCATATTTTTTAGAAAATAAATTGGGAAAACAACAGATATCTATTAACTTCCAAGAAAGTTTAAGATTTCAATAATCTGGATGTGATGACATCTTAATAAAATCAAGAGTTGTCATAGAAATTGTGCAGATCTCAAAAAACTTGCACCAAGTCAAGGTTGAGAAAAACATCACCAAGGGGATGGGGGTGATTATGATTTGATATGGCTACTACCTGAGAAACAGGGACCCCTGGAGTTGTCTAGGAGTCAAATGTAGATGACATATAGTATGGAGGAATGACTACTTAAGTTATGACACTTAAAAGAAAAAAAAAACAATTCTGTCATCATTTGTGCATAAGTGTGTGTGTTAGTGTGTGTATGAAAATAAGAATGATAGTGATAAACAGATAAATACCAATTAATAAATGTGTGCATGCATTTTGATGGTGAGGAGATATTGGGTACATTTAGCAGGGAATGAACGTTAGATTTGATGTATTAAAACTGAGACTCTTATAGTATATTCATAGAAAATCTAATAGGCTTTAAGAATCAAAGTTAAGAACTGTGCTGTCTGATATGATATCTACAAGCCACAAACGGTTATTTTAATTTAAAATTGGGTTTCTCAGTTGTACTAGCTGCATTTTAAGTGCTCAGTCACCATAGTAGCTAGTGGTTATTTTTCAGCATTTGATAGCATTTCCATCATTTTGGAGAGTTTTGTTGGATATGAAAGTAAGGATAGAGCTCAGGAGAAGATATTTATAATAAGGCATTGACAAATATGTACTTGGAATATAGGAAAATATACCTTGGAGCATAGCAAAAGAAAAAGAGAGCAAAGAACAAAGTTTATTGAATGTCTATTTTATACAAGAGACATAAAAGTCCTTTGTAAAATTATTAAAAAGTAATACCTATATTCACTATTCCTGTTACTTATGCTTAAAGGTTGCTAGCAGCAGAGGAGTTTGGATGAGAAGAAATCAACGTCTTTATCATTATAAATCCAATGAAAAGAGACTTGAGATAATAAAAATATTGTATCAAGTTTAACTGTTATTTTTAGAAGTTTAATTTTAATAATTTTAAATTCTGTGCTTTCAATAGGGATATTCAGAAAAGAGTCTGAATTCTCCTTTGATTAAACAAACAAACAAACAAAAATCCCAAAATTGAACAGGGAAGCTAGGGCTGACTATGCTTTCGGTCTTTTTTGTATGTGCTTCTGTGCAATATCAATAGAGATTTGAGACAAAATCCTCTATAGATCTTGGTTTTAATTTAGTGATTAAGAAACTATGTCTTAGAGACCACAACAAGGTAGCAAGGTTGATTTTTATTTTTCATTGAGATGATTATTAGATTCTACAACTGATTTTTGCATTGGTGGTTATAGAAACACCATATGAGTTTAAAAATTTAATTTAAAAACTAATATTTTGTATTTTACTAAAACACATTAAATGTTTTATAGCAGATGATAGTTTTTTGCTTTGTTAAAGCATGTAGAGATGATCCAAAAGTGTGTATGTGGTGTCTGTGCTGCTTTAGTTAAGAAATAAATTTTTATTGCTAGACCATATTTTAAAAATGGATACACAAAAAGTAGGAATTATGAACAGAATAGAATTTAAAATGTTTTAGTTATGATGCCAAGATGAGTAATAGATATGCCCTTTATGGAATTTTTTTCTTTTCTGTCCATTCATCATCAATGCTAAATATACAAATTGTTTCATTGTTTTGATTGTGATATTGTCATTTAAGTCTTTATTTTTCCTTTTCTCCAATTATTCTGATGCCGATTATAGTGTTTGTTTGGTTTGGTTTGGTTTTTAAGAGTGTACATCCTGATCACCTGGACCTCGTTATATAAAGTTCATGACAAGTTTTTCCATTTGGTAGGTGAGGCTGCCTAAATCCTGTACCAGATGCGGTGCAGTGTGGTTATTGCTGTCAGCCCCATCTATATATAGCTCAGCTGAAATATTCATGCTCTATAAACTGTCATATTCCCTTTAGATTGACTGTCTCAAAGTGTACATTCGCATTTTATATGTGGCCTAATGATCCAGTTATCTCAACTGCCCATTAGACATTTTTGCTAAAATAAAGAGAATATAAAATATACTTCCAACTACTCTTTCATTTTTATATGGAATTAGAACTCTATTTTAAATGAGCAGAACACATACTTTGTATAATCCTCATGATGTGAACAAAAATTGAGACATAAGATCTTTTGATAATTTTTGAATAGACCTTCATATTTCCTTATTCTAAATTCTGAGTTTCCTATATATATAATTAAGTTAAATTCATCCCAATTTTTAAGGCATTATTCATGATAACTTTTGGCTCTGTAATCATAGCCTTTAACTTCTAGCCTGAGAGAGATTTAGGCTTCCCCTTTGGTGACAGATGTGTGGCCAATATGAACCACACAGCTGTGTGGTTCATATTCTCAAAAGATAAATGAATTTCCTCGAGTGACTTTTTCCATTACAGGACACTTTCATGAACTTTGGACTCACCTTAAATTGAATTTGGTGAAGCTAAACTTAATGTTACTCGATTTATTTTCAATAAGGGAGTTTACTTAATGTATTTATCCAACACGTTTTTACAGCCAGCATTTGACATAGCCAGCACTTTTTTGAAGGTACCATAGTTCTCTTCCAGACATTAGCTTTTAAGTCTACCTTAACAAAACACACCTAGTTTAAAGGGGAATAGTATTAATTTCTCAGAGAAGGCAATGGCAACCCACTCCAGTACTCTTGCCTGGAAAATCCTATGGACGGAGGAGCTTGATATGCTCCAGTCCATGGGGTTGCTAGGAGTCGGACACGACTGAGCGACTTCACTTTCACTTTTCACTTTCATGCATTGGAGAAGGAAATGGCAACCCACTCCAGTGTTCTTGCCTGAAGAATCCCAGGGATGGGGGAGCCTAGTGGGCTGCCGTCTCTGGGGTCGCACAGAGTCAGACACGACTGAAGCGACTTAGCAGCAGCAGCAGCAGTATTAATTTCTACAATGTTCAAAGTATACGAGAGAATAGAGACAGGGCACCTTCTGGTACCAGAAGTACTAAGTATTTTGTTAACTCTTAGGTAGCAAAATGACAACAGTAAAGGATTTAGATCTCCCTAACTTCCAGATGTTCAAGCTGGTTTTAGAAAAGGCAGAGGAACCAGAGATCAAATTGCCAACATTCGCTGGATCATCAAAAAAGCAAGAGAGTTCCAGAAAAAAACATCTATTTCTGCTTTATTGACTATGCCAAAGCCTTTGACTGTGTGGATCACAATAAACTGTGGAAAATTCTGAAAGAGATGGATGTACCAGACCACCTGACCTGCCTCTTGAGAAACCTGTATGCAGGTTAGGAAGCAACAGTTAGAGCTGGACATGGAACAACAGACTGGTTCCAAATAGGAAAAGGAGTACGTCAAGGCTGTATGTTGTCACCCTGCTTGTTTAACTTATATGCAGAGTACATTATGAGAAACACTGGGCTCGAAGAAGCACAAGCTGGGATCAAGAAATATCAATAACCTCAGATATTTAGGTGACACTACCCTTATGGCAGAAAGTGAAGAGGAACTAAAGAGATTGTTGATGAAAGTGAAAGAGGAGAGTGAAAAAGTTGGCTTAAAGCTCAACATTCAGAAAACTAAGATCATGGCATCTGGTCCCAACACTTCATGGGAAATAGATGGGGAAACAGTGGAAATAGTGTCAGATTTTATTTTTGGGGGGCTCCAAAATCACTGCAAATGGTGATTGCAGCCATGAAATTAAAAGGCATTTACTCCTTGGAAGGAAAGCTATGACCAACCTAGATAGCATATTAAAAAGCAGAGGCGTTGCTTTGTCTACAAAGGTCCGTCTAGTCAAGGCTAAGGTTTTTCCAGTGGGCATGTATGGATGGGAGAGTTAGACAATAAAGAAAGCTGAGCACTGAAAAATTAATGCTTTTGAACTGTGGTGTTGGAGAAGACTCTTGAGAGTCCCTTGGACTGCAAGGAAATCCAATCAGTTCATCCTAAAGGAAATCAGTCCTGGGCGTTCATTGGAAGGAATGATGTTGAAGCTAAAATTCCAATACTTTGGCCACCTGATGTGAAGAGCTGACTCATTTGAAAAGACCCTGATATTGGGAAAGATTGAAGGCAGGAGAAGTGGATGACAGAGGATGAGATGGTTAGATGGCATCACTGACTCAATGGGCATGAGTCTGAGTAAACTCCGTGAGTTGGTGATGGAATGGGAGGCCTGGCATGCTGAGGTTCATGGGGTGGCAAAGAGTCGGACATGACTGAGCGACTGAACTGAGCTGAACTCTTCCTAAAAATATTTTTCTCTAACCCATAAAAATGATATGCTTCATTCTATTTCTCTATTCCTATTTATCATTAACTAAAATAATTTAAATTTTTAGGTTTCCAAATAGTGTGTGCCATTTATTAACTAAGTGATTGTTGTTGTTGTGTAGTTGTTAAGTTGTGTCTGACTCTTTGTGACACCATGGACTGTAGCCTGCCAGGCTCTTCCGGCCATGGGATTTCCCAGGCAAGAATACTGGACTGGGTTGCATTTCCTTTGTGGGTTGCCATTTCCTTTTCCAGGGAAACTTCCTGACCCAGTGATCAAACCCATGTCTCTTGTGTCTCTTGCATTGCAAGCAAATTCTTCACCCACTGAGCCATCAGGGAAACCCAATGAAGAGCCCCATAGTAAGTAACATCTCTCTGTCCTCACTACTAACACTCTTATTTAAGGGCAGAATTTTGTGGGTAAAGAATCTGCCTAGAAAGCAGGAGACCCAGATTTGATCCCTTATTGGGTATGAACACGTGAAATAAGGACTTCTCTTCATCCAGAAAGATTATTTTAAGATTTCTTTCTCTAGTTCATCTTCCTGAGAGCCTCTAGAGTATCATCTGAGATATATCTATTATGCCAAGGCTTTGGGACTGAGAAAGTAAGCAAGGTAGACTTTCTTTCACTACTTTCCACAGCATCCTCACCTGATCCTGGGGGTCTGCATGATCCTTCTAACCTCAGAACTTCAAGTAACCATTCATGATTGTTTGGATGTGTCTCATGTCCTAAAGTGTCAAACTTTGAGTTGCATGTGTTGTATCTCCAAATTCTTATGTGCACCATTTCTGCACCAATTGCACCATCTTTAAGATGAAGACGATTGCCACCATTGGTTTCCATCTAGTTATAGTGTCTGTGGGTCCTCAAACGAATCCCCCAAATAAACCTTCAGTCTGGTTGGGTGCTTGTTTAACTTGGAAATGTATCTTTTTACCCATAGCAGTTTCTATAAGGCACTGATCATGAAATAGAAACAAGTGAAGCCATTCTTGGGATAATTTTAGTTGAATAATTCAGCTGATATCTGTTTATCTTAAGACACTATATTTAGGTTTCTCTATACCAACACAACTCATAAGAGTTTTGTTTTATGTATTTATAAATCCAAGCTTAAATGCAGGAGAAGACTGATGTATCAGCTCAGTCAGTCAGGCAGGAAATGAATGAATCTTTCCTTCTGCTTTTTGTTCTAGTCAAGCCCTGAGTGGGTTGGATGATACCTGTCCATATTGGGGAGGAAAATCTACTTTACTGAGTCCACTGATTCCAATGCTAATCTTTTTGTAAAAACTGAGAAGTCATGTTTGGTTGGAGCACCCCATGGTTCAGTGAAGTTTAAACATAAAATTAATATTCACAACTGTTTAGAGTCCATACTCCTGGGTATAAGATCACGCTTTTTTGGTAGCTCCATTTAGGAACACAAAGGCAAATCAGTGGAAATTGGACCAGATCCCTTAATATGTTTTTTCAGTTATTCTTTAATAAGGAATTGAATTAGCTATAATGTAGTACCACTCCAGTACTCTTGCCTGGAAAATCCCATAGACGGAGGAGCCTGGAAGGCTGCAGTCAATGGGGTCGCTAAGAGTCAGATATGACTGAGCGACTTCACTTTCACTTTTCACTTTCATGCATTGGAGAAGGAAATGGCAACCCACTCCAGTGTTCTTGCCTGGTGAATCCCAGGGATGGGGGAGCCTGGTGGGCTGCCATCTATGGGGTTACACAGAGTCGGACACGACTGAGGTGACTTAGCAGCAGCAGCAGCTGTACATAGTTCAAGATCACATAACACTTTGTGGGACTATGTTAGCTACAAAATCTTGCAATGGACACTTTACTTACTTATGCAGAGACCAGATACTTTAAATAGGAAGATAAATCATATGTACATAAAATACCTAGTGGAAAATGCTAGATTAAGGGATAATATACTGTTCCTACATTCTTAATTATTCTACCTGGTGAAAACAAATAGAGAATTGTATAAGTCATTCCAGTTGTAAAAATATCCTAGGGTCTAAAATGTCAAACATGATGTTGAATTTTAAAATTTTATTAAACTCAATCTGTGATTGATGGTAGTAACTCTTTTAAGTATAACCCTCAGTAAATATTATCTGTCTTTTCCTCTTAGGTGTGGAGTAACTCATCACCTTCTCACTATTTAATAGGAGCTAATCTTTACATTAATTGTAAGAATTTTGCTGACAGTCACATGTTTAGAAGTTAGTAAAAAGCCGGGGGTCCTGTGAAGACTCTGTAGATAAAAATTCTTATTACTTCGCTTGGACTTTGTCATCATTTTCTTCTTGACAGTTTGACAGCTGTGATCCTCCTAATTTCTCATTTAAAAGAAAAGGCAGAAAATTTCTTCTATGTCTTTTGCTACCTGTATTGATTTTTCACATGAGCAGTTGAATAAGAAAGCTTCTTTAATCTGCTCACCTGACCTGTTAGTTGGCAAGTTCAAATACAAGTTAACTTCCTGCAAATAATAGAGCCTCTAAGAGAAAAATGTAATATTTCTTGACCTCCTCAACAGACAGACATTTCCAACTATTGGACCATTTGTTTCATTTCTTAAATATGCCAAGAGTGTCTTCTCAATATCAGGCATAGAAGTAAGCAATAAAACTACAGAGTTGACTATGCATGGTATGGTCTCATACTCAAGGATTTTACATAGGGCTATGAACAGTTCATTGAAAGGGCTCTTTGTGAAATTTTGAAATAAATTTAGATAACTTACATAGAAGTATGAATACTAAATAAAGTTCAGGCTGGAAGCAGTGCTACAGGCTGATTGTCAAGGCAGCAGACTAATGAATAGTCTAGGGAAAAAATAACTAGGCCTGAACAGAAGTAATAGGCTTGGAGGCAGAAACGAGTTTTTAATTTGATACATGTTTCAGAGTTGAATCAACAGGAATTTGGTGATTTCTTGAATACAGGGGATATTGATTATGAGTTTGTTTAATTCTACCTAGGTTGTCAAGAATAAACAAATACATTCAAGGACAATAGACCAATTAAGTAGCAATCATATGAAAAACAGGCTTAGCCTTTTATTGATGGTTAGCAGTTTGCAGTGACTTCACAACAATAGTTTGGTTTCCAAGAATCTGCTAATGAGCCCTGAAATCTTTACTGTTTGTCTTATCCTCTATGGATATTTAGGAGGCGTTTTTGCGTTGGTTAAGGTATTTCTATATGGGAGACACTGTGCACAGAGATACATGTGTACTCAGTTGCTCAGTCTTGTCTGCCTCTTTGCAACCTCAGGGATTGTAGACTGCCAGGCTCCTCTGTCCATGGGGTTTTTCAGGCAATAATATGGAAGTGGGTTGCCATTTCCTTCTCCAGAGGATCTTCCTGACACAGGGATTGAACTAGCATCTCCTGCATTAGCAGGCAGATTCTTTACCATTGAGCTACCTGGGAAGCCCATGCAGAGATGAGGGTACTGAAACCATCACCATCAACTGTAGACAAAAAGTGAGTTGAATCCGAAGGATGGAATCCAGAATATGAAGCACAGCAGCAAAACGCAGAGGCAGATAAGAGGCAAGAGGGCCAGCAGCGGGCACTGAAGCATTTGACTACACTACGCGTTAAAATTAGGCTGTTCTGAGGATAATCATCTAAGAAGCTAATGTTGTAAGAAGATGTGGACTTCGACAGCAAATAAACCAAAGCATATTTTAAAAAATCATTTAAAGTTTCAACTAATTTTGGTGGTTGATTTTTTTGTTTGTTTGTTTGAAAACTAGTGCTATCTGTTTGTGGGTGGCCATTTCTTCAGTAGCCATTTTTTCTCTGTATTCAGTGTATGTTTATTGTTATTCACTGAGATGACAACCTTTGAAGCGGCGGTTTTATCTGTTGGTTTTACTGACATGAATTTGACAGGGGACTGATTTTGTGGGATGGACTGGCTAAATAACTTTCATTTCTCTCCTCTTCCACATTTTAATGTGTTCTAAGATCAACTGTAGAAGGGAAATATGAGCTCCTTCCGTATGAATTTTAACTTGGATAAGTAACAGTGGTTAATAAATAAAAATGAACTGACATTCATTGTAGAACCCTACTCTTATCTATGGCTTTTGGCTTTAGTTCAGAAAGCACATGACTCATTCCTCCTGGGAAGATGCTGTATCTTCTAAACTGCAGCTCTTATCGTTCTTTACCTGATGTAGGAGGAATTTTCTGTGCTTCAATTCACTGCAAAATGTGCAACTCTCACCCATTAACATCTGTTTGAGTCTCTCCTTGCCTTGCTGCTTATCAGGGATGCCTGGTGTATTTCCAAGATGAAGAGTCATGGTTCCCTCTTGCTATTTGCTACTGACAGTGAATTTGTGGAGCAATACCTCCAAGGTGCCAAGAGTCCTAGAAATTTTGCCTTTAAAAAGTTTTAAATACCAGCTTTAGCAGAGTACAGTATACAACATAACTTCTCAAGATGGAAAATAACTGAGACCCAATCCTCTGGTTGTATACTACAAGGCTTATGTAGATGTTTATACTTTCTAATGCAGGCACTTTAGTGTATTGGTTGTATAGATGGTTCTGGTTAGTGGCCTCCATGTATATAATATTTGTCCTGTAACTTTTAATCACATATGATGAGATTAAAAACACACTATACTAAAATATGGCACCTTGTCATAGTGATCATTTAAAATGAAGAAATTAGAGAAATGACAAGTGCAGAGTGGAATCTCTGACTTTCCCTTCACCCCTGAAGTAGGTCATGAGATCCTCTTTTGAGATAGAGGCAGAGGAAAGAAGCATACTTATCTCTGAAGATGGAAAGATGCTGAGAGGAATCCTAATAAACAGGACTTGGTAAGTTTCTCCCAGTTTATTACCCTTACTTCATACCTTTTCATCCTATTATGTTTTTTCATAACTTTTCACTTTTAATTAAACTTAATACAAAAATGCTTGGGTTTAACCATTTCTTTGGGTCTTCATTTCCTTGTAAGTTCTCCTGTGTCACAAAACTTCTATTAAGTAAATTTGTTTGCCAGGCTGGGAAACAGGATCCCAAGCAGAGAACCTGCAATAGGAAAAATAGTATTTTCTGGCCCTGTACCTCATACTTAGAATTTGGAATAACTATTGCTTTGGCCAAAAGATTGAAGCAAAATTGAAGATTGTTATGGCATGTTATCACTTATGTGGAGCCTCCAGAGGACTCACACAAAATTTCCATTCTCTCTACACAATCCCTGTTTGAAACATAATGAAAAGTTCAGGCTAGACTGTTGGAGGAGTTGAGAGCACATGGTGCACAGATGGAAAATCCATGTCATGCATGCATGAATCCTAAGTTGTTTCAGTTGTGTTTGACTCTTTGCAACCCTATGGACTGTAGCCCACCAGGCTCCTCTGTCCATGGAATTCTCCAGGCGAGAATATGGAAGTGAGTTGCCATACCCTCCTCTAGGGGATCTTCCCTACCCAGGGATCAAACTCATGTTTCTTGCATCTTCTGCATTGGCAAGCAGGTCCTTTACCACTAGCACCAAGGGAAGCCCAATCCATACCAAGGTCATCCTAAATTAGCAAGCCTTCAGTGAATCTACAAAGTGCCCACAGACGAATGAATAAATTTGGCCAAGGTAAGCTAAGCCTGGACCAAATTGGCAGCATTACTAAGCTAACGTACTTACTCATAAACAGCAATCACTGTTTATTTTCAAATGCCATTGAGGCTTTCTGGTAGACTTTGTTACACAGCTTTGCTAGTAAAAATAGCTTATAAAGAAACTTAATATTAAAAATAAATCTTAAAATATGGGGGGTGGAGTATGAAGATCCTGACTTATAATGACAGTCACTGTTTGGACTCAGGGGAATGCCCTGGCCTTTGTTGAAGCATTTGCTTTCTAGTCACCAAGGCTTTAGTGCCATTACTCATGCCCTGTTTCCTCTGTTTTCCCTTCAAAAATATTTATTGGGATAGATTATTTTATAGCCACCAACTTTCCAAATTATTATTAACTAAATTTAGCCCAATGAAACAAGGAAACACTTTGTAAGCTTTCTTGTTTATTCTACATCAGTTACATCTAGAAAGTAACAAGTATTATTGAACTTACAGTTCATATGTGCAAAAAAAACACATTTGAAAATTGGAGTTTAAATTATCTTCATCACGTTTTCAAGCTACAATGATTGAGAGACATGCCATTACATTTTTACTGAAGAATTATATGTAAAATATGTCACCATAGTAGTTAAGACATTACTTACAGGTGTACATTCTCCGTTTAGAATAAGAAAAGCCTACTCTCTCAGAAATATGACCTAAATGATTCTGAGGTATCTTACTTCCTTTTCCTTTAGCCACGTGACAGGCAGACTCTTTCCCCAGCTATGGATCAAACCTGTGCCCCTTACAGTGGAAGTTAGGAATATTAACCACTGAACCACTGAGGAATTCCTCTGAGATATTTTTTTCTTATCATATGTTTATCCTTAAGTGTTCTATAAATGGAAAAGTACCACTTGTATATGAAATGATAGAGCTTCTCCCTTTAAACATATAGCAATGGGTATTGTTTGGGCCCAGATTTTTATATACCGTGTGGATACTCAATAAACTTGAATGAATGACTTCAGTGAAGTTTATTCTATTGGGAATCACTAGATTTAACTGTTGGTTATAGGGATATCATCACTAGGACATCCTAGTGGTAAAATTTCCTCTATACTACTGAGGAGGTAAAGTTTACAGAGAGAAGTGTTATCATGTTTCTGAATGGTTTTTCACCTACAGGTCAATTTTCTTGAGCTCAATAGTCTGCATCAGGGTATATGTCAAAGACCATCTTATGACTGCTATGCAAAAAAGAAATAGAAGTCCATAAAATAACCATCATGAAATGTAAATATAACATGCTATTTGGTATATTATAATCATACGATTATAGGCAGAGAAGTAGTAGATCATATATAATCCCTAAAACTTCAATCATCCAGCAGGGATATGTGTTTAAACTGATACTATTTGAACTGGACATAACAATAAAAATGTTCCAGTAAAAGGAACCTTCATAACTGTAGATATTTATAGTAAAAGATTAAGAAACATATAAGGAACTATTTAATAACAAACTTCACAGATAGTAAATGGCCTTGTGAGAAAGAAAGAATACCTTGCTCAATTTGTTCATTCATTACCTAGATAAGGTGAGTTAAAACACCTCCTTACTAAACTCAGGATAGGGGAAGAAAACTTGTCTCCAACATCATCTGGATTACTCTCTTTTCAGTAATCATAGAATAAAGCTCCCTTGTCACTTTTAAAATATGCTTTGACCATCTTCAGTTCAGTTCAGTTCAGTTCAGTCGCTCAGTCATGTCGAACTCTTTGTGACACCATGGACTGTAGCACTCCAGGCATCCCTGTCCATCACCAACTCCCAGAGTTTACTCAAACTCATGTTCATTGAGTCAGTGATGCCATCCAATCATCTCATCCTCTGTCATCTCCTTCTCCTCCTACCATCAATCTTTCCCAGCATCAGTGTCTTTTCAAATGAATCAGTTCTTAGCATCAGGTGGCCAAAGTATTGGAGTTTCAGCATCAATCCTTCCAATGCATATTCAGAACTGATCTCCTTCAGGATGGACTGGTTGGATTTCCTTGCAGTCCAAGGGACTCTCAAGAGTCTTCTCTAACACCACAGCTCAAAAACATCAATTCTTCAGCACTCAGCTTTCTTTATGCCAACTCTCACATCCATATATGACTAATGGAAAAAACCATGGCTTTGACTAGATGAACCTTTGTTAACAAAGTAATGTCTCTGCTATAATGTCAACTTTTCTTTCAAGGAGTAAGCATCTTTTAATTTCATGAATGCATCTGCAAATGGTACAGTCACATCTACAGTGATTTTGGAGCCCAAAATAATAAAAATCTGTCACTGTTTTCACTGCTTCCCCATTTATTTGCCATGAAGTGATGGGACCAGATGCCATGATCTTACTTGAAGTTATAAAAGCACATTAGTTAAAATTTTAGGTAATTGTCTTAGGAGTAGGGAGAGATCCATGTTTTAAAGAGTTGAAATTGGGTGAATTATGACCAATCTAGATAGCATATTCAAAAGCAGAGACATTGCTTCGCCGACTAAGGTCTGAGTGACTGAACTGAACTGAACTGAACTAAGGTGGATAAGATGAAAGGTGACAAGAAAAAGGAGTCAAACAATGGGCTTATGATTCACTTCTCCCTTATTACTTGGACAGATGCTCCTGGAAAAGAAAACAGACAACCCAATCAGATTTCCTTTGAGCATGATGAAAACAAACAGTGCTCTTTCCTAGAAATATAGTACTCATCTCTGGAATTTTTATCTTGTTTGAGGATTGCTTATGATAAACAACTTTAGAGTTTACAGATTTATGAGACACAGGTTCCTAGACAAACATCATGTCAAGTGCACAACTTCATGGGTATAAAAATGGCAATGCTACATAACTTAAATCCTTGTGTCAATTACTTCATCTATCAGTCTGAGCCAAACAACGTGAGCCCCGTACAAAAAAAAAGAAAAAATGGGGAGTCACTTGAAATGCAAGTGCCTTTTGATTAATAAATAAACTGGATCCCAGTCTTAAAACAAGACTGGGAGCAGACTGTGGCTCAGATCATGAACTCCTTATTGCTAAATTCAAACTTAAATTCAAGAAAATAGGGAAAGCCACTAGACCATTCAGGTATGACCTAAATCAAACCCCTTACAATTATACAGCATAAGTGAGAAATAAATTTAAGGGACTAGATCTGATAGACAGAGTGCCTGATGAACTATGGACAGAGGTTTGTGACATTGCACAGGAGGCAGTGATCAAAACCATCCCCAAGAAAATGAAATGCAAAAAAGAAAAATAGCTGTCTGAGGAGGCCTTACAAATAGCTGTGAAAAGAGAAGCAAAAGGCAAAGGAGAAAAAGAAAGACATACCCATTGATTGCAGAGTTCCAAAGAATAGCAAGGAGAGATAAGAAAGCCTTCCTCAGTGATCAGTGCAAAAAAATAGAGGAAAACACTAGAATGGGAAAGACTAGAGATCTCTTCAAGAAAATTAGAAACACCAAGGGAATATTTCATGCAAAGATGGGCTCAATAAAGGACAGAAATGATATGGACCTAACAGAAGCAGAAGATATTAAGAAGAAGTGGCAAGAATACACAGAAGAACTATACAAAAAAGATCATAATGACCCAGATATACAGGATGGTGTGACCACTCACCTAGAACCAGACATCCTGGAATGTGAAGTCAAATGGGCCTTAGGAAGCATCACTATGAACAAAGCTAGTGGAGGTGGCAGAATTCCAGTTGAGCTACTTCTAATCCTAAAAGATGATGCTCTGAAAGTGCTGCTATCAATATGCAAGCAAATTTGGAAAACTCAGCAGTGGCCACAGGACTGGAAAAGGTCAGTTTTCATTCCAATCCCAAAGAAAGGCAACGCCAAAGAATGCTTAAATTTCCACACAGTTGCACTCATCTCACAGGCTAGTAAAGTAATGCTCAAAATTCTCCGAGCCAGGCTTCAACAGTACATGACCATGAACTTCCAGATGTTCAAACTGGTTTAGAAAAGGCAGAGGAACCAGAGATCAAATTGTCAACATCCGTTGGATGATTGAAAAAACAAGAGAGCTACAGAAAAACATCTACTTCATTCAGCTTTATTGACTATGCCAAAGCCTTTCACTATGTGGCTCAAAACAAACGAAAAATTCTTCAAGAGATGGGAATACCAGGGCACCTGACCTACCTGCAGAGAAATCTATATGCAGGTCAAGAAGCAACAGTTAGAACTGGACATGGAACAACAGACTGTTTCCAAATTGGGAAAGGAGTACATCAAGGCTGTATATTGTCACCTGCTTATTTAAGTTATATGAAAAATACATAATGAGAAACACTGGGCTGGATGAATCACAAGCTGGATTCAAGATTGCCAGGAGAAATATCAATCACCTCAGATATGCAGATGACACCACCCTTACGGCAGAAAGCAGAGAAGAACTAAAGTGCCTCTTGATGAAACTGTAAAGAGGAGAGTGAAAAACTTGGCTTAAAACTCAACATTCAGAAAACTAAGATCATGGCATCAGGTCCCATCACTTCATGGGAAATAGATGGGGAAACAGTGGAAATATGTCAGACTTTATTATTCTGGGCTCCAAAATCACTGCAGATGGTTATTGCAGCCATGAAATTAAAAGATGCTTGCTCCTTGGAAGAAAAGTTATGACCAACCTAGACATCACATTAAAAAGCAGAGATATCACTTTGCCATAAAAGGTCTGTGTAGTCAAGGTTATAGTTTTTCCAGTAGTCATGTATGGATATGAGAGTTGAAGTATAAAGAAAGCTGAGTGCCAAAGAACTGATACTTTTGACCTGTGGTGCTGGAGAAAACTCTTGAGAGTCCCTTGGATTGCAAAGAGATCCAACCAATACACCCTAAAAGAAATCAGTCCTGAATATTCATTGGAAAGACTGATGCTGAAGCTGAAACTCCAATACTTTGGCCACTTGATGCTAAGAACTGACTCATTTGAAAAGACTGTGATGCTGGGAAAGATTGCAGGTGGGAGGAGAAGGGGATGACAGAAGATGAGATGGTTGGATGGCATCACGACTCAATGGACATGAGTTCGAGTAAACTCTGGGAGTGGGTGATGGACAGGGAGGCCTGGCATGCTGCTGTCCATGGGGTTGCAAAGAGTCAGACACGACTGAATCACTGAACTGATCTGAAACTATGGTGGAGGTAATGAAGATAATGATGACCTTCTTCAAAAGATCCCATTCATGCACTGCTACACTCAGTGCCCCCAACCTGGCAGCAGGCCACCGCTGACCCACACCTCCACCGAAGACTCCTGGACACTCACGGGCAGGTCTGGGTCAGTCTCTTGTGGGATCACTGCTCCTTTCTCCTGAGTCCTGTTTGCACCCTCCAAGAGTGTTTCCCCAGTCCTGTGTAAGTCCTGGCGGCTCTATGGCGGGGTTAATTGTGGCTTCCCCTTAAGGGCTTATGCCACGTCTGCTGCACCCAGAGCCCCTGCCCCTGCAGCAGTCCGCTGCTGACTAGTACCTCCACAGGAGACGCTCACACACAGTTCTGTCTCAGTTTCCGTGGGGTGTCTGGGTCCTCGTGTGTCAAGGTTTGTTTGAGTCCTCTGGGCGTCTCTGGCGGGTATGGGATTTGATTCCAAATGTGATTTCACCCCTCCTACCATCTTGCTGGGGCTTCTCCTTTGCATTTGGATGTAGGGTATCTTCTCAAAGTTGCTCCAGCGCTGCACAGCTGCCACTCCAGCACCTACTATCTTGCTAGGGATTCTTTGCCCTTGGATCTAGGGTATCTCCTCACAGCCACTCCAGTGCCACGCAGCCAATGCAAGTCATGTGAGTCTCTTTTTATAATCTGATCCTTTGTTCTGGCTCCAGCAGGAAACCAAATAAGGTATTTACTTTGTATTCTGTTTCACAAATAAAGTTTTCTTTCAGGTTGCTTAGATCTTCAGAATGTGTGTGCCCTTGATTCTTAATGACCCCCATTCATCCTCTCATCTCCGAATACTCTCCCTTTAAAGTATTAACTTTTTCCCCCTCTTGAGGAAAGATGGTTTATAATCTTAAAATCATAACATAGTAGTTCTTTTATCCATCCTAGTGTCTTGTCTAATAATCAGCCCAAGGCATACAATACACTGATGATTTTATCCTCTAGACAGCTTTCCTCTGTGGTGGGGATGAATGAGTTCTCAAGTAGGGGTCTGTTGGTTCCAATTCGATAATAGGAGATCTGGCTCTGTATAACAAAAAGATTAGGAAGAAAGCTGATTACATAAAAAGATATACATTCTTGTATTGTTAGTTCCACTTTCATTGGGAGGGAAGAGAGAGAAGAGATTCTGAAAGTTTGTGTGTGTGTACCTATAGGGCATACACAAGGAAGAAGGGGCTTTCATTCCAGGCTGTGGACGCTTTCCTTTTAACAAATTTGAAGTCAAACACAGGTTGTTACCAAAAGGATCGGTTTCCCTCTCACAAACTTCCTATTTAATCTAAGTGAGAAATTCATTTATATTAAGCACTGCTTCAAAAGCTATTTAAAAAATATATATATTTGCTTTTTTTCCTAAAAAGATACATTTCCCTTCCTTTCCTCTGGTTTCATAAAATACATGCTTTATATAAACTAAAATGAAAAGTCACTAGATCCAAAGTAATTCCTTCCATCTGTGGAAACCTATCCTGTACATAGGAGAAGAGGAGGCTGAAGTATTCCAACTCTTCATTCTATAAGCTTGTGCGATCTAGGGTAAAGGAAATCTGCTTCTCTACGCACAACACTTCTGACATCCACTTAGGGTTTTCCACACTAAGCAACTCTTCACTTCTCTGCAGACACCCACTGGGTGTCCTACAACTAATTCATTTCTGACAGCTGGGAGTTAGTACAGACCCACAGGTTAAGGGCGCAGTCCCACAAGACAGCCCTTATTTCAGGTGCCAGCTCCAAGCAGGGAGTCCTCAGATGACTCACATTTCTTTTTGATTTGGCTACAGATCAGGGTTCCCACCTCATTATTCAATAAGTTTTTATAATGGCTCATTCTGGGAAACATTTTACTTACAATTGCCAGTTTATTATAAAGGATATTATAAAGGATGCAAATGAGCAGCAATATGAAGATGAGGTCTGGAAGGGTCCTGAGAGTGAGTGCTTCTGTCCCTGTGGAATTTGTTTGACACCCTCCTATGTACACCCACATGTACACAGGACATGTGTAGATATTTGCCAACCTGGAATGTTTCCAACTCCTGCTGTTTAGTGCTTTTATGGAGGTTCGTTATAAAGATATGTTCAGTTAAACCATTGGTCGGTAATGATTTTCCCAATCTCCAAAGCCTCTCTCTGGAAGTCAAGAAGATGCAACTGAAAACTCCAACCTTCTAATCACTTGGCTGGTTCCTGTGGCAACCAACCTCCATCCTGAAGCTATGGAGGATGAGTCACTTCATTAACATCAGCTGAGATGTGGTGGAAAGAAACCTATTATAAATAACAAAAGATGCTCCTTTCACCCCTATCACTCAGGAAAGTATAAGGTTTTAGGGGATCTATGTTAGCAACTGAGGGACAAAGGCCAAATATATATTTCTAATTATATCACAATATCGCATTGGACATATCTGTTAATCTCAGGTTTAAATATTCGATCACTCAACTGAAATCTCAGGTTGCTTCTTGATCTTCAAAGAGGAGAGAATCCATCTCCCCACTCTCCCTCACTCCACTTCACAGAGCATTGTGAACAGCAAGTGAGATCATATACCAAAAAGCTCTTTAGAAACTATATAGTACTTTAAAACTGTAATGGTTTTGGATCTATCCATAAAGTCAGCATCAATTGCAGAATGTCCCAGCCCTTTACCTCTAGATATGACTAATTTAAATTCTCAGTACTGTATTCCACAGAAATCCAAACAATCCCTAGGATTTCCCTAATACCTAAGGCTATCTCTTTGATCCTTCCTATGCTAGAGCAGTCCATGCTTTATGTATCACATAAATTTGGGCCCTTTTTAATTTTTCACAAGGCAAAGTGGTAAACCAAGTCATGTCAAGCATTTCTGGGTGTGTTAGGCTCTAGTGAATATTTGATTAGGCTGATCTCTTACATAAAGAAAAGTTTACATAGTAACAATTAAATCACTTAAATTAGGGACCATTCATCCCTGGTCCTAACCTTTTATGATTACAAAATAAAGAGGAAATGCCACTGGTGATTTCTCCATGTCGTCCTGTATCTCATACACTCTCTCTGGCTCTTTTCTTTTCTCCTTATCTTCTTTGATGGTCTCTTTTCTCTCCTCCAATATTACAGAACCAGAACAAACTGATCTTCAAATTTCATAAAGAACACTTTGCCTGTATTTCAAAACAGGTTTATTATTGGGTTTTCCAAACAAATACATTTCCTTCTAAAAAATAATTATTGGACTTGCTGCTAATAAATATTTGTTAAATTGTAGATTCAATTTATATATTCAATAATATGAATTGAAAACTACAATCTTTCTGACATATTTTCTAATCATCACAATAAATTTCTTCCCTCTTAGCTCATTATTATCCTCATTTCCCCTTTGAGGATACTGAGTCACAAAGAGATCAAATTACTTGCCACATATCAGAAAATGAACAAATGGGAGAGAACATTTCAATGCTAAGCAATCTGATTTCTTGTCTTTCCTCCTAATAATTATACTAAAGATTTGTGCAGAATTTATTTGACTTTGAAGGTATTTTAGAATACAAATAGTATTTTTTTATCTCAAAATGAACAAAGATGAATAAAACATTCTATTTATGGAACAAATAACAATGCATTAGGTTCTTCTCACAAGTGGCTGATATCTACTGCAATCTAAAGTATATGTTAGTGCCTCTTTATACCTAGAAATTTATTTTTTCTGGTTACTTGTGATGGAGAACTTGGTTGTGGGATTTAGTACTTGTGCCCTATTTGAAACAATCATGTGAAAGTTCTTCCTCCAGTCCTGTAAAAGGCTTACCTTTAAGAAAGATTGTCCAGTCGACTTATCAAAATTTTATTTCTAAAATTCTCTAGAATTTATTAACAATTTAAAACATAACTAATAAAATTAAAACAACTTTTTCTTTTGTTTTATTTAGAGAAAATTAAAATATCCTCAAGTATGATTGACTGATTTGAAAATTTGGGACCTTTAGGTTTTAAAACAGTAAGAAGCTAAACTTCCATGTTATGTCATATATATGTTAAGAATTTACTTAAAAATTTAAAGGCCAAAAAAAGCTGACTGTAGAGTTAGGTCTGCAGTTGCATAATTGCTTTGAGGTTTAATTCGTTCCACAGCTTATCTTTTTCTAATTGATCTAAGCTGCTTACTCAACTAAAATGAGCATAAAATTTTCCTTGTGAATGTATGTGCTAAAGTCAATGATGAACTGAAGGACAAATAAATACATTTTGACATTTGCTTCATCTGTGGGTAAAAAGATGAATTGAAATATTTTTAAATAAAAACTTTTATGTTTATTTGCTTTTTTTTTTTTTTTTTGGCCCAGAAAGTTTACAGAAGGTGTAAAGTTTTACTCCTAGTTTGTCTGAATTTAAAAATTTTAGAAATAATGCTCAGCAGAAAAATACATAATGAAGATTTATTTTTCAATCACCAGCTGTGAAACAGTGTTATTAAACTGGACCCTGGTTAATACTATTTATGTGGAAAGGTTAGATGACACATACAGTCAATGGTAGATGTTCCTTTAAAATGAGAAAAAGTTACTATTAATTTGTTTTCAAGCAGTAAAAATTGGTGCAATATGAATAACTGCTGAGATAGAGCATACTTTAAAATTGGAACCCAGAGAAGTTGTGTATTTTTTCATTTCAAATATTAACAAACTTGACTATTTTTACACAATCAACATTTGTGATTATAGATTTTCCTTAAAAAAATGCTATAAATAATAAGAGCTTATGGTGGAAAAATATGCTTAATCTGATGAAATGAACAAATTCTAGGACTTGAGAAAAATTTTCAGATATCTTAGAGGTTTTTTTTCCTTTTTTTCTTTTTTTTTTTTTTTTTGCCCTTGTTAGTTGCTAAATCAGTTGTGATTCTTATGTTCTATTTCTAGAGCTTGAGAAAAAACAAAGAATGTTCACTAGGAACATTATTGACTAAGTGAAAAAAATTTTAATCAATGTAAATATATGATTTTTTATTGGTAGAATTTCTATTGTTAACATTTTCAGGAGGCTTGTTCATCTTATAAGCTATAGATTTTAAATTAATACAAATAAAATGAAAAGTCTATTTTAGATCATGGTATAATAATAATTAGCTTTCCTTTAAAATTGACTTTGTTCTAATCTCCATTTATTTATATAGATAATGAACAACTAAATGAACATACAAGTTATATAGCAATATGAGAATAGAAGTTTCTAATTCACATTATTTCAAATAAATAGACAGAGATATAAATATAGACATAGATATACATCTATTCAAAATACTATATGTGTAAAGTTTATATATGTGTTGGTAAAAGAATTTTCATATGTTTTACTAGGACATTTCAATTGTAAATACATTTTCTGAAACTAAAAGGATATAAAGATATGGATATAAATTAGAATATATATTGCTCTAAATTTGGGTTCAGATTAGCTTACAGAAGGAGAATTTTTTCCTTTTAAATTACTTCTATTTTTGATCTCCTACTTTACTTTTCTTCCCTGGTGGCTCAGATGGTTAAGTGTCTGCCTACAATGTGGGAGACCTGGGTTCAATCCCTGGGTTGGGAAGATCTCCTGGAGAAGGAAATGGCAATCCACTCCAGTATTCCTGCCTGGAGAATTCCATGGACAGAGGAGCCTGGTGGGCTACTGTCCATGGAGTCGCAAAGAGTCGGACAAGACTGAATGACTTCACTTTCACTTTACTTTCCCAGTGGGAGGGTATCTCTAAAACACAGATACTATCATGTCATATTGTTGTAAAATCACAATGGAGTAACATTTTTTTCAGTTCAGTTGCTCAGTCGTGTCCAACTCTTTGTGACCCCATGGACTGCAGCACGCCAGGCCTCCCTATCCTTCACTAACTCCTGGAGTTAACTAACTCATGTCCATCAAGTTGGTGATGCCATCCAACCATCTCATCCTCTGTCACCCCCTTCTCCTCCCACCTTCAATCTTTCCCAGCATTAGGGTCTTATCAAATGATCAGTTCCTAGCATCAGGTGGAAAAGTATTGGAGTTTCAGCTTCAACATCAGTCCTTCCAATGAATATTCAGGACTGATTTCCTTTAGGATGAACTGGTTGGATCTCCTTGCTGTCCAAGGGACTCTCAAGAGTCTTCTCCAACACCACATTTCAAAAGCATCAATTCTTCAGTGCTCAGCATTCTTTATAGTCCAAGTCTCATATCCATACATGATTACTGGAAAAATATTAGATTTGACTAGACAGACCTTTGTTGGCAAAGTGATGTCTCTGCTTTTGAATATGCTGTCTAGGTTGGTCATAACTTCTTCCAAGGAGCAAGCATCTTTTAATTTCATGGCTGCAGTCACCACCTGCAGTGATTTTGGAGCACAAAAAAATAAGGTCTGTCACTGTTTCCATTGTTTCCCCATCTATCTGCCATGAAGTGATGGGACCAGATGGCATGATCTTAGTTTTCTGAATGTTGAGTTTTACCAACTTTTTTACTCTTTTCTTTCACTTTCATCACGAGGCTTTTTTAGTTCTACTTCGCTTTCTGCCATAAGGATGGTGTCATCTGCATATCTGAGGCTATAGATATTTCTCCTGGGAGTCTTGATTCCAGCTTGTGCTTCATCCAGCCCAGCGTTTTTCATGATGTACTCTGCATATAAGTTAAATAAGGAAGGTGACAACATACAGCCTTGATGTACTCCTTTCTCGATTTGGAACCAGTCTTTTATTTCCATGTCCAGTTCTGATTGTTGCTTCTTGATCTGCATACAGATTTCTTAAGAGACAGTAAGGTGGTCTGGTATTCCCATCTCTTGAAGAATATCCACAGTCTGTCATGATCCACACAGTCAAAGCTCTGGCATAGTCAATAAAACAGAAATAGATGTTTTTCTGTAACTCTCTTGCTTTTTCGATGATCCAACTGATGTTGGCAATTTAATCTCTGGTTTCTCTGCCTTTTCTATGAGCAGCTGGAAGTTCATGTTTCACGTACTGTTGAAGTCTGGCTTGGAGAATTTTGAGTATTACTTTACTAGCCTGTGAGATGAGTGCAATTGTGCGGAAATCTGAGCATTCTTTAGCATTGCCTTCTTAAGGATTGGAATGAAAATTGACATTTTCCAGTCCTGTGGCCACTGCTGGGTTTTCCAAATTGGCTGGCATATTGAGTGCAGCACTTTCAGAGCATCATCTTTTAGGATTTGAAATAGCTCAACTGGAGTTCCATTTTTTATATACTTAAAATAATGCTTAATGTTAATAGACACTCTTCAATTATTAATTATTAATATTTAAAATTTTATTCTAAATTAAGTAATCTTTGAAATAGTTTTAATGCAGTTTTTTCCTATGCAATTGTTAAAATTTTGACATAGACAATTATTGACACAAAAATATATTAAGTTTTAAGAGAAGATTTTAAAACGGCTGATAGAGTATGATCTTATTTCTGTGCATGATAATTTATACATACATTTTACATATGCAAAGAAAGTCTGAAAGTATATCATCTAGATAATAATAGTGATTTTATACAGATGGGTAGAATACTTTTTTGGATGTAATATTTCTTAGTGTAAAAAATACAATTTTGAACAGCTTTTCCAGAGGAATTAGAAATATGTGAGTTGTTTATTCAAGATCTCCCACTGGCAACCAAGGAGATATGAGGACTTACAGTTGAAAAACATTTTTTTAAAAAATGATGAAGTCCTCCAGCAAAATTATCTTTAGCCTTCCTCATTTCGTACATGGCGAATCTTTAATACTAGGGGAAAATGATTTACCATCAGATCCAAGGGCAACCATTCTCATTTGCATTTTTAAAATTTTGCTTGATGGTTTCCTGATTTGTATTGAGCAATACAATACGTTATGATTTCTTTTAGGTAGCAGGCTTGTGGTTCTGTGCTAATATGCAAAAATGAATGCATTGCATCGAAGACAGTCATTACAAGATTGTTTCTTTGTTTGTTTTACCAGTACCCCTTTGTAGCAGGTGAGTAAGAATCAAGGGGAAATGCTTTGCAAAATATGATCCCAAAACATCCACTGAAAGAAGTATGATGGTTTATGGAATAAAGGGCAGAGGAGTTATAAATTAAGCCAAACTACAGACTGTATGGCACCTTTTTCATTAAGAATACTATTCAATCATGTGTCAATATTGAGGGAGAGTTAATTCTGGGAAAAGAGTAAATCTCCAATATTAAAACAGTAGTCAGAAATTACAATGCAATAAGCTTTTTTTTTTTTTTTTTGCAATAAGCTTTTTTTGTTTGTTTTTGCTACTGATATCTTTACCTAGGACTTTGTCTGAGATCTGTAGGATAAGCAAGCATATACTTAATGCTTATCTCATTTTGGAAAGCAGACAAATTTCATTTAACTTAATTTAAGTACTCAACACTGCCATCTCAACCCCAGACAAACTGTGGACAGAGAATAAAATGTTGACTTCCAGTTGCCAACAAGTTAGACAAGTACTTCAATGGGAATTTTATCTGAGAAACTTTCTCACAAAATTCTTGCTTTCTTCTTTTATTCTTTAGCCAATATAATATAGTGAGTGGATTGATAGTCATTGCAAAAGTGGACACAGGAGAAAACTAGTTTTCTTCCTTTTGATCAAAAGATACATAAGTATGCTGTTGACATCTTTCCTAGAGGAAATATATATATAGAGAGATGCTATCATGGCATATAAACTATATAAATATATGTGAATATATTATCAAATATATTCACATACATTTAAAATATGTATGGAAAGATAGAAATGAAAGTCATCTTTTATTAACTTTTGCTCTTTCATACTATTATTAAACTAACATAAAGATTATATAAAAATCAACTTAATAAATAATAGATAATGCATTTAAATAATATGTATATGCATGCATGCATGCATGCTAAGTAACTTCAGTCATATCTGACTATTTGCAACCCTATAGACTATAGCCCACCAGATTCCTCTGTCCCTGGGATCCCCAGGCAAGAATACTGGAGTGGGTTGATGTGCCCTCCTCCAGGAAATCTTCCCAACCCAAGGATCACCTGAGAAACCCAAATAACATGCATATCTCTAATTTAGAAAGCATTATTTCTTTGTAACTTCTTTCTCTTACTCTTGAGAAAGATTAATTATTTGGTATATACTAGGTATTATGCTAGATATGGAGAAAGAAAGATGAAGATAATACGAATTAAAAGACTTCAAACTCTGCATGGAAAGTTAGTCATTTAAAACTTAGTTACATTACAATTTGATAAGGGCTACAGTAGAAATGTTAATAGCATACCATGTAAACACATGTGGTAAAGCAAATAACTCCTCCTGAAGAATTAGAGAGGGCTTCATAAAAAAGGTAATATTTAAATCTTCAATCATTAGAGCACACTATTTTTCACCATCTGCAGTGCATCATCAGCCTTCTAGATAGCAAGTGTTAACTAGGCTCCTATGATAGCCTCTTTACTAGTCTTCTTGCCTCCAAAGTCATCTTTAAACTGCAAAATGACCCTCTTAAGAAAATAAGCCATGCAATAGTCTCCCAATGAGGAAAATAATACATATATCATAGGTTCTCAGTATTTGTTGAATGAATGAATCAATCAATCAATGGAAATTTGCCACTAAGCCAATTAGAGAAGACATACTAAGTTGATGGAAATACATGTAACACATCATACTTCCAATTTAGATGAAATATAAAATATTTATCAAATAGTATGACATAAGCATAGATCAGAATGAACCTCTGACCTGCCAGGTTGGACTCTGAGCCATTATCAGTAAATACCAGTTGAGTATCAACTCAGTTGAAAAGAATGATATCTGGTGATGTGGACTAGTTATCTTAGCTGGAGTTTAAATAAGTAATAGGGACCAGAAGTAGATGAAGTGGAGAAATATAATAGATTGGGTCCCAGGCTTGAATATCTTTGCAGGAAATTCTAAGAGATTTGATTAAAAGCCATTAGTCATGGTGGTTTAGTCGCAAAGTTGTGTCTGACTCTTGTGACCCCATGGACTGCAGCCTGCCAGGCTCCTCTGTCCCTAGGATTTTCCAGGTAACAATACTGGAATGGGTTCTTTATCCAGGGGATCTTCCTGACCCTTTGATCTAACCTGGGTCTTCTGCACTGCAGGCAGATTCTTTACGGACTGAGCTACCAGGGAAGCATTTTGAATTCTAAAAAAATTTCTCTATACTTCCAGGTGTTTAAATTCTATCAGAAACAAAAACTGGGTAAAGTACTTCAGTAGTACAGGTAATTGTGGCTTGAAAAGTCATATTTTCTCCGCTGTTATAGCTAGAAACTTTTGGATTGACAGTAACAAAAATCCAACTTGAAATGGTTTAAGCAACAAGGAAAACCTTTTTATACAATGCAATAGTGCTTCAAGGACAGAGGTGTAGCTGCAGCTCAGAAACAATTGAAAGTAAGCCACCACGTCTCTCTGCGTTTCATGTTGCTTCTCACTGCTGGTCTGCTGCTTCTTTCATCTTCAGACAAGCTCTTTACGGAATAATAGCAGGAAAATAGGGCCACCAAGGTCTAATGAGTCTATATATCATCTCTTTCAGTAAAGAGTCAGAACATCCAATTCTAAGTTTATATTTCTAGAGAATGTTATTGAGTGGCTTGGGTATATCAACTTCCTGACCCTGGACCAATTAGATAGAACCAGAGGGAAGTAATGAGACATGGACTGGAAGAGGTATCTGGCTAGAAAATCAAATATGTCTAGGAAGCAGGTCACACTTTATGAGTCCATAATGTGGAAGTTATAATCATAACTTCCCAAAATAAAGAATTGGACAATAAACCTTCAGATTTTATTATCAATATCTGGTAAAATGTCTGAAACTTAGTAGATGTTCAGTAAATCTTTACTGGATTGATAACAGTTTATCATTGATTCTCCACTAACTGCAAATGAGGAGAAGACTGCCTGATATCACAAATAAAATGGATAGCAATATATTATAATCCTTCATAATGGAAACTCTGCCATATTCCCTAGTTTATATTTCTGCATTTTCTTAATAGATGTGTGAACTTGAGCAAGTAATTTTTCTCTCTATAACTTGTTTTCTTTGAATTGGTCATTATATTATTAGTATTTTACAGGTCTGCCATGAGTATTATATGAGATGAATCACATAAAACAGCTGGAAGGCTGCAAGTGTCCAGTAAAGTCAACAGGCTTACAATTACTGCTGGGTATTTTAGCTAAAAAAAAAAGAAACCAACAGAGTTTTACTTTTTTGTCTAAATTCGATTTGTTCTTATAAAATCTAAATAAAAATCTTCCTTTTGTGAAACACAAAGCAAATACAGATAATTTTGACAGCACCAAGTTGGATGTTTTTTTGAAGTTGCCTTTGGGATTTGGAGCTAACTTTACTGAATATTTCTTTTTTAAATTCACTAACCAGGAAAGTGAAATTTGAACTTATCAGTGGAAAGACTTGAAATTGATCAGGTCTTAATATTTTGCTGAGAGGAATAAGATCAGTAAACAACTTTGATTTTTAAACTCTGCTGTGTGGTATTTTTTTGTTACTGTTTTTTAGCTGTGTTTTATTTTGTTTCATTTTTACCCAAATGTCTGTTTGGGGATAGTTTATGCTGGGGTGCACTATATCGTTCCAGAACTCATTTTCAACTCCTTGCACTTCTTAGCTGAAAATAGTCAGAAAGATCAATAGGAGAAACTGTAACTTTTACAAAGAAGAGTTTTTTTATGATTCATATCTCTCTTTTCTTTTAGAAGAGGTTATTCTAAAAAGCTATTTTGGGATTTCTATTCTCAGTGCACTGCAATAAAGTAAACTTCAGGAAAGTTACAAAACCACATATAGTCATTACTTTTTCAAGATCAATAACCTCAAATGGTGCTTCATATTTTCAATGACAGCAATAATATCTAAATCCTACAATGCTAATATATTATTACCTTCATACTCCATTTAGATTAATTGATAATATTCTGGGTATCTACAATTAAATATTTCTGCACAAAAGTTACTAGAAACTGGATAGACGCAGGGCTGACATTTTGTTTGATATTCTGTCTAGCGGACAGTGGATATGTATGGGTCTAGTTAATCTATCAAATCAGTATGTAACATTGTGTTACACATGACCAGACAATTAAGGGCTTCAAATCATTAGGAAAGGACAGGTTAAATGAACACTATGCTTTCAGAATCCTGGCTTTAAATGAGGAAACAGAGATGAATTTCAAATAAGTATCTTAATTGAGACCTGACTAGCTTCTAACATTAAAAAGAAGCTTGGCGGTGGGTGAAGGGGGGCGGGGCGGGAGGCAAGGACTCTCAGCTTTGTAATGGTGATGTTACAGAAAAGAAAACATCGGTTGACAATTTTCATGAAATGTCTCACTCTGTGTATAAACGAATTTGGTCAGGAAAAAAAAATAATTGGAGAGATTTCAAAAAGGAAAGAATTTTAAAATGAAATGAGTGCTTATAAAATTATTGGAAGGATGGGGAAATCTGCAGCTACCCGTTAGCACTTTTGAACAGTTCTGCTGCCTGCATATCCTAATGGGTGGATTTTCAGGAGAATGTCCAAAATCACTATCAAAATCTCATGTTTCTGGAGACCTGTTAATGCCCCCAAAATGCTGCTTTTCTTCTTCCTTTCATATCTTACCTGAATCATCTCATAGTCAAACATAAGAAGGAATCTTTCTGACAAGAAAATTTCAAAATACAGCTTCCACATGTCCAGTTCCCACAACATGGATGAGTACAGAGAAGAGAACACTCTGGACATGCAAGGTAAGAGATAACTCTACTCATGAACATTACCAGATGGTCTATACCAAAATCAGATAGATTATATTATTTGCAACCTAAGATGGAGAAGCTCTATACAGTCAGCAAAACCAAGACCTGGAACTGACTGTGGCTCAGATCGTGAGTTTCTCATTGCAAAATTCAGGTTTAAATTGAAGAATATGGAAAACTACTAGGTCATTGAGATATGACCTAAATCAAATCCCTTATGATAATATAGTGGAAGTTGGAAAAAAATTCACAGGATAAAATCTGGTAGACAGAGTGCCTAAAAAGCTATGTATGGAGGTTCACAACATTGTACAGGAGGTAGTGACCAAAGCCATCTCCAAGAAAAAGAAATGCAAGAAGGCAGAATGGTTGTCTGAGGAGACCTTACAAATAGCTGAGCAAAGAAGTGAAAGACAAAGGAGAAATGGGAAGAATACCTAAAAGAAAGCAGAGAATAGCAAGGAGAGATAAGAGAGCCTTCTTAAATGAACAGTGCAAAGAAATAGAGGAAAACAATAGAATGGAAAAGACTAGATCTCTTCAAGAAAATTGTAAATACCAAGGGAATATTTCATGCAGAGATGGGCACAATAAAGGACAGAAATGGCAAGGACTTAACAGAAGCAGAAGAGATTAAGAAGAGGAGGCAAGGATATATGGAAGAACTATACAGAAAAGTCTTAATAACCCGGATAACCATGATGGTGTGGTCATTCACCTGGAGCCAGACATTCCCCAATGTGAAGTCAAGTGGCCCTTAGGAATATTATCACAAACAAAGCTAGTGGATGTGATAGATTCCAGCTGAGCTATTTCAAATCCTAAAAGTGCTAGAGTGCTGCAATCAATGTTAGCAAATTTGGAAAGCTCATCAGTGGCCATCGGACTGGAAAAGGTCAGCTTTTATTCTAATCCCAAAGAAAGGCAATGCCAAAGAATGTTCAAACTACTGCACAATTGTACTCATTTCACATGCTGCCAAGGTAATGTTCAAAATCCACTAAGCTAGGTTTCAGCAGTAAGTGAACTGAGATATTCCAGATGTACAAGCAAGATTTAGAAAAGGCAAAGGGATCAGAGATCAAATTGCCAACATCCACTGGATCATCGAAAAGTAAGAGAGTTCCAGAAAAATATCTACTTCTGCTTTATTGACCACGCCAAAGCCTTTGGCTGTGTGGATCACAACAAACTGTGGAAAATTCTTAAAGAGTTAGGAATACTGGACCACCTTAACTGCTTCTTGAGAAATCTGTATGCAGGTCAAGAAGCAACAGTTAGAACTGGGCATGGAACAACAGACTGGTTCCAAATTGGGAAAGGAGTACGTCAGGGCTGTATATTGTCACCTTGCTTATTTAACTTACATGCAGAGTACATCACGTGAAATGCCAGGCTGGATGAAGCACAAGTTGGAATCAAGATTGCCAGGAGAAATATCAATAACCTCATATATGCAGATACCACCCTTATGGCAGAAAGTGAAGAAGAACTAAAGAGCCTGTTGAAAGTGAAGTAGGAGAGTAAAACAGTTGGCTTAAAACTCAACATTCAGAAAACTAAGATCACGCCATCTGGTCCCAGCACTGCATGGCAAATAGAAGGGGAGAAGTGGAAATAGCGAAATATTTTATTTTCTTGGGCTCTAAAATCACTGCAGACAGTAACTGCAGCCATGAAAATAAAAGACGCTTGCTCCTTGAAAGAAAAGCTATGACGAACCTAGACAGCATATTAAAAAGCACAGCCTCACTTTGCTGACAAAAGTCTGTATAGTCAAGGCTATAATTTTTCCAGTAGTCATATACACATGTGAGGGTTGGAACATAAAGAAGGCTAAGTG
Source organism: Capra hircus (assembly GCF_001704415.2). Taxonomy (NCBI): domain Eukaryota; kingdom Metazoa; phylum Chordata; class Mammalia; order Artiodactyla; family Bovidae; genus Capra; species Capra hircus. The sequence goes on along the minus strand of NC_030813.1, from coordinate 63,081,013 downwards.
CCAAAGGACTGATGCTTTCAAATTGCGGTGCTGGAGAAGACTCTCCAGAGTCCCTTGGATTGCAAGGAGATCAAACCATTCAGTCCTAAGCAAAATCAATCCTGAATATTCATTGGAAGAACTGATGCTGAAGCTGAAGCTCCAGTACTTTGGCACCTGATGCCAAGAACACACTCACTGAAAAATACCCTGATGTTGGGAAAGATCAAAAGCAGGAGGGGGCGACAGAGGATGAGAGGGTTGGATGGCATCACCAACTCAGCGGCTATGAATTTGAACAAACTCCACGTGATAAGGAAGGTTAGGGAAGCCTGCTGCTGCTGCTGCTAAGTCGCTCAGTCGTGTCCGACTCTGTGCGACCCCACAGACAGCAGCCCACCAGGCTCCGCCGTCCCTGGGATTCTCCAGGCAAGAACACTGGAGTGGGTTGCCATTTCCTTCTCCAATGCATGAAAGTGAAAAGTGAAAGTGAAGTCGCTTAGTTGTGTCTGACTCTTAGCGACGCCATGGACTGCAGCCTACCAGGCTCCTCCGTCCGTGGGATTTTCCAGGCAAGAGTACTGGAGTGGATTGCCATTGTCTTCTCTGCAGGGAAGCCTGGTGTGCTGCAATTCATGGGATTGTAAGGAGCTGGACGCGACTTAGTGATTGAGCAGCAACAACAACAGAGAAGAGAGTGAAAATAATCCTGAGATGCCAACAGATATGGTCAGTTAAGTTCAAATTGATTTATTTCCATAATTTCAAATTTGTAATGATCATTGAATAGATACCATTTTGAAGACTGTATCTAGGAGGGTTGACTCTTCTCTCTACTTTTTTCTCCCCTATCTATGTTTGTAACAGCCCTCATTAACTGAACCATTTTGTTGATGACAAAACCATTGGTTTTAAGTTGTTTCTTATATGGTCTCTGGTCCATATTTCATCTTTCTTCATTTCTATATATTCAACTATAAAATGCAAAATTAATGCTAATTTTATTAGAATGTGATGAGGATTAGTTATACAAATGTCTAGAAAATTCCACAATGATGAATAATTTTTGAATTAATAAATGATTTTACTGAAAATATCCTCACTCTAAGTCCCCCCTTTTTATTCTAGAAATGTACAATGCAGAAATTCAGAATGTAATTGTAAAGTCAAAAATGGGTATGTGCAATATTTCTGTTTTTAATGTCTATTATTTGAATGAGAAAAGAGTAAACAGAACTAATAGAAGAATAGCATTCAGTCACTGAAATGTAGTTAATGTGATTTAAGCAACTAATAAAATGCTCAGATATAGGCTTAGTGTATCCTCTGCACTGTCTCCTGTAACCATGACTTCCATTCTTTACAATCATACTAGAAAAATGCAGGCCATGATGCTTGTTTGTTTAAAATACAAGTCCCACAATAGACAAAGCAGGGGTATATTATTAATGCAGAAGTACACATCTTTATGCTAGTTCAATAAATGGCTGCCAAAGGAAGAGATTAAGAGGTCGCTACACAGAAAAGGCAATTTTAATTTAGTTGTAGGTCCATCACTAAATAGACTAGGAAGGAATCAAAGATTAACAACTCCCCCCAGACTTGCTAGATGATAATGATAACTCTCTATGTGATAATGGATGATGTGGATACAACATAAGATAGCAGTAGGAAGTAAATATTACAATGCAGACTCCATTATATTCTTAGCACATAAGCAGGCAGTCAGATTTGAGTTATGTTTACACACTGATAGTATTCCTGTATGTATCTAGGAAACAGATTATTAGAATCAGATAACTGCCTCTAGAAAAAAATACTAGTTTAAGCATTTGGCTTGGTCTCATGACAATTACTGTAACATTCATCATCATTAGGTTATTTTATAAATAAGATAAGCTTAACGCATTAGTTTTTCATGATCTTAATTCTAAACTGAACTGTGAAATTGCCATACTATCTTGTTTCTGTTTACATTAGCCTCTTTAAAAAATGTGATGTGAAATTTTGTGTGCTTATTCTAAAATATCTAAATAGGCTAAATGTTAGTCACTCAGTTGTATCCAACTCTTTGCAACCCCATGGGCTGCAGCCCACCGGGCTCCTCTGTCCATAAAATTCTGCCAGCAAGAATATTGGACTGAGGTGCCATTCCCTTCTTGAGGAGATCGTCCCAAACCAGGGATTGAACCCAGGTCCTATGCTGAACTGACAGATTCTTTGCCACCGAGCCACCTGGGAGGTTCAAAAGACAAATTTTAATTAGGACAAATTTAAAACATATTTAAAACATAAGAAAAAGAAAAAAAAAAAACCTTACTCTGACTTCCTATTCATTTTCAAGAAGTGAAGAGACTGGCTAGCTATGCTACTTATCAAAGGCATTTTGCCTTTCTCTTTAGCCATGAGGTGTAGAGCTAGCTACGTTTCTCAGCTGCTCTTTAAGATGTGAACATAAGATCAAAGTTTGACCAATAAAATTTGAGGAGACGTGAGAGATGGCAATTCAAGCCTGAGCCCTAATAGCCTTCCTTTGTATCTTTCCTGTTGCATTTCCCCCAGTCTGCTGTCTGTGTCTTGATGCTTGGGACAACCTAGAAAACCAAACATTGCAAAAAGATGTTAAGCCCCTTGAAAGCTGAGTACAAAAGGGAAAAGAAATTGTGGTGACATTGCTCTAGATTTAAACCAACTAGAGGCAGAAACACGGTATATTAAAGTCATTCTTGAATTTGGAATTTTCAAAATCATAAAGTCTGACTACTTTAGTGAATGAACACTGTGCCTAATTCAGGAACAGTTTATGAGCACCCAGGAGGAGAGTTGGATGGTCAAGACTTCAGAGAATCCTCAGGAGTACTATTTTTCTCAATGTACATTTTGTTGAACGTTGGGAGTCAGAGATTTTATGTGTTTCTCTTTGATAATCCTAAATGTGAATACCCTATATTTCTATTTAAGGTCAAAACTATGTGCACACAAGTTACTGGTGGGGGTTAGGATAACATCTTCTTTTGAGAGTTGAATACTCTAAGGAAGAAATATGTTCAATTTGAGATGCCTGTGAGATAAGGGAAAACATGGAAATGAAGTAAGACATATTTGCAAAAAAACTATTTTGTGTGTGCTGCACTATGAGTGGGGAGCTGTGGTCTGGAAGCTGCATAACATATTAATTTTTCATGCTGTGTAATAAATTAGGCTTATGGTTTTTCCAGTAGTCATGTATGGATATGAGAGTTGGACTGTAAAGAAAGCTGAGCACCAAAGAATTGATGCTTTTGAACTGTGGTGTTGGAGAAGACTCTTGAGAGTCCTTTGGACTCTAAGGAGATCCAATCAGTCCATCCTAAAGGAGATCAGTCCTGGGTGTTCATTGGAAGGACTGATGTTGAAGCTGAAACTCCAATAATTTATCACCTGATTTGAAGAGTTGACACATTGGAAAAGACCCTGATGCTGGGAAAGATTGAGGTCAGGAGGAGAAGGGAACGACAGAGGATGAGATGGCTGGATGGCATCACCGACTCAATAGACATGGGTTTGGGTAGACTCTGGGAGTTGGTGATGGACAGGGAGGCCTGGCGTGCTGCGGTTCATGGGGTCACAGAAAGTCAGACACAACTGAGCGACTGAACTGAACTGAACAAATTATCACAGAATTCAGTTCAGTTCAGTTCAGTCGCTCAGTCATGACCTACTCTTTGCATCCCCATGGATCGCAGCACGCCAGGCCTTCCTGTCCATCACAAACTCCTGGAGTTTACCCAAACTCATGTACATAGAGTTGGCGATGCCATCTAGCCATCTCATCCTCTGTCATCCCCTTCTCCTGCTGCCCCCAATCCCTCCCAGCATCAGGGTCTTTTTCAGTGAGCCAGTTCTTCATATGAGGTGGCCAAAGTATTGGAGTTTCAGCCTCAGCATCAGTCCTTCCAATGAACACCCAGATTGGATCCCCTTTAGGATGGACTGTGTGGATCTCCTTGCAGTCCAAGGGACTCTCAAGAGTCTTCTCCAACACCACAGTTCAAAAGCAGCAATTCTCCGATGCTCAGCTTTCTTCACAGTCCAACTCTCACATCCATCATGACTACTGGAAAAACCATAGCCTTGACTAGATGGACCTTTGTTGGCAAAGTAAACTCTCTGCTTTTTAATATGCTGTCTAGGCTGGTCATAACTTTCCTTCTAAGGAGAAAGCGTCTTTTAATTTCATGGCTGCAATCACCATCTGCAGTGATTTTGAAGCCCCCCAAAATAAAGTCTGACACTATTTCCACTGTTTCCCCATCTATTTGCCATGAAGTGATGGGACCAGATGCCGTGATCTTAGTTTTCTTTTTCTTTTTTTTTTGTCTGATTCACCAAATTTATTTTTAAAATCATAAAACTTTTCTTACAAAAGAGCATTACATTCTGCACACTGCTCTGAATAAATGCCAGGGGCATATGGACTACTGTTACTTTCCCTCCCTGTCCCACCACCCCAAATGTTACAGTGACCACAAAGCAAAGTGTTCATAATAATTACATGGGGAGACTTCTTTAAACCACCAACAATGAACAAAAATTAAAATTCACTCACTCTGCTGCTGCTTCAAAATTTCAATGTTAGTTTTTGCATATCCTCCCCCTCCCCCCCCACCTGTTTGTAAAGAACTAAAACATTACATCTGGTGAACAGGAAAGATTTCACTACACCTCAAATGCAGAACACCTATGAATCAGAGGAATGTTGGCTATTTAAACAGAAGCAGATAAAAAAAAAAAAAAAAGATACAGGACTCCTTCAGTTCTTCACTAGCCTTGGAGAAACTTTCCAGAATACTGCTTCACACTATAAAAAAGAAAAAATATCTTGCATTAGAATCCTTCAACATCTCCATACTGCTTCACACTGTTCTGCAGCAAATGCTGTGCATTCTGTACCTGGTCCTGTGTTCCTGGAATAGTAATGAGCCTATCTTCAGATCCTTTTAAAGGCTCATCAATTTTGATCGAAGCTCCTGATTCATGATGGATTTGTTTAATCCACTGACCACCTTTGCCAATAATAGATCCAGCCAAATCTTTGGGAATAGTTACTTGTGTAGTAATAATAGGTCCACCAAGATCACCATATGAGCCACGACCCCCTGCATAGGAATAATCATATCCAGAGCCACCCTGTGGTTCATAAGCCATCTGCTTATGAACTCTGATGGGCTCCATGTATCTACTGCAGAGTCCCAGGTTTCATCAGCACTGAAACCAACCATGCCATCATAACGGTCTCCAGGTCTTCCTCTTCTGTCATAGGCCATTAGATCTCCTCCTCTTGGTGGTGGTGGTGGGGAAAGAGGAAGATTCCGAGCTCTACTATCTCCCCAGCCACCTCATCCAGGAGAGGGTGGAGGAATTCCTCGACAAGAGCTCATATCATCATAATCTCTTCTGGAGGGAGGCATGGGACGCACATCCCATTCTGTCAAAATCATCTCTTCCCCGCATGGGAAATCCCACAGGATGTCCACGGTGGTCATCAAACATCATTGTAAAACCACCATAATCATAGGTTTCATCATAAAAATTGGGATCATAAGGCTGAGTGCATCCTTTGATGGGAGACTCTCATATAATACCAAGGATGATCTTTATGCGCTCTACAAACCTATCAGGTTTTCCTCCGATTAGAACGACTCTGTCGGTAGATTGAGGACAACATTTCTGGAAAAGCTTGATTGTTGTCTGAGTGTTCTCTCGAAGTTCTTCGATTTTAGCACCTTTAACTCCCATAATTCCTCCTGCCAGACTCTGATGAATCAAGTCTCAACTCGCAGTCAAAGTCGCTTCCTTTATAGTGTTGCTAAGTTAAGCATTCCACAGCATCAGATTCGAGTGGGAGCTGGCTAGTTGCAGTGGGTGATGGCAACTGCAGGCCCTCTTCCAAGGTAGGGATGATTTTCTTCAGAATTTCTCCAATCATTTCAATATCAGCACTGATACTCAATATGCACTTGGGGCCACTGCTGTCTGGGACTGAAACACTGGCATTGTAGTCTGTACGGAGAGCCTTAATATTCTTGCCTCCTTTTCCAATCACTTCCCCAGCATTCTTGCTCTGAAGCAGAATGCATAATTCAACCATCTCATCAGTGTTTCTAGAGCTTTTAAAAGCTTGTTCCTCCTCCATATCTTCAGCAGGGTGTTTACCGAATTTGCCATTGGTTTCCGCGTTGGGAAAGGTATCTTCTGGCTGTTCAGTTTCCATTTTCTTGTATTCAAGGGACACACCAATCAATTATTAAATATATCCTTCCAGGGCAGAACTGAAGTGTTCTGGGCTGCACCAACTGACACCATAGTGCTGTAGTAGCCCGGCAAGTGTGCCGTCCCTATGCCGCCGCCAATCTTAGTTTTCTGAATGTTGAGCTTTAAGCCAACTTTTTCACTCTCCTCTTTCACTTTCATCAAGAGGCTTTTTAGTTCCTCTTCACTTTCTGCCATAAGGGTGGTGTCATCTGCATATCTGAGGTTATTGGTATTTCTCCCAGCAATCTTGATTCCAGCTTGTGCTTCTTCCAGCCCAGCGTTTCTCATGATGTACTCTGCATAGAAGTTAAATAAGCAGGGTGACAATATACATCCTTGACATACTCTTTTCCCTATTTGGAACCAGTCTATTGTTCCATGTCCAGTTCTAACTGTTGCTTCCTGACCTGCATACAGGTTTCTCAAGAGGCAGGTCAGGTGGTCTGGCATTCCCGTCTCTTTCAGAATTTTCCACAGTTTATTGTGATCCACACAGTCAAAGGCTTTGGCACAGTCAATAAAGCAGAAATAGATACTTTTCTGGAACTCTCTTGCTTTTTTGATGACCCAGCAGATGTAGACAATTTGATCTCTGGTTCCTCTGCCTTTTCTAAAACCAGCTTGAACATCTCGTCAACACCCAAATCAGATTGATTATATTCTTTTCAGCCAAAGATGGAGAAGCTCTATACAGTCAGCAAAAACAAGACTGGGAGCTGACTGTGGCTCAGATAATGAACTTCTTATTGCCAAATTCAGACTTAAATTGAAGAAAGTAGGGAAAACCACTAGACCATTCAGGTATGACCTAAATCATATCCCTTATGATTTTACAATGGAAGTGAGAAATTGATTTAAGGGACTAGATTTGATAGAGTGCCTGATGAACTATGGATGGAGGTTTGTGACATTGTACAGGAGACAGGTATCAAGACCATCCCAGTGGAAAAGAAATGCAAAAAAGCAAAATGCCTGTCTGAGGAGGCCTTAAAGACAGCTGTGAAAAGAAGAGGAGTGAAAAGCAAAGGAGAAAAGGAAAAATATAAGCATCTGAATGCAGAGCTCCAAAGAAGAGCAAGGAGAGATAAGAAGGCCTTCATCAGCGATCAATGCAAAGAAATAGAGGAAAGCAACAGAATGGGAAAAACTAGAGATCTCTTCAAGAAAATTAGAGATATCAAGGAAACATTTCATGCAAAGATGGGCTCAATAAAGGACTGAAATGTTATGCACCTAACAGAAGCAGAAGATATTAAGAAGAGGTGGTGAGAATACACAGAAGAACTGTACAAAAAAGATCCTCATGACCCAGATAATCACGATGGTGTGACCAGTCACCTAGAGCCAGACATCCTGGAATGTGAAGTCAAGTGGGCCTTAGGAAGCATCCCTACAAACAAAGCTAGTAGAGGTGATGCAATTCCAGTTGAGCTATTTCAAATCCTGAAAGATGATGCTGTGAAAGTGTTGCACTCAATATACCAGCAAATTTGGAAAACTCAGCAGTGGCCACAGGACTGGAAAATGTCAGTTTGCATTCCAATTGCAAAGAAACGCAATGCCAAAGAATGCTCAAACTACCGTGCAATTACACTCATCTCACACGCTAGTAAAGTAATCCTCAGAATTCTCCAAGCCAGGCTTCAGCAATACGTGAAGTGTGAACTTTCGGATCACAGAATCAGCAGTTTAGAGTGGCACCCATTCATTAGCTCCTGGTAATGTGGGTCAGAAGTCCACCCAGCATGGGAAGATTCTCCACTCAGAGGATTTCAAAAGTGAAACCAGGCACTGAGTGGATGAGTTCTTGTCTGAAGGCTTGAGGGAAATATATGCTCTCATTAGCCCATTCAGGTTGTTTGTTTCTTTTTAAAAAAAAAAATTATTGATTTATTTTTAAATTTTTAAAATTTATATTTATCTTTAATTGGAGGATAATTGCTTTCCAATGTTGTGTTGGTTTCTGCTATACAATAACAGGAATCAGCCAGTTTGTTCAGTTACTCAGTTGTGTGTGACTGCTTGCGACCCCATGGACTGAAGCACACCAGGCTTCCTCATCCTTCACCATCTCCTGGAGCTTGCTCAAACTCATGTCCATTGAGTGAGTGATGCCATCCAACTATCTCATCCTCTGTCATCCCCTTCTTCTCCTGCCTTCAATCTTTCCCAGCATCAGGGTATTTTCCAATAAGTCAACTCTTTGCATCCAGTGGCCAAAGTGTTGGAGTTTCAGCTTTAGCATCTGTCCTTCCAGTGAATATTCAGGACTGATATCCTTTAGGATGGACTGGTTGGATTTCCTTGCAGTCCAAGGGACTCTCAAGAGTCTTCTCCCAACACCGCATTTCAAAAGCATCAATTCTTTAGCACTCAGCCTCCTTTATGGTCCACATCCATACATGATTAGTGGGGAAACCATAGCTTTGACTATAGAGACCTTTGTTGGCAAAGTAATGTCTCTGCTTTTTAATCAGCCATAGTTTTATGTATATCCTCTCCCTCTTGAGCTTCCCTCCCACTCCTGCATCCCACCCATCTAAATCATCACAGAGCGCCAGACTGGACTCCCTGTGTTATATAGCAGCTTCCCATCAGTTAAGTATTTGCATATGGTAGTGTATATATATGTTAATGCTACTCTCTGATTCTTCCCACCCTCTCCTTCCCTTGCTGTGTCCACAAGTCTGTACATCTGTGTCTCTATTCCTGTCCCACAAATAGGTTCATCAGTACCATTTTTCTAGATTCCACATATATGCATTAATGTATGGTATGTTGGCAGAATTCTTTTCCTTGTAGCTGTAGGACTGAAGTCCTAATTCCCTTGGTGACTGTCTGCCAGGGGTCATTTTCAGCCTCCATAAATTGTCAGCATTCTTTACATGTGATCCGCTCCATATTCAAAGCTAGCTATCTCCTTCATGGTGAATCCACCTCACAGTTTGAATCTCTGCTTTCTCTATCTCTGACATTTTAGACTCATATTTAAAGGGCTCATGTAAAGGTCAGGCCACTAAGACAATCTACCTATCTTAAGGTTTGGGACTTTAATTTCATCTGTAAAATCTTTTCATTGCAGCAACTAGATCAATGTTTGATTAAATAACTGGAGGAGGTTGTGAATACACCAAAGGAAACAAGAATTTTGGAGGTTGTCTTAGAATTCTACCTACCACATGGCATAGAGATAGTCAGAATAGATGGAAGCTGGGAAAAATATGAAGTCAGTTTTTCCTAAAGCCATTTGGAACCTACTTTCAACAGTTGTTGAGAATCACTTGCTGTGAATGCTCTTATTCTCTATGCTAATCTGATTCTTAGTCTTATTACATTCTAAAATTTATCTTCCTTTAACTTGAATTCATCACTGTTCACTTTATATTTTGCATTATATGTAAGAAATATCATATTCTTTGGGGAAAGAGGTTGGAGAATAAATATATTTTAAAAGAGGCCTCTGTTTCTAGGACTCCATTTTCTGTGAAGTTTTATTAAAAAATTGTGATCTTATCAAGTGGAAAAGAAGTGATATGAAGAAAGTAGGGAGAAACTATTAGGTCATTTTGCTTGGAGAAAAAAATGCATAGCTGTTTAGCAAAGGATATAGACTTCACTTCTCTCTCAAAGCTCTTTGAAAATGAGATAAATAATTAACTAGCCAGTATAATTTAGCTATTAATTTTACTGGAGGAAAGGATTTTACTAGAAAATAATTTTACTTCTATAGTCCTAGATTAAAAAAAATATATATATATATTCATTAACTGTTGGATAATAATTATAAAAGTTGCAATAAAAAAAGAAATTAAAATATTTGAAAGTTTATATGCAGTGGTTTTACAGTACCTAGAAATTTTTGTTGTTCAGTCACCCAGTCATGTCTGACTCTCTGCGACCCCGTAGACTGCAGCACCCCAAGACTCCCTGTCACAATACTGTTCTTTGCAGCACTGGATTTTACTTTCATCACCAAACACATCCAAAACTGAGCATCATATACTCTTTGGTCAGGCCTCTTCATTCATTCTGGGGCTATAGGTAATTATCCTCTGCTCTTCCCCAGTAGCACCTTCAGACCTGGGGGACACATCTTTGGTGTCATATCTTTTGGCCTTTTATACAGCTCATGAGGTTTTCACAGCAATTTACTGGGGTGGTTTGTCTTTTCCTCCTCCAGCGGACCACATTTTGCCAGAACTCTCTGCTATGACCCATCATTTTTGGTGGCTCTGCACGATATGGCTCATAGCTTCATTGCATTACACAAGCCCCTTTGCCATGACAAGGCTGTAATCAATGAAGGGGACCTAGAAATTACGTGGCTTAAAGGAATAAGGATGAAATAAATATGCAGTATTTTTAAAATGTACTTGATATGTACCAAATAGCTTTCTAGGGAAGGGCAGAAGAAACACTGTCTTTGAGCCCTTGAAATGTTTATTTATTCCAGAAAAACACTGGAATTATATTTCAGCTTTGAGTGTCTAGAATCTTTTTCAATTCAAAAATAACAAAACTGCATGCTTCAGTAACACTGATCTATTGAAATTAGATACTGTGAAAGTTTCAAGTTGAAAGAGAGTTCGTGATTGATGGATGTGAAAGGTATCATCTTTCCATAATGCTCAATCTTTCTTCATCTGGGAATAGAATAATTTCAGCAAGCATTATGCTCTGCTGGCAACTTTAGGGAAAACAAAACAAAACTGAACTTAGGATCCCTAAAAGTAGTGATGTATTTTTAAAAACAAACACTCTGCAGGAAAAAAAAAAAAAATCAATTAGTTTAACTCACTAGCTTGTGTGTGTGTGAGAAACAGAGAGAGAGAGAGAGAAGAGAAACATAGGTTAAAATATTGGTTTATATGTTTGTAACTTAGATGAGTACTGGGAAGTCATCCCCTACAGTATTTCTTTTTGGTTACATCATTTGTCAAAATAATTGCCTTCTTATGTGGATGATGTATTGTTTTTCTTGGAAAGATAGCCTTGGGAACTGGAAAAATGTAGATTTTGATACTACATAATGCTATTTGAATTTCTCTGGAGAGGTAAGTAGAAGTGGAAAAATAAAGTCTAAGGAAAAAGAATATATTCTTAATAAAAGATCTTGATTCTCAGTTTAAATGTAAACATATCAATTTGGAGAGAAGTTTTTTTTTGGGGGGAAACATTAGACATTCAGAGATATTAATTAAATACAATGGTGTGTGCATGCATGCTAAGCTGCATCAGTTGTGTCTGACTCTTTGTGACCCCACAGACTGGGTAGTCTGTCAGGCTCCTCCATCCATGGGATTCTACAGGCAAGACTACTGGAGTGGGTTCCCATGCCGTCCTCCAGGGGATCTTCCTGATCCAGGGATTGAACCTGTATGTCCTGTGGCTTCTGCAGGTAGATTCTTCACTGCTGAGTCACTGAGGAAGCCCAAATAAAATGGTATGTAATATATAAAGTCTAGAACATCAGTGACTTGCATCAGAGTCATTTAGTAAGTGAGCACTATGATGATTTCATTGGTTTTAATAAGGATATATCTTAATGAAAAAGCTTACACACCTATATAAAATTTAGAAAAAATAATTTCATTGACACAGAAAAGACTTTTTCACTTCAAGATTTTAGTTGCTTTTCGTAGTCAAGAATAATTCTGCTTTATTGACTACGCCAAAGCCTTTGACTGTGTGGATCATTACAAACTGTGGAAATTCAAGAGATGGGAATACCAGACCACCTTACCTGCCTCTTGAGAAATCTGTATGCAAGTCAAGAAGCAACAGTTAAAACTGGACATGGACCAACAGACTGGTTCCAAAATGAGAAAAAAGTATGTCAAGGCTGTATATTGTCACCCTGTATATTTAACTTATATGCAGAATGCATCATGTGAAATGCTGGGCTGGATGAAACACAAGCTAGAATCAAAATTGACAGGGTAAATATCAATAACCTCAGATATGCAGATAACACCACCCTTATGGCAGAAAGTGAAGAAGAACTAAAGAGCCTCTTGATGAAAGTGAAAGAGGAGAGTGAAAAAGTTGGCTTAAAGCTCAACATTCAGGAAACTAAGATCATGGCATCTAGTTCCATCACTTCATGGCAAATAGATGGGGAAACAATGAAAACAGTGAAACACTTTATTTTGGGGAGCTCCAAAATCACTGCAGATTGGTGACTGCAGCCAAGAAATTAAAAGTCACTTGCTCCTTGGAAGAAAAATGACCAACCTAGACAACATATTAAATGCAGAGACATTACTTTGCCAACAAAGTCTGTCTAGTCAAAACTATGGTATTTCCAGTAATAATGTATGGATGTGAGAGTTGGACTATAAGGAAAGCTGAGTGTTGAAGAGTTGATGCTTTTGAACTGTGGTGTTGGAGAAGACTCTTGAGAGTCCCTTGGACATCAAGGAGATCCAAGGAGTCCATCCTAAAGGAAACCAGTCCTGAATATTCATTGGAAGGATTAATGCTGAAGCTGAAACTCCAGTACTTTGGCTAGCTGATGTGAAGAACTGACTCATTGGAAAAGACCCTGCTGCTGGGAAAGATTGAAGGTAGGAGGAGAAGGGGAAGACAGAGAATGAGATGGCTGGATGGCATCACTAACTTGATGGACATGAGTTTGAGCAAGCTCCGAGAGTCGGTAAAGTACAAGGAAGTGTAGTGTGCTGCAGTCCCTGGGGTCTCAGAATCAGAGACAACTGAGCAACTGAACTGAACTGAGTCAAGAATCTTTTGAAAAGCATTCAAGTTGGGGTTCCTCATTGCCCTCTAGCTACAGTAATTCCACTGTAAAACTAGCTAGATGAGTAGCGCCAGAAGAGAAGTGACTGCAGGTAACATGAAAATGCAAATCATCTTCTCTATTTTCCCATCATGTCTGTATCAAAATCATGTTTTGATGGCCTTCCAAGCACTGGAGGAAAATATACATATTAATTGAGGAGGAGGTAGAATAATGCCCCATTTGCTAAGATAGAAAGGTTAACAGTTTAACACAGCTGTGAGAATTAACGTAGGATGCTAGAGTATCATTATTCATCATTTTGAATGTACAAATCTGGCCTCATTAATCAAGGTGAGATAAAGCTGATCACTTATTATCACTGTAAATCTTGGATTTAAAATAACTAGCATGTTGAATATACTTTTGAGTCTGGTCAAATTGGAAAGGCTCATTTTGAAACTTGAAAGCTATACCACATGTAAATTATTAGCATTTTCAAAAAACATTTCAGAAGAGAATATATTTATCCTATATCAAGAAAATGTTCAACAAGATAGAGTACAGTTTACATCTAAGAGACCACAGTGAACAAATGTCCGTGAACATATAATAAAGAAAACAAGGATCATACAATATTTAAATATTACTAAGCAAATCCATGGACCTCCCCATTGGCTCAGCGGTAAAGAATCTGCATGCAATGCAGGAGCCCCAGAAGATGCGGGTTCCCTTCTTGGGCTGGGAAGATCTTGTGGAGGAGGGCATTGCCACCCTCTCCAGTATTCTTGCCTGAAGAATCCCATGGAGAGAAGAGCCTGATGGGCTACAGTCCACAGGGTTGCAAAGAGCCGGACATGACTGAAGCAACTGAGCGCAAGAAGAAGCACAAGCAAACCCAGAGTAATTTCTGCTGAGTGACACTGAGTGTCACATAGTCACCTGAAGCAATGTTAAGATTCAACAGATGCAGACAACAAAGACAAACCTTTCGGATTTAGCTTCGTGAGAAAATTCCTTAAGCTTGGCCTGCCTGCAAGCTTGCTGTGTGCCTGCTGAGCTTATCTGCCTTTTGTAAGAATACTGAGATAAATTGTGGGGAAAATCTTGGGTTATATATGCTTAAATGATAGTTTACTTCCCTGGTGGTAATTTGGATTTTATATGGAAGCATTAATTTTTAAAGTCCCTAAGGTGGGATTTGCTATTTGCCTTATTAATATCAGTAAAACCAAAATTACACATAAAACAACTTACTGTTCAAGTAGAGCACGAGATCAATGAACACAAGGACTTCTCTGTATTAGTTAGCATTCTCTCCCTAGCTCTCATCCTGTGCCTTAGATAGTACTCATTTTGGGCTTGTTCAATAAATGGATGAACAAATAAATGGATCAGTTCAGTTCAGTTCAGTTGCTCAGTCGTGTCCGACTCTTTGCGACCCCATGAATCGCAGCACGCCAGGCCTCCCTGTCCATCACCATCTCCCGCAGTTCACTCAGACTCACGTCCATCGAGTCAGTGATGCCACCCAGCCATCTCATCCTCGGTCGTCCCCTTCTCCTCCTGCCCCCAATCCCTCCCAGCATCAGAGTCTTTTCCAATGAGTCAACTCTTCACATGAGGTGGCCAAAGTCCTGGAGTTTCAGCTTTATATATAAATAAATGGATAACTATTTGTAAAATAGTAAAGCTATCTAAAAATAACTATCACTTTTAAATGACTATTATGTGCCATGCACTGTCTTATCTGTTGGCTCAGGTGGTAAAGGATCTGCCTGCTGTGCAGGAGGCCTGGGTTTGATCCCTGGGTTGGAAAGATCCCCTGGAGAAGGGAATTGCAACCCAGTCCAGTACTCTTGCCTCAGAAATCCCATGGACAGGAGAGCCTGGTGGGCTACAGTCCATGGGGTTGCAAAGAGTTGGACACAACTGAGCAGCTAACACTCACTTACTTAAGTATTTTCTAAACATATAAACAATACATTATTAATAAAATGTCTGTAAAATTCCTCCGCAGTTTTGGCTAAAAAAGATATTTATTAGATAAGTGATACATTTCTCACTAAACAAAAAGGACAGTAGCAAGTAAAATCTATACAATCGTTGTTGAATGATTATAAATTAACTGAATTAACTCATAATTTTTAAGCAGTATCTTTTGAAATCACATTTGTATAGTTTAGTTAGATTAAGTACTTACATTTCAAACCACAGTCATCAAAATAAAAAGTAGGGAGAGAGAGATATCCATAAATTTTAGCTTGTGGACAAAAAGGAGACAGATATCACCCCATTTGCTCCTCTCTATTCTTTATTAATACTGAAAAATATTATATTGTGAATATACAATATTATATTGTAAAGACAGGCTTTAGAAATATACTGGATTTAAATCTTGAATTTAGCACATGTCTATGACTTTGGTGTTATTAACCTTCAAAATGCAACCTTTTAGTTATTGTTTCAGAGGATTTTGGTAAGAAATTAAATAACACATGTAGAGTACTGGTTTCCTATATGGTGTAGGAACTCAGTGAATACTAATTATTATTATTGTAGAGATTAAGTTATTCTCTACATTATGGAGATTTCATTATCTATTTTTAAGAAATCTAGAATGGGATCTTTTAATACTAAAACATGTGATTTTAACCTGAAGAGATTATTACCATTCCCCTGCCGTGATTGGTGTCTTGTCTTCTCATTTGCTTTGAACAATCACAAGGAGAACACAGAGAAGTTAAGTATTTTCTCTCAGATCAACCACCTAGTTAATTCAGGAGTCATAATTAGAACTCACATCTATTTCTGGATGCCATGTTAAACACTATTTCAATGTGGTTCTCACACCGTAGATTATGATAATCTTTAGTGTGATAGTAAAAATAGAATAACATGCTCTTAAATATTAAATTCTTCTCAAACATTTTTTTTCTCCATAGCCCTAGAAAGAAGTTATCTTTCTTGTTGCTCAGACACTCAGTCGTGTCTGACTCTTTGCAACCCCATGGACTACAGCACACAGGCTTACCTGTCCTTCACCATATTCTGGAATTGCCCAAATTCATGTACATTGAATGATGATGCCATCATTCAAATATGTGATGCCGTCCAAATATCTTGTCCTCTGTCACCTCCTTCTTCTCTTCCCTTCAACCTTTCCCAGTATCATTTCTAATGAGTCAGCTCTTTGCATAAGGTGGCCACAGTATTGGAGCTTCAGCATTAGTCCTTTTAAATAATATTCAGGGTTGATTTCCCCTAGAATTGACTGGTTTGATCTTGCAGTCCAAGGAACTCTCAAAAGTCTTCAACAACACAGTTCAAAAGCATCAATTCTTTGATGCTTGGCCTTCTTTAGGGTTGAAATATCACATTCATATGTTACTAATGGAGAAACACTCTCCTCTTTCACCTTCATCAAGAGGCTCTTTAGTTCCTCTTCACTTTCTGCCATAAGGCTGGTGTCATCTGCATATATGAGATTATTGATATTTCTCCTGTCAATCTTGATTCCAGCTTGTGCTTCATCCACTCCAACATGTCACATGATGTACTCTGCATAAGCAGGGTAACAATATACTCCTTTCCCAATTTTGAACCAGGCCATTGTTCCATGTCTGGTTTTAACTGTTGCTTCTTGACCTGCGTTCAGGTTTCTCAGGAGGCAGGTAAGGTGGTCTGATATTGCCAGCTCTTGAAGAATTTTCTACAGTATGTTGTGATCTACACAGTCAATGGCTTTAATGCAATCAGTGAAGCAGGTATTTTTCTGGAAGTCTCTAGCTTTTTCTATGATCCAATGGATGTTGGCAATTTAATCATTGATTCCTCTGCCTTTTCTAAATCCAGCTTGAACATCTGGAAGATCTTGGTTCATGTACTGTTGAATTCTCTTTTAGAGAATTTTGAGCATTACTTTGCTAGTGTGTGAGATGAGTGCAATGGTGCAGTAGTTTGAACATTCTTTGCCATTGCCTTTCTTTGGGATTGGAATGAAAACTGACCTTTTCCAGTCCTGTGGCCACTGCTGAAGTTTCCAAATTTTCTGACACATTTATTGCAACACTTTAACACCATCATCTTTTAGGATTTGAAACACCTCAGGTGGAATTCCATCACCTCTACTAGCTTTGTTCGTAGTGATTATTCCTAAGGCCCACTTGAATTCACACTCCAGGATGTGTGGCTCTAGGTGACTGATGACACTATTATGATTATTTGGGTCATGAAGATGTTTTTTGTATAGTTCTGTGTATTCTTGCCCCTTCTTTTTAATATCTTCTGCTTCTGTTAGGTCTGTACCATTTCTGTCCTTTATTGTGCCCATCTTTGCATGAAATGTTTCCTTGGTATCTCTAATTTTCTTGACAAGATCTCAGGTCTTTCCCATTCTAATATTTTCCTCTATTTCTTTGCATTGATTTCTTAGGAAGGCTTTCTTAAATCTCCTTGCTAATCTCTGAAACTTTGCATTCAGATAGGTGTATATTTCCTTTTCTCCTTTGCTCTTTGCTTCTCTTCTTTTCTCAGCTATGCATAAGGCCTCCTCAGACAATCATTTTGTCTTTTATTTCCTTGGGGATGGTTTTGATCACTGCCTCCTGTACAATGTTATGAATCTCCATCCATAGTTCTCCAGGCACTCTGTTCTTCAGATCTAATCCCTTGAATTCATTTGTCATTCCCAGGGTATAATTGTAAGGGATTTGATTTAGGTCATACCTGAATCACGTGGTGGTTTTCCTTACTCTATTCAATCTGAGTCTGAATTTTGCAATAAGGAGTTCATGATCCAAGTCACAGTCAGCTCCCAGTCTCTGTTTTTGCTGACTCTGTAGAGTCATCTTTGGCTTCAAAAATATAATCAATCTGATTTTGGTATTGACCATCTGGTGAGATATTATCTTATTATTGGATTAATGAGAAGTCAAAGCCTCAAGGAATGTTGAGCATGTATTGAAGGCCACCTCTACACTTGGCGATCACATTGAAAAGAGAACCCAGTCATCCTTTCATATTCTCACCACCTCTGGTGGCTGCTCATAATAATACGAGGCCTTTGTCTAAAACTTTGTACTTCTCAAGGCCCTAATAGACATTTTCTCAAATAAGATCATATGTCTTTTTGGCGGAGATTTTCATCTAGATTAAGTCCCAGATAGTTCAGAAACAAAAGTTAAAATTGCCACATTGTCTTCAATATAAATATACGTTTCCAGGGCTCTATCAGGTTCTGTATTACCACAACAAGAAAGTGGGTGAGTAAGCTCACTCTTTTGTTAACCAAAAGTCATTAGGATGATTGCATTTAATTTCCAAATTTAAATTTTACAAAATTTTTACATTATTATATAGAATTATATGGAGTGAATGATTTTTCAAAGATTTAAATATAATCTCTGGTTATGAATATATATAAAATTGCTTACTATACCTATTTCAATATACAAAATAATTTTTTAAACAGAAAGGACTTTAAACAAAATTTATGGATAAAAATTAATAAAATAATCATCATTTGGCTTTGTAACTCTGGAATTTGATGGTAATAGTGAAAGGAAAATTAGTTTTGAGTTTATTGTTATAGGCAAATATCTTGCTATCACATATTTTCAATAGATCAGTAGAACCAAAATGAATTATTCATCAATATCGTTCAGTGACCAGGTTGCTCAATTCCATAATATATTTAGAAGTAATATAAATATATATTTGGAAGTAATATAAAAATAGATGTTTTTCTGGAACTCTCTTGCTTTTTCCATCATCCAGCGGATGTTGGCAAGTTGATCTCTGGTTCCTCTGCATTTTCTAAAACCAGTTTGAACATCTGGAAGTTCATGGTTCACGTATTGCTGAAACCTGGCTTGGAGAATTTTGAGCATTACTTTACTAGCATGTGCAATGAGTGCAATTGTGCAGTAGTTTGAGCATTCTTTGGCATTGCCTTTCTTTGGGATTGGAATGAAAACTGATCATTTCCAGTCCTGTGGCCACTGCTGAGTTTTCCAAATTTGCTGGCATATTGAGTGTAGCTCTTTCACAACATCATCTTTTAGTATTTGAAATAGCTCAACTGGAATTCTGGGAGTTGGTGATGGACAGGGAGGCCTGGCGTGCTGCAATTCATGGGGTCACAAAGATTTGGACACAGTTGAGCAACTGAACTGAACTGAATATAAAAATATATTTGGAAGAGTGTTTGGGTATATTGAGGGCATTGTTTATACATAAGTATACACATACACATATATATTCAAAATATACATAAATGTTTAGAATTATTAATAAGTACACAAAATAAATATGTCTTCAAAATAAGTTTAAACAGAAAATAAGACCACTACAGTCATCAGTATTAAATTACTGGTTTTAGAAAGTATTCTGTAAATGTATCACTGAAATATAATGCAAATACAATTTCTAACAGAAACAGAAAAATAATTGCCAGTAGAGAAACTGATTTCTCAAAAGAGTGAAAATTTAAAAATTATTTTGAGACCAACTCACTGAATATTTTTTTAGTATTAATTGCCAGGTTGTGTTTGCAATACACTATATTCGGTCAAGATAAATGGATTTGTAATTCATGTCTTAAAGTTTGATCTATTACAGTTTTAAAATGTGGATCTTAACTTCTGGAACAGTTTTTTTTTTAAAGAATCACACAACACTTAATAAAAATCATTTTTCTCTTTGATTTTCTACTATAATACAATACCAGTATCACTTGGCCATCTTTTTAGTTCTAGTGTGTACCCTCAATTCTTATAAAGAAGAATTAAATCTTTTTTCTCTTGGTCTACAGTTTTTATTCAAATGGAAAGTTTTTAATGAATCATTTTATTTTTCTATTTACCTCTTCTGAATTCTGGTGGCTGTTAATACTACTTTCATTAGATCCAAATTTTATGCAACTCCAGTTAGTACTTCAATACTTCCTCAAAAAGCCATCGTCCTTCGAGGCTCATTGCTTTTACTGCTTTGCTTTAACAAGCTTTAATCTAACCACATTTTCATTTGATAAAATACTTTGAGAAAATAATCACTTTATTTTACGAAAGATTTTCCAAAATACTTTCTTTAATCGAAAGACTGTTAGAGCTCCTATGGTTTTTTTAGAAGTTATTTAGTCAAAAAGCATGATAGATGCTTTTCTACATGTTAAACCTTTTTTAACTATAAATCCTCTGCTGCTGCTGCTGCTAAGTCGCTTCAGTCGTGTCCAACTCTGTGCGACCCCAGAGAGGACAGCCCATGAGGTTCCCCCGTCCCTGGGATTCTCCAGGCAAGAACACTGGAGTGGGTTGCCATTTCCTTCTCCAGTGCATGAAAGGGAAAAGTGAAAGGGAAGTCGCTCAGTCGTGTCCGACTCTTAGCGACCCCATGGCCTGCAGCCTACCAGGCTCCTCCATCCATGGGATTTTCCAGGCAAGAGCACTGGAGTGGGGTGCCATTGCTTTCTCCGATAAATCCTCTATGTGGTTATAATTAATATCTTTTATACCAGAGATAACTAGGATAACAGAGTTTTCTAACTTAATAAATTTACACACTTAGTAACTGATATTCAAAATTCTATGCTATTTCTGATGTATTTAACTGTCTTCTTATTGCTTGAAGGTGTACATGCCCATTGGAGAAGGCAATGGCACCCCACTCCAGTACTCTTGCCTGAAAAATCCATGGATAGAGGAGCCCGGTAGGCTGCAGGCCATGGGGTCGCTAAGAGTCGAATGCAACTGAGGGACTTCACTTTCACTTTTCACTTTCATGCATTGGAGAAGGAAATGGCAACCCACTCCAGTGTTCTTGCCTGGAGAATCCCAGGGACGGCGGAGCCTGGTGGACTGCCGTCTATGGGGTTTCACAGAGTCGGACACAACTGAAGCTACTTAGCAGCAGCAGTACATGCCCATGAACTTGATATTCCAAGATTAAAAGGGTTAAAGGACTTGGTCAAGATTAAGGAGTTAAAGACAACAAGTTTAGATGACAAGACAGTCTCCTAGTTTAGTTCCTAGCAAGTATCATGCACTGTGCAGGACACTGGAGAACAAAGGTAAATAAAACATGTCCTACTTTTGAGGGCATCTCAGTATGGTGGGGAAGGGTATACTTATGCCCTTAGTAAAATATGGTTTGTTAATGGTGGAATCTATGGATTTAGAGAAGAGAGGGACACTGCTGAGGCTTAGGGAAAGGTGGGGAGCTTTCACACTACAGGAGAAAATGCAAATTGATGCTCAAATCATGAACAGATGGGCTTTCCTGGCAGTCTAGTGGTTAAGACTCTGCACTACCAATGCAAGGGGCCTGGGTTTGATCCTTAGGAAACTAAGAGCCGACAAGCTACGTGGTGTGACCAAAAATAAAAAAGAAAGCATGCATATGAGTTATGTGGAGGCTAAGGAAAAAAGCATATTTCTGGAGGAGATAAAGGCCTGTGTGAACAGGCAATGCAACAGTAGCATGAAGATATAACTGGAAACTTGATTTGAGAGTTGATTGTGAAATGCTTTGTTTGCTCTAGTACAAGCCAAGGGGTTTGAGCTTTAGATAATGGAAATAGAAACCATCAGATTTCTTTCCTTTTTTTTAATCTCCAGAAAAGTAATATTTCATAATTCATGACTTGAATGGTAGCACTGTGGACATTGTGAAACAATGATATTAAATGACATAAATATTCATAAAATTAGAAAAACTACATGGCAAACCCCTAAAGAATATGTAAAAATAGGTAAAAAATTTAACGCTTTTATCCTGAAAAACACCTGAGGTCTTTATTATACATTTAAAAATATATTATGTATAAAGTATATATTTATATAGAAATATTTCCCTAAGATATGTATGTAACCTCTTAGAATACATTTTATATAAATAAAAGTATATATTTATATATATAATTTATTTTAAAATGTATAATAAAAATCTCAGGTCTTTCTCAGGGTAAGAACTTTAAATTTTTTGCCTATTTGTTATATATTCCTTAGGGGTAGTATTCTTGCCTAGGTTGATGATCCCATGTTCAATCCCTGGGTTGGGAAGATCCCCTGCAGGAGGACATGGCAACCCACTCCAGTATTCTTGCCAGGAAAACCCATGGACAGAGGAGCCTGGTGGGCTATGGTCCATTGGGTCTCAAAGAGTTGGACACAGTTGAGTGACTGACACTTTCACTTCACATATACTTTTATGCATATTTAAAATATATACATTTTTAGTTAAATCTGCAGTATTTTATATAATTGAACACTTATTCTCCTAAGATGTATATGTAACCTCTTAAAATACATTCCTAATATCCAGATTAAAACTTAAAATGCTTTGAAGAAGACTGAATATTATATGCAACTATGTGCATATTTGCATATTTCATAAGTTGTAAACTTTTTTTTGTTTAATGTGAAGAGTTTGAGCATGTCTTTAAAATAGCTTGCTAACTCAGTTTTCATTGCTATAACAAGGAGATTATTTCTTTATGCCAAGCAATCATGACTGATATAACTGTCCTAGAAATTCTATTAATAATTCAGTGTAACTGTCAGTTTCTTTAAGTTAAATTCTAGATCAGATACTTGATAAATATTTTAACATAGAATATCTATTAAAAATCAGACTAATGATTCACTCAGGCTAGGATTTAGATCCTCAGGTTGTCACCAAATGACACTTTTTTTCCTCCTTCCCATCAATAGGTGAGTCTACTTACCCAAAAAGTAAACATTAAAGTTTCCTTTGTACCACAGATCACACATTTGTCTACCTATCTCTTGAACATGAATGTAAAGTAGAACTTTATTCGAGAAGGCTTGGAGAAAAACAAGTAATTGCTTTCAAGCATAAAAATAATGGAAGGGAAATGGGATAATTCATAGTAACTCTAGATCCACATGATAGAATTAGGACCAAAGACTGCAGTTTGTTATAGGAAAAGATTTTAGAGGTATAGAAATTTGACTGAAACTATGGCTGGTGAATGAGAAAGAAGTTATAATTTGGCAGTCATTCTGTAAAAGTAAGTAAATGTTAGATAGTTGAACTGGAGCAATGATTGTACAGTGGAGAGAAAAGGTTTAAGAAAAAATAGTGTACAGACATATCTCGTTTTATTGTGCTTCACAAATATTGTGCTTTTACGAATTGAAGGTTTGTGGCAACCTTGCATCTAGCAAGTGTACCGGTGCCATTTTTCCAGCAGCATTTGCTCACTTTGTATCTCTGTCACATTTTTGGTAATTCATACAATATTTCAAACCTTTTTATTATGATATTTGTTATGGTGATTTGTGATCAGTGATCTTTGGTGTTATTTTTGTGATTCTTTTGGTGCACCATGAACGACACTCAAGTAGGATGGCAAACTTAATAGATAAATGTCTATGTTCTGACTGTTCCATTCGGACTCTTCTCTTTCTCTCTATTTAGGCATCTCTATTCCCTGAAACACAAGTACATCAGATTAGGCCAATTAACAATCTGACAAGAGTCTCCAAGTGTTCAAGTGAAGAGCCATACATCTCTTACTTTAAATCAAAAGGCAGAAATGTTGAAACTTAGTGTGAAAGACATGTTGAAAGCCAAGATAGGCTGAAAGTGAGGCCTCTTGGACCAAACAGCCAGGTTGCGAATGGGGAAAGGAAAGTTTTTGAAGGAAATTGAATGTGCTACTCCAGTAAACATATGGATGATAAGAGAACAAAACAACCCTACTGCTGCTCTGGAGAAAGTTTTAGTGGTCTGGATAGAAGGTCAAACCAGCTACAACATTTCCTTAACCCAAAACATAATCCAGAGCAAGCCCCTAACTCTCTTCAATTCTATGAAAGATGTTAGGAAACTGTAGTATAAAAGTTTAAAGCTAAAAGTTAAAAGAGGTTAGTTCATGAGGTTTAAGGAAAGAAGCTATCTGCATGCTATAGAGTGCAAGGTGAAGCTTCAAGGGCTTATGTAGAAGCTGCTCTAAGTTATCTAGGTGGTCTAGCTAAGATAACTAATGAAGGTATCTGACCTACACAACAGATTTTCAGTACCTTATATTGGAAGTAAATGCCATTTAGGACTTTCATGACTAGGGAGGACAAGTCGGTGTCTTGGTTTAAAGGTACAAAGGATTTTCTGACTCTTGTTAGGGCTAATGCAGCTGGTGAATTTAGTTGAAGCCAATGCATATTGATGTTTCCCAAATTCCTAGAGCCCTTAAGGATTATGCTAAATTTGCTTGGTTTATGATCTCTAAATAAAGCAACAAAGCCTGGAAGACAACATATCTCTTTAAAGCATGGTTTACTGAATATTTTAAGCCCACTGTTGAGAACTATTTCTAAAAAGTTAAAAATAAATAAATAAATAAATAAATAAAATCCTTTCAAAATATTATTGCTAGTTGGCAATGCACTTGATCACCCAAGAGCTCTGCTGGAGAACTACAATGAGATTAACGTTTTCATGCCTGATAGCACAACATCCATTTTGTAGCCCATGGAACAAGAAGTCATTTTGACTTTCAAGTCTCATTACTTAGAGATACTTGTAAAAGGCTGTATCTACCATAGATTCCTCTGATGAATCTAGGCGAAGTGCTTCTAAAGAATTTACCATTCTAGATGCCACTAAGGACATTCATGATCCATGAGAAGAGGGTCAACATTACTAGAAGTTTGAAAGAAGTCAATTCCAATCCTCATGAGTGACTTTGAGGGGTTCATGACTTTAGTGGAGGTAACGTTAGTAGAAGGCAGTGGCACCCCACTCCAGTACTCTCGCCTGGAAAATCCCATGGATGGAGGAGCCTGGTAGGCTGCAGTCCATGGGGTCGCTAAGAGTCGGACACGGTTGAGCAACTTCACTTTTACTTTTCACTTTCAAGATTGGAGAAGGAAATGGTAACCCACACCAGTGTTCTTGCCTGGAGAATCCCAGGGACAGAGGAGCCTGGGCTGCCGTCTGTGGGGTCGCACAGAGTCAGACACGACTGACGCGACCTAGCAGCAGCATTAATGGAGGTAGTGACTGTAGATGTGGTGGAAAGAGCAAGAGAACTTGAATTATAAGCTGGACTCTGAAGACATGGCTGAATTGCTGCAATCCCATGATAAAACTTTAAAGGATGAGGAGTTGATTCTTTTAGATGAGCAAAGAAACTAGTTTCTTAGATGAAATCTACTCCTGGTGAAGAGGCTATGAGGATTATTGAAATGACAAAAGAGGATTTAGATTATTACACAGACTTAGTTAATAAAGCACTTAACAGGATTTGAGAGGACTGTCTTTAATTTTGAAAAGAACATTTTATTGTGGGTTAAATGCTATCAAATTACATTACAAGCTAAAAGAAATTGTTTTTGAAAAGAGTCAATCAATTTAACAAACTTCATCATGTCTTGTTTTAAGAAATTGTCACAGCCTACCCAAACTTTAGCAGCCACCACCTTGGTCAGTCAACAGCCAATAAACATCGAACAAGACCCTCCACTAGCAAAAAGAATACAACTTTGAAGGCTCAGATAATTTTAGCCTTTTTAGCAAAAAAGTATTTTTAAATTACCTTATGTATATTGTTTTTTAAAACATGCTACTAAGGCACAGTTAATAGACTTCAATATAGTGAAAATCTAGTTTCTATATGCGCCAGAAAACCAAAAAAATTTCTGTGACCTATTTTATTTCAAAATTCACTTAATTGCAGTGATCTGGAACCAATCCATAATATCTCCAAGGTGTGCTCATATGTATGGCTTGGAAAAATGGTGAGATTATTTCTATATTCCAAATCCACTCTTTTCTAACCAGTTGTGAACCACTAAAATTGGTCTTTGAATTTTCTATTTTTCTTAGAATTGTTTGATTCTATGACATAAAGTAACGCATTGCAATAATTTAAAAAGTATTGTTTGATTTTTTCCTCATATTTGGGTCAGGTTTAATATTTTAATATTAGTATTTGGAATTCTGGAGGAAATCAAAGCTGTTTTCAATCCCTGAAATCACTGTCCAAATGTACTTTTCTAAGATAATGGTGCTCAATTATATCCACTCTTCAAAGCTTGCCCTCTCAATACAGAGTCTTAATTTTTCAGGTGTATTCATGTGCAAAGCTTAGTAATAGGCATAATTATAATTTTAGGAAGAGTCTTTAATTTTTAAAGTTCTTTATTATCTCAGTAAAATTTCACTTTCTCTTTGGTGTAGAAGACAGAAGTCTTCAACTTTAGGTCACATAAAATGAATTCTTTATTATAAACTGTCTAATTTGATACATCTCTAGGTGACCAAGGCAAGTACTAAGAGAATTATCATGTTTAGGACATATGTTTAATAATGACATGTGTATTCTACCATTTGAAATTTCCCATAAAGAAAAATCAAAGCAACCTTTTTAATTAAAGTCTCAAGTAATTACTGCTGTTTAATATAATTAAATAAAAAAACCCTCACAAATGAAATAAAGAAAATATTCTTTTGTATTTGTAACATGAGCTCTGAATTAATCCAAAATCATCAAATACTGAGCTTCATTACTGTAATCCTTCAATTAAAGTTTTATCATGCCTTAAAAAGTGTCATGTTTTTAGCATTCATCACTGGTTATTCTATCAAACAATACATGATGAAACATTAGGTTAAGCAAATTAAAATTAAGTCTACAAAGGAGTGAATACTTTTATTTGCCCAGGAAGTAGCATGTAACAACTCCCTCTAAATTTTAATCTCATTAATAAGACTGAAGCTCCAGTAATAGGCTTTAGAAAAGATTTGTGCTAAATATATGACTACATTAAGTTATATGTAAACTATTTATAAGCCTCAGATTTATTCTGCTATTTGTTTATGTGTCTGCACATTGTGTCTATGGTATTAAGTGATGTACATGTTGACTGGTTACTTAAAGAGCTACTAAGAAGGATGAGCAGAGAGAAGGGCGCTCAGACCATGCTGCCAGGGTTGACTCCAGTCTAACGGAGTTTAGAATTTCCCAGAATGTCAGCTACAGTTTTCTGCCAAAAGCATAATTTATTGATACTGTCTGCACTCTTCCTCTCCCAGTCTATTTGATTGAATTTTTTTGTATAAGTCAAAAGAGCATATTAGCCCATTCATTCCAGTCTTTAGAAATGAAGTCTACTGATATAATTCCACAATTTTCAAGGAGTGTACCGCATTGATAGACAATGAACTTGATGAAGATACGTGATTTTTAATGCAGATTACAATATCATATGACATACAGTTTGACTTTCAGGTAAAATAAAGACAGCCATATAGCATTAGCTGCAGTAGGAAACTGATGAAAGTTCTTGCTGGTATTTGTGAAGGCTGCTGAATAGGTTTGCACCCAGCACCATGCATAAAATTTAAATAGGTTAATCAAGCCATTTGAAATCAGAGTTATTTAGCATAACTGTAATACTCTGCTTTAAATGTCAAGGATCTTGTGGGGGAAGTTGAGGTACAGAGACAGATTTAAGAGTCAGACCAAGGGTGGGAGGGGGAAGGACATGTCTATTTACAAGCTGATAATCTACATCATGAACTCTGGTCTCCCCTCATGCCACTTGCTGTTTTTCACAAAGGATGTCTCACACTTCTACACCTCTATCCTTCTATTATTTTCTGGATGATTTAGGGCCACTTTAATTTCCATATTACTTTCACTCTATCTTAAGACAATTTCTATTTTTAAAACTTTTATTGCAATATTTTATGTACATTTCTTTATTCTTTGTAAACTTCTTTGTAGGGAAGCCTGGCGTGCTACATGCCTTGGGGTTGCAGAATCAAACACGACTTAGTGACTGAATAATAGCAAGAAACTCTCTTAAATACAATGAAAATGCTTAATCATCTTTATAAACCACATAACACATTACTTGCCTTTGTATTTGTGTCTGTGTGCATGCGTGCTCAGTTGCTAAGTCATGTCTGAGTCTCTGAGACCCCATAGATTATAGCCTGCCAGGTCCCTCTGTCCATGGAATTTTCCAGGAAAGACTGGAGTGGGTTGTCATTTCCTACTCCACGGGATATTACCAATCCAAGGATTGAACCCATGTCTCCTGTGTCTCTTGGATTGGCAGGTGGATTTCTTAAAACTGAACGACCTGGAAAGCCCACCTTTGTATATAGTTATCTCTTGATATATAGTTGAATAAATTCAGTAATGGAGGAGATGTTTTCATGAGATATTGAAGAGACGTAATTGAGAATATTAGGATATTCCTTGTTGTTGATTAGTGTGTGTAAGTTGCTTCAGTTGTATCTGACTCTTTGTGACCCCATGGACTGTAGCCTGCCAAGCTCCTCTGTCCATGGTATTCTCCAGGCAAGAATACTGGAGAGGGTTGCCATTTTCTTCTCCAGTGGATCTTCTCGACACGGGGATCAAACCTGAAACTCTTATGCTTACCTGCATTGGTAAGCAAGTTCTTTACCACTAGCGCCACCTGGGAAATTGATTCTGAAATCAATAAAAACATACCATAGTGAAGAAAAAAAAAATGATGCACTCATCACCACAGTCATTATCAGAATTTTGCTGAAAATGTCAGAATTTTGTGTGGTAGACTATTTTAGTAACATTTCTTTATTTCTTATGTTAAAGAGCGAAAAAAAAAAACACTAGAAGGTAATGAAAGAGTAAAGAATTTTACTTCCACTTCAGAATGACTACCTTTGAAATAATTATTGTTCCATCACTCAGTCGTGTCCGACTCTTCGACACCATGGACTGAAGCACACCGGACTTCCCTATCTTTCACCATCTCCCAGAGTTTGCTCTAACTCATGTTCATTGAGTCCATGATGCCATCCAACCATCTTATCCTATGTCATCGCCTTCTCTTCCTGTTTTCAATCTTTCCCAGAATTAGTGTCTTTCCCAATGAATCAGCTCTTCACATCAGGTGGCCAAAGTATTGGAGCTTCATCTTCAGCATCAGTCCTTCCAATGAATATTCAGGGTTGATTTTCATTAGGATTGACTGGTTTGATTTCCTTCCTGTCCAAGGGACTCTCAAGAGTTTTCTCCAGCACCAGAGTTCAAAGGCATCACTTCTTTGGTGCTCAGCATTTTTGATTGTCTAGTTCTTACATCCATACATGACTACTGGAAAAAATAGAACTTTGACTATATGGACCTTTGTAAGCAAAGGAATGTCTTTGCTTTTTTTCTTTTTTTTTTTTTTGAGTACCAAAGTATATATTTATTTACAAAAAATCACAACAAATTACAGATTTGTAAAAGCTAACATATATTGCAAATATTTCTTTCAGTTTGATTTTGACTTCCACAAGGACATTACTTTTCTTTTTTTTTTTAATTAATTAATTTATTTATTTATTTTTAATTTTAAAATCTTTAAGTCTTACATGCGTTCCCAAACATGAACCCCCCTCCCACCTCCCTCCCCATAACATCTCTCTGGGTCATCCCCATGCACCAGCCCCAAGCATGCTGTATCCTGCGTCAGACATAGACTGGCGATTTGATTCTTACGTTATAGTATACATGTTAGAATGCCATTCTCCCAAATCATCCCACCCTCTCCTCTCCCTCTCCCTCTGAGTCCAAAAGTCCGTTATACACATCTATGTCTTTTTTGCTGTCTTGCATACAGGGTCATCATTGCCATCTTTCTAAATTCCATATATATGTGTTAGTATACTGTATTGGTGTTTTTCTTTCTAGCTTACTTCACTCTGTATAATCGGCTTCAGTTTCATCCATCTCATCAGAACTGATTCAAATGAATTCTTTTTAACGGCTGAGTAATACTCCATTGTGTATATGTACCACAGCTTTCTTATCCATTCATCTGCTGATGGGCATCTAGGTTGTTTCCATGTCCTGGCTATTATAAACAGTGCTGCGATGAACATTGGGGTACATGTGTCTCTTTCAGTTCTGGTTTCCTCGGTGTGTATGCCCAGTAGCATCCAGATCCATGACTTCATGGCAAATAGATGAGGAAACAACTGAAACAGTGTGACTGCAGCCATGAAATTAAAGGACACTCCTTGAAAGAAAAGCAATGACAAACCTGCACAGTGTGTTAAAATGTTAAATGTCTTTGCTTTTTAACACACTGTGCAGGTTTGTCATTGCTTTTCTTTCAAGGAGTGTCCTTTAATTTCATGGCTGCAGTCACACTGTTTCAGTTGTTTCCTCATCTATTTGCCATGAAGTCATGGATCTGGATGCTATGATCTTAGGTTTTTTTTTTTTTTTTTTTTTTTAATTTTAAACCAACTTTTTCACTCTCCTCTTTCACTTTCATCAAGAGGCTCTTTAATTCCTCTTCACTTTCTGCCATAAGAGTAGTTTCATCTGCATATATGAGGTTATTGATATTTCTCCTGGCAATCTTGATTGCAGCTTGTGCTTCATCCAGTCTAGCATTTTGCATGACGTACACTGCATAGATTTTAAACAAGCAGAGTGACAGTATACAGCCTTGACATACTCCTGTCCCAGTTTTGAACCAGTCCACTGTTCCATGTCCAGTTCTGTTGCTTCTTGACCTGCATACAGGTTTTTCAGGAGGCAGGTAAGTTGGTTTGATAGTCCCATCTCTTTAAAAATTTTCCACAGTTTGTTGTGGTCTACACAGTCAAAGGCTTTAGTGTAGTCAATGAAGTAAATGTTTTTCTGGAATTCTCTTGATTTTTTGATGATGCAACAGATATTGGCAATTTGATTTCTGTTTCCTCTGCCTTTTCTAAATCTAGCTTATTCTTCTGGAATTTCTCAGTTCACATTCTGTTGCAATCTAGCTGGCAGGACTTTGAGCATTACTTTGCTAGCATGTGAAATAAGTGCAATTATGCAGTACTTTGAACATTCTTCAGCATTGCCCTTTTTTGCAATTGGAATGAAAACTGATATTTTCCAGTCCTGTGGCCACTGCTGAGGTTTCCAAATTTGCTGGCATATTGAGTGCAACACTTTCACAGCATCATCTTTTATTATTTGAAATAGCTCAGCTGAAATTCCATCACCTCCACTAGCTTTATTTATGGTGATGATTTCTAAGGCCCATTTGACTTCACACTCTAAGATGTCCTACTCTAGGTGAGTGATCACACCAACATGATTATTTGGGTCATGAAGATCTTTTTTGTATAGTTCTGTGTACTCTTTCCACCTCTTTTTAATATCTTCTGTTAGGTCCATAGCATTTCTGTCCTTTACTGTGCTCATCTTTGCATGAAATGTTCTCTTGGTATCTCTAATTTTCTTGAAGAGATCTCTAGTCTTTCCCATTCTATTGTTTTCCTCTCTTTCTTTATATTTGATCACTTAAAAAGGCTTTCTTATCTCTCCGTGCTATTTCTGGAACTCTGCATTCAGATGAGTGTATCTTTCCTTTCTCCTTTGCCTTTTGCTTCTCTTTTCTCAGCTATTCGTAAGCCCTCCTCAGACAACCATTTTCCCTTTTTCATTTATTTTTTTGGGGGGATGATTTAGATTACTGCCTCCTGTACAATGTTATTATTGAAATAATGGCAATTTCTAATTTATATTTAATTGCCCTTGGTACTATGGCTGGGCTTTCTGAGTGGCTTAGTGGTAAAGAACCTGCCTGCAATGCAGGAGCTGTGGGAGACTTGGGTTTGATCCTCGTGTGGGAAAGATCCCCTGGAGGAGAGCACTACAATCCAGTCCAATATTCTTGCCTAGAGAACCACAGGGACAGAGGAGCCTGGTGGGCAACAGTCTCTAGTGTCACAAAGAGTTGGACAAGACTAAAGTGCTGTGCATGTATGCACAGTACCATGGCTGGCGTAGTGGAAACAGTGGATTTAATATTTCCATTCCAATTAGATAGGCAAAGCCTATCTTCTGAACTGAAAGGTGTATAAATGTCAGGGTTCAAACACTGAATTCTTCATTCATGACTCGTATTCAATATTTCTCTGAGCTTCAGTTTCCTTATCTATAAAATGGGGTCAATCACATACTCTTTACTAAGATACTAAGAAAATAGAGATATTTTGAAGGCCCTGTTAACAAGTGGTATTGAGTGAAAGAAAGGTTAATATGACTATACACCTATATATAATTACATAGACTCAATTTGTTTTAGGTATGTAGAACATACCTTACAAAATGAGATATATTTGGAGGGTTTACAATCCCATGATCTTAAATTGAATATAATAAATTCCTATAAAATTTATAACTAAGCACAAGTTTTAAAATTAAAAAAATAGCAATAAATGTTTCTTTTAAATAATTCAAATAATCTTATTCATTTCTTAGATACACCCACTCTGCTATAATGCAGGATAACATACATGGATTTATGAAAATCAAGAATATTATTATAAAATAAATTAGGTGTGATAATATTTATGTTAAGAAAAAGTTCCAATTTTTTTATAGGTACATTGTAAAGTATAATAGTTGAAATAGAATAGAGGCAAGGATTTGTTTAAACTAATTTACTGGAAGGCTAGGGCCACAGAATACTTATCAACAAATCAAAACTGGCCCTCAGTTAATAATTGTTGAGGTTGAGTGATGCCAGTATGAAGTTTATCATACTAGTCTCTGTTGTTGGTGCATTTTTGAAAATTTTCACAGTAAAACTTTGAAAAGAAAAGAAAAAGAGAAGTACATTTGATTTATGGATGATTCCATACTCTGGCAGCACTCCATGGGAATCTGAGTTTCTCATCTACAAGAGTGGGCATTCCTACCAGTTACAGCCTCCCCACTGTAAAGTTAAGTAGAGATGATCAAAATGTATAAGATGGAAAATTCTTAAGTAAGATAGAGCCATCTGATACATGCTAGCATCACAAAGTCATGAGTTTCTTAGCCAGGCAGGGAGAAAAAGAGTTCTAGTAGGAAAAAGTAAAACATTTGATTGACAGTTTAAACAAGATCAGAGTGGATTTTTAGAAGAGTGAGATATTTCAAGACCTAGCCAACAGAAGAAATATATTGGGCCTTGCAGCTAGTCTCCGACATAGCAGGTTAATACCTTGGGATATAGAATTAACAGATACCTCTGAATAAGTTTCCCTTGTAGATGTTTGCTTAGAAATAAGTTTAGGAGGTCTTTATGCTTCGTATAACTGTTTGTAGATTTCAATTTTATTTTGTCCACATTGTAAATGTAATGCCATATTTTCCACTAGGAAAAACATAGCTGTATTAGCTAAAATAAATACATCTCATAAGTGGTGAAATCAGGCTTTATGTCAAGTAAGTTTTGACTACAGTATACTGACTCTCACTTTTAATGACATGGCAGATTAGAAAAGTTAAAAAACTTTCTGCTGAAATTATTGAGATGCCACATAAAAAGTGAATTTTTGAATAACAAAAAATTAATTAGAAAAACAATGGAAGGATTAGCCCACCTGTCATATAATACCATAAAAATATGGATTAAAAAATTCCACCACTTTGAGGTAGATGAAGTTTACTTAAAAAACTAAAAAAAGCAAAAATGACCCCTCCATAAAATAAAAAATATAGATAAATTGGATTTTATCGAGATTAAACTATTTTGTTCTTTAAAAGATATAATAAAAATGAAAAAAGTAAGCCTCAATTGGAAAATATGTGATATTTTATGTTAATTAATATTTTTATTTTAAATAATACATGAAAGAGGGTAAGACAAACATCTTTGTATATTTTATCTAACCTTTTAATCCTGGAGCACCTACTTCCAAGTCAAGGCCTACCCCTAAGCATATTTTAAAAGACTAGAATCTACATATTTAAAATATTGTGTTCTTATCTTTTCATGTTGATCTGTGGGAATTATTCATGTATTCTGAATTAAAGTGATTTTGGGGCATGTATGTATTATTGTATGTAATATATATGATGCTAACACTTTCATTTGTGGTTTTTTCTATCATTTGCTTTATGGTGTTCTACTTAGTATAATTTTTAATAGTTCAATTTATTAATTTGATAAATTGAGTTAAATACACAATTCACAAATAAAGATGTATGAATGACCATTAGAAATACAAAAATATGCCTAATACCATCAGTCATCACAGATATGCAATTTAAAACTTCACAGCATTTAAATGGATAAATTTTAAAATTGACAAGGTGGTAGAACAGTTGGAATTTTCATAGACTGCTGGTGGGAATGTAAAATTGAAATTATTCAACTGTTTTGTAAAAGTTCCTTGGTAGTTTCTAAGATAAGTATACCTTTCCTAATACTCAGCTGTTCTTTTCTTAGTTACATATCCAAGGAAAAAAAATATGTCTGTACACAGAAAGACTTGTAAATAAATTCCCATGACAGTGTTATTGATAACAGCTCAAAACTGGGAACAACCCGAATGTCTTTCAATCAATAGACTGAGATTTACTAATTATATGACATTTCAAAATGGGTTGTTATTTATTAAGACAAAAAGAACAGTGCAGTGATATACCTAGCAACTTAAAATGCATTTCAGAATAATAATAATGAGCCAAAGAAGTCACACAAAAAAAGTGTACACTGCATGATAAAACATTTATGGTGATGTTGTTCACCAGCTAAGCCATGTATGAATCTTTGCAACCCCATAAATAGCAGCACACCAGGCTTCAGTGTCCTTCATCATCTCCCAGAATTGCTCAAATTCATGAGGTGATGAAGCCATCCAACTATTTCTTCCTTTATTGTCCCCTTCTCCTTTCTTTCACAGCAACAGGGTCTTTTCCAATGAGTCAGCTGTTCGCATCAAGTGGCCAAAGGATTGGAGTTTCAGCTTCAGTATCACTCCTTCCAGTGAATATTCAGGACTAATTTCCTTCAGGATGGACTGGTTGGATCTCCTTGCAGTCCAAGGGACTCTCAAGAGTCTTCTCCAAAACCACAGTTTGAAAACATCAATTCTTTGGTGCTCAGCCTTCTTCATGGTCCAGCTCTCATACCTATACATAACCACTGGAAAAACCATAGGTTTGACTAGATGGACCTTTGTCAAAAAAGTGATGTGTCTGCTTTTTAATACGCTGCCTATGTTTGTCACAGCTTTTTCTTCCAAGGAGCAAGTGTCTTTTAATTTAATGGCTGCGGTGACTATACACTGTGATAATAATCAGAATAATGGAAAAGTGGTTGCCTGTATCAGTGGATAGGAAGAAGGACTGGTTGTAGAGGGGCAGCAGGAAGCTTTTTAAGGTGGTGGTAATCATTTGGGGGATTTAATATAAGAGCATACCTTTGTTTCATCATCTGAATACTTAAGATCTATGCAGCTTACAGTATACAAATTGTATCTCAATTAAGTGTCCTTAACTATCTTTAAATTGTCTTTTTTAGAAAATTTGGAATCTAAAAGAGATTGTTAATTCCATAGTTTAAGTGGCAATAGTGTGTGAATATATGTTTTTCAAAGATTACCTAAATAGTATTTACTTATTTATCTTAATAATTGTATTTATTTAGTTTTGTCTGTTCTGGGTCTTCGTTGCTGTGTGGGCTACTCTATAGTTAAGGTGTGAGGGCTTCTCATTGCAGTGGCTTTTCTTGCTGCTGAGCACAGAATCTAGGGTGTGCAGGCTTCAGTGGCTACTGCATGTGGGCTCAGCAGTTGCAGCTCTGAGCCTCTAGAGCACAGGCTTAACATTTGTGGTACATGGGGTTAGTTGTTCCATGGGATATGGGATCTTCCTGGATCAGAGATCAAACCTGTGTCTCCTGGATTGGCAGGAGGATTCTTCGAGACTGTGCCACCAGGGAAGCCCTATCTAATTTTATTTAGAAAAACATCTATTTCTGCCATATTGACTATGCCAAAGCCTTAGATTGTGTGGATCACAATAAACTGTGGAAAATTCTGAAAGAGATAGAAACACCAGACCACCTGACCTGCCTCTTGAGAAACCTATATGCAGGTCAGGAAGCAACAGTTAGAACTAGACATGGAACAACAGACTGGTTCCAAATAGGAAAAGGAGTACGTCAAGGCAGTATATTGTCACCCTGCTTATTTAACTTCTATGCAGAGTACATCATGAGAAACGCTGGTCTGGAAGAAGCACCAGCTGGAATCAAGATTGTCAGGAAAAATATCAATAACCTCAGATATGCAGATGACACCACTCTTATGGCAGAAATTGAAGAGGGAGTAAAAAGCCTCTTGATGAAAGTGAAGAGGAGAGTGAAAAAGTTGGCTTGAAGCTCAACATTCAGAAAACGAAGATCATGGCATCTGGTCCCATCACTTCATGGGAAATAGATGGGGAAACAGTGGAAACAGTGTCAGACTTTATTTTTCTGGGCTCCAAAGTCACTGCTGATTGTGACTGCTGCCATGAAATTAAAAGACGCTTAGTCCTTGGAAGAAAAGTTATGACCAACCTAGATAGCATGTTCAAAAGCAGAGACATTACTTTGCCGACTAAGGTCCATCTAGTCAAGGCTATGATGTTTCCTGTGGTCATGTATGGATGTGAGAGTTGAACTGTGAAGAAAGCTGAGCGCGGAAGAATTGATGCTTTTGAACTGTGGTGTTGGAGAAGATTCTTGAGAGTCCCTTGGACTGCAAGGAGATCCAACCATTCCCTTCTGAAGGAGATCAGCCCTGGGATTTCTTTGGAAGGAATGATGCTAAAGCTGAAACTCCAGTATTTTGGCCACCTCATGCGAAGAGTTGACTCATTGGAAAAGAATCTGATGCTGGGAAGGATTGGGGGCAGGAGGAGAAGGGGACGGCAGAGGATGAGATGGCTGGATGGCATCACTGACTCGATGGAGGTGAGTCTGTGTGAACGCCGGGAGTTGGTGGTGGACAGGGAGGCCTGGAGTGCTGCGATTCATGGGGTCACAAAGAGTCGGACTCGACTGAGCCACTGAATTGAACTGAACTGAACTGAACTGATGCTATTAATAGAAGCACAGATTTTAATATATAGAAACAAAGCTCATTATCACCTACTCCAGTTTCATTATTTTGTAAGTACAGAAAACGAGATCCAGAGAAGTTAATTGATTTGAACCAAACCAAATATTAAATTAAGACAGGGTTGGGACTCTCACATATTTCTCTACTTCTCTTATATATTTTTGTTTCCATTTGTGTGACACTTTCTCTTTTTAAACCAATTAAAAAAAGGAAAGAAAAGGTGAGAAAATATTTTGCTGATTGTTTCTTCTTAAGGTATAATTTCACATATGTTTACAACAGTTTCATGAGAAATGCATATCTTGGGACTTGATTACTTGTAAGATTGTTCTAATCTAAAGCAAGAGCTGTGATAATAAAAATTATTTAAAATAAGCATATAATTGGAATCCAAATTATAAGTAGAGTCTCTACAAAAAAATTTTTTGCTCTGTTATCTGTGATAAATGTATATTACTTGCTATGCGTTCACATTTTCCGGTACTGGATATTTGTTAAATCAAGCTGGATCAAGATTGGCTGGAGAAATATCAATAACCTCAGACATGCAGATGACACCACCTTTATGGCAGAAAGTGAAGAGGAACGAAAAAGCCTCTTGATGAAAGTGAAAGAGGAGAGTGAAAAAGTTGGCTTAAAGCTCAACATTCAGAAAACGAAGATCATGGCTCCAGTCCCATAACTTCATGGGAAATAGATGGGGAAACAGTTTAAACAGTGTCAGAATTTATTTTTGGGGGCTCCAAAATCACTGCAGATGGTGGCTGCAGCCATGAAATTAAAAGACACTTACTCCTTGGAAGAAAAGTTATGACCAACCTAGATAGCATATTGAAAAGCAGAGACATTACTTTGCGGACTAAGGTCTGTCTAGTCAAGGCTATGGTTTTTCCAGTAGTCATGTATGGATGTGAGAGTTGGACTGTGAAGAAAGCTGACTCCCGAAGAATTGATGCTTTTGAACTGTGGTGTGAACTCTTCCAGTTCAGTTCAGTTCAGTTGCTCAGTCATGTCCGACTCTGTGACCTCATGGACTGCAGCACACCAGGCTTCCCTGTCCATCACCAACTCCCAGACCTTGCTCAAACTCATATACATCAAGTTGGTGATGCCATCCAACCATGTCATCCTCTGTAGTCCCTTTCTCCTCTTGCCTTCAATCCTTCCCACCTTCAGGGTCTTTTCCAATGAGCCAGTTCTTTGCATCAGTTGGCCAGATTATTGGAGCTTCAACTTCAGCATCTGTCCTCCCAATGAATATTCAGTACTGATTTCCTTTAGGATGGACTGGTCTTTATTTCATGACAAATAGAGGGGGAAAAGGAGAAAGTAGTGACAGATTTCCTCTTGTTGGTCTCTAAAATCACTGTGGATGGTGACTGCAGCCATGAAATCAGAAGACATTTGCCTCTTGACAGGAAATCTATGACAAACCTAGACAGTGTGTTGAAAAGCAGAGACAGAGGTCCTTGTAGTCAAGGTTATGGACTTCCCAGTGGTCATGTACAGTTATGACAGCTGGACCATAAAGAAGATGGAGTGCTGAAGAATTGATGCTCTTAACTGTGGTGTTGGAGAAGACTCTTGAGAGTCCCTTGAACTGCAAAGAGATCCAACCTG
This sequence comes from Capra hircus, assembly GCF_001704415.2. Taxonomy (NCBI): domain Eukaryota; kingdom Metazoa; phylum Chordata; class Mammalia; order Artiodactyla; family Bovidae; genus Capra; species Capra hircus. The sequence goes on along the minus strand of NC_030813.1, from coordinate 63,042,492 downwards.
TCAATCTTATGGGAAATCAACCCTGAACACTCATTGGAAGGACTGATGCTGAAGCTGAAACTCCAGTATTCTGGTCATCTGTTGTGAACAGCTGACTCATTGGAAAAGTCCCTGATTCTGGGAAAGATTGAGAACTGGAGGAGAGGGCGTCAGAGGATGAGATGGCTGGATGACATCACAGATGCAATGGACACAAATTTGGGCAAACTTCAGGAGGTGGTAAGGGATAGGAAAGCCTAGTATGCTGCAGTCCATGGGATTACAAAGAGTCAGACATGTCTGGGCAACTGGACAACCACAATATTTTTGAATAATAGATATTTAAATTTTAATTTGATTAATTTTCAATTCTAGGTAAGAGATTTTTAGAGAAACAAACCTTAAATTTTTCATATCTATTATTATCAGCATTTCTTGTGCATTATTTAAACTCAAGTCTTTCTTTAATGTATATACTTAAGGAATCAGAAAGGCAAATCAAGCACATTTTTAAACTGCAAATGTATTTATTATGCTTCATTGATTCATATACTTTGATTTTTTCCTCCTGTCTTTGTTCCTACTCATTTGCTATAAATTTCTTCAGTCTATTTTTCTAGTATTTCTAGTTTATTCCTTCAATAGATCGATTAACATGTATCAATCTCTAATGAACTTTCTCATATACTATAATTCAGCTTCTAGCCTATTTAAGTGTGTTACCAATCTCATCTTAACTAGATTTTAAGATCCTCAGGGCAAGTGCTCTGTTTTTTATGTCCCTGGCATCTTTTAATCTCCATATAGCAACCTTTGTATATGCACTCTACTCTGTCTTACCAGCATTTACCAATTCTCATTGATGAATTGTTCAGTATAGGAGTAATCTAATTCTGAAGCAATGGATTTCCTTCATGAATGTCTCCCTAAACCTGTAATTAATACTTTCTTTCTATGATTCACTCTTAGTCACTGCTGTAATCATGTATCATTTAAAATATAGTATGATGTATGCTATATGCTGCTTAGTTACATTTAATTATTAATTAACATGATGATACTACTATATTTGTCTGATTTGGGGGATATTCTTATCAGCAATTTTTATTGGAAGGTTCAGAGTTAGATAATTTCAAAAATAATCTACCTGATGGCTCTAATAAGATCAGACAAGTAAATTTGTCAGAAGATAAAGACATAATAGGCATAAAAATGTTGCTTGCCCCGTTAAGAAGGGAGAGAATCTGATAAGTATAAAGTTATAAACTAGAGGTATATTATAAGAAATTGCCATTCATATTAAACTAAATAGGTTAATTCAGAGACAAATCTAAGGGAAAGCTTAAAGTATGAGCTACATTTCAAAAGTGTAGTGTTATTCAGGGTCCTGATAGGAAATCAATGGTACATATTGATTTGAAATTGATTGAAATTGAAATTTCAAATTTGATTTGATTGAAATTGTATTTGATTAATTGAAACTATATTAGAATAATTTGAAAATTTATTTATAAATATTTAATTTACAGAAGGGGCCCATGCCAGTGAGGAGGTCCTGAAGTTTAATTAAGCTTTTTTGGCTTTTAGGCTCTTTCTTCTTTGAAAAGAAGACTGTGCGTTAATGAGGCTTCCCATCTTCCCATGTAACAAAGCTACCTATAAGCCTTTGAACAAAACTTAGTCATATAGCCAACTAATGAAGGTAAAAATACCTTCATTCCTGATGATGATGTGTTATATTAAAAGTTAGGATTTTCTTAGCAAGGAGGAAAAGCTGATGTTGATATTGGAGTGGGCAACATATTCCACAAGAGTCAATTTCTGATTTTCGTAAATTAATTCCATGTATTTATTCCACAAGTATTTCTTGAACTTTTATTATGGACCAGGAATTGTTCATATATTTTTATTGATACTACCAGCATCTGAACCTGTTATGCTATTCCTAATCAAATTGTATATGTTTATTTTTGTTTGCCTTTTGATAAATAAAACATTTATTATTGCTATAATTGAGTTAAAATTAATATTTATTAAACAAGTTATCTCATTGTGACATTAATATGGTAACAATTATTTTAAAGTTGAGAAAGTGAAATTAAGAATTTATAATAACGTTTGAATAAAATTCATTAAAGCTGGTGTGAAATTGAAGAGATGTCAAAATTATACTTCTAAATAGAAATTACAGGATGGTTAGAAAGAGAAATATGGCAAAGATAGTTCCTCTTTAATCCAACTATTCTATATATGTAACAAGCCAGACCTTCTTAAATGGAAGCTAAATCTTCCATTAGTAAAATTGTTATAAAGAGTAAAAAGAAGCAGGGGCTACTCAGAGGAGAAATATTAATTTGGTTTTAGTTGCTGGATCCCCTTAGATCACCAAAACAACATGTTATTTAGATGAAGCTGAGTTTATTGCTTACTCTGCTAAGGGAGGGCAATGTCTCAGTCTTAGAGGAAAAGGGCAAAGTGATTTTAAAGACTAGTTTAAGCTGAGCCCTCCAAGAAACCTTTCAAATACAAGAATGAAGACTGGCTGGAGGAACTGAGAGGTTGGTTAGGACTGGGTAAGGATCATAATATATCAGTGAATGACTGATGAGGAGGTTGAAACAAAGGGTCAAAAAGTCAGGGTATAAACAGCCTTTTGAACTTTCTATTGAAGAGTTAACAGGTCTTTCAGAATTTTCCTGGCATGAAAAATAACATAATTTACATTTCCTTTCCTATCTGAGACCTTTTTGGAAAAGTAATGTTGATAAAGATAGTGGAATAATAAAATCATAAATAAAATAATAAAATGCAGACAGTAAATTCTGTAGATAGTTTATATTCTCAGAGATCTTGGTTCTAAGAACCTGTCATGTGTTTAAACAGAGATTTGCATAGATAAATCAAAAAGATAGGAAAGAGGAGTGATATCCAAGCTCCAGTTTATCATGTATAGCTGTCAGCAAGGAGAAAATTCCCATAATGATGGAGCAAAGCAAAGTTCTTTGCTGAGAGTCAGAAAGGGTGAAAAATCAAGAGTCAAGAATGCAACATAGGAAAGACAAATTAAAGCCAAAAGAGAGAGAGGGAGAGGAGCAAGGAGTCTAGGAAAGAGGGAAGAAAATGAAAGAGAATAACGAGAAGTCAAATTGAACATTTGCCATATCATCAAATGTTAATGAAAACCAAAGATTTCATTTCCTCTCTTTTGTTTCTACAGTTTCACAGGTACCAAGACATTTTTTTTCTCTATCAACAAAAGACCCTCTTTTACTGCATAATAGAGGATAATCTACTGTTGATTGTAATCAGTGAAAATCAAGAAAATAGAAGTCAATTGTCCTAAAGTGACTAAACTACCTTACTAAGGTGCTCTGCACTGCTCTGCTCTGAGCGCTGAAGTCAGAATTAGGTTAAAGATTAATCAATCAATAAATAAATCATAGCTTAAAATTCTCCTCTTATTAATACAACTGACAGAATTAACTAGTACAGTTCAATCAACTTAATCAAGAATGCAAATATTTTATATAAAGAAAATTAAACTCAGTTTTGGGGCTTCTTTAGTGACTCAGATGGTAAGAATCTGCCTGCAATGCAGAAGACCCAGGTTTAATTCCAGGGTTGGGAAGATTCCCCTGGAGAAGGGAACGACACTTCACTCCAGTATTCTTGCCTGAAAAATTCCATAGACAGAGGAATCTGGTGGGTGCCAGTCCATGGGATCACAAACAGTTGGACACAACAGCAACTAATACACACACACACACACACACAGACACACAAACTCAGCTTTCTCTATAAAACTCAGATCCTTAATAATATGCTTTTACTAGTGGGGATATAGTACTGTCATGTTTAAACTTAGCTTTAAATTACTTATTTGTATAAATGCAACATTCATGGTCCTTTGTCAGATGGGTAAACTGTAAAAATAAAACAATATTGAGATTATAGGATCCTAATGTTTATTGAGCATTTATTATATACCAGGCACTTTAATTTATGTAATCTAAATATTTCTGCAAAGTAACCATTGGCAGATATGTTTTTACAAAGCAGAAAAATTAATTCAGAATATTAAACATTCAAGGTGTCATAGGTAGTAAACTTTGAAATAAAGATTTAGGTTTAATTTCAAAGTCCATATTTTTGCTGCCTCATTTAACTTACGTATGTGATATACACTTTCCATTTTCTTAAGAAACAATGAACCCATTTCATGTGCCTAAATTATGTACCAGCAATCGTGCCAGGCAGTGAGTAGGTGAATAACTGAATTTCCTCCTGATGTCCTGTAATACAGTTAGCATTTTCCCAAAGGTCCAAAGCCACTATGTTAGTAAGATACTGATCTCACAGATTTTGAACTGTGGTGTTGGAAAAGACTCTTGAGAGTGCCTTGGACTGCAAGATCGACCCTGAATATTCATTGGAAGGACTGATGCTGACTCTGAAACTCTAATACTTTGGCTACCTGATATGAAGAACTGACCCACTGGAAACGACCATGATGCTGGGAAAGTTTGAGGCAGGAGGAGAAGGTTGATGATTGATGACAGAGGATGAAATGGTTGGATAACACCACAGACTCAATGGACATGAGTTTGAGTAAGCTCAGGGAGTTGGTGATAGACTGGGAAGCCTGGCATACTGCAGTCCATGGGGTCACAAAGAGTCGGGCATGACTGAGAGACTGAACTGAACTACATGAGAAAATTTCCCCAGATATATGAGAATCTAAAATCACTGTAATAATTCAAGGATTTAATGTGAATGTAATGGAGTTATGCATGAAGTTTATCAAATCTACACATGATCTATATAGGACTTGCATCAAGTCAAGTCAAGTTGCTCAGTCGTGTCCAGCTCTTTGCGACTCCGTGGACTGTAGCCCACCAGGCTCCTCTGTTCATGGGATTCTCTAGGCATGAATACTGGAGTGGGTTGCCATTTCCTTCTCCAGGGGATCTTCCCAACCCAGGGATCAAACCCAGGTCTCCCGCATTGCGGGCAGACGCTTTAACCTCTGAACTACCATCTATAGTTAATGCCTGTTGTTCTCTATCCAAAGTGTAACTGAGGAAGAGGTCTACTCAAAAAAAGGAAGTATAAGAACAATGAGATGGGGGATGAGTGACTTCCATTCTCATGAATGAAAGAAAAAGAGAGAACCTTTAAAAGGGAATTGCATCTAGCTTTTAGACATAAAAATCATAGTTCTTGAGCATTTCTGAAATCCCTATTACTTTGTCCTTTTCATTATAGTGACTGTTTTCCTGTAGCCTTTTTCTATAGTGTTTTTATGTGAGCATCTCATTCAACTTTGCCACCTCCTGTCAAGAACAGCTGGATACTAACACATGCCTTCAAAACAAGATCCCTCTTTCCCGTGGGGAACAAATTCACCTGACTTGACTAGATCTCATTCTAATTTTCTAAAAGTTACATGACCTCGGCTCAGCTAATTACAGAAACATTTCCATCTGTCTGCATTATTGGCTCAAAGGCTCATGACCCAAGACAGGTAAATCAGAGTTCTCTCAAGTTGTGAATTTTTTTATTGTTGTCCCTGAAGTTGCTACTAATTTAGAAGGATGTAAGTCAGGTGTACATTGTCCACTACGTGGAACAAGGTTTGTGAGTCCCATGACTTCTTGTCTTATTCAACTCTGCCACTGTAGTGAGAGTAATAATAGACAAAATATTAAAAAGAATCCAATATAACTTTATTTACAAGCACAGGTGGTAGGTCTGATTTGAGTCGTAGTTTGCAGTTCCTTGATATAGAATCCATGTGATAAAAAGACAACTTGTGATTACATCATTTGATCACCTGCATTCATTTGCATCTATAATTGATGCAAATTGATATAATCAGAGCCAAGTATAGAGAGACTCTGACAGAGGTGTGATAATATTATTTGAGATCTGTATTAGTTGCATATTGCTGCAAAAGAAATTACTCCAAAACTTACCAGCATGAAAAAACACAGTTACTTCCTCCTAGTTTCTGTATGTCAAGAATCGAGAAGTATCTTAGCTAGTCTTTCAGGCTCAGTGTCTCCCATGAGGCTCAACTGGGACTGGAAGATCTGCTTCCAAGCTCACTTACATGGTTTTTCAGCAGGCTTTAATTCATAGTGCTCTGTTGACTAGAGACCTCACTTCTTCCCAGGTAGCATTTCCATAACATGGTATCTGGTCTTCCCTAGAGCGAGTGACAGAGATCCGTGAAGAAGAAAGAGAGTGCTCGAAACAGAAGCCACAGTCTTCTGATAGTCTAATTTTGGAAGTGATACACCATTACTTGGGCTGTATGCAGCTGGTCACATGGACCAATTCTTGACCAATATGAGACAGAATGATACAAGAGTGTGGAATCCGGGAAGCAGAGGTCATCTTGGACACTGGCTACCACCTAATGCTAGATGAGTCCATGTCTGACAAAGTCTGAATTGTTTCCTGAATTTTCAAGTTGAAGTAACAAATATCTATTCTTTAAGCTTTTTTCATCCCTAATAATGATTAAAGTTTTTGCCTGTCTTGTTTTATAAACCTTAAAAACATAAAAGCTGTGCATGAAGGTGGTTTGAAGAGGTGATCAAGGACAGGGGTGTGCAGTGGAACTGATGACTGTGTGCTGTTCTTTACAAGTTGTCCTGTGGAGTGGAGGCATCAAGAAGTAAAATTCTCAAGAAAGGAAGAAAATTAAGCTGAATTCTTACTAGCAAATAGGAGAAAGAACAGCCTTTCATATTGAGCTCTCCCTGATCAGAGATGAGACAATGGGAACAGAATTAAATAAAGCTCCATGTCAGGTAAGTTTGTTTTCTATCACAGGCTTAAAGATCAGAAAATAGTAGGGATCTGGAGAAGCATAGTTCAGACAAACTATACAAGATAATCAGTCTTGACTGGAATCCAATAAAAACACTGAAACTACTCAAGAATATCTGATTATTGGGAAGTTTGAGTATGAAAAAATGTATGTTTATTATTATGATATAAAATACATTTGCTACATAATAGCTACAGCTACACAGTGGTTTGTATTATCTTAGGAAATTTGAATAAATCACACCAACCCGGCCCAGAATGAAATAGCTATGAAATGGAAATATCATCAGAATTTGTCTCATGGCAATAAATCTTTTTAATAAAACTACTGTTAAAATGCAGAATGAATATCATAAGGTTTTTGGTTTTTTTCCCCTATGAGTTGTTGAAATGAACCACTTGAATAAATAAAATTTAAAAAGATTCTAAATGACTGAGATATCAGAGTTTTATTATACTGGGAGGTGAAGAATTTTAACTGTGTATACATGGGTGACAGGAAAAGCACTACTACTAAGATTAATGCAAATATAAATAGTCAGATATTTGCTCCTGGTTTTATTAAGAACTACAGATTAGACAATATATTTATAAACAGCCTAAACAAAGCCAAAGTGTTTCTAAATTCTGTAAAATTCTTTTGTATGCGTTTATACTCAGATAAACATCAGCATCCCAGACTACAATGGAGAAGGCAGTTTTAGGAGATAATAACAGTAAAAGAGAAAAATATGAAGTCCAATTTGGTAAATAAAATACAATTTTAATTGGGTGCAATATAAATTTTATAATACCAGCAGAGTAAAATATTCTTGATGCAATGGTCTGTCAATATAAATATTTTGCATACTGTCTGCATAACAAAACCCCTCTGGTTCACATGGGATTAATTTTATGGTGGATAGGTGCTCCTTATTCAAACCACAATGGAAACTGCATTGTAAGAGGGTAACTTCAAGATAGTAGTGAATATACTTTACTGTTGAAATATACACATTTTCAGTGCCACCTATTGGTAGAAAGACAAGATTTACATAGAATGATTTTTTTTAAATATCTTTAGTAATGGATTATATATAAATAGAGAACATATGTATACAAAATGTTTAAACTATTTTGGAATGGTTTGATAAATTAGTATTAGATTTGCTCATTGATTTATACAGATGAGAAATTGCTAGCAATTTAGGTAGCTAAATAAGGAAGGTAAATAATCTTTTCACATGTTATTATACAAATTATTTTAACGTTTGTGCTTTTCACATCTTTGCACTGAGAAGTCTAATATAAAATTGAGTTGACTTTGTTTTTTTTAAATTTGTTATAAAGAAACATCCATGATTTTACCTATAAGCCTTTTATCAAATAAGTAAAATATTTTACTTTTTTGTTAAATTATTATATTTTCATTGAAATTAGAAATGTTTGGGGTTTCCCATGACTCAGCAGATAAAGTGCAATGCAGGAGACATAGGAGACACACGTTAAATCCCTGGATTAAGAAGATCCTCTGGAGAAGGAAAAGGCAACCCACTCCAATATTCTTGTCTGAAAAGTCCCATGGAAGAGGAGCCTGGTGGGCTACAGTCCAAAGGGTCACAGAGTCAAACACGACTGAGTGACTAAGCATGGGTACACATAGAAATATTTAAATTAGAAATAATCTTTGCCTTAATATTTGGAAGTCCAGTGAGAATGTTTTTAAAAGTTTAAATATTTATTGTTTATACTTTATATTATGTCAGGAAAATATCAGTTAGTATGCTATTAAATGAAATGTAATCGCATCATTTGATACAATATTTCATCTTATAGGTAAACTGGGCTTTCCTGGTGGTGAAAGTGGTAAAGAACCCTCCTGCCAATGCAAGAAATATAAGAGACTCAGGTTCAATCCCTGGGTGAGGAAGATCCCCTGGAGAAGGAACAGTGACCCACTCCAGTGTTCTTTCCTGGAGAATCCCACGATAGAGGAGACTTGTAGGCAACAGTCCATAAGGTCACAAAGAGTCAGACATGCTAAAACAATGTGTCAAACAAAATGCAATAATAAGTATTGGTAATAATATTTGGCAGGTAAAACTGAGATGTTATTTTTCTTTTTTTTGATATTTTTATAAGTTTTCAAAGATCATCAGCTAGCTTTAGAATTGAAATAAATAATACTATTATGAGGAGTACATCTATAATAGTTTAACAAAAATAGATGCAATTTTTAATATTATGAAACTAAAATTTTTTAAAAATAAACAGTTTGTATCTTACAAATTAATCTGTACTATAAATAACTTTAATCTTGCTGATTAATTTTTAAAATTTAGTAGAGAATTATATTTTCCACTTTTCTAATCTTTATTAATTAATTTCTAATCATTCCAGTGATAGGTAGCAATTATTTTATTTATTAAGTGTTAATAAAGATCACAGTATTATTATCATTTTAATATTTAATTGTTAATAATTAAATTAGTGACTATTAATTAATTATAATTGATAGAAAGCAAAGTCCTAACCTGAAACATTTTACTATGTAAATTAGAAATAATTTTGATGGTGAAAAATGAGTATTTTTCAATTGGGCTCATATAAGTCACTGGTGAGCCCCAAAAAGAAGAGAAGGAATTGAAGGACTGGAACAGGTGAGGCTCTGGAGCCCGAATCTCTGCTTCTGCTTTTATGTTTACAACAGAGGCGGGTCAACAACTGTCCTGAAGAAGTCTCCCATAGGATGAGCAGATTCTAGGCAAATATTTTATGGGGCACTTTTATATAAAATCTTGGTTTTAAAATATTCTACAATACGACCCTGTCCTGAGGATTCAGAATTATGCATAGAAAAGAAGTACCTGTTGCAAAATTCAGAAGCTAGGGAAGAAGCTTAAATTGAAGAAACAAAACAAGGGAAAACCACTAGGCCATTCAAGTATGACCTAAATCAAATTCCTTATGATTATACAGTGGAAGTGACAAATAGATTCAAGGGATTAGATCCGATAGACAGAGTGACTGAAGAACTATGGACAGAGGTTCCTAACATTGTACAGGAGGTGGTAGTCAAAACCATCCCCAAGAAAAATAAATTGAAAAAGGCAAAATAGTCGTCTGAGGAACCTCACAAATAGCTGAGAAAAGAAGAGAAGCCAAAGGCAAAGGAGAAAAGGAAAGATACACCCATCTGAATGCAGCGTTCCAAAGAATAGCAAGGAGGGGTAAGAAAGCCTTCCTAAGCATCAATGCAAAGAAATAGAGGAAAACAATAGAATGGGAAAAACTAGAGATCTCTTCAAGAAATCAGAGATACCAAGGGTGTATTTCATGCAAAGATGGGCACAATAGAGGACAGAAATGGTATGGACCTAACAGATGCAGATATTAAAAAGAAGTGGTGAGAATACACAGAAGAACTATACAAAAAAGCTCTTCATGACCCAGATAACAACGATGGTGTGATCACTCACCTATAGCCAGACATCCTGGAGTACGAAGTCAAGTGGGCCTTAGGAAGCATAACAACGAACAAAGCTAATGGAGATAATGGAATTCCAGTTGAGTTATTCCAAATCCTAAAAGATGATGCTGTGAAAGTGCTGCACTCAATATGTCAGCGAATTTGGAAAACTCAGTAGTGGTCACAGGACTGAAAAAGGTCATTTTTCATTGCAATTGCAAAGAAATACAATGTCAAAGAATATTAAAACTACCACATTTCACACACTAGAAAAGTGATGCTCAAAATTCTCCAAGATAGACTTTAACAGTACGTGAACTGAGAATTTCCACATTTACAAGGAGGATTTAGAAAAGGCAGAGGAACCAGAGATCAAATTGCCATCTGCTGGTTCATATAAAAATCAAGAAAATTCAGAAAAATATCTACTTCTGCTTCATTGACAATGATAAAGGCTTTGAGTGTGTGCATCACAACAAACTTCAGAAAATTCTTCACATGATGGGACTATCAGACCACCTTATCTCCCTCCTGAGAAACTTGTATGCAGGTCAAGAAGCAACAGTTAGAACCAGCCATGGAACAACAGACCGCTTTCAAATCGGGAAAGGAATACGTCAAGGCTGTATATTGTTACCATGCTTATTTAACTTACATGCAGAGAACATCACGTGAAATGCCAGGCTGGATAAAGCACAAACTGAAATCAAGATTGCAGGGAGAAATATCAATAACTTCAGAAATGCAGATGACACCACTCTTATGGGCAGAAAGCAAAGAAGAACTAAACAGCCTCTTGATGAAAGTGAAAGAGGAGAGTGAAAAAGTTGGATTAAAACTCAGCGTTCAAAAAGCTAAGATCATGGCAAATTTCCCATCACTTCATGGCAAATAGATGGGGAAGCAATGGAAACTGTGACAGATTTTATTTTCTTGGGCTCCAAACCAATGCAAATATTGACTGCAACCATGGAATTTAAAGATGTTTACTCCTTGGAAGAAAAGCTATGACAAACCTAACGAGCATATTAAAAAGCAGAGACATTACTTCACCAACAAAGGTCTGTGTAGTCAAAACCATGTTTTTTTTCCAGTAGTCATGTACAGATGTGAGATTTAGACCTTAAAGAAGGCTTGGTGCTAAAGATTTGGTGCTTTCAAGCTGTAGTGCTGGAAAAGACTTTTGAGAGTCCGTTGGACATCAAGGACAACAAAACAGTCAATCCTAAAGGAAATCAATCCTGAATATTCATTGGAAGGACGGATGCTAAAGCTGAAGATCCATTATTTTGGCCAGCTGATTTGAAGAGCTGACTCATTGGAAAAGACCCTTATGCTGAGAAAGATTGAAGGCAGGAGGAGAAGGCGACAACAGAGGATGAGAAGGTTGGATGGCATCATTGACTTGATGGACATGAGTTTGAGCAAACTCAGGGATATAGTGAAGGACAGAGAAACCTGGCCTCCTGAAGTCAATGGGATCACAAAGAATTGGACGTGACTGAGGGACTGAACAAAAATAACAATCTGAGGTGCATATGAAAGCAATGAATTCAGTAAGCCCAGAGACTTGCATTCCCATACATAGAATGCTAAACTCCTTAACTTGGTATCTGATCTTGATATTCAGTTTGCCTGCTCCCTTTCTTGCAAATGTGTATGTAGCCTGACTCCCCCTTCTGCTTCTTTGGAACAGTTTTCATAGTGATACTGTCTCCTGGGCTCAGAGTCCTAAACATTCCCACAAAATAAAATAAGCCTCTACTTTGGGTTTTGATTACATTTTTTAGTCAACAACTGATTTAAACAAACAAACAAAAGCAAAAAAAAAAAAAAAAAGCAAAGGAAAAATTTTTTTTTTAAGGAAATGTTTAAACAGTGCCTGCCAAACCATTTTAAAAAATATTGCCATGAGCTAGTCACTGATCTGTATAATTGTAAGGGATTTGATTTAGATCATACATAATGGTCTAGTGGTTTTCCCTACTTTCTTCAACTTAAGTCTGAATTTAGCAATAAGGAGTTCACGATCTGAGCCACAGTCAGCTTTCAGTCTTGTGTTTGAAGAGAGTGTTTCCTATGACCAGTGTGTTCTCTTGGCAAAACTCTATTAGCCTTTCCCTTGCTTCATTCTGTACTCCAAGGCCAAATTTGCCTGTTACTTCAGGTATTTCTTGACTTCCTACTTTTGCATTCCAGTTCGCTATAATGAAAAGGACATCTTTCTTGGGTGTTAGTTCTAGAAGGTCTTGTAGGTCTTCAGAGAACCATTCAACTTCAGCTTCTTCAGCATTACTGGTCAGGGTATAGTCTTGAATTACTGTGATATTGAATAGTTTGCCTTGGAAATGAACAGAGATCATTCTGTCATTTTTGAGATTGCGTGCAAGTACTGCATTTCAGACTCTTTCATTGACTACAGCGGCTACTCCATGTTTTTTCTAAGGGATTCTTGCCCATAGTAGTAGATATAATGGTCATTGGAAGGACAGATGCTGAAGGTGAAACTCCAATATTTTGGCCACCTGATGCAAAGAACTGACTCATTTGAAAAGACCCTGATGCTGGGAAAAATTGAAGACAGGAGAAGGCGATGACAGAGGATGAAATGGTTGGATGGCATCACCAGCTCAATAGACATGAGTCCGAGTAAACTCGGAGCTGGTGATGGACAGGGAATGCTGGCATGCATGGGGTCACAAAGAGTCAGACATGACTGAGCAACTGAACTGAACTGCTGCTGCTGCTAAGTTGCTTCAGTTGTGTCCGACTCTGTGCGACCCCCTAGACAGCAGCCCACCAGGCTCCACTGTCCCTAGGATTCTCCAGGCAAGAACACTGGAGTGGGTTGCCATTTCCTTCTCCAATGCACGAAAGTGAAAAGTGAAAGTGAAGTTGCTCAGTCGTGTCCGACTCTTGGCGACCCCATGGACTGAAGCCCAACAGGCTCCTCTGTCCATGGGATTTTCCAGGCAAGAGTACTGGAGTAGGGTGCCGTTGCCTTCTCCAGAACTGAACTGAACTGAACTGTCACTAATCAATATTTATATAGTAGTTAATACTTGTTCTCAGACACATGCAGAAGACCAGGACGATGCATATTCAATTAAAAAATCACTATAAAAGGATACTTTTAATTATCATATTTATTTACATTTGAAGTGAAGTGAAAGTCACTCAGTCGTTTCTGACTCTTTGAGACCCTGACTCTTTGAGACAGTTTGAGACCCTAAACAGTCCATGGAATTCTCCAGGCCAGAAAGTGGAGTAGGTAGTCCCTTCTCCAGGGATCTTCCCAACCCAAGGATCAAACCCAGGTCTCCCACATTGCAGGCAGATTCTTTACCAGCTGAACTACCAGGGAAACACTGTTTACATTTAAAACTTTGCTAAGGGCATGCTTCTTTGACATAAGGAAACAGACCACCTGGGCAGAAGGAACCTAGAGCTACAAGTCATCGTCTATACAGACAATATTCTAATGACTTTGGTCCAGGAAATCCTCTTAGACACCTGCTTTTCATATTCACATTACTTTCTAATTTAATCTTAAAAATAATACAAGTGAGAAAATGTAGAGCTGTGCATGGTATAAAAATAAAATGTGGATGAAATCCTTGTTTTATCTCACAGGGGAAATTGTCAGGTAATGAAGATTTATTCAACCAAACCATCTGTTAATTATTCAGCTTAGCCTTACATGTACAAAACAACTTTTATTTTGCATGCAAATGGAGGTTCACACAGGTCAATATTTATCAAAGATGGTTTACATTTTAATACATGTCAATGTGGCAAAAGATATGTGTGAGCTATTACAACAAACGTTCTTTCTTCAAAGTGAGTATAGGCTCTCTTTTTTTCCACATTCCTAGCAGGATGGACTGCTGCAAATTCTGTGGAGTTTTGGGCATCTGAGAATTCTGCTCTGAAAAGCAGAAGCCATCTAAACTTGACATATTAAACAGACAGATCAGATCATCCCAGGATGAAAATTGCCCAGGACAAAGCAGAAAAGCATATCAGTATAGATTCAGTTGCAACATGACTACTGCCTGATTTGAATAGGCAACTAACCTCAGACAGAGGAGAGATGATGAAAAGTGATGAAAATGTTTAGGGAAGAGAAGACGGTATCTTCTTTCTACAGCTGATATTTAAAAAAATCACTAATTATGGTAACTTAATTTTTTCCCCCATAGAGTTCTGGATACTTATCTGGTATTGTTCTGGATACTGATCTATTTGGTATAAACTTACAAATAGATACTGATGTTAAGAAGACAGTATAATATGTAATGTATATGAATATATACATGAAATAAATCAAGTATTCAACTTCTGTGTTGTTAAGAAAAGAGGGGACATCTTATATCAAAAATTTTATTAAAAGACATTAAAGAAATAAAATAATAAAATATCAATTCTCTACAAATGGATCAATAGATTGGATATATTCTTTATATGTAAAAATAATGGGAGAAACCCATGTGTGTATGTATGTTAGTTACTCATCTTGTCTGACTCTTTGCAACCCCATGGACTATTGCTTGCCAGGCTCCTCTGTCCATGGACTTCTCCAGGCAAGAATATTAGAGTGTTGACATTCCCTTCTCCAGGGGATCTTCCCGACCCAGGGAAAGAACCTTGGTCTCCCATATTGCAGGCAGATTCTTTACCATCTGAGCCAACACGGAAATTCACAGGAGAAATCCAGATGTCTACCTAAAGAAGGATAGATTAATAAATTGTGGTATATTTACACAATTAAACACTATGGAGCTATGTTAGTAAATGGACTTTGTCACACATCAACATGGATAAAAAATTTTAAATACCCATGGTGTTGATCAGAAAGTGTATAGAGTATTATTTCATTTATATATAGTAAAACTGAATACAAGATTGGTTACAGATAGATACATAAAACATTAAAAAAGAAAAGCAAGGAATTAATTAATATAAAATAAGTATAAAATTCAGGATATTCTTATGATTTTTTCAAAAATTATATAATCTTATTATTTTTATTTTTTATTTTTATTTATTTTATTTTATTTTATTTTTATTTTAACATTTTTTTAAAAATTTTAAAATCTTTAATTCTTACATGCGTTCCCAAACATGAACCCCCCTCCCACCTCCCTCCCTATAACATCTCTCTGGGTCATCCCCATGCACCAGCCCCAAGCATGCTGTATCCTGCGTCAGACATAGACTGGCGATTTGATTCTTACGTTATAGTATACATGTTAGAATGCCATTCTCCCAAATCATCCCACCCTCTCCCTCTCCCTCTGAGTCCAAAAGTCTGTTATACACATCTGTGTCTTTTTTGCTGTCTTGCATACAGGGTCGTCATTGCCATCTTTCTAAATTCCATATATATGTGTTAGTATACTGTATTGGTGTTTTTCTTTCTGGCTTACTTCGCTCTGTATAATCGGCTCCAGTTTCATCCATCTCATCAGAACTGATTCAAATGAATTCTTTTTAATCGGCTGAGTAATACTCCATTGTGTATATGTACCACAGCTTTCTTATCCATTCATCTGCTGATGGACATCTAGGTTGTTTCCATGTCCTGGCTATTATAAACAGTGCTGCGATGAACATTGGGGTACATGTGTCTCTTTCAATTCTGGTTTCCTCAGTGTGTATGCCCAGCAGTGGGATTGCTGGGTCATAAGGTAGTTCTATTTGCAATTTTTTAAGGAATCTCCACACTGTTCTCCATAGTGGCTGTACTAGTTTGCATTCCCACCAACAGTGTAGGAGGGTTCCCTTTTCTCCACACCCTCTCCAGCATTTATTGCTTGCAGATTTTTGGATCGCAGCCATTCTGACTGGTGTGAAGTGGTACCTCATTGTGGTTTTGATTTGCATTTCTCTAATAATGAGTGATGTTGAGCATCTTTTCATGTGTTTGTTAGCCATCCGTATGTCTTCTTTGGAGAAATGCCTATTTAGTTCTTTGGCCCATTTTTTGATTGGGTCGTTTATTTTTCTGGAATTGAGCTGCATGAAGTTGCTTGTATATTTTTGAGATTAGTTGTTTGTCAGTTGCTTCATTTGCTATTGTTTTCTCCCATTCAGAAGGCTGTCTTTTCACCTTGCTTATATTTTCCTTTGTTGTGCAGAAGCTTTTAATTTTAATTAGATCCCGTTTGTTTATTTTTGCTTTTATTTCCAGTATTCTGGGAGGTGGATCATAGAGGATCCTGCTGTGATTTACGTCGGAGGTGTTTTGCCTATGTTCTCCTCTAGGAGTTTTATAGTTTCTGGTCTTACATTTAGATCTTTAATCCATTTTGAGTTTATTTTTGTGTGTGGTGTTAGAAAGTGATCTAGTTTCATTCTTTTACAAGTGGTTGACCAGTTTTCCCAGCACCACTTGTTAAAGAGATTGTCTTTACTCCATTGTATATTCTTGCCTCCTTTGTCAAAGATAAGGTGTCCATATGTGTGTGGATTGATCTCTGGACTTTGTATTTTGTTCCATTGATCTATATTTCTGTCTTTGTGCCAGTACCATACTGTTTTGATGACTGTGGCTTTGTAGTAGAGCCTGAAGTCAGGCAAGTTGATTCCTCCACTTCCATTCTTATTTCTCAAGATTGCTTTGGCAATTCGAGGTTTTTTGTATTTCCATACAAATCTTGAAATATATTTTGTACATATGAGCTATCACACACACACTCTAAAAAGTAGTTTGCTGAAAGATAAGGTGACATCAGAGAAACTAAGGAAGAAAGCACAGTCTACTCTATGGCACAAACATGAAACCTGGATATAGGTTTTTACTTAGGAATGATTGTTGAGAACCAATTGTAAAATTAGAGAAAGTAGACTAAGTTGATGTTTGTTAAAATGTCTCTTACATGCATTATGGCGCGAGGACTTCCCCTACCAAATTCTAGTTTTGCTCTTCCCTCTCTAATTGTTTCTTTGATTCTTGCATTCCTAATGCCATCTCAAGGTCTGGTTCACAGAAGACCCAATCCTTATCTTCCTCCACTTTTTATTATATCCAGGCTGAGATTTTCTCATGGGGAGTCTTTGAAACAGACTTCTACATGACCATTCTATTCCCTTTCTGCCATTTCATTCTAAACTACCAATACTTCTCACAATGCGGCCACCATTATCTGTTTTAAACACAAGGTTATAAGAGTAAGCTAAGCCTTTAACCCTTCAATTGTTTTTATTGGTTCAGGATGAAATTCTCAATCTTTAATACTTCTTAATTTTTCATTTGAAATTTCCAGACTTCTGTCATTTCAGGGACTTCATAGAGACTAATTCCATTACTCTAGATACTTTCTTTTTTCTCTTCATAATTTTTCTCTTAGAGAACTCTAATTTCTCTTTTAGACCTCATTTTGAGTGCTTAAAAATGAAACAAAACAAGAAGCTCCCTAGTTGCGCAGTAATTAAAATTCTGGGCTTTTACTGCTGCAGTCTGGGTTTAATCCCTGGTCAGGAAACAGGTCCCGCAAGCCATGTTGTTACTGCTATTGTTTAATCGCTAAATCATGTCTGACTCTTTTGTAACCCTATGGCCTGTAGCTTGCCAGGCTCAGCTGAAAAACTATCTAGTAGATATTAATAGTAAATAAATAAAAGAACACAGCAACAAAAATTCTCACTCTCCTCTTTCCCCAATAATTCGTTAGATCGCTTTATTAATGCTTTTAGAACTTTGTTATTATTTAGCAATTACAAAGCTATCTGGGCTTACCTTTTGGCTCAGTGGTAAAGATTCCACCTGCCAAGCAGGAGATGTGGGTTCAATCCCTGGGTCATGAAGATTCCCTGGAGAAGGAAATGGCAACCCACTCCAGTATTCTTGCCTGGGAAACCCCACGGAAAGCCTGGCAAGCTACAGTCCATGGGGTTGCAAAGAGTTGGACATGACTGAGCAACTAAAAAACAACAACAGTAAAGTTATCTAAATGATTCATTTTATCAGTATTCACTTAATGCCTTCTCCTCAGTTAGAATGTAAATTTCCTGAGGTCAGGGACCAATCTGTCTTTTTAAATAAACTCACCACAAATGTCTAGCATAATGCTTTATAAATATGTGATTAATAAATTATAATTGAATAACTAAATAATACATAATGATTTCTAGTTTCTGTTGATTCTTTAACCAAATACATCTAACTCTCTCAACTTCCATTATTTTATGTTAAGTCAATTTAGGAAAAACAAATTCTGGGTAAGTCAGGAAACAGTACATGGAAACTGGACAATTTAAGTAGATTGTATTCAGTGACTGCTTAAAAAGTGTGGATAGGGTTTTTGGAAATTTACTTGGGATATTTTCATTAGGCATAGGGGGTAGGAAACATTAGCAACCCACATCAGAATGAACACATAAAGGGAACAGTTTCCAAAAACCAGAGCAAATCAGTGGAGAAATCTACTCTCGCAGAAGCTGTGACCTTTGGTGGAGGAGTGAAGGCAGCTCAGCAAGCAGAAGGTCTGGGGAAAGTATGCCGTGCCTCCCTTACTTCCCACCATCAAGTCTCCTACATGCCTCCATCCATGAAACCCACCTGGAAGCCAGAGAATAAGGGAGCTCTGTTGATTCATACCTTTCATCTATCTAAAGGAGGAGGCAGAAAAGTGAATAAGGAAGGACAAATGGAAGATGTTTAGTTCAAATATCATCTATTAAAAGTATTACCTATCATTATGGGTAAAATTACATGTATTTGCTTCTGAAGATAATGTTTATCAACCTTGATTATTTCAGAAATACTTACTTTAGTTTGTCATTAAAATTTAAAGTCTTCTCCATGGCTATTTCAATATACATTATACTACAATGATTTGTGAAGGTATTATATTAATCATTAACTATGAAGGCAGTGGCAACCCACTCCAGTACTCTTGCCTGGAAAATCCCATGGATGGAAGAGCCTGGTAGGCTGCAGTCCTTTCACTTTCCTGCATTGGTGAAGGAAATGGCAGCCCACTCCATAGTTCTTGCTTGGAGAATCTCAGGGACGGGGGAGCCTGGTGGGCTGCCGTCTTTGGGGTCACACAGAGTCGGACACAACTGGAGCAACCTAGCAGCAGCAGCAGGCGCAGCATATTGAAAATGGCTACTTTTCTACTCAGCAAAGGGGACACAATGAACAAAAATTCTCATGAGAATATGGGTAAATAATTCTGACTTTACTGATTAATCAATCCATGTATCCAGAAGCAAAAATATGATAATTTGGAAGAGGTTGGGAATATATGATTGGCTTGAAAACAAGCATGTTACCTTTTTAATTTTTAAAGATTTGTATTCTTTCTTTTTAATATAAATTGAACAGCATGGTTACAAATGTCCAAATGGAAAAGCAGAAATTTGAATAATGGTTAAGGGTAGAAAACTAACAATAATTGTTTTGTCTTCATTTAAATATAATGGTGGCAATATTATTTCACAGTAGCTATTTTCTCTATTTTTTCTTCGGTATTTTATTGAGATCTACCTTCTCAAGTGAGCCCACTGTGACAATTTGGGGCCCCTTCATGAGGAGATCTCCATATATGGGTTCCCACAAACTGGAGGATTTCAAATGTTCAAAACAAACACGTTAAGAAGCATATTTTCATCCAGTATGCACATATATACACACTTTTACTCAAGTTTTGCAATCAATACTTACATTCTGTTTATAATACACTCTAAAATTTTCTATTCTATGCTACTTTATTCTTTTAAAACTCAAAGCAGAGCTAAGGACCCAAAGCTGGAAAACCTTTGTTAGTGCAAAGTCTAATGATAAAAAGGAACATAAATATTTTTAAAAACATTTATTAAGATTCATTTGTACTTATCTCTGATCTCTTTCCTCCATCCCCATTGCCTATGTAGAGACTTTTAGCATTACCTTCTTAAATAGGTTATAATTTAATTCACTCATTTGTCTTAGCCACTCTAATACATTTGCACAAGCAGCAAATGAGATTTTTAGAAAATGGAAACTTAGACATAGATCCTACTAATGAAGGTCCCTTTCTGGCTTCATTTCCTGCTGGTCCCTACATTCATCCTTTCTTCCAGTCACATCATCTATTTATAGTTGACAATTGAAGCAATTTGAAAATTATGCTTAAAGTATTGATTAGAATTCAATTAGAGAACTAGAACAACCCTAAATGATATGAAGTAAAGCATTTATTATAAAGATTAGGCTTTATATTATTGTGGGGTAACAATAAAGTTCCAAAAGAAGACGATTGGAGCATTAGAGGAAAGGCACTAACCAGGAATCAGGAAGGAAAACTCTTGAAGAAGTCTATGGAATGAATTGTTTCTGTACTTTGTGGTGGGTCTGAAGTTATCTTGGTCAGTGATTAGAAGTGATCAAAAGCTGTAAGTGAAAACATGTGAGAACTCTTGAAAATATCCTCAAGAACCAATAAGAACCTGCCTCTAATTCTAATGATAAGGCAATCTGCTGAAGAAAGAGGTGCCTTTCCCTTTAGAGTGGAACATGTGTCTAGCCTGTAACTTAGAGAAACAAGGAAAATAGCAGATAGAGGAGCTGTGGGTCTATGAGTGCCCACAGGAGAGAAACCAGTGGATTAGCAAGAATATGCCAAGCTCAAATGGTCAGGCAGGTTTGCACTCTTCTTTGCAGGTAATGGTTACTGCTTCACTTGTGTCTATCAAATCTTATTTGCATTTCTTCTGTCCAGTCCTAACCATACAGTGAAGTAATTCAGGGAAATTTGGTTCCTGTTGAACTAAGCTGGCACTGGTACAAATTCATTGTACTTTGTTTTTTCCTCTGCCTGAAGAGTCTCATCACCTCAACTTAGTCACCTAATTGAGGTAGTGCTTCTTCCCAAAGAGAAGCCTTCTTTAAATCTACATTTGTTTTGTCTTTCTTCACAAATTTTATTTTGCAAAGGGCTATCATAATATTTACTACATTTCATAATTATAAACTATCCACTTTCACTATTTTCAATTTTATTCCATTAAACTTAGTCTATAAAATTACTCAAAATGGTTTGTTGAGGAAATAAGTGAATAGCGTTTACCACATTCTACCTTTTATTCCAGTTTATTTACCTGCTGTCCCGCTGTATTATACTCTTTGAAAGAAGGGGTGAACAATTTTTCCGTGTCTCTGCAGTCTCACTCATTACCAAATGCCAGAGATAATTTATATGTTCAGTCACTTTTGTTCAGCAAATGATTTTATAGACATCACTACTACTTTTCCTTGCAACAGTGGAAGAAATCCTCCCTGACAGGTTTGTACATTTCCACAGGTTCACACTGCTAATTGGTCACATAGTCAGGGGGCACCTATTAAGTACTGGTTGACAATGCTTCAGAGAGTTATACGAAAATCAACATGTGAATTATGACAATTCTAGATGCCTGATGTGTTCCTGGGTAGCTATTTCATGAATGGCACATGAAGGAATGTTAATGCCTTTGTGATTTGACTTGTCAGAAAGCCAAGTCATTGATCATCTTTATCATCCCCACAATGAATGACTAACTCATGCATACAGGAAATTACAGTTGATGTCACAAAATATGATCAATCATTTGAGAATTAATTTTAGTTAAATGTTCACAGATAAATTGGATCACTTTTACTGTTTGGATATCTGTTTTGCCTCATCACTTTTATGGTTTCTCTTATCTTTTTGTGAGGCACGTAAACTCTCTTCCTACAAATTCAACCGAGTAAAACAGACCATTTGAGACACACTCACATGTTCACATCTTAGGAAGAAAAATCATTAAACTATTCACCAGTTGAATGCAATTTAGCGCCATGCAAGTTTACAAGGCAACACATTTATTCAGTTGAATACACTAAGTTCTGATTGCTAACAGAAGCCAGCTGATTTTCACAGTCAATAACAATTTACAGATAAAAATCAATCTGTTTTACTTGACTGGATTGCAAAACACCTTACAAGTATTTATGTTCTGGATTCCAAAACACCTTATAAGTGTTTATGTTTTGAACTGTGTTTTTTTTCTTTTCCAAAATAAACAGATTTAAAACCTCAATGTGATTTGTTTGTAAAGCATTTCCTCTCTTATGTCTTTCTTGCAGGAATTTCTTGCCCTTTTTCTCATCTCTCATACCCCCTTTATTTTGAATGTTTCTGTTTATACTTTTCCTTAATCAAAAATTTATTTTACAATCTTTTGAAGAGAGACTTATATAATTTCCATTTCTGACAACTGAAGACTGTATTTTCCAGGACAATCTCCTTTGAAATCAGCAACTATAAATAATGTATGAAATACGAAAATAAATATAACAAAATCATGGATTTAAGTCATCAGAGAATAACCTAGATAATCAAGACTTGACTGGCCAATTTCCAAAAGGACTGAAATGTTTTAAATCTAGGTGAGTAGGGCATTTGCTAATTTTTTACTGATGCAAAGCCCAGAAATTGAGCAGAAATCAGTGGCTCAGGATATCTGTCAGCCCTCCAGGACTAGAAGATGGAAACTGGAGTTCTGGTCTGCTAGGATAACCGGGGATTAAGGAACCCATGCATCCTACTCTGTTTTTCTCCTCATTGCACTTGAAGATTTGAAGATGAATGAAAGGAGAGATCAAGAAGCCAAGTATGAGAGGAAACAGAGAGGCCAAGAGCTCTTGGCAATCTTGACTTGCATAGGAGGTAAAATTATATGAGTTCAGCATAACCAAGGAGAACAGCTCTAGTAAACACACAAGGCTTTCAATTGCAACTTCTGAAAGATACTCTAGGAATAAAAGCAGACTGAATAGATCAGACATCAATAATTTAAAACCTTGTCTTAAATCATTTACTTCTAGATTGGTATAAGATAGTCTAGCCTTACTTGATAGACTTTTCTAAAGAAAATTCTCTCTAGGGAAAAGATTGCATAATGATTTTCTATACAATAACCCCAAATCACTAGGGCATGCCTACAGACAGGATCAAAAAGAAAGATTAAAAAAGACAATTCAAAAAAACACTCTATAATCCAAGTATGAGAATTTTCAGACGGGAACACTAAAATCATTCCAATTTATAGCTCAAGAAAACAGTGACCATATTGTACATTTCACCACAGTAGTAGAATCTATATATAGGCTCAAATGGAAATTCTAGAACTAAAAATTGCAATGGTTAACATAAATATTTAATAGATGAGCTTAATTATTGATTAAATAGAGCAGAAGAGAAGATTATTGAATTGAAAGATAGAACCATAGAAAATATCCAGAAAGAAGCATGAACATAAAAGCTGGGGGAAAAAAAACAGAAAAAAATGTAATAGCTACATGTAACTTAATTAAAGATCTAATATATCTCCAGTTACATTTACTACATCAATACATAGACAATATGTGCAGTTGTGAATAAGAGAATCACCACAATACAACTGACCAACAAAACTGGCTGCTTCTTACTGTGGACAAGAATAAATGTGTTTTTGTTTGTTTGTTTGTTTTTAGTTTTTTTTATTAAATTTTTATTTTTACTTTATTTTACTTTGCAGTACTGTATTGGTTTTGCCATACATTGACATGAATCCACCACGGGTGTACATGTGAAATGTTTTGAGATAAAGCATGACATCTCCTTTATGTTGCTAATTATATAATAACCCACTGCGGCACAGAGGGAGGAGGAAAATTGATTTCTAACCTATGAGAGTAATTAGCTTTTATGCATGAGAATAAGGATTTATAGCAGTTCTTAACAGCTGCCTGAAGCTACTGGGAAAGAATTATTAGATATCTACTGTATTAGAGACTTACCAGGGACACTTAGAAACTTGATTCTGCATATGTGTATGAGTATGTGAAATGTATTGGTTTTCCCATATCTCTTCATTCTATGTAAGTGTACCTATTTATTAAGAATTTGTACACTTAAGAAAAGGAGGAGAAAAAGAATCTCACAATGAGAGGTTTTGAGGATTTTTTTTTAAATAATACATGAGTATCTTCAAATGTATCTTATGTTGAAAGGTTTTGTAGTATTTGAATTTCCTCATATAATGCATTATTTCACAAAGAGTCTCTGATTACTGATATATGATTTCTCCTACATTATCATTATCAGTTATTTGAAGAGTCTCATCAAATTTCTCCAGTGTCAGTACTTTTTCACCAATAAATACCTTTTTTCAGAAACATCTGTACATATGGTTCTTCTCTTATTTGGAAGTCTAATCATAAAGGATAAATTAATTGCTTTGTTTCTGTCTGAGTTTTGGCCTTGTTCCTTTTGACTTCTCAAGATTGGTGGTGTTGTTTAGTCACCAATTCATGTCTGACTCTTTGCAACCCCATGATCATAGCTTAATTCCTCTGTCCATGGGATTTCCCAGGCAAGAATCCTGGAGTGGGTTGCCATTTATTTCTCCAGGGGATCTTCCTGACCCAGGGATGCAACCCACATGTCCTGCATTGGCGGGCAGATTCTTTACCATTGAGCCATCAGGGAGGCCCCATCAAGATTAACAGGTACAAATAATCAAAAGTATTTGCTTGATGGTTTTGAAGAAAACAAGCAATCCTGCTCTCATACACTCTTGTAATTCACAGATATGCATCCTTACCCAAGTACTCCAAAGTGGGTTCTCCAGGCCTGGGTAATCATCTTTTGCTGAGGCCTAGGTATAAAATGTGTTTTCTGAGGGACTGCCTTGGCAGCAGCTGTGTGCAGGTAGCAGTCTCCAGTTTACTTAGAGAAGCTACCAGTCGTCACCCATAAAAATTATGAGCTCAAGTGTAAGAGAAAGCCCTTAAGGAATTCGTATGAAACATTCACCTAAGATCATACTGTTCTTATAAACTAGACCAGTAGTTCTGCACATTCTGAATTGTGCTTGCCACTTCATGGTCACTCTCTGATGTAGCAGGATGAAATGAGCAACAGCAATAAGCAAATATAAAATTTAAAAAAAAAGCATTTAATGCAGGGGCACCCTTGGAGTTTTGATCTGTACTTAGTGTTAGATTTCAGAAATAATATTAAAATATTTTGGAAGAGTAGAGAAGATAAAACAAATTGAATACTTAGTATTTTGTTTGCCTCCTTTCAGTATTGCATCTAAGGAAAAATACAAAGAAAAAATGCATCTCCCCTTCAAAAGACAGAATTGGATAGACACATAGGGCAAACAGATAACCTCAATAGAGTTAGAGTGCTGTAGTAGGGTTCAGCATATTATGCTGTGGAAACATAGTAGGGACACTTTGGGAATTCAGGAATATCACAAAGACATTGAACTGTATAGGATGGACTGCAAATAAATACATGAAGAGGGGTTACTGACCTTCCATGCCAAGGTACAACTTAAGCAAAGCCTAGAAGCAAGGGTCCTTACCATTTTCACGCAAAGTGAATAGTTGGTCAAGCACAAGATTTGTCAAGAGAAGATGCCTGCTATAGAAGCAGAAGAGATTCAGAATGTGCTTAGTATTCTAATTAATATGGATTTTATCTTACAGGGAAAAGAGGGGACTGTCAGGCTTATATTTGCATTTAAGGAAGAACGTTAGGTTGACAGTGTGTAAAAGATATACCCATGTTCACACACACAGACATATAAACACACAGTATAAAAAAAATCAGGCTAAGGTGATTACGAAATGACAGAATCTGGATTAAAACTAAAGTATCTACCCCCACTGCTTAAATTTTATTTTGAAACATGTCACCAATTCTGAAAATGCTTTTAAATATTTCAGCCAGTCTCACCAGAAATCCATTAAGCAGCTACCTCTATTTTAGGTACAGTATTATCTTCTTTTGTCTAAGAAGCCACCAGAATTGTGGAGAATGACTTTGTCTAAAGTCAAAAAGAAACACAATAGGGTCTAAAGCTTCAGGATTCTCAGTCAGAGTTGTTTTATATTTGCACTAAATCATAGTATTGCAAAGAATATTATCCACATTTGTATACATGTAGACAAACACAAATACGTCATCTGACCCTAAAAGAAAATCACCTAGATTTTTCCCTTTATTACATTTCTTCAATAGTTCCATTTCCCAATATTTGTTACACAATTAAGAACTCTTTAGTCATTGCATGTCCTCTTTTTCTCTCTCTCACTTTGCATGCATGTGTGTATATCTCTATAACCATTTGGAAATCAGCTATGCCATGATGGTCAGAATAAACTACCAATGTTTTTTATAACTGTAATTACTTCAAGTCCTTTTCCCATAAAATAAATAAAAGTTCATTAGCAAGTATTACCTTGAGGAACTTATTAAATTGGTGTATCTTTTATTTTTATTTTTACTTTATTTTACTTTACAATGCTGTATTGGTTTTGCCATACATTGACATGAATCCACCACAGGTGTACATGTGATCCCAAACATGAACCCCCCTCCCACCTCCCTCCCCACAACATCCCTCTGGGTCATCCCCGTGCACCAGCCCCAAGCATTCTGTATCCTGCATCGGACATAGATTGCTGATTCGATTCTTACATGATAGTATACATGTTTCAATGCCATTCTCCCAAATCATCCCACCCTCTCCCTCTCCCTCTGAGTCCAAAAGTCCGCTATACACATCTGTGTCTCTTTTGCTGTCTTGCATACAGGGTCATCATTGCCATCTTTCTAAATTCCATATATATGTGTTAGTATACCGTATTGATGTTTTTCTTTCTGGCTTACTTCATTCTATAATCAGCTCCAGTTTCATCCATCTTATCAGAACTGATTCAGATTTCTAAGCATCTAGTAAAATTTTAGAAAGAAAACTTTTTTGGCAAAATCACCTTCTCTGAAATTTGAAAACTGCTTTTCAATACTCATGACATCAGAGCCATTTCTTTAAATACTCTGCCCTCCGATTTTCATCAGTCATGTAAATTTATGCTCTCTCTGATGATTTCAAGATGATTTTAAAACTTTATTTCTATTGGACAAATACATTTAAAATATCATTTACATACATATCCTTTACAGATTTGCTTTATTTACCGGGATTGTGGCTCTATCTCATGGCTACTTAGCAGTGTTATGACACAATCTGTCTGAATGAAAATTTAATATCTCATTTGTGTGTTGTGAACATTTTGGATGCTCTTTTCCTTCTAAGCTTTATCCTTTGAAAATATAGTTTTCACACAGTTTCCCCATCACAGCAAGCTTAGCATTAACTGACAACAGAATGAGAGACTGCCACTTAGAGCACTAATTTTGATTTTTGCCAAGAAGAAATAGCACACACAGGAGAGAGCCCAGTATTAAAAGGGAAGGATCTGACCTGAAAATGGAATACATGGTCCCAGTTCAGTTGTTCAGTCGTGTCTGACTCTTTGTGACTCCATGGACTATAGCATGCCAGGCCTCTCTGTCCATAGCCAACTTCTGAAGTTTACTCAAACTCATGTCCATTGAGTCGGTGATGCCATCCAACCATCTCATCCTCTGTCATCCCCTACTCTTCCTGCCCTCAATCTTTCCCAGCATCAGGGTCTTTTCCAATGAGTCAGCTCTTCGCATCAGGTGGCCAAAGTATTGGAGTTTCAGCTTCAACATCAGTCCTTCCAATGAACACCCAGGACTGATCTCCTTTAGGATGAATTGGTTGGCTCTCCTTGCTGTCCAAGGGAATCTCAAGAGTCTTCTCCAATACATAGTAGCATATCTTGGGAAAAAACCTCACATGCCCATGATGATGAGATCTGTAGGGACCCAATTTCATCCCAAGAAGAATATCAGAATGCCATTTTAGACCCCCAGTTCCTGCTGCTGCTGCTGCTGCTAAGTCGCATCAGTCGTGTCCGACTCTATGTGACCCCAGAGATGGCAGTCCACCAGGCTCCCCCGTCCCTGGGATTCTCCTGGCAAGAACACTGGAGTGGGTTGCCATTTCCTTCTCCAATGCATGAAAGTGAAAAGTGAAAGTGAAGTCGCTCAGTCGTGTCCAACTCTTAGCGACCCCATGGACTGCAGCCCACCAGGCTCCTCCGTCCATAGGATTTTCCAGGCAAGAGTACTGGAGTGGGGTTTCATTGCCTTCTACGCCCAGTTCCTAGTCCTCATGAAATATTCACAGCACTTTACAGAACAATGTGGTAATATGGAAATAAATAATTTATAATTAAGAAATGAAAAATATGTTGAAATCACAACATTCCTAGTGTGTAAACATTATTCCCTTAGCTCACATAAAAACAGATATTTTCATGCAGAGAACTGTCATTTAAAACCCCCAAATAGCAGTTATGGGTTGGCTTATTATTTGGCTAACTGTACCTTCATCTTAGATATTGATGTCAAGAAGGAGAGCTCTCCTTTTACCAAAATTTGATTTCAATAATAAGAAGTGATTTTTCTCTGCATGCACCAGTTTAAATGTCACCTGAGACAGCTTCTCAGAGTGGCCCATGGCATGTAATGAGCCATGAGACAACTGCCAGATGGTTTATGAGTACATTCATTACAAGACACAATCACAGTTTATTAACAAAGAAGAGAGAGAAAAAAAAATAAAACTAAGTCAACTGCAAAGCAAAAGATGAGATATAATGAAATAGGACACCAGAAAATATTCATCTAGGCTTACTGTCACTTCTCCATACACTGATTTGGAACTCAAATGCCCAATAGTTAATTAGGGAGTTAAAGGACATGGCCAATATTCCTTCTAATTATGTATTTAAGTGGTGGTCTTTAATGTTTTAAAATATGATGATTTTCAGCCAATCATAAATTAATCTTCCACATGAATGAATATAAGCTTTTATTTTTAAAGGTATTGTGCATTGCATAAAATTAGCGCAGTTGTGAGGGTTCTCAGAGAAAATATAAAACAGAATTTTTTGTTTTACTCTCCAAGCCTGCTCTTTCAGAGACCTGTTTTTTCATGCCTGCCAGTCACTGTAGTCATGTCCAACTCTGTGTGACACCGTGAACTGTAGCCCACCAGGCTTCTCTGCCCATGTGGATTCTCCAGGCAAGATTGCTAGAGTGAGTTGCCATGCCCTCTTCTAAGGAAGCTTCCCAACCCAGGCATCAAACCCATGTGTCTTACATCTCCTGCATTGGCTGGTGGATTCTTTACCAGTAGGGCTACCTGGGAAGCCCTTTCAGGAACCCATTCTTACTTAATTCAAGAGTTTCTGATCCTTAGCAGCTGTAATACTGTCAAGTTTCTCCAGCAGTAGAAAGCTGACCTTAGGCGCTGGACTCTCCTCTAATAAACAGGAAAGGGGTTTCACAGTCTTATATAGTCTTCTCATCACACACAAACTTTTTATTTCTTGAATTAATTTTAAAGATTTTTTTAATGTGGATCATTTTTAAAGTCTTATTGAATTTGTTACAATATTGCTTTTGTTTTATGCTTTTTTTGTACACTAAGCCATGTGGAATCTTATCTCCCTGATCAAAGATGGACCCCGCACCCTCTCCTGTCCTCAATCTTTCCCAGCATCAGGGTCTTTTCTAATGAGTTGGCGCTTCACTTCAGGTGGCCTGGAGTTTCAGCTTCAGCATTAGTCCTTCCAATGAATATTCGGACTTGATTTCTGTTAGGATTGAATGGTTTGATCTCCCTGTTGTCCAAGTGACTCTCAAGAGTCTTCTCCAGCACCACAATTTGAAAGTACATATTCTTTGGTGCTCAGCCTTCTTTATGGTCCAGCTCTCACATCTGTACACTACTACTGGAAAAACCATAGCTTTGACTAGAAAGAACTTTGTCCGCAAAGTGATGTCTCTCCTTTTTAATAAACTGTCTAGGTTTGTCATAGCTTTTATTCAAAGGAGCAAGTGTCTTTTAATGTCATAGCTATAGTCACTGCCAATAATAATTTAGGAAACCAAGAAAATAAAATCTGTCAGTGTTTCCATTTTTTCCCCATGTATTTGCTATGAAATTTTGGAACAGGATGCTGTGATCTCAGTTTTTTGAACAGTGAGTTTTAAGCACCTTTTTCACTCTCCTTTTTCACTTTCATCAAGAGGCTCTTCAGTTCTTTCTGCCAATACGGTGGTATTATCTGCATATCTGAGGTAATTGATATTTCTCCCTGCAATCTTGGTTCATCTAGTCCAACATTTTGCATAATTTATGCTGCATAAAATTTAAATAAACAGAGTGACAATATACAGCTTTGGCATACTCCTTTCCCAATTTTCAACTAGTCCATTGTTCCATGTCTGGTACTAACTGTTGCTTCTTGATCTGCATACCAGTTTGTCAGGATACAGGTATTCCCATCTCTTTAAGAATTTTCCACAGTTTGTTGTGATCCACACAGTCAAAGGTTTTAGTGTAGTCAATGAAGCAGAAGCAGGTGTTTTTCTGGAATTTCCTTCTTTTTCTATGGTACAACAGAGGTGGACTATTTGATCTCTTGTTCCTCTGCCTTTTCTAAATGCAGCTTGTATCACCTGGAAGTTCTCAGTTCATGTACTGTGGAAGCCTTACTTGAAGGATTTTGAGCATTACCTTGCTAGCATGTGAAATGAGAATAATTGTTTGGTAATTTGAACATTCTTTGGCATTGCTCTTTTTTGGGATTGGAGTGAAAACTGATCCTTTCCAGTCCTGTGGCCACTGCTGAGTCTTCCAAAATTCCTGGCATATTGACTGCAGCACTTTAACAAGACCATCTTTTAGGATTTGGAATAGCTCGGCTGGAATTCCACCAGCCTCAACTCATTTTGTTTGTAGTAATGCTTCCTAAGGCCCGTTGGACTTGACAATCCAGGATGTCTGGTTCTAGGTGACAGACTTCACCACTGTGGTTATCTGGGTCCTTAAGACCTATATTGTATAGTTCTTCTGGGTATTCTTGCCAGCTCTTCTTAATCTCTCCTGCTTCTGTTATGTCCTTGCTGTTCTTATCCTTTATTGTGCCCATCTTTGAATGAAATATTCCTTTTTTATCTCAGTTTTCATGAAGAGATCTGTGGTCTTACCCTATTTATCATTTTCCTCTATTTCTTTGCATTGTTTACTCAAGAAGGCTTTCTTATCTCTCTTTGCTATTCTCTGGAACTCTGTATTTAATTGAGTTTATCTTTCCCTTTCTCCTTTGCCTTTTGCTTCTTTTCATTTCTATGCCATTTGTAAGGCCTCCTTTGACAACCATTTTGCCTTGATGCATTTCTTTTTCTTGTGGATGGTTTTGGTCACCTCCTCCTGTACAATGTAGAACCTCTGTCCATAGTTCTTCAAGCATTGTATCAGATCTAATCCCTTGAATTTATTTGTCACTTCCACTGTATAATCATAAGGGATTTGATTTAGGTGCATGGTCTAGTGCTTTTCTCTACTTTATTCAATTTAATTCTGAATTTTATAACCAGGAGCTCATGATTTAAGCCACAGTCAGCTCTAGGTTTTGTTTTTACTGAGTGCATAGAGTTTCTTCATCTTGGGCTACGAAGAATGTAATCAATCCAATTTTAGTATTGACCATCTGGTATTTTTAGAGAATACTGTCATGGTCCAGGCAGGGCATGGATCACAGTATGGCATGGAGAATTGAGAATTGGTCAGATTCTGTACACATCCAGAAGGGAAAGACAGAAAAAAAATTACTGATGGATTGAATAATAGAAGTGGAAAATGGAAAGAAGTTTAAGATGAATTTAAGATGTTTCACTTGAAAAGGAAAACTTAAGGTACTAGGAAGGGAAGCCTGGAGGCAGAAAATCATACAGGATTTTTCAGAGAAATTAAAATAGATATGATCCCAGATGGCCTCTTACTGGAGTGGCTTGGAGTGGGGCTTGGGCTGAGTCAAAGTGGTGAAAGCAGTAGATATTAGCCACTAGACCAATGGTCAGTGACAAGGACCCTGGCCTTTTGGCTTTGCAGAAAAAAATTTCCACAAAGACAGAAAGTAGTGAAGCAAGTAAAGTATTAAGAGGAAAAAGGAGTATAGAATATGTGGATAGACACACAGACTCAGGCAGAGAGAGAGTTGCTGAGTTGCACCCTTGGGGTAATTTGTATTACTTTTATGGGGTATCTCTTCTGTATTTCCTTTGGCCAATCATTTTGATTTGTCTTGTTCACAGTCCATATTTGGTATATCTCAAAGTCTTCCAGTGCATACACATAAATGTTTTAGCCAAAATGGATTTTAGTGGAAAGGTGTATGGGTAGAATATCTCTTGACACCACTCCCCTCTGGCCTTCAAGGAGTCTTTCTGTACATGTGTGGTCAGGGAGGTCTTCTGACTTTGGCAACAAGGAATATGTGATCTGGACAAAGTCCAGCCTCCTCCCTTAATTGTCCTGCTATTCTTGTCTTGGATTTTCAGTCAATAGGGAATGAATCTCCAAATGCTTTACCCTGAGGGATAAGGGGAGTTCAACTACCTCATGCCTCAGAATTGGAAAAAGAATGTCTATCCAATTTTCATTTTTTACTGACCAAGATGAGAAAAGAAAGAAAAATGGTTTTTCCCTAAAAAGAGGGAATATTTGCCCAAGACAGAGCTATGAGTGACAGGGTTAGACAAGAAGCATATTGGTTCCAAAAGGAGTTGTTGCCATTCAGTTGCTCAGTCATGTCTGACTCTTCATGACCCCATGAACTGCAGCATACCAGGCTTCCCTGTCCTTCACTATCTCCTGGAGTTTGCTCATATTTATGTCCATTGCATTGATGATGCCATCCAACTATCCTATCTTCTGTCACCTCCTTCTCCTCCTGCCCTCAGTCTTTCCCAGCATCAGGGTCTTTTCCACAATGAGTAAATTTGAGTCAGTTCTAGAGCAGAGGGGACTTGGATCTCAATTCCTGTGTTATAACCTGGAGTGATTCTAAGTTTCTTAGATAAGCCATGAGCCCACCATGGTTCTCATTAGAGAAGCAATAGAGGGTTTGTTTGTTTGTTTGTTTGTTTTTAAGAAGACACATACAGAGTGAATTACTTCAGCAGCACTCAGCAAGATAAGATAAAACACAATTTTCAAATACTGAAAACTTGCCCCCTACTAAAATATAGTTTATCAACTGGTGGCTCAGATGGTAAAAGAATCTGTCTGCAATATGGGAGATCCAGGTTGAATCCTTGGGTAGGGAAGATCCACTGAAGAAGGGAATAGATACTCACTCCAGTATTCTTCAGGAAATTTCCAAGAGAAATATCAATAACCTCAGGTATGCAGATGACACCATCCTTATGGCAGAAAGCAAAGAACCACTAAAGAGCTTCTTGAAGAAAGTGAAAGAGGACAGTGAAAAAGTTGGGTTAAAACTCAACATTCAAAAATTTATAATCATGGCAACCAGTCCCATCACTTTATGGCAAATAGATGGGGAAACAATGGAAACTGACAGACTTTATTTTGGGGGCTCCAAAATCACTGCAGATGGTGACTGATTAAGAGATGCTTGGTTCTTGGAAAAAAAGCTATGACCAACCTAGACAGCATATTAAAAAGCAGAGACATTACTTTGCTGATAAAGGTTTATCTAGTCAAACCTGATGGTTTTTCCAGTAGTCATGTATGGATGTGAGAGTTGGACTATAAAGAAAGCTGACCATCAGAGAACTGATTTTTAAACTGTGGTTTTGGAGAAGACTCTTGAGAGTCCCTTGACTGCAAGGAGATCCAACCAGTCAATCCTAAAGGAAATAAGTCCTGAATGTTCATCGGAAGGACTGATGTTGAAGCTGAAACTCCAATACTTTGGCTACCTGATGCAAAGAACTGACTCATTTGAAAAGACCCTGGTGCTGGGAAAGGTTGAAGGCAGGAGGAGAAGGGGACAACAAAGGATGAGATGATTGGATGGCATCACTGACTCAATGGACATGAGTTTGAGCAAGCTCCAGGAGCTGGTGATGAACAGGGAAGCCTGGCGTGCTGTAGTCCATGGAGTCGCTAAGAGTTAGACATGACTGAGTGACTGAAGTGAACCGAACCAGTATTCTTGCCTGGAGAATTCCATGCACAGAGGAGCCTGGAAGGTTATAGTCCATGGGATCGCAAAGAGTTGGACACGACTGAGTGACTAACTAACACAGAAACACACGACTGAGTGACTAACACACACACACACACACCCCAATGACTGTAATACCTAACAGGACCTTGTGGGGTTCTTGGGAACAAAAAAAGCCTTTCTGTGTCCCCCATTTCTTGATTACAGGAAATAGGCTTCATTCAGCCTCCTAGACCTTCCCTAAATTGCAAGGAATGGGTTCAAACAGTTGTTAATTGGGGAAGGGAGGGGATGCAGAGATGAAGGAGAAACAGTTAAGAGAAACAATAGTGCAGCCTTGGAGCAAAAGTCATGGTTTCCCATCAAGGCATACATAACAATATCTTTGAGATGTTTTGCACATACTGAAACTTCCAACAAGTGGGAGAAATTAACAGGTATGCTGCCAACAAGCACATAAATCCCAGACTGGTTGGAACCAGATTGATGCTTTTACTTACCTCACCACCAATCGATCAGAAAAATATCCATGAACTGATAACTCCTTCTTTGAACCATTATTCTGAAACTTCTCACTATCTAACCCAGGTTGGGACACAGTTTTGAGGGCATTAGGCTGATGTGGCCCGCTTTGCCTGGCAAAGCAATAAAGCTATTGTTTTCTACTTCACCCAAAACTGTCTCCAAAAGTTAATTCATTGTAATGGTACAGAGACTAGATTCAGCTTCGATCTTAATTAATTTAATTCTGCTCTTGGGCAAAGTAAAATCCCAAGAATAAGTTAAACTATAGAAAGCAAAGAAATTAACATCTCCATGATGTTAATGGTCTTAAAATGAACATATGTTTAAATGACCAACATTTACTGAGTGCTTCCCTGGGCTAGGCTCTCACCTATATTCATTACAAGAATTTTGATATTCGATTCTGTCAAATCAATGAAACAAGTGGTTTGTTTGTTTGTTTTCTCCCCCTTTTTAAAAATGAGGAAACTGAAACAAAGGCAGGTCAGGCAAATTTTTCAAAGTCACACATCTGGTAAGGGGTGGACTTAGTTTCTGAACACCAGAAGTCAATGGCATTTGCTATCACATTTTACAACTTCCAGTTATAGAACTGTGAAGTAAGAATCAAGTATAATCAACATTTGTGTTCTTGCCCAGAGAATCCCAGGGACAGGGGAGCCTGGTGGGCTGCCGTCTTTAGGGTTGCACAGAGTCGGACACGACTGAAGCGACTTAGCAGCAGCATAGATGAGGAAACTGAATACCACAGAGAATGAGTAACTTGCTCATTCACAGTTCTTGGCTCCAGGAGTTGAAGTAGGGACTGAACAAGATTTTAAATCTTAGCTTTACTGACCTTGGGTATTTAGAGCCACTCACTTTCTAAGGATGTGTTCTGACTTCTTGGCTAACTTTTCACAGGGTTCACAAAACTTTTTTGGGGAAAAGGCAAAAGTGAGAAAAGTCCTCAATACTATCATTTCTATGCTACATTTTGTCAACTACAAATTGGAACTTACCAAGAGCAAAGGCCAATGACTGAACAAAAAAGGCATTTATTTGCATTGTTCAGTCTCTAGGGTGACTGAACCCCATGCTGCTATAGCTGTTGACCTCCAACAGCCCCTGAGGGAGTTCAAGGTGGAGTGAGGTACTCTGTGCTCCCAGGAATCTGGTGAGACAGGTCTTTAGATAGTTGGATGTTTTTAGGAACAGATTTTATGATCTCAATCCTTGCATCTCCTCTTATCTAGAGAAGCACTAAATCCCTTCATGGTGACATCAGATTCACATGATTAACAATAAACCTTTTGTACACTGGGTGCTTAATGGCATTGAACTCTCCCTTCACCTAAACCTTATGTATTTCCCCATTACCTTTTTGGAGCAGTCTCTCAGAGCTATCTGAGACACTGCCTCTGGGATGCAGTCCTCATTTTGGCCTGAATAAAACTTAACTCACAGTTCTCAAGTTGTGCATCTTTTTAGTCGACAATTTAATGGATTTGTAACTAGGAAGGGTTAATCTTGACTCCATACTGGAATCTGCTTCTGTGACTTTAACTCTTATTCTGCTGCTTTTGTTATTATAGTCATACATGATGGCCTGCCTCAGGGAGCTCTGCCTACACCCCCTGCCCCCGCAACACCCCCACAACAGACCCTTGAGCTAGGATGCCTTTGTTTGGCTCACAGAGGGATAGCCTGACCCTGCCCACCTGTGAAGGACTCTGACATTCTTGAGTCCTTTGTGTAGGAATGGTGCACCTAATTTGCTGCTTACTAGCATAGCTCAGAAATTCCTATGTGTGGGTGCTAGAATTGCAAATAGCTGGGGCATCTTTGTTTATTGATATGACAGGTAATATTCCATTTCATACCACCTGTGAAATGACTGAGAAAGTGAAACTAAAACATCCCTCTGCCTGAGGCCTGACATTCTAGTAGATATTTGAAAGATTTAAATGGTCATTTTACTTTGTTTGTTCAACTGCCCCTATCTCTGATCCATAAAAGAATCTGGTGTTCAGGCCCTGACAAGATGTTATTTTGAGACATTAGTCTGCCAACTTGTTGGTCAGCCTGCTCCCTGAATAAAGTTATATTCTTTGCTCAACACCATCTTGAATTTATTGGTCTATTTTATAGTGAGCAGAATGAACCTGAACTAGTTAACAGACTTGAATCAGTACAGTACCTGAATATGTTACCTCTAAATGTTGTTGATATTGCTACTGTTAATTTTAAAAATTGGTTTCACTCTATATTTCATATTGATACACATTTTATTTTTTTTCCTTCTCTCTCTCTCCCTTCCTTTCTTTCTCTTTTTATTTTCTTCTCAGAAAATTCACTGAAATTTTGTCTTTTAAAAAGCATCAAAACTGAGACAAATTTCTACCTAGAAGAGTATAAAAATATATTGCTAATCACCTGGTTCAACTTATGTTACAGGAGAGAGCATGGGCTTGGTAAACAGAATAATACTTAATATCTAACTGGCTTCCATTTCCTCTGTAGACATTCTGAGTCTTGGCAATGTCTATTTCATTCATTTGCCCTGTTTCTATAAATACAATTTAGGAAATATTTCTGCTTTATTTACTATACCAAAGCCTTTGACTGTGTGCATCACAATAAACTGTGGAAAATTCTGAAGGAGATGGGAATACCAGACCATCAGACCTGCCTCTTGAGAAACCTATATGCACGTCAGGAAGCAACAGTTAGAACTGGACATAGAACAACAGACTGGTTCCAAACAGGATAAAGGAGTATGTCAAGGTTGTATATTGTCACCCTGCTTTTTTAACTTATATGCAGGGTACATCATGAGAAACACTGGGCTGGAAGAAGCACAAGCTGGAATCAAGATTGCCGGGAGAAATATCAGCAACCTCAGATATGCAGATGACACCACCCTTATGGCAGAAAGTGAAGAAGAGCTAAAGAGCCTCTTGATGAAAGTGAAAGAGGAGAGTGAAAAAGTTGGCTTAAAGCTCAACATTCAGAAAACTAAGATATGGCATCTGTTCCCATCACTTCATGGCAAATAGATGGGGAAACAGTGGAAACAGTGGCTGACTGTATTTTTTGGGCTCCAAAATCACTGCAGATGGTGACTGCAGCCATGAAATTAAAAGACACTTACTCCTTGAAGAAAAGTTATGACCAACCTAGACAGCATATTAAAAAGCAGAGACATTACTTTGCCAACAAAGGTCTGTCTAGTCAAGGCTATGGTTTTTCCTGTGGTCATGTATGGATGTGAGAGTTGGACTATAAAGAAAGCTGAGCACTGAAGAACTGATGCTTTTGAACTGTGGTGTTGGAGAGGACTCTTGACAGTCCCTTGGGCAGCAAGGAGATCCAACAAGTCCATCCTAAAGGAGATCAGTCCTGGGTGTTCATTGGAAGGACTGATGTTGAAGCTGAAACTCCAATATTTTGGCCACCTGATGCACAGAGCTGACTCATTTGAGAAGACCCTAATGCTGGTAAAGATTGAGGGCAAGAGGAGAAAGAGATGGCAGAGGATAAGATGGTTGGATGGCATCACCAACTCAATGGACATGAGTTTTGGTAAACTCCGGCAATTGGTGATTGATAGGGAGGCCTGGCGTGCTGCAGTTCATGGGAGTCACAAAGACTCGGACATGACTGAGCGACCTAACTGAACTGATTTCTTATCAGAAATTCTCAGCAGAACATGTAAAAGTACATGATGACAAGTTATTTTACTGTGTTTGAATATGATCATAGAAACTTCCACTATTGTGTCCCATTTGTAAAAAGCTTAATAATTATAGAAAGAATATAAATGGACATCATTAGCTCTTTCTCTATGACGCCAGACTGCAAGCTTGGTCAGTCATATACTAAACAGTTGTCCAGTCTAGTGACTCAATTTGGCTTTGGAGACAGGCCAGCAGACACAAATGGAACTTAAATGTTTAGATGATTGAATTACAGTAGCTGTACTTTTGAAAAAAAAAAAAAGAAAAGAACAGACTATGGCATCTGGAAATGAAAGAAACCCAGCATGCTTTTATAGCAAACACAACATTCAATGTGATTTAGGAGATTATTTCTTGGAAATTGACTCAATATATTTTTGCTCCCAATCTAGAGCAACTCATCATTTTTTAATGACATGTAATGGCTTACTGTGTCAGTAAACTTGCCTTCTCTTTTATATTTTCTTTTCTTTCCCTTTTTATCCAGCTGCTCACCAAGTGCTGCCATGATTGTATCTTTCATAGTCCAGAATTTCTCCTACCTCTGCAAAGATTTAGCTCAGGCACCCACTGCCTTATCCCATGTCTTTAGAACCTGCAGCAAATACAGTTGGAGAGTATTCAACTTTTCTGTTGTTCAAATATTTATATTTGACTTCTATAATTTAAATTTGTCCACTCAATCTTTCAGGCACTTGTTAGGTATCAACTGTGTATGAACATAGTATGGAGTCCTAAGGACACAAACATGAGGACAGTTTTTTCTAGCCTATATAAAAGCTTTCAAACTCTTGTTTGCTTTGGAAAGTCTTTTATCAACTAACCTTTAATATGCATGATCATGTCCAGAACAGCTCACATTCAGTCACTGATGAAAGCCTTTAAAGTTGGATGTAGATGTTATCTCTAAAATATAATCCCAGTTTTTGTTTTGTTTTATATTTGTCTTCAATTAATGCAGAGACAACTCTAAGTCAACAGATAATACGTGTATAGTAAACTTCTACATAGAATTAAATGTTACAACATTTAAAAGTAAAAAACATGCAAATGTCCTAGACTTAATTCTCTGGGGAGTTATCTTGATTGATTTATTTCTATTCAACCATGCATGTGAGCTTGGAGGTAGATGCGCCCCTCTCCCCTCAAGGTAAAACAATTGGAGATTCATTCCCTATGGATTGAAACTCCAAGACAAGAATAACAAACAATTAAGGGAGGAAGCTGGACCCTGCCCAGACCACGTATTTCTTGTTCCCAAAGTCAGGAGACCTCCCTGAACACACATTCACAGAAAGCCTCCTTGGAGGCCAAAGGGGAGTTATGTCAAGGGATGCCCATTTCCTTTTCAATAAAATCCATGTTGGCTAAGAGATGGCATATGTACCCATGGGAAGATCCTGATATATACCAAATATGGACTGTGAACCAGGCTACTCAAAATGATTGGCCAAAGGAAACCTAGAAGAAATACCTCACAAAAGTAATTCAAACTGCCCCGAGGGTGCTACTCAGTGACTCCTCTCCCTGAGTCTGCCCATGTGTCTATTGACACATACTGTACTTTTTTCCCTCTTAATAAATACTTTACTTACTTCACTACTTTGTGTCTTTGTGGAAGTTCTTTTCTGCAAAGATGTAGGGCCAGTTCCCTTGTCACTGACCACTGGTCTAGTGGCTAGGGTCTGGTACTTTCACCACCATGACCTAGCCCAATCTCTGACTGGGAACCCAAGCCTCACTCTGAGCCGTGGCAGGCCAAGGCCACCCAAGATCATGTAGAGGGGAATTCATCATCATCATCTAATGGTGATGATGAATTGGTGATGACGAATTGGTGATGACACTTTAGCTTCATTTCCAACATTCTTCCATCAGTCTAAGAGTCTGTCATCGAGTTAGTGTTTCTAAGTTCTTGCTAAACCGTCTGCCAAGAGATCTCTTTCTCTGCTTGATACAGATGTATTAACAATTTAATATAATCAGAGTCACCTCATTATTGAAGTTGACTTGTAAACATGAGGAGACTTCAGCTTTTTTGCCCTCTAGGTTTCCTGAATCAATATTGCATTACATTAATTTATTTTGATGTTTTTCAAGAATTTATGAGTATTTTTCATGATCTGTATTTTTTTTTAATTTGTAAAAATAAATATTTTTTCGGGAAATCAGGGCAGCGACCCCAGTGCCTAAACCAATGGAACCTCTAGATTTATAGTGTAGCCTAGGGAAGAATAAAAATGTAGATTATATTAGAAGTACATAATGGTTTGTCAAAAAATAGAAATTTGCATTTTGACTACCAGCACCACATTTGTTTTACAGTTTTTATATCATGGAACTTTTATGCATCTAAGTAGAATACAATTTTCAATACCTCAGTTTTTCCATTTTCTACCATTTTTATAAACATTTATCTGAAGTAAATGCTGGAAATAATTATAACTATAATAAATATGAAAAATAATTGAGTCATTTATTGATCAATGTAAACACTAGAAATAATGTAACTATAATAAACACCAAAAATAATTGATTGAGTCATTCATTGATCTCTAATGAGTTTCTGTGACTATTGAGGCAAATAAAACATAAAACTCTTACTGAAGAGTTTATAGTTCAGTTGGAGAAATATACATGGGAAAAGAAAATATAAAATGGAAGATTATCATGTGGGTCCATACAAAAAGTTCTGGGGATATAAGAGCTTCTATTCAGGTGTGCAAAGAGAGGATAAAAGTGATGGTTACAATATCTAGTGCAGATGGATATAATTATGCAGTTAGGGGAGAGACATAAGAAAGCAAATATGATTTCTTAATTCCCCAAAACATCCGCCATCAGTGTGCTGCCTTACAGGCTTACTGTTTTCTATGTTTCTTGACAGTCATTGTTCTCCATAGAATGGAATATTTTCATTTTTGTTACTTGCTCATAACTAAATTCTTAAGATATTCAATCAAGCTCCCAACTCCAATATTTCTCTGATACTATCATCTAAGAATATTACCAATAGCCATCGTCTTGGCATTCAAATAACATCCTATTATCACTCATCTTTGTTGTCTTTTATACCACAAAACTCATTTCTCCTTGTATCTGGAATCTCATGATCTTTAGATTTAATCATATTGTACACTTCTTCAATGACAGATCTTCTTCCATCTTCATCAAACTTCTTCTATGTTGCCCAACTTTCTCAATTAATTGCCCTGTCATATCACATGTTTAAAACATGTGAAATGTTTAAAACATTGCCTTCATAAGTAAGCAAGTAAGTGTTAGTCACTCAGTCGTGCCCAATTCTTTGCAACCCCATGGACTGCAGCCCACCAGGCTCCTTGTCCATGAGATTTTCCAAGCAATGATACTGGAGTGGGTCACCATTTCCTTCTCCAGGGAATCTTCCCAACCCAGGGATCAAACCCGGGTCTCCCACACTGCAGGCAGATTCTTTACTGACTGAGAAGATGACTCTAATCAGTTTTGACATGTTTCTTTAGTCTAAGTCAGAATGGTGGCTTATCGGAAAGTTCCAATCCCTGTGAATAATGCTACGGTCTGAAAGTTTCTGTTCACCATCAGTTCACATGTTGGAAATCTAATGCTCAATGTGATAGTGGAAGGTGGAAGCTTTGGGTGGCATTGGGAGGAAGACACTCTCATCCATCCTTCTAAGTTCTTCCAGTTGGTCTAAGAATTAAGTTGACATGAGATAGATTAACAGGGAAAATCAAACCAAAGCTTAATAATATGCTTACAGGAGAGAGATCTAGGAGAATCAAGTTAACTCACCAAAATGGCCAAAACTTTCACCGTCTTCTGCTAAAGACAAAAGAATGTTGAGAGTAGTGATTCGGGACTTCAGAGGTGAGGAAGGCAACTGACACAGAGGTGTAAAAGCAAATGTTTGGTTGAAAAAGAAAAATGTTCACTGCACCAGGCAAAGACAATGGGACACAGAATAGACTCTGACTTTTAGGCTCTGCCTAGAATTCCCCCTCACCACACGTATCTAATATTCTTTATAGATGTGTCTGATAATAGCTCTATTCTGGGAATAGACCCTCTGTTTAAATTATTGAGATAGCTAAAGGGAAAGTCCCTCCCCATCAGCCCTGTGCCCAGGCTTCTGGGCCTGGATTGTTTTCAGCTGGAAATAATTTGCATGCTTAAAAGACATTTTGGGGTAGCAAATTTTGCTCCCCAACAGTGGTTGTTAAGCTGCATTCTCACGAATTGGATTCATGCTCTTAGAAAAGAGACCTTCCACATGAGGGTATAAGAAGAAGTCTATGATCTTGAGGAGAGTTTTCACATGACCATGCTGGCATTCTGATCTCAGACTTCCAGACTCTATAAGTGTGAGAAATACATTTCTGTCATTTATAAACACCCAGTCTGTGGTTTTCTATTGCAATCAGACAGACTTACAAAACTTTCTTCCAAGACTTGCCGTCAATATTTAGTTTAATTTTTCTTAATAATAGAGATTTCCTCAAAAATGCCAATAAATACCCAATAATATCACTCTTCTTTATTTTCACCCTTGTTGCTCTTTTCTTCTGCTATATTACCAAAAATAAAATCTTACTACACCATGAAGCCATCTGTGAGACAGTCAAAATAATAGCACTAGCAGTGTTATTAAAAGATTTTTTCTGATCTTCTCTAAATTTACTGCTTTTTACCTCGTACCAGAGGTATTTCTGTCCCGCTTATCCCTTTTTTACTATGAGTGGCAGAAAAGTGTGATGTTTCTAAAACTAGATAGGTTTGCATTGAAACCCATGTTTCAATGTTTCATTTCCAGTTAAAAGATGTTAAACAAAGATACTAACTTTTACCTTTCTTGACCTACCTTAGGGTTCTCAAATCACTTGGGTATTTTAAAACAACCGATCATAGTTCAACAGGAGGGTAGTGGGCAATGCATAACTTTTGAAAGAATGACACAGTTGTTGAGGATAAGACATAAACTGGTTAGAACCAAGTAACTCCCAAATGGTGGGAGATTTTACTTCCAGTAGATCTTGAGTCTCATTATACGCTCATTGTAATTTATTAGTAGGCTAAATGACACACTGCCTGGTGCCATGACAGGTATGAGGCTGACCATAAAATGGGAAAAAGTGGGTGGTGGCTCAATTTCTGGAAATCCTTGTCCCTTCCTTTAAACAGTTGGAATAATCCTCACACTTGTTAGCCGATGAAAATACCCAGCTAACCACCCTATATTTGGGGGCTTCTCTTATCTTCTGAAAGGGCCTGTACTCTGTCAGTGGGGTGTGTATCTCTCTCAATAAATCTACATCTTATCTATCACTTTGCCTTTTGCTAATTTCCTTCTGTGATGAGACATAAAAAACCTGAGGTTCATTAAGTCCTGTGACCAGGTGTGTAATAGTTTCAGCTGGGAGATTGTGGGTCTGAGATCCTTCTTAAGTTGGAGATTATGTGTTCAAATCCCATCTAAGGTGTGAAAACAAAGCCTAGAACAGGGTACTTGTTAAAAAGACATAAGGAAAAGGTACATAACAGAGTTCTTGGTCACTTAGTGTCAGCAAAAAAATTAAATAAAAGAGGGTCAATCAGATTCAATTTTAATGCTGTCCAAAGAAAATAGATTAATGTTTATGT
Organism: Capra hircus; assembly: GCF_001704415.2. Taxonomy (NCBI): domain Eukaryota; kingdom Metazoa; phylum Chordata; class Mammalia; order Artiodactyla; family Bovidae; genus Capra; species Capra hircus. The sequence continues at coordinate 62,998,415 of NC_030813.1, read as the reverse complement.
GTTAAAAAATTATTATTTTTTTTTTAGTTTATAAAGATCTTAGAGGTAAATACAGTGTGTGTCTTTTGTGATGAGACCTTTGCTCAGTATCTGGTTTCTGAGCTTTAAGCCAACTTTTTCACTCTCCTCTTTCACTTTCATCAAGATGCTCTTTAGTTCTTCTTTGCTTTCTGCCATAAGGGTGGTGTCATCTGCATATCTGAGGTTATTGATATTTCTCCCAGCAGTCTTGATTCCAGCTTGTGCTTCATCCAGCTCAGCATTTCACATGATTTACTCTGCAGGGAAGTTAAATAAACAGGAAGACAACATACAGCCTTGACATACTTCTTTATCAATTTGAAACCAGTCTGTTGTTCCATGTCCAGTTCTAACTGCTGCTTCTTGGCCTGCATACAGATTTCTCAGGAGGCATTCAGATGGTCTGGTATTCCCATCTCTTTAAGAATTTTCCACAGTTTTTTGTGATCCACACAGTCAGGAAAACAGAAGTATATGTTTTTCTGGAACTCTCTTGCTTTTTCTATGATCAAATGGATGTTGGCAACTTGATCTCTGGTCCTCTGCCTTTGCTAAATCCAGCTTGAACATCTGGAAGTTCATGGTTCACGTACTGTTGAAGCCTGGCTTGGAGGATTTTGAGCATTACCTTGCTAGCATATGCTGCTGCTGCTGCTAAGTTGCTTCAGTCATCTCCGACTCTGTGCGACCCCAAAGATGGCAGCCCACCAGGCTCTGCATCCCTGGGATTCTCCAGGCAAGAATACTGGAGTGGGTCGCCATTTCCTTCCCTAGTGCATGAAAGTGAAAAGTGAAAGTAAAGTCGCTTAGTTGTGTCCAACTCGTAGTGACTCCATGGACTGCAGCCCACCAGGCTCCTCTGTCCATGGGATTTTCCAGGCAAGAGTACTGGAGTGGGGTGCCATTGCCTTCTCCAGCTAGCATATGAAATGAGAGCAATTATGCAGTAATTTGAACATTCTTTGGCATTGCTCATTTTGGGGATTAGAATGAAAATTGACCTTTCCGGTCATGTGGCCACTGCTGAGTTTTCCAAATTTTCTGGATATTGAGTGCAGCACATTCATAGCATCATCTTTTAGAATTTGAAATAGCTCAACTGGAATTCCATCACCTCCAACAGCTTCATTCATATTGATGCTTCCGAAGGCCCAGGTTCGAGCCCTGGGATGGGAAGATCCCCTGGAGAAGGAAATGGCAATCCACTCCAGTACTATTGCCTGGAAAATCCCATGGACAGAGGAGCCTGGTAGGCCCCAGTCTATGGGGTCGCAAAGAGTCGGACAAGACTGAGCGACTTCATAATAAAAAAAAGGCCCGCTTGACTTTGCTTTCCAGGATGTCTGGATCTAGGTAGTGAGTGATCACACCATCATGACTATCTGGGTCATGAAGATGTTTTTTGTATAGTTCTTCTGTGTATTCTAGCCACCTCTTCATAATATCATCTGCATCTGTTAGGTCCATACAAGTTCTGTCCTTTATTGTGCACATCTTTGCATGAAATGTTTCCTTGGTATCTCTAATTCTATTGAAGAGATCCCTAGTCTTTCCCATTCTATTGTTTTTCCCTAATTCTTTGCATTGATCAGTGAGGAAGGCTTTCTTATCTCCCCTTGGTATCTCCTTTCCCATCACTTCATGGCAAATAGATGGTGAAACAATGTGACAGAATTTATTTTCTTGGCCTCCAAAATCACTGCAGATGGTGATGGCAGCCATGAAATTAAAAGATGCTTGCTCCTTGGGAAAAAAAAAAAAAAAAAAACTATGACCAACCTAGACAGCATATTAAAAAGCAGAAACATTACTTTGCCAACAAAGGTCCATCTAATCAAAGCTATGGTTTTTCCAGTAGTCATGCATGGATGTGAGAACTGGACTCTAAAGAAAGCTGTGTGCTGAAGAATTGATGTTCTTGGACTGTAGTGTAGGAGAAGACTCTTGAGAGTTCCTTGGACTACAAGGAGATCAAACCAGTCAATCCTAAAGGAAATCAGTCCTGAATATTCATTGGAAGGTCTGATGCTGAAGCGGAAGCTTCAATACTTTGACCACCTCATGCAAAGAACTGACTCATTTGAAAAAACACTGATGCTGGGAAAGATTAAAGGTGGGAGGTGTCAGGAAGTATTTAACAGGAGGCTTCCTGTGTGCTGTTTTGGATCTGTCAGGAATTCTCTGTTCCTTATTAATGCCTCTCCCAGGGGCTGAGGAATCCAGGCATTTCCTTTATGTTTTTCTTTACGGTGATAAGTACCTTCTTCCTTTTTATGAACCATATGGTAAAAGTGATTATTTACAGCTCTCTCTCTCTCTTTAATATGGATCATCTACGTTTTGTAAGTCTGGAATTCTAATCTTTATCTTTGCTGAGAATAACTACAGTACATATGCCCACACCATGTTGATTAAAACACCTTTGCTCCATCAGAGCTTTAGTCCCCGTGTCTTGCCTCTCTCTCTCTCTCTCTCTCTCTCTCTCTCTCTCTGTCTCTCTCTCTCTCTCAGGCTATTTCTTTGAAGCACAGAGGCTCTCTGAGTTCACTTTCCTGCCTGGGCTTCTAAGACCCTCTCGAGAAGGAGCTCTGTGCCTTCACCCCATCCAGAGGGTGCCTGAGGACTCTGTGAACAGAGCAAGCCTCCTGTCAGGGACTTTATTGGCTTGCTGCATAAACCAAGGAATATCAGCCTCTTTCTCTCTCCTTTACTTTCTTATTGGTTGACTCTGGACTACTGGGTTCTGGTCCATTAAAAGACCTCAACAACAGAAGACAGGGACGACATAGGATGAAATGGTTGGATGGCATCACTGACTCAATGGACATGAGTTTGAGTAATTTCTGGGAGTTGATGATGAACAGGGAAGCCTGGAATGCTGTAGTCCATGGGGTTGCAAAGAGTTCAGACAGGACTGAGCAACTGAACTGAACTGAACTGGCTTCTGAAGTGTATTCAAGTGCTTAACATACATTTCTTAGGTTCTTATTACAGCAAGTAAACACAAATAGGGGCTTCCCTGGTGGCTCAGACTTTGCAGAGTCTGCCTGCAAAGTGGGAGACAGTTTTAGTCCCCATGTCCGGAAGATCCTCTGGAGAAGGAAACAGCAACCCACTCCATTCTTGCCTGGGAAATCCCATGGACACAGCAGCCTATCAGACTACAGTCCATGGAATCAAATAGAGTTGGACACGACTGAGCAAGTCCATTTTCACTTTCACTTTCAAACCCAAATAGAACCCAAGACATTCCAGAAAATAAAAGCCTCAAAAATATGCAAAAATCACTTTTTCTTTCTCACTGGATGATCTAGTTCAATTCTCTGTTTGATTTGTTGCTTATGGAGTATGGTAATACTTATGGAATTGTGTGTCTCTATTCCAGACTCTGTGCTAGGATATGTAATTAAATGAAGAAGATATATCTCTGCCCCTAAAATACATGTAGCCAGATGGAGCAGGTAAATGAATAAATAAAAATATTAGATATTGAATATGCACAGAGAGCAATTTGGTCAGCCACAGAACAGTCAGCAAAGTTTTTTGGTAAAAGAGAAAGCTAAAATTATTATTTCTATTCTTATTTTTGATGATTCTCTAATTTTACAATTTTTATGTGTCTACAAATTGAATTCTGGAAGACTACAAAAATTTTCATAGGAAGTAGGAAATGTGTTTACAGCTGACTAGCAATGTTAGCATTCAGCCATTGTGTAGGGTAGAAAAGATATAGAGTGTATTAACAGAGAAAAGTAAAGATGGTGAGAAAGGAAAATGACTATATGGGTTCATATTTTATTTTTACAGAAATGGTAATACTGATGATTTGGAAAGTACTGACAATGAAGACTGAGGTATTAAAATGCTGGTAATAGTGAGATCTGAATGTCTAATGAGCTTTTTAAAACATGTTAGGAAAGGCTGAATTAATAATCACAACACACGTGCATAAATATACACACAAAAAATAAAAAGCAACATTAATCACATTTTAGAAATATGGATGGTAGACCCAAGTTACTTGAGAAGATTTAGAAAACTTGTAGAAAGATAGAAAACAAAATAAATTAAGACAATGAGAAAATACAGGAATATCCCAATATTTTTTCCCCTAAGAGTTTGTTTAAACTTCATAAATCTTGATAACGGACCAAAAATGTGATCAAGTTCTGTTTGTTAGATTTAGAACAAAGCCAAATTCATTCTAAAGTGGAGGTTCTCTAAATTTTGATAATAGAAACACTGTATACTCTTTAAAATTGATGACTATTTAAAAACTTTTATTTGGGGAATTATATCTAACAATACTTACTGTATTAGAAATTTTAAAAATATATTTATTAATGAAGTTATTTAAATATAAAAAATTAATCTATTACATGTTAATATATAGAGAATATTTTTATTAAAATATATTTTTCAACACTCCCCCAAATTGAGAAGAGTAATACTGTATGGCATTTTTGTATGTTTATTTCTTTGATATCTAGATTAATAGAAGACAGCTACATCCTCTCACTTACTCCTGTGGTCAATGTATTTTAATATATTTTGGATGGTATCCACAAATAAAATTTGGTTCCCACTGATATACAGTTAGAAAAGAGAATAATACTTTAATAGCTTTGTTCAATAATATGAGATATTCTTCCTTGATAGTACATCAAATTTTTACATGTAGCAATTCTTATAAGTTAATTGCAATGGAGATTCTGAAAATATTTTAATAACACTTTAACAAATTTTCATATTGTGTTACAACATAATTAAAAATTATAAAATTCAATAAAAAATGTATTGTCCCTTTTGCAATTTGAATATCTTTTACCTTTGTATAATTTTATGATATCATTTACTGATTGTTTGGAAAATATTGGTTCACTAAAAGATGCAAGTGTTCAAAATGTGGATACATTCCATCATACGACTTAAAAATATTGTATTTGTTAATATAATCATCAAGCTCATCAGAATATTGAAGCTGTCAGACTTACAATGGTACAAACAAATTTTCAAAAATTCTAACTTTTGCTTGAAAGTTTGAATCTTATCATTAACAAAAGTCCTGTCAGTTCTTCTCCTTTAAGTGACAGGCTTACTTGATTTTTTTTTACAAACTACCTGCTCAGTACCCAAATCTGATTAACCAGTTTATCTGTCAGTTGTTTTTAAAAGTAAAAATGGTATCCTATTAAAAAAATGACTATTCAGGTCACAATCAACAATCTTAGAAGTGCATTTCCTCATACAAAGGAATATATATATATATACATATATAGATATCTTGACATATGCCAGACCACCAACAATTTCACAAATGATGCTTTTTCACCTTAGCCCAATATCAGTAAGATGATAAAGACAAATGACGTCTTACTATTATTGTTAAAATAATGTTAACCTAGTAGTCTTGAATATGCCTCAGAGACTCCCAGGGGTCCACCGACATACATTGTTCTAGACTAATAAGTAGTACTAATACATAGCGCTAATACAGGAAAAAGAAAATACGTATATGTTTGTATGTGTATGTATGTGCATGGATTTATATCAATTTAGATCAGTTCAGTCGCTAAGTCATGTCCGACTTTTTGCAACCTCATGGACTGCAGCACACCAGGCTTGCCTGTCCTTCACCAACTCCCAGAGCTTGCTCAAACTCATGTTCATTGAGTAGACTTATAAATACATGTGCTATGGACTGAACTATGGGAAAACAATGGAAACAGTAACAGATTTTGTTTTCATGGGCTCCAAAATCACTGCAGATGGTGACTGCAACCATGAAATTAAGATGCTTGCTTCTTGGAAGAAAATCTATGACAAACCTAGAGAGCATATTAAAAAGCAGAGACATTACTTTGCCAACAAAGGTCCATCTAGTCAAACCTGTGATTTTTCCAGTAGTCATGTATGGATGTGAGAGTTGGACCATAATGAAAACTGAGCACCGAAGAATTGATGCTTTTAAACTATGGTGTTGGAGAAGACTCTTGAGAGTCCCTTGGACTGCAAGGAGATCCAACCAGTCCATCCTAAAGGAAATCAGCCCTGAATATTGATTGGAAGGACTGATGCTGAAGCTGAAGCTCCAATAATTTGGCCACCTGATACGAAGACCTGACTTATTAGAAGACCCTGGTACTGGGAAAGATTGAAGGCAGGAGGAGAATGGGATGACAGAGGATGAGATGGTTGGATATCATCACTGACTTGATGGATATGAGTTTGGGTAAGCTCCAGGAGTTGGTGATGAACAGGATAGCCTGGCATGCTGCAGCCCATGGAGTTTCAAAGTCAGACATGAATGAATGACTGAACTGAAGTGATGGACTGTACTGAGTCCCTCCAAATTTTATATGTTGAAATTTTAACCTCCAATCTTATAGTATTTTGAGATGGGGACCTTTGGAAGGTAATTAGTTCATGACAGTGCTGTTCTCATGAGGGATTAGTACCTTTATAAGAAGAGACAATTCTCTCTCTACTATGTGAAAATACAAGAAGACAACAGTCTGCGAGCCAAGAAGAGGGCTCTCAACATGCTAGCACTCTGGTCTCACACTCTCCATTCTCCAGAACTGTGAGAAATAAATGCCTATTGTTTAAGCCATCCATTTTATCTATTTCAATATAGAAGCCCTAGATAACCAATACAACATGCCTATACTCAAAGTTTTATTATTCTCATTTATTTATAAGCATTACTAGAGGGATGTGTATGTGTATAGAATTTGCAAATATCCTGAAGTATTTTATAGGTGATGTTTAGGAAGAATCTTAATTGGCTTCTCTTCAAATCCTTCATACTGGCATAACAGTAGGAAATTGGTTACTGTACATCAGAATAGAAAATGAACAATAATTTAGAAAGAATCCCATAGCATTGAGTGCACACCTCACTTATGACAAAATTTAAATAATGAGACATAATCACTTTGTGGGCTAACTGTCTATGCTAGGATGGGAACAATAGAAACTAGTATATTACACAGGATAGTAAAATGGATAGTTTCATCAGAAGAAAGCATATAAAATTGAAACTAAGCAGACTATGTGCTAGACATAGTTAGTGATAACAGGATTACAACTGTAAACAATACTGATCTGCTCTCTGCCCTCCTAGGGTTTTCAGTATAGTGAATGCTACAGATAAGTGACAAGCATCAGTATAAAGTGAGACAGGTGGGATGTTGTTAGCAGAAAGTCATTATGAATGGTTATTAAAGGGTAGTAATAAGTAGATTTTAATTGATGACATGCTAGGTCAAGATTATGATTTGGTCAAAAGTATATGAAATTGTTAGGAGAGAATAGCAGCTGAAAACTAGAACAGAAGGAAGAAAGATATTATTATACTCTAGGTAAGAGATTACCAGAGTTCTATACACACAGGCAGGATTGAAAAAATAAGGACCTCAACATAGCAAAGCCACAGATTGGATTCCTATATTGAATGTGAGCCCTGGGAGATATAGAAGGCTGATTTTTCAGTCAATATCCTACTTGATCTTCTCTTTGTTTAGTTGCTCAGTTGTGTTCAACTCTTGTGAACTCATGGACCCTCACACTCCTCTGTTCATGTGATTTCCCAGGCAAGAATACTGGAGTGGGTTGCTATTCCCTTCTCTAGTGGATCTTCCCAATGTAGGGATTGAACCTGTGTCTCCTGCTTGGCATGCAGATTCTTTATCACTGAGACATTAGGGAAGCCCTACTTGATCTTCTCTCCTCTAGTTTAATTTCCATTTTCCAGAAAACCATGTTTTCTTGTTTATCTGGTTGATTGATTGTTTTGCATGCTTGCTGGACTGCCTTCTTCAGGACCATCTTATAATGTGACTATCCATCTCATTCCTCCAACCAAAACCAAATCCTAGTTACTGTGTGCCACAGCTTTTTCTATCTGCCTTAATTTTACATTTCTCATTGTTCATCATATTTGCTTATGTATCTATCTTAACAGAGTCAAAGTGAGCTTCTGTGATAGCAATGTTTCTACCAACAACTAGACTGTTTGGACTTACATTTTGGCCTTTTGAAACTTACTTGGGGAATTCTGTATCATTCCTAACCTAGGAAAGAGAAATAATTTGGAAGCATATTTAGTAGACTCCTGAATGCTCTTTTCATACTGTTCATGGGGTTCTCGAGGCAAGAATACTAAGTGGTTTGCCATTCCCTTCTCCAGTGGACCACATTCTGTCAGACCTCTCCACCATGACACTCCCATCTTGGGTGGCCCCACACAGCATGGCTTAGTTTCATTGAGTTAGACAAGGCTGTGGTCCATGTGATCAGATTGAGTAGTTTTCTGTGATTAAGGTTTCAGTGTGTCTGCTCTCTGATGCCCTCTTGCAACACCTACTGTCTTACTTGGGTTTCTCTTACCTTGAACATGGGGTATCTCTTCATGGCTACTCCAGCAAAGCACAGCCGCTGCTCCATACCTTGAAGAGGACTATCTCCTCTCGGCCACCTCCAGTGACCTCCAGCATGGGGTAGCTCCCTCGGCTGCTGACCCTGATCTCGAACAGAAGACAGAAATGGTATGGACCTAACAGAAGAAAAGATATTAAGAAGACGTGGCAAGAATACACAGAAAAACTGTACAGAAAAGAGTTTCACAACCCAGATAATCATGATGGTGTGATCACTAACCTAGAGCCAGACATCCTGGAATGTGAAGTCAAGTGGGCCTTAGAAAGCATCATTGTGAATAAAGCTAGTGGAGGTGATGGAATTCCAGTTGAGCTATTTCAAATTCTGAAAGATGGATTCTGTGAAAGTGCTGCAATCAATATGCCAGCAAATTTTGAAAACTCAGCAGTAGCCACAGGACTGGAAAAGGTCAGTTTTCATTCCAATCCCAAGGAAAGGCAATGTGAAAGAATGCTCAAACTACTGCACAATTGCACTCATCTCACATGCTAGTAAAGTCATGCTCAAAATTTTCCATGCCAGGCTTCAGCAGTCCGTGAAGCATGAACTTCCAGATGTTCAAGCTGGTGTTAGAAAAGGCAGAAGAACCAGAGATCAAATTGCCAACATCCGCTGGATGATGGAAAAAGCAAGATAGTTCTAGAAAAACATCTATTTCTGCTTTCTTGACTATGCCAAAGCCTTTGACTGTGTGGATCACAAGAAACTGTGGAAAATTCTGAAAGAGATGAGAATACTAGATCACCTGACCTGCCTCTTGAGAAACCTGTATGCAGATCAGGAAGCAACAGTTAGAACAGGACATGGAACAACAGACTGGTTCCAAATAAGAAAAGGAGTACATCAAGGCTGTATATTGTCACCCTGCTTGTTTAACTTCTATGCAGAGTACATCATAAGAAACGCTGGGCTGGAAGAAGCACAAGTTGAATCAAGATTGCCAGGATACATATCAATAACTTCAGATAGGCAGATGACACCACCCTTATGGCAGGAAGTGAAGAGGAACTAAAAAGCCTCTTGAGGAGAGTGAAAGAGGAGAGTGAAAAAGTTGGCTTAAAGCTCAACATTGAGAAAACGAAGATCACGCATCTGGTCCCATCACTTCATGGGAAATAGATGGGGAAACAGTGGAAACAGTGGCTGAGTTTATTTTGGGGGGCTCCAAAATCACTGCAGATGGTGATTGCAGCCATGAAATTAAAAGACACTTACTCATTGGAAGGAAAGTTATGACCAACCTAGATAGCATATTGAAAAGCAGAGATATTACTGTGCCAACAAAGGTCCATCTAGTCATGGCTATGGTTTTTCCAGTGGTCATGTGCGGATGCAAGAGTTGGACTGTGAAGAAAGCTGAGCACCAAAGAATTGATGCTTTTGAACTGTGGTGTTGGAGAAGACTCTGAGAATCCCTTGGATTGCAAGGAGATCCAACAAGTCCATCCTAAAGGAGATCAGTCCTGGGTGTTCATTGGAAGGACTGATGCTAAAGCTGAAACTCCAGTACTATGGCCACCTCATGCGAAGAGTTGACTCATTGGAAAAGACCCTGATGCTGGGAGGGATTGGGGGCAGGAGGAGAAGGGAACGGCAGAGGATGAGATGGCTGGATGGTATCACTGACTCGACGGGCGTGAGTGTGAGTGAACTCTGGGAGTTGGTGATGGACACGGAGTCCTGGTGTGCTGTGATTCATGGGGTTGCAAAAAGGTTGGACACGACTGAGTGACTGAACTGAGCTGAAATAAATGCTCTACATATACTAGAGCTTCAGAGAAACAGATTTTAAATTACTGTTGAAAATCATCAACATTTTTAGTAATTGTAAACATTCTTTTTGTCTCTAGTTGAAAACATTTTCAAAGAATTGAGAGTTTATGTATATAATAGATAGGTCAGTTTGGCCTACAAAGTTCAGTGTATTCCAGGATAATTTGTCATGAATAGCAAAGTAATGTGACTGAACTGTGATTGAGTATAACACATAATTAAAGCATGCCTGTAAAATTGTTCAAAATAATAGCTAATTGTCCCACCTGGAATAGCACACAACAGTTGAAAGTGTTCTGATAAAACTGTCTACTAACTCGCTTAACAATGTTTTTTTGCAACTTTGAATCATATTTCAGTAAACCAAACCAAGTATCTGAACCAACTCAATTATTGTACAGCCTTTAGTAAACAGATGAAATAAGCCAACTCACATTAGACAAATTAAACCTAGATACAGGAAGCCAAATAGCTGGACCATCTTACTGCTACCTTCATATTAAGAAATAATAATGAGAGATTACTTTAAGTTTATATATTTCTTTTAATTGTGTTAGAAACTCTGATTGTAGCACATAGGTAAAATCTCATTTTCAGATGGTGGATTTTTGACAAAGGTTAAAATTGATTAATATCAAAATAATCATTTATCAAAGATAACTTTTATCAGAATAATAGGACCAATGAAAAATTCTAAAATTTTATAAGTATTCTTGCTTTTTGTGTGTTTTATTGAATTTGAAATTTGTAACCATTCTGTGAGGTAAACTAGAGGTAAGTTATAGATGGGGAGTTCAGACTTAGAGAAGTCATCTACTAATGTCACCCAGAGCTTGATGGTAGATCTAACTTTAAAAATCCATGGATTTGTATTCCAAATCTAGTGTTCTAATCTCTAAATCTCACTGACTTCTCAAAATAATAATAAAGATAATTACAAAGGAAATACTGTTGCTATTGTTTACTTGCTAAGCTGTGTCCAACTTTTTTGCCACCCCATGGATGGTACCCCATCAGGCTCCCCTGTCCACTGGACTTCCCAGGCAAGAATACTGGAGTGCATTACCATTTCCTTCTCCAAGGATCGTCCCAATCCAGGGATGGAACTCAAGTCTCTTGCACTGGCAGGCAGGCCGACTCTACCACTGAGCCACCTAGGAAGCCCAAGAAAAAATTACCTTACCTTAGTCAAGAGTTCCAGCTAAAAGAATGTGTTGGATTCAACAGTTGAGGAAGTAAAATGAAACAATAGTTGAAGGGCAAAAAGAGAAGTATTGGAAATAGTAACAATGAACAGAAAATGGTGGAACAGTAATGATGAAGAGATCTCCAGAATAGAGTTGAATGCAACATGGGAAAGCATTATACTAAATTTGCAGGGTCAATGATTTTCATTCTTATGTAGGAAATTACCTCTGTTCTCTTCCAGGTTACAGCTGCAACTCATGGCCAGTCATTTGAACCAAATTTGACCTTTTGATCCTTCTACTGAAAGTGTAATTTCAATGTCCTCAAAGAAGGCAATATAGGTAAAGTATGCAATGCAACAGATCTGAGAAAGGGCTAAGCCTTGCCTGGGTTCCAGTCCTGGCTCTCCCACTTGATGGTTGAGTAACCTTGGCCCATTTACTTAAAACTATTGCCTCTCAATTTTCTCATCTGTAGATTAAAAGTAATAATAGAACCTACCTAATACAGTGGCTGTGATTATTAAGATAATAGTGTAATGCTTAAGAACAATGTTTGACAGAGCAAACAATGATAGCAAACATTGACTCTGTACACGAAACAGAAATATTAGACTACAGTAGGGCAGTTAACATATTTGGGTTGTAAAAAGGTTAGGACTTGTTTGTGCAAAAGACAGTGAAAAAAAAGAGATACAGAGATGAACAGTGCAGAAGGAATAAGATGATATTTGGATACTGGGAACCTAAGAAGCAGACAGGGAAAAAAAAAAAGGAAAGAAGAATTCTTGTCTGGCAGGCATTCAGGAAGTTGAGCTGAAGGTAAGAATTAAGGAGTATATTGTTTCTTGCCTTTTTAGAGGATGTTTTATGGAAAAATTCTTAATGATCAAATGTGCATGTAAATGCATGACGTACGCAGAGCTAACCAAATGGATTTTAGCAAGAAAAAATGTAAATCTATTGATATTTCTTCTGCATAGTTTTCTCAAGTATCTGCCCCTCCCTAAAACCTCTTCTCTCAAATTTTAGTTATTTGGGATTTTAAAAAATTATAATGTATCATTATAGCTATCCTTACAAAAAAAAAATAATGAAATCAGGCTGATTTAAAGAAAATTAGTCTAAGAATTAAATTGTGAGGTATTATCAAGATTGTCTTTTAAATGCAAAATTATAAATTAATTAATGAGTCTATATCTCCAAAAATTGATGTTTCATCTTTTTTAAAGATCAACCTGTGATATAGACAATAGCTAAAGAAGAATCTTGAAATATTGTGCTTTAAAAAAATGCTCCTGATTATTAATGTGAAGGATTTGAATCAAAGTCAGTGATACTTATTCATTTGTAAGGACTACAGTTTCAATTAATTATCACTGCTTTTCAGAAAGTGATTTTTATAATTAGAAACAGTGGCTACTGTTAGGTCATTAATTCAGATGAAATGTAACTTTGTTCAATTACAACCACCCATAGGAAGGAGATTTTTCAACTAAAGCATATTCTCATCACACACACAGTAAAATTAAGTTCACTTCGTTATCCATAGCATGTACTAAAAGCTCAACTCTGAATGATGCTCCTCCTTTTCATCCTCCTCCACTTCACTTTTCTTGAGATAAGATTTTGACCTCTGGGTCTTGGAACCATGCAAGATATATTGAGATCTTTGATCTCATTACCATGTTTTGCAATTCATTTTTCCTGTTCCCATCTAGTTAAAATAGATTAGTACTCATAGATATTAAGTTACAAAGCCCAGGTCAGTGCACTAAGATATTGCAAGTCAAAGCAAGCATTTAATTCTTGATTTCATTTAAATAATTATTGAAAGATTGGAACAAAAGGACCTTGAGAGGTTATTTAGTTGAGCTTTTACATCTCAGGCAAAATCATACCTCAAATAGGTGCATAATAATCTTTTTCACTTCTAAGAGATCTCCAGAAAGGGACTTTAAACTCTATCTTGGCATCTTATTCTGGTCTATAAAAACCTCAATATTGCCTTAATCTAAGATTTAAATTTCTAACTTTGTTCTACCACTTCTTTATCTTTAGAAGAAGTCATAGGATGATTTTTCTCTGTAATAATCTCATGTTTTTAAGATCTTTTCCCAGTTACTTTCTTTCCTTCTACTTCCTCTTTTGCATTCTCAATTCTGCTGTGAGTCACTTGTAAGAATACTCTAATACATTTCAACAATATATCAGTGCCAAAGAATGAAAAAAATTATCTGACTCACAAATATTTGCTTAATCCTTAGTTTCACACTCCTTTTCTAAATGTAGAAACATTCATGATATTTGTTACAAACTCCAGATAGCTGGATTGTGTGAAATGATAATTAAAATGCATACTTTATAAAATATATATATATATATATATATATATGTCAAAACTTTGGCTCCTTAAATTTTATGCACACTTCCTTGCATCTCTAACCACTAGGAATTTTGTGCAAAAGTTAATTTAAAGCAAGTTTTAAGAAAATATGTTTGTGGCAACTAATCTCAAACTAGCGTGGCCACTACAACAGTGCCAGAGTATGGCTGAGAGGAGCTATCCGACATCCAAAGTAAGGAGAGGTGGCTGCTCTTTGCTGGAGCAGCCGTGAAGAGATACCCGATGTCCAAGGTAAGAGAAACCCAAGTAAGATGGTAGGCACTGAGAGAGGGCATCAGAGGGCAGACAGACTAAAACCACAATCACAGACAACTAGCCAATCTTATCGCATGGACCACAACCTTGTCTAACTCAGTGAAACTAAGCCATGCCATGTGGGGCTACCCGAGATGGATGGGTCATGGTGGAGAGGTCTGAAAGAATGTGGTCCACTGGAGAAGGGAATGGCAAACCACTTCAGTATTCTTGCCTTGAGAACCCCATGAACAGTATGAAAAGGCAAAAAGATAGGACACTGAAAGATGAACTCCACAGGTCAGTAGGTGCCCAATATACTACTGGAGATCAATGGAGAAATAACTCCAGAAAGAATGAAGGGATGGAGCCAAAGAAAAAACAACACTCAGTTGTGGATGGGACTGGTGATAGAAGCAAGATCTGATGCTGTAAAGAGCAATATTACATAGGAACCTGGAATGTTTAGTCCATTAATCAAGGCAAAGTGGAAGTGGTCAAACAGGAGATGGCAAGAGTGAACATTGACATTCTGAACATCATGAACAGGAATCAGAGAACTAAGATGGACTGGAATGGGTGAATTTAACTCAGATGACCATTTTATCTACTACTGTGGACAGGAATCCCTTAGAAGAAATGGAATAGCCATCATAGTCAACAAAAGAGTTTGAAATGCAGTACTTGGATGTAACTCAAAACAACAGAATGATCTCTTTTCGTTTTCAAGGCAAACCATTCAATATCATGGCTATCCAAGTCTATGTCCCAACTAATAATGCTGAAGAAGTTGAAGTTGAAGGGTTCTATGAAGACCTATAAGATCTTCTAGAACTAACACCCCAAAAAGATGTCTTTTTCATTATAGGGGACTGGAATGCAAAAGTAGGAAGTCAAGAAACACCTGGAGTAACAGGCAAATTTGGCCGTGGAGTATAGAATGAAGCAGGGCAATGGATAGTAGAGTTCTGCCTAGAGAACTCATTGGTCATAACAAACACACTCTTCCAACAACACAAGAGAAGACTCTACACATGGATATAACCAAATGGTCAACACCAAAATCAGATTGATTATAGCCTTTGTAGCCAAAGATGGAGAAGCTCTATACAGTCAGCAAAAACAAGAGCAGGAGCAGACTATGGCTCAGATCATGAACTCTTTATTGCCAAATTCAGACTTACATTGAAGAAAGTGGGGGAAACCACTGGACCATTCAGGTATGACCTAAATCAAATCACTTATGACTATACAGTGGAAGTGAGAAATAGATTTAAACGACTAAATCTTATAGAGTGCCTGATGGACTATGGACGGAGGTTCATGACATTGCACAGGAGACAAGGATCAAGACCATCCCCATGGAAAAGAAATGCAAAAGAGCAAAATGGCTGTCCAAGGAGGCCTTACAAATAGCTGAGGAAAGAAGAGAAGCAAAAAGCAAAGGAGAAAAGGAAAGATATACCGATTTGAATGCAGAGTTCCAAAGAATAGCAAGGAGAGATAAGAAAGCCTTCCTCAGTGATCATGCAAAAAAATAGAGGAAAACAATAGAATGGAAAGACGAGAGATCTCTTCAAGATTTTAGAGATACCAAGGGAACATTTCATGCAAAGATGGGCTTGATAAAGGACAGAAATGGTATGGACCTACAAACAAAGCTAGTGGAGGTGATGGAATTCCAGTTGAGCTATTTCAAATCCTGAAAGATCATGCTGTGAAAGTGATACACTCAATATGCCAGCAAATTTGGAAAACTCAGCAGTGGCCACAGGACTGAAAATGATTAGTTTTCATTCCAATCCCAAAGAAAGGCAATGCAAAAGAATGCTCAAACTACTGCACAATTGCACTTATCACACGCTAGTAAAGTAATGCTCAAAATTTTCCAAGCCAGGCTTCAGCAATATGTGAACAGTGAACTTCCAGATGCTCAAGCTGGTGTTAGAAAAGGCAGAGGAACCAGAGATCAAATTGCCAACATCCACTGGATCATCAAAAAGGCAAGAGAGTTCCAGAAAAACATCTATTTCTGCTTCAATGACTATGCCAAAGCCTTTGACTATGTGGATCACAAGAAACTGTGGAAAATTCTGAAAGAGATGAGAATACTAGACCACCTGACCTGCCTCTTGAGAAACCTGTATGCAGGTCAGGAAGCAACAATTAGAACTGGACATGGAACAACAGATTGGTTCCAAATAGGAAAAGGAGTACATCAAGGCTGTATATTGTCACCCTGCTTATTTAATTTATATGCAGAGAACATCATGAGAAATGCTGGGCTAGAGGAAGCACAAGCTGGAATCAAGATGCTGGGAGCACTCTCAATAACCTCAAATATGTAGATGACACCACCCTTATGCCAGAAAGTGAAGAATAACTAAAGAGCTTCTTGATGAAAGTGAAAGAAGAGAGTGAAAAATTGGCCTAAAACTCAACATTCAGAAAACTATGATCATGGCATCCAGTCCCATCACTTCATGGCAAATAGCTAGAGAAACAGTGGAAACAGTGGCTGACTTTATTTTTATGGGCTCCAAAATCACTGAGGATGGTATTGCAGCCATGATATTAAAAGATGCTTGCTCCTTGGAAGGAAAGTTATGACCAACCTAGACAGCATATTCAAAAGCAGAGACATCACTTTACCGACTAAGGTCTGTCTAGTCAAGGCTATGGTTTTTCCAGTGTTCATGTATGGATGTGAGAGTTGGACTCTGAAGAAAGCTGAGTACCAAAGAATTGATGCTTTTGAACTGTGGTGTTGGAGAGGACTCCTGAGAGTCCCTTGGACTGCAAGGAGATCCAACCAGTCCATCCTAAAGGAGATCAGTCCTGGGTGTTCATTGGAGGGACTGATGTTGAAGCTGAAACTCCAATACTTTGGCCATCTGATGTAGAAAACTGACTCATTTGAAAAGACCCTAATGCTGGGAGGTTTTGAGGGCCAGAGAAGAAGGGGACGACAGAGGATGAGATGGTTGGATGGCATCACTGACACAATGGACATGGGTTTGGGTGGACTCTGGGAGTTGGTGATGGACAGGGAGGCCTGGCGTGCTGCGGTTCATGGTGTCGCAAAAAATCGGACACGACTGGGCGACTAAACTGAACCGAACTAACCTCAGCCTAGGTTTGAGAAAGTCAGAATGGGAGAAAGATGATATTTGAGGACGGTTCTTTTATGGAAATATGAGAGAAAGATTCTCATACATTCTTTGTCTGTACTTTAATTTTTTTCTTATTCTCATACTCATTTCTAGAGACGTACTACTTTTTTAACAACTCCACTCTATCCAACCTAGTAGCCATATCCAAGGTTGTCACTGTCCCTTGAGAGATAGTTACTTGTGATGCCATGGTAAATTTTGAATTTCAGAGTATGGTGTAAATGTTTGCTAATTCCAATTCTGAACAAAATAATATCAAGGCTCAGCATTAACAGTGTTGGGAATGACCAGTCTTTAAAATTCATGGAAGTCTAATTGTTTGCATGAAATTTTCCACACCTTGGAAGACAGGCCAACCTAACTCAGAGAAACTTGCAAAATGTTATAAGGAATTCCAAATATACTAACTTTCATATTCCATCAACCAATTACATACTTTGGTATAACTTTATAATTAAAAAAAAACAAAAACAACAAAACTTGGATCTTAAGCAGAGAAAACCTTATCTACAGGGTCAGATTGTTATACTTATCTCTGCCCTTTGTTCAGCCTTATTTCATGTTCTACTTTAACCTCGTAGCTTTTAGCATTTTGTGCTTTTTAGGCTCCAACTATTAAAAAGGAAGATACTAAGTTTATTAAGTATCTTGATCCTCTATGCCAGGTCTTAAAAATCACCTGAATGTGTATAATTTCCCAGGATTTATGAAATAGTTCAAGGTTGGGAAATGTGTTATTTTAACAAAGGTGTTCTACTTAATTGTCTGGAAAAGATAGTAACTATGGTTGGCACTTCAAAATCATCTTGGTTTACAGATAAGTTTGTAAGGGAGAAAGTTGGCCTTAGTTTTCAGATACCCATATAGCTAAGACCAGCATAATACAACAGCTAGGAACTCTTGGGAGACTGCTTTTCTCAGTCTTAAACTAGGACTGGGGGCTGATTTATTAAGAAAAATAAAGGGAAAAAATGTTGAATGATAAAAACATCCATGTGCAAATTATTCAACTAGTATTATTAAAATAAAATAAAACTTATAGGTTTATTAAAGCATTTACTGTTTTTGCCCAAGATTTATTTCCATTTCATATTACCCTTATAGTTTTCCAATAATATTTTATTCACATATTTGTAAAATATTCTCAGGTGACGCTAGGCATAAAGAATCCACCTGCCAATGCAGGAGACATAAGAGACATGGGTTCAAACCCAGGTTGCAAAGATCCCTTGGAGAAGGGCAGGGCAGCCCAATGTAGTATTCTTGCCTGGAGAATCCCATGGACAGAGGAGCCTGGCGGGTTGCATGGGGTTGCAAAGAGTAGGATATGACTAAAGTAACTTAGTACACACATGTGCAATAAGTATTTAATTCAATTTAAAGGACAAGTATTTGATAAATTTCTTATATAAGTAATGTTTAAAAGTATATTACACTTTTCATATATCAGGACATAGTGCTTTAAAATAAACAAACACTAAAACATAAAGGCATCCATGGTTTCTTTTAATTGTCAAAAAATTGTACACATGTAAGAGTTAAGAATTTTATGATTTGCATAGTTGGAATTCAATAAACATGTTTTAAGTGATTTTTAAAAAGTGATAGTTAAGCAAATATTCAAATTGTTCATAGTGAAAGTGAAAGTTGCTCAGTTGTGACCAACACTTTGCGACCCCATGGACTGTATAGTCCATGGAATTCTCCAGGCCAGAATACTGGAGTGGGTAGCCTTTCCCTTCTCCAGGATCTTCCCAACCCAAATATTGAACACAGGTCTCCCACATTGCAGACAGATTCTTTCCCAACTGAGCTTTGGAATTCAACTAAACCTTCACATTGGAATGTATAGTTTTAAAGTAATTTATGGATATATTTTAATCAATATATGCTAGGTAAATTTTTATTTCCTTAGAATTCTCTTTCATGAAAGAAATAGCAGTATGAATATTTGTCTTTGCTTTTTGTTTTTTTTAATTTATAACAGAATGGTATTCTGATGAAATTGTTTCCTCGATGTAGATAACGATAACATCTTTTGGTTAAATATTTTGAAAAAATCAAACAGCCTCCCTAACACCTTTTAAGATTAAATTAAAATTTAGCAGTCAAATAAAGTCTGAATTGCTTAGAAAACTGGATTTATGGCAGACTAACAAGCTGGTCACACATGAATTTCATATATAGCTTCTTGAAGTTATAAACTGAAGAAAACTTATTCAAATCGCTTGAGGAAAATATGCTATTCTGTTTATGTTAAAAACTGTGAGCAAGACAACTTAATGGAAATTTGGTACATTGCTATATTGCTTCAAGCTCCTTTAGTTATAAAGCTGAAGAGATGTTTAATTATAAGTTCTAATAAGAATATCCATGTGAAAAAGGGAAAATGTAATTTTTCTTAAAGTTCAGACATATTTAGGGAATAAAGGGAAATAGAAGGCAAAAGCTAGGAAGATATGTCTTTCTGGATTCTTAAAAATTACAACTATCTTTTGATTTACAAAGGTCTGAACATAATAAAATATTTTATATGAAGATTCAAAAATGTTTAAGCCACTAAAATTGTTTTCATTGCCAAACCAATTAGCCAATTAATTAGCACTTCCATGTTATCTCCTCTATTGATTCTATTGATATAACAATGACCCACTTGTCATTGTAACTGACCTTACTGATGAATAACAATTTTCCTGTTAGAGCCAGAGGGAGAGGGCAAACTGATCAGGGGTGAAAGTCTAAAGAACAAGCACGTTAGATATTCCAGGAGGGGAGTAGAAGAGATGCCTCAGGAAGGACCCTAAATCTTGAGCCCCTTGGAACCCTCAGGATTGCCGCAGACAACTGCTGACTCCAGAAATGATCATCTCCTATTCAGTGGAAGTAAATGAGGAGAAACTAAAATGGTTTCCCTTATGATTTTTCTTAAAAAAAAAAAAAAATTGCTGCTGCTGCTGATAATGTTAATGGTTAACATTAATTTTGGAGTCTTGCATATTTAATACTTTAGGGTTTGGTCATAAGTCATAGCCATAGCAAGTTAGAGCATCCATTATTGGACAATGTAGTCAAAGTGAGTCATGTGAGGGAGTATTATTATTACCCAAGATGACTAGGTCCTGGTAGACAACAATAGGATAGCCCATGAAAGTAAGAAAACATACACACACAAAAACAAAAAAACAAGAAAACAAACAAACACAAACAGCAACAATAAAACAGAACTCCACAAAAGTCAAAGAATCTTTAAATACAGAATCTGTTTATGTAACTAACCATCTTAACCACCTCTATCTAGAAGAATCATGTGTTTTAAAAGAAGGGAGGTTTAACAAGAGAAACAATGACTGAACATGGAGCTTGCGCAGCTGAAACCTGAGTGTTGTTAACCTTGGCCACTTGACTGAAACTGCTCCTGCTGCTGCTAAGTTGCTTCAGTCATGTCCGACTATGTGCGACCCCATAGACGGCAGCCCACCAGGCTCCCCCGTCCCTGGGATTCTCCGGGCAAGAACACTGGAGTGGGTTGCCATTTCCTTCTCCAATGCATGAAAGTGAAAAGTGAAAGTGAAGTCGCTCAGTCATGTCTGACTCTCAGCGACCCCATGGACTACAGCCCACCAGGCTCCTCCATCCATGGGATTTTCCAGGCGAGAGTACTGGAGTGGGTTGTCATTGCTTTCTCCTGACTGAAACTAAAAGGGTACATTTTTGTTAATCCATAACTTACAGCAATTGTTTCCTTAAAGTGGCTTGATATGTCACATACTATTCACGTTATTATTCAAGTGATTTTCAATTCAGTTCAATTCATTTCCTTCTCATCCCTTCTACTAAAAGAAATTCTGAGTGCATCTTTTCAAAAATACAGTCTTCTGGATCTCCACACTTTTCTTCCTACCACACTTTCTCCATGTTTATGTGGAGTCAATTGAAATTTCATGCAAAGATGTTTTTCGCAGTCTTGACATTCATCTGCCTTTCTGCATCATGGTTTCTCAGGGTAGCTGATACATGCCAGTCTCGGATTTTCAATGTACTCAATTTAATTTTCAACTTAAAGACACATCAAACTTATTATGAAGCTTGGTGGCAGTGGTGGTTTAGTTGCTGAGTTGTGTCTGACTCTTGCTACCCTGTTGACTGTAGCCCACCATGTTCCTCTGTCTATGGGATTCTCCAGGCAAAAATACTGGAGTGGGTTGCTATTTCCTTCTCCAGGGGATCTTTCCAAACCAGAGATTGAACCCAGGCCTCCTGCTTTGCAGGTAGATCTTTACCGTCTGAGCCACCAGGGAAGCCCTATTATGAAGCTTACTGCATTCAAAACAGATCTTTCACAATATCCTTTGCTTTTTAAATATAAATAACTTTAAAAAAATAAGAGTTTTGCCCAATTAAGCCTTTTAATAAACTTATAGGTAACATTCAATTCTGTTAACTCCAACCTTGGAGAAAAGTGCTGAAAACCTGTTAGGTTTAGGCTGATATAACCTCCTTTTCTCTTTCTATTTCCTATTGTACCACCTATGTGTTAGCCACCTGTACACAAAGAGAGAGCTTTCCAGAAACTAAAGTCTATATACTTTTGATAAATAACTGGAATATATATTCTCTGTTTGACACTTTAGATTGCATATGACTGGCAACATTTATTCCTGTTTCTACAAGATTGTCTTTTGACACTGAAAAACTGTCTGTTGACAAAAAACAAACTGACTACTTAGTAAGTCAGGGAAGACTATCCAGATGGTAAATGGCACAGAGTGTTTATCAGCAGACTGTCTTTCTCTGACTGGAGGCCAATAAAATGTACTTTGAGAATTCTAGGTATCAAGCAAGGAAGAAGGGCTAGGAAGACAGGCTGCCAGTAAGTACCAGCGGACTTTTCAACAAGAAGAGCTCATCACTCAAGGGCTTTTTGACAGTATTCTCATAAACCGTAAACATTGCTTTAAATATTAGAAATGTACTGAACACAAGTTAAGATCAATAGATATTACAAGTTTAATCAATAGATTAAAAATTGAATTGCATTAAAGAATCTTAAAAAGCATTTCAAAAAAGTTATCTATTATAGATATTCATTAGGCTTCAGGTGGCAATGTAGACATTCCCCAAGACTGCTTTAGTTTTATGTTTTTTGTCATCAATTACTTTAGTTTTTAGTCTGCATTTAAAAGAAAACTAATAGGAGATAATATAATTTTCTTTTTTTTTTCTTTTTTTTTTTGTTTTTACATATTTTATTTTTTTTTTTTTTTTTAAATTTTAAAATCTTTAATTCTTACATGCATTCCCAAACATGAACCCCCCTCCCAGCTCCCTCCCCATAACATCTCTCTGGGTCATCCCCATGCACCAGCTCCAAGCATGCTGTATCCTGCATCAGACATAGACTGGCGATTCAATTCTTACATGATAGCATGCATTTAGAATGTCATTCTCCCAAATCATCCCACCCTCTCCCTCTCCCTCTGATAATATAATTTTCATAATACTATGGGAACAGTTTTCTGCACTTACTAGCTGCATAAACTATGGAAACTTACCAGACTACTTTAATTCCTTTGAATAAATGTCCTGATATGTAAAGGTGAGGGTTAAAATGGATTCTAGGTCTTCATTTCAGTTCAGTCCCTCAGTCAAGTCTGACTCTGCAACCTCATGAATTGCAGCATGCCAGGCCTTCTTGTCCATCACCAGCTCCCGTAGTTCACTCAAACTCATGTCCATCGAGTTGGTAATGCCATCCAGCCATCTCATCCTCTGTCATTCCCTTCTCCTCCTGCCCCCAATCCCTCCCAGCATCAGAGTCTTTTCCAGTAAGTCAACTCTTCACATGTGGTTGCCAAGGTACTAGAGTTTCAGCTTTAGCATCAGTCCTTCCAAAGAACACCCAGGACTGATCTCCTTTAGAATGGACTGGTTGGATCTCCTTGCAGTCCAAGGGACTCTCAAGAGTCTTCTCCAACACCACAGTTCAAAAGCATCAATTCTTTGATGCTCAACTTTCTTCACAGTCCAACTTTCACATCCATACATGACCACTGGAAAAACCATAGCCTTGACTAGATGGACCTTTGTTGGCAAAGCAATGTCTCTGCTTTTGAATAGGCTATCTCGGTTAGCCATAACTTTCCTTCCAATGAGTAAGTGTCTTTTAATTTCATGGCTGCAGTCACCATCTGCAGGGATTTTGGAGCCCCCCAAAATAAAGTCTGACACTGTTTCCACATCTATTTCCCACGAAGTGATGGGACCAGATGCCATATCTTAGTTTTCTGAATGTCGAGCTTTAAGCCAACTTTTTCACTCTCCTCTTTCATTTTCATCAAGAGGCTTTTTAGTTCCTCTTCACTTTCTGCCATAAGGGTGGTGTCATCTGCATATCTGAGGTTATTGATATTTCTCCTGGCAATCTTGATTCCAGCTTGTGATTTTCTAGCCCAGCGTTTCTCATGATGTACTCTGCATAGAAGTTAAATAAGCAGGGTGACAATATACAGCCTTGATGTACTCCTTTTCCTATTTGGAACCAGTCTGTTGTTCCATTTCCTCTTCTAACAGTTGCTTCCTGACCTGCACAGAGGATTCTCAAGAGGCAGGTCAGGTGGTCTGGTATGCCCATCTCTTTCAGGATTTTCCACAGTTTATTGTGATCCACACTGTCAAAGGCTTTGGCATAGTCAATAAAGCAGAAATGGATGTTTTTCTGGAACTCTCTTGCTTTTTTGATGACCCAGTGGATGTTGGCAATTTAATCTCTGGTTCCTCTGCCCTTTCTAAAACCAGCTTCTTAGCTGGTCCTTAAGAAACGCTATTGGATGGTGGAAGAATAGGATGGGGAGACCACTTTCTCCCTCACAAATTCATCAAAAGAACATTTTAATGCTGAGCAAACTCCACAAAACAACTTCTGAATGCTGGCAGTGGACATCAGGCACCCAGAAAAGCAGATCATTGTCTTCAAAAGCAGGTAGGAAAAAATATAAAAGACAAAAAAAGAGACAAAGGAGGTAGGGAGGGAGCTCCTTCCCAGGAAGGGAATCCTGTCCTGGGAAGGGAATCTTAAGAAGAGAGGTTTCCAAACACCAGGAAACACTCTCCCTGCCGAGTCTGTGGAGAGCCTTGGAAACACAGAGGGCAACATAACAGGAAGGAAGAATAAATAAATAATTAAAACCAACAGATTACAAGCCCAACAGTGACTCCCCCAGCAGAAAAGCAGTGCAGATGCCTACATCTGCCACTAGCAATTGGGGCCAGGGCAGGGAGGCGCAGGCTGCAGTGCTTTTTTAGTATCGGGCAGGACCACCACCCCCCCCCCGGCACGTAACCAGAATGAACTAACTTGGGCTAGCAAACCAGACTGTGGAATAGCTACCACGCGAAAAGCTCGAACATAAGACACTGCCAGGACCGCGCACAGAACAAAGGACGGAACAGAAATAGCTGGCTGGAGACCATCCCTCACCAGTGACTGGCAGCCAGAGCCATAAGGGCTGGAAGGGGGCAATCACAGCCCTGGAGAGACTTTACCTATCAAACTGCAAGCAGGCTTCTTTGCTAAGACTTCTGGGGGTTCTGGACAGTCACCATCCGCCTCACAAGGGGCGCCAGCGGTATACCCAGAAAACTGAACAGCAGAGACGGGAAAGGCAATAAGTCACAGCGACTGCACTCGCCAAACACCTGAGCTACTCAGACCTGGGAAGGGCACAAAACGCAGTCCCAACCGAATCTGTGCCTCTGAGGGCTACCTGAGTGCCGAACCTGAGCGGCTTAGACCGGGGAGGTGCATGCAGCCTAGGGCCGGCCTCAGATGGTTCCCGGTGGAGCAACGTAGAGCGTGACCGATGTGCGCTGTGAGCATGGGGAGGCCCAGCAGGGCTGAGACACTGCATGCACATGCCAGTGTTATTTGTTTGCAGCATCCCTCCCTCCCCACAGCACGACTGAACAAGTGAGCCTAAAAAAAAAAGGTGTCCACCACCGCAAATGGAATCACTTTAAATAGCCTGGAGACAAGGATTGAGAAGACGCAAGAAAGGTTTAACAAGGACCAGAAGAAATAAAAAAGAGTCAATATATAATGAATAATGCAATAAATGAGATCAGAAACACTCTGGAGGCAACAAATAGTAGAATAATGGAGGCAGAAGATTGGACTAGTGAAATAGAAGATAGGATGGTGGATATAAATGAATCAGAGAGGAAAAAAGAAAAACGAATTAAAAGAAATGAGGACAATCTCAGAGACCTCCAGGACAATATGAAATGCTCCAACATTCGAATTATAGGAGTCCCAGAAGAAGACAAAAGAAAGACAATGAGAAAATACTTGAGGAGATAATAGTTGAAAACTTCCCTAAAATGGGGAAGGAAATAATCACCCAAGTCCAAGAAACCCAGAGAGTTCCAAATAGGATAAACCCAAGGCGAAACACCCCAAGACACATATTATTCAAATTAACAAAGATCAAACACAAAGAACAAAGTTTAAAAACACCAAGGGAAAAACAACAAATAACACTCAAGGGGATTCCATAAGGATAACAGCTGATCTTTCAATAGAAACTCTTCAGGCCAGGAGGGAATGGCAAGACATACTTAAAGTGATGAAAGAAAATAACCTACAGCCCAGATGACTGTACCCAGCAAGGATCTCATTCAAATATGAAGGAGAAATAAAAAGCTTTACAGACAAGCAAAAGCTGAGAGAATTCAGCACCACCAAACCAGCTCTCCAACAAATGCTAAAGGATATTCTCTAGACAGGAAACACAAAAAGGGTGTATAAACCCAAACCCAAAACAATAAAGTAAATGGCAACGGGATCATACTTATCAATAATTACCTTAAACAGAAATGGGTTGAATGCCCCAACGAAAAGGCAAAGACTGGCTGAATGGATACAAAAACAAGATCCCTATATATGCTGCCTACAAGAGACCCACCTCAAAACAAGGGACACATACAGACTGAAAGTAAAGGGCTGGAAAAAGATATATCACCCAAATAGAGACCAAAAGAAAGCAGGAGTGGCAATACTCCTATCCGATAAAATAGACTTTAAAACAAAGGCTGTGAAAAGAGACAAAGAGGCCACTAAATAATGATCAAAGGATCAATCCAAGAAGAAGATATAACAATTATAAATATATATGCACCCAACACAGGAGCACCACAATATGTAAGACAAATGCTAAAAGTATGAAAGGGGAAATTAACAATAACACAAGAATAGTGGGAGACTTTAATACCCCACTCACACCTATGGACAGATCAACTAAACAGAAAATAAACAAGAAACACAAACTTTAAATGATACAATAGACCAGTTAGACCTAGTTGATATCTATAGGACATTTCACCCCAAAACAATGAATTTCACCTTTTTCTCAAGTGCTCATGGAACCTTCTCCAGGATAGATCACATCCTGGGCCATAGATCTAACCTTGAGAAATTCAAAAAAATCAAAATCATTCCAAGCATCTTTTCTGACCATAATGCATTAAGATTAGATCTCAATTACAGGAGAAAAACTATTAAAAATTCCAACATATGGAGGCTGAACAACATGCTTCTGAATAACCAACAAGTCACAGAAGAAATCAAAAAAGAAATCAAAATATGCATAGAAATGAATGAAAATGAAAACACTACAACCCAAAACCTTTGGGACACTATAAAAGCAGTGCTAAGAGGAAAGTTCATAGCACTACAGGCATACCTCAAGAAACAAAAAAAGTCGAATAAATAACCTAACTCTACATGTAAAGCAACTAGAAAAGGAAGAAATGGAGAACCCCAGAGTTAGTAGAAGGAAAGAAATCTTAAAAATTAGGGCAGAAATAAATGCAAAAGAAACAAAAGAGACCATAGCAAAAATCAACAAAGCCAAAAGCTGGTTCTTTGAAAGGATAAATAAAATTGACAAACCATTAGCCAGACTCATCAAGAAACAAAGCGAGAAAAATCAAATCAATAAAATTAGAAATGTAAATTGAGAGATCACAACAGACAACACAGAGATACAAAGGATCATAAGAGACTGCTACCTGCAATTATATGCCAATAAAATGGACAATGTGGAAGAAATGGACAAATTCTTAGAAAAGTACAACTTTCCAAAACTGAACCAGGAAGAAATAGAAAATCTTAACAGACCCATCACAAGCATGGAAATTGAAACTGTAATCAGAAATCTTCCAGCAAACAAACGCCCGGGTCCAGATGGCTTCACAGCTGAATTCTACCAAAAATTTAGAGAAGAGCTAACACCTATCCTAATCAAACACTTCCAGAAAATTACAGAGGAAGGTAAACTTCCAAACTCATTCTATGAGGCCACCATCACCCTAATACCAAAACCTGACAAAGATGCCACAAAAAAAGAAAACTATAGGCCAATATCATTGATGAACATAGATGCAAAAATCCTTAACAAAATTCTAGCAATCAGAATCCAACAACACATTAAAAAGATCATACACCATGACCAACTGGGCTTTATCCCAGGGATGCAAGGATTCTTCAATATCCACAAATCAATCAATGTAATTCACCACATTAACAAACTGAAAAATAAAAGCCATATGATTATCTCAACAGATGCAGTGAAGGCCTTTGACAAAATTCAACATCCATTTATGATTAAAAAAAGTCTCCAGAAAGCAGGAATAGAAGGAACATACCTCAACATAATAAAAGCTATATATGACAAACCCACAGCAAACATTATCCTCAATGGAGAAAAATTGAAAGCACTTCCCCTAAAGTCAGGAACAAGACAAGGGTGCCCACTTTCACCGCTACTATTCAACATAGTTCTGGAAGTTTTGGCCACAGAAATCAGAGCAGAAAAAGAAATAAACGGAATCCAAATTGGAAAAGAAGAAGTAAAACTCTCACTGCTTGCAGATGACATGTTCCTCTACATAGAAAACCCTAAAGACTCCACCAGAAAATTACTAGAGCTAATCAATGAATATAGTAAAGTTGCAGGATATAAAGTCAACACACAGAAATCCCTTGCATTCCTATACACTAATAATGAGAAAGTAGAAAAAGAAATTAAGGAAACAATTCCATTCACCATTGCAATGAAAAGAATAAAATACTTAGGGATGTATCTACCTAAAGAAACTAAAGATCTATATATAGAAAACTATAAAACACTGATGAGAGAAATCAAAGACACTAATGGATGGAGAAATATACCATGTGCATGGATCGGAAGAATCAATATAATGAAAATGAGTATACTACCCAAAGCAATCTACAGATTCAATGCAATCCCTATCAAGTTACCAGTGGTATTTTTCACAGAACTAGAACAAATAATTTCAAGATTTTTATGGAAATACAAAAAACCTCAATTAGCCAAAGCAATCTTGAGAGAGAAGAATGGAACTGGAGGAATCAACTTGCCTGACCTCAGGCTCTACTACAAAGCCACAGTCATCAAGACAGTATGGTACTGGCACAAAGACAGAAATATAGATCAATGGAACAAAATACAAAGCCCAGAGATCAATCCACACACATATGGACACCTTATCTTTGACAAAGGAGGCAAGAATATACAATGGAGTAAAGACAATCTCTTTAACAAGTGGTGCTGGGAAAACTGGTCAACCACTTGTAAAAGAATGAAACTAGATCACTTTCTAACACCACACACAAAAATAAACTCAAAATGGATTAAAGATCTAAATGTAAGACCAGAAACTATAAAACTCCTAGAGGAGAACATAGGCAAAACACTCTCCGACATAAATCACAGCAGGATCCTCTATGATCCACCTTCCAGAATTCTGGAAATAAAAGCAAAAATAAACAAACTGGATCTAATTAAAATTAAAAGCTTCTGCACAACAAAGGAAAATATAAGCAAGGTGAAAAGACAGCATTCTGAATGGGAGAAAATAATAGCAAATGAAGCAACTGACAAACAACTAATCTCAAAAATGTATAAGCAACATATGCAGCTCAATTCCAGAAAAATAAATGACCCAATCAAAAAATGGGCCAAAGAACTAAATAGACATTTCTCCAGAGAAGACATACGGATGGCTAACAAACACATGAAAAGATGCTCTCAACATCACTCATTATTAGAGAAATGCAAGTCAAGACCACAATGAGGTACCATTTCACACCAGTTAGAATGTCTGCGATCCAAAAGTCTGCAAGCAATAAATGCTGGAAAGGGTGTGGAGAAAAGGGAAACCTCTTATACTGTTGATGGGAATGCAAACCAGTACAGACACTATGGAGAACAGTGTGGAGATTCCTTAAAAAAATTGCAAATAGAACTGCCTTATGACCCAGCAATCCCACTGCTGGGCATACACACCAAGGAAACCAGAATTGAATGAGACACATGTTTCCCGATATTCATCGCAGCACTGTTTATAGTAGCCAGGACATGGAAACAACCTAGATGTCCATCAGCAGATGAATGGATAAGAAAGCTGTGGTACATATACACAATGGAGTATTACTCAGCCATTAAAAAGGATACATTTGAATCAGTTCTAATGAGATGGATGAAACTGGAGCCGATTATACAGAGTGAAGTAAGCCAGAAAGAAAAACACCAAAAGAGTATACTAACACATATATATGGAATTTAGAAAGATGGTAATGATGACCCTGTATGCAAGACAGCAAAAGAGACACAGATGTGTAGAGTGGACTTTTGGACTCTGAGGGAGAGGGAGAGGGTGGGATGATTTGGGAGAATGGCATTGAAACATGTATACTATCATGTAAGAAACGAATCGCCAATCTATATTCGATGCAGGATACAGATGCTTGGGGCTGTTGCACTGGGATGATGCGAGAGATGATATGGGGTGGGAGGTGGGAGGGGGGTTCATGTTTGGGAACTCATGTACACCCGTGGTGGATTCATGTCAATGTATCGTAAAACCAATACAGTATTGTAAAGTAAAATAAAGTAAAAATAAAAATTTAAATTAAAAATAAAAATTAAAAAAAAAGAAATGCTATTTCCTTTTCCTCTTTATTTTTCTCCATTTCACAGTTTCTTTTTGTTGAAGCATTGTGATACGTTGAAAATTTAGTAGTGCCATTGACAGGACACCCTCAATGCTCTATTTTCTTATTGGTTTCTTCTGTGCTGTACTAGCAGACTTTAAAAAAAAATAATAATGAATTTGTCTAGTGCTATGGGGAAAACAATTCAAAAACACATTAATTTGATATTTTGTGATGTTAAAAATTTATAGGCTTGGTGAAGGAAATGGCAATCCACTCCAGTATTCTTGCCTGGAAAATCCCATGGATGGAGAAGCCTGGTAGGCTACAGTCCATGGGGTAGCAAAGAGTCAGACTCAACTGAGTGACTTCACAAAAAAATAAAATAAAATAAATAAATAAAGTTGTATCTTCATTTGTTCAAGTTTGTTCAAACAATTTTACTGTTGTTTGGTTTTTTTTTTTTTTTTGGTAGTGTTTGCCAATTTCTTATTTGGATAAAATTTGTCCTCTAACACATTCATCAGGAATGCCTCTTGAATGTAGTATTTTCTGAGTTCTTATATATTTAAAATTCTTTTCCTGCAGCCTTGGTACTTAAATACAACTTAGTTTACTATGAAATCCTTGGCTCTTTATTTCTTTACTTTGAAAGTACAATTGAGAAGTTGAGAGAAATTCAGGGCTCTTCTCTTTGTGATTTAGTCTAAATTTTTTCTTAATTTTTTAAAGTCTAGTTAATTTATTAGCCTAGGTCTCATAGTTTATCATTCTAGAACACTTTTTCCAGGTACATACTGATCTTTTCAGTACTTAAATTGAGTCATTTACTTCTAGAAAGTTTTTGTGGACTTGACTTTTAAATATTATATCTGTTCCATTATTTTTGCCTTTTCAAGGACTCAAATTATATGTACAATGAACCATCTTTCTTGTTATCTACATCAATTACTTTGCCTGAATATTTTAATCATTTTATTTAATTAATTTTATTCTCAGAGGTATTTTCATGTGTTCTTTCAATGACTTATATTATGTCTTTTTTCAAATCTATTTTGTCATGGCACCTTATAATTTAATCTTCCTTTCTAAGGTTACTTTTTATCTTTCTTCCATTTCTCTTCAGAGTTCTATCAACTCCTATGTCATATTTTTCTGCTTAAATTACAACAAGATTTTTTTCATATTTGTAAGTATCTAATGAAACATATTTCATTCTATTCAAGTGTTGTATCATAGTTTCTGGCTGCTTGTTGTTTGGTGAGGAGAATTTTCCCCCAATAAAATATTTAGATACCCCTTCTTCTTTTATCAATTTGCTACTTTCCCTTTATTGTTATCAAATGCCTCAATATAGTTTTAAGCAGAGACTGGAAAAGTGTTTTCATTGCCACAGAAGACATCGTTCCTCTCAGATGCCCAAAAATCTCTTTTGTTGATTGGATATTTCATTCCCTAGGTGCTCTGTCTATTCAAATCTCTCCATAGGATTGCTCTTGGGCAATGGAAGATGTGAATATGCCTAGGACTTAGAGTTCATCCCATGACAACCCAACAATGATTAATCTGTGTAGACCTACAAAACCCCAGCTTTCTTGCCTTAAGTGGAATAAACTCTATGGTTCTATTTAAGCTCCAGAATTCCTACAGAATAGAATAAACTTGTATGTCACCTCAAATAACAGCCTTGCTTAGCAGCTTCTCCTTCCCTATCATGCTTCTCCCCACTTTCTTCCTAATGTCTTTTTTTCTGCCAGTTTATCCCAAGACCACTCATTTAATAGCTTGCTTGCACATAGATTTCCATTTTGGTCATTTCTTCCAGAGCACACAACTTAAGACAGTCTTCACCTGCTTTTTGTTGTTCTATTCAAGGGCACTTTTTAGGAGGAGCTGATATGACTTATGATTTTGTGGTTTAATTTTATTTTTTCAGGACTCATAATTTCTAATTTACTTTTCTATATCTAAGGGTTACTTGACCAAGTCATGTCCCTTTAATCCAAGCAACTTGCCACCTCTTTCTTGTGTACTTTCAGAGTTTGCCTTTGGATTTCCCAGAAGCTATTACTTGGGTCCATAAGGTATCAATTCTGTCCTTAGTATCTCCCAACTCATTGTAATATTTTCTCTTTCAGAGACCAATTTGTTTGGTACATCTTTAAAGCCTTTGCTCCTTTTGTCTTGAAATATTCATTTGACTCAGTTCTTATTGTGGGTTCTGGGGTTAATTTTCTTCTATTTGACAATTTTTTCCCTATCTATTTGTGATATTAAATTATTCAGAATCTTTTCTGTCTGCTGATTTTGTGTATACCTGTACTTTAGGTCAATTTATTTTTTCTTCTTGCCTTTTTTTTTTTTTCCTTTTTGGTGTATACATGAACAGTTTAGATTTATTCCTTATTTAATTTCTTTATCCATGAGAACCAATTTCAGTAAATAAGACCTCAAATCCAAGGGATTGAGTACCATTAGGTCATAGAGAAAATAACAATTCTCAGTAATTTTCCAACCAAGAATACAAGAATAATTAACTTTCTTTAGACTTTGTGTCTAGTGCTTCTATAAATTGAAAGATATCTATAAGGAAACCTTGAGAGTATGGCAATTTAAAATGAAGTGCACATGTCTGCTTTTATACATAGAAAAACAATCAAGGCTTTCTCCACTGCAAATAATTTTTTGGAACCCACTTCCTGGCAAAGACAATTTACAGAAAAGACAATCCTTTCATTAGAATTCCTTTATCTGAAAAGTGTTAAAACTTTGCCATGTTGTAGAAGGCAATGACACCCCACTCCAGTACTCTTGCCTGGAAACTCCCATGGACGGAGGAACCTGGTAGGCTGCAGTCCATGGGATTGCTAAGAGTCAGACACGACTGAGCGACTTCACTTTCACTTTTCACTTTCATGCATTGGAGAAGGAAATGGCAACCTACTCCAGGGTTCTTGCCTGGAGAATCCCAGGGACGGGGGAGCCTGGTGGGCTGCCGTCCGTAGGGTTGCACAGGGTAGAACACAACTGAAGCGACTTAGCAGCAGCAGCAGCAGCAGAAGAGCTATATATCTTGCTAATTTATTAACTATTATGTCTCTTATCTAAATTGCCCATATTCAATTGTAAATAAATCAGATGATTATAACAAATTCAGTTAATCTGGCACTATCTATTTTGTTCAAATGAAATTAGATACCAAATTTAAAATAAATCATACTATTTTCACATTTAATATTCAAAACATACCACGTAATATGTAACAATTTTTAGAGCTAACTTGAGAACTTTTGGAATCTGTTTGTAGTTTCATCACTTTCTACTTTTATTGATTTGTGTCATTGAGATTACATCCTTGTGATAAAAAGCAACAAAAGGAAATACTCTTCCCCTGATGGTTCAGTGACTAAAGGACCTGCCTGCCAATGCAGGAGATAAAAGAAATGCAAGTTCAATCCCTGGGTTGGGAAGATTCCCTGGAAAAGGAAATAGTAACCCATTCCAATATTAATGCTTAGAGAATTCCATGGACAGAGGAGCCTGGTGGGCTACAGTTCATAGGGTCACAAAGAGTAAGACACAACTGAGTGACTAACACTTTCACTTAATTGAAAATATTGAAAAATACTGCAGTTCTCCAGAATAATGAGTCTATAGATCTTAAAAAATAATCTACACAGTTTTGCCATTAATCTTTAGTAATATAATTTGTAGTATTTTAATATCCTGATAATTAAACCTTCTTTCATAAAGTAAAACTGCTCATTTACTTCTAAATCTCCAGGTCCAACAAGAGCACATGAAATAGAGTATGAATTTTAAAAGTATGTATTAAAATATGGAATGTTGCATATTCAGTTTTAAACCCATGTGTCACCTATATTTGGACTTCCCTTGGCATTTCTTCTCTTGACTCAGTTAAACTTCTCCTCACTCTTTGGTTTTTACTTTTTAACAAAGCACTTTCTTATGGATGCCATTTCTGAGCTTCCTGACTAAGACAACTCATTCTGACTATCCACACATGCTGAAATTCTCACCAAGAATATTTGTTCACAATTGCAATTTTATGTTTTTATCAATATGTATTAATATATGTTTTTTGTGTTAGTTACCTAGGGCTGCCAATGGCTTTGAAACCGAGCAGGACCCTGTGGGGCACCTGCACATGGAAGCTTTTGGAATAGTTGCTAATTAAGGAAGGGAGGGGATACAGAGACAAGAGAGTAGCAAGAAAGTACTGCAGTCTTGGGCTGGTCCTGTTTCAGCTTCAAGGGATACACATACAATATCTTTAAGATCTTCTGCAAAACTAAAAGCCCAACAAGTGGAAGACGGGACTACTTTATGAAGCATTCTTCAGAGATGAAGGAGATTGCCTGAGGCTAGATTAAAAGATGCATGCCTTGCACAAATCCTGTCAGCAACCTGCCCTTGAAAACTTACCATACTCCCCTGCATAGGAAACAGTTTCAAGGACAAGAGGCTTTTGTGTCTCCCTTAGCCTGGTAAAGCAATAAAGCTATTCTTTTCTCAGTCAGTCAGTTCAGTTGCTCAGTTGTGTCCGAATCTTTGTGACCCCATGGACTGCAGCATGCCATCCTTCCCTGTCCATCACAGACTCCTGGAGCTAGCTCAAACTCATGTCCATCGAGTTGGTGATGCCACTTCACCCAAAACTCTGTCTCTGAGATTCCATTCAGCACTGGCGCACAGAAGCTAAGCTGTTGATACCAGCTTCAAAAAGCCAAAATTCATTCTCATAGTTCAGGAGGCTGGAAGTCCAAAAATCTAGGGGGATTCTATAGGAGAATTTTTCTTAATCAGTTCAGTATGCTACAACAATACCATAGTCTGACTGGATCAAAAAACAAACATTTCTTTATCACAATTCTGTAAGCTGGGAAGCCCCAAATACCAGCAAATCCATTTCTGATGAGCACCCTCTTCCTGGTTTGCAGATGACTTCTTTCTCGTGGCATCCTCATATGACAGAGAGCTCTGGTCTCTTTTTCTTCTCATAAAGACACTAATCCCATCATTTGGGTCATACTCTGTTGAGCTCATCCAGTTACCTCTTCTAATACTATCTCACTGAGGATTATAACATTTTACCCTGATCCCCCAAATTTATATCCTCAGATGCAAAATGGATTCATTTCATCTCAATAGCACCCAGTCTTAACTCATTCCAGCATTAACTCTAAAGTCTAAAGCCCAAATTCTTATCTAAATATTATCTAAATCATATATGGGTAAGACAAAATTTCTCACCAGCTGTTAACTTGTGAAACCAAAAAATTTGTGTGTTTCCAAAACACAATGGTGGTACAATCATAGGGTAGACATTCACATTCCAAAAGGAAGAATTCAGAGAGAAGGAGAGAGTAAAGAGATCCAAGCAAGCCTAAAACCCAGTACGTTAAACCGCATTAGATTTTAAGTCTCAAGAAGCCAAGACTCTTTGGCTTGACGCTCTGCCCTCCAGGCCCGCTGGGGTGGTAACGTCACCCCTCCTGCTTCACTGGCCACTGTCCATTCTGCTTCTCTCTGCCAGGCCACGCTTATGCTGCAGCTGCCACGGTGTGGTCACACCCCCCACAGCTTCTTTTGCAGGACATCTTCCCTGCTGAAATCTAGGCAGTGGCTTTGAAGATTTCTGAAACACTTTCATGGACATTTTACTCTTTTCTTGATGAATGCCACAGACTTCCAGCTGACCATTCATGTGAAATCTAAGTCCGACAATCTTCCATTATGCTATCCCATCTCCTTCCTCTTCTGTTCAAACTGGCAGTTTTCTTGCTGGAATACCTGATTAAGTCTATAGGTCACAGTCATGCTAATCTCCTTATTAGGTATTTGCTTCTTATCAAATATTTGTTTTGTATTCTCTTTAGAGCATTCTTTTTCATTTTTTGCAATATATACAGACTGAGAATTCTCCAAAGTTTTAAGTTCTAATTCTTTTTGCTTAACTTTTTTTTTCCAATTCATTTGTCTCTTTTTGCATTTTTACTATACACAGTCAGAAGGAACCAAGCCACTCCTTCAATATTTTGCTTAGAAATTTCCTCAGGTAAGTAACCACAATTACCACTTCAAGTTCTACCTCCCCAAAAAACTAGAACACAAACAATTCAGTCAAGTTCTTTGCCACTTGATAACATGAAATACTTTTCCTCCAGTTTCCAAATAACATGTTGCTACCCCCAAACTGGGCTTGCCCTTTGTTGGATGTAGACCCCCTAAGACACAACCAACCCAAAGAGCTGGAAAAGAGTATTACTTGGGGCAAGTAAGGAAAACATCAGAGATTTTTCCCAGGGCAGTGTCTCTTCAGCAGCAAAACTGGAAAAGTTGTAAGCTAAGGGTACATGCATATTCACAAACGGGCTTGCTTAGCCCAAGCTTTAGCTTGTTGACGTCAAGAGGGTCAGAAAATATCGTCATCACCCCGTAGGTTCCAATTGATCTGATGACTGAATATTTCAGGCTAATCTTTACTAATCTGGTGGAACAACTCTTTAGGTAGTTAGGTATTTTCAAGGACTGATTTCATGATCTCAGTTTTTGCATCTCTTCATATCTAGAAAACCACTAAATCCTTTCATGATGACATCAGCTCCCCCTCTTGTAAAGTAAGCACTGGATTTCATTGAATTCTCCCTTTACCAAGATTTTATATACTGACCTTCCCCCACTATCTCTCTGGAGCAGTCTCTCAGACCTATCTGAGGCGCTGTCTCCTGGGTTGGAGTCCTCAATTTTTTCCCAAATAAAACAACTTGCAATTCTCAAGTTGTGCATCTTTTTTGTCAATATTTTCTTTGCTATAACACTTATTTGTTTCTGCATTTTTTTTGTTGTTGTTCCCCTAAGATCATTAGTTACTGAGACCTGTTCAAGGGCAAGAACTGTGGCCAGGCTTAGAACACAAACTGCCTTAGACCAAAAAAGCCATGCCTGGTTCTCTTTCTCTGGGGACGTTCTACCTTATTTGGTTCAATGTTAATTTCTGCCTCAGATCTTGTCACAATGATCATTATTGAGAATATTTCTATATAGCTTTTCTCTATTCATGATTATTTTTTATCTTCTCAGAGAAGATCAAGGCTTTCTCTCCAGTTCTTTTCTTTTTGAATTTCCATTAGATCACCTTTAAAGTTACCTTCACAGCAACGGTTAGTATGTACCTTAAAACTCTCACATCCTCTACACATTACTCAGTTTCAAAGCTGTTTCCACATTTTTAGATATTTGATACACAGCACCCTATTCTCATACCAATATCTATTTTAATCAGTTTGGACTATTTTAACAGAAACTGGGTATATTAACCATAAACAGAGTTCATTAAACTTTTACTTCTCACAATTCTGAACACTGGGAAGTTCAAATTCAAGGGGCCAGTAAATTCTTTATCTTGTGATACACCATAATCATAAAATTATTTTTTAGGATAAACAAGGAAATACATGAAATCTACCTTCTCTGCCTCATTTCATAAAAAAGCTTCTTAAATGTGAATGAGTTAAGCCAAGTATTTTGATATGAGTGAAAATCCTTTCTGAGCTTTTTAATATTAGATTGATCTTCAGATCACACATTCAAAAAAAAATCTTTAGCCAAGGCATTCATAGGAATAATTTCTGCATATTCCTATAATGCAACTGAAATAACGTATCAACTATGAATTACTGGGGGGCAGAGACCTGCTGCCAAAGGCACAGGGAGCCTTTCTGGAGTGATCAAAACATTTGGATTGTGACTGTGGAATGATTACATACCTGCATATACTTCTTAAAGGCTTATCAAATTGTACATTTAAAACTAGTAAATTTTATTTCATAAATTATACATTAATAAGCCAATTATTTAAGGGCTTTGTTCTTCTATGTTGTTGATGAGTCAAGGGCATATTAATTTGTTTAATCTCTGAACTTGTATAATAGCACTAGAGCTGGTCAGATAACTTATACTTGCTCTATAGTTATGGCTGTTCTTGATGAAAGTAAGAAGTCAGTCTTTCAATAACACCTGCCATTTGCTGAGTAAGTATAGTGCCAACACACTAAAGTGATGAGCACCATCTGTGCAATACACCATCAGTAAGAAACAATACATCTGGGCTCCAATAATTATCTAATTTTTTGACAGCGTTCTTATGATGAAAGTCTAATCCTAAAAAAAAAAAAAAAAAAAAAATCTTTGGACAGTAATTTATGGCCTTAGTCTGAAATATCTTTTTAAAGAAACTGGTATTTCTTAAAATTACTCATCATATTGAAATGTCTCTATAAAATTTTTAATTATTTCTTATTTTACAAAAAACTGATAGTGTCTTAACTTATTGGGGAGGACAAGAGAAATAATAAGTGTAAAAAAGTGGTGGTTTATAATTTATATAATTTTTTTCTTATATCACTCAGTTATCTTACTAACCTAGGGGATATTAAACACCTGGAATTATCAGGATCTCTAGAGAGATAACATAAGAAACTGTACCTAACAAGCTCCAATTATTTTTAAATAAACTAATATAATAGGATATCAGCCATTGCATCATTGATGGTTATCTGAAAATCCGCTTGAAATATGCTAAGTTTTTCTTATAAACTAAATATTTGTTTCCTCCTAAAGTTTACATGGGCTTCCCTGGTGGCCCAGATGGTAAAGAATCCACCTGCAGTGCAGACCTGGGTTCAATCCCTGGGTTGGGAAGATCCTCTGGAGAAGAGAATGGCTACCCACTTCAGCATTCTTGCCTGGAGAAACCCATGGACCGAGGAATCTGGTGGGCTACAATCCATGGGGTCTCAAAGAGTAGGAAATGACTAAGCGACTAAGTATACATAATTCATATACTAAAATCCCAACAAACAATGTAATGGTGTTAGGAGGTAAGGTGAGACCTTTGGGAGGTAATAGGGCAAGAGGATGGAGCTTTCATGATTGGGATTGGTGCTCTAATGAGAAAGGAAAATTATGGCCTCTCCTTTTCATGGGAGAATACAATGAGAAGACAGCCCTCTGAAACTCATAGAGTTCCCTCAGCAGATATTAGATCTGCTCCCTATTTGATCTTGGACTTGTTAGTCTCCAGAACTGTGAGAAATAATTTTGTGTTGTTTAAGCCATTCAGTCTATGATTTGCTGGTATAACAGCCCCAAATGACTAAGAGAGTTACACAAAGAACTTCCCCTTCACTGGAAAATTACAAGGATAAGTAAATGTAGGCCTTAAATCTTGGTGCTACTTTATATTTATGGTGCTTTGGCAATTTTCATAAATATTCTATTTTTATGTCAAAAGCATGGGTGTGTCCAACTGACTTTTGAAGATTAATTTAAAAGAAAACAAGTTTATTTTGATTCATAAACTCTTCTTCAATGCGATCTACAATACAAGTTTATTTCTTGCCTGTAACTATTTGGTTCAATGACTAAATTCTATTTAAAGTGAGTCTGTGACTACTGATAACTCAAAAGACATCTTGGGAAGTCTGAAACAATGTTCTGTGGATAGTCTATTCTAGTGAGACTGATCTTATAAAATGATTTCCGGGATACAAACCAATTCTTTTCAGAGAGTTCATTAGATTTGAACACAGGTAGATGATTCTGGATTAAAAACTTGTGTTGCATGTTATTGCATCACTTCTAGTTTGTCAAATGTTTTAATAAACAATTATTCAAAGAGAGGCAGTACAAATAACAGACTCCAGTGATAGCTGCAATTTAATATTTACTATTATTATGATTATCATAGTCCCTGAATATGAGAATAGAACCTCAGTGTTGGTTGTCAGAAATTCTATGCAAATTTGTAGAGGGGAACTAAATATGCTGTTTTAAATGGGTCTCATATTGAATAGCTTATTGAAAGCTAAATAAATTTTGAGAAAAAACAGCAATGTAGTCTTATTGGATAATGCATTTTCTTGAGCTAATCAAAGTCAAGTTCTTTTGGTCCTGAATTCTATTGAAAGTTCTGTTAATTACAGAGCAGTGCATTGTGTAACACAGAAAAATCCTGATGCGTGCTAGTGGAGACACAGTTCTGGAATGTAGAGCTTTGAACTTAACTACTTTCAAATTATAGAGAAATGGGTTTTGGTTACCTCTGTTGATGAGATTTTACTGTAAAACATAGAGAAGTTAAAAAAACAGAAGAGACTTAGCAGCCCAAGAAGTATAACATCTCTCACAGATATTCATATTAACTGGGAATTCTAGTGACTCAGTGGCAATACCTACAAGCCTATCATGCATCCATCCATTCATGTACCATTCTCACTCTACTGACATGACTTTGTCTATAAATCCCCTTGTCTCTGACTCTTCTTTCTCTGCCTTTCCTTCTCCGTCCTTTTCAGTAGCTTCAACTTCTCTACTACCAAAATGTATTTCTCTATGACCTAGGAGGTCACAGGACACTTTCACAGAAGACATCAGCAAAACTTCACAAATAAAAGTATCCTTAGTCTGCTTGTGCTAAGTTGTGGCAGTCTTGTCCAACTCTTTGCAACTCCATGCACTGTAGCCCACCAAGTTCCTCTGTCCATGGGATTCTCCACGCAAGAATATGGGAATGGGTTTCCATTCCAGGAGATCTTTCCTCTACAGGAGATCCTCCCAACCCAGGGATCAAACCTGTGTCTCTTACATCTTGTGTATTGGCAGACAGGTTCTTTACCACTAGCAACACTAGTCTATTTGGGCTGCTATAAAAATGTCACAGACTATGAGGTGGCTTATAAACAGAAACTAATTTCTCACATTTCTGGAGGCTGGGAAGTCCAAGATCAAGGCATTAGCATAGTTGTCTGTGCTGAGAGCCTTCTTCCTGTGTCAGCTGGTGCCTTCTTCCTGGGTCCTCTGTGTGGGAGGGGCCTACTGAGTTTCCTCGGGTCTCTTCCATAGGGCACTCATGCCCTTTATAAGGGCTCCACTCTCATGATCTAAGCATCTCCCAAATATTACACCTTCCAACATCATCATTTGGGGGGTTAGGTTTTCAACATATGTCTTTGGGGGAATATAAACATTTAAATCATAACAACAATTATTCCCAATACATAGCATTTGTAGGTGACTGACAGATTGGGAGAGAAATATTTTCAATAAGCAAAAATATTACTGAATAATATTTAAAATGCAAGGTCTTCCTGTAAATCAACAATAGCAAAAATGACAGAAAAGCCATTATAGAAAGAAAAATAGGATATAAAAGCCAGAATTTTTAGAAGGAGAAATGCAAATGACTAGCTTTACTAGTAATTAGAGGCTTCCCTGGTGGCTCAGAGTTAAGAATCTGCCTACAGTGTGGGTCGAGAAGTTCCCTTAGAGAAGGGAATGGCAACCCATTCAAGTATTCTCGCCTGGAAAATTTCATGGACAGAAGATCCTGGTGGACTGCAGCCCATGAGATCACAGAGTCAGACACAACTGAGTTACTAACACTTTCACTAGCAATAAGAGAAAGTAAAACTAAAGCAACCAGATGGGACTCCTCACTCATTAGATTGACAAAAAGGTATCTAAAAAAAAAAAAAAAAACAACAAAAAAACAAACTTGATAATACCAATTATAAGGACATGGGATAATAGAAATTCCCATGCACTGCTGGCAAGTATACAATAATAGAGTGAAGGCATTATATAATGAAACCTCACAGTATTTAAAGAAATTGACTGTATGTGAATCCCATCATTCACCAAGTCTACTCCTGGCTTTGGATACCAGAGGAAATTTTAACCAGGTCTACAAGGAGTTCATATGGGGCTACCTATCACTGTGACATTTCAGTAGTTGAGATTTAAAGCCATCTAGGTATCTATCCATAGGCATGTGGATGAATGAAATTTGGAAGACGCATAATTTTGAGTAGATGTAGGGAGAACTATTCAAAACATTTAAATATATACCAAAGCTGATTAAAAAATTTTCTCTTCATTATATCCCCCCAATTGGACCTTAACATATTCCTTGGCCCTTAAAATATTATTTACTTTCATAGAGTACAAGTGTATTGATATAAAAAATTTTAAAACAATTTTTTAATTCTATTTCAATGGTGCAAATGCTTCCTAATATTCTGAGCTTCAAATCCAGATTCATTAAAAATCACAAATGTGCAACACGTACCATTACTATGGAATTACTTTTGTTTAGTCTAAAAATTTTTTCATAGGCATTCAACTCATTTTCAAGTCATCACGGCTGTATATTGTCTCCTTGCTTATTTAAATTATATTCAGAGTACCTCACATGAAATGCCAGGCTTGGTGAAGCACAAGCTGAAATCAAGATTGCCAGGAGAAGTATCAATAACCTCAAATACACAGATGACATCACTCTTATAGCAGAAAGCAAAGAAGAACTACGAACCTCTTGATGAAAGTGAAAGAAGAGAGTGAAAATGCTGGCTTAAAACTCAATCTTCAAAAAACTAAGATCATGGCATCTGGCCCCATCACTTCATGGCAAACAGGTGGGGAAACAATGGAAAGATTAAAAATAAAATAAATAAAATCTGTTATTTCCTTGGGTTTCAAAATCACTGCAGATGGTGACTACAGCCATGAAATTAAAAAATGCTTACTCCTTGAAAGGAAAGCTATGACCAACCTAGGCAGCCTATTAAAATGCAGAGACACCACTTTGCTAACAAAGGTCTGTCTAGACAAAGCTATGGTTTTTCCAGTAGTCATGTAGGGATGTGAGAGTTACATCATAAAGAAGGCTGAGTGCCAAAGAATTGATGCTTTTGAACTGTGGTGTTGGAGAAGACTCTTGAGAGTCCCTTGGACTGCCAGATCAAGTCAGTCAGTCCTAAAGGAAATCAATCCTGAATATTCACTGGAAGGACTGATGTTGAAGCTCCAGTACTTTGGCCACCTGATGTAAAGACCTAACTCATTGGAAAAGACCCTGATGCTGGGAAAAATTGCAGACAGGAAGAGAAGAGGACAGCAGATGTCGAGATAGCTGAATGGCATCACTGACTCAATGGACATGAGTTTGAGCAGGTTCAGGGAGATGGTGAAGGACAGGGAAGCCTGGCATGTTGCAGTCTATGGGGTGAAAAGAGTTGGACATGACTAAGTGAGTGAACAACAACTCATTTTGATGACTAATCTGCTGTATCAAATACACACTTAGAAAGAGCACATATTCATCCATTTCAGTCCTATTTTTCTAAGAAAAAGGTGGATTTTAGTATTGCAATAATTTACCTGAAATACAAAATATTGTAAGTGGCTTTTCTCAGATGCATTGTAGGCTCAATAATCATGAGTCTGTATATAGCTGTGAAATGTAAAGTGGCCGATTTCACATTTGCACAGTTCCACTGTAAAGAAGCATTTGCCCACATTTGTTTAACAGTTCATGCTTCAGTCACATTATTCAGAGGAAGTTATTCAATATACAGAAAGCAATATATCATAGATTAATTCAAAGTAGCTCTAGTATGGCAAAATTGTGAAGTAGAAAATAATAGGTCTCTTCTTTCAAGATTTGTCTTCCTTTCTCACATTCTGATGCCTCTAACACCATTAGATTCATTGCCTTGTCTATTCTCTTTACTTGGAAACTTTGACACACCCCACTTTAAAAAAAAAAAGCTAATTTTAAGTCTCACTAGGACATGGGAAAAGGTAGTGTGGAAAGACTTAAAACTCATAGAGCAGTTTATTGCTACCGAATTAGGTACATTTCCTAAGGCATAGGACTAGATGTAGGTTATGGGAGGAATTCAAGACATGGCAGTGGATGGATCTGGTTAGTCTGATAACAGCAGCAGATAGTCACTGAGTAGATGATTACCCTCTGAAAAG
This sequence comes from Capra hircus, assembly GCF_001704415.2. Taxonomy (NCBI): domain Eukaryota; kingdom Metazoa; phylum Chordata; class Mammalia; order Artiodactyla; family Bovidae; genus Capra; species Capra hircus. The sequence continues at coordinate 62,954,321 of NC_030813.1, read as the reverse complement.
TCCAGCAAAGAATGGTATGTCCCATGAGTTGAAGGACCTTGGATTAACAAATCTATGAATTGTTAAACTGGGAGTAAGCCAATCTTATGGCAGAAAGCGAAGAGAAACTAAAGAACATCTTGATGAAAGTGAAAGAGGAGAGTGAAAGAGTTGGCTTAAAACTCAACACACAGAAAGCTAAGCACATGGCATCCGGTCCCATCACTTCATGGCAAATAGATGGGAAACAATGGAAACCATGACAGACTTCATTTTCTTGGGCTCTAAAATCACTGCAGATGGTGACTGCAGCCATGAGATTAAAAGATGCTTGATCCTTGGAAGAAAAGCTATGACCAACCTAGACAGCATATTAAAAAGCAGAGACATTACTTTGCCAGCAAAGGTTCGGTTCAGTTCAGTTCAGTCGCTCAGTCGTGGCCAACTCTTTGTGACCCCATGAATCGCTTATAGTCAAAGCTATGCTTTTTTTTTCCAGTAGTCATGTATGGATGTGAGAGTTGGACCATGCCAAAGAATTGATGCTTTTGAACTGTGGTGTTGGAGAAGACTCTTGAGAGTTCCTTGCAGTGCAAGGGGATCAAATCAGTCAATCCTAAAAGAAATCAGTCCTGAATATTCATTGGAAGAATTGATGCTGAAGTTGAAATTCCAATACTTTGGCCACCTGATATGAAGAAGTGACTCATTGGAAGAGGCCCTGATGCTGGGAAAGATTGAAGGCAGGAGGAGAAGGGGATAACAAAGGATGAGATGGTTGGATGACACCACAGACTCGATGGACATGAGTTTGAATAAGATCCAGGAGTTGGTGATGGACAGGGAGGCCTGGTGTGCTGCAGTCCATGGGGTCACAAAGAATAGGACATGACTGAGCAACTGAACTGAACTGTAGGCCATGTACAGAGGCCCAGGTCAACAAGCTAGCATTCAACTTTCAAAAGTTCTGAGAAACAGAGTCTTTCACCATACAGTGAAAGATGAGTGAAGCATTCTAGTCCAGTGAAACAGAGGAGTCAAGGAAACATAGCAATCTTAGAATAGAACTGGACCCTTCAAGACAGGATGACATTTTATTGGGCATATATTTCAGACAAAAATTCAGAAATCTCAGAACTGAATACCATCACTGAAAGCCAACTTTTTAATCAGGTCAACATAAAATGTAAGAGGTCTAGACTATAAACTCTTGCTATGGAATACATTTTATCACTGAATGTATAAACTCACGGTACAAAAATGAGAGAGACAAATGCCACCAAGTCCGCTCAAGTGCTTGGTATTAGTAATTATGAGTGAGTCAGAAGGAGGACTGATGTGTGAGATTAACTGTATGGTAAGGCACTTGAAGTATTGATTGAAGTTTTCCTTTCCATACTTAACCAAGGGCATGCTTATTTCCAAAGTGCTGATTATCTTGAATTTACTGTTTGGGGTCAAGGAGGCCAGTTATGTGGGCTGCCAATCAGTCAGAGCTTCAAAAGCAATAAGTGATAAGATGTTACAGGAAAATGACTTCCCGATATATTTGCATTTTAATAAGAGAAATATTCAGTACTCCAGGAAATTAATCTTTAAATTTAGATCAGGAAATGATAAAGATATTTATAGGCAGAAACTCAATATACATATAACATAGATAACCATTTTATTCTCCTAAGTGTAAAGTTAAGTTCCTCATGTATCTTAATATATGAAGAAAAACAAACAGAATTGGAACTTTCCCTTATATTCAGCCTTTTAATAACAAGCACACAGAAAATTTAATACCAGATCTTCATTCTGATTTGAACTAGAATCTAGCAAAAATACCATGTCTCCATTGGCTTTCTGACATCTGTCATATTTCACCTAAGGGGTTTCCTCAATTTTGTACTCATAAATTTTAATAATATTCCTATATTATCCTGTTTTAAGATTACATGTTTAGCTAGTAACCTTGGAGAGAAAATTATCTTCTTGAGTATAAAACTTTATAATTTTTCTCTTCTTTCTTAATAAGTGCTTTGCTAATATTGGCTTCTCCAAAGGAAACAAACTGATATATGGGGTTTGCCAATTTCTGCAGTATAAATATTCCCATCACTTCACATTTTGAGTGACCACCCTAGCTTCAGCTGAACATAGCATTAGGCAGGTTGGTTTTGGAGAGCCCAGATATCTGGCTCGAGCACTCCACTCTTTATTGAAATAAAACATATTGAGTCCTTATCATGTGCTAAATATCATGCTTTGTACATATAAGTTGTTCAACAAGTATCCATACTGCATTTATACTCAGCATGATTCAGCTTAATAATAAATTTAAATCCCAAGAAAAAATTCGCTTCAGAAAAAATATCAGAGTAAGCAAAATTTGAAGAAAAGAATCAGAGTCAGTAGAGTATTGTAGCTACATACAAAATCTCCAGACTTCAACTACCCGAATTTTAATATTAGTTCAAATATTTAAGAGTTATATGATCTTGGTCAAAGGATTTGTAATGAGGATAATTGCAGCTTCTCTGTGTAGACTAAATGTGTTTATACATTTGAACTACCTAGCATAGTACCTAACATGTTGTAAGTGATCCATATTTGTTAACTAGTTTATTTTATTTTAATATAATTTGAAGAACATCTAGGAATCATAGTAGAAATTCCCTGATCTAATTATTAGAAGGTTGGAATCACTGGTTAAGCAGGAATGAGGATTTCAAGGGCAATTCCTTTCTAAGTGGTGGAGAAATACATATTTTAGAAAAGTATTTAATGAGAATCATGAGAAAGTCAAAGTGTTAGTCATTCAGTCGTATCTGGTTTTTTGTAACCCCCGAGGACGGTAGCCCACCAGGCTCCTCCGTCCATGGAATTCTCCAGGCAAGAATATCAGAGTGGGTTGCCATTTCCTACTCCAGGAGATCTTCTGAGCAGGGATCAATCCTGAGTCTCCTGCAGGTGGATTCTTTACTGTCTGAGCCACCAGGGAAGCCCTGAATTATGAGAAGCTTTATTTAAAGTAGAATGTAGATTTTACTTTTAAAGATAAAAATAATGGAAATCTTTACAAGAAGAAGAGTTTCTCTCTTTCATATCTAGTAGCCTGAGTTTATGCAATCCAAGACTGATATAATGGGGTCCCAAGTACATTATATTTTCTGCCATTCTTAAAATATTGTCCTTGTGGGAGCACTCTTTCTGCCCTCTTCTGATGTCTATGTCAGAAGCCTTCTCTATCTCTTTTATACTTTAATAAACCTTTATTACACAAAAGTTCTGAGCAATCAAGCCTCCTTTCTGGCCCCAATTGAATTATTCTCCTCCAGGGGCCAAGAATCCTGGCGTCTTTCATGGTTCAGCAACAACCTTTCAGACTTGATAAAAAAATATTCTTGCATAGGTGTTCAATACACAAGGATCTATCAATTAAATAAAATCCTTATTTTCAAAGTTCTAAAACTAATTTTAAAAAATCTGTCTTTTTCTACATGGTCTAAGGTGGCTCATTACCAAGATCAAACTAAAGAAGCTTTAAGAAGGCAAGTAAAAAGCAAAAACTTGGCAGGATAAAGAAGGTGTATAAATTAGCTCCACTCACATCTCATTGGTGAGAATATATTTATATGGACAATTCTAGGGTCACTCATTGGAAAAGACCCTGTTGCTGGGAAAGTTTGAGGACAGGAGGAGAAGGTGGCAACAGAAGATGAGATGGTTGGATGGCATCACCAACTCAATGGACATGAATTTGAGCAAACTCTGGGAGATAGTGAAGGACAGGGAAGCCTGGCATGCTGCAGTTCATGGGGTTACAAAGAGTTAGACACGACTGAGTGAATGAACAACAACAAGGACACAAAATAGTCTAGACAAATGGGTGTTAATCTAGGACAGTCACATATTCAGCTACAATGCAAAACTTCTATTACTACGAAAAGAAGAAGAGATATGAGCAGTAGACATCTTTGTCATGTGTGCTAATAATCAGTGATGCCTTCCTTTTGCTTGTGGGAAAGTGGGTCAGGTCCATGAAATATGAGAGTGTTTGATCCTTTAGAAGATTATCCAGATGGGCAGGAATAGCCTAATTCTTTTTGCTTTTCTTTCCACATGACCTTAAGAACGATGGTGATCCCTAATTATACTATTGTAGATAATGTAATCATTTTGCCTTTGTTATTATTCTAACTTTAAATGCAATTTATACATCCTGGGTTGATAATGTTGCTAATTCTATTCAGCTCTCAATCCTTAGAAAGTAATGAACTTTATCATAGGCATAATCTAGCTGGTTCAACCACATTAGCTATTAGCAGATGTTCTTTTCACCTGAAAAATTGACAGCTCTTCTTGACTCTCTTCATCTTGTTTTTTTGTTTGATTTTTTTTTAGAAATGCCTATAGATCACTATCTCAGAGGAGACATCACAAATAGAGAAACAAGATTTACAGAAATGCATGAGTAAAATACATATATTTTTCAGTTATGATATGAGAGGAACATTTTTCAGGTTTCAGAATAATTGGTCAAGGGGAAAGGTTTCATAGTACCCAAATATAAGACGTTTAACACACTAGCAGCTTGCCCCAGAACCAGTGTCATAATTTGAAGATTGTTTTGAAAGAAGAGAAGAAGAAAACTAAATCTTAACTGATAATTTATTTCTCCTTTATTTTGCTTTATCCTTTAAGTTTCTTAAACTTGTTTTTTAACCTAAGCTCTGTCAAAGAATATTTTTAAGAATAACTAATTCCTATTATTAATAAGTAATATTCTTAAATGTGGGGACGTGTTTACAAGTAACTGATTATTTCAGAGGCAAGCTGTTAGCCATGTGGATTGTATAATGAATAAAAAATAGCAGTTTTTACATTAAAAAACAGATAACTTTATTTTTATTTGCAATTCTACAGAATTTCTTACTAATTTTCATAAGCTCTAAGGATAATGATCTAATACCTATTTTGAGACTGGAGCTAAACTGAATACAGAGGATGACCTAAATCAGAATGCACCTCCCACTCCCAGTCCTTTTGTATGTCATGAACAAAGTTTGAACAGATGAAAAACAAATAAACAAAAAAAGCATGTGCTTTAGAATCAGAGATCTGGAGTTTGACTCTTTTTTTTTCTTTTTTTTTGATTTATTTATTTATTTATTTATTTTTGATGCTTTTGTTTTGTTTTGTTTTGTTTTTTTCTTACATGCGTTGAGCCTACTGTTCGTAGCTACGTAAACTTGGACCGTGGGCTTGTCTCTCTGTGTCCTCTTCTTAGCTTTAACCACCATCTATATCCCCGCTGATTCCTTCAGACAAACTCATCCTGGAGGCTGATTTCTGTTTGAGTTCGGTCAGTGGTAGGAAGCTTCAGAAGAATCAGGTCATGCTCTCTGGGGCCTGAAACTTTGAGTACCTGACAGTGAACACAAACACAAAATTAGGTAAGAAAGTGAATATGTACTTAGATTGAGGAAGGGAATCATAACAAATTATATATTTTAAGAATGCCTAGTTTACATTAGAAATGTTCCAATATCATAGATATCACAAAATCCAGGAGAAAAGCCTAATTTAGTTAACTATCTCTTCAGTGTTTTTGCCTTATTATTTCCTGCATGCTTTTCTAATAAAAACATTCACTGTAGAAAGACTAGAAAGAGAATTATTTATTCTTATACAGTAAATAAAATTTGATTTTGCCTTTTACTACATACAAAGTTTAAAAAAGGTTATTTTAACCTGACATTCTTTTCACTGATACTGTGTAAATATTTAAAATTGTTGTCAGATATGAAAAAAAATCAGAGTTCTTGTTTCATGTGTTAAGTATAAGATTTGGAACAGTTTTCTAAAACTAGATTTCAGTATTTTAAGTTTGATGCTCCTTTTAAATGTTGGTTCTTCTTTATCTCTATACTTCCTGCCCCAGATGTCTTAGACACATTCCTGTGTAATACAGCCTCTGATCTTGCACCTCCTGGTTTAGAAGACTGGTGAACTGACACAGAGGTAGCAGGGGGGATTTCTGGAAGCCATTTCTACAGTTGCAACACTATAAATGACTTAATTATGTTCAAAAGGGATTATGAGCTATAAAAATATACTCCATGAAAAAACTCTGAAAGTATCTCTAACTCTATTTCCACTTAACCAAGTCCCCAAAATATCAGTGACCTCTCTAAAACACCAATCAGTAGGTAAAGGAAAATTGGAGAGGTAATTCATAAAGAATTCATATAGAATTGGAAAGGAAATTCATAAAGAATTCTTTATGAGTAGCGATTTTTTTAAATTACTTTTTCAAATTTTACCAAAAATGATTTCTAAATACATTGACTCCCTCCCAAAGCCATGGAAGAGACTTTTGCCATAGAGAGATCTGAGACAGAGCTTGATAAATAGTTTGAGCACCTGTGTCTCCAGGCAAGAGACGTGTATGTGGGAGAGGAAATGGTTTGGCACATTTCTTTATTGATTCCTCTCTGCTCTGAGGGATGGCTTCCAGTGCTCCCTGTATCCTTCACTCATATCACTCTTGTTGGATGGCCCCTCTTTTTACATCTCCAGTTTTCTCTGGAGAGAGAGGTTGGGTACTTATTACTCAGGCTACAGGTTGGTAGTGGCTGTGGTCCTCCACCTCATGACCCAGGTCCAGTAGGGCAGCTTGTTGGTATAGCTGTCACTCCAGTAACTGCTTTATTCCATTGCCCATTCAGATCTACATGTGATGATGACTTTCTACCTTTGCCAGCATCTGGGTACTTCAATATCCATTTTTGATTCTGCTCACCAGTCTGTAAGGAGTCCCCTTGTTAAGATGCCTGAAATCATTTGAGTTATGTTCCGCTTCCAGTCATCTTGACCAAGACAGAGACAGACAAGGGATTAAAATCTTCTTAAGCATTAGTTGCTTAATTTGTAAAATGGAGAAAATAAAGTCTGTTTCATAGATGTATTATGATAACAATGTAAAACAATACAGACAAAGAACTTTTTCAGGAAAAATGAAATTAACTTATTCAAGCACACAGAGACAGAGAACCACAATCATCCAGTATGACCTAATGTCAACTATACAGTATTTCCTGTACTATTTTAGAAGAATATACTATTATGCTGAAAACAAGATTGCCAGGAGAAATATCAATAAGCTCAGATATACAGATGATATCACTCTCATTGCAGAAAGTGAAGAGGAACTAAAGAGCCTCTTGATGAATGTGAAAGAGGAGAGTTAAAAAGCTGCCTTAAAACTCAACATTCAAAAAATGAAGATTATGGCATCCAGTCCCATCACTTCATGGCCAATAGATGGGAAAACAATGGAAACAGTGACAGACTTTATTTCTTGTGCTCCAAAGTCACTGCAGATGGTGACTGCAGCCAAGAAAGTAGACATGTGCTCCTTGGAAGAGAAGCTATGACCAAACTAGACAGCATATTAAAAAGGAGAGACATCACTTTGCCAACAAAGGTCTGTCTAGTCAACGCTATGGTTTTTCCAGTAGTCATGTATGGATGTGAGAGTTGGACCACAAAAAAAGCTGAACACCAAAGAATTAATGTTTTTGAACTGTGGTGTTGGAGAAGACTCTTGAGAATCCCTTGAACTGCAGGGAGATGAAATCAGTCAATTCCAAAGAAAATCAATCCAGAATATTCATTGGATGGACCAATGCTGAAGCTGAGGCTCCAATACTTTGGCCACCTGATGCAAAGAACTGACTCCTGAGAAAAGACTCCAATGCTGGGAAAGGTTGAAGGCAGGAGAAGAGTTCAACAGAGGATGAGATGGTTGGATGGAATCACTGACTCGATTGACATGAGTTTGAGCAAGCCCCAGGAGTTTGGTGGTGAACAGGGAAGCCTGGTGTGCCACAGTCCATGGGGTTGCAAAGAGCTGGACATGATAAGTGAATAAACTGAATTATGATGGTATTATTACAATGATACTTCAATAGGATAAAGCATTCATGAATTATTGGAAAAAAAATTAAACCAAGATCATGAAAAGTAGAAGCCCGATTTTTTTATTATTAGATTCAATACATATACCATTGCTGTTGAATAGTGGCTACTTTATGCCTGACCCTTCATGACTCAAGGGACTGTAGCATGCCAGGCTCCTCTGTCCATGGAATTTCCCAGGCAATACTGGAGTCAGTTGCCATGTCCTCTTCAAGGGATCTTCTCAACCCAAGGATCAAACCCACGTCTCCTGCATTGGCAGGCACATTCTTTACCACTGAGCCACAAAAGCCCCTACATAGACCATTACATTTCAATAAATATAATTAACACAACAGAGAAGAAAATATTAAACAAACAAACAAACAAACAAACAACACAATCATACAAAAAGTGTGTGCACTAGCAATATGTATGGGCTGAACTTATCCTGTTGAATACCACTAACAAACAGCTGGCAACCCAGCACTACCCCATCACTCACACATCAGATAGCACTGTACTGCAGCATTTCATTCTGCATGGAGTATTTCACTGAGTGTATCTATAAGGATCAATTTCTGTGCACATCAGCTAACTTTCTCCCTTTCTGTGTCTTACTGTCTTTATTTATTCTATTTTTGCTCTGGATTAATTATTTTGTAGTAAAACTCTCCCAGAAAATTCTCCCAAGACCATATTTCTCCTATGGAGTTATTTACTAGAAATAGTTTATGTCTTTACCAAATGCTGGGCTTCCCTGATAGCTCAGTCGGTAAAGAATCTGCCTGCAATGCAGGAGACCCTGGGACGGTTCCTGGGTCAGGAAGATTCGCTGTAGAAGGGAAGGGCTACCACTCCAATATTCTTGGGCTTCCCTTGTGGCTCGGCTGGTAAAGAATCCTCCTGCAATGTGGGAGACCTGGGTTCGATCCCTGGGTTGGGAAGATTCCCCTGGAGAAGGGAAAGGCTACCCACTCCAGTATTATGGCCTACAGAATTCCATGGACTGTATGGTCCATGGGGTCACAAAGAGTCAGACACGACTGAACGACTTTCACTTTCAGCCAACTACTAACAGCAGAATCTGTGCCTTATCAATATACAGATCACTGGATGATAAATCAAGATGGCTTCCAATATGCACAACAGAGTCTGGTCTCAGCACAATCCCCATATTATACTACCTTATCTTTGGGCATTAGAATAAGAATTCCTAGTATATTGCTGCATGTTTGCAGAAATCACATGCCCTAAGCTTCTAACTCAGGTCTGTAATTCAGAATTGTCTGAACACTCATAATCGTCTTCCTTGTACAAAGCTAGTTCTGACTATTACTTGTGATATAATAAGAAAGAAAGACAATGTCCAGTGTGTGTATTTTTCTTCTAAACATTTTCTAGGGAAAATGGAGAACTAGGGCTCACTGGTAAGTTTTAGCCTCTTAAATATCAAGGTGTTTATTTTTGATGAAAAAGATTAGATAGAATGAAGAAAAAGGAAAGATTCTTGAAGGAAAAAGAAAAGTTTCATTTGAATGCATACAAGGAGTGTTGCCATGGGAACCCTGTTACAAGTGTGAAAAAGAACATTTGTCCTGCCTATTATTGCAAAGTCCATCATGTGCTGGTAGTGGCAGAAAACCTGCTCTGATTAGTGCAAAACTTTAATTTCCCAAAGGAATTGGGTATGGATGAATGGTTTAAATACTGTTAAGACCTCCCCTCAAAGGCTATAGTCATAATCTAAAATTTTAGTCTTGATTACACCATTACCCATTATCTTCTCTAATCAGTATCATTTTCTAAACACTTCCTATAACAGCTGTAAGGACGGGAACATGTTTGAGGACACAGAGATTTTAAAATCCTTTTATCCACTGCTATTTGTCTTAGGCTAACTAAAATTCATATATTTCATTCATATAAAATTCCTCTCTCTAGTAGAATTTATAGAGACTGGTTGAAAGTTCTGCTTTACACGACAGATGAATTTCACATCTGAAATCCACCATGAATAACAGAAAGCAGACAGAGATTTAGTCTTAAAATTCACATTAGTCAACAATTGTGAAGTGTTTTATGCTTTGGGGAAAAGCTATTAGTACCTAATCAATTTTTGTTAATAGAAATATGTTTAAATAATTGCTTAATCTTAGGTGGTAAACATAATTCTCTATTTGAATGCAGTTTAGCACAGTTGCAATAAAAACTGTGGAGACAGTTTTCTGGGTTTAATCCTTGCCCTTGCATTTATTAGCAGCATATGACCTTGGGCAAGTCATCTAACCTCTCATTGTCCCATATCCTTTATCTTTGAAGTAGACATTAAAATCAGAGTGATAGTATTATATGACTATCAAGGAGATCAAAAGTTTTGACAGGAACACTTCTCAATGTTATGTGGACACCTGGATGGAAGGAGAGATTGGGGGAGAATGAATCCAGGTATATATCTTACTGAGTCCCTTCACTGTTCACCTGAAGCTGTCATAATATTGTTCATCAGCTATACCCCAATGCATAATGAAAGGCTAAAAAATGTTTTAATGCAAGAATTAGCAAATATTTTCTGATAGCAGGTATCTGAGTCTTCATCAGTTCAGTTCAATCACTCAGTCATGTCTGACTCTTTGTGACCCCACAGACTGCAGCACACTAGGCCTCCCTGTCCATCACCAAATCCCAGAGTTTACTTAAACTCATGTCCATTGAGTGAGTGATGCCACCCAACCATCTCATCCTATGTCGTCCCCTTCTCCTCCTGCCTTCAATCTTTCCCAGCATTAGGGTCTTTTAAATGAGTCAGTTCTTCACATCAGGTGGCCAAAGTACTGGTTTCAGCTTCAACATCAGTCCATCCAATGAATATTCCGGACTGATTTCCGAGAGAATGGACTGGTTGGATCTCCTTGCAGTCCAAGGGACTCTCAAGAGTCTTCTCCAACACCACTTAATTCTTCAGCACTCAGCTTTCTTCACAGTCCAACTCTCACATCCATACTTGACCACTGGAAAAACCACAGCTTTGACCAGACAGACCATTGTTGGCAAAGTGATGTCTTTGCTTCTTAATATACTGACTACGTTGGCCATAACTTTTTTTTCCCAAGGAACAAGAGTCTTTTAATTTCATGTCTGCAGTCACCATCTGGAGTGATTATGGAGACCAAGAAAATAAAGTCTGTCACTCTTTCCATTGTTTCCCCATCTATTAGCCATGAAGTGATGGAACCAGATCTTAGTTTTCTGAATGTTGAGCTTGAAACCAACTTTACACTCTCCTCCTTCTTTTTCATCAAGAGGCTCTTTAATTCTTCTTCACTTTAAAGGTGGTGTCATCTGCATATCTGAGATTATTGATATTTCTCCCGGAAATCTTGATTCCAGCTTGTGCTTCTTCCAGCCCTGCATTTCTCATGATGTACTCTGCATATAAGTTAAATAAGCAGGGTGACAATATACAGCCTTGACATACTCCTTTTCCTATTGGGAACCAGTCTGTTGTTCCATGTCCAGTTCCAACTGTTGCTTCCTGACCTGCATTCAGATTTTTCAAGAGGCAGGTTAGGTGGTCTGGTATTCCCATCCATCTCAGAATTTTCCACAGTTTGTGGTGATCCATACAGTCAAAGGCTTTGGCATAGTCAATAAAACAGAAATAGATGTTTTTCTGGAACTCTCTTGCTTTTTTGATGATCCAGAGGATGTTGGCAATTTGATCTCTGGTTCCTCTGCCTTTTATCAAACCAGCTTGAACATCTAGAATTTCATGGTTCACGTATTGCTGAAGCCTGGCTTGGAGAATTTTGAGCATTACTTCCATGTTCAAGGTCAGGAGGAGAAACAATGAGGAGATACTCCTCATCAAGGTAAGGAGCAGCAGCTGCATTTTGCTGGAGCAGACGTGAAGAGATAACCCACGTTCAAATCTCACATCCATACTTGACCACTGGAAAAATCACAGCTTTGACCAGACAGACCATTGTTGGCAAACTGATGTCTCTGCTTCTTAATATGCTGACTACGTTGGCCATAACTTTTTTTCCCAAGGAACAAGGGTCTTTTAATTTCATGTCTGCAGTCACCATCTGCAGTGATTATGGAGACCAAGAAAATAAAGTCTGTCACTCTTTCCATTGTTTCCCCATCTATTAGCCATGAAGTGATGGAACCAGATCTTAGTTTTCAGAATGTTGAGCTTTAAACCAACTTAGAGAAACCGAAGTAAGAAGGTAGGTGTTGCAAGAAGTCATCAGAGGGCAGACACACTGAAACCATAATCAGAGAAAACTAGCCAATCTGATCACATGGACCACAGCCTTCTCTAACTCAATGAAACTGAGCCATGCTGTGTGGGGCCACCCAAGATGGGCGGGTCATGGTGGAGAGATCTGACAGAATGTAGTCCGCTGGAGAAGGGAATGGAAACCATTTCAGTATTCTTGCCTTGAGAACCCCATGAACAGTATGAAAAGGCAAAATGATAGAATACTGAAAGAGGAACTCCTCAGGTTGGTAAGTGCCCAATATGCTACTGGAGATCAGTGGAGAGATAACCCCAGAAAGAATGAAGGGATGGAGACAAAGCAAAAACAATACCCAGTTGTGGATGTGACTGGTGATGGAAGCCAGGTCTGATGCTGTAAAGAGAAGTATTACATAGGAACCTGGAATGTTAAGTCCATTAATCAAGGCAAATTGGAAGTGGTCAAACAGGAGATGGCAAGAGTGAATGTTTACATTCTAGGAATCAGCAAACTAAAATAGACTGGAATGGGTGAATTAACTCAGATGACCATTATATCTACTACTGTGGGCAGGAATCCCTTAGAAGAAATGGAGTAGCCAGCATGGTCAATGAAAGAGTCCGAAATGCAGTACTTGGAGGCAGTCTCAAAAATGACAGAATGATCTCTGTTCATTTCCAAGGCTAACCATTCAGTGTCACAGTAATCCAAGTCTATGCCCCGACTAATAACACTGAAGAAGCTGAAGTTGAATGGTTCTATGAAGACCTACAAGACCTTTTAGAACTAACACCCAAAAACGATGTCCTTTTCATTATACAGGACCGGAATGCAAAAGTAGGAAGTCAAGAAACACCTGGAGTAACAGGCAAATTTTGCCTTGGAGTACGGAATGAAGCAGGGCAAAGGCTAATAGAATTTTGCCAAGAGAACGCACTGGTCATAGCAAACACCCTCTTCCAACAACACAAGAAAAGACTCTACACATGGACATCACCAGATGGTCAACACCAAAATCAGACTGACTATATTCTTGAAGCCAAAGATGGAAAAGTCCTACACAGTCAGCATAAACAAGACTGGGAGCTGACTGTGGCTCAGATCATGAACTCCTTATTGCCACATTCAGACTTACATTGAAGAAAGTAGGGAAAACCACTAGACCATTCAGGTATGACCTAAATCAAATCCCTTATGATTATACAGTGGAAGTGAAAAGTAGATTTAACGGACTAGATCTGATAGACAGAGTGCCTGATGATCTATGGACGGAGGTTCGTGACATTGTACAGGAGACAGGGATCAAGACCATCCCCATGGAAAAGAAATGCAAAAAAGCAAAATGGCTGTCTGAGGAGGCCTTACAAACAGCTGTGAAAAGAAGAGAAGTGAAAAGCAAAGGAGAAAAGGAAAGATATAAGTATCTGAATGCAGAGTTCCAAAGAATAGCAAGGAGAGATAAGAAAGCCTTCCTCATCAATCGATGCAAAAAAGTAGAAAAAACAACAGAATGGGAAAAACTAGAGAACTCTTCATGAAAATTGGAGATACCAAGGGAACATTTCATGTAAACATGGGCTGAATAAAGGACAGAAATGGTATGGACCTAACATAAGCAGAAGATATTAAGAAGAGGTGGCAAGAATACACAGAAGAACTGTACAAAAAAGATCCTCATGACCCAGATAATCACGATGGTGTAATCACTCACCTAGACCCAGAGATAAGGAATGTGAAGTCAAGTGGGCCTTGGAAAGCATCACTAGGAACAAAGCTAGTGGAAGTGATGGAATTACAGTGGAGCTATTTCAAATCCTGAAAGATGATGCTGTAAAGTGCCGCACTCAATATGCCAGCAAGTTTGGAAAACTCAGCAGTGGCCACAGGACTGGAAAAGGTCAGTTTTCATTCCAATCCCAAAGAAAGGCAATGCCAAAGAATGCTCAAACTACCGCACAATTGCATTCATCTCACACGCTAGCAAAGTAATGCTCAAAATTCTCCAAGCCAGGCTTCAGCAATATGTGAACCATGAACTTCCTGATGTTAAAGCTGGTTTTCGAAAAGGCAGAGGAACCAGAGATCAAATTGCCAACATCTGCTGAATCATCAAAAACCAGGAGAGTTCCAGGAAAACATCCATTTCTGCTTTATTGACTATGCCAAAGCCTTTGACTGTGTGGATCACACTAAGCTGTGGAAAATTCTGAAAGAGATGGGAATACCAGACCACCTGACCTGCCTCTTGAGAAACCTGTATGCAGATCAGGAAGCAACAGTTAGAAATGGACAGGGAACAACAGACCAGTTCCAAATAGGAAAAGGAGTATTTTGGGGGGCTCAAAAATCATTGCAGATTAAAAGATGCTTACTCCTTGGAAGGAAAGTTATGACCAACCTAGACAGCATATTCAAAAGCAGAGACATTACTTTGCCAATAAAGGTCTGTCTAGTCAAGGCTATTGTTTTTCCAGTGGTCATGTATGGATGTGAGAGTTGGACTTTGATGAAAGCTGAGCTCCTAAGAATTGATTCTTTTGATGTGAGGTGTTGGAGAAGACTCTTGAGAGTCCCTTGGACTGCAAGGAGATTCAACCAGTCCATCCTCTAGGAAATCAGTCCTGGGTGTTCCCTGGAAAGACTGATATTGAAGCTGAAACTCCAATACTTTGGCCACCTCATGCAGAGTGTTGACTCATTAGAAAAGACCCTGATGCCAGGAGGGATTGGTGGCAGGAGGAGAAGCGGAGGACAGAAGTTGAGATGGCTAGATGGCGTCACTGAATCAATGGACATGAGTTTGAGCAAACTCAGGAGTTGATAATGGACAGGGAGGCCTGGAGTGCTGTGATTCTTGGGATCGCAGAGTTGGACACGACTGAGCAACTGATCTAAACTAAACCGAACTGAACTTACTAGTGTGTGAGAGGAGTGCAATTGTGCGGTAGTTGGGGCATTCTTTGATATTACCTTTCTTTGGGATTGGAATGAAAATTAACCTTTTCCAGTCCTGTGGCCACTGCTGAGTTTTCCATATTTGCTGGCATATTGAGTGCAACACTTTCACAGCATCAACTTTCATGATTTGAAATAGCTCAAGTGGAATTCCATCACCTCCTCCAGCTTTGTTCGTATTGATTCTTGCTAAAGCCCACTTGCCTTTGTATTCAGGACATCTGGCTCTAGATGAGTGATCACACCATCATGATTATCTGGGTCATGAAGATTTTTTTTTTGCATAGTTCTGTGTGTTGTTGCTACCTCTTCTTATTATCTTCTACTTCTGTTAGGTCCGTATAATTTCTGTCCTTTATCAAGCCCATGTTTGCATAAAATGCTCCCTTGGTATCTCTAATCTTCTTGAAGAGATCTCTAGTCTTTGTGATTCTATTGTTTTCTTTATTTCTTTGCACTGGTAACTGAGGAAGGCTTTCTTATCTCTCCTTGATATTCTTTGGAACTCTGCACTCAAATGGTATATCTTTCCTTTTCCCCTGGGCTTTTCGCTTCCCTTCTTTGCACAGCTATTTGTAAGGCCTCCTCAGACAGCCTTTTTTTTTTTTTTTTTTTTTTGCATTTCTTTTTCTTGGGGATGAAAACCAAAATTTTTCAAATTTTAATGAGTTCATAGGTTGTAAGATGTCTATGGCAACTTCCAATCAACTTTGTCACTGTCCTTTGAGACCCACAATAGGTAATATGAAGGCTAATGTGTAATCCTGTGAGCCAATAAAACTTTATTTATAAAAATATGCAGAAGGGCTTGATTTATCCCATGATATATAGTTTTCCAACTCCTGAATTCATACTTAAAATGCTGAAAACAGTGCTTAATTCAGAATAAGTAAATGTTAACTATATGGATTACACTGTGATTTCTTGTTGTTGATGTGATTTTAAAGTGAATAGAGCACTTAATTTTTTTTTAATTTTATTTTTTTACTTTACAATACTGTATTGGTTTTGCCATTCATTGACATGAATCCAACACAGGTGTACATGAGTTCCCAACCCTGAACCCCCCTCCCACCACCCTCCCCATATCATCTTTCTGGGTCATTCCAGTGCACCAGCCCCAAGCATCCTGTATCCTGTATCGAACTTAGACTAGCTATTCGTTTCTTACATGATAGTATACATGTTTCAATGCCATTCTCCCAAGTCATCCCACCCTCTCCCTCTCCCACAAAGTCCAAAAGTCTGTACAGAGCACTTAAAATCATCAGTGTATCTTCAATATTAGTAATTCAACTGACTCATAATTCAGAAAAAACATAAGGCATGCAAATGACTCAGTTTTTAATCTTTCGGTGCAAGATAACTCCAATAAGGAGTACATTACTGTGGATATACTTTAAATTAACTAAGACTATACAGCACAATCTGATTATAAAGCAGAAGAAATGCATAATTAAATGGTATGAATAGGATAATTTGCTCTGTAAAGATTTTTAATGGACCTTTGCATGAAAGGAAAAAGTTTAAAGAGCAAGAGTAAGGTGGACAATGGTGGAAACATCAGCTGAATTGAAATTTAATTAAGATTTTTTTTTTTAAAAGCAGTATTTGCTGTGAGAGAAAAATGTCATCAAACTGTGATCACAGTTGATTACACAAAATAAACATTTAATGTTACTGGTAATTCTACTTGTACTGCCTTTCATAATCAAAATATGGAAACCACTTGAAATTGTAGCCATGAAGTGGCAGGTGATGAAAATTCAAATTTGTATTTCCATGGCACTAGTAATATTTTAATTGTAAAGCCTCAGGATTTAAAAGACTAGGCTGCCATATGTTCCCTCCAGGAAGTAGAGTTATGGACTGCTCCTTAATTAGATAATATTTAGGCTGCAGTTTACCAAAATGGTCATGAAATAACTGTCCGTTTTTCAAATCACTCAATCCCAAATCAACACAATCCTCTAAGCTTCGCTTGCAAACTTATCCGTCAAGTATATCAGGTGTGTAACAAAAACAATAATTTAAAGAGAAAATAAGGGTCAACATTGACTAGCATTTATTTTTCCTAGAAGGAAATTTATTGGCCAATAAAGACTCCAAAATTAACATCTGTTATCAAAGATTAAAATTTCTATTCATCTGGAACAACTGTTTTTCTGAATAATTTGATTTAAAGTCCCTGAAAACCTATAATCAAATTGATTTAACTAATCATAGAAATGTACAAAATTTTTGTTGGCTCTCAAATTTATGTTTAAGTCATCTCAAGAACGTACATTGTCCAAAGATTTGAAGTCAAGGTTAAGCTGTATTTTACACATTTTCAGTGATGCTCAGTCACAATGATCATCATGTTATTCTAAATGAACAAATTAAGTGCTACCTTTGAAAACCTGAAAATCTTACATGTCAATTTTTGAGTTCTCAAAGTAAACACTAGTTCTAAAGGAAATATACCATGTTATTTAATTATTTGGGTTCTATGAAGTATAATTGTCTGATAACCAAAAGACAAGGACCACAAAAAGCAAACATATATATTAGCATGAATTTACATCCTGTTTAATCTGAGATAGACCCTGCTTCTGCCAGTTTCACTGATAGCTCTCCCTTTGATTGTCAAAAGTAAGCCAGTTTGGAAAATTATGTACCTAGATGCTCTCACCCTCAGTTATTTATTTCTAGATACTGTCAACAGATATGATAGTATTCATCATGTGCCAAGCACTGTTCTAGGTCCCATGTGTGTTCCATTGGAATAAATTTATAAGTAAACCTGTATTAATTATTGAAGAGCCCATAGAGGCTTCTACTTTCCCTAGGGTATTAAACCTACTGTTACAAGCTATTACTGCTTATAAGTAGCTGCCTTGGCTTCTGACACTGATGGACTTCATTGGCAAGCTAAGTAGTCCTGACTGAAATTAGAAAATTAAACAGAAATAATTGTCACACTTGGCTGGCATACAGCCTGACGTTACTGTAGCATCAAGGTCCAGAACAAAATTAAAGTTTCCCAGACTTTCACATAGCTGTGAGGTTTGCGCTACCAAGCATTACATATTAACATGAAGTACCAAACAAGAATAAAGATAAAATTGCACTTCTAACACAGAAGCAAATGACATTAAATTCAACTTTACTAACCAATACATGATGATAATGGACAAAGCTGGCATAGGGTATTTGAAATTGTCTTAAATGGAAATTTAAGTAAGCAGATTGGAAATAATCCAATAAGCGTTACCTACCACAGTGCCTTTTTCATTATTGATTTGCAACTGAATTTCTTTATCAATCTTGGTATGCTATGCCCATCCTTACACATTACTTGACTTGATTTTTACAAAAATCTTAAAATGGATTTAACCAACACAACTCCCGTTTTACAGATGAGTGAACTAACATTTACAAAAACTAATATAATGACTTTTTAATGGCAAAAAAAAAAACTTTAGAGGACAGGCAAGTCTACAAATTGTAAACTCAATACATTCATTTGTTCATCTTCCACATTCAGATGTTCAGAATTAAACCTATCCCTTCAGTAACGGTGTTGCACCTGTATCTTTTCTTCCTTCTTCAGAGATTTTCTTTGTCCTACCTCTCATGAGGGGATCTCACCTATTCTATGTCCTCTTCTTTTTGGGTTTGGCTAGATGTCCATATGGAGGAAGCCGTGATCCTTTTATATCCTAACCGCAGAAATGGCATCCCATAACTTCTATATTTTATTTGGTAGAATGCAGTCAGTAAGTCCAGCCCACACTCAGGGGAGGGGATAATATAAAGCTATGATATGTTGAAAAAAGAGTCACTATGTGAGAGGCTGTCTACCGCATTCCCATCCCAGACAAGCAAAGGAATCCAGGTTCATTTCATCCATTTCAGAAGGTTCAGCTCCAGATTGAGAAAGGATGGGGGCAGGAAAAGTGGCATTGTGTGGAAGGTTAAAATTCTCTTAAGAAAAGGGCCTGTCTCATCTGATGGTGGGACAAATGGCAATTCTGCAAATGTTTTTGCTTTTTTTTTTTTTTTAATAATGACCACATCTCTCAGAATGTACTGAGAGAAAAAAAAGCCCTTTCTTTTAAGAAGCTATCAAAACTTTGCCATGACTCTTGGTTTGGAGTTACCAGACATCTGAAAGTTGTGAAACCAAAGCAGAAATTATCTACCAAAACCTAAAGTTATACTAAAAGCTGGTAACCAAGATCTCAGTTCTCAAGATTTCACTGGGTGCAGGATAAGCTTCCACATTTACCCAGCAAATGTTGGAAAGATTTGGGGTCACTGTTTTTTTCCAAGCTGTTGGCTGGTGACCTCCATTTGGTTCTTACTGTGTAGACCTCTCCACAGGTAGTTGTAAACATAGCATCTGATTTCAGAAAAGCTAGCAAGTGAGAGAGCAAAAGAGAATGCAAGTGATATGGAAGTCTAGTTCTTTTAAAATCTAATGTTGTAAGTGATACCAAATATTCTGCTGTCTCCTATTTATTAGAAGTAAATAATCAGGCCCAGCTCACATTTAAGGGGAGAGGAATTCACAAGGTCATGAATGTCCAGTAGAGCACAGATCATTGAGAACTAACTCAAAATTACCCACCACAGTCACAGAAGGAAAGGAAAACTTAAAGTGGCATTATATGGAAGGATAAAAATGGAGATAGAGAAGGTTACGGTTCATGAACATTTAAAAAAACTAGCTGGACAACTATTTCAAAGACTTTCTACCCTTGGGGTGCGGCTTGTTCTTTAACTAGATATTATTTGGGGGACTGCCTCACAATACTTTGTTTATGATAAACCCAGGAAAAATTCTGTTTCCCATATGAGTCTTTCTTCTCTATTACTAAATCTGAACTGTTGGAGAAGACACTATTCTTAGGCACTAAGTAACTTTCTGCAACCTCTTTCTAGAATCCAAGGGCTGTTTTATGTCTTTAACAAATGATTTTTTAGCACAGGTTCATGATTTCTTTTACAGCATAATTTTCTTGAAAACATAATAGCAGATGTATATCTTATTTTAATTCTCATTACAGAAACCACACGAAGTATTTCCGACTTAATTGTAGATACTTTGAGTTTTCCATCATCCTTTCCCCCAGCCATTTTGTCTACTGAAAAAGATATTGGTGGAGGGCTTTAATCTATTTGGAGGTTTTAAAAATGAGTAAACTAGTCACACCTTGATTTGATACTTGCAGAATGGGTGATATATAATTAGTCTCTGCTGTTCAAACCAATTCTTAGTGTATTGTTACAAATGGAAGATAAGAAGAGTTGCCTATCTTGCTCTGTGACCATGGCTGCTGTTGTTGCTGCAAAGTCACTTCAGTCGTGTCTGACGCTGTGCGACCCCACAGACGGCAGCCCACCAAGCTCCGCCGTCCCTGGGATTCTCCAGGTGAGAACACTGCAGTGGGTTGCCATTTCCTTCTCCAATGCATGAAAGAGAAAAGTGAAAGTGAAGTCGTTCAGTTGTGTCCGACTCTGTGCGACCCCATGGGCTGCAGCCTACCAGGCTCCTCCATCCATGGGATTTGCCAGGCAAGAGTACTGGAGTGGGCCACCATTGCCTTCTCCAGTGACCATGGCAAGTCTCCACATTTCTGCTCTCTCTCTATTCTCTTTAATCTCTGTTTCAAATTGTGCTTATTTCTTTCTTGTAAGATCTTGTCACATATACCCAACAGCAACTAAAATATGCTAGTAACTTTCTATTTTTTAAATTTCCTCTCCTAAAACTATGTTTTCATTAGGGACATTGTCTATTTTTCATGTTACTGCTGAGCCAATTTTTAAGAAATTTTGCATTGCATCAGAGAGATCCCCATCCTTCTAGCATCTTCACTATCCACTAACAAGTCCCTAAGCCAATGCCACATGTTTAGGGTTTTTGTTAATGGAATCATCCACTTCTAGCTATCGACATTTGTACCAGTCATGATAGACAGCATCACACAGTGATAAAAAGAGAAAGAAATTTCAGGTGCTTAACTCAACAAAAGTTTGTTATTCATCTATTCTACAAGTTTATTATGAGTTCTCAGTTCAGTTCAGTCACTCAGTCATGTCCGACTCTTTGCGACCCCATGAATCGCAGCATGCCAGGCCTCCCTGTCCATCACCAACTCCCAGAGTTCACTCAGATTCACGTCCATCGAGTCAGTGATGCCATCCAGCCATCTCATCCTCTGTCATCCCCTTCTCCTCCTGCCCCCAATCCCTCCCAACATCAAAGTCTTTTCCAGTGAGTTAACTCTTCGCGTGAGGTGGCCAAAGTACTGGAGTTTCAGCTTTAGCATCATTCCTTCCAAAGAAATCCCAGGGCTGATATCCTTCAGAATGGACTGATTGGATCTCCTTGCAGTCTAAGGGACTCTCAAGAGGCTTCTCCAACACCACAATCCAAAAGCATCAATTCTTTGGAGCTCAGCTTTCTTCACAGTCCAACTCTCACATCCAAATATGACCACAGGAAAAACCATAGCCTTAACTAGACGGACCTTAGTCGACAAACTAATGTCTCTGCTTTTGAATATCCTATCTAGGTTGGTCATAACTTTTCTTCCAAGGAGTAAGCGTCTTTTAATTTCATGCCTACAATCACAATCTGCAGTGATTTTGGAGCCCAAGAAAATAAAGTCTGACACTGTTTCCACTGTTTCCCCATTTATTTCCCATGAAGTTATGGGACCAGATGCCATGATCTTCGTTTTCTGAATGTTGAGATTTAAGCCAACTTTTTCACTCTCCTCTTTCACTTTCATCAAGAGGCTTTGTAGTTCCTCTTCACTTTCTGCCATAAGGGTGGTGTCATCTGCATATCTGAGGTTATTAATATTTCTCCCGGCAATCTTGATTCCAGCTTGTGTTTCTTCCAGTCCAGCGTTTCTCATGATGTACTCTGCATAGAAGTTAAATAAGCAGGGTGCCAATATACAGCCTTGATGTACTCCTTTTCCTATTTGGAACCAGTCTGTTGTTCCATGTCCAGTTCTAACTGTTGCTTCCTGACCTGCATAAAGATTTCTCAAGAGGCAGGTTAGGTGGTCTGGTATTCTTATCTCTCTCAGAATTTTCCGCAGTTTATTGTGATCCACACAGTCAAAGGCTTTGGCATAGTCAATAAAGCAGAAATAGATGTTTTTCTGGAACTCTTGCTTTTTCCGTGATCCAGCAGATGTTGGCAATTTGATCTCTAGTTCCTCTGCCTTTCCTAAAACCAGCTTGAACATCAGAAAGTTCACGGTTCACATATTGTTGAAGCCTGGCTTGGAGAATTTTGAGCATTACTTTGCTAGCATGTGAGATGAGGGCAATTGTGCGGTAGTTTGAGCATTCTTTAGCATTGCCTTTCTTTGGAATTGGAATGAAAACTGACCTTTTCCAGTCCTATGAATTCTCAGGGGGTCCCAATTGTTATTGTCACTCAAAGACACAGAAAAATAGAACAGCAACCATTTAAAATGCCGTCAGTGGCTACAGCAGAGGGAATGATAGCTCTGTTTGGTCTTGTATAATCAATTACATGCTTTGTTACCTAGAGGTAATATGCACCACTTCAAAAGCTAAATAAAGCCTGCCAATGCGGGAGATGTAAGAGAAGCAATTTTGATCCCCGAGTTAGGAAGAGCCCCTGGAGGAGGGCATGGCAATCGCTGCAGTATCGTTCTTGCCTGGAGAATCCCATGGACAGAGGAACCTGGCAGGCTATGGTCCATAGGGTTGCAAAGAGTTGGACACATTTGAAGAAGCTTAGCACACACAGCACGCATGAACCATCACAAGGAGACTATGAAAGTTGGTGCTATCATGTTCCTAAATAAGAGAGAACCAGAAATATTTGGTAAACTGTTAAGAGAGAGGAAGAATAAAAGAAAACTTGGCCCCAGCAAAGGCCGCAAAAGAAATTTATAATTATTGAAAAACTAGATGCTTGAGACTCTTGGAACAAGTCCAGAGAGAACAGTTCATAATCTTGAAAACAAGATATGATCCTGGGGTTAGGAAAATCAACCCCAAACTGTTTCTCAGCTGGCGTCTCAGGGTCACATGTTGTACGTATCTGGTGGAAAATCTATAGATAAAAATATTAGTCTTAGTTACTCATTTGTTATTGATTACTGTTTCCTAATTACTCAATGGTTAATGATCATTTTGTTCTTTGGCCCTGAAGGCCACATGAGTTAGAGTTTAACTCCCCACATATTCTTTCATTCAAAGCTGAAAGTATAATAAAGCTGGCTTGGATTCAGTTTCATCACCTTCACCTTGGAGCAGTGCTGATCCCCTGATCCTCACTTTTCTCTGAATTCTCATGTCCTGTTTCTCCTTCTCTTGCCATATTGTGCTTTCGGAAACCCAGCTTGTCGAGCCAGACTCAACAGTAAACATTTCTGATAACTACCAAATATATATTTACCTAATTTAATTCTCATATAACCTCAGGGGGTAGATTTTAGTTTCACTATTTTAAAGATGAAGAGAGGAGAAAAAGGTTAAGTAACCTGCTCAATATCACACAGAGAGTAAGCAAGGACCAGCCAGTCCCACTATAGCTTCCTTACATATTACTCTATGTATGGTACCTGATAACAGTAGGAGAAAGATGGAGAGAAGGTGTCTGAAATTTTATACGATTGAAAATAAAGTAGCAATTATTCTACTCTTGTATTCCTGGTTTTTTTGTTCATTACTTCTACAATCTCTTTCATAACTATTCCAAGCAATAATCTGTAGAAAGATTTACCTTAGCCCTACTAAAATATTTTCCAAAATGTTTAGTTTATGCCTTGAGCTTTCTTGTTTTTTGATAATGAACCAAAAGTGAGTGTCAAGTGCTATTTGCTTGGGAATCACACTCTTGCAGGTAATCACCATTTGTACTCGTTTAATCATGAAGAAGAGATTTTATTACTACAAAATGATGTCATTAACTGAAATAAAAGAACTTCTTAGGCAGTAATTATTTGATTTCCTTCCTACTTTGCCTTTGAATCGGCTATTTAAGGAAATAAGAGTGGCTCAAATGAGGAAAGGACACTTATTTTGTTGAACAAGAAATTATAAAATATGGAACTGAATCTGAAGGGTATAACAAATGAGGATAATAAAATATGACCATATGATGGAGCAGCAGAACGCTCTCCTGGCTTGACTGGAATGATAGGAAGTTGGCATCATGTTCTCTGAGGCTATTGTTCAAGTTGCTCAGTCATGTCTGACTCTTTGTGACCCCATGGACTGCAGCACACCAGGCTTCCCTGTACTTTGCCATCTTTTCCAGCATCAGGGTCTTTTCTCCTTGGAAGAAAAGTTATGATAAATCTAAACAGTGCATTAAAAAGCAGAGACATCACTTTAGGTCCATATAGTTAAAGCTATGATTTTTTTCCAGTAGTCATGTATGGTATTGAGAGTTAGATCACAAAGAAGGCCGAGTGCTGAAGAATTGATGCTTTAAAACTGTGGTGCTGGAGAAGACTTTTGAGAGTCCCTTGAACAGCAAGGTGATCAAATCACTCAATCCTAAATGAAATCGACCCTGAATATACATTGGAAGGACTGATGCTGAATCTGAAGCTCTAATCCTTTGGCCATCTGATGCAAACAGCTGACTAATTGGAAAGACCCTGATATTGGGAAAGACTGAAGGCAGGAGAAGAAGGGGGCAACAGAGAATGAGATGATTGGATGGCATCACTGAATCAATGGACATGAGTTTGAGCAAACTCCAGGAGATAGTGAAGGACAGGGAAGCCAGAAATGCTACAGTCCACGGGGTCGCTAAGAGTTGGATATGATTTAGGGACTGAACAACAACAACAACAAGAATTCTCTACATTATTCATCAAAAGTCAACAGAATAAGTGTCTCTAGAAATATTTTATTAAACATTTTGGTTCTTATAGGTAATGCATTACGTGATATAACTAGAAAGAAAAAGAGCAATTCAGAATGAATGCATTTTAAAAATATATCTCCTGGTGAGCTATAAGGCTGGAGATTACAGGAAAGGAGATAAAGGTATTTTCAATTCTGTAACATCTTATTTCAAATATTATACTTCAAGTTTGCTAAGTGGTTGGGAATTTTTAGCACATTCATAGAGTATACTAAAATTCAATTTTGAATTTAATGAAATAAAACTAGAAAATAATGGAGAATTAAGGTTTTTGTACTCAGAGAAATCATGACATTCAAACTGTACTTATTTAAGAATTACTGGGCACAGTGGGTTACTGCTGTTACGGCTTTGATAGAAGCATGACTTCAGCTTTTCAAATGTGAAACCTCATGCTTAAAAGATGACAACAAAAAGGATAGCAAAATTTTTCATTGATTATAAAGCAAATAACAAAGTTAATTCAACACTTGAAGAATGCTTTAGTTTTCTTCCCTTGAAAAATAATTTCCTATTCTTGAGATTTTACGTGCTTTCTTGAGATTTTTTTCTTGTAGGAAATAAGACTATAATGGGAGTTATTAGTATTTTGGTATATTGAAGAGTTTAGAGCAGATTTGAACAATATGCTATAATTTTGTATAACACATCATGGATAGAAAGAAAAATAATATTGCCATTGTCTATGGTGCAATTCTTATTTATTCATCATTCAAATATTTGTTTAATTTCTACCATGGTTGGGACAACATGGATATGGTGTGATGCACTGGAAATGGCCAAGGCTGCAAAAATCATTATAAGCCTGGAAGTAGTGAAAAGTATTTGTAATTATAAAATTAAATATGGTATATTTAATTTGGCATGATGCTTAGCAGGGAGAACTCAGTAGATGACAGCTATTTGTTACCTATGTGGGTTAGATTAATAGATTATAAGATATCCTTGGATTGTCAGGGTCAACAGATGGTTACTAAAGTCATAGTAGTGAATGATAACACACTGAGAAACAGAGACAGGATGTAGAATAAGAAGAGAAGAGCACCTTGGATTAAGCTCCAAGGTTAAGGAGAGATCCATCACTGGTCAACTGCAAACACTGATGCTAACCCTCAAACAAGAATGTATTGATTCCTCCAATACAACTCTCCTATTTAAAATCTGGCAGTTCCACAAAGAGTCTGCCTGAAATTCAGGGGACCCTGGGTCAGGAAGATCTCTTGGAGAAGGAAATGGCAACCCACTCCTTAATTACAGGAGCTTTAGCATTAAAACAGTAGCCACAAAAAAATATAAGCAAAATATCAACAACACCATACATACCAATACCAACACACACACACACACACACAATGACACATTCTGTTGGCTGTTGTCATTTATTCAGTTGTTATCTACTAGGAAACTTGCTAAGATATCTATATGTACCTATCTATCCATATATATAATTTTGAAACTACAGACATAAGAATCATATTTATCCTACAAATGGAAGGTGAAGAGTATGAAGCTTAAAGTGGTGAAATGCCATGTTTAATGTCATATGGGTAAGTGACAGAACTAGAAATCAAAATCAGGTCTAATTCAGGCCTCCAGCCTTTTCCGCTTTACTGCTTTACAAAAGAGAGGCCAACCATGCAGATGTGTAAAGGTCAGTCGTCATGTGATATTATAAAAGGATGAAGGCCATCACTGAGAAGTGTCACAGATGGTGAGAAAAATCCAGGTGGAGCTGCCGAGGTGGAGTTTTCCTATCTTTGCATGCATTTATTTCAGTATCTTTTTACTTTTTAGGCTCTGGGAACAAAAAAATCAAATACTTGCCCTAATAATGCTCATTTAGGGGTGGGAGAACATGTTAATTTCATTAAACATAAACCATATGCCATCTATTTTTGTTTTATGCTAAAAGATTTGGTTCCACTGCCAGAAATTGAGCTGATCAACCCAATGACAATTCTCTCCTCCGCTTTATCATGTTAACCATTCTGTTATATAATTTCCACTACTGCTGGCCCCTTAGAACAGCACATCTGTGACAAATTTTCAACATTCTAATGCAGGTGAAATGCATGAGAATTGTGTTTTGGGTTCTTAGCAACACAGGGATCCAAAACATTGCCCTGGTAGTAAAATAATTCAGAAGAGAATGCCTGGGGATGAGTTAGCCACTCAGATACTGAAGACCTAGTCTCTGAACTTCAGTCATTCTCACCACATGGACGGAGGAGCCTGGTGGGCTGCAGTCCATAGGGTTGCTGAGGGTCGGACACGACTGAGTGACTTCACTTTCACTTTCATGCATTGGAGAAGGAAATGGCAACCCACTCCAGTGTTCTTGCCTGGAGAATCCCAGAGACAGAGGAGCCTGGTGGGCTGCTGTCTATGGGGTCGCACAGAGTCGGGCACGACTGAAGTAACTTAGCAGCAGCAGCATCCTCACCACCCTCTTCTAGGGGCAACTGAAACCAGCTCAAGTATAGCTGTAATATTTAACCTTGGTTTCTCCTCTTCCTCATATTTGATTGATGTTTCTTATATTCATCTTATCTTTTTTCCTTATCAGCCAAGCCTCAGTAGTGAGGTGCTATGACCAACTCAAACTGACTTGCAAGATGCAATTGTTAAATTTATAGAAATTGTTGTGAGCCAGTTTTTAAATACTGTCATGATTAAGAAATGAATTTTATAAACTTACAATTAAATAAGTGATATTAAAAACAAATGCAATGATTGTCCAACACTCATTTCCTAGTTATTTCACTACATTTTACTATTGTTTGTACTCTTGAGATGATTTACATCTATTCTGTCTGTGTGAGATTACCCTGTAGTAGGGAACTACTGCCTATCACTTTCCAACTCTGTGTTCAGTGATATAACATTAGTAGCTTAAAATTGGCCATTGTGGAAGAATAGTTGCCCAGTGGAAACCAATCAAAGCTACCAATTAGGGTTTGATTGTTTTTGTTGTGGATTTTTTACCTAAATGAAGGAAAAATATTAATAATACATATTTTATTTAAAAGTTTGTTGTTTGTCTAGCTATTCCATTGTAAAAGCATGAAAATTTCAGAAAAAAAATCCAATATTTTAAAAGTACCATGTGATTCTGCATTTGTTCACATTGAAAAATAAGTAAACTTGGTAAATAGCCTTAAGAATGAAGTAGTTTCAGTGAATATAACTTGTAGGAAGGTCAGGAATAGCTTAGCAGTAGATTACATATCATATTTATGTGTCTATTCCTGAGATATACTTTCATTAACTTTTCACTTTAAAGTAATTTTAGACTTAAAGACAAATTACAAAGAATTACAGAGTTCTGATTTTCCCTTCACTCAGCTTCTCTTAATGATAACAATTGACATAATTGCAGTATAATTAACAATACCAGAAAATGAACATTGATATAAGACTACAGCAAGTCCCTTACATACTGACCTTCAATTTGTGAACTTTCAAAAATAGGAACATGTGTTCCATCAAGGTCAGGCATAAGTGAAACTGCAGTTTGTCAACAGGTGCATCCCCTACCCCTGCTTCTATCGCTGACAATCCTTCAGGTCTATCATCTCCCACCTCCTCTCCTCCTCCAGTCAGTAACCCTTTTTCCCTGTTCACTCAGTGATAGCCCCTGTATACCAGCTGTTGTTCAGTACTATTGTGCTTTTCAAGGTACTATATTGTAAGATTAAATTTAAAATTTTTTAAAAAACATTTTATTTTATTACAATCATTTTTAAAATTTAAATTTATGTATTTTAATTAGAGGCTAATTACTTTACAATAATGTATTGGTTTTGCCATACATCAACATGAATCCACCACAGGTGTACACGTGTTCCCCATCCTGAACCCCCCTCCCTCCTCTCTCCCCGTACCGACCCTCTGGGTCATCTCAGTGCACCAGCCCCAAGCATCCTGTATCATGCATTGAACCTGGACTGGCAACTCGTTTCATATATGATATTATACGTGTTTCAATGCCATTCTCCCAAATCATCCCACCCTCTCCCTCTCCCACAGAGTCCAAAATACTGTTCTATACATCTGTGTCTCTTTTGCTGTCTCGCATACAGGGTTATTGTTCCCATCTTTCTAAATTCCATATATATGTGTAATGTGCACTTGGAATGGAACTCATTCATATGTAGGGGATTTACTGTATTGAGTAATCTACATATTTTATTTTAATTTCACCAATTTTCTGGTACAGAATTTAATTGAAGATCTTACTGCTTATAGAATACCATAATTAAAGACAATAAAAATTATCAAGAAGGGTTACTGGGTTGAAAAGCAATTTTATTTCTCAAATCATGATTGAACTGCAGATAGAGGTTTGCCTATGAATTCAGCAAAATCAATACAACATTTTGTGAGAATCAATTGGCCATAGAGAATTTATAATACAAATGATTGCATATTAGTATTATTTTTGAATCTTATGCTCTACATCCTTCATATCCATAAATTTACAGCAGCATGAATGTTATAAATACGTATTTTTAATCTGGAGAGTTCATTGCTGCCATTTCCTGACATTAATGATTACAGAAGTCTCTTTGCTATTGATGAGGTGTTTGGTCTCATTTATACATCATTTTTATTCTGAACAGACATAATTTTGTACTATTATAGCATATTCTATTTGAAATTTTCTTGCTATGCTTCCTGGTGTAGAAGACCTTAATTATGTTCACTGTTCAACATTGTTTATAAAACATCCAGTGACAGGCAGTAGAGTATAGTTAAGAGTATAAATTCTATCCAAACTCCCTTGGTTAAGATCTAGACTCTGCCTCTTCTTAGCTTGGGGACTTCAGAACAAATTTACTTAGCTTCTCAGTCCCCATGGCAGAGGAAACTTAGTGTATGACTCAAAATATTGTTAAAATTAAATCATTTATACATGGTAATTTTTTAGAATATTACCTTACTAACTGAAACACCTAAGGTATTAACTTTTTTTTATTTTTTTATTTTTTTAATTTTAAATTCTTTAATTCTTACATGCATTCCCAAACATGAACCCCCCTCCCACCTCCCTTCCCATAACATCTCTGTGGGTCATTACTTTTTAAAATCATGAATATTAGCACTTACTATTAACTCTGTAATGACCAACTCTCCCAAATAATTAGGATCTTCTGCACAGCTTTGCCACAGTGGACTGGAAATGATGCCCCATATATCAAGCATGCCTCCTACTGCTTCAGGGTGTGGTGGAAAACTTAGCCCTCTTAAAGTCCACACAGGAAATATTATTTTCTGTAGAAAATATCTGCATATGATAGGATTCCAGGACAGGAGCTCAAGGTTTGCAAAATGTGTGAAAGCTCAAAGTATGCTAGAAATCTGCTCTAATGGTCATGATCCAGATGACAGCTAGTTCTATCTTCTTAAGCTGAGTGCTATTGATAGTTGTACAGGTGCTTATATTGCATAGTGATCTAGTGGGAGATTACATTGAGAATGTCATGAAATATAGGTTCTCATTCCATTTTTATGAATTCCATCTCAAATTCTCAAGCTCTGCTTGAAGGTGGAGTCATGTATAGAATATCTTGAATAGCTATGGAATACTTTGGAAGTAAAGTACAATACCTGTTTAGGGATTATGGGAAGGAATATTGAACAGGGCGTTTAATTCATTTTCTTTTCCTCTTTCCTTAATTATTCCCCTCTTATCTTTGCCACCCTCCTTTATTGTCATCAGCCAGATATTTGTTAATTGCCTCAGTATTAAATAATCTGATTTCTCTTATTCTTTCAAAGCCATCATTTTAAACCCCTCAGTTACTCAAAAGAATTTCTATTCTCCTCCAATATATGTTATATCTATTTGTCACTTCTCTTCAGACACTAAATCATGTCTGACTCCTTGTACCTCATGAACTGCAGCATGCCAGCCTTCTTGGTCCTTCACTATCCCCTGGAGTTTGCTCAGATCCATGTCCATGGAGTTGATGATGGTATCTAACTTCTGCTACCTCTTTTTCCTTTTGTCATCAATCTTTCCCATCATCAGGGTCTTTTCCGATGAGTCAGCTCTTCACATTAGGCGACCAAAGTATTGGAGCTTAGTTTCAGCACAGTCTTTACAATGGATATTCAGGTTTGATTTCCTTTAGGATTGACTGATTTGATCTCCTTGTTTTCCTTGCTGTCCAAGGGACTCTCTAGAATCTTCTCCAGCATCACAATTTAAAAGCATCAAGAATGAAACTAGAACACTTTTTAACACCATACACAAAAATAAACTCAAAATGGATTAAAAAGATCTAAATGTAAGACCAGAAACTACAAAAACTCCTAGAGGAAAACATAGGCAAAACACTCTCTACCATAAATCATAGCAGGATTCTCTATGACCCGCCTCTCAGAGTAATGGAAACAAAAGCAAAAGTAAACAAATGGGACCTTTTAAACTTAAAAGCTTTTGCACAATGAAGGAAACTATTAGGAAGGTGAAAAGACAGCCTTCAGAATGGGAGAAAATAATAGCAAATGAGGCAACTGACAAAGAATTAATCTCAAAAATATACAAGCAACCCCTGCAGCTCAAGTCCAGAAAAATAAATGACCCAATCAAAAAATGGGCCAAAGAACTAAACAACCATTTCTCCAAAGGAGACATACAGATGGCTAACAAACACATGAAAAGATGCTCAACATAACTCATCATCAGAGAAATGCAAATCAAAACCACAATGAGGTACCATCTCATGCCAGTCAGAATGGCTGCTATCAAAAAGTCTATAAACAATAAATGCTGGAGAGGGTGTGGAGAAAAGGGAACCCTCTTACACTGTTGGTGGAAATGCAAACTAGTACAGCCACTATTGAGAACAGTGTGGAGATTTCTTAAAAAACTGGAAATATAACTGCCTTATGACCCAGCAATCCCACTGCTGGGCATACACACTGAGGAAACCAGAATTGAAAGAGACACGTGTGCCCCAATGTTCATCACAGCACTGTTTAGAATAGCCAGGACATGGAAGCAACCTAGATGTCCATTGACAGATGAATGGATAAGAAAGCTGTGATACATATACACAATGGAATACTACTCAGCAATTAAAAATGATACATTTGAATCAATTCCAATGAGATGGATGAAACTGGAGCCTGTTATACAGAGTGAAGTATGTCAGAAATAAAAACACCAATACAGTGTATCAACACATATATATGGAATGTAGAAAGATGGTAACGACAACCCTATATGCGAGGCAGCAAAAGAGACACAGATGTAAAGAACAGACTTTTGGACTCTATGGAAGAAGGCGAGAGTGGGATAATTTGAGAGAATAGCATTGAAACAGGTATATTATCATATGTGAAATAGATCACCAGTCCAGGTTCGACACATGAGGCATGGTGCTCAGGGCTGGTGCACTGGGATGACCCTGAGGAATGGGATGGGGAGGGAGGAGGAAGAGAAGGTCAGGATGGGGAAAACATGTACACCCATGGCTGACTCATGTGAACGTATGGCAAAAACTAAACAATATTGTAAAGTAATTCAGTTCAGTTCAGTCGCTCAGTAGCATCTGACTCTCTGTGACCCCATGAACTGCAGCACTCCAGGCCTCCCTGTCCATCACCAGCTCCTGGTGTCCACCCAAACCCAAGTCTATTGAGTCATTGATGCCATCCAATCATCTCATCCTCTGTCATCCCCTTCTCCTCCTGCCCTCAATCTTTCCCAGCATCAGGGTCTTTACAAATGAATCAGCTCTTCACATCAGGTGGCCAAAGTATTAGAGTTTCAGCTTCAACATCAGTCCTTCCAATGAACACGCAGAACTGATCTCCTTTAGGATGGACCAGTTGGATCACCTTGCAATCCAAGGGACTCTCAAGAGTCTTCTCCAACACCACAGTTCAAAAGCATCAATTCTTTGGTGCTCAGCTTTCTTCACAGTCCAACTCTCACATCCATACATAACCGCTGGAAAAACCATAGCTTTGACTAGATGGACCTTTGTTGGAAAAGTAATGTCTCTGCTTTTGAGTATCCTGTCTAGGTTGGTCATAACTTTCCTTCCAAGGAGTAAGCGTCTTTTAATTTCATGGCTACAATCACCATTTGCCGTGATTTTGGAGCCCCCAAAATAAAGTCAGCCACTGTTTGCACTGTTTTCCCATCTGTTTGCCATGAAGTGACAGGACTGGATGCCATGATCTTAGTTTTCTGAACGTTGAGCTTTAAGCCAACTTTTTCACTCACCTCTTTCACTTTCATCAAGAGGCTCTTTAGTTCTTCTTCACTTTCTGCCATAAAGGTGGTGTCATCTGCATACTTGAGATTACTGGTATTTCTCCCGGCAATCTTGATTCTAGCTTGTGTTTCCTCCAGTCCAGCGTTTCTCATGATGTACTCTGCATATAAGTTAAACAAGCAGGGTGACAATATACAGCCTTGACATACTCCTTTTCCTATTTGGAACCAGTCTGTTGTTCCATGTCCAGTTCTAACTGTTGCTTCCTGACCTGCATACAGGTTTCTCAAGGGGCAGGTTAGGTGGTCTGGTATTCCCATCTCTTTCAGAATTTTCCACAGTTTCTTGTGATCCACACAGTCAAAGGCTTTGGCATAGTCAATAAAGCAGAAATAGATGTTTTTTTATGGAACTCTCTTTCTTTTTTGATGATCCAGCAGGTGTTGGCAATTTGATCTCTGGTTCCTCTGCCTTTTCTGAAACCAGCTTGAACATCTGGAAGTTCACAGTTCACATATTGCTGAAGCCTGGCTTGGAGAAGTTTAAGCATCACTTTAATAGCATGTGAGAGGAGTGCAATTGTGTGGTAGTTTTCTCATTCTTTGGCATTGCCTTTCTTTGGGATTGGAACAAAAACTGACCTTTTCCAGTCCTGTGGCCACTGCTGGAATTAGCCTCCAATTAAAATAAACAAATAAAAATAAAAGCATCGATCCTTTGGTGCTCAGCCTTCCTTATTGTCCAACTCTTGCTTCCATACATGGCAACTGGAAAAACCATAGCTTTGAGTATAGGGACCTTTTTTCGCAAAGTGATGTCCATGTTTTTTAATACACTGTCTAGGTTTTTCATAGCTTTTCTTCCCAGGAGGAAGCATCTTTTAATTTCATGGCTGCAGTCACTGTTTGTAGATTTTGGAGCCCAGGAATATATGGAGAGAAATTCCTAACATTGTACAGGAGGTGATAATCAAAACCATCCCCCCAAAAAAGAAATACAAGAAAGCAGAATAGCTGAGAAAAGAAGGGAAAGGCAAAGGAGAAAGGGAAATGCATACCAATCTGAATGCAGACTTCCAGAGACTAGCGAGGAAAGATAAGAAAGCCTTCTAAAGTGCACAACGCAAAGAGACAGAGGAAAACAATAAAATAGGAAAGACTAGAGATCTCTTCAAGAAAATTGAAGGTACCAAGGGATACTTCCTGCAAAGATGGGCACAATAAAGGCCTGAACTGGCAAGGACCTAATAGAAGCAGAAGAGATTAAGAAGAGGTGGCAAGAATACACAGCACTATACAAAAAATGATGACCTGGATAACCACAGTGGTGTGGTCATTCATCTAGAGTCAGACATCCTGGAGTGTGAAATCAAGTGTTCCTTAAGAAAAATTACTATGAGCAAAATTAGTGGAGAATTCAGTTGAGCTATTTCAAATATTAAAAAAAATGATACTGTTAAAGTGCTACACTCAATATGCCAAAAAAACTGGAAAACTCAAAAGCAGCTACAGGAATGGAAAAGATAAGGTTTCATTCCAATCCCAAAGAAAGGCAATGCCAAAGAATGTTCAAACCACCATACAGTTGTGCTCATGTCCCTTGCTGGCAAGGTTAGGCTCAAAATTCTTCAAGCTAGGCTTCAACAATATGTGAACTGAGAACTTCCAGATGTACAAGCTGGATTTAGATAAGGCAGAGGAACCAGAGATCAAATTGCCAACATCCATTGGATCATACAACTAGCCTGCTAATGCAGGAGACGTAAGAGATGTGAATTTGATCCCTGGGTCAGGAAGTTACCTTGGAGGAGGTAATGGCATTCCACTCCAATATTCTTGCCTGGAGAAGCCCGTGAACAGAAGATCCTGGAGGGCTATAGTCCATAGGGTCGCACAGAGTTGGACATGACAGAAGTGACTTAGCACACACATTGCATCATAGAAAAAGCAAGAGAACTGCAGAAAAACATCTACCACCGCTTCATTGACTACACTAATGCTTTGACTCTGTGGATCACAACAAACTATGGAAACTTCTTAAAGAAATGGGAATATCAGACCACTTTACCTGACTCCTGAGAAATGTGTATGCAGGTCAAGAAGCAGCAGTTAGAAACAGACATGGAAGAACTGACTGGTTCAAAATTGGGGAAGGAGTACATCAGGACTGTATATTGTCACCCTCCTTATTTAACTTATATGCAGAGTTCACCAAGTGAAATGCTGGGCTGGGTGAATCACAAGCTGGATCCAGATTTCCCAGAGAAATATCAACAACCTCAGGCATGCAGATGAAACCACTCTAATGGCATAAAGTGAAAAGGAACTCAAGAGCCTCTTGATGAGGATAAGGGATGAGAGTGAAAAAACTGGCTTAAAACTTAATATTCAAAAACCGAAGATTATGGCATCTGGTCCCATCACTTCATGACAAATAGATGGGGAAAAAAGCAGAAACCATGAAAGATTTTATTTTCTTGTGCTCAAAGAAATGTTATATTCATAGTCACTTTGTATAAAACATTTTTTATAACTATAGGTATTCAATATATCTAATATTTCCTACTAATCTTAATTAGAAATGGATATTGAATCAGAAATCTAAGTATAATGAGATGAATACTTCAAAAGTTATAATATTCATGAAGGCAATAGAAGAATATGTAAGTTTACCTATTATAGATAAAGCAGCAATTTATAAGTGAGATTGGCCCCTAAAATACAGATAGCAAAAATATCATTTTTCATGAAGACAGCAAGCTTTCTGTGCCAAAAACTTTTTTTTGTAATCCCACATTTGTGAAAATAGATATCCTTCTTGATATATATCTAATTTCTGATGTAGCTAAGCTCCATATTTCTTCCAACATGAATCGTGTGATTCTTATAAAAGCTCTTTTGAAAGAAAAACAAAAGCATATGAATTAGTTTCTTTTTTTTAGTTGAAAGCCATTTTAGCTATTTCTTATTTATAATCACAGTGATATTTTAAAAGTTTTATACAAAAACATCTCCTATAAGCATCTGCCACCTCAAATTCAGTGAAAATAAGTAGAATACAAGATAGCATCTTTCTTTTGTGGAAAAGGAAATATAGTGTCCTTAAAGCTCCAAATGTGAATTATTGAGGAAAAAGAACTGAAATGGCAGATTAGTTGGAATTAAAACCCAACATGATCAATTATATTCAAAAGTTCAAAAGAGAAAAATATAGGTTGAAAAGTTTGATATGATGCTGGCTGATGAAAAATTAAATATCCAAATACTTTGTGTTAGTTGTGATGAAAACAGATCTCAAATTGTTGAATCCTAAATTATTATTTGGAAATATGTTCTATGTCTCAAGTTGCTGAGGAAAAGCAATCCTGAAGACACCATACACACTACTCATTTCTGACAAGGTCCCATATTCCTACAGTTTCAGTTTTCTCTCCTGGGGATATGAGCTGGGAAATACAGACACTTAAATGCATGTTTAACTCTGAGAGCTAAATCGTGGCTTAGGACCTAACTCTCCCCTGCCATGTTTTCCTAACTCTACCATTTTTACCCAACTGGCCTTCTCTAACAAAAGTGACATAATCTAAGAAGGTTTCTTCTACTGACTTCTATATAATATTTCTTATTTCACCCATCTAACTCTCTAGGTCTCTACCATTTATGGGATGCTTTCGTTCATTGCCTCCTGTACAATATTATGGACCTCTACCCATAGTTGTTCAGGCACTTTGTCTACCAGATCTAATCCCCTGAATCTGTTTGTTACCTCCACTGCACATTCATAGGGGATTTGATTTAAGTTATACCTTGCTAAACTAGTGGTTTTTCCCACTTTCTTTAGTTTAAGCCTGAAGTTTGCTACATGAAGCTGATGATCTGAGCCATAGTCAGATGCAGGTCTTGCTTTTGCTGACTGCATACGGCTTCTCCATCTTTGCTGCAAAGCATGGGATCAATTTGATTTTGGTATTGGCCATTTGGTAATGTCCACCTGTAAAGTTGTCTCTTCTGTTGTTGAAAATGGTTATTTGCTATGACCAATGCATTCTTTTGACAGAATTCAGTTTATTTCTGCTAGACATTAATTTTTTATGTAACCCAGCAATTTTACCTTAACTAGCTTATATAATAGCTAGTTTCACAAATGTTCTTTAGGTGAGTTTTTACCTCTTATCATTTCCTTTATTACATAATATATTTAATAAAAGCTTTGAGACAATTTCATTTTGCATATATATATTTTTTTCATGATTTTACCTCTTAGAAAATTATACTCAATATCCAATATGGTCTAAAATCACAAAGATTTATTCTAAATAGCTGGTTCTCAATTTTATGACTCTATTATAATCATCTGGATAGCTTGTTAAAACACAGATTGCTGGGCTCCAGAATTTTTGATTCAGTGAATTAGGGTGAAATCCAAGAACTTATAACAAGCTCCCAAGTGATAATGATGGTGCTGATACTGGAATTAGGTTTGGAGAATTACTGTCTTAAATGTACCATTTATTGTCCAGCTTTCTAATAGTCCTTCAAAAAGTTCTTCATATAAGTATTACCCATCACATCACAACACTCTTCGTAAAAGATCTGGGAAGTCATATGACTATTATACAAGGAATGTTATATAAAATTGTGAGTATGTCATTTCCCAATCACTTTTCTACATAGTGAATTAGAGTCAAATCTCCCCAAGAATGTTATATCTAAATGTTGAAAAATAAGAGCAATTACTTATTTTAAATATACAAAAATACAGAATGTGCAAATTAACAGTAGTATTTTGACTTCTTTGTTTCCTTTTCATAATTCTGAAGTCATTAGTATTTTCACAATAAAGGGTATTCTTCATCTGTGTAAGAGCAAACGAAATAGATCTATTAATTTGTGTATTCTTTGAGAACTAGTACATTTCTAGTCTGAAAATCAGTTGATGCAAAGATTTTCTTTTCACATCAGTCTCCTTCCTGGTAGAAGAATTTTTAAAATGACCTGGGATTTCTGATTAGAAGAGGCATTGGTTTCCAATAAATTCTCTATGATTTATCACATCTTGAAAGTGAAAGTGAAGTGAAGCCATTCAGTCGTGTCTGACTCTTTGCAACCCCATGGACACCAGGCTCCTACGTCCATGGGATTTTCTAGGCAAGAGTACTGGAGTGGGTTGCTATTTTGCTTCCCAGATTTCACAGAGCTAAGAATCACTGCATGGTACTTGCTAAAAATACACATTCTTAAGCATTCCATCAGACCCTAAATCAGAATCTCCAACAGAGGAGTAGGAGAGTTATTCAATAATGTTCCAGGCAATTATTATTGTCAAGAAAACTTTAAAGACACTGAGGGGCAAGAGTGTGATCTGGGCTCCATATTTGACCAACCACTTCCTTGAGACAGATCAGTAGTTCCCAAATTTGGCATCATTGTGAATCTTTTAAAAAAAATACCGATTCTTCTCATCCCAGATAGTTTGATTTAATTGGCATAGAATGCCACCAGGACATTGGGGTTTTTTAAAACTCTGCATGTTACTTTGAAAAGCAGCAAATTTTTGGAACTGCTGACCCAGTTATTAAGACTTGTTCCAACACACCCCTAGGAGCTTAAGAATAAGAAACATCTCTGTCCTTAGTCTCTGAGGTTTAATTTGTGGCACCTTGTGTGAAAAGATGAAAAACAATCTATTCATTTCCTTAAAGCAGAAAAAGATGGTAGATTAGAATATTGGCACTGATTTTTTGGTTGATTAGCTAGCTGTATTTTTACATTGTGGGAAATAACATGTATTCAAAACACTGGTAGTTAGTTAGCGGGAACTTTCAGAAAAGATTCAGTGAACTAGCAATGAGAAAGCATTTCATTTTTGTCTTGGCTCCATCATTTGGTGCCCTACATATAGGTTTCTCTTCCCTGGGCCTCTGTATCTTTAAAATTGGGCCACAACTTGCCATGATCTTCTTCACAAAACTATTGAGAGTCTCTGAGTGTGAAGTGTTTTGTGAAGTAAATGATGCTAATAATATGAAGTATTATCATTCTCTTCTTGCGGCAATGAGACTGGAAAATATTCGATTATACTTATCACATTCTAATCTTATTTTTTTTTCTTTTTGAAAAGTTTCTTGAAGTAACCATGCATGCCCAAGAATGACAAGTCACAAACATAGAGACAGATGAATAGTTTTTAAAACTGAGTGTCCTCAACACATTCAGTATTTTAAATATTCTTAAGGATTGTGTGATTGATACTTAGGGCTCAGAAGTGCAGGATTCTAGAAGGTTAGTACTGTGAGCCCTCATTTTCTGTGTGTGTGTGTGTGTGTGTGTGTGCACGCGCGCTCAGTCACACAGTCATGTCTGACTCTTTATGACCCCGTAGACAGCAGCATGCCAGGCTCCTCTGTCCTTCACTCTCTCCTGGAGATTGCTCAAATTCATATCCACTGAGCCAGCAGCACAGTGCTGTTGAGAAAAGCACAGATTCTGAGACCATTTCCCAGGGTTCCACGCTCGTGTCCATATCTTTCTTGATCTTTGATTTCAGGCAAGTTAATTGATCTGTGCCTTAGTCTCTTCATCTTTAATGCAAAGATAATAGCCTCATGGATTATTATGAGAAACAGCTTATTACTTAAAATCTTCTTAGTATGTTATGAGCACTTTTTAATAATTTTCTATTACTCTTGATTTCTTTGTTGCCTGTATTATTATTAGAGTTTCCCTGGTGGCTCAGATGGTGAAGAATCTGCCTGCAATGTGGGAAAACTGGGTTCAATCTCTGGGTCAGGAAGATCCCCTGAAGAAGGTAATGGCAACCCACTCCAGTATTCTTGCCTGGAGAATCCCATGGACAGAGGAGAATTAATATTACTCAAATAGAGATCTGGTCTTTGTTCCAGCTCTGGTAAGTATCCTCTACACCCTTGGTATTTCTCTAATTATAGATGTATCCTTGTTATTCATAATGGGCCTATCAAACCACACCTGATACTTTATGCTAACTCCATGACACAAGATGAGACCAACCACAGCCGAGAATCTTACACTAAAGCCGATCACTCAGAGAGATCAACCACATGATTATGAAGATGAGATGCTGAGGCATATGATATCAGCCTGACATCTGGGGATGGAAGGGGATTGGAGATTAGATTCAACTACGTAGATCATGAGTCACGTCTATGTAATGAAGCCTCAATAAAATCTCTGAAGAATGAAGCTTGAGTGAGCTTCCAGGGTTGGAAACACTCCATTTGTGTGTTGCCAACTTTGATGCCAGAAGGGTAACACAGCCCCCAGGACATGGAAACTTTTCAGTTTGTAAATCTTCCAGTTTCAGTTTTTCCCCAAGGATCTCTTCCTTCATTTGGTTTTGATTTGTATCCTTTGGCTACAATTAAGTGGAATTATAAGATTAGTGTTTTCCAGAGTTCTGTGACTTGTTCTGAGAATTATGGAAATTAAAGCTGATTTGGGGAACTCCTAACTTTGTAGTCAGCTTATCAGAAGTGAAGATGGTCCATGGGACCTCTAACTTGTGACTGATGTCTCAAGTTTTAGGTAGATTTAACATAAAAGGCTGTGCCCTTAACCTTGAATTTGGCTAACTCTGTAGAAATACATGTTGTTGCTGTTACTATTAGCTATTTGTTGTTGCTTATTCGCTCAGTCATATCGTAATCTTTTGCAGCCCCATGGACTGTAGCCCACCAGGCTCCTTTGTCCATCAGATTTCCCAAGTAAAATTATTGGTGTAGATTGCTATTTCCTTTTCCAGGGGATCTTCCCAACCTAAGGATCAAATCCGCAGCTCCTGCATTGGCAGGCAGATTCTTTACAACTGAGCCACCTAGAAAGCCCCACCATTAGCTATTACCATTATTTTATTGTTGCCTGTATTATTATTATTTTCAAATTCATATCCTCTTTTTCTTAGCAAAAAAATAATAATAATAAAAGATAAAAATGGTTTGCACTGAATTTGCTTCTGTGTTAAAACCATTTCCTTTCTTCCTGTTTTCTGTGATGCTTTGGCCTCCTGAACTTAGATGACTTGATATGGTTAGTCTGGTCTCTACCTGTTCTCACTATTATTCCTGCATT
Source organism: Capra hircus (assembly GCF_001704415.2). Taxonomy (NCBI): domain Eukaryota; kingdom Metazoa; phylum Chordata; class Mammalia; order Artiodactyla; family Bovidae; genus Capra; species Capra hircus. The sequence continues at coordinate 62,912,926 of NC_030813.1, read as the reverse complement.
CTTTATTCTCCACACAGCACTCAGAATTATCCTTTAAAAATATAGGTCAGATCATAATTCTCTTCTGAGAAAAATGTCTTGATAGTCTTCCATTTAACTCTGTCCTGTATCCATACCCTACTCCAAGGCCTGTAAGAACCTAGGTAACGTGGTTCTCCGTCCGTCAGTCTCCATCACCTATCATGTCCCCATTTGTATGCTTCACTCTGGCAAGCTGAACTTCTTACTCTTCCTCAAATGCATCTCCTCAATCATGTCTCAATGCCTCAATCAATGCTTGTACACCTGCAAAACCTTCTATCTGGAATGCAATTATCCCAGGATATTTCAATGATCCTCTTCTTTATATCATTTTAATGTCTACTAATAAGTCACCTACTCAGAGAAAGCTCACTAAGTATGTGTTGAATGAATGGATGAATGAACAAATGTGTGTATGAAAAAGATAAAGAATGATTGAGTGGATACATGAGTAAATGAAAGAAGGCATTTCTGTCCTGGTGATGAAGCTGGCTTATGCAAATAAAGCTCGTTGGTATTAATACACTGACATAATTAAATCTGTGTAGACATATAATGCTAGCTTTTTTATGTGAAAGTAAAACTGAATGAATAGCACAGCCTGAGGCAACTGGAAGACGGATTTGTCATTGAAGTAAGAAGACAATCAGTGAAGAAAATTAAAGCATAGGAATGAAACTTTGACTTTATAAGTAATATGAAGGATTTTAGTTGAAATTTATGATTAAAATAATAGCTCTTAGGTCGCAATAGTTCTAAGTGCAATAGCATAGAGTAAATAACTATGTACACATATACATATACTTTGGTTGGAAATTGGTGTTTTAAGTTATCTTAATGAACATTATATCATAAACTGCTTTTTGAAAATCTTCAAAATATAAAACAGAATAAGGCATAGAGAGAAAAAGCAAAGGAGATAAGGAAAGATACCCTTCTGAATGCAGAGTTCCAAAGAATAGCGATGAGAAATAAGAGAGCCTTCCTAAGTGATCAATGCAAAGAAATGGAGGAAAACAATAGGCTAGGAAAGACCAGAGTTCTCTTCAGGAAAATTAGAGGTACCAAGGGAATATTTCACTCAAAGATAGGCACAATAAAGGACAGAAACTGTATGGACCTAAGAGAAGCAGAAGATATTAAGATGAGATGGTAAGAATACACAGAAGAACAGTACAAAAAAGTTCTTAATGTTTCAGATAACCACGATTGTGTGATCACTCACCTGAGCCAGAGATCCTGGAATGTGAAGTCAAGTGGACCTTAGGGAGCATTACAACGAACAAAGCTAGTGGAGGTGATGGAATTCCAGCTGAGTTATTTCAACTCCTACAAGATGATGCTGTTAAAGCGCTGCACTCCATATGCCAGCAAATTTGGGGAACTGAAAGGTCAGTTTTTATTCCAATCCCAAAGAAAGGCAATGCCAAAGAATGCTCAAACTACCACATAGTTACACTCATTTTTCATGATAGTAAGGTAATGCTCAAAATCCTTCAAGTTAAGCTTCACAGGTATGTAAACCAAGAATTTTCAGGTGTACAAGCTGGATTCAGTAAAGGAAAAGTGACTAGAGGTCAAATTGCCAACATCTGTTAGATCATAGAGAAGACAAAGGAATTCAAGAAAACCATCTACTTCTGCTTCATTGACTATGCTAAAGCCTTTGACTTTGTGAATCATAACAAACTTAAAAGTTCTGAAAGAGATGGGAATACCAGACTACGTTATCTGCCTCCTGAGAAACCTGCATGCAGATCAAGAAGTAAAAGTTAAATTTGTCATAGAACAATGGACTGGTTCAAAATTGGGAAAGGAGTATGTCAAGGCTACATGTTGTCTTCCTGCTTACTGAACTTGTATGCAGTGTACATCATGTGAAATGCTAGGATGGATGAAGCTCAAGCTGGTATCAAAATTGCCAAAAATATCAGTAACCTCACATATGCAGATGACACCACCCTAATGGCAGAAAGTAAAGAGGAACTAAATAGCCTTTTGAGGAAGGTAAAAGAAGAGAGACATAAGCTGGCTTAAAACTCAACATTCAAAAAACTAAGATTATAGCATCCAGTCCCATCATTTCATGGGAAATAGATGGGGAGACAATGAAACAGTGACAGACTTTTTTCCTTTGACTCGAAAATCACTGGAAATGGTGACTGCACCCAAAAAATTAAAAGACGCTTGCTCCTTGGAAGAAAAGCTATGAAAAACCTAGACAGTCATCACTTTGCAAAAAAAGGTCTTTCTAGTCAAAGCTTTTTTTTTTTTTTTTTCCCAGTAGTCATGTATGGATGTGAAAGTTTGACCATAAAGAAGGCTGAACACCAAAGAACTGATGCTTTTGATCTTTGGTGCTGGAGAAGACTCTTGAGAGTCCCTTAGACAGCAAGGAGATGAAGCCAGTCAATCCTAGAGGAAATAAACTCTAACTATTCATTGAAAGGATTGATGTTGAAGCTCCAATACTTTGGCCACCTGATGTGAACAGCTGACTTATTGGAAAAGACCCTGATGCAGGGAATGATAGAAGGCAGGAGGAGAAGGGAACGACAGAGGATGAGATGGTTGGATGGCATCTCTGAGTTGAAGGACATGAGTTTGAGCAAACTCCAGGAGATAGTGAAGAACAGGGAGGCCTGGCATGATGCACTCCATGGGGTCTCAAAAAGTCAGACAGCACTGAGCAACTGAACAACAACAAAAGCTTAAAATCTTTAATGATGATTTTAATGATCCTACACATATTTGATTTTTGAAGTTCCTTAAGATGACCTAATTAGAATTCAGTTCAGTTCAGTTGCTCAGTTGTATCTGACTCTTTGCAATCCCATGGACTGTAACACACCAGGCCTCCCTGTCCATCACCAACTCCTGGAGTTTACTGAAACTCATGTCCATTGAGTCAGTGATGCCATCCAACCATCTCATCATCTGTCATCCCCTTGTCCTCCTGCCTTCAATCTTTCCCAGCATCAGGATCTTTTCAAATGAGTAGTTCTTCATCAGGTGGCCAAAGTATAGGAGTTTCAGCTTCAGCATCAGTCCTTCCAATGAATACTCAGGACTGATTTCCTTTAGGATGGACTGGTTGGATCTCCTTGCAGTCCAAGGGACTCTCAAGAGTCTTCTCCAACACCATAGTTCAAAAGCTGATTAGAATTAGTACAACACAATTTGTACTACATACAATACTATCCCTCTAGAAATATGAGATTGTTTTCTTATCATCTACTTACATACATAGAGAGTGCTTTAACATTTTCTTAAAATAAATAATCAATGTTAATTAAAAGTTTTATTGGAGACTGATGAATTTCTAAAATATGTATTGATAGCATGCTTATAAATAGGACTCACTACTGCTATTTTTATTTTAAAGCCTCTCCATGTTTTATTTGTTTAGTAAATATAACTAAAGTTAGTGAATTGCATTTACTCATTTTCCCTATGAAAATAAAGGTCGAAATATGCTGCTTATGAACAAATTCAGTCTTTGTGAATGTTCACTATATCACTGAAGTTTGAGATAAAATAGTGCTTTTATTTTGGATGACAAAGTTAAATTCAGGAAAATAATATATTTTAATGCTATTTCAAATATTTTTTCAATTAAAATAGTTCCATCTAGTGTCACTAAAACATACATTTTCTTATAATTTATATTGAAATGAAATGAAAGTCATTCAGTCATGTCCAACTCTTTGCGACCCCATGGACTATATCATTCATGGAATTCTCCAGGCCAGAATACTGGAGTGGGTAACCTTTCCCTTCTCCAGGGGATTTTCCCAACCCAAGGATAGAACCCAGGTCTCCGACATTGCAGGCAGATTCTTTACCAGATGAGCCACAAGGGAACCCCATAATTGATACTCAGTTCAGTTCAGTCACTCAGTAGCATCTGACTCTCTGCGACCCCATGAACCACAGCACACCAGGCCTCCCTATCAATCACCAACTCCCAGAGTTCACCCAAAATCATGTCCATAGAGTTGGTAATGCCATCCAGCCATCTCATCCTCTGTCGTCCCCTTCTCCTCCTGTTCCCAATCCTTCCCAGCATCAAGGTCTTTTCCAATGAGTCAGCTCTTCGCATGAGGTGGCCAAAGTATAGGAGTTTCAGCTTCAACATCAGTCCTTCCAATGAACACCCAGGACTGATCTCCTTTAGGATGGACTGGTTGGATCACCTTGCAGTCCAAGGGACTCTCAAGAGGCTTCTTCAATACCACAGTTCAAAGCATCAATTCTTTGGTGCTCAGCTTTCTTCATAGTCCAACTCTCACGTCCATACATGACCACTGGAAAAACCATAGCTTTGGCTAGACGGCCCTTTGTTGGCAAAGTAATGTCTCTGCTTTTGAAGATGCTGTCTGTGTTGGTCATAACTTTCCTTCCAAGGAGCAAGCGTCTTTTAGTTTCATGGCTGCAATCACCATCTGCAGTGATTTTGGAGCCCAGAAAAATAAAGTCTTACACTGTGTCCACTGTTTCCCCATCTATTTGCCATGAAGTGATGGGACCAGATGCCACGATCTTAGTTTTCTGAATGATGAGCTTTAAGTCAACTTTTTCACTCTCCTCTTTCACTTTCCTCAAGAGGCTTTTTAGTTCCTCTTCACTTTCTGCCATAAGGGTGGTGTCATCTCCATATCTGAGGTTATTGATATTTCTCCCAGCAGTATTGATATTACCTTACTACTAAATTAAAGAATATTCTGCCAGTTGTGACAACATGGATAGACCATGAGGACATTAAGCTAAGTGAGATAAATCTGAGAGAAAAAGACAAGTGCTACATGACATCATTTATGCATTCAATCTAAAATAGCTAGACTTTAAAAACAGAGAGTAAGATGATGGTTACCAGGGGATAGAAGGTAGTGAAACAGAAGAAATGTTTGCAGACAAAGTAGCAAGGTAAAAACTTACCTGCCCTTTTAGAATTAGCCATTGTTATGAGTTTCCTTATGATTCTTCCAGGTATTCATTCAATCCATCCTTGCACTCATCTATTACTCATTCATTAAATAAATATGCATTGAACACTTACTATCTACTAGATGCTTTTACAGCTACTGGGCATGCAGGAGTGAACAAAACCAAACATATTATAAGTTTATAGTATAGATTATGAGGCAGATAGCAAACAAATTAAAAAATAAGCAGATGAATGGATAAGAAAGCTGTGGTACATATACACAATAGAGTATTACTCAGCCATTAAAAATAGCACATTTGAGTCAGTTCTGTTGAAGTGGATGAAACTGCAGCCTATTATGCAGAGCAAAGTAAGTCAGAAAGAAAAACATCAATACAGTATACTAACACATGTATATGGAATTTAGAAAGATGGTAATGATAACCCTGTATGTGAGACAGCAAAAGAGACACAGATGTATAGAACAGACATTTGGATTCTGTGGGAGAGGGAGAGGGTGGGATGATTTGGGAGAATGGCATTGAAACATGTATACTATTATGTAAGAAATGAATCATCAGTCTAGGTTTGATACAGGATACAGGATGCTTGGGGCTGGTGCACTGGGATGACCCAGAGAGATGATATGGGGAGGGTGGTGGGAGGAGGGTTCAGGATTGGGAACTCATGTACACTCGTGGCAGATTCATGTCAATGTATGGCAAAACCAATATAGTATTGTAAAGTAAAAAAATAAAATAAAATAAAGAGCACACACACACACAAATAAATAAACATAAAATTTAAAAATAAATAAATAAAAAATAACATCACAAAAAATACTGTAGGAAAAAATATAGAGAGAATCAAAATAGTTAAGTTTTCTGTTGGATAAGACTTAAGAGTCCCTTGGACAACAAGATCAAACCAGTCAATCCTACAGGAAATCAACCCTGAATATTTATTGGAAGGACCGATGCTCAAGCTGAAGCTCCAATACTTTGGCCACCTGATGCAAAGAGATGATTAATTGGAAAAGACACTGATGCTGGGAAAGACAGAAGGCAGGAAGGGAAGGGGGCAACAGTTGATGAGAGAGTTGGATGGCATCACCAATTCAATGAACATGAGTTTGAGCAAACTCCAGGAGATGGAGAAGGAACAGGGAAGCCTGGTGCGCTGCAGTTCATGGGGTTGTGAAGTCAGACATGACTGAGTGACCAAGCAACAACAGCAAGTTAACTTCAGAAACTCATGAGGAGGCGACATGTTAGCAGATACCTGAATAAAATGAGTGCTGCGAATTTAAGGGAAGGCTATCCTACACGGAAGGAACATCAATCAGGTTATATATCCTACAAGCTTGAGTCGATGCCTTATTTTATGTCAGGTTTCTGAGAGATAATGGAAGCACAGGTGGAACAGCTGGATCCAGTCCTCAATCAACTCACTAGGAAGATACTTAAAAATGCTGCTTGAGCACTGCCCCAACAGAACATCTGCTAGGTGCGTGTGGTAGGCTCACTGAATGAGGGAGTATTTTCTGGAGGCAAAATGTGGCAGCTGAAAGGAAGGATTTTAGGGCTCAAGAGGGGGTTTGAATTCTGGCTCTGCTACTAATTATCTAGGTTTCCTCAGGTAAGTTATTTAACCTCTTGGTGCTTTGGTTCCCTTATCTGAAAAATGACGTTAATATCAATACTTAACTAAGTAGATTGTTATAGTGGTTAAATAAACTACTATACTTAAAGCAGGCTTCCCTCATAACTCAGTTGGTAAAGAATCTGCCTGTAATGCAGGAGACCCCAGTTCGATTCCTGGATTGGGAAAATCCACCAGAGAAGGAATAGGCTACCCACTCCAGTATTCCGTTGTGGCTCACCTGATAAAGAATCTGGCTGCAATGAGAGAGACCTGGGTTCAATCCCTGGTTTGGGAAGATTCCCTGGAGAAGTAAAAAGCTACTCATTCCGGTATTCTGGCCTGGAGGATTTCATGGACTATAAATCCATGGGGTCACAAAGAGTCAGACATGACTGAGTGACTTTCACTTTCATACTTAAAGCATTTAAGATTGTATAGGTACATAGCATGTACTCTATAAATGTTAGCTATTACTATCATTAGTAGTAGCAATATTGTCTCATTTTATACCTTGCTTCCAAGAGATTATAACAGGGAATTTTTCAGGTTAGTTTTTTTTTTTTTTAATCTCTTATTTTCTCTAACAAATGTCTTAGGGAAATAATATGCCAAAATCAGAATCAATTAAAGATAGGTGAATACTGGACAGTTTATTTAACTTTGTAAATGGGTTCAAGGTTCAACATTTTAGTTTAATATCTACAATTTTTAATATACAATAGCAGAAATATAATTTTTTATTTGCATACACCTTACAAAATTTAAACAAAGTAGTTACAAATGGTAATGCTGGCTAACTGAAAATAAAGATGTCTATAGGCACTTGCACAAAATTTTATAGAGGAATAGTGAGTTTCCTTTCCATTTATTTTTAATCTATCCAACAGGACTGGGAAGGTCAGTTTTCTTCCAATTCCAAAGAAAGGCAATGCCAAAGAATGCTCAAATTACCACACAATTGCCCTCATCTCACACACTAGTAAAGTAATGCTTAAAATTCTCCAAGCCAGGCTTCAGCAATACATGAACTTTGAACTTCCAGATGTTCAAGCTGATTTTAGAAAAGGCAGAGGAACCAGAGATCAAATTGCCAACATCAAAAAAGTGAGAGAGTTCCAGAAAAACATCCATTTCTGCTTTATTGACTATGCCAAAGCCTTTGATTGTGTGGATCACCACAAACTGTGGAAAATTCTGAAAGAGATGAGAATACCAGACCACCTGACCTGCCTCTTGAGAAACCTGTATGCAGGTCAGGAAGCAACAGCTAGGACTGGACATGGAGAAAAGACTGGTTCCAAGTAGTAAAAGGAGTACGTCAAGGCTATATATCGTCACCCTCCTTATTTAACTTATATGCAGAATACATCGTGAGAAATGCTTGGCTGGAAGAAGCACAAAATGGAATCAAGATTGCTGGGAGAAATATCAATAGCCTCAGATATGCAGATGACACCACCCTTATGGCAGAAAGTGAAGAAGAACTAAAGAGCCTCTTGATGAAAGTGAAAGAGGTGAGTGAAAACGTTGGCTTAAAGCTCAACATTCAGAAAACTGAGATCATGACATCTGGGCCCATCACTTTATGGCAAAAAGATGGGGAAGCAGTGGAAACAGTGACTGACTTTTTTCCTGAGCTCCAAAATCACTGCAGATGGTGATTGCAGCCATGAAATTAAAAGACACTTGCTCCTTAGAAGGAAAGTTATAGCCAACCTAGACAGCATATTAAAAAGCAGAGACATTGCTTTTCCAACAAAGGTCCATCTAGTCAAGGCTATGGTTTTTCCAGTAGTCATGTATGGATGTGAGAGTTGGACTGTGAAGAAAGCTGAGTGCTGAAGAATTGATGCTTTTGAACTGTGGTGATGGAGAAGCCTCTTGAGAGTCCCTTGGACTGCAAGGAGATCCAACCAGTCCATACTAAAGGAGATCAGTCCTAAGTCTTCATTGGAAGGACTGATGTTGAAGCTGAAACTTTAATATTTTGGCCACCTGATGTGAAGAACTGATTCATTTGTAAAGACCCTGATGCTGGGAAAGATTGAGGGCAGGAGGAGAAGGGGATGACAGAGGATAAGATGGTTGGATGGCATCATTGACTCAATGGACATGAGTTTGGGTAAACTCCAGGAGTTGGTGATGAACAGAGAGGCCTGGCGTCCTGCAGGCCATGGGGTTGCAAAGGATTAAACATGACTGAGCGACTGAAATGAACTGAACTGAACCTTCCCACAAAATTAACCATTGTTTTGAATTCTCTATGATTCTTTCAGATACTCATTCCATCTATCCTTGCATTCGCTCATTAGTCATTTATTAAATAAGTATGTATTGAGAACTTAATTAACCTGGCCCTCTTTTAACAAAATTACAATTGCTGAAATCATTGACAAGTAGAAGACAAAAAATGATGAGTATCTTTTCTATGTCATTTTGTATTTCTTGTATGTATTTGTCTTAGCAACATTACTTAGCATTTTTTAGGCAATGGGACTAAATTCTACAAAAAGTATATTTTCAAAAACTAATGTTATTTCTCTGAAGTAATGCTGGAAAGATTTTGTTATGTCAAACAGTTTGGTAACATAAACACTGGCTGTGATTTTTACAAAGACTGTACCTTAACCACTTATTTTTTTATAATTCAATTCTCTCTCATTTAATTTCTTTGTAGGGTTGCTATGAAGTTGTAGTTTGTGAGAGGAAAAGAGTGTTATAAATGTTTGCAGACTTCCATGGGTATACAACTTGGATAGATTGACATCCTTTTAAAAGGACCTAAATGTATTCGCTAGCATGAAGAATTGACCCCATTAACAATGTGCTGTAAAGGGCAGAGATAAGCTGTCATAAACTTGTAGGTTCAGCAGAAGAAGCTGTGTGACTATAGCCATTGTAATAGAATGATTTAGAGGTTGGGTCCTATTGGCAAAGTGCCTGCAGCTCATAACATGAATATCAGCATGACATGAAATCATAAAAAGGGTTTTCACTCAGCTTCATGTCTAAATACTTCACTGTATTTTCCTCCATCAAACCCTTCTCTTTTACCACAGTCACACACTCCAAGCCATATCATCTCTTCTCTTCAGCTTCTCTTTTCCTAGCAAGCCCTGACCCCAGTTTTCATTGCACTTAGTGATATTTAAGTGGATTTTCTTTGTGGTGCATCTGTAAGTTTGGAATTGTCTTAAATGACTAAAATATTTGTGTTAGATAGTAAGAGTAAATGCAGAATAAATGCAAAAGAAGGTTATTTTAATATATCAATTCATTTAATTTTCAAACCTATACAAGAATAACTACATTAAACAGATGAGGAAAGTTAGGCATGGAGAGTTTAAGTAGTTAATTTAAGTGGTGAAGACAAGAAGTGAACTCAGTCTATCCTACAATCTTTTCTTTTAAATTTCTATTTTAATAGGTCTTTTCTATAACTTAATATTAGTTTTGCTTAGACCCTTTGACCTGATGAAGGGATCTTAATACAATGTTTTGATATTTTAACCTCTATTTTTTTAACATTTAGCTTTTTAAATGGCCTACAATAGACATACCAATGAAAACACATAACAAGGACTTCCCACATATTGCATCAGTACCTCTAACATCCTATCTAGTACTCAGACCTAAAATCACTTTCCAGCACATGCAGAGTAGGGCCACACAAGACAGAGGGATCATAGTGAAGCATTCAGATAAAACGTGGTCCACTGGAGGAGGAAATAGCAACACACTCCAGTATTCTTGCCATGAAAACCCCATGAACACTATGAAAAGGCAAAAAGGTATTATGCCGGAAGATGAGCCCCCCAGATTGGAAGGTGTCCAATATGCTACTGGGGAAGAATGGTGGGCAATTACTAATAGCTCCAGGAAGAACGAATTGGCTGGGCCAAAGCCAAAATGACGCTCAACTGTGGATGTGTCTGGTGGTGAAAGTAAAGTCTGATGCTGTAAAGAACAATATTGCACAGCTGGAATCTGGAATGTTAGATCCATGAATCAAGGTAAATTGAACATGGTCAAGCAGGAGATGGCAAGACTGAATATTGAGATCTTAGGAATCAGTGAACTAAAATGGATGGGCATGGGTGAATTAATTCAAATGGCTGTTTTGTCTACTACAGTAGGCAAGAATCCCATAGAAGAAATAGAGCATCCCTCATAGTCAACAAGAGTCCAAACTGCAGTACTTTGGGGAAATCTCAAAAATGATGGAATGACCTGTCTCAAAAGACAGGAGGGTTATCTAGGCGCTGGTTTAAAATCTAATTACTCTCTCTCTCCACACTGGTGGGAAAATGTACAACAGAATCACAGGACTGCATTCAGGACTGCTATAGCCACTAACAGGTGATACCTCCTGTTCTTACTCCCCAACTTATTTATGAGCATTAGTTTCTTGCCTATGAACTTCTTTTTCTATATTTTTATATTGTAGATTCAAGCCTGTATTTATAATACTGAGTCCACATTAAGTGATCGATGCTAACACAGTGGTGTTTTGAAGTTTATCCGAAATAAAAAAGAAATATACCATTTTTGGAGCCTGAAATGAAATACATATCATTCAGATGAATTTAATTATTCAGATAATTCTTATTGTACATCTCTTGCTGAAACTAAAATCTGATTAATGATAAACAACTGAAATTTAAAATCAGAGAGCTAAGAATTAGCTAAGAATTGTGAATTATACCTATTTATATTTCTTCAAATAAACTTGTACATTAGAGGTTTATATTCGGAATACTGTTGTTGTTTTAATTTAGTGGGGGACTGGAAGAAACAGCATAAAAATAATCACATCAGGAATGTGAATGTTGAATGCCTGGCCAGTACAAAAGTCTGGAAAAGGAATACTAAGGCTCTAGAAACTTCAGTGAGTAACCGAGAACTTAAGAATGTGTGATAGTCATTCAGAGAAAGGAGAGAGACTTTTAGTGCCACGGTAAAAGCTGCAAAGGAAACTATTGATTGCTCAGTGATAACACTTGATGGCTCACCCTTCTCAGAAAGAACTACATCAGATGTGAGAGTTCACAGCACAATGCAGTGCTCAGTCGTGTCTGACTCTTTGCAACCCTGTGGACTGTAGCCCACCAGGCCCCTCTGTCCATCGGATTTCCCAGACAAGAGTACTAGAGTGGGTTGCTGTTTTCACCTCCAGGGGGTTTTTCTGACTCAGGGATCGAACCCATGTCTCTGGTGTCACCTGCATTGGTTGGAGGGTTCTTTACCTCTGTCCCAGCTGGGAAGCCCATTTCTCACTAAATTGGGTTTATTTAATGAGAAACAGAAATCTGTGGACCATTTAGGGAAAAGTGACAGAAAGAATTGATCATACGGAGGAAGAAAATGACAGCAGAGAAATGGCTCCACAAATCTGCAAATTTGAGGAAACATCTCCCTCAGGGTCATCTTCAGACTTATCAGTGATGGGGAAAATGCACACTTGAATTCTGGAGAGAAAGAAAGAGATCTGGCAGACCAAGTCGAGCGAGCCACATGAGTACAGCTAAATCAGCTCTGAGAGAGAGCTGCACTGAAGCATGACGACGAAAACGTGTCGTTCTTGAGAATGACTTTTTCTTCACCGATTTCAGTAATAGAGTTAAACAGGCATTGAGAGATTAATAGTGCCTTCAGAAATGAAAAAATAATAATTTGAAAAATCAGAAGTATCAGAAACATAACACAAACATGCTCATAAAAAAATTCCTCTGAATTAAAGATTTCTATCTGAAAGCTTATGTGTTCAGAAAAATAAACAAACAAACAAACAAACAAAACTCTTCTATTTTATGTCCCTAGAAAGCCCATAAATATTCTGAATTTTATAAAATTACTTTGGTCTTTGAATTGTATCAATATGCTCTGAAGGATAGAAAACCATGCATTAGACACAAAGTGAAACAGTATTTTCTAACTTGAAATGGAAATTAATGTTCCCATAAAATAGACTGTTTCTGCTGAAGTACCAATGGTTAATTGATCCTTATATTTTCTAATAATTTTAATAATACTTAATTTCTAGTGGCTTATAATCCTATTACACATTATTTAACTAAGTAGATATGTTCTTTAATATTAACAAATGATCTTTTCATAGTAGTTATCTATTTTTCTACCTATTCACTTATCTAAAAGGATTCTAAAATGATACCTTAATACAACACTGAGCTATATTGCAGAAAAAAGGAGATAATTACCTTTGCCACCAATCCTAACTTTATAAGTTGTAGTACGAGCATATTTATGACAGGCAGATTATGTTTTGAAATTATCTGCACCAACATCTGTGACTTTTTGAGCCCTAAGAATCTCTAGGCAATTCCTTGATGATAATTGCAAAAACTGTCCTAATAAAAAATTCTTTAATAGTGCCTAAATTTAATTATCGGAATTAAAATAGCATTTATTGGTAAGCTTTCACAAACCACTCCAGTATTCTTGCCTCGAGAACCCCATGAACAGTATCAAATAGCAGTATCTACTAAGAGTAATCTTCAAAAATAATTTCATTTTATTTTGGCTCACCAGAAGGATAACAAAATTAATCTGATTTCTTATAAAAAGTGTTCCCTAGAGTTTCTCAAAAAATGTAATTTTAATTTATATTCTTAGTTTCTATTTGACCAAATTTTCAATGGATTATGAACTTGGTGAGGTGTGTGTGTGTGTGTGTGTGTGTGTGCGTGTGTGTGTGTGTGGTGTGTGTATGAATGCTTTAATTTTTGCTTCACAAATCACCTTGGATGCTGCCCCTACAGTAACATTATTTTCTCAAAATCAGTCTACCTTTCCTTATTTCTGTATATGATATAAACATTTACTCTCAAAACATTCTTGATTCTTCCTCTTTCACAAAATGAATCTCTCTTTTCCAACGTATCACAAAAGCATTGCTAGGACATAAACTTTGAAAACGCAGGAGTAATCTCTAAAATATCCTAAATGATTAAATATAAAATAAATTAGAAAACAATGCCTTCTTCAATTAAACTGCAACTTGAGTCTTTGTTTAAACTAAGAAAACAATTCTATCTACAATATATGTGTGATCTATAAAGATTTTTCCCCTCTGAGTTGTTTGTGTGAACAGAAAAAGCTTAGATGAATATTAAAAACCAAGTCCCATTTGGAAATTTCTCTAACTCATGATCTACATTAAGACTCTGTCTTTGTGCTGGACACTGTGAAAGCTGCTAATGAAGTAAGAGCACTCTCAAGGAATCAATGATCAGGTAATAAGCAACTGCATATGTAACAGAAGAAAATAAAATTGACATAGGGAAGGTAAAAGCATTTAGTTCTGTCTGTGAAACAAGGCCTCAGAAATTCTTACCAATGAGATGGCGCTTTGGTTGTGTCATGAAAAGAAGAGGAAGAACCTACGTTGACAATACTGGTAGTAAGGGGAAGAACAAAACAGCTAGAGTATATACCTTGAGTTTAAAAAAAACATATATATTGATTTAGGAAATTAGTTTGCTTTGGCCTAATCCAACATTATAGGAGCAACAGAAAAGTAAAAGATTGTAAAAGCTGAAGAAGTTAGCTCTAAGGAGTTGATATATCCTGGAGGGTTCTATCTACTCTACTAAAGAGCTTGGATTTTGTCCTGAGCTACAGATGTCAGCAATTTTTTAATTCAAGAGAGGAATTTGTTATATTTCTATTTCAGAAAGAGCTTTTGTCTGCAGTGAAGAGGACAGATGGGAAGAGGGGAACCTATTGATGGAAAGACCAGTTGCACCCACATTCCTAGTGAGACGTGATGAGTGTATAATCTACAAAAACTGTCATTAAATTAGAGAGGAGGAGTTAGATACAAGATGTCAGAGAAGTAAAATTTATGGGACTTGGTGACTGATTGTCTGAGAATTTAACAGACAGGTGGCTACATAAACTATATTCTGAAGTAGAATTTGGGTGAATAATAGCAAGCATTTAGGAAAAGATAAAGTTATCCTTTTGTTTATATTGTGTGGGAGGTATTTTGAGGCCATCTATTTACAGATCCCAATTGGAAAAGGAGTACATCAAGGCTGTATATTATCATCCTTTTTATTTAACTTATATGCAGTGTACATCATGCGAAGTGCCAAGCTGGATGAAGCACAAGCCGGAATCAAGATTGCCAGGAGAAATATCAATAACTTCAGATATGCAGATGACACCACCCTTATGGCAGAAAGTGAAGAGGAACTAAAGAGCCTCTTGATGAAAGTGAAAAAGGAGAGTGAAAAAGCTGGCTTAAAACTCAACATTTAAAACATTAAGATCATGACATCCAGTCCCATCACTACATGGCTAATAGATGGGGAAACAATGGAAACAGTGACAGGTTTTATTTTCTTGGGCTCCAAAATCACTGCAGATGGTGATTGCAGCCATGAAATTAAAAGACACTTACTCCTTGGAAGAAAAGCTATGACCAACCTAGACAGCACATTAGAAACCAGAGACATTACTTTGCCAACAAATTTCTGTCTAGTAAAGCTGTAGTTTTTCCAGTAGTCATGTATGGATGTGAGAGTTAGACCATAAAGAAGGCTGAGCACTGAAGAATTGATGCTTTTGAACTGTGGTGTTGGAGAAGACCCTTGAGAGTCCCTTGGACTGCAAAAAGATCAAACCAGTCAGTCCCAAAGGAAATCAATCCTGAGTATTCATTGGAAAGACTGATGCTGAAGCTGAAGCTCAATACTTTGGCTATTTAATGTGAAGATCCAATTCATTAGAAAAGACCTTGATGCTGGGAAAGATAGAAGGCAGGAGGAGAAGTGGACAATAGAGAATGAGATGGTTAGATGGCATCACTGACTCAGTGAACATGAGTTTGAGCAAGCTCCAGGAGATGGTGAATGACAGGGAAGCCTGGCATGCTGCAGTCCATGGGGTCACAAAGAGTCAGACAAGACTGAGCAATTGACCTGAACTGAATATTCTTGTATATACAGGTCCAGAATTTAGAGGACAAATTTGTGCAGTAAATATGGATCAGTGTAATAAATATTTATTGAGCATCAGTATGTAGTAGATAGTGTTCTGAGGATGCATTGTTGAATGATCTTTCACTCAAGGAATGTTTGATCTGTTGAATCAAATGAAATATGATAATCAATAGCAGAAGTCATTCTAATAGAGATGGATGATCATTTTTGTAAAAATTAAAAAGAGAGCTATAGGAACAGGTAAATAAAAAGAAAGGTAAAATGGATGATCAGAGGAAAATCACACATGGACTCTTGGCCAACATTAATCTTTAAAGGGCATCACAAGAAGAAAAATGCCAAACTGAATAAAAATGTTTAAAACATAAAAAAGAGAACTAGAATTTTAAGCTAGAAATTGAGATCTTAGAATCCAAGGAATAAGAAAACCGAGAACATTGATCAAAAAATGTTAAATGTTGTGGATCAACTATACTTCAATTTTTAAAAAAATGTTAAATGTTAAATAGTCAAGTCATATGAAAGACAAAAATATTCTATTAGAATTTAGTTGGCTTGCAAATAATCTTTTGGAGAGTAATTTCAGCAAAATAATAGAGGCAGAAGCTTGATGGCAGACGGGAAAGAAGTGAATGGAATGTGAGGTCTCCCATTTTGTAATAAAGGCACCAAGCATGCTCTTAGCAACAACTTTGCAATGGAATAATGGAAAAAATGTTGCATAGACAAAGGAATTTTATTTTTAAGTTTGCAAAGACATTTTTAATTGCACGTGAAAAAGCAATGAGGAGGGACAGAGCAAGAAGAATCAAAACTATCAAAAGGTAAGAACTGATGAATAGTGACCTATTTTATGAGTAAGGAGTAAAAGCAAGAAATCTTTTTTTCAAAAATACAACTTGAGGGGTTTGCTTTGAACTTGAGAAAAGAAACAGTATTGTAAAGCAAAATAAAGTAAAAATAAAAATTAAAAAAAAAGAAACTACTTTTTCCCAGACTGCTTGAAATAGAATAACAATACATAGAGAGATAAAGAGAGAGAGATAGGTAATGGATGAAAGGACAGACAGACAAATAGATAGATGATAGACTAGACACAGAGAGAGTTATCATTAACACTAAATTTAAATTCCACATTTTAAAGTGGAAGGTAGACCCTGTTCTCAAGTTGAGAAAATATCCGCACTTGCTTTCACAAGATAAAATCTACCTCTTTCTTAATGTTTATTTGATGCATGATGCTTTTGATTGCTAAAAAAGATTAGCTGCTATAACCCTTTTAAATTGAATGACCTAGCAAGTGGAACATTATATTGGTCAATTGCACATGACTATAAGGGTGACTGCATTTAATACACTAGCATAATTGCAAATCTGCTCTTAAATTATTGCCCACATCCTTTCTATTAAATGACTTCATACTTGTTTTTTAAAAAAATCAAACAAGTTTTACCAGTAAGATAACTTTCCTGCTCTATTTTAATATAGCAGGAATTAATATTTTAATATAGTGTCTTTTTTATTTTTAAATGTCATTTATATTCATTAGGATGGTGTGAATCTTTATAACTCCACCAGGATAACTAAAACACATCTCAAGCTTAAATATCTTAAAACTGTTGCTATTCCATCTATCATCTATTTATCTCAGAAAATAGCACTACCATTGACCTTGTTGCTTAAGCCACAAAACAAGCAAAATAATTCTCACAATAATTCTTAACTCCTCTCTTTCTCCTATATTTACATAAATCCACCAGCACATATTGCACCTGATAGCTTCTTACATCTCCAACAGGCTGCATAAAAGTCAAGCTATTTTTCTTACCTAGACTATTGCAATAAGTCTCTTATTTATTCTCATCCTTCCAGTCTTGACCCCAGTTGGCATAATAATTCACATTTCAGCTGATAATTCCTTTTAAAACCTATGTTATATCATATTCCTTCTTTCTTGAAACCTCCCAAAGGATTCTCATAAGACAGACAAATTACAATGCCCCTACCATAACCCATGGGCTTCCCTGATAACTCAGTTGGTAAAGAATCTGCCTGCAATGCAGGAGACCCCAGTTTGATTCCTGGGTTGGGAAGATCCACTGGAGAAGAGATAGGCTACCCATTCCAATATTCTTGGGTTTCCCTTGTGGCTCAATTGGTAAAGAATCTGCCTGCAATATAGGAGACCTGGGTTCAGTCCTTGGGTTGAGAAGATCCTCTGGAGAGGGAAAGGCTACCCACTCCAGTATTCTGGCCTGGAGAATTACATGGATTACATAGTCCATGGGGTCGCAAAGACTCGGACATGACTGAGCGACTTTCACATTTCACACTACCATAACCTGTAAAGACCCATCTGAGTTGATCCTTGACTATCTTTTGAACTTCATCCCATACCTTCCTTCTCTGTGATGGTCACATTCCCCAGTACACCAAACATGCTTTTATTGCTGGGCCTTTCTGACAATAAAATCACTGGTCTCTGCCTGGACCAATGCTCCTTTACTTCACTAACTTCCACTCAGTTGTCATTTATTAATGGAGATTTTTTTCTGACAAGCTTTAAAAAATAGCTTCCACTAATTTCTATCCTCTTACCCAGCTATAGTTTCTCTCCTAAGCATTTATCAGCAACTGGTACTCTCTCCTTCTATTAGAATAAAAGATCTAATAAGGTGGGGTAGGAGTCAATTAGTTTTCTTGTGTGTTGAATCCCCAGTACTATATGCTAATCATGCTGTGCTAAGTTGTTTCAGTTGTGTCTGACTTGTTGCGACCCCATGGACCATAGCCGTTAGGCTCCTCTGTCCATGGGATTCTCCAGGCAAGAATGCTAGAGTGGTTTGTCATTCCCTACTCCAGGGGTCTTCTTGACCTAGGGATCAAACCTGAGCCTGTTCAGTTTCCTTTGTTGCAGGCAGATTCTCTGCTAATGACATCTGCGGAAGCCCCATGCTAGTGGCACTAGTGATCAGTATTTGTTCAATAAATGAATGAAGGAATCTTATCTTCTGTTTGGAAATCTATTTCCTGACTTTCCTTTCTTGTCAATTTGAGCAGGTTTTGAAGAGAGATTGTGGTGTGATAAGAGGAAATAGGACTGGGATAGCTTGTAGACACATATCTGTGATTATTGATTATTTTATAATAATCAGTTTATTGGACTGAAAGTGACTAGAAAGCCATGGGCTTGCTTAAAATGTGATCAAGTGACACAAAAGCAAGGTCAGAGAGAGATGACTGCAGACACATAAAATTATATCATAGATATGAAAGGTTCAGATCTGTTCAATAACATTTTCCTGTATTGATTAAAACATATGAGGATCAAAATGAACCTCGAGGTTCATAAACTGGAAATGTAATTATTTATAGTATCTTATAATATTATAATGTCATATACTAAATGTAATATGATATTAATTATAAAATAAATCTTTTTGCATACTTGCTTTATATTTGGTTGATTACTGTTTTTATTAGTAGCTATTCAAAACCTGCTTCAGTTCACAAAGATCACAGATAAATGGACTGGTTGCCTACTGGATTTCTGGGTATAATGAAATTGTCTAAACTTTATGAATTTTGTTTTGGATTCAATCCCAATTACACCACTTATAAATTGTGTGACCAGGGGAAAGTTATTTAGACTTTTCTCATCTGTGAAATGTAGATGCTAATGTATTATTTCATGGGTTGCTATGATGATAACATGAGATGATATACCTAAAATGTTTAGAACAAGATTTTGTAGGGAATAATCCTTAAACAAAATTGATCTATTATTAACAACACTTTGTGATAGGTGTTTTTGTTATCTAAATTCAGAATAATATTTCTCTGTTAGGGAATTAATGTTTATGTCCCCTCAAAATAAATATGCTGAATTCTAATCCTGGTGATGGTACTGGGAGGTGGGGCCTTTGGACAATATTAGGTCATGAAAGTGAATTCCTCATATGGGATCAATCCTTTCATAAGAGGGGCTTCCCAGGTGGTGCTAGTGGTAAAGAACCCCCCCACACACACCTGCCAATGCAGGAGACATAAGAAATGCAGATTCAATCCATGGGTCAGGAAGATCCCCTGGAAGAGGGCATGACAATCCACCTCAGTTTCCTTGCCTGGAGGATCTCCTTGACAGAGCAGCTTTGTGGGCTATGGTCCATAGGGTTGCAAAGAGGTGGACACGACTGAAGCAACTGAGCACGCACACACCCTCATAAGAAGAGGCCAGAGAGCCACCTCACTCTCTCCCAACCATTATAGGACATAGTTCAGTTCAGGTCAGTCACTCAGTTGTGTCTGATTCTTTGCGACTCCATGGACTACAGCATGCCAAGCCTCCCTGTCCATCACCAATGCCCAGAGTTTACTCAAACTCATGTCCATTGAGTCAGTGATGCCATCCAACCATCTCATTCTTTGTCATCCGGTTCTCCTCCCGCCTTCAATCTTTCCCAGCATCAGGGACACAAGAAGACAGCAATCTGCAACTGAGATGAGGGTTCCTGCCAGAAATTGACCACCTGGCACCGTGATTTCACTCTAACTCCCAGCCTTTGGGACTGTGAGAAGAAAATTCCTGCTGTTTGTAAGGTATCCATTATATTATACTTTGTTATACCAGCCTGAGCTAAGACACAACCCTTTCATATAGAGAGGACACAAAATGTTTTTCTTTTTTTTTTTAAGTCATTTATCTGCACCTTAATTTTTCACACACTTTTACTTCAAAATAAAACATTTTTTTTCTCTTTCCCTAACATGTTATTCAAAGATCACATAGTTAACAAAAATTAGAGCCAGAATTAAAACCCAAATATATTCATTCCAGAGTTCACATTCTTGGTTTCCTGGTCAGTTCTTAGAGAGGCACCAGAAACATGAATTGATTTTAAAATATGTATGTATTTTCCCCTGAAACTAGACTAAAGCATACTTGACTGCTATGAAATAGAACAAACTGAACAAACACTGAATATGAGCAGATTGTCATTTAAAAACAAAACCAGATTTACGTTGCTATAAATAATATACATAATATTTACATTGCTATAAATATAATATACATGAGGGAATTTCCACCTTTAAAATTAGTCTTGGTAAAAATTTATGAAAATTTAGATTGTCCTGAAATCATGAATCTGATTTAATTTTGAGATCTACAGTGAGAATTTTTTTTTTAATTCTTAAAATATCTGCCATTTATTGCTACTGCTAAGAATCAATGATATTCCATAGAATACCTTGACCTCTGCTGTGGGCCCAGTGCTGACCCATGTTGAATATCAAGTCCATGGAAAAGACAGGTTCACCAGAATTACAGATCAGAGGTGCCAGAAGGGAGAATATAAGCACTTTAAAAACACAATTAACATAGTTTGAAGAAAGGTATTCTTGTGTAACACTGAGATAATATAATGAGAATAGATCATAAATGTTGCCTTGAATTCAAAGAATTAATTGTACAGTGTAAGATTAGGAATTGCTGGTCTGAAATTTGTTCACAAGAAAATGTTCTGACGTTTTAGCTGAGCATAAGCCAGGGAACATTTCATGCAAAGATGGACTCGATAAAGGACAGAAATGGTATGGACCTAACTGAAGCTGAAGATATTAAGAAAAGGTGGCAAGAATATACAGAAGAACTGTACAGAAAAATCTTCATGACCCGGATAATCACGATGGTGTGATCACTCCTCTAGAGCCAGACATCTTGGAATGTGAAGTCAAGTGGGCCTTAGAAAGCATCACTACAAACCAAGCTAGTGGAGGTGATGGCATTCCAGTTGAGCTATTTCAAATCCTGAAAGATGATGCTGTGAAAGTGCTGCACTCAATATGCCAACAAATTTGGAAAACTCAGCAGTGGCCACAGGACTGGAAAAGGTCAGTTTTCATTCCAATCGCAAAGAAAGGCAATGCCAAAGAACGCTCACACTACCGCAAAATTGCACTCATCTCACACGCTAGCAAAGTAATGCTCAAAATTCTCCAAGCCAGGCTTCAGCAATACATGAACCATGAACTTCCTGATGTTCAAGCTGGTTTTAGAAAAGGCAGAGGAGCCAGAGATCAAATTGCCAACATCCGCTGGATCATCAGAAAAGCAAAAGACTTCCAGAAAAACATCTATTTCTGCTTTATTGACTATGCCAAAGCCTTTGACTATGTGGATCACCACCAACTGTGGAAAATTCTGAAAGAGATGGGAATACAATACCACCTGACCTGCCTCTTGAGAAACCTATATGCAGTTCAGGAAGCAACAGTTAGAACTGGACATGGAACAACAGACAGGTTCCCAATAGGAAAAGGAGTACGTCAAGGCTGTATATTGTCACCCTGCTTGTTTAACTTCTATGCAGAGTACATCATGAGAAACGCTGGGCTGGAGGAAGCACAAGCTGGAATTAAGATTTCCAGGAGTAATATCAATAACCTCAGATATGCAGTGGAGAAGGAAAGGGCAACCCACTCCAGTGTTCTTGCCTGGAGAATCCTAGGGATGGGGGAGCCTGGTGGGCTGCCATCTGTGGGGTTGCACAGAGTCGGACACGACTGAAGTGACTTAGCAGCAGCAGCAGCAGCAGATATGCAGATGACACCACCCTTATGGCAGAAAATGAAGAACTAAAGAGCCTGTTGATGAAAGTGAAAGTGCAGAGTGAAAAAGTTGGCTTAAAGCTCAACATTCAGAAAACGAAGATCATAGCATCTGGTCCCATCACTTCATGGCAAATAGATGGGAAACAGTGGAAACAGTGTCAGAGTTTTATTTTTCTGGGCTCCAAAATCACTGCAGATGGTGATTTCAGCCACAAAATTAAAAGACGCTTACTCCTTGGAAGGAAAGTTATGACCAACCTAGATAGCATATTTAAAAGCAGAGATATTACTTTGCCAGCAAAGGTCTGTCTCATGTATGGATGTGAGAGTGGACTGTGAAGAAAGCTGAGCGCCGAAGAATTGATGCTTTTGAACTGTGGTGTTGAGAAGACTCTTGAGAGTCCCTTGGACTGCAAGGAGATCCAACTAGTCCATCCTAAAGGAGATCAATCCCGGGTGTTCATTGGAAGGACTGATGCTGAGGCTGAAAATCCAATACTTTGGCCACCTGATGCGAAGAGTTGACTCATTGGAAAAGACCCTATGCTGGGAGAGATTGGGGGCAGGAGGAGAAGGGGATGACAGAGGATGAGATGGCTAGATGGCATCAACGACTTGATGCACATAAGTTTGGGTAAACTCCGGGAGCTGGTGATGGACAAGGAGGCTTGGCATGCTGCAATTCATGAGGTCGCAAACAGTTTGACACGACTGAGTGACTGAACTGAACGGAAGCCAAGTGTGATTCCTCATACATTCTCAACAGGCTTTCATCCCTCTTCCATGATGACTGTGATCCTTAATTTTGTGTGTCAACTTGACTGGACCATGAGGTGCCCAGAATATTTGGTTAGTCATTATCACTGGGTATGTTTGCAAGGGCGTTTTCTAATTAGACTAACATTTGAATTGGTAGAAGAAATATGATCCTTCTCTGAAAATAATGGACCAGTTGTTAATTGGTGCCTCACCTTGTCACAAACTAAGAAATTTTGTTGCCTCCTCATCACATCTTCTCCTTGTTTCAATAAAGAAAACGACTCTTCCTCCATCAAAGGCTAATTTATTCTTCTGCACTTCATAGACTATCTCCTTCAGAGTACTTTTCCTGTGTTTTCTACTTTCTCCACTATCATCAGTTTCTCCTAGTGCTTATAACCTCATCACTATGCAGTTTTCCTTCAGTACATCCACTAGGTAATGACTAAACACACTTCATTTACTTCTTTCCTCAATATTGTGTGCTAAGTTGCTTGAGTCAAGTTTGACTCTTTGTGACCCTATGGACTGTAGCCCTCCAGGATCCTCTGTGCATGAGATTTTCCAGACAAGAATACTGGAGTGGATTGCCATGACTTTCTCCAGGGGATCTACTGGACTCAGGGATTGAACCCATGTTTCTTATGTCTCCTGCATTGGGAGGCAGGTTCTTTACCACTTGTGCCACCTGGGAAGCTCCCTTTCATCAGTATCACTTTATGGCCAAGCATTCTGATGGATTTTCTTCTAAATGTTACAGTCACACTTCCTCAAGCTTTAAGTGCTCTAGTAAAGCTTTTTCCTCCCAGTATTCAAAGATAACTTCTTCAAGGTTTACAAAGACCTTCATACTGAAAAAAATTATTTTGAAAGTACAGTTTTCAATATATTTAGACTTTCAGTAGCATTCCACAAAAGTCACAATGTCTTCCTTTGTGAAATATTCTGTTTCCAGAACACACTACTCCTTTGATTCTTTTTTTTTCTACCACTTCTTTGTCTCCTTTGCATGTTTTTCATCTATTCACTCCTAAATGTCTCCAACCCTCAGTAATGAGTCTTTTCTTCTCTTCTCTTAGCAGCTTCTCCCTTTGCATTAAATACCTCAATTTCTATGGATTTAAATAAAATCTTTATTATATATGGTCCTTTCAGCTACAAATAACAGAGTCCCCAAGTGGTATTAATTTAAATAATAGAGAATCAGTTGAGTGAATTAATCAAGTCAAGAAGCTGCCTTATAACTGATACTGTTTGAATCTTTATCTCATGGTTGCAAAGTAGCTGCCACATTTTGAAATACTCTATTCTTATACAATAGCATCCTGAGCTGAAAGCAAGAAAGAAGCTTGGAAAATTCTTTTCCCTGATGTCTCTGTATAACAGGAAAAATAACATTAATACAGTAGAAGATTTCAGAAATATTTCTTGTGTTTTATTGAACAGAATTGGGTCACATGTTCATTCAAAACCAATTGTTAATGTGAAAATAGTTGCCATCATTTGATTAAAATCAAACTATTTCAACTTCCCGGCCTTAAAACAGTTTCTGAATACATTTGGAGTTCTATTAGATGCCTAACCTGAAGTCATTTCCCTCTTGATTTTTAGAAATAGATTTTTTTTTTCTTTTTATGTATCAAGATCCTAGCTCTAGGGGACTTCCCTGGAGGCACCGAGGTTCGGCACAGTGCAGGAGATGTTTAATCCCTGATTGGGAAACTAAGATCTCATATGCCTTGTGGCCAAAAAACATAGAAGCAATATTATAACAAATGCAATAAAGACTTTTAAAAAAATCTCTAGATCTGTAAGAAAGTAGATCCAGCATTTTGTCTAGAGGTGAAGTTACGGTTAATTTTGCACCAATGAAAAGAAAAGGAATTTTTCGAGGGGCTTTTGGGAATGATTTTGGATC
The DNA here is from genome assembly GCF_001704415.2 of Capra hircus. Classification (NCBI taxonomy): domain Eukaryota; kingdom Metazoa; phylum Chordata; class Mammalia; order Artiodactyla; family Bovidae; genus Capra; species Capra hircus. The sequence goes on along the minus strand of NC_030813.1, from coordinate 62,888,079 downwards.
TCTCATAAAAGGGTGGTGTGTGCCAAAAGGACTTCACAGACACTGCTCCCTGTTTTCCTATGTTTGAGCGTGACATGATGGTTAGAGTTGCCACAGTGAACTCGCAATCACAAGGAGAATATTAAACATACACATACGCACACACATTCTCAACATTGTTTTTCACCTTTACCTTGCCATGAACTAGTGCCTTAACCTTCACTTTGCCATAATAAGACTTTACCTTCAGAATTACTGCTATATTAGTAAATTAATTCCCAGTATTTAATCACTATTTGTTAGGCATTTTGTTGTTTACTGAGATAGCATATCTAACTGATACACCAGCTATATTCTGTTGGCTTTCTGATCTACATTTCTAAGACCTATGTGAGCTGTCCTATCTTTGGCACAAGATGATAAGCAAGCTGGAGACTCAGGAGAACTAGCGGTGTGGTTCCAATCTAAGTCTGAAGGCCTGAGAAATAAAAAAGCTGATGGCATATGTTCCAGTCCAAGTCCAAGTCTGAAGGCAGGAGAAGAACAATGCTCCAGCTCAAAGGTAGACAGACAAAGCAAGTTCTCCCTTCCTCAGCCTGTTTTTTCTCCTCAGGTCATCAGTGAATTGAATGTGGTCTCCAGCCACATTGGGGAGGGCAATCACCTTTACTCAGCCTATTGATTCAAATGTTAATCTCAGCCAGACATATCCTCACAGACACACTGAGATTAATGTTTAGCCCAAATATCTGGGTACCCAGTGACTCATTCAAGTTGATACAGAAAATTGGTCATCCATTATATCATTTTGAAGGCAGTATTTATCTGTGATTATTTTATGGAAAGTTCTATTGCTCTGAATTTAAAATTTATTTTCTATCATGATATTTCAAGCCATATATTTAGATTAATGTTCCTTCTTCACTTTCATTTTCTATGACTTGTTCATTATTACCCACTGATATCCAGAACCAAATAGAAAACATTTTTTGCTTTTCTTTATTTTGATTTTGTTTTAATATCTGAGACCATTTATACACCTTTACACATGATTATTTATTCTACCTGGAACACTCTTTCTGCTCTTTACTGGCATTGTTCTTTCTGGTTTTGCAGGTCCTTAACAAGGGTATCCACAGAGAGATTTTCTCTGATATTTGTACTTAATTGAGGTTTCCCAGTTATTTGCTACCACAGGACACTTTTCTTTTACTTCATTGTATTTATTGCAACCCTGTATTTAAATAATTTAATTAAATGCTGTTAGAATACTTTTAAGTAATCTATGCTATAGCACAGGGAACTAAGTATCTTGTAATAACCTATAGTAAAGAATGTAAAATATATATATATACACTTATATATATATGTGTGTAATTGAATCACTTTGATGTATATGTGAAACTAACACATTTTAAATCCACTATATTTCAATAATTTTAAAAAGTAAAAATTTAAATAAAAAATAAAGTACACTAAAAGAAATTGGATAATTGTTATTTAATGGTTTTGTTATATGCGTTTTATTGTCAGATACTAGGATGGGTATAAACTATGTGTGATGTAGAGTACCTGCCATTCTCAACAGCATTCAAATTCAAGTTTAAATAAAAATTACATATCTACTGTTATGTAGGGAAGATACTTGGAGAAGGAAATAGCAACCCAGTCTAGCATTCTTGCCTGGGAAATCCCATGGACAGAGGAGCCTGGCAGGTCACAAAAGAGTCAGACCTATGACTTAGTAGCTAAATAGCAACAACAACTGTTATGTAACAAATGACCCAGGACTTGGTGACTTAAAACCCTGAAATTTTACTATCTCACAATTTCTGTGACTTGGGTATCTGGGTGCAACTTAGCTGGGTGTCTCTTGTTCTCGGTTGCTGGCAAAGCTGCAACTGAGGGAGAAGCCTTGAAAACTCACTCACATGGTTATTGACAAGATTTAATTCTTCCTACCTAGACAGCATATTCAAAAGCAGAGACATTATTTTGCCGACTAAGGTCCGTCTAGTCAAGGCTATGGTTTTTCCAGTAGTCATGTATGGATGTGAGAGTTGGACTGTGAAGAAGCTGAACGCTGAAGAACTGATGCTTTTGAACTGTGGTGTTGGAGAAGCCTCTTGAGAGTCCTTGGACGGCAAGGAGATCCGATCAGTCCATTCTGAAGGAGATCAGCCCTGGGATTTCTTTGGAAGGAATGATGCTAAAGCTGAAGCTCCAGTACTTTGGCCACCTCATACGAAGAGTTGACTCATTGGAAAAGACTCTGATGCTGGGAGGGATTGGGGGCAGGAGGAGAAGGGGACGACAGAGGATGAGATGGCTGGATGCCATCACGGACTCGATGGACATGAGTTTGAGTGAACTCCGGGAGTTGATGATGGACAGGGAGGCCTGGCGTGCTGCAGTTCATGGGGTAGCAAAGAGTTGGACATGACTGAGCTACTGAACTGAACTGAACTGATGTTGTTGTACTAAGGTTTTTGTTCCTCCTTACCTGTTGGCCTGCAGTTTTCCTCAGTTTCTTGCCATACCAGCCTCCTCGTGGGGAAGTGCACAACACTTCAGCTTGCATTAGTTACAGCAAACTAGTGAGGGAGTGAAAATGGCAACAAGTTGGAAGGCACAGTCCTTTTGCAACATTATCAGAAAATTGTATTCTATCACTGCTGCCATACCCTCTGTTTTTAGCAAGTAAGACTCCAGGTCTGACTCACATACAGTTGGAGGGGATTATACAAGGGCTTGAATACCAGGAGGTGGGGACCTTTTAGAGCCATCTTAGAAACTTCCTACATCAAACATAAAACTTCAGAGTTCTAAATTTAGTCATTGTGTTGTGACTTTACCTAATGTTATTTATTGTCTAGAATTTAAGACTCATAACATATACTCAAGTGTTTCTCTAATATTGTATCATCAGCTTCCTGCCTATTGCAGGCTCATATTAGCCACCTGTGGTAGACTGAATAATGCCACTCTCTCTCCCCCCATCCCCTTGGAAAATGTCTACATCCTAATCTCCTTAACCTCTGAGTGTTACCGTATATTGTAAAAAGAAACTTGCAAATGTTAAGAATTTTGGATGGAAGTGTATCTTATATTATCTGGGTAAATCCAGGGTAATCACAAAAGTTATTGTAAAAGGGAGGCAGGAGGATTAAAGTGGAGATGTGATGCTGAACCAAGGAATTGAAATGATGTAAAGAAGGGACTGCTAGCCAAGGAATGCAGGCAGTCTCCAGAAAATGAAAAAGATATGACTTTAATTATACCTTACAGTAGTTATATTTGAGAGAACTAAAGTGAGCAGCTTGAAACACAAGAGAATTAGACACCATTCCAATTAAATACTTACCAAAGCATGAGTTAAAAACACGAGCTTTGAGCTTTCCAATGACTGATTAACTTAGTAGGCACTGAAAGAATTCAAAGTCCCTTTTAAATCTAAGAATTTATGATATCATGATTTTTAAATCAATCGATTTTAATTTGAAATTTTCTATAATATCTTTTAAAATATAAGTATTAGGTTAGCTGAACATGTATCTAAATTAAAAAATATATGCACACATTTTACAGAATTATGTGCTATAGCAAACAAATCAGTTCAATAAAGTACACTTCAATAATCAAATTCTGCTTTAGAGAAAGATAAAACATCTTTTAGCATTTCCTGTTATTTTGTAATTCACTAAGGATAAAGAGATTGAAGTATATGTTTAAATTGTACCCATATGCAAATGTAATTTGATACATTTTAGAAAATCTGCTAAAAATACTTCTGCAGCTTAAGATAAATTCACTGAATTTCTTGAAATATGTGTTTTATATGCTCTTGCAATTTTATCTTAGAAGACTTTGATGACTATTTTTCATGTTTAGAACTACATATTATTTACACTGCTCTTTTCTGAAGCAAATTGTATTTATTTAAAGACTTGTAGTGTGCATTACTTAGTTTTATATTCTAAAATCATTTAGATATTAATAGAATTTTACTTTCAACATATTCCAAGAATTCATAAAATAGACTTCTTTGGAACAAAATTTAAGGGACATCTAAAGGAAATTTGGAAAAAACAAATTTCCTACCAATTTCTAATATCAGGTTTTTATCAAGAGTCAATCATGAAATGTCTTCATAAATTAAAAATGTTTATAATAGTGCATCAAATATGATATTTGTTTTATTATGGCTTATACTTAGCAACTAATCTTTTTTCTTTGATTTACAGAAATATATAAATCACTGATATTTTCCAAGAAACCTACCTTTAGAACTCTAAGGTTATTTATGGTGGACTGGCAGCTTACAATTAAATAGAGAAACAGGTTTATAATGTTCTGATGTTTTTGCAATATCATATAGAATAATAAGGCAGATTCCTTTCTGCCCTCCACATTTTGATTCATGATTTGAATTCTTATAAGAGAGTAGTTGGTAGTAGACTCATAAAAAAGAGACAGACTTGCACCAAGAAGAAATAAATTTTAAAACCCATATACTGAGGAACCCTTGAGTAAAGTGTATGCGTGTGTGTGTGTGTGTGTGTGTGTGTGTCCTTCAAAGTTAGAGGATGATGAATAATTTAGAAGAGAAAGATGGTGATAATTATAACAAGTCAAAATGGTTGTTTCCCTATTCGGGTGAGGCAGTAAAAAGCAAATTAACTTTTAGGTTTTTGGGTTTGTTTTTTTTTCCTTCCCACGTAGCACTTGGGAATCTCAATTTCCTGACCAGGATTGAAACCATGCCCCTGCTGTGGAAGCACGGAGTCCTAACCACTCGACTGCTGGGAATTACCTGACATTGGATTTTTTTTATAATTTAATTTTACAATTAGCATTGCCAAGATTTAGTTCTTTAACTATCCAGAGATGGAAGCCCAATCTTACATGTGGGTTAACACACAAAGTATGATTCTTACAACAACACTACGTATCCAGAATATTAGACATTGTCTCCTTTTGGAAACCAGCATTTTAGAACATAACCTAGGCTTCATCAGATTCTTCCTTATATCTAAAGGGAGAGATGCAAAAATATAAGTACAGCTAAGGGCTTCTCATTAGAGAAGGAAACGGCAACCCACTCCAGTACTCTTGCCTGGAAAATCCCATGGATGGAGGAGCCTGGTAGGCTGCAGTCCATGGGGTTGCGCAGAGTCAGACACGACTGAGCGACTTCACTTTCACTTTTCCTTTCATGCATTGGAGAAGGAAATGGCGACCCGCTCCAGTGTTCTTGCCTGGAGAATCGCAGAACGGGAGAGCCTGGTGGGCTGCTGTCTATAGGGTCGCACAGAGTTGGACACGACTGAAGTGACTTAGCAGCAGCAAGGGCTTTTCATGGAAAATGGTAGCAGAATCTAGAGTCCACCAACCACACTGGCAGTGGCTGTGATGTCAGGGCTATCAACATCACCAACTGAATTCCTAAAGGAATCATTGATTATGCTCTCTGTAACTAAGTTTCTTTGTTTCCAGGCTTCCTTCTAAATCTTCAAAATGCCTGTCATGATTCCAATAAATTGCTTCTCTGCTTATATGAATCAATGTTGTTTATGACAAAAGAACTTTAACTAATATTGAAATTTGGCCCAGAAATATATGACAGAGAGCAAATCCTTAGGGAAATGGCAGAAATATATGATTCGTTTGAGCCTAGACGAGTCTGAAGACCATGAAAACTCCATTAGTATTCCAGGATAGGAACTTGATACCACATGGTATACAGTGATAATTTAGCTAATTAAAGACCCTGTAATCCCTGAGAATCAAGTAGCCATTGACCCAAGCCAACGAAGGCTTTGGGTCTAATGAGACACAGATTTTTTAAGACAGAACAACAGGTACCATGAATTCAAGTCTATAGTGTGATGACTGCTTGTAACGGGACTGAAAAATTAAAGTAGATTAAATGAAAAAAAAATTATGAACAAATTCCTAAATTCTTAGCTCAAAATGTGGTAGATTGCAATAATGGACACCAATGATTCCTCTCATCTTTGTATGCTCATGCCAATTCACTCATGAAGAGGTGAGGTCATTTCTTTTATTTTTTCTCCTTTACTCTAGGCTGATTCTCCTTTACTCTAGACTGATTCTCCTTTACTCTAGGCTGGTCAACTAGCTTTGACCAACAGAATGAACTGCAAGTGATATATATAAGTGTGCAGTATAAAGTTTGGGCTTAGAAGGGCAGAGTAACTTCCTCTTTTGAGATTCAGCTCTATGGAAAAATAGCATGAGTCAGACCTTTGAATGAAGACAGAATTCACAGAGACAGAAAGGCTCAGCCAATCCCCAGCAATTCTAACCATTCCAGTTGAGGCTCCAAAAGCATAAGTGAAGCCATCTTGGATTCTTCAGCTCTGTTTACAGCTCTAGCCAACACCATGCAGGAAAGAGACATATCATCAGTGGTAGGCTGAATAGCAATGCTCTAAAGATATCTACAATCTAATCCTTGGAACCTATGAACAACACTTGGCACACATGGTAAAAAAAAAAAAAAAAGCTTTATAAATGTGATTAAATCAAATAATTTCTTGGGAGTGAAAGTAAAAATCACTTTGTCATGTCTGACTCTTTGAGAGCCCATGGACTGTACAATCCATGGAATTCTCCAAGCTAGAATACTGGAGTGGGTAGCCTTTCTCTTCTCCAGGGGATCTTCCCAACCCAGGGATCAAACCAAGGTCTCCCTCATTGCAGGTGGATTCTTTACCAGCTGAGCCACAAGGAAAGCCCAAGAATACTGTAGTGGGTTGCCTATCCCTTCGCCAGTGGATCTTCCCGACCCAGGAATCCAACTGGGGTCTCCTGCATTGCAGACAGATTCTTTACCAACTGAGCTATCAGGGAAGCCCTTGGAAGTAAAAGATTATCCTGAATTACCTGCTGGACCCAAAATGCAGTCAAAGGATCTTAAAGAGGAAGACAAAAAAGGTTAAAGACATAGTATTAAGAGATGTCACAGTGGAAACAGGAGGCTGGAGTGATAAAAGAAATGGGTCATAAGCCAGTCAATGAATGCAGGGGGCTAAAGTTTAAAAAGGCAGAGACAAATTCTCCCAGCAAAATCTCCAGAAGAAATCAGCCATGCTGAGTTGGCACTTTAGCTCAGGGAAGTTAAACTGTAAGAACATTTTCATTGCTTTAAGATATGTAGGTTTGGTAATTTGTTACAGCAATGAAAGGCAACTAATACAACATCCCTGTTGAGCCCTCTCTAAATCATGGGGCTTCCTAGGTGGTGCAGCTGGTAAAGACTCTACATGTTCAATGCAGGAGACACAAGAGACGTTGGCTTGATCCTTGGGTCGGAAGATCACTTGCAAGAGGAAATGGCAACCCATTCCAGTATTCTTGCCTAGAAAATCCCATGGATGGAGGAGCCTGACAGGCTAAAGTCCCTAGGGTCACAAAGAGTCGATAAATGAGTAGTTACGCCACTAAACTTAGAAGTTGTTCTCTTTTTTTATTTTTACATTATTTTACTTTACAATACTGTATTGGTTTTGCCACACACTGACATGAATCCACCACGGGTGTACATGAGTTCCCAATCCTGAACCCCCCTCCCACCTCCCACCCCATAAAATCTTTCTGGATCATCCCCGTGCACCAGCCCCAAGCATCCTGTATCCTGTATCGAACATAGACTGGCAATTTGTTTCTTACATGATAGTATACATGTTTCAATGCCATTCTCCCAAATCATCCCACCCTCTCCCTCTCCCTCAGAGTCCAAAAGTCCATTCTATACATCTGTGTCTCTTTTGCTGTCTCGCATACAGGGTTATCCTTACCATCTTTCTAAATTCCATATATATGTGTTAGTATACTGTATTGGTGTTTTTCTTTCTGGCTTACTTCACTCTGTATAATAGGCTCCAGTTTCATCCATCTCATTAGAACTGATTCAAATGTATTCTTTTTAATGGCTGAGTAATACTCCATTGTGAATATGTACCATGGCTTTCTTATCCATTCATCTGCTGATGGACATCTAGGTTGCTTCCATGTCCTGGCTATTATAAACAGTGCTGCGATGAACATTGGGGTACATGTGTCTCTTTCAATTCTGGTTTCCTCGGTGTGTATGCCCAACAGTGGGATTGCTGGATCATAAGGCAGTTCTATTTGCAATTTTTTAAGGAATCTCCACACTGTTCTCCATAGTGGCTGTACTAGTTTGCATTCCCATCAACAGTGTAACAGGGTTCCCTTTTCTCCACACCCTCTCCAGCATTTATTGCTTACAGACTTTTGGATCGCAGCCATTCTGACTGGTGTGAAATGGTACCTCAGTGTGGTCTTGATTTGCATTTCTCTGATAATGAGTGATGTTGAGCATCTTTTCATGTGTTTGTTAGCCATCCGTATGTCTTCTTTGGAGAAATGTCTATTTAGTTCTTTGGCCCATTTTTTGATTGGGTCATTTATTTTTCTGGAATTGAGCTGCATAAGTTGCTTGTATATTTTTGAGATTAGTTGTTTGTCGGTTGCTTCATTTGCAATTATTTTCTCCCATTCAGAAGGCTGTGTTTTAGGAAATAATACATAAGTGGAATAGAATGTTAGCGGAAAGCCAAGGATCCTTAAATTGTGCTAAAAAAAACTACCAGTTACAGCCTCAAGGATTCATGTAATTTTTTTTATTCTATGGATTTACACTTTTAATTGCTATCAGAGTTACCAAGCTTTTTATGTAGAATTTAGTACCTTGTCAGGCAAGAGAATTTTGAGAACTAGAATAGATATTTAAAGGAAGATTTGGAGACTCCAAGAACAAGAAGAAAAAAACTCATTGAGTCTCTTTTGGTTGCCAAAGCAACCTAGTCTCACTTTTCAGGGCAGGCAGAGGCTTCTTCACCTGAAAGAGTTACTGTGAAAACTTCCTAGAATAAAAATGTAAGCCAGATGCCAGCACAACAAAGTAAATCCAGAAAGAGATATTTACAGTTAAACAATTTCACAGATTTGTTATAAAAAGATATAATTTGTGCATTCTATCAGGAAAAAAAATTCTGAAAGTACATGAACAAGAAGAAAAAAATGTAGTTTTATATTGAATTCTCTGATTATGCTGCACTTAACAAATTATTGCTTCTTCCTGTCTCCTGTGCCATAGTTGTCATGTGTTTTATAATTATATAGTACATATACTCATAATGACTTGCTATTATTTTTGCTTTAGACAATTATTTTTCTAACTGATTAAAAATAATTTTGAAGTCTTGACATTTACCTTCATTTTAAGCATGTTTATAGTCTGTCATCTTTGTTTTGTGTGCCTATACAAGTTTCTTTCAGGCATATTTCAGGTATATTTCTTCTATTTGATAAACTTTATTATTTCTTATAGTTCAGCTGATGGTAATGAATTCTCTTCTTTGGCTTCTGAGAAAAAGTCTTTGTTTCATCTTTTTTTATTAAAGAAAACTAGACTTCATCCTTCAGTACCAAGGTTACATCGTCTGGATCTGCGCTATAATTAGTCCAGAGAAACAATGACTGCTACTCATACCTTTAAACTATCGACATCATCCTAACAGAATTGAGAGTAAAAGAAATAGCGTGTTACCTGAGACATCTGCATATCAAAAGGTGGTAGATAAGTCATATGAATATAAAGGAGACTATTATTCAGTTTAGCCTCTGGGGGCCCAGCGGTCTGGAACTTGTCAGAATATCCAGCACACTTTGCATACTCATCACTAATAAAGAACAAAAAAAACCCCATACTCTTGGTTTTTCTAAACTTTGGTGATCATGTGACATACTTGCAGTTTATATTAGGGCTTGGGAAAAGGAAGAATTTCCACATTCAGATTGCAGTAAAAGCAGCTTTACCTTTTTACATCCTTATGATTCAACTCAAAAAATCTTGATCCAAGAATCTGTAGCTGATCTTGCGTTGTAAGAGACCATAGGAATGACATCAGAGGACACTGGGCTCTTGGAGCAAAGTAATGTTTCATAAGCAACTATTTTCTTTTGAGAAATGGCTCTTGGCTATAAATTAAGCACAGACAGAGGCAGATCTCTGGACCAGGGACACCAAGTAACTATACAAAGTAAGCTGGCCATAATATACATGGTGATATCTATCCAGCCCAAATACTGAACTTGCCCACAATAATTCATAATTAAGATAAAAGAAGTATCTGAGACCAGACATAAGCTGGTTCTGAGACCACACACATTTAGTAAACAAACCGCATTCACTCCTGGCATGCCCTCTCTGGCCATACTAACATCTAAGCTTTCTCCCATAATACACACTTCTGGAGAGTTCTCCAGTATAGTATCATACGACTGAGAGGAAAGAAACTTGAATATTATGTATGACAGAAATAAAATGAAAAATTTAATAAGATGGTATGCTCTGATTTAAAATGTCTACAAAGAAGTTACACTAGAGGAATGAGTAATCAATTCAGACATTTCTTTCAAAAGGCAGAATTTTAAGTTGTATGTCTAATCCTGTTTCTCCTAGAAGTGGCTTATGGTGAACCTCTGCATCAGTGTGTTGGCAGATGTGAAGGTCTGGCCACATAGCAAGGAGGCTGTAAGAAATACAATGAGAGAATCAGGATCAAACTTTGTCTGGCGGGGGTGTTTCATTTAAGATTGTGATATGGAAGACAGTATGATGGATGCCTAAGACTGTTACCCTGAATGTTGGCAAATGTATGATAAAGGTGGAAAATGAAGAGGAAAGAAGAATATGAATGATAAAAAGAGGATTCTAGGATTCTCTTTTATTGTGATATTCTATGATCATAACAAGTGTTAAAATTTAATAAAAGCCACCACGGCACTATAGAAAAAGCTTTACCAAGGGCTCAGATCACTTGGGAATGAAGTTTTATCACATCTCTAAGCTGAAATCCCTGTCTGGTAAGGACAGAGAAACATAAAAACAGTGCTCAGAAGAAGAAAGTAATAAACACCATCTGTAGACGTTGTTGTTGTTCAGTTGCTAAATTGCGTCAGACTTTTTGCAATTCCATGGATTTTAGGATGTCAGGCAAATCTGTCCTCCACCATCTTCTGGATTTTGTTCAAATTCATATCCATTGAGTCAGTGATGCTATCTAACCATCTCATTCTCTGCCATCCCCTATGAACTTACTTCAAGTTATAAAGTGTGGACTTCCCAGGTGGCCCAGTGGTGAAAATCTGCCTACCAATGAAGGAGTCACAAAAGATGCAAGGTCAGTCCCTGGGTTGGGAAGATCCTCTGGAGTAGGAAATGGCAACCCACTCCAGTATTCTTGCCTGGAAAATTCCAAAGACAAAGGAGCCTGACTGGCTACAGTCCATGAGGTCACAAAGAGTCAGACATGACTGAACACACACAGGGTGTATAAGTTTTCTAACACTGCTCTAACAAATTGAGACAAAATCAGTGGTTCACTGTAATTTCTATTTTTCTTCTATTCATTTACTGTTTTTAATAATAATTCATTCATTTATTTATTCACTTTTATAAAAGTATTTCTCAGGTGATCCTGTATTCCAGAGACTATGTTAGTTAGTTTTATTCCTTTATATTAACTATAATATAATAATCATGGATATAAGTTTATGCTTATAAATATTAACAAAAACTAGTGCTGATATATATTAGCCATTATCTAGCTCAGTGGTTTTCAACTAAGGCAATTTTTCCACCACCACTCTCTTCCTTCCAAAGAGGATTTGACAATATATAGAGTGATTTTTGTCCTGACTTTGGTTGGGGAGGATTCTACTGGAATCTAGAGGGTAAGAGGCCAAAGATTTTTCTAAACATCCTAGAATGCACAGTACAACTTCCCACAACAAAGAATTATTCAGCCTGAAATATCAACAGTGCCAAGGTTGAGAAACCCTGATCTGCCTGTACATTTTCAAAATGTATGCATTTATACAGCAAATCTAAAGCATATTTTTCTTGGACATGTACTTATGGTTTTGTTTGTCAACCAATGACAGCAATTTAATAGGAACCATTGAAAAACCTGTTATCCTCAGATGTTAAAATTTTCAGAATATTTTTTTTTAAGTACAGGTGAAGATAACTGATTTATATATGTATGTATGTGTGTGTATGCAGATATTTATTTTTTGTAGATGTCAAATATCACAGTCATCGGGGCTGAGTCCATAGTATAAACAATGGCCTGTTCTACTTTGAAGCATGCTTTTGCACTGAAAAATGAAAATTTCCTACTGTAGCACTATAAGATTGCCTATTGAAGAAGCAACCTTCAAAAGTTATTGACTACTTCAAGTAGTAACTCAGGTAATACAACTAAACCACATGAGACACCAGGAAGCCTCTAAAATTTGCTACAAAAAAGTATCATACTCTAACCTCAGTAATGCATTGTAGCATATAGCAGAGCGAGTATATACTTTCAAAGCAACCCTGAGACCCAAAATACCTCATTTCTTTGTTTAATTATATTTTCTCTTGTTCTGTGTTCAGTGTAGAAACAAAGTAGCTGGTGCCTGTCTTCTGGAAAAAATATTCTCTTACTCGAGTTTTATTATTAAAAACACTTCAAAAACTTCTTTTCTTTAAAATCCTGTACTTTCTCAAGGCACATTGAGGCTTGATACATTATATATCTGAAGATTTGAGCTAGAGTTGATGTATAAGAAAGTGCTTCAGATATTCAATCATCTGCCTGATCACTAAAGAGCCATGCTTAATTGAACTAATCCCTTTTATTTTTAAAAGTTACACCTTCCAAAATGAAACCATTTCCTAAGTCAAGAACATTCCCTGAAGATGTTTCTAGTGGAGTTGAACACTATTTTCTATACTGTACTTCTAGTAAAGGTAAGTATAAAGCATAAGCAATAACCCATAATAGAATATCAGTGCAAGTTTTCATCATAGTAGGTACAACAAAAAACTGTAACAAATTCAAATATATATAGATAATTTAAATCAAACTGACTAGCATTTGGATATAATCAGTCATGGGCATGAAATGCTTTTTAATCAGGTAATGACTTCATTAAGCATGGTTAATCACACACCACCTTGAACTCATTTTCTAAATATAGAATTAATTATTCAAATTACAGCAATTAAAGCACACCAGTCAATGGCTGGATTCATTTTTAAAACTATAAGCTTGCCAAAAAATCTAGTCATCATTTGCACGAGTTGGAGTATCTATTGAGTATCTGATAATTTAAGAAAATCAACTTCTGAATCAAACAATACTGTGTGAGTAAAATATAGGTAACCTTGGATAGTTAGTTCTTAGCCAAATCACATAATAGACTTACAGAATTAAATAAGGCATAGAGAATATAATTGAATCTTGAAAAAACAGTTCACCTAGCATTTACTTATAATTTATCATACTTTTTTCAAGTATGGTATTCTTTATCATAGGACAATAATCAATTTGATAGAGTAGAACTACATTTTCCTTATTCCATACGAAATCAACAGATATGTAGAGAACATTCCCTCAGTGCATGGTACACCAGATAAACAAATGATGTACAACTTCCTTGGGAGATTTTAAATCATTTTGGAGTGCTAGATATAAAATAAGGAAAGCTACAGGTAGTATACACTAAACACAGTCAGTTGAAGAGGCTATAGGGCTTTCTGTTATGAGGCATATACTTGGCATACTTCCTTGTAGGTCAACTAGAAATTCAATTGGATTCTGTTTCACTGCATTCTCTACATGGTGGTTCTTGACCACTTTAACACGGAGAAGAGTTTATTTTCCTGACAATACTTATTTATGAACTCACACACAAAAAAAAGATTTCATATGGTCCAATAAATATTTAGGAAATGGAATGGAGCAGATTGCCTTAAATTTACTCTGTAAATTTAAGAGTTTTCAGTTATAACAATTTAAGAATAGTACTTATTTTGCACAACAGTCGCTTTTTCATCATTTGGTGTATCACTTAATTATCTCATACTTAATATTCTGACTGCTAATAGACATTATAATATGTATCTAGCAATGCAACAATTTTTTTCAAACAGTTTAAAACTATTGGTATTATCTGCAAAGGTATCAAGGTACATAAATAACTTTTACCCATTCTTTGAAATCTTTTACCTAAAGATTTCATGTAAAAAGAATTCTTGCAAATTCACAAAGTGTTTTGTTACATAATTTTTAACTTTCTTGCTTTCATTACAGCAATATTTTCTTTATTAAAATGATCAAATATGTAGATAAAAATAATCATATTTACTTCTGAAGAAGTAATAATCTTAGTAGCATCATGTAAATATAATAATAAAGTATATAACCTATTTCTAAGGAACATCTCCTTTTCATGTGTTATTTGTAATGTAAAAATGTTAGAAAGTCAGCATGCCCTTTTTATTTATTTATAGATATGAGCTATTCCTGCACTGTGCTTTAAAATGAATAGCTGTTACTAAAGAGTTTAGGCAAAATAATAATGATAATAATAGCTAATAATAATTTTAACTTCATCTCAATTTTACCTAATAGTTCAACATCAGGCATGAATTTTCTTGCTCCCAGTGTCATTCAAACCCATATTTACAGAATATTGAAGTAACATTATTGACCTAATAATTTAGTTTAATTGGAATTGTGATTCATTATCATAAATTTATAAAATTCTGAATAATTTTATGGAAAGTTTTTCTGAAAATACTTCATTATAATAACTCAAGAAGAGGAAACAATATGAAAGAAGAGTTCTACCTTCTTGCCTGTAAAACCCTATTTTACTGAAGTTATCTGGCATGTATCAATATTTTTTTCTAAGAGAATAGAATATGTTCATGATAAATTGTAACTAAAAGAAGTAATACATATTACTTCATAATACATATTACATTCCACCCTGAAAATTAATGAGTTTTCATATATATGTTTGCCACACATAATATAAATGCATTTTATTATCTACCCACTGAATACTGTTTAGCTGCATAATAAATATCAGGAACTGAAGGTATCCTGGTGAATGTATCAATATAAAATGTCTTTCCGGATATATGATTATCTTTAAAAAGGAGTAATTGGCTCTGTAAATATTTATGGAATTGTCATTTGTTGGTTCAGTCGCTGAGTTGTGTCCAACTCTTTGCAACCCCATGGAGTGCAGCATGCCAGGCTTCCCTGCCCTTCACTATCTTCTGAAATGTAAATATAACCGACTGATGTCCATTGAGTCGGTGATGCCATCCAACAGTTTCATCCCCTGTTACTCCCTTCTTTTGCCCTTGATCTTTCCCAGCATCAGGGTCTTTTCCAGTGAGTCAGTATTGGAGTTTCAGCTTCAACATCAGTCTGTCCGATGAATATTCAGGGTTGATTTCATTTTGGATTGACTGGTTTGATTTCCTTGCTGACCAAGGGACTCTCAAGAAACTTCTCCAGCACCACAGTTCAAAAGCATCAGTTCTTTGACACTCAGTTTTCTTACAGTCTGGCTCTCACATCCATACATCACTACTAGAAAAACCATAGCTTTGACTATACAGACCTTTTCAGCAAAGTGATGTCTCTGTTTTTTAAAATGCTGTCTAGATTTGTCATAGCTTTTCTTCCAAGAAGCAAGCGTCTTTTAATTTCATGATGGCATCACTGTCCACAGTAATTTTGGAGCCCAAGAAAATAAAATTTGTCACTGTTTCAACTTTTTCCCCATGTATTTGCCATGATGTGATGGAATTTATGGAATAGAATACAGCTTTTTTTTTCTTCTTTATTTCTTCATTTATTTTTAAAATTTTACAGTGTTGTATTGGTTTCTTCCGTACAACAATACAAATCAGTCATAAATATACATACATCTCTCTAGAGCCCCACTCCTTTCTCTCCATCCCATCCTTCCAGGTCATTATAGAACACCAGACTGGGCTCTCTGCACTACACAGTGACTTCTCACCATGACAATGACAATAACTGACAATGACTTTATAGCAAAAAACTAAGATAACATTCTGACAGACTTTGCCAGTTCATTTTCTCTTATCCTTTCAGGATGTGAGTTAAGATGTGCAAGAAAGAACAAAGAGAAAAGTAAAATGTAGATGGGTAATAATAGCAAAATAAGAAATTTTAAAAACATTTTAGAGTTAAAATTTGACATTGGTAAATGTGCAATGATTTCACAAATTTGCTAGTGAGGATTAATTAAGAGAAGTATGCCATCTTGTCTGTCAATTTCTTCCACACTTAAAAAAAATTTATTTACACCCACTTGGTATTAAAGGACATCATTGCTTAAGCCCTCATTTGCTTTTCTAGCAACGTCAAAGTTCTCTAATAACCATAAAACTCTGAAAGAATTTTGTCATATTGAATCACTTTCAGAATTGTATGTTCTTTGAAATTGAGAAATACCTTTCTAGAAAAAAAGTCAAGCTGCTACACTTAGTAACTGCATATCCACTTTCTAAATTATAGTTTTGAAAACCTGAAACTGTAAGATTAAAATTTTAAGGTAAGCTGTCATGATAAACTGTAGTGTTAAGAGTCATTTCCAACATTCCTTTCCACCCTATACACGATAAAATATAATTGATTATTCATAGTACAGAGCTCCCCTTGTGGTTCAGGTAGTAAAGAATCCTCCTGCACTGTGGGAGACCTGGGTTTGATCCCTGGGTTGGAAAGATCCCCTGCAGAAGGGAAAGGCTACCCACTCCAGTATTCTGGCCTGGAGAATTCCATGGACTGTATAATCCATGGAGTTGCAAAGAGTCAGACAGGCCTGAAAGATGTTCACTTTCATTCATAGTACAACATTAGGGAATCACATTTGTACATTAAAGATTTTTTTACATATTCAAGTGTGTTTGAAATATCGTGCTAAGCTTTTTACATTTTCTAGAATTTTTCTTATTATTTTTATTTTGCATGATAAAGTTTATATATGTTAGGTAAGGCAAAACCTTTTTTCCTTATCAATTTAAAATTTTTTCTATAAATAGAGATGAGGGGGGCTTTTATAATGTTAGTTATGGTTTGGTAGAGGGTGTTATTCCACCACGTTTATTATTTCCAAGCTTTAGAAGGATTATGAAGGTATTCATTGATCTTTCTCTCTCTGATTTTGTGGGCAATAAGTAAACATGTGCTATGATGTGAATTACATTGGAGCCCTCACCCTTAGTACTTCAGAATGTGACAGTTTGGAGACAGAGCCTTTAAAGTAGTAATTCAATTAAAATGCAGTTGTTAGGTTAGGCCCTCAATATGGTGTCTTTGTAAGAAGAGATTAGGACACAGAAAAGAATATACAGAGCCACCTTATGACGATACCATCCATCCATCCAAGGGGAAAACTTCAAAAAACAACTCCAACAAACACTTGATCTCGACTTCCAGCCTCTGAAACTGTCAGAAAATGAAGTTTTGTTGTTTAAACCACCAGTCGGTGTTTCATTGCTATGGCAGACCTGCAAGCTAAAACAAATGGGAAAGAAGAGAAAAAAGTCTCTGTATTTAAATGGATCTACTGGAATTAATTGATGGAAAATCTGTTGAGCCAATCATCCATTAAAAGAAGGTAGTGATGCACAGTATAATGGACCATTGCAGATCTAATAAAGTGAGAAGTTAAAGGATCCTAATGGGATCCTAGGATTTTAACAAATTCAGGTTCTACTCCTCAGTAACTTAGAGGGTCATTTTTATATCTGGCTCTAAAGAGTGAAGAATAAATATTTCAGAAAAGTCAGAAACCATTTGAAAAACAGTCCAGAGAAGAAAAGACAATATTAGAAAATATTTGAAAATTTACAATATGAAAAAGTCCTTAGAGATATTTTTTGGATAAATAAGTGATCCAAATAAAATGATAATGAAGCAAGGCACCTCAGTTTTGTTATTACCACTTGAAAATATATCTGTACTTTTCATACTTTCTTGTTCCTCTTTCCTCCAAGAAGATAATATAATAAAAAAACACACAAGAAATATTCAATATATATATATATTATTTTAAAAATAAATTATTATTAATAATTCAGTTCAGTTCAGTTCAGTCGCTGAGTCGTGTCCAACTCTTTGTGACCCCATGAATTGCAGCACGCCAGGCCTCCCTGTCCATCACCAACTCCCTGAATTCACTCAGACTCATGTCCATCAAGTTGGTGATGTCATCCAGCCATCTCATCCTCGGTTGTCCCCTTCTCCTCCGGCCCTCAATCCCTCCCAGCATCAGAGGCTTTTCCAATGAGTCAACTCTTCGCATGAGGTGGCCAAAGTACTGGAGTTTCAGCTTTAGCATCATTCCTTCCAAAGAAATCCCAGGGCTGATCTCCTTCAGAATGGACTGGTTGGATCTCCTTGCAGTCCAAGGAACTCTCAAGCATCTTCTCCAAAACCACAATTCAAAAGCATCAATTCTTCGGCGCTCAGCCTTCTTCACAGTCCAACTCTCACATCCATACATGACCACAGGAAAAACCATAGCCTTGACTAGATGGACCTTAGTCGGCAAAGTAATGTCTCTGCTTTTCAATATGTTATCTAGGTTGACCATAACTTTTCTTCCAAGGAGTAAGCATCTTTTAATTTCATGGCTGCAGTCACCATCTGCAGTGATTTTGGAGCCCACAAAAATTAAGTCTGACACTGTTTCCACTGTTTCCCCATCTATTTCCCATGAAGTTATGGGAACAGATGCCATGATCTTCATTTTCTGAATGTTGAGCTTTAAGCCAACTTTTTCACTCTCCACTTTCACTTTCATCAAGAGGCTTTTTAGTTCCTCTTCACTTTATGCCATAAGGGTGGTGTCATCTGCATATCTGAGGTTATTGATATTTCTCCTGGCAATCTTGATTCCAGCTTGTGTTTCTTCCAGCCCAGCGTTTCTCATGATGTGCTCTGCATAGAAGTTAAATAAGCAGGGTGACAATATGCAGCCTTGACGTACTCCTTTTCCTATTTGGAACCAGTCTGTTGTTCTATGTCCAGTTCTAACTGTTGCTTCCTGACCTGCATACAGATTTCTCAAGAGGCAGGTCATGTGATCTGGTATTCCCATCTCTTTCAGAATTTTCCACAGTTTATTGTGATCCACACAGTCAAAGGCTTTGGCATAGTCAATAAAGCAGAAATAGATGTTTTTCTGGAACTCTCTTGCTTTTTCCATGATCCAGTGGATGTTGGCAATTTGATCTCTGGTTCCTCTGCCTTTTCTAAAACCAGCTTGAACATCTGGAAGTTCACGGTTCATGTATTGTTGAAGCCTGGCTTGGAGAATTTTGAGCATTACTTTACTAGCATGTGAGATGAGTGCAATTGTGCGGTAGTTTGAGCATTCTTTGGCATTGACTTTCTTTGGATTGGAATGAAACTGACCTTTTCCAGTCCTGTGGCCACTGCTGAGTTTTCCAAATTTGCTGGCATATTAAGTGCAGCACTTTCACAGCATCATCTTTCAGGATTTGAAATAGCTCAACTGGAATGCCATCACCTCCACTAGCTTGGTTTGTAGTGATGCTTTCTAAGGCCCACTTGACTTCACTTTCCAGGATGTCTGGCTCTAGATGAATGATCACACCATGGTAATTATCTCACTTTCACTGTATAATCATAAGGGATTTGACTTAGGTCATACCTGAATGGTCTAGTGGTTTTCCCTACTTTCTTCAATTTAAGTCTGAATTTGGTAATAAGGAGTTAATGATCTGAGCATAGTTAGCTCCTGGTCTTGTTTTTGTTGACTGTATAGAGCTTCTCCATCTTTGGCTGCAAAGAATATAATCAATCTGATTACAGTGTTGATGATCTGGTGGTTTCCATGTATAGAGTCTTCTCTTGTGTTGTTGGAAGAGTAATTAAGAATATCGTTTAAACTCCATTCTTCAATATTTTTCAAATGTTCTGTTTGTTCTTCCATACTTAGAATAAAATCATTTATTTGAATAAATTTATTATTGAATTAAATTACAGTTTGATGTACGTTAATCATAAAGTTTTGAATTTAAATTTAAAACTATAATTTGGACAGAATTTCAATAGAATATTTACATAAGTTAAAATTAACAAATGAGATTTCATTGAAAGTGTTATGTGTCAAAAAACTCAAATATAAATAGAAGTTTGGTTCAATAAAATGCTGAGAAGGCAGATGTGTAATTTATAAACACAAGATTTAGAATGTTCCTAATAATCATTGACTGACTTAATAAAGGAAATCAGTCCTGAATATTCACTGGAAGGACTGATACTGAAGTTGAAACTCCAATACTTTTGTCACCTGATGCAAAGAATGGACTCATTGGAAAAAACCCTGATGCTGGGAACGATTAAAGGCAGGAAGAGAAGGGTTTGACAGAGGATGAGATGGCTGGATGGCATCACTGACTCAATGGACATGAGTTTGAGTAAGCTCTGGGAGTTGTTAATGGACAGGGAAGCCTGGCATGCTGCAATCCATGGGATTGCAAAGTTGGACATGACTGAGTGACTGAACTGAACTGAACTGACTTAATAATCATCTAGGAAGCAGAAATGACTTCAGGTATCTTAACAAACAAGGGATTTAATATAGGAAATCACATGCTTATAAAATTTACAAAAGGGCGACTATTGATCGAAGAGAAATTAAGGTCAAAATCAAAGGAATCTACCACCAATGACCATCTGTTACTAGCACCAAAGCACATGATATGAAACTTCTGAAAAACTAGTCCTTCTATCTTCCCAAATATCACCTGCCTTTGCCAAAGGAGTATGACTCACTCCCCTATCCTGTCTTCCATATCTCATTCAAATGGCCTGCAGTACAAGAAAAAGCTTAGAAGATGGTGCTGGAAATCAACAGACAACTTCCAGAATACTTATTAATAAATCTGAAAGTATTGTTGAGCCAAGAAGTGTTTACCATAAAATATATACCACTTGGATTTTAATTTTATTGTGCTATTATTAGGAGAAACGTGTTAGTTGACACAGTATCTCAAAATGCTCGTTACACAGTACTATCCTTGCTTAATAATAAATATGTCTATGCATCTGTGTTAGTCACTCAATCGTGTTCAATTCTTTGCAACCCCATGGACTGTAGCCTGCTAGGCTCCTCTGTCCACAGGATTCTCCAGGAAAGAATACTGGAGAGGGTTGCCATTTCCTTCTCCAGGGGATCTTCCCAACTCAGGGATTGAACCTGGGTCTCCCACATTGTGGGCAGATTCTTTACCGTCTGAACTACCAGGGCCACTTTAAATATATCTATCTTGAGCCTTTATTTCAATGTAAGTTGGGAAAGCATGTTTTACCTCTACTACCTCAAGATATAAAGGCAGGACTCACGTTTATGTGCACTTTTACACATAAACACATACACATGTTTATGCATATTTATTATGTATAAGCTCATGTTTATTTTAGGTATATTGATGTATATTATGTATATTTACTTTTGAATGTATATTCATGTCATCTGCAAATAGTGACGGTTTTACTTCACTTCCAATTTGGATGATTGAATTGTGCCATTTGCAATAGTATGGATGGATCTGGAGAGTATTATTCTTAGTGAAATAAGTCAATGAAAGACTTGTTATCACTCATACAATTAATCTAAAAAATAAAACAAATAAATATATATAGTAAAACAAAAACACTCATGGATATTAAGAACCAACTAGTGGTTACCAGTGGGAAGAGGGGGTAGGGGAAGAGCGAGATAGGAGTATGGGATTAAGAAACACAAACCACTATATAAAATAAAGAAGCAACAAGAATAGAGTGCAGGTATAACACAAGCAAACACAAAGGAACATAGCTATCATTTTGTAATAACTTTAAATGGAGTATCATCTATAAAAATTTTTAATCATTATGTCATACACCTTAAATAAATATAATACTAAAAATTAACTACATTTTGATATTTTAAAATCACTGCAAAAATAATAATAAAATAAAATTTTTAAAAAATATATAAATTTATTTATTTTAATTGGAGGGCAATTACTTCACAGTATTGTATTGGTTTTGCCATACATCAACATGAATCCACCACAGGTATACATGTGTTCCCCATCCTGAACTCCCCTCCCTCCTCCGTCCCCGTACCATCCCTCTGGGTCATCTCAGTGCACCAGCCCCAAGTATCCAGTATCATGCATCAAACATGGACTGGTGATTCGTTTCATATATGATATTATACATGTTTCAATGCCATTCTCCCAAATCATCCCACCCTCTCCCTCTCCCACAGAGTCCAAAATACTGTTCTATACTACAGTATACTAATGCATATATACGGAATTTTAAAAGATGGTGATGATAACCCTGTATGCGAGACAGCAAAAGAGACACAGATGTATAAAATAAAATTTAATTTGAATGTGAAATAACAAAAATATTTACAGGCTATATAGCATGATTCAGAATATATTTTCTTTTTACCTTTTACCCATGACCTTGCCCCACCCCTCAATCTTCATTCCCCCCCATGGCTTTCTCCATGAATTCAACTTTAGCTGATTTCCACTGTGAAATAAAATAGGAGATTTTTGAGTCCTGTTTGATGTTTTAATCAAATAATACAGTGTGATTTTAAGTGGGCATTGCAAATGCCAGGCTTCAATTAAAAGAACCCAAGAAGAGGTTCTTTACACCTAAGAGTCTAAAGCAGAAAACCCAGGCATTAGGATTTTCTCCTATCCATCACTTGCTATTGCACATTATCTCCGAGCAACAGCTGGTGACACACAGACACCGTGCCTTTAGGAAAGCTCTCTTTTCCCCCTTCCATCTGTTTCAGTCCACTTACTTCGGAAATAAAACACTGCTTTACTGGTCTGCTTACAACATCTTATCCACAATGTAATTTAAATCCCTTCAGTTAGAGGAGGCAGATTTTGCATTCTGAGGGTAGTTTTATTTTAAAAATGAGCTGAACATTGAGGTCTTCACAACTTGTTGGTCAGATAGAAAAATTTTAAAGGTGGTATTGAAAACCAGGATGCTTGTGCTATCAAAAGAGAATAAGGACAATATGTAAATATGTTGGAAAATAAAATATACTGATTGTATTTCTGAGTTTGAATTTAAACTTGGGACCAATATTTGATGTTCACTAGAGAACAGGAAAGATTTGCAGATTCTATGTCTCTATGTTCCATGACTCTTGTTTGGGAAAAAGCAGTGAGCATCAATGAGTGTGGAAGCAACCACACAGCCCTTTGTTGCTTGTTCATGCCTTCACTCTCCAGCCATGAAGATAGTAAAACATTTTACTTTTCTTTTCTTCTTCCTTTTTTTTTTTTTGTTTTGTTTAATTGTGACCTCTCCTCCCATGACTGAGGAAAATACAGGCTCTAGAATCAAACTGCCAAACCCTGAAGCATGATCACTATTTATGTGTGACCTTGAGCTAATTTGGAGAAGGAAATGGCAACCCACTCCAGTACTCTTGCCTGGAGAATCCCATGGAGTGAGGAGCCTGGTAGGCTACAGTCCATAGGATTGCAAAGAGTTGGACACGACTGAGCAACTTCACTTCACTTTATTTTGAGCTAATTATTCACTGTTTTTAAGTCTCAGTTTCTTCATCTAAAATATGACATACGTAACTCATAGCAAGGTAGTATAAATATTGCTGTACAAAAAAGATTCGTACAAAGATCTGTACTGTACAAAGATCTGTACTGTATAAAACTCTTCATGACCCAGATAATCATGATGGTGTGATCACTCACCTAGAGCCAAACATCCTGGAATGTGAAGTCAAGTGGGCCTTAGGAATCATCACTACGAACAATGCTAGTGGAGGTGATGGAATTCCAACTGAGCTATTTCAAATCCTGAAAGATGATGCTGTGAAAGTGCTGCACTCAATATGCCAGCAAATTTGGAAAACTCAGCAGTGGCCACAGGACTGGAAAAGGTCTGTTTTCATTCCAATCCCAAAGAAAGACAATGCCAAAGAGTGCTCAAGCTACTGCACAATTGCACTCATCTCACACGCCAGTAAAGTAATGCTCAAAATTCCCCAAGTGAGGCTTCAGCAAGACGTGAACCATGAACTTCAAGATATTCAAACTGGTTTGAGAAAAGGCAGAGATCAAATTGCCAACATCCACTGGATCATGTAAAAAGCAAGAGAGTTCCAGAAAAACATCTATTTCTGCTTTATTGACTATGCCAAAGCCTTTGACTGTGTGGATCACAATAAACTGTGGAAAATTCTGAAAGAGATGGGAAAGAGAGGTCAGACCTCATGACCTGCCTCTTGAGAAATTTGTATGCAAGTCAGGAGCAACAGTTATAACTGGACATGGAACAACAGTCTGGGTCCAACAGGAAAAGGAGGACATCAAGGCTGTATATTTTCACCCTGCTTATTTATCTTATATGCAGAGTACATCATGAGAAGCGCTGGGCTAGATGAAGCATAAGCTGGAATCAAGATCACCAGGAGAAATATCAATAACCTCAGATATGCATATGATACCACCCTTATGGCAGAAAGTGAAGAACTAAAGAGCCTCTTGAAAGTGAAAAAGAAGAGTGAAAAAGTTGGCTTAAAGTTCAGCATTCAGAAAACTAAGATCATGGCATCCAGTCCCATCACTTCATGGCAAATAGAGGGGAAACAGTAAAACAGTGGCTGACTGTTTTGGGGGGCTGCAGATAATGATTGCAGCCATGAAATTAAAAGATGTTTACTTCTTGGAAGGAAAGTTATGACCAATCTAGACAACATATTAAAAAGCAGAGACATTACTTTGCCAACAAAGGTCCATCTATCTAGTCAAGGCTATGATTTTTCCAGTGGCCATGTAAGGGTGTGAGAGTTGTACTATAAAGAAAGCTGAGTGCAGAAGATTTGATGCTTTTGAACTGTGGTGTTGGAGAGGACTCTGGGAGTCCCTTAAACTGCAACGAGACCCAACCAGTCCATCCTAAAGGAGATCAGTCCTGGGTGTTCATTGGAAAGACTGATGTTGAAGCTGAGACTCCAATACTTTGGCCACCTGATGCGAAGAGCTGACTCATTTGAAAAGACCCTGATGCTGGGAAAGATTGAGGGCAGGAATAGAAGGGGATGACAGAGAATGAGATGGTTGGATGGCATCACTTACTCAATGGACATGAGTTTGGGTAAACCCTGGGAGTTGGTGATGGACAGGGAGACCTGGCGTGCTGTGGTTCATGGGTTCAGACATGACTGAGTGACTGAAGTGAATGTAATATTGAACTGAATATAATATTGCAGAAATAATGAGATGTTCTTTTCTCTGGATTACTGTGACTCTCATTTTCGAGAAAAGAGACCTTCTATTCTTCTTTTGAATTTAATCAGTTTATTTTTGGTTTAGGGATGTGAAAATAATAAAATCTTATACTAATATTGATGCTTTTAGAATTACAGTGTTTTCTACTAAAATCATTATTGCAACAATCTAATTTTGTCCACCACAGAGTAAAATTAACATTTATATTGATATATTCTAATGCACTGTACTATTTTTTCTTTTTCTGATTTTTTGGAAATTTTATTTTTAAACTTTTTATTATTATTTTTTAGTGCATATACTCTTTGGCTTATTTTCAAGTGAGTGCATCTTTGTCTGGTATGGGAATTGGAAAGTGCATGACAAATTCATTGTTTTTGTTTGTTTCTAAATTCAGGTATGATTTTTTTTCATAAAGCAATTAAACACATGAATAATAAGCTATTGAAAATGTATTTATTAATTTTCCACTAAGGAGAGTTTATTCATTGTTTGTCACAGACTGTTATGAGAATTGTTATTCTGCTTGACTCTGAACTATGGACTGTCTACTCAAATCAGTATGTGGAAGTCTAATATGAATCTCAGTATTAATTGTCAAAATGAAACTATTGATTCTACTTTTCTCCATAAAAGCCCTCAATTTCTTTATTCCGAACACTCATTAATAGCACTGTCATTCAGCCAGTTGCTTAGGCAAAACAAAATACTTTATCTGTTTCCTTCAGGCTTCACATCCAATCTGTCAGTAAATCTTGCAGGCAATATATTAAAAATATATTAAAATTCAAATTACTTGTCACCATTTCCATCTCCATAAGCCATAATCATCTTTTGAATAGTCTACAACAGCTGCATTTTATGTTAGTCAGAATTGGCCTGTTCTGTTTTATACTTTTTGGAAGGCAAGAAATTGATTTTGATTCTCCTAAACACATAATACATGAGCCCATTATAATTTTTAGGTTATTCAAGCAGTACAAAAGTATATTGAGAAAATGTGGAAGTCATCTCTCACCCTGCATATTTCTTTACCATTCCAGAGGAAACATGATTAAATTTTTAACGTGTATCCTTTAAGACTTTTTCCTTTTTTCTTATACAATAATATCTGTGGTTCTTAACTTAACTAGGGTGATTCTGCCTCCCAATGGACTTTTAACACTATCTGGGAACAGTTTTTGTTTTGTGATCACTGCAAAGGGTTGTAACTGGCATCTAGTGGGTAGACGTCAAGGATTTTGCTAACCTCCTACAATGTAGAAGACAACCCTCACAACAAATAATTATTTGGAACAAAATGTCAATAGATGTCATTTTGAAAAGGCTGTTTTTATGGTCTTGCTGTTGAATTCAATCTTTATATTCACAGAGTTGTTCAACCAATTTTAGAGATTAAAAAAAATTTTTTTAAGTATAATTGCTTTATAGAATTTTGTTGTTTTCTGCCATATATCATGTTGGTATTTGGCAGATATAAAATTAAAATATCTATCTACTATTGTTAAATTGTCTGTTTCCCCTTCAATTTTCTCAGTTTTAGCTTTGTGTATTTTGGGCACCTATTGTTATGTCCATATGTGTTTATAACTTTTATCTTTTTCTGATGAATTGAGACTTATTACTATGAAATGTGCCTGTATATTACTATTTTTATTGTTGTTTTAAAGTCTATTTACCTGACATTGGTAAAACCACATCAGTTTTCTTATGATTGCTGTTTCCCAACCTCTTATTTTTAATTTATTTGGATGTTTGATTCTAAAGTGCATAATCTTTAAGTTGTATATAGCTAGATTTTTTATCCAGTTTCACAAACTTTGCATTTTGATCACATTGTTTAATTCACTCTCACTTAATGTTGTTATTTGTGTAGTTGTATTTGCATCTTCCATTTTATTTTTTGTTTGCTATATGTCTCATGTGACTTTTGTTCCTATATTTCTTATATATGACTTTTTTGCACTTACTGAATGTTCTCTAGTGTTATGTTTTAACTCTTAATGCTTTTTCACTTTATATTATTTTAGTTATTTCCTTAGCAATTGTTCAAGAGTTTACCATATATATCTCA
Organism: Capra hircus; assembly: GCF_001704415.2. Classification (NCBI taxonomy): domain Eukaryota; kingdom Metazoa; phylum Chordata; class Mammalia; order Artiodactyla; family Bovidae; genus Capra; species Capra hircus. The sequence continues at coordinate 62,860,774 of NC_030813.1, read as the reverse complement.
ACTCATCAGAATCTACTTCTGATTTATATTAACTTCACTACAATACAGAAATTTTGCTCCTATATAGCAAGTAATTCCTAAATAGATCTCTTTCCTTGTCCTTTGTGTGCTATTACAGTTATATATATGTTATTTACCAAACAATGCATTGTTATAATTATTAACTTAGATAATTTTTTGTCAAAGAAAGAGAGAGAAGAAAGGAGAATAGGTATGCACTGAGCTCATTTTCATTTCCACCTATCTCAGTGATGATATTTTTATCAAATATATTGCCTTTAATAATTCCAACAACACAATTTATAGGTATATAAATATAAACACAAATATATGTGCAATTGTTTTTTAAATTAAAAATAAAAAGATGTAATGTATATTTGTAATGGTTTCTATAATTACATAATTATCTTTATCAGTGTATTTCATTTTCTGTTGATTTGTTTTTTAATTACTATGTGAGTTTACTAGATTTCAACTGACAATAATTTAACTGCCAATTTATTGGTGTTGCTTTGTACATGACAAGTCATTTTCCCCTTGTTGCTTAAGATATTCTCTTTTTAGTTTCAACATTTTCACTGTGATACATCTGTGTATAGATTTCTTTGCTTTTGTACTGTTTGCAGCTTACTAAATAACTAGAATATATGAAATTACTTTTTTTTGGTCAAACTTGGGAAGGTTTCAGTCATTATTTCAATTATTTTTTTCTGCTCCTTTCTTTCTCTCACTCTATAATAAATTAAAATTATAAGGTCAAACAGAAAATATGATAACAAAGGATAATGCATGACTAAGATAAAAAAGAAGCAAAATTCATCTAACAATTTCTTTAAAGAGACAGACTGGTGAACAAAAAAGTAACATATTAGAAGGTTTATACAATAAGCTACAGGCTAATAGCAAGGTAAAATAAAAGATACTGAATATAATTTTAAAAACAAACAGCATAAGAAATTTTTCACGATAGTGGAGATGAGGGAAAGGAAGTTCCCTATACTACAGCTACTCTAGCAGGACTAGAAGGAAGCATCACTCTATCATTCTGGTCTACTTCAGAGGTAGTTGTTCTTTCACTTGTGCTGGGCATTGTTCTGTCAATGGGATATCATCCTGTCTTAAAACACACACACACACAGTTTTGAAAAAACAAAAAGTCCCACTTTTTTATTTGCTTCTCCCCTACCATATGGAACATCATAATTTTCTTTCAGAGTACTTTTTACTTTAACTCCTACTAGTATGCTCATGAATCTCAAAGCTGTAATCCCAGTCCTAGATTTAAGAATGCTTGTTTATTAACCCATTCAAACTCAGAATGTCTCAACTGAATATATATTATCATATGTGTTCCTCCTTCTATTTTCTTATCTCACTGTTCATTAAGAGACGTGATTATTCATTTAGTCATTCAAACTCAAAGCTAGGAAGTCTTTCCAAATCTTTTTTCTTTCTCAATTTCCAATTAGGTCTTATCCATCTCTTATTTCCATCACATCATCTATAGTTTCCTTGCCACAGCCTAGAGGAGACAATCATTCTTTCCCAGAGCCACCCATCTCACCTATTGTTCATTTATCCCTCCTACTTTCATGGAGTGAAATGATTTTTCTAAAGCACAAAGCACACTAAGCCATGTGCTCAGAGCCCACTTTTCTCCGAACAATAAATGTGAAATTCCTTAACATGTCCCTTCATCATCTGTTCCTTGATCAACTTTCAAGATTTTCTGCCATAACATGGAACCTATTACTAGTGGTTTGCCTAAAGTGAGAATAAATCAAAGAACAAAATGAGGACAGATCTCTGCATTTATGGACTTTACATTCAAATGGGGGAAAAGAAAGATTAATAATAATAACAATATAAGTGAAAATAATAATTGTTATGGAGAATGTAGATCAAGTTTAGGGGAATTACAGTTGGGTTTTGGAAAAGATTACAGTTTTATATAACGCTGTCACGGAAGTGTCACTGAGGTGATATCTGTGCAAGGACTTGAAATACATATACATTTCAACTTGTGCAATTCCTCTTACACTGTTTTTCCATAGTATTTCTCACACTCTTACAGATGCACACACACATATATGAGATATTTGTTAAGACTACCTCTCCCACAATTATATGATTTATAAAATGTACATCTTCATCATCTGGTTCACTGACTTATAGTTTCAGAAATAATTAGTAGTTTCTGAATAAATATTTGATGAAAATATATACCACATTGAACTGGAATTTGTCCACACATGAACAAAGCATTAAGTTAAATCTAGTTAAAACCCAGATTCATATACTGCAAAGTAAAAGCTGGTCATGTAATCCCATTGTGAGAAACACTGAACAGGTTTTTGGCTCCATAGTTCAGAGTCTCACAAGTTAACACCAGTGTGTAGAGCCAGAAGCAACTGTAGCTGGAACAACATACGTGAATTTGCTCCCTACCGGTTCAGAAGTGAAACAATACAGAAACAGAAATAAGAGCAAAAAAGATTATACAAATATTCTAGCAGTATAATTCACTTGAGTTTATAATGAGCACTTGCATCGTGGCTCTCATTCTAAGTATCAGCAGCCTAAACAATTTTCTAATGTGAAAGTAATTTGCTCTAATGTTAGAACAGAATTTCAAGATGGAATATCTTAGTTTCACATCAGTTCTTAGACATATTTCTGAGACCTTTCTCTCTTTGAATAATATTTTAAGCTATTATTTATTGCTAATTATACACTCAATATACCTTCACAAGTATCTTCATGGAATTTCTACAATGTAGTTTTTATTATATGTATTTTATGATTGAGAAAAGAAGGAGAAAAGTTACATAAGCTGCCTCAAAAACCACATAATAAATGGCTATAGTAGAGATGGGAAGCTGCCTCTCCCAGCATTCAAAACCCAGGCTTTTAATCATTATTTTATTCTGTCTTAAGTTGAGCCCATTGGAGGAGGTGCGCTCACAGTCTTCTTATTCTGCCATCTTGGACAGTCTTCCCCCCTACCTTGTAAAAAGAACATTATCACATATACCTGCACAATATCCATACCGTGCAGAACTCAGGTTTCCTACTTCATTTCTTTTCTGTTTTTTAAGACAGAAAGAAATGTTACTGCATTTAAAAGAGAAAAAACTTGCAATCTTGTTTTAAATTACATATTTTTCATGAAATTATGAACCAATTTCATATCAAAGTTGAAGAAATTATAAGCTTAAATGTTTTGATTCTTTAGAACTTCTATTTATGCTTAATTCGCTTTCAATTAAAATATTAATAAAATTATGTACTCTGTAAGAACTCTTTTTTAATATAAATTTATTTATTTTAATTGGAGGCTAATTACTTTACAATATTGTATAGGTTTTGCCATATAACAACATGAATCTGCCATGGGTATACACATGTTCCCCATCCTGAACCCCCCTCCCTCCTCCCTCCCTGTACCATCCCTCTGGGTCATCTCAGTGCACCAGCCCCAAGCATCTTGTATCATGCATCGAACCTGGACTGGCAATTCGTTTCACATATGATATTATACATGTTTCAATGCCATTCTCCCAAATCATCCCACCCTCTCCCTCTCCCACAGAGTCCAAAAGACTGTTACATGTATGAATTTTAAATGGTAAATTTTTCATAAAAAGGAAAAGACTAAGATCACCAAGCATGTCCCCACCAGAGACAGCTACTGTCACTATTTGGTGGGAATAATGTCTCCAGTGTCTTTGTTGTGCATGTATGCAGAAATATTCATATAGACACATTCATATAAACATCTGTATTTTTGGATTTTGTGAAAGAAAATTTTAGCTAATTTCTCTTTCATTTGTTAAATTCATATAAACCCACTGGATAAAAGAGAAAATTTTAGAAACTAATCTGGAAACTAATCTTGAATCTATTTTCCCTCAAGCTTTTAATTTCCTCTTGATTAGTACCAGTCACTCTTCCAAAATTGTTTCTCTTTACATGAAGTAAAGTTAGCAAACAGACTGATCAGACAGAGCAAAAATCTCCAACTTTGGCTTCTACTGAATGTAATCAATGCTTACTCTAACTTGGTATTCTAGAAGTTCTATCAGGTCATGGATAACATATTACATAATTGCTAATCTGGTGGTCAGTGTAGGGTAATAAAAAAAATAAAAATAAAGAAAAATAAAGAAAAAGTCTGATTTTTTAAGGCTGAGAAAAAGTTGAACAATTATGAATATCTCTAATCCACATTCAGATATTATACCTTATCTTCCCTCTTATTTAGAGACTTGTTCTCACTTGTAGTTTCAATTTAAGATAGATTCTGAAGCCAATTCTGCTCAGTCAGTAGAAACAAGGGTTTATAATCCAGTAGATCAGGGGTTCATCATAATTCTCTGATCTCATGTTTGAATTGCACTAGGACTTTTCCTACCCTGATTCAACCCTTATCATGCATCTCCATTCCAAAAGTAGTCCATCTTCTCCTCAAGTCTAAATCTTGTCCTGATTTTCTGTGTGATACCTCAGGCCTGATTTTCTCTCCACCACTAAAGCTTCACTGCTATCAATAGTTTTATTATCAAATTTCTTTCTATCCATTTATTTTATTTCTATCCATTTGTTCAACACTGATTTAGTATCTTCAGCAGCAGACACTCTACCAAACATTAATTATACAGTGGTGAGTAATATAAACCAGAATATGTTTACCTATCTCTGGTAAGGCATATTCCTTTTGCAACCAAGATTGGCTATATCAACAATTATTACTGGGAGTTAACTAATATTATAATAACAGTTCCATAATATAACCACACACACACACAGATACACACACATGCACACATGTACAGCAAGCACATATACAATAATTAGAAAATCCCTACACGACTGTTTCCATCTTCAGTTAGATATTGACTTACAGTAACCTCAGTAACCTTTGAATTCAGCCTTCCATTTTATTCAGACCTTATACAGTAACAGAATCATTAGTTTGGTAGTCATTTGGCAATGGGGTTAGCAATGGAATGCATATTAGATAATTGCTACTGAATATATTTGGTTACATTAAGAAAATTAATTACTTAAGCAAAAATTTAAAAACCTCTACTAACCCATGTAAAGAAATTATGTCCATTATAAATCTTCTGCAGCTGGTAAGATAGGATAGATTCCTGTACCAAGAATCAGTAGCAGACAGGTCAAATCCATAGGTCAAATATTACCTTTGGTGTGCTTTAGCATAGCTCATGAGCTGAAAATCATTTCTATATTTTTATAAAGTTATAAAATAATTCAAAAAAGGATATGTGATGGTGACCATACCTAGTCTGCAAAGCTTAAAATATTTACTATCTGATCCTTTAGAGAAAAAGTGTGCCAACTCCGGATGAAGACTTTGAATCGAGATTCTTACTCAACAGCTTAGGTATCTTGTGTATCCAAATGCTAATAAGATGCTGTCGAAATCTAAATTAAAAATTTTAGTCTGCATTTAGAAGTTTATAAATGCAAATTTATTAGAAATAGCAAAATGGATAACAATTCCCTTGTCTGCCTTATTTATACTTTCAGTATATAAAAATGCTCATTCTGACATCTATTCATTACTTGTATCTAGTGAAACTGAATATGTATTGGCACTTAAAGAAAACAATCATCTTCTAAGTGATTGAAGGATTTCATAACTATTAGTTTTTCTTGGAAAATTTTAACATGAAAACTCAGAGAATCTATTTATACTATGTCATTTCTTTTATTTTTGTTTATACAATATTGATGGTTTAAATGCTTTAATGAATATTTCATTTATTTATTTTTATGGCTCACAGAATGTGGCTAAGAGCCTAGAGAATCATTAATAATAAAAGGCACTCCTTTGCTTTTGTTGTTCCTATGTCAACTTGGCAAAAGCATAATGAAACATATGGATTTCACCACAGGTATTTAATTTCAACCTACTCAGTTTTCTGACATAGCCAGAAGTAGTAGGAAATTCCAATATTGTAGAGACACTGATGGAAAACATATCCTCTTAAGATTACTAAAGCAGAAATATTCACATTTATTACAAATGGGCCTAAAAAATCAATTATTGTTCCGCTTCCCAAGACTTGTTAAAAAAAAAACAAACAACAACAACAACAACAAAAATGTGTAGTAAATCTTAAGTAATAATTCCTTACTAAAGTTGATAGAATCTGTAGAATATCTCCAGTCCCCAATATTGGGGCCATGTGTCAATGTATATGGTTCTTGTATTTTTAAAAGTAGCCTAACAGTAACTGTCTGGGTTTGTCGTGAAACAAGTCCTATCTGGGGTTATTGTGAAAACCATGTATGATTAACTTCACAGTTTTAATAATTAGTGCATGTGTACGTGCTCAGTCATGTCTGACTCTTTGTGACTGTTTGGACTGTAGCCCACCAGACTCCTTTTCTCATGGGCATTCCCAGGTAAGAATACTGGATTTTGTTGCCACTTCGTGCTCCAGGGTATCTTCCTGATTTAGGGATCGAACCCACCTCTCCTGAGTCTCCTGCATGGCAGGCGGATTTTTACCCTCCAGGCCATCAGGCCACCTTTAATATCTGTGCATGAGTGCATGCTCAGTCATGTCTGAGCAGGTTGCTATTTCCTTCTCCAGAGGTCTTAAATAAAGTCTTTCCCTTTTAAGTTCATCAGTGCAATTTTTCTTTGATAACACAGACACGCACATTTCTGCACAAATGAAAAGGATGATTAAGCAAATATAATTGCATTAATTTGGGGGGAAATTGAGCAAAGGGCAAACAAGAATTCTTTGTAGTATTACTAATTTTCAATTTCTCTATACTTTTGAGGTTACTTCAAAATAAAATGTTAAATAATCAGGAAAAATGTATGTGACATGTTCTATAATATCTAACAAACTATTTAAATGAAAATCTAAATACTCAATTCCAAAAGCACACTTAGGGTACATGTTTTAATAGCCATATCTCAAATAATCCAATAGCCACACCAAGTGATTTGTATCCCACAACACCATAAAATTGCTAAGAAAAGCACTAAGAAATAGTTATAGTATGGAATTACATATAATCATGCTCAAGAGGCTGGAAGCAAGTTTTGTTCTTTTGTACAAATGGAAAATTTCTCTCTACTTGAGGACCAATTGGCAATGTAAACTATATAAAATATTTTGCATGGAATTCAAAAGTAAAGATCAAAGAACTGTGGTGACTGAAAATTAGAATTGTTCTAATCTTACCAGTTATGTAATCTATTGTCATATTCAAACAATTTGTTCTATGATATCCGTAGGGAGTGAACATCTTATTCCTGCATAATTACTCCTAGTAGCAGCATCATGTCCATTCCAAGTTTGGACTTCTGTATTCAAAAGAAATCTTGTTTTCTCACAATTTTTACCCATTAGTCTTTACCCCATCTCTGAGATCATGAAAGTCACCCATATGTATATCTTTTAAATATTTAAAACAGCATTCATCCATCTTTTTAAGCTTAATATTCCAACAAGTCCTCCTTTATCCACTCTGGCCTCTATATGTTATTTTTTTTAATATTGAATACAATATTCAAATTAAACAGAACAGATGAGAAATGATCAGACAAGCGCCTAATACTGAAGGTGACCAAATGAGAGCAGTCACATCCAGCTTCTAGGGACAATGCTGACAGCAAAGCCAGAGGCAAAGTAAGGTGTCCAACATGGGTCATGATGTTGGTGCAAACTATGGTATCTGCGGTTTGGAATAGTGATTGAGTCATTGTCACCAAACTCATTCTCTGGAGCAATTCTATCGTCCTCACTTCTACCTAGTTTCCTTAGCTCCTACTAACTTTTATAAGTCTCAAGTCTTCACATCTGTAACAAATCTTTCAATCTATTCCTTTGCTGTGTGGATAAGCCAGAGACAGTTTTATTTGCTTAGTTCTAAGAACCCTGACTGATACAGATACTTCTTTTTAACTAATCCCAATTTTTGAACATTTTTTTAATTCTAGGAAACCTATGTGCTGTGTCAAATGCTTTTGTGAGACTTGAGGAAAGAAACTGAACCTCTCTGGACTTAAAGGTTTTACTTATTAATTGAAATTTTTTATGCCACCTTAAGAGAAGGCAGTGGCAACCCACTCCAGTACTCTTGCCTGGAAAATCCCATGGATGGAGGAGCCTCGTAGGCTGCAGTCCTAAAAGTTGGGCATGACTGAGCGACTTCACTTTCACTTTTCACTTTTATGCATTGGAGAAGGAAATGGCAACCCACTCCAGTATTCTTGCCTGGAGAATCCCAGAGATAGAGGAGCCTAGTGGGCTGCCATCTATGGGGTTGCACAGAGTCAGGCACGACTGAAATGACTTAGCAGCAGCAGCAAGTCGAGTTGAAGATTTGTTGTTTTTGTTTAGTTGCTAAGCCATGTCCAACTCTTTGAAATCCCATGGACTGTAGCATGCCAGACTCCTCTGTCCTCCATTATCTTCTGGAGTTTGCTCAGATTCATGTACATTGAGTCTGTGATGCTATCTAACCATCTCATCCTCTGCTGTCCCCTTCTCTTTTGCTTTCTATATTTCTATATCCCAGCATCAGGGTCTTTTCCAATGAGTCAGCTATTCACATCATGTGGCCAAATTGTGGAGCTGAACATAATAGATACAATAATGAAAGAATCAGCCCCAACACAGAAAACTGGAACAGAGTAAAAAGGTAAGAAATAAAGTTATTTCCCTTTCGTACCACCCTTCACCTGACTTTCTTGCTTGCCTTTGTCTCTTGCTCATTTCCATTCCTACCTCCTCTTCTCAGATGTAATTAATACTTGTTAGGGAAGAGGAAATGAGTGCATAAATCATGATGCAGTTTAAACAATTTCAAGAGAATTGATGTATTTAATCATTTTTGTGAAATAGCAACAAGTTTGCTAACAAAGCATTTGAGTATATTTAAGCAAGTTCCTGCAGCCAAAACTAACACATATTAATGTAAGATTTTCTTATATTCAAATTTATGATATTTCTATTAATTTTATTTGGCATTTGTTACTTACTTTACACCTTGTTATGTGTGAAAGTTTGAAAAATATAGAGCCTAAAACTAAATATTGAAAAATTTTATTACTATTTGTTTTCATGTTTTGTGTACATGGGAAAACTTTATGAACTGGGAAAACTTGATATTGTTTGACTTTTGCATAAGTGTGCTACTCATTGTTTCAGAGATACTTAAGATCCAATGGTATGATTATATAACAACTTGGATTTATCACAAAGTTCTCCTACACCAAAATATTTTGAAGTTTCTGAAATGTCTGTGAGTTCTAGATTCTACTTTTCAAGTTGCATTTCATTTAATGAGAAATATTTGCTAAATGTTAAAAATACTGTCTGGTTTACTGCTGGTTTGTTTTTTCCTTCTGTGGCATTTAATTTTCTCACTCCTGAGTAGAAAGTGCGGACAGTGTGTAAACCTTATCCCAAATGCAACTCCAAAGAGGTCTACTATCTTTCTCATTTGCTTTAGGATCTCAATACTAAAGTAGATCTTCATCTCAAGAGAGAAATATACACTTCCTCTTTGCTCTATGAACCTTTTTACAATCATTCTCCTTACTTCCAACTGAAAATCAAAGTTTCTCAATTCTTTCTCAATAGAGACCCTTGAATCCAACTATATGTTTGCATCACTATAACCTTAGTTTAGCTTTATAAACTTTCATATTGTCTCTTTCAATATCTTCCAATCTCTTTTCCTCAAGTTTTCAAATCCACGCTTCTGTCTTGTGCAGGCAGAGAAGGCAAAAAGTCAAGTTCATGGAAGACCTTGTATGGTTCTATAGATGTTATTTTTTAAGTAATGGAGACTATTAAAAGAAGCTAGATTATCTATGTCATATTGCTGTTACAGCATAGATATTATATCTTTATTATTGATGATATCAACTTTTCTACTATGAAAGTGAAGTGACTGGACTATTTCTAAGACACTCCATGACGTTTCACTGTAAATATATCTCAGTTCAGTTCTGTTCAGTCAGTCAGTCATATCTGACTCTTTGCAACCCCATAAGCCACAGAATGCCAAGCCTCCCTGTTCATCACCAACTCTCAGAGTCCACCCAACCCCATGTCCATCGAGTCAATGATGCCATCCAACCATCTTATCCTCTGTCATCCCTTTCTCCTCCTGCCCTCAATCCTTCCCAGTATCAGGGTCTTTTCCAATAAGTCAGCTCCTCACATCAGGTGGCCAAAGTATTGGAGTTTCAGCTTCAGCATCAGTCCTTCCAATCAACACCCAGGACTGATCTCCTTTAGGATGGACTGGTTGGATCTCCTTGCAATCCAAGGGACTCTCAAGAGTCTTCTCCAACACCACAGTTCAAAAGCATCAATTCTTCGGTGCTCAGCTGTCTTTATAGTCCAGTTCTCACACTCTTACAAGACCACTAGAAGGAACTTTGTTGGCAAAGTAATGTCTCTGGTTTTTAACATGCTGTCTAGGTTGGCCATAACTTTCCTTCCAAGAAGTAAGTGTCTTTTAATTTCATGGCTGCAATCACCATCTGCAGTGATCTTGGAGACCCCAAAAATAAAGTCAGCCACTGTTTCCACCGTTTCCCCATCTATCTACCATGAAGTGATGGGAACAGATGCCATAATCTTAGTTTTCTGAATGTTGAGTTTTAAGCCAACTTTTTCACTCTCCACTTTCACTTTCATCAACAGGCTCTTTAGTTCTTCATCAGTTTCTGCCATAAGGGTGGTGTCATCTGCCTATATGAGATTATTGATATTTCTTCCAGCAATCTTGATTCCAGCTTGCGCTTCCTCCAGCCCAGCATTTCTCATGATGTACTCTGCATAGAAGTTAAATAAGCAGGGTGACAATATACAGGCTTGATGTACTCCTTTTCCTATTTGGAACCAGTCTGTTGCTCCATGTCCAGTTCTAACTGTTGCTTCCTGACCTACATACAGATTTCTCAAGAGGCAGGTCAGGTGGCCTGGTATTCCCATTTCTTTCAGAATTTTCCACAGTTTATTGTGATCCACACAGTCAAAGGCTTTGGCATAGTCAATAAAGCAGAAATAGATGTTTTTCTGGAACTCTCTTGCTTTTTCCATGACCCAGCAGATGTTGGCATTTTGATCTCTGATTCCTCTGCCTTTTCTAAAACCAGCTTGAACATCTGGAAGTTCATGGTTCATGTATTGCTGAAGCCTGGCTTGGAGAATTTTGAGCATTACTTTACTAGGATGTGAGATGAGTGCAATTGTGCTGTAGTTTGAGCATTCTTTAACATCGCCTTTCTTTGGGATTGGAATGAAAACTGACCTTTTCCAGTCCTGTGGCCACTGCTGAGTTTTCCAAATTTGCTGGCATATTGAGTGCAACACTTTCACAACGTCATCTTTCAGGATTTGAAATAGCTCAGTTGGAATTCCATCACTTCCACTAGCTTTGTTCGTAGTGATGCTTCCTAAGGCCCACTTGACTTCACATTCCAGGATGTCTTGCTTAGGTGAGTGATCACACCATCATGATTATCTGGGTCATGAAGATCTTTTTTGTTCTTCTGTGTATTCTTGCCACCTCGTCTTAATATCTTCTGCTTCTGTTAGGCCCCTACCATTTCTGTCCTTTATTGAGCCCATTTTGCATGAAATGTTTCCTTGGTATCTCTAATTTTCTTGAAGAGCTCTCTGGTCTCTCCCATTCTACTCTTTTCCTTTATTTCTTTGTGTTGATCACTGAGGAAAGCTTTCTTATCTCTTCTTGCTATTCTTTGGAACTCTGCCTTCAAATGGGTATCTTTCCTTTTCTCCTTTCTTTTAGTTTCCTGTCTTTTCACAGCTATTTGTAAGGCCTCCTCGGACAGCCATTTAGATTTTTCACATTTCTTTTCTATGGTGATGGTCTTGATCCCTGTCTCCTGTACAATGTCATGAACCTCCATCCATAGTTCATCATACACTCTGTCTATCAGATCTAGTCCCTTAAATCTATTTCTCACTTCCACTGTATAGTCATAAGGGATTTGATTTAGGTCATACCTGAATGGTCTAGTGGTTTTCTCCACTTTCTTCAATTTCAGTCTGATCTGCAAACATGCAAATATTAACAGGCTAAGGGAAAGCTAAAAGAAATAAAATACTAATCTTTAAAGCTAATTTTAAACCTACATCCTTATCTATATATATTTTGCATAACAACAAGTCTTATCAAAGATCCTTTACAGTTTCATAGTGTGAATTTTTATAGAACTATTTTTAGCAAATATGGACTTCCCCAGTGGCTCAGTGGTAAGACTTCAGCTGCAGGGCGGGAGCAGCAGGAGATGTGGGTTAGGTCCCTCGGTCAAGAAGATCCCCTGGAGAAGGGCAAGCTAACTCACTCCAGTATTCTTACCTGGACTCTCCCCATGGATAGAAGAGCCTGGTGGGCTACAGTCTGTGGGGTCACAATGAGTCAGACACTATTGAAGTGACTTATCAAGCAGGCACTTAACATATTAGTAATATGTATATTGTTTTTTATTTAAAAAATGAAATATGCCTAAATCCTTGAATGCTTCAAAAATATCAAACAACAAAAATTACTTAAAAGTTTACAGCAGCTTCCCATAAGTTATCTATTTTACACATGATAGTGTATATATGGGAGGAGAGCATGGAAACCTACTCCAGTATTCTTGTTTGGAGAACCACATGGACAGAGGAGCCTGGAGGGCTACAGTCTATGGAATTACAAAGAGTCAGACACAACTGAAGCAGTTTAATGCAGTGTATTCTTTAAAATGGTGAAGGCGATGGCACTCCACTCCAGTACTCTTGCCTGGAAAATCACATGGATAGAGGAGCCTGGAGGTCTGCAGTTCATGGGGTCACTAAGAGTCAGACACACCTGAGCGACTTCACTTTCACTTTTCACTTTCATGCATTGGGGAAGGATACGGCAACCCACTCCAGTGTTCTTGCCTGGAGAATCCCAGGGACGAAGGAGCCTCGTGGGCTGCCAGCTATGGGTCGCACAGAGTTGGACAGAAGCAACTTAGCAGCAGTATTCTTAAAAAGATGGGAATACCGGACCACCTTACCTGCCTCCTGAGGAATCTGTATGCAGTTCAAAAAGCAACAGTTAGAACCAGACATGGAACAATGTTCAGTTCAGTTCAGTTTGGTTCAGTCGCTCAGTCGTGTCCGACTCTGCGACCCCATGAATCACAGCACACCAGGCCTCCCTGTCCATCACCAACTCCCGGAGTTCACTCAGACTCACGTCCATTGAGTCAGTGATGCCATCCAGCCATCTCATCCTCTGTCATCCCCTTCTCCTCCTGCCCCCAATCCCTCCCAGCATCAGAGTCTTCTCCAATGAGTCAACTCTTCGCATGAGGTGGCCAAAGTACTGGAGTTTCAGCTTTAGAATCATTCCTTCCAAAGAAATCCCAGGGCTCATCTCCTTTAGAATGGACTGGTTGGATCTCCTTGGAACCAGTCTGTTGTTCCATGTCCAGTTCTAACTGTTGCTTCCTGGCCTGCATACAGATTTCTCAAAAGGCAGGTTAGGTGGTCTGGTATTCCCATGTGCTGGTTCCAAATTGGGAAAGGAATATGTCAAGGATATATATTGTCACCCTGCCTATTTAACTTATGTGCAGAGTACATCATGCAAAATGCAGGGCTGAATGAAGCACAAGCTGAAATCAATACTGCCAGGAGAAACATTAATAACCTCAGATATGCAAATGACACCACCCTTATGGCAGAAAGTGAAGAGGAACTGAAGAACCTCATGATGAAAATGAAAGAGGAGAGTGAAAATGCTTGCTTAAAACTCAGCATTCAGAACACTAAGATCATGGCATCTGGTCCCATCACTTCATGGCAAATAGATTGGGAAACGGTGGAAATAGTGACAGACTTTATTTGGGGGGGCCTCCAAAATCACTGCAGATTGTGACAGCAGCTATGAAATTAAAAGACGCTTGCTCCTTAGAAGAAAAGCTATGACCAATCTAGACAGCATATTAAAAAACAGAGACGTTACTTTGCCAATAAAAGTCCATTCATGTATGGATGTGAAAGCTGGAGCATAATGAAAGCTGAGTGCTGAAGAACTGATGCTTTTGAACTGCAGTTTTGGAGAAGACTATTGAGAGTCCCTTGGACTGCAAGGAGATCAAACCAGTCAACCCTAAAAGAAATCAGTCCTGAATGTTCATTGGAAGGATTGATGCTGAAGCTAAAGCTCCAATATTTTGACCACCTGATGCAAAGAACTGACTCACTGGAAAAGATCCTGATGCTAGGAAAGACTGAAGGTGGGGGGAGAAGGGTACAACAGAGGATGAGATAGTTGGATAGCATCACTGACTCAATGAACATGAGTTTGAGCAAGCTCTGGGAGTTGGTGATGGACAGGGAGGCCTGGCATGCTGCAGTCCATAGGTTTGCAAAGAATCATACATGATAGAGCGACTGAACTGCCTGCCTGCCTGACTGACTTATATATGTCAATACTACTTTCTCAATTTGTCCCTCACGCTCCTTTCCCCACTGTATCTACTGCAACACTGTAAAGAAATTATCCTCTAATAAAAAATAAATACTAAATAAATAATAAATTTGTACTTAAAGTATTAGAAAAAAATATTTGGACATGAATGTACTTAAGTCATTTTAGTATCTTGTTTTAGTTGATACTAAACAAGTTGATTTAGTATCTTTTTTATTTATATCTTCTTCTTGCCAAAAATATTTATAAAATTGAAGTGACTAAAAAAAAATTAGCAAAGAAGAATGTCATAAATTCTGAAGAAATGGTTGTAAAAATCAAAGTTATTCTTAGAAGACTAAATGACATATACTTACATAAAATATTGTAAGAATATATGCAATAGATAATAAACTGAGCTAACTTTTAACGGTGTCTGAATCAAGGGGATAAGTATCCAGAGATATACAAAATTTAAAAATTATACTGTGTTTTGATACACAGTGAGAAAAAGACAACAGTTGGCATCTAAGAATACAAATTCAGTTGTTAATACACTAGCAATAAACCTGGAAATAAATGGATAAAGTCACCAGATGCACAGCTATAGATTAGGACAGTGTTCAGGCCAGGAAGAAATAGAAGGATGAATAAGGAAAATTTGGTTAATGACAACCTCAGTTTCATGACTATAAATTAGCTGTCTTGACCTTTAACAGATAATTTAGCAAATTTACCTCATTTAGCAAATCTTGCACAAATGATAACAATCAACAAATAATTAGAATTGTTTTCTATGAAAAAATTCTGATGGAGAAGTTAAAATTATGCTTCAAAACACATTAATTTTAAATAAATATTTTTGGAGTATATGAAATGATGTGCAATTTATATACCATATATAGCTGCTAGTCTTCATGATAAAGTATTATTTTTTAAATAGTAAATTAGAAGGGTACATATGAAATATTTAAATCAATTGTGGCATAAAACCAATAAGTTCATTTCTGGGTATCCATCCCAAGGAAATGAAATCATAGTCTCAAAGAGCTATCTGCCCATCCTCCTCCCCCATGTTGATTGCAGTATTATTCACAATAGCCAAGACCAAGACATAGAAACCACTTAAGTGTCCATGATGGATGAATGGATAAAGAAAATGTTGTATTATATACAAAGGGCTATTATACAATGATAATAGAGAAGGAAATCTTGCCATTTGTGACAACGTGAATGAGTCTTAAGAGCATTATGCTAAGTGAAATAATCAAACAGAGAAAGGTAAATTATATTGTACTTATATGTGGAATTAAAAAAAAACAAGGAATAAGTTGGTGGTTATCAGAGACTGGAGATGGAGGGTGGGGAAAATGAATGAAGGTGGTCAAAAGGTACAATTTTCAGCTATAAGTAAGTTCTGGGGACTTCATATGCACATGGTGACTATGGTGGTGGTGGTGGTTTAGTCGCTAAGTCGTGTCCAACTCTTGCAACCCCATGGACTGTAGCCCACCAGGCTCCTCTGACCATAGGATTCTCCAGGCAAGAATACTGGAATGGGTTGCCATTTCCTTCTCTACTAAACAGGGCTTAATGGCATCAACCTCACTGGGCCATGAAAGGGCTCAAGAGAGACAAAGCCTCCTAAAGTTCTCAACACAAAACAAGGCTTGGTACCCAGGAAGTTTTCCACACACAGTAAGTTCACTGAGAGCAATGATCAAGAACACTCCTGGGGGCCGGCAGTTTCCCTGAGGGAAAGGAGCAGAGTGCTCACCTCCCCAGTCTGACAGAGGGCTGGAAAACACTGGCGCACAAGTTAACAATATGTATTTATATTCGAAAGTTTCTAAGGGAAAATCTCAATGGACATGAGTTTGAATGAACTCTGGGAGTTGGTGATGGACAGGGAGGCCTGGTGTGCTGCAATTCATGGGGTCGCAAAGATTCAGACATGACCGAGGGACTGAACTGAACAGAACTGAAGGGAAGATCTTAAAAGTTTTCATCACAAGAAAAAAATGTGATTATGTGAAATCATGATGCTAACTAAACTTATTTGTGGTAATCAGTTCACAATACATATACAAATAATGAGAGGAGTGAGGGCACCAACCCACCATGAAGTCAAAAATCTGTTGACTGCTCTGCCTCAAAAACAAAAGAATTAATTAATGACTCACCCAAGAGCAGGAAGCTGAAGCAATTTGGTTAGAACTGGGACTCAAACCCTAGTCATTTTCATTTCACATATCGTGATCTCTAATCAAACATAAACTGTTCCCCCACAGTTAATTCATTTAAAGATCTGCAAAATGAAAATACAGGTATCCAAATTTACTGAAAAAAATTTGCATATAAGTGGATCCATGCAGTTTAAATCCATCTTGTTCAAGACTCAACTGTATATCAAATCACTATGTTGTGTACTTTAAACATATATAATATTATATGTAAATAATATATCAATAAAACTGAACAAAATAAAGAATAATACTCTCTCCCATAATCAAGATTTAGTCTTTGTTTATACATAAGCTTTTGAGTTAGTTTATAGCACCTGTAAACGATATATTGGAAGATGTTCTACTTTACCTAATTGAGTCGCTCAGTTGTGTCTGAGTCTTTGCAACCCCATGGACTGTAGCCTACCAGGTTCCTCCATCCATGGGATTTTCCAAGCAAGAGTACTGGAGTAGGTTGCCATTTCCTTCTCCAGGAGATCTTCCCAACCCAGGGATTGAACCTGGGTCTCCCACACTGCAGGCAGACACTTTACCATCTGAGCTACCAAGGAAGCCCTCAATATATCAATAAAACTGAACAAAATAAAGAATAACTCTCTCTCCCATAATCAAGATTTAGTCTTTGTTTATACACAAGTATTTGAGTTAGTTTATCAGTTCAGTCGCTCAGTCGTGTCCGACTCTTTGTGACCCCATGAATCGCAGCACGCCAGGCCTCCCTGTCCATCACCGTCTCCCGGAGTTCACTCAGACTCACGTCCATCGAGTCCGTGATGCCATCCAGCCATCTCATCCTCTGTCGTCCCCTTCTCCTCCTGCCCCTAATCCCTCCCAGAATCAGAGTCTTTTCCAATGAGTCAACTCTTCTCATGAGGTGGCCAAAGTACTGAAGCTTCAGCTTTAGCATCATTCCTTCCAAAGAAATCCCAGGGCTGATCTCCTTCAGAATGGACTGGTTGGATCTCCTTGCAGTCCAAGGGACTCTCAAGAGTCTTCTCCAACACCACAGTCCAAAAGCATCAATTCTTCGGTGCTCAGCCTTTTTCACAGTCCAACTCTCACATCCATACATGACCACGGGAAAAACCATAGCCTTGACTAGATGGACCTTAGTCGGCAAAGTAATGTCTCTGTTTTTGAATATCCTGTCTAGGTTGGTCATAACTTTTCTTCCAAGGAGTAAGCATCTTTTAATTTCATGGCTGCAGTCACCATCTGCAGTGATTTTGGAGCCCCCCAAAATAAAGTCTGATACTGTTTGCACTGTCTCCCCATCTATTTCCCATGAAGTGATGGGACCAGATGCCATGATCTTCGTTTTCTGAATGTTGAGCTTTAAGCCAACTTTTTCGCTCTCCTTTTTCACTTTCATCAAGAGGCTTTTTAATTCCTCTTCACTTTCTGCCATAAGGGTGGTGTCATCTGCATATCTGAGGTTATTGATATTTCTCCCGGCAATCTTGATTCCAGCTTGTGTTTCTTCCAGTCCAGCGTTTCTCATGATGTACTCTGCATAGAAGTTAAATAAGCAGGGTGACAATATGCAGCCTTGACATACTCCTTTTCCTATTTGAAACCAGTCTGTTGTTCCATGTCCAGTTCTAACTGTTGCTTCCTGACCTGCATATAGGTTTCTCAAGAGGCAGGACAAGTAGTCTGGTATTCCCATCTCTTTCAGAATTTCCCACAGTTTATTGTGATCCGCACAGTCAAAGGCTTTGGCATAGTCAATAAAGCAGAAATAGACGTTTTTCTGGGACTCTCTTGCTTTTTCCATGATCCAGCGGATGTTGGCATTTTGATCTTTGGTTCCGCTGCCTTTTCTAAAACCAGCTTGAACGTCAGCGGGTTCACGGTTCATGTATTGCTGAAGCCTGGCTTGGAGAATTTTGAGCATTACTTTACTAGCATGTGAGATGAGTGCAGTTGTGCTGTAGTTTGAGCATTCTTTGACATCGCCTTTCTTTGGAATTGGAATGAAAACTGACCTTTTCCAGTCCTGTGGCCACTGCCGAGGTTTCCAGATTTGCTGGCATATTGAGTGCAGCACTTTCACAGCATGATCTTTCAGGATTTGAAACAGCTGCACTGGAATTCCATCACCTCCACTAGCTTTGTTCACAGTGATGCTTTGTAAGGCACACTTGACTTCACATTCCAAGATGTCTGGCTCTAGATTAGTGATCACAGCATCATGATTATCTGGGTCATGAAGATCTTTTTTGTCGAGTTCTTCCATGTATTCTTGCCACCTCTTCTTAATATCTTCTGCTTCTGTTAGGTCCATACCATTTCTGTCCTTTATCGAGACCATCTTTGCATGAAATGTTCCCTTGGTATCTCTAATTTTCTTGAAGAAATCTCTAGTCTTTCCCGTTATGTTGTTTTCCTCTATTTCTTTGCAATGATTGCTGAAGAAGGCTTTCTTATCTCTTCTTGTTATTCTTTGGAACTCTGCATTCAGATGCTGATCTCTTTCCTTTTCTCCTTTGCTTTTCACCTCTCTTCTTTTCACAGCTATTTGTAAGGCCTCCCCAGACAGCCATTTTGCTTTTTTGCATTTCTTTTCCATGGGGATGGTTTTGATCCCTGTCTCCTCTACAATGTCACGAACCTCATTTCATAGTTCATCAGGCATTCTATCTATCAGATCTAGGCTCTTAAATCTATTTCTCACTTCCACTGTATAATCATAAGGGATTTTATTTAGGTCATACTGAATGGTCTAGCGGTTTTCTCTATTTTCTTCAATTTGAGTCTGAGTTTGGTAATAAGGAGTTCATGATCTGAACCACAGTCAGCTCTTGGTCTTGTTTTTGTTGACTGTATAGAGCTTCTCCATCTTTGGCTGCAAAGAATATAATCAATCTGATTTCGATGTTGACCATCTGGTGATGTCCATGTGTAGAGTCTTCTCTTGTGTTGTTGGAAGAGGGTGTTTGCTATGACCAGTGCCTTTTCTTGGCAAAACTCTATTAGTCTTTGCCCTGATTCATTATAGTACCTGTAAACAATATATTGGAAGATGTTCTGTTTTACCTAATTGAAACTTGAAGTCAAAACCTAAAACATATTCTGATTTTTTTCAAAGCTAGCAGCCGAGATGTACGTGATAAAATTTAACAATTTAAAAAATAAAAAATAAAATAAAAAAAATCTTTTCACCTACAATACTTTCTATACAGTTATTTTTATCTTTTTAATAGTCACTGTTAACAGCTATCGCCTCCTATTTTCTAGCTTAAAATATTTTAGATAGCTTAAGAAATGTGTATTTGTCTAGGTTGCTTTTTTCTAAGCAAGAATCTCTCTGCTTTTGCTGGTCTGCAAGTTCATAAGGGGTCATTTTCAGTGACAGTGGGAAACTGTTAAGTTATTGAAAAAAAAGTTGGCAACATTTTTAATGCATTGTGCTTGTAAGCCAAGATACATTAGAGCTTTTTATGGACAAAATGTGTTAAGACATAGAGTGAAATCTACTTACAGGGAAAACAGAAAGATCTTGATCTCCTTCCTGTTTTTAATATCTAATGTTGACATGCCTATATTTACAGTTGACTGAAATTGCCCTTAGTTGGCAATTACCACGCCTGTCTCTGAAAGTATGAAAAGATCAAATTAAGAATAAAATGAATTTCTGACCCTCAAGTTACAGTAATAGCTAAAGTGCTGTGTAATTTTTTGCTAATTTAAATGAGAGTTGCTGTTTTACATTTAAATGTACAAAAAAATTTATTTGAGTTGGATGGTTTTTCCATATTGAAAAAATGGCTTACTATATTTTTCTCTATTTAAATAATAAGAAAGATCATCCTCTGGTATCATGCCTAAAGTAGACATTACATATTTTGCTGATCTTTTTATACCAGTGATCTTTTCATAGCTGTCTAAAATTCCATCTCAATCATAATTTATTAACTATTTCCTTTTAGACAAACTATTTTTTCTGTCATACACTCTGCTGTTAACCATATTTTCCACTTACATATTTTTCACATTGAAATTTTGATAAGGCAGAAATCCAGAGGAGGAATTTTACAGGGGCAAAAGCTATGTACATTTCAAAAGAATCATGGTAGACACTGCTTTTGCACTCCAAAATCGACACAAAATTATATTTTCACTATTAGTGGGAGTGTATACCTTTACATTCTCTTGCAGAATATTTTAGTAGCTTATCTATTAGTACATTTAAGACATATATATTTGCTATTGTTACAAATGTTATGTCTTATTATTTAGGATGAAGATTCTTCTATACACTTATTAAACTTCTCTATGATTTTTTCAGAGATTCTCATGACATGTTTTGTCTTTGGCCTCTAGTAATATATTTGCTTTAAAAACATTTTAGAAGTGAATTCTGGTATTATTAGCAAAATTTAAAGGATGGAAAATATGTAATGTTTTCACATTGTCATGTTTAAACAGAAATTTAGAAACAATTCTAATTGTTTATGCTTTCTAAGTATTGAAGTTATTTTGTTAGGTTGCCTAGAGTACAAAGAATATTGACCTGCTTGATGGAATGTAACTTTACATTTGTTGTTGTTTAGTTGCTAAGTCATGCCCAACTCTGTTCAACACCATGGACTGTAGCCTACCAGGTTCCTCTGTTCATGGGATTTCCTAGTCAAAAATACTGAAGTGGGTTGCCATTTCCTTCACTAAGGGATCTTCTGACCCATGGTGCAAACCCGTGTCTCCTGCATTGGCAGGCAAATTCTTTACCACTGAGCCACCATGGAAACCCCAACTTTTACATTCATTGTAACTAAATTTTAGAAGAGAATAATTACTCTCACCACCCCTTTTCATTTCATACTGGAAGTACTAGATAATACAATAAGAAAAGGCAAGACACAGTATAGAGATTAGAAAGGAAGAATTAAAAATGTCTTTGTTTGTAGATGACATGATTATCTATGTAGAAAATCCCAAAGAACTGACAAATAAACTCCTGAAACTAACAAATCATATAGTAAATTTGCAAGATTGTTGTTGTTGTTCAGTCACTGAGTCATGTCCAACTCTTTGTGACCCCATGAATGGCAGCACATCAGGCTTCCCTGCTCTTCATTATCTCCCAGAGTTTACTCATCTCCATTGAGTCAGTGATGCCAGCCAGTCATCTCATCCTCTGTTGCCCCTTTCTCCTCTTGCCCTAAATCTTTTCCAGCATCAGGGTCTTTTCCAATGAATCAGCTCTTGGTATCAGGTGGCCAAAGTTTTGGAGCTTCAGCTTCAGCTTCCAAAGAGTATTCAGGGTTGGTTGATTTCCTTGAGGATTGACTGGCTTGATCTCCATGCCGCCCAAGGGACATTCAAGAGACTTTTCCAAGACCACAGTTCAAAAGCATCAATTCTTCAGCCTTCTTTATGGTCTAACTTGCACATTCGTACATGACTACTGGAAAAAATCATAGCTTTGTTGGCAAAGTGATGTCTGTGCTTTTTAATATGCTGTCTAGGCTTGTCATAACCTCTCTTCCAAGGAGCAAGTGTCTTTTACTTTTGTGGCTGCAGTTACCATCCACAGTGATTTTGGAGCCCAAGAAAATAAATTAATTATTGTTTCTACTTTTTCCCTATCTGTCACTATTTCCACTTTTCCCCCATTTATTTGCCATGAAGTGCAAATCTGTCGGTTTCCATTTTTTCCCCATCTATTTGCCATGAAGTGATGTGGCCAGATGCCATGATCTTTGGTTTTTGAATGTTGAATTTTAAGCCAGCTTTTCCACTCTCCTCTTTCACCTTCACCAAGAGACTCTTTAGTTCCTCTTCACTTTCTGCCATTAAAGTGGTATCATACAAAGTCAATATATAAAAGCCAATAACATTTTTATATACCAATAACCAATAGGTAAAATTTTAAATTGAAAGCACAACACCAATTATACAACACCCAAAACCAAATATACATAGATATAAATCTAACAAAATCTTTACAAGATCTAAATGAAGAAAGAAAGAAAGAAAAAAAAACCTCTGATGAATGAAATCAAAGTAAATGAATGGAGGGACAGTGTATGTTCATGGATAGGAGGGTTATATTGCCAAGATGTCAGTTCTGTCAACTATATTGATAGATTTGAAGATTTGAAGGAATCACAGTTGAAATCCCAGAAAGTTATTTTGTGGACTAGACAAACTGATTCTAAAATGTATTTGAAGAAGATTCAGAGTATCCAACACTGTATTGAGAAAGAAGAACTATATTTAAGAATTGAACTACCTAATAATTTTACTATATTGAGCAGTAGTTTAGCTTATGGAGAAGGCAATGGCAACCCACGCCAGTACTCTTGCCTGGAAACTCCCATGGACGGAGGAGCCTGGTGGGCCGCAGCCCATGGGGTGGCGAAGAGTCAGACACAACTGAGCGACTTCACTTTCACTTTTCGCTTTCACTAGCATTGTAGAAGGCAATGGCAACCCACTCCAGTGTGCTTGCCTGGAGAATCCCAGGGACGGGGGAGCCTGGTGGGTTGCCATCTATGGGGTCGCACAGAGTCAGACACGACTGAAGCGACTTAGCAACAGCAGCAGTTTAGCTTAAGGAAATCCAAGATATATTCATAGAGCATCTACTATGCATGTAACTAGACATCATAATGGTTATAAGAGAATGTATTGCTGCTAAGTCGCTTCAGTCATGTCCGACTCTGTGTGACCCCATAGACGGCAGTCCACCAGGCTCCCCTGTCCCTGGGATTCTCCAGGCAAGAACACTGGAGTGGGTTGCCATTTCCTTCTCCAATGCATGAAAGTGGAAAGTGAAAGTTGAAAGTGAAGTCATTCAGTCATGTCTGACTCTTAGCAACCTCATGGACTGCAGCCCACCAAGCTCCTCCATCCGTGGGATTTTCCAGGCAAGAATACTGCAGTGGGGTGCCAGTCAGTGTATTATGTGTATTTAATTCATGCCTGGAATAGCTCTCAGGATTTTATCTGAAACCACCACTGAAGGGTAAATATTATTATTATGCATATTTTAGACATGAGAAAATTAAGACTCAGAAAGTTAACTAACTTGCCTAAACTAATGATGTGAAAATGGAGCTATATTCAGT
This sequence comes from Capra hircus, assembly GCF_001704415.2. Lineage (NCBI taxonomy): Eukaryota > Metazoa > Chordata > Mammalia > Artiodactyla > Bovidae > Capra > Capra hircus. The sequence continues at coordinate 62,836,965 of NC_030813.1, read as the reverse complement.
AGGCTCTTATGGTCTAGATAAGGATCATAGAAATTATAAATGTGAAATATTTGTTAAAAGACTCTATTTTAAATACCTATGAAAACTATAAATCATATAACAGTTCAGTGGGCACAAAGTCAGTATGACTGGGATGATTAAGGGTATTTTTATTAATGTTTTAAATTTAGGCCTGGAGGCATAAGTTGATTTAGCAGGTTTTAGGAAAAGATGAGGAGAAGGCAATGGCACCCCACTCCAGTACTCTTGCCTGGAAAATCCCATGGATGGAGGAGCCTGGAAGGCTGCAGTCCGTGGGGACACTGAGGGTCAGACGACTGAACAAATTCACTTTCACTTTTCACTTTCATGCATTGGAGAAGGAAATGGCAACCCACTCCAGTGTTCTTGCCTGGAGAATCCCAGGGACGGGGGAGCCTGGTGGGTTACCGTCTATGGAGTTGCACAGAGTCAGACACGTCTGAAGCAACTTAGCAGCAGCAGGAAAAGATGAGGATTTTCTGGTAGAGAGGTTTATGGATGGAAATGGGAATAATCATAAAGGACTTTTGAACTTATGGGGATTGGCCTGGAAAGGTAAATTTCAAGTACTGTCGGAGAGTAGCCGTTTGCTGGATTTACTTGTCTGGCACCCAGTTTCCTCTTCTACAGATAAAACATCTCAATTTTTATCCAAGTATCCATACTTGATCAGTTCATACATTTCATAATTTGATTCCGCTAGCAGAGTTAATCACTCCATTGTGTCCGACTCTTTGCAAACCCAAGGACTTGTAGCCTACTGGGCTCCTCTGTCCATGGAAGTCTCCAGGCCAGAATACTGTAGTGAGTTGCCATTCCCTTCTCCAAGGGGATCTTCCCAACCAAGGGATCAAACCCATGTCTCCTGCATTGAAGGCAGATTCTTTACCTTCTGAAGCACAAGGGAAACCCATGTGACTCACCCTAAATCAGTATTGTCTGCATTGCTATATTAGATGCTGTTCATCTGAACTCTTTTGGTCCATAATAATCTTTTTAAACACAGTCATTCATATATATGTGTGTAAAATAAACCCAGAAGCCATTAAGGTCCCCAAGTAGAGTATCCTTCTAAGAATGGAGGCAACAATGAAGAATGGAAGCTGTGTAACAGAGAATAAGAAATGAGAGCCTGGACATCCTGAGTCTCTTACAGGTACAGCTTAGAGACTATGCTTTTGTTACAAAAATTACATTTCTTTATTTTTTGAATTTGATTTTATTATATGTTTTCATTTTAATTGAAAGCATACTGATGAAAACAGATAGTAACATGTGAAGCAGGTAACATAAAAAACAAACACTTTGCATGATTCCCCCATTCTCTAAATGAGTAATATTTTCAAGATATTTAACTTCTCTCTGAGCTTCAGTTGACTCATTGGAAAAGAGAAATAATGAAATTATAGACCATTTAGCACAGGCAAAATTGACAGAGTGGAATTAGATGCTGGTAAGAATGAATGTACGCTTGAGGAACTCAGATTTGATAGTTTTTTACAACGGCCTTAAAAATGCTGGCTCAAAGGAATGACCTCACTAGAGGCTGACATGACTGTACTGTGAGCACATTTATTTGAATACTATTTTGCTTAAAGAACTTCAGGGTAATAGCTAGAAAACACCCAACAGTAATTAAGTGTGTAGACTAGATCTGTGTTAGGGTGTTGAGCACAGGAACAAGAATGAATAAAAACTGATGAGAACAATATTTCAAAAACCAGAAAACAAAATTGATCCTCTACTTCAATAGAATGACAAATATATTGGCTTAGTTCTACTTAAAACTGATATTCTGAATTTTATAGGAAAATAACAACAGTTCAGTTGATGGTTCAGCAAAAATTAATAAGTTATACTTGGTTTTGGAGTTTTATAAATCTGTGCTTTTCCACCTGGTTTGTAGTTCATAGTTCAATAAAGACCCTACTTAAAGATATGATGCTATGCTGTACACCCAAGAGAGCTACAAAATAGAATAACATATTAAAGGAAAATATTAGACTTGTATTTGGTAGAACTGTACAATAGAAATGTAGAGAAGTTGAGATCAAGCTGAGAGTAAAATAAATTAGCATGAGTTTGAAAGAAACACTAACCTAAAAATAGTTGTAGGCTTTGTCAGGTGTATTTGCTGGAAAAAAAAAAAAAAAAAGCACCTCAGAGTATATAAATTTTTCCCCAGTCAGGAACTATATATACAAATATAAAGAAACCTGAAGAGCTGGAAAATGATTAATATGTATCATAGAGTAAGACCATGAGTTTCTTCAAAAAAAATGAGTAAAGAAAATGACTGAATTATCTAGAATGATAATTTTTCTATAATATTGAGTTGGTTATTTTCAGTGGGTTCTTGTTCAAGTTTCCATTCTTCTAAAAATAGCTCAAATTTGTGGTAGAATGTGGATGGAACACTGAGTGCAATCCTGTTTCAGTGAAATACAAATTTCTAGCCCTGACATTCCTGTCATGATTGCAAACTGTTATCTTTTTTTTTTCCGTGTTGCTTTATTCCCTCTACAAACAAGGGAAAAAAAATAATATTCTTAACATGATTTACAGGTTTGTTTTTCAGCAGAAACTAATAAAACCTAGGTTGTAAAGCATTTGGAAGATATAACATTGGGGGTAAATGCATAATCATATGTGCCGAAGATACCATGTGGCAAAGGACAACTCAAATGTTCCAGGTGTTCAAAACTAAAAAAGCTAATGACACCAGAGCAGCTATAATTCATGAAAAAGACAAAGATCTATTATAAGTTTTGCAAAAGCCAGAGAAGGATGAAGTAAATACTGTGGGACTTTATTCATTATTAAAATATGCAAAATTGAATAGCTGGGGCCTCAAGGTAAGAACACTATGGCACTATAAAATGAATTGCAAATTAGTTGTTTAGCTTATGCTAGGCTATCAGAAGAATATAGCAATAACTTATGCTAAAGGATTTTTCATTTTAATTTTTCAGGAGGATCTATGAGAGCCAAATTCTCAAACCAAGAAACGAGATCACTGTCAGTCTGAGTGTGTTCCACTATCTCTGGTCCTTCCGTTTCAACATTCTACATTTGCTTAATTGATATAACCCCCTCAGAGCCTTGCACTGACCCAATTCCTGAGACAATTCTGATTAAGCCAAGAAATATAGCAGTGCAACCATCAGGGAGCATATAAAATCAAGTCAGCTTCTCACTTTACAGTTTTGTGCAGTTGCCTTGTTTAATATCTTATACAGTCCCTTCCTTGATGCAGACTCTGCTTTCGAAAATTTACCTTTACTGAACACTTATTTCATGTTAAACTCTATCCTATAAGCTTTTTAAGCTTTATATATATATATATATTTATATATATATATATATATATATTTTTTTTTTAAGTAGAGTTAATCCTGTGACTCAGTTCATGGTACTTAGTCATCACTGGTAACTGTAAGACTCCTTGTTAATTTTTTTTATCCCCTTTATCAATCACCATCTCCTTTCTCCCAAACTATTAAAGGAAAAATGACTGCTCCTACTCAGAGCAAGTAGGGAGGAGTATGTAAAACACACAAGTCTTGTGAAGACTCCTCTTTGTACCACTCTAGACTGTGATGACAATTAATGGAAAACTACAATTCAAATAGGCAGGATTGTTAATGGTACAGATCCTAAAGGAACAAAGTTTGGTATTACCATACTAGCCAAGAGACTGCAATCAGCTGAGGTGCTTTCTGAGACCAAAGGATATATGAAATTGGTAGTAGAAAATGGAATTTATTACTACAAGTTACAACAATATGATCCTTTGCAGGAAAGAGGATTAGTAGTTCTAGTCGTTTCTTTCTTGTCTGTGTCTTTCTGTGTGTATGTATGAATGAAAGTATTTGTGTATATGTGTATATGCCAAATGGAGAAGGCAATGGCAACCAACTGCAGTACTCTTGCCTGGAAAGCCCCACAGACGGAGGAGCCTGGTGGGCTGCAGTCCGTGCAATTGCTAAGAGTCGGACATGACTGAGCAACTTCATTTTCACTTTTCACTTTCATGCGTTGGAGAAGGAAATGGCAACCCACTCCAGTGTTCTTGCCTGGAGAATCCCAGGGACGGGGGAGCCTGGTGGGCTGCAATCTGTGGGGTTGCACAGAGTCAGACATGACTAAAGCAACTTAGCAGCAGCAGTATATGCCAAATGTTATTCTTTTAATTTTTCTGCTCCTATTCCTTTATCATTAAGAAGAAGTTGTATTAATAGTGGCAAAATAAAGCAAAAAATGGAATCGATTGTCAAGAGAAATAGCAATAACCTCAGATATGCAGATGACACCACTCTTATGGCAGAAACTGAAGAAGAACTAAAGAGCCTCTTGATGAAAGTGAAAGAGGAGAGTGAAAAAGTTGGCTTGAAACTCAACATTCTGAAAACTAAGATAATGGCATCCGGTCCAATCACCTCATGGAAAATGGATGGGGAAACAATGGAAACAGTAAGAGACTTTATTTCTGGGGGGCTCCAAAATCATTGCAGATGGTGACAGCATCCATGAAATTAAAAGACGCTTGCTCCAGGTATACTATCATGTAAGAATTGAATTGCCAGTCTATGTCTGATGCAGGATACAGCATGCTTGGAGCTGGTGCATGGGGATGACCCAGAGAGATGTTATGGGGAGGGAGGTGGGAGGGGGGTTCATGTTTGGGAACACATGTAAGAATTAAAGATTTTAAAATTAAAAAAAAAATAAAAAAACTCAAAAAAAAAAAAAAAGACGCTTGCTCCTTGTAAGAAAAGCTATGATCAACCTAGACAGCATATTAAAAAGCAGAGACATTACTTTGCCAACAAAGGTCCATTCAGTCAAAGGTATGGTTTTTCCAGATGTTCATGTATAGATATGAGAATTGGTCTATAAAGAAAGCTGAGCGCCAAAGAATTGATGCTTTTGAACTGTGGTGCTGGAGACGACTCTTGAGAGTCCCTTGGACTGCAAGGAAATCCAACCAGTCAATCCTAAAGGAAATCAGTCCTGAATATTCATTGGAAGGAATGATGCTGAAGCTGAAGCTCCAATACTTTGGCCACCTGGTATGAAGAACTGACTCATTGGAAAAGAACCTGATGCTGGGAAAGACTGAAGGCAGGAGGAGAAGGGGAAGACAGGATAAGATGGTTGGATGGCATCATCGACTTGATGGACATGAGTTTGAGCCAGCTTCAGGAGCTGGTGATGGACAGAGTAACCTGGCGTGCTGTAGTCCATGGGGTTGCAAAGAGTCGGACACAACTGAGAGACTGAATTGAACTGAACTGAACTTGATATTTCAATATATAACTTGGAAGATATCAGAGGGGAAGTGTGACTCAGCAAAATGAACATCACCTCAAGATGAATAAAATGACTTTGCATATTCTCCTTGGGGGAGTGGAATAGCATATTTGGGGTTTTATGAGGGACCATTGCATCTTATTAGATTGAAACATATCATGTTTAGATGGAAGCTTAATATGGCCAAAAGAATGTGCTTGGATATAAAACTGTCTAAGTGTAGATAGCAGTAGACTCTTTTCTGTGGCTTGGTTATTCTGGAAACCAAATTTTTAAGAACCCACTTTTCTGTATGATTGCAAAGTCAAAATGGCAAAAAGTGAAACTCATGGTAGGTTTTGAATGCGTAGAAGCAGTAGTGGCCATAAGCCTTTGAAGATATTTGTCAGATTCCGATGTGATGACTAACAGGTTCAGAAATGTGTGTTGGATCTTCATGTATCATCACTATGCTCTCTCCTTTATGCCTGCCCTTCTTCCTAAATGTTGACCCTCCTGAACACCAGTGACCTTGGGCCTCCCACCACATACTTGGTTGTGAGATCACAGAGTCAAAGATTTCTATATAATTTCCCGTGAACTCACCAATTATGGTCTTGCTTCAGCAGCTAGGTGGGTTGGCCTTCTCACATGAACTGGTTGGTGACATTCTGCCAAGACTCCTCTCCATAAACTCCAGATTCTTATACCTAACTGTAAGCTAGAGGTTTCTGCTTGATGTCTACTATATATCACAAGTTCAAACTGGACAATGTTCAATGACTGCTCAAAGATCAACTCTATCACATAATGCTTGTCCTCCTCAAATCTTCACTGTCTCACCAAATGGTAACTTAAGTGAATCTAATGCACTGATGTGATTCTTGGTTCCCTCCTTTCAGTCTTAATTCACTATCGTATTTTATTGGTTATCCCCTTAAAATACCTATGGAATTAAACCATATCCACTTAATCCTTGGTTTAAACTAACATTGTTTTCATCTGAATTATTTTCAGCAGCTTCTTCATTAGTCCTCTTATTTCTTCCCTTAATACCTAGTGTCTGTTTTCAACCTCTGTAAACATTATCAGCTTGTAGGATTCTTTTGCTCAAAATCCTGTAGTAGCCCCTGTTTCAGCATAAAAGGTAATATCCTTAGGATTTTCTGCAATGCCTTACATTAATGGCTTCCACTGAAAACAATTCCATACTCTAGACAGCATTAAGAAATATTTAAGAATATTTTGTATTTCATAATATTTGATGGGCAATTATTGGGAAGGATCCAGTGATACTTGATATCTTGAAATTCTAGGAGTATCCTGTACCATAAAGTATTACCCCTTATTTATAAAACTTGAATCCCTATTTTACATTACTCTGGGTTTAAAAATCTCATTATAATTATCTAAAACTAGAATCCATTTCAATGTGATTGCAAAGAATTTTGTGTGACTTTACATATTCCAGTGTTACAGGAATGAAACCACCATGTTAGCCAACAGAAAATTACACTATGTTACATTTAAGTTTTGCAAAAATAAATTACTTATTCTGAAAGTCACAACATCTATAGAAACAGGACTGTCAATACTTAAATCACATATGCCAGGCAGTTGCATAATAAGCTATTATAGCACACCATGATGATCCATGTGATTCTATTTAATCCAAGAATTTAACTCCATCATTATATCTTCATGCATAATTGTATCTAGGCTATTTAATATCAAAGTACACATTGTTTTATTATTAATAAATTATATTTTTATTCCTTTTATATTAAAATTGGTTATTTTATTGATTTTTTAAAAAATTGTGAGTATTGTTATATTCAGTTCATTACCATTTAATAAGAGTAGTAGTATAAAATTCTCATTACAAGGGGATATTGAGCCTAACACAGTTTCCTCATTTACATTAACTAGATTCTATGAAACATCCTTGTGTCCATCTAGTAAATTCTAACTCCTCAGTCTGTCTCAGCTATGATTTCCTTTTTCCTCAAAGTGCTTGAATTGGCTTTTGTTACCTGTAACCAGAAACCACTAACAAAGTATATCCATTACATTTAAAATACTGTTAAATTCAGAAATATCTCAACTAATTCAAGTCTCTAATGAACAAGATGATGCCACTATTGCTTTCATTTTTACCTTTTTGAGTCTTCATTTGCACATTCTTATTTTCCCTACTGTCCTGTGATTCTGGAACGCTTAATAGACCTTCTCCCTCCTTTCCCCATCTTCCTAGCTCATAAGAAGATGAGAAGAGAAATAAAATCTGAAACTCAAATCATGTGGTTTCAGACTTGCTGAAGTGTGAAAGTGAAAGTGTTAGTCACTCAGTTGTGTCTGACTCTTTTCCACCCCATGGACTGTAGCATGCCAGGCTCCTCTGTCCATGGAATTTCCCAGGCAGAAATACTGGAGTGGGTTGCCATTCCCTTCTCCAGGGGATCTTCCCAACCCAGGGATGGAATCTGGGTCTCCTGAATTGTGGGCAGATTCTTTACCATCTGAGCCACCAGGGAAGCTCAAAGTGCCAGGAAATGAAAGGCAATTATATTTAATGACAAAAATGAAGTACTAACAAAGCTTCAAGATAGCCTGTTCCTAAGCCTGGGGGCAAGTAAAGCACAATTTTATTTCTCAGCAAGATAATCCAAACTACACTCCAGAGAGAAAACATTGGATTTCACATCAAGTGACAGATCACCGACTTCTCTTCAGCAAGGTAATTGGCTCTTTGCTATTCAAACACTTTTATTCTGCAATGATTTCTGAGAACCGGCTTTGTGCAGGGTTTCTCATCACTGGAAACAGAAAAGTGAACAAAACAGACAAAGTCCTTGTGTTAACAGAGCTGATTTCTCACGAAGGAAGACAAACAGAAAGTGAACAAGCAAGTATCTAAGAAGGTGACAACAAATTAAGAAGTTAAAAGAGCAAGGAAGGGGTACAGAGTATGATAGGATGTCATTTTAGATAAATGTCAGAAATACCTGATTTAATTGGTCTTATTCACTGATGGAGGCGTGATACAGAGATTAATTGTCCGCATATATTGGTAAAGACCTTTCTAGGATGAGGGAAAAGTATCTGTGAAGGTTATGAGGGAAAACAAAAGGAAGACAAGGTTAAGAAACAGGGAGATTATTGTTCTTGGAATAGAGAGAGTAAGAGGAAAGGAAAATGATTAAGAGATGAGGTAACAAAGGAGGCAGGAGAAAGGAAACTGATTAAACACAAAAATTTTAAATGAAGGTAAATCATCCCAATGGAGTATCACAAAATTGAAGAGAAAAAAAAAGAAGATCACTATATACCACAATGTGTGATCTTCTTTATAATACAACTTGTAAATTAATCAGGTTATCAAAAAACATCTATAGAATTATGCTTTTAATTTTTTTAGTACATATGTGTGTGTGCATACCATTATATTTTAGAAAATTTAAAAAGTTATATAAATTTTAAAATTATGAAAGCAGTTTCCTGTTGTGAGAGGAAAACACAGAGAGAAGCAGAGGTGGAAGTTAGTCTCCTCTAAAAGTACCTTGTTTTGTCAATGTCATCTTAAAGTTATGTAAATATTTTATGAAATTATAAAATATAATTAAATCAAAATATTAAAAGTAATCCCTACAAATCAAAAGCAATGTGAATGTAATTATCTTTTTTAAAAATACTCAGTGATAAAATTATTTAAAATGTTTCTTTTATCTCAGTGTTATAAATCTTGGGGGATTAGATGGAACAGAAGACAGAAGAGCATTAGCTTCTTTTTTTTAAAAAAAAAGTAATACCTGCATAACCTATGCATGACAGTCATTATCTGGGGATACTGAGACAAAAGGCAGTATCCTCTTGTCAAAAAACTTGCATTTCAGTGGCAAAAATGGACACAAACACTAAACACTACAACATGACATACAGATTAAAGCTGCATGAAATGATAAATAGTATTTGACACCTCTCTGCCCCAAAATAGATGCTACATTTTTTCTCTTTCTACTACTTTTCTGTGTCTAGTTTATTTCTTTTTATCACAGTTCCAATTATTACCTAGGTGGTTTCCCATGATCCATATTCTGTACTATATTTTCCAATATCTCCTCTGAGGAGGCTCATGTGAGTAGGGTAGAAAAGAATACCTACTTTTACACAGGTTTTTTTTTTTTTTTTTTTGGCAAAAGAATACTTAACATATGATACTATCAGAATGTACTTCAAATATATTCATCCAAGAAAAGAATGATTCCAATAAAATATATTTCTATTTATGTGGGAAAAGTTCTCTTTCAGTTATCTGTTACTGTGTAATAAATCTAAAACATTGGAACAGCTTCTCTCTACTGCAAAGAATGCCAGTTTTCACGCAAACCAGACAAGAGGATCCGTTTCCAAAATAGTTTACCCAGTGGCTGGCAAACTGCTAGAACTCTCCATGGGACTGCTAAAGCTTCTTCATAGGATAGTGGCTGAATTCTAAGCCTGAGTGTTCTGAGAGTCCTTCAGGACTTTGGCCTGGAAACTGGTACATCACTTTCACCATATCCTATTATCAAGAAGACATAGATCTGACCAAACTCAAAGAGAAGGAACATAAACTCCACCTCTCTGTGGAATAAATATCAAAGTATTTGCAGTTATTTTTAATCACCACAAAATTATCCAGACACATAGGAAGATCATTTACTTATAAAAATACATGAATAAATTTTTTAAAATGTCTGCGCACACACACACACCAAAAAGAAAACAAAAACAAATCTCAGTGTATTAGCCCACTAAATCATATTTCATGCACTGTCACAGTGTAATGCCATTAGTGAGTGAGGGGGAGGAGCTTTGTTCCAAAATACAAACATAGGTTCATTCTACCATGTAACTATGACGTATTGCTGGGCTTGGTCCTCTTCTACCATCAGACAGTATATAAGGAAAGGGAGAGACTAAGTATGTAGGATGGTGAGAGAAGTTTTTAAAAAAATGCCAGTTTAGGGTGGAAGGTGGGAAGACAGTTCAAGAGGGAGGGGACATATGCATACCTATTGTAAAGCAATTACCCTCCAATTAAAAATAAATAAATTAAAAAAAAGAAAAGACAAAAAAAATGCCAGTCTAAAAGTTGACATAAATTACATCTCATTGACTAAAACTCATTGGATAACTAAAAGGGAAGATAGGGTGTTTGAACTACCTGTATGCTCAAGAAGAAATAAAAACAGGTTTGGTGAACATCTAGTCAATCCCTGACGCACCTTTCAAATTGCAGTTGTATAGATGCCTGTATACAGCTGCAAATTTCATGAACCACGAACTTTTTTCTACTAAATAAACAAAACAGGAGATGAATTTTAACTACCTTATGGCCCAGCAATCCCACTGCTGGGCATATACACCGAGGAAACCAGAATTGAAAGAGACACATGTGTCCCAATGTTCATCGCAGCACTGTTTATAATAGCCAGGACATGGAAACAACCTAGATGTCCATCAGCAGATGAATGGATAAGAAAGCTGTGGTACATATACACAATGGAGTATTACTCAGCCGTTAAAAAGAATTCATTTGAATCAGTTCTGATGAGATGGATGAAACTGTAGCCGATTATATAGAGTGAAGTAAGCCAGAAAGAAAAACACCAATACAGTATACTAACACATATATATGGAATTTAGAAAGATGGCAATGACGACCCTGTATGCAAGACAGCAAAAAAGACACAGATGTGTATAACGGACTTTTGGACTCAGAGGGAGAGGGAGAGGATGGGATGATTTGGGAGAATGGCATTCTAACATGTATACTATCATGTAAGAACTGAATCGCCAGTCTATGTCTGACGCAGGATACAGCATGTTTGGGGCTGGTGCATGGGGATAACCCAGAGAGATGTTATGGGGAGGGAGGTGGGAGGGGGATTCATGTTTGGTAACGCATGTAAGAATTAAAGATTTTAAAATTTAAAAAATAAAAAAAAATTAAAAATAAAAAAAAATAAATACTGCTACTCCAATTGTCTGATTTCTGATTAAGATGTTTCATGAAAAAGCCTGTGGTTCTAGCCTAATGAATGTGTAATTCAGTTTCTAAGCCTGGCTGAGACTGTCTGAGAGTTTCAAACCCCTGAATTGTTCAACATCCCAAGTCCTGAAAAATTTTGTCTTCCCTCTTATTTAGCCCTATTTCATTGGATGTTCCTTATCTCCTGTCTTCAGCCCTTGTTTTCTATCTCTCACCACAACCTATATATAACACCAATGACCCTGAGCAACTATTAGCTCATGTTGAGTTGAACTTCTTTTTTTTAATTAATTTTTATTGGAGTACAGTGAATTTATAGTGTTGCATTAGTTTCTGCCATACAGAAAAGTAAATCAGTTATGCATATAGCCACTCTGCTTTAGATTCTATTCCCATATAGGCCATATAGAATATTTATTAAAGTTCTCTGTGCTATATGGCTCAAACGGTAAAGTGTCTGCCTACAATGCAGGAGACCCAGGTTCAGTCCCTGGGTAGGGAAGATCTGGAGAAGGAAATGGCAACCCACTCTAGTATTTTGCCTGGAAAATCCCATGGATGGAGGAACCTGGTAGGCTACAGTCCATGGGGTTGCAAAGAGTCAGACACGACTGAGCGACTTCACTTCAGTATTACCTATTGTATATACAGCAGAGTGTATAAGTCAATTCCAACCTCCCCACCCCACACCACCTTTGTGTGTTTGTTTTATACATCTGCGACTCTATTTTTGTTTAGTAAATAAGTTTGTATCATTTTTTAAATTCTACATATAAGCAATATCTTACATTTGTCTTTTATCTGTCTGACTTACTTCACTCAGTATGATAATCTCTAGGTCCATTCATGTTATTGCAAATGGCATTATTTCATTCTTTTTATGGCCAAAAAATATTCCACTTATATATGTACCTCATCTTCTTTATCCATTCTTCTTTTGATATATATTTAGTTTGCTTCCATGTCCTGGCTATTGTAAGTAGTACTGCAATGAACACCTGGGTACACATATATTTTGAATTTTGGTTTTCTCTAGATATATGGAGTATGGTCATTGGGTCATATGGTAGCTTTATTTTTAGCTTTTTAAGAAACCTCCATATTGGTCTCCATAGTGGCTTTATCAGTTTCCATTCCCATCAGTAGTGTGGGAGGGCTTCCTTTTCCCCACGCTCTCTGTAGTATTTGTTATTTGTAGATTTTTTTGATGGTGGCTGTTCTGACAGATGAGAAGTGATACTTCATTGTAATTTTGATTTGCATTTCTCCAATAGTGATACTGAGCATCTTTTCGTGTGCCTCTTGACCATGTCTTCTTTGGAGAAATGTCTACTTAGATTTTTTGCCCATTTTTTCACTGGGTTGTTAATTTCTTCGATATTGAGCTGCATGAGCTGTTTTTAAAGTTTTTATTTTAATATTTTGTCAGTAACTTTATTTGCAATATTCTTTTCCCATTAAATGAATATACTATCCAGAGTAATCTACAGACTTAACGCAATCCCTATCAAGTTACCAATAGCATTTTTCACAGAAGTAGAATGAAGATTTTTAAAATTTGTGAGGAAACAGAAAAGACCCAGAATACCCAAACCAATCTTGAGAAAGAAAAAATTATTTCTTTCTTGAGAAAGAAAAACAGAGTTGGGAGAAATCAGGCTCCCTGACTTCAAACTATACTACAAAGCTAGTCATCAAAACGATATGGTACTGGCACAAAAATAGAAATATAGATCAATAGAACAGGATAGTAAGTCTAGAAATAAACCCATACACCTATGGTCACCTAATCCATGACAAAGGAGGAAAGACAATGGGGAAAAGACAGCCTCTTCAATACTCAGTGCTGGGAAAACTGGACAGCTCCATACGATAGAATGAAATTAGAACAGACTCTAACACCATACACAAAAATAAACTCAAAATGGACTAAAGACCTAATCAGAAAACTGAATGCTATAAAAATCTTAGAGGATGTCATGTACCCCAATGTTCATCGCAGCACTGTTTATAATAGCCAGGACATGGAAGCAGCTTAGATGTCCATCAGCAGATGAATGGATAAGAAAGCTGTGGTACATATACACAATGGAATATTACTCAACCAATAAAAAGAATACATTTAAATCAGTTCTAATGAGGTAGATGAACTGGAGCCTATTATACAGACTGAAGTAAGCCAGAAAGTAAAACACCAATACAGTATGCTGCAGCTGCTAAGTCACTTCAGTCGTGTCTGACTCAGTACAACCCCACAGATGGCAGCCCACCAGGCTCCCCCATCCCTGGGATTCTCCAGGCAAGAATACTGGAGTGGGTTGCCATTTCCTTCTCCAATGCATGAAAGTGAAAAGTGAGAGTGAAAATGAAGTCGCTCAGTCCTGTCCGACTCAGCAACCCCATGGACTGCAGCCTACCGGGCTCCTCCATCCATGGGATTTTCCAGGCAAAAGTACTAGAGTGGGGTGCCATTGCCTTCTCCACCAATACAGTATACTAACACATATATATGGAATTTAGATAGTATACTAACGCATATATATAGAATTTAGAAAGATGGTAATGATACCGTGTATGCAACACAGCAAAAGAGACACAGATGTATTGAACAGTCTTTTGGACTCTGTGGGAGAGGGCGAGGGCAGGATGATATGGGAGAAGGGCATTGAAACAGGTAAATTATCATATGTGAAACAAATCACCAGTCCAGGTTCAATGCATGATACAGGGTGCTCAGGGCTGGTGCACTGGGATGACCCAGAGGATGGGATGAGGAGGGAGGTGGGACGGAGGGTCAGGATGGGGAGCTGATGTACACCCATGACGGATTCAAGTCCATGTATGGCAAAACCAATACAATATTGTAAAGTAAAATAAATGAACAGAAAAAAAAAGAAAAATAAATAAATAAAAAGTAAAGTGGAAAAAAATCTTAGAGGAAACATAGGCAGAACACTCTGACATATATCGCAAAAGCTCTTTTTTGATCCATCTCCTAGAGTAATAAAAATTTAAAAATAAAAATAAATAAATGGGACCTAATGAAACTTAAAAGTTTTGCACAGCAAAGGAAACCACAAGTAAAAATGAACTTCTCTCTTTTAACTGTAGAAAAGAACATTCAGATCTCTAAGCGTGTTTCCCAGATTGGCAGGATCAGCATTGCCTGGGGATTTGTTAGAAAGGCAAATACAAGTATCCAGTCCCAGACCTATTAAATGAGAAACTCTGCGGATGGAGCCCAGCAATCGGAACTTTAGCAACCCCTTCAGGTGACTGATATCATTAGGCTTTAGAACAACTGAATGAAAGTATGCCGTTTCCTCCCCTTCCATGTTCACAACCAGCCCATCTACCTAATTCCTAACCTCCTGTTTTTTATTAGTCTATGTTCCTGTGGATTGTCCAGAAAGAAGTCATTGTATAAGTATTAATCTACTTGCTTAATTAGCACAAGTTTTATTAAGAAATAAATAAGGAATTTGTTGCCACTTAATACCTAGAATACCTAGAATAAAATTGCTTATGTCCTTAATTATATTGTCACAATGACAAAAGCTGTCCACTGTGTCTCTCACATTTTTCCCTGTGAGCTTAATATCCTGTTCTTTATTATTCAGCGAAATAAATAATTTCTTGTCATCTTAGAAACATTTCTTGGATGGTTATATAGAGTTTTCATATGCTGTTGATTTGTATGTTTCTTTAATTATATGTTGACAAACATAATATGATAATCATTTGTTTATAAAGATATTTAACGCTGTTTATGTCTAAAATCACACTTATTAGAGTAAAAGTACAAATAAAAATGTTTAGCACTATTAAATTCTCAAGTTACTCTTGTAATAAGAGTATTTTTCACTTAAAATATATTTATTAAAGTAAGTAAATACTGGGATACCAGCACAATATTTGGCATGCGGTGATTAAACACATTGCTCTAACATTTCCCTCACATTTCTTAGAGAGGAATTTAGCAGTGTTATGGAAGACATATAATGTGCTTTTGTGGTTGCACAATGGGGGATCCATTTTAAGCTTGAAACCAAGCAGAAAATGGCTCACTTCATCAAAGAGATTTAAAA
The DNA here is from genome assembly GCF_001704415.2 of Capra hircus. NCBI lineage: Eukaryota > Metazoa > Chordata > Mammalia > Artiodactyla > Bovidae > Capra > Capra hircus. Next base: position 62,821,530 of record NC_030813.1, on the reverse strand, counting down.
CGCCTTTCCTATCACCCTGCAGCAGGGCTGCTGCTTACAGTGGAAAACGCACACACACACAAACACACGCACACACTTCTCTCAGTAGAGAAAACAAGAACTTCAGTAACACACAGCCACTTTGTTTCAAATGTAAAACAAGTAGCTGGTTTTAAGCAGTATATTTTAAAAATATATGCGTTTTTCTGTCTGTAACAATTCATAAAAGTTCAGTATTTACAGGACTCAGACATTGATAAAGGACTTGATTAGTTAGTAATGAATTCCTTGAAGCAAGAGGCATATGTCGCCACATACATGTCTTTGGCAAACAGAACAATGGCAAATGATTTAGAAGAGGATCCTGGCTCCACTTGAAAAGCTCCAGTCCAATTGTTTGGGGGTTCTCATTAGCACTTTAGAAAAAGTGTATCTGTTCAGTTTTATTACAGAAAACTTAGCACACTATTTAATTTGTTATATATATAATTATTATATAATAATATATATTCTTATTATATATAAGAACTCAAAATGTACATACATGTTTTATTATCAGAAAATATGAGTCACTTTTTAGCACATTATTTTGTGGTCTCCTTAAAGATCCAGAGTATAAAATCTCACCAAATGTTATTATAGCTACATGAATAAGGTGGACTCTACTGGACAGGTTATTTTTTTATATACTTCCTAGGGGCACATTTTAGAGAAGGAAATGGCAATCCATTCCTGGAGAATCCTGTGGGCAGAGGAGCCTGGTGGGCTGCTGTCCATGGGGTCGCACAGAGTCGGACATGACTGAGGCGACGTAGCATGCGTGCATGCATTGGAGAAGGAAATGGCAACCCACTCCAGTATTCTTGCCTGGAGAATCCCAAGGACGGAGGCGTCTGGTGGGCTGCTGTCTATGGGGTTGTACAGAGTCGGACATGACTGAAGCAACTTAGCAGCAGCAGCAGCAGCAGCAGCAGCATCTTTTGGGCTTCCCAGGTAGCTCATCTGGTAAAGACTCCTGGGCCAGGAAGATCCCCTGGAGAAGGGATAGGTTACTCACCCCAGTATTCTTGGGCTTCCCTAGTGGTTCAGTTGGTAAAGAATCTGCTTGTAATGCGGGAGACCTGGGTTCCATCCTTGGGTTGGGAAGATCCCCTGGAGGAGGGCATGCAGCCCACTCCAGTATTCTTGCCTAGAGAATCCACATGGACAGAGGAGCCTGGCAGGCTACAGTCCATGGGGTCCCAAAGAATTGGGCATGACTGGGTGACTAAGCACACACACACACACACACAACATAACAGATTAAGGATTTGGTTATGTGAAAGTAGAAGAAATAATTTTTTAAAGAAAACTAAGATTCTTTTTAGAGTCATATATTAAAAAATATGTTTGAAATGTGAGAGGTTTGGAATGATCTTATAGGAAGACCAGTGTGTCTGATATGTAAGTGAAGATAAAGTAGAAAATGTGACCTTGAGTAGAGACGTGATCTTGAACAGAGAGGGCCTATATCTTACAGGCCCTTTAGGGTGGAGTAAGAGTTTGGATTTTAAGTGGAATAAAACACAGTGAGAAGTTTTAGCCAGAGAAGTTACATGGCTCTATTTATATTTCAGCAGATACTTTGGATGATATATTTTTTAAAAAAGATGCAACTGGATTATGAACACTAGTTACAAAGGACTGAGGCAATAATCCAGACAAGAATAGTTTAAACATCAAGTTGTACTCTTCAAATATACAAAACTTTTATGTATCAAAATACCTCAATTTAAAAAACAAACAAAAAACAATGTAAAGCCCAAGCATGAACAGTGACAGTGGAAATGAGACTAACTGGAGACATTTGAGGTTGAATCAACAAGTCTGCTGATGAGTTCTGTCTGAAGGATGTTTGAAAATGAGAAAACAAAGATGATTCAAAAATGGGTAACAATGTTACTGACTGTAATAGGGTGAGAGGATAGCTCTAAAATAAGATTGGGTAATAATGAAGACATGTTTTTATTAAGTTGTGACATCTGTGAGACACTTGGTTGAAACTATCCATTGTGAGGCTGAAAATTTAAATCTGGTGCAGAGGTAAAGGTTTGGGCAAAAGTCCACATAAGGAAGTCATTGCTGTATATTACTGAAAGACATGCAGTAGGTAAATTTGTCTAGTAAGAGAAACGAAGTGGACACAAACTGGAATCCTAATGGATATATACCTTTAGTGAGATATGGAATGTGGAAGAATTTGGAATAAAGAGGATCACAAAGGAGTAGTTACTAGGGTAGATTAAAAATCAGAAGAGAATGGCTTCATGAAAACTAACAAATGAGAAAATGTCAAGGAGAGGGAATATTCAACAATATCACCTTCTACGAAGAATTTTCGTTAAGATGACTATACTGGTAGCATGCACAGAGCTACTTATTATGATAAAACAGATTTAGTGGGTGAATGAAGAAGTCAGAGAAAGGACTGAGCATGGACCAGAGGGAGAAAGTGGAGGCTCATATGTAGACTTCTTGAGAAATGGGAAAGAGGAACATAACAGACTTGCCTGATAGCATTAAGTACCAGTTTGTGGTCTACTTTCATAAGTATCATTAATATTATTTATTTAATTATAAATTATTTATTTTGACTCTATGATTTTTTTCAGTAATGTCTTGCTAATTTTGTCTAGACATTGACAATGCAGCTATTAGTCTTTATTTGTTCTGGAATTTTGAAAGCAAGTTCAACAAGAAAGAGTCCAAGGAAAGGATGATATTTGATGTAAAGGAAATTACTATATTGATAATAATGCATCATTAAATTTAATACAATGAATTAACAGATCATTAAATCTAGTAAAGGGGAACTAGGTGAGAAAGTGGTGGGATTGAATGTTTGAGGGTTTGGATAAAATCTAAGATGTGTAGTAACAGTAGTAATTCAGGAATCAAGCTAGAAGTATAAGTCAGGCTTTGAAAAGTGGAATTTTACAGTGGCTGGTTTCTGGGAGTGGTAATGTCACTGGTAATGACAAGGTCCTTCATTGTCATGGATCAGAATGAGGTAAGGTTAAATAAAAACTAAAGACCTATATATAGAAAACTATAAAACACTGATGAAAGAAATCAAAGAGGACACTAATAGATGGAGAAATATACCATGTTCATGGATCGGAAGAATCAATATAGTGAAAATGAGTATACTACCCAAAGCAATTTACAAATTCAATGCAATCCCTGTCAAGCTACCAGCCACATTTTTCACAGAACTAGAACAAATAATTTCAAGATTTGTATGGAAATACAAAAAACCTCGAATAGCCAAAGCAATCTTGAGAAAGAAGAATGGAACTGGAGGAATCAACTTGCCTGACTTCAGGCTCTACTACAAAGCCACAGTCATCAAGACAGTATGGTACTGGCACAAAGACAGACATATAGATCAATGGAACAAAATAGAAAGCCCAGAGATAAATCCACACACATATGGACACCTTATCTTTGACAAAGGAGGCAAGAATATACAATGGAGTAAAGACAATCTCTTTAACAAGTGGTGCTGGGAAAACTGGTCAACCACTTGTAAAAGAATGAAACTAGATCACTTTCTAACACCGTACACAAAAATAAACTCAAAATGGATTAAAGATCTAAATGTAAGATCAGAAACTATAAAACTCCTAGAGGAGAACATAGGCAAAACACTCTCAGACATAAATCACAGCAGGATCCTCTTTGATCCACCACCCAGAATTCTGGAAATAAAAGCAAAAATAAACAAATGGGATCTAATTAAAATTAAAAGCTTCTGTACAACAAAGGAAAATATAAGCAAGGTGAAAAGACAGCCTTCTGAATGGGAGAAAATAATAGCAAATGAAACAACTGACAAACAACTAATCTCAAAAATATACAAGCAACTTCTGCAGCTCAATTCCAGAAAAATAAACGACCCAATCAAAAAATGGGCCAAAGAACTAAATAGACATTTCTCCAAAGAAGACATACGGATGGCTAACAAACACATGAAAAGATGCTCAACATCACTCATTATTAGAGAAATGCAAATCAAAACCACAATGAGGTACCACTTCACACCAGTCAGAATGGCTGCGATCCAAAAATCTACAAGCGATAAATGCTGGAGAGGGTGTGGAGAAAAGGGAACCCTCCTACACTGTTGGTGGGAATGCAAACTAGTACAGCCACTATGGAGAACAGTGTGGAGATTCCTTAAAAAATTGCAAATAGAACTACCTTATGACCCAGCAATCCCACTTCTGGGCATACACACCGAGGAAACCAGAATTGAAAGAGACACATGTACCCCAATGTTCATCGCAGCACTGTTTATAATAGCCAGGACATGGAAACAACCTAGATGTCCATCAGCAGATGAATGGATAAGAAAGCTGTGGTACATATACACAATGGAGTATTACTCAGCCGTTAAAAAGACTTCATTTGAATCAGTTCTGATGAGATGGATGAAACTGGAGCCAATTATACAGAGTGAAGTAAGCCAGAAAGAAAAACACCAATACAGTATACTAACCCATATATATGGAATTTAGGAAGATGGCAATGACGACCCTGTATGTAAGACAGGAAAAAAGACACAGATGTGTATACCGGACTTTTGGACTCAGAGGGAGAGGGAGAGGGTGGGATGATTTGGGAGAATGGGAATTCTAACATGTATACTGTCATGTAAGAATTGAATCGCCAGTCCATGTCTGACGTAGGGTGCAGCTTGCTTGGGGCTGGTGCATGGGGATGACCCAGAGAGATGTTGTGGGGAGGGAGGTGGGAGGGGGGTTCATGTTTGGGAACGCATGTAAGAATTAAAGATTTTAAAATTTAAAAAAAATAAAAAATTTTAAAAAAAAATAAAAAATAAAAAATAAAAAGCACTGGAGATGAGGAAGTTGGTGAACTCAGGATCAAGACGTAACATGGATCATCACTTCAGATGATATTAACAAGAGTGCTGCCTGAGTTTGGAACTGTGGGGAGGAGAGTAAGCCAAGAGGAACGGCCAGATAGTTCTGAGAGCAAAATAATAGGATGAATTCTGTTTCTGATGTTGTCTGTTAAGATGTTATTTCTTAGAGAAGTTTTAGATTCACAAAAACGTTGACAGGATGATAAGAAGATTTCTTGTACACTCCTTGCCCTCACCCATTCCTAGTCTTCTCACTATCAAAAACTCCCTCCTGAGTTGTACATTTGCTACAATTGATGAACTTTCATTAACTCTTCACAATCACCCCAAACCCATAGTATAAAATAGGGTTCTCTCATGATGCTGTGAATTCTGTGGGTCTGGACAACAATATAATGACATATATCCATCATTATGGCGTCATACAGAGTATTTTCACTGTCCTGAAACTCTGCATTCTGTCTATTCATCTTTCTTCCTAGGCAACCATTGATCTCTTCATTGTCTCTATAGATCTGTCTTTCCCGGAATGTCATGCAGGTGGAATCATACAGTGTGTGGGCTTCTCAGGTTGGTGTCTTTCATTCAGTAATATGCATTTGAGGTTCTTTTGTGTCTTTTCACTGCTTGATAGTTCACTTCTTTTTAGCACTGAATAATTTCCTTTCTAATTGTGGTGCTGGAGATGACTCTTCAGAGTCCCTTGGGCTGCAAAAAGATCAAACCAGTCAATCCTAAAGGAACTCAATCCTGGATAGTCTTTAGAAGGACTGAGCCTGAAGCTGTAGCTCCAATACTTTAAATGAACCATTAGAAAAGTCAGTGATGCTGGGGAAATTGAAGGCAGGAGGAGAAGGGGGTGATAGAGGATGAGATGACTGGACAGCATCACCGACTCAGTGGACATGAATTTGAGCAAACTCTGGGTGTTAATGAAGGACAGGGAAGCCTGGTGTGCCAGAGTCCATGAGTTCCCAAAGTGTTAGACATGACTTAGCAATTGAACAACAGTTCCATCATCTAGAAATACCACAGCTTATCCATTCATGGACTAAAGGACATCTTGGTTGCTTCTACGTTTTGGTAATTATGAATAAGGCTGCTCTACACATCTATATGCAGGTTTCTGTGTGCATATGTTTTCAAATCCTTTGGTTAAATACCAAGGAAAGTCTAGATCAAATGATGAGTGTATTTACATATGTGATAAACTTTTTTCTAAAGTGGTTGATTTACATTTTACATCAGCAATGAATGAGAGTTTCTGTTGCTCAACATCTTAGCAATGTTTGTTATTATCAGTGTTCCAAATTCCGGCTAATCTGATTGATATTTAGTGGTTTAGTTTTTGATTCCAGCTTTCAGATGGTAAAGAACGTGCTTGCAATGAATGATATCTGGGTTCGATCCCTGGGTCAGAAATATACCATGGAGAAGGAAATGGCTATGCACTCCAGTATTCTCACCTGGAGAATTCCATGAACAGAGGAGTCTGGCAGGCTACAATCCATGGTGTCACAAAGAGTCAGAAAAGACTAAATAACTATCACTTTCACTTTCATTCTAAAGGTGTGAGAGAACACATTAGAAGGTTTGTGGGAAGGAGAAAAGCAAAATTTAAGAGAAATTAGGGGATGTCCACCTATCCTACAGAGTAGTATACACACTTTTATACCATATCTCATGGCTCACTTTTATCCATAAATAGAACCTACTTGCTGATAAGTTACCTTGAGTAGATGAATCAAGGTAAATTGGAAGTGGTCAAACAAGAGATGGCAGGAGTGAACATTGACATTTTAGGAATCAGTGAACTAAAATGGGCTGGAATGGGAGAACTTAATTCAGATGACCATTATATCTACTACTGTGGGTCAGAGATCAAATTGCCAAGATCCGTTGGATCATCAAAAAAGCAAGAGAGTTCCAGAAAAACATCTGTTTCTGATTTATTGACTATGCCAAAGCCTTTGACTGTGTGGATCACAATAAACTGTGGAAAATTCTGAAAGAGATAGGCATACCAGACCACCTGACCTGCCTCTTGAGAAATCTGTATGCAGGTCAGGAAGCAACAGTTAGAACTGGACATGGAATAGACTGGTTCAAAATAGGAAAAGGAGTACGTCAAGGCTGTATATTGTGACCCTGCTTATTTAATTTATATGCAGAGTACATCATGAGAAATGCTGGACTGGAAGAAACACAAGCTGGAGAAATATCAATAACCTCAGATATGCAGATGACACCACCCTTATGGTAGAAAGTGAAGAGGAACTAAAAAGCCTCTTAATGAAAGGGAAAGTGGAGAGTGAAAAAGTTGGCTTAAAGCTCAACATTCAGAAAACTAAGATCATGGCATCTGTTCCCATCACTTCATGGAAAATAGATGAGGAAACAGTGGAAACAGTCTCAGACTTTATTTTGGGGGGCTCCAAAATTAGTGCACATGGTGATTGCAGCCATGAAATTAAAAGACACTCCTTGAAAGGAAAGTTATGACCAACCTAGATAGCATATTAAAAAGCAGAGACATTACTTTGCTGAATAAGGTCCGTCTAGTCAAGGCTATGGTTTTTCCAGTAATAATGTATGGATGTGAGAGCTGGACTGTGAAGAAAGCTGAGTGCCAAAGAATTGATGCTTTTGAACTGTGGTGTTGGAGAAGACTCTTGAGAGTCCCTTGAACTGCAAAGAGATCCAACCAGTCCATTCTGAAGGAGATCAGTCCTGGGTGTTCTTAGGGAGGAATGATGCTGAAGCTGAAACTCCAGTACTTTGGCCACCTCATGAGAAGAGTTGACTCATTGGAAAAGATTCTGATGCTGGGAGGGATTGGGGGCAGGAGGAGAAGGGGATGACAGAGGATGAGATGGCTGGATGGCATCACCAACTCGATGGACATGAGTTTGGGTGAACTCCTGGAGTTCGTGATGGACAGGAAGGCCTGGCATGCTGCAATTCATGAGGTCGCAAAGAGTTGGACATGACTGAGCGACTGAACTGAACTGTGAGTCAGAATCCCTTAGAAGAAATGTAGTAGCCCTCATAGTCAACATAGAATCCAAAATGCAGTACTTGGGTGCAATCTAAAAAGTGACAGAATGATCTTTGTTCATTTCCAAGGTAAACTATGCAATATCACACTAACCTAGGTCTATACTTTAATCACTAGTGCCGAAGAAATGAAATTGAACAGTTCTTTGAAGATCTATAAGACCTTCTAGAACTAATACCAAAAAAAGATGTCCCTTTCATCATAGGGCGCTGAAATGCAAATATAGGAACTCAAGAGATACGTGGAGTAACAGGCAAATTTGGCCTTAAAGTACAAAATGAAGCAGGGCAAAGGCTAACAGAGTTTTGCCAAGACAATGCAGTAGTCATAGCAAACACCCTCTTCCAACAACACAAGAAAAGACTCTACACGTGGACATCACCAGATGGTCAATACTGAAATCAGATTAATTATATTCTTTGCATTCAAAGATGGAGAAGCTCTATAGTCAGCAAAACAAGACCAGGAGCTGATTGTGGCTCAGATCCTGAATTCCTTATTGCCAAATTTAGACTTAAATTGAAGAAAGTTGGATAATCCACTAGATCATTCACATATGACCTAAATCAAATTTGATTCGAATCACATCGAATCAAATCCGTTATGATATACAGAGGAAGTGAGAAATAGATTCAGGAGATTAGATCTGATAGGCAGAGTGCCTGATGAACTATGGATGGAGGTTCGTGACATCACACGGGAGACAGGGATCAAGACTATTCCCAAGAAAAAGAAACACAAAAAAGCAAAATGGCTTTCTGAGGAGGCCTTAAAAATGAAAGACAAAGGAAAAAAGGAAAGATACACCCATCTGAATACAGAGTTCCAAAGAATAGCAAGGAGAGATAAGAAAGCCTTCCTCAGTGATCAGTGCAAAGAAACAGGAAAACAATAGAATGGGGAAGACTAGAGATCTCTTATAGAAAGTTAGAGATACCAAGGGAACATTTCATGTGACGCTATGCACAATAAAGGACAGAAATGGTATGGATCTAACAGAAGCAGAAGATATTAAGAGGTCACCTTAGTTACTCATTGTAGCAGAATCTTTGCTACCCCATGGACTCTAGCCTGCCAGGCTCCTCTGTCCAAAGGATTTTTCAGGAAAGAATACTGGCCTGGATTGCCATTTCCTTCTCCAGGGGTTCTTCCTGACCCAGGGGTCAAACCCAGGTCTCCTGCATTGCAGGCAGACTCTTTACTGTCTGAGCCACCAGGACCTGATATTAAGAAGAGGTGGCAAGAATACACAGGTGAACTATACAAAAAAGATCATCATGGCCCAGATAACCATGATGGTGTGATCACTCGTCTAGAGATAGACATCCTGGAGTGTGAAGTCAAGTGGGCCTCAGGAAGCATTACTTTGAACAAAGCTAATGGAGGTGATGGAATTCCAGTTGAGCTATTTCAAATCCTTAAAAAAAAAAAAAAAAAGATGCTCTTAAGTGTGGCATTCAATATGTCAGCAAATTTGGACAACTCAGCAGTGGCCACTGGACTGGAAAAGGTCAGTTTTCTTTCCAATCATAAAGAAAGGCAATGCCAAAGAATGTTCAAACTACCACTCAATTGCACTCATCTCATATGATAGCAAAGTAATGCTCAAAATTCCCCAAGCAAGGCTTCAACAGTACATGAACTGAGAAATTCCAAATGTTCAAGCTGAATTTAGAAAAGGCAAAGGAACCCAAGATCAAATTGCCAACATTCATCTAATCACAGCAAGAGAATTCCAGAGAAGCAAGAGAGTTCCAGGAAAACATCTAATTCTCCTTTATTGACTACACCAAAGCCTTTGACTATGTGGATCACAACAAATGGTGGAACATTCTTAAAGAGATGGGAACACCAGACCACCTGAACTGCCTCCTGAGAAATCTGTATGCAGATCAAGAAGCAACGGTTAGAACCAGATATGGAAAACAAACTGGTTCAAATTGGGAAAGGAGTACATCAAGGCTGTATATTGTCACCCTGCTTATTTAACTTATGTGCAGAGTACATCATGAGAAACGCTGGGCTGGAAGAAGCACAAGTTGGAATCAAGATTACCAGGAGAAATATCAATAACCTCAGATATGCAGATGATGTCACCCTTATGACAAATTGAGGAGGAACTAAAGAACCTCTTGATGAAAGTGAAAGAAGAAGAGTGAAAAAGCTAGCTTAAAACTCGACATTCATAAAATGAAGATCATAGTATCTGGTCTATCACTTCATGGCAAATAAATGGGGAAACAATGGAAACAGTGACAGACTTTATTTTGGGGGCCTCCAAAATCAATGCAGATGGACAGCAGCCATGAAATTAAAAGACGCTTGCTCCTTGGAAGAAAAGTTATGACCAACCTAGACAGCATATTAAAAAGCAGAGACATTACAAACAAAGGTCCATCTAGTCAAAGCTATGGTTTTTCCAGTAGTCCTGTATGGATGTGAGAATTGGACCGTAAAGAAAGCTAAGCTCTGAAGAATTGATGCTTTTGAACTGTGATGTTGTAGAAGACTCTTGAGAGTCCCTTGGACTGCAAGGAGATCCAACCAGTCCATTCTGAAGGAGATCATTCCTGAATATTCATTGGGAGGACTGATGCTGAAGCTGAAGCTGAAGCTCCAATACTTTGGCTACCTGATGCAGAGAACTGACTCATTGGAAAATACCCTGATGCTTGGAAAGATTGAAAGCAGAAGAAGGGGACGACAGAGGATGAGATGTTTGGATTGTTTCATGAGATGGATGCCTGACTCTATGAACATGAGTTTGTTCAAGCTCTGGGTGTTTGTGATCGACAGGGAAGCCTGGCATTGTTGCACACCACAGGGTGGCAAAGAGTTAGACCCAGTGGTCTAACTGAACTGATAAGTTTAGAAAAATTTTATAATATAATCAATATACTAGTTAAAATATACAACCTGAAATATGAGGTTCTTACATAAGGAGACAGGAATAATGAATTTTTGGGGGTGGGTGGGGTAGTGGTAGTGTTTGGTAATCCTTGTCTTAAAGAATATTTACCTTCAAAATCTAGGAAATCAAAATAAAATCAGCATGTTCAGTTTAAAGGAGTCTTTGTTTTTAGCTATGACCATTCTATGAAAGTACATGACCATTCTATCATAGGGACAAGAAATAATATTCTCCATACATTCTCATGTAAGACATGCCTATGACAGGTTATAAAATTGTTCTTAACCATTACTGCATTGATTTTACACCACAATCTTTTTGTCCTTCAATAAAAACTATTGAATGGATTGAATAATCCAATAAACATTGTGGAAAGATTGAAGGCAGGAGGAGAAGGCGATGACAGAGGATGAGATGGTTGGATGGCATCATCGACTCAATGGACATGAACTTGAGTAAACTCAGGGAGCTGGTGATGGACAGGTAGGCCTCGCATGCTGCAGTCCTTGGGGTTGCAAAGAGTTGGACACAACTGAGTGACTGAACTGAAAAGAATAAAGCAGATAACAGATAAGCCTGGTTTTTAAGTGCTTTGAATGATAAGTAAATACAGTATCTGCCCTAATGGAAAGTTAGAATTCTTCCCGAGCACACACCGTGGTTCTGTTCTTCAGTAATGGCTATGAAAGCTTGTAAACAATAATCTACATTTTATTAAACTACCTTGAAGTTTAATGGGACATATGTAGCTTCCCCTTACTGAAAATTTTTTTGATCACCTTAAGTTTGTAAGACATGTACACATGTATTTTTATTATAGTTTTATTATGCTATATAATTAATAAATATGATTTTAGCATATTTTCAATTAATAATTATTAAATAAATGTGTAATATAAATGGCAGTCTATTTGACAATCATTTTTATCAATTTATTATTTATTTTCAAAATTAATTTATTTTTATTTATTATTATTATTTTTACTTTATAGTATTGTACTGGTTTTGCCATACATCAACATGAATCCACCTTGACAATCATTTTAATGCATGTGCTTCTGCTCATCCTCTGATAAACCCTCTCAAGTTTAATTTAGGATATACACTTTCTTATTTATATTTCAATAACTAACATATTACCTGTGCTTAATTGCTGTTTGTTAATTTTGTAAGCAATTATACAGCACTGTGGTAAAATTTTAAGTTATCTGTGTTAATTATATAATGCTAGTTGATATAAAAAATGTACACCAACTTTCCAATTGCTTACAAAACTGGAAATTTGTAAGCATCCAACAAAGATGTCCTGGATTGGCTGTGAGTGTCTTTTGTCTATGTGGTCATTCAAGGGCCTGCATCATTTCCAGCAGTATTCACCCTCTTCAGGCTTTCACAATGGTAGAGAGGGTTCTTGGACAACTAAGCCCTAATGCCCTAAAGCATCCATTTTAATCTAACATGGAAATAGTTATATGAATCCTTGGGAGATCTTTGATCAGTCAAACAAATGAGGAAGCATGTGCCTGCATGTATGTGTGTGTTTTGTGTGTCTGAGTATGCAGTTACAAAAAATGGAATAAACCCATTTATATTATTATGAAATTTTCTATTCACAAAGCAGCAAAACAGAATATCTTAAGCTTTACCATGTTATGACACATATAATTCTATATGTACAGAAAAATAAGCGCAATAATTTTGTTATTAATGGACATTTAAGTATTTTCTCCAGTGTTCTTGCCTGGAGAATCCCAGGGACGGGGGAGCCTGGTGGGCGGCCGTCTCTGGGGTCACACAGAGTCAGACACGATTGAAGCGACTTAGCAGCAGCAGCAAGTAATTTCTATTTTTCTGTTATGGCAATGTATGAATTTGTCTACAATAATATATTGTTAAGTGTTTCTGTACTCTGCTCTGCATATAATTCTTTATTATTATATATGAAAGTTTAAGAAATAATTCCCCTACTGATCAATAATTAGGTTGTTTCTATTTTTCTATGAAGACAATGCTATAATGAGTATACTTGTAAATATATTTATTAAATGCACACACATTTGTGTTTGATTGGATTTTACAAGTGGGTTTTCTGAGTCAAGATATATGCACAATTTGAACCTACAAATTTCATTATATTACCCTCCAAAAAGTACTATATCCATTCTTTGCAACATCATTTATTCCATCTCCATCTTGCCTCTACTCAATATTTTTGATCTTCTTAATCAAAATCTTCTTGATCTAGTTGGGAAAAATGATATTTTTTTGTTTTAATTTGCATTCATTTCATTACTTGTGGGCTTTCTTGGTGGCTCAGATGGTATCTGCCTGCAATGCTGGAGGCCTTGGTTCAACTCCTGGGTCTGGAAGATGCCCTGGAGAAGGGAATGGCAATCCATTCTAGCATTCTTGCCTGGAGAATTCCATAGACAGAGTCTGGCAGGCAGTCCATGGGGTCACAAAGAGTTAGACATGACTGAGCAACTAACACTTCCACTTCATTACTTATGAGGCTGAATATATATGCATTTGTTATTGAAAATCTATTTTGAAAATTAACCATACCTTTTGACATTTTTCCATTGGATTGCAGTGTACTTGTTTTCAATTTTGTTTAAAAGAATAAATAAATAGCTGCCATTTTGAATATGTTGTTAATATTTTTCTGTTATCCACACTTTCACTTGTGTAGTTCGTTTTGTAAAATTTTATTTTTCTGGATTTATATCTGTCAGTATTTTTTTCTCATGTTTCTGGATTCTGTTAAGCTTAAGAAAGTTTTCCACACTTCAAGATTGTAAAAGGTGGTGTTCCAATGTCTTCTAATACATTTTTTTTTTGCTTAAATTGTTGCAGGTACTCTCTTTAATCAATCTAAAAATTAATTTCTATATAAGATATAATTTCTTCATAGATATATAAAAGATATCTTTATTTTTATTCAAATGGGCTTTGCTTATTATAAGACTCTCCTTTCTTTCCTCATTTGAAAAGCATATTCTTAACTGTATTTTGTTCATATATCTACTAGTCTATATCTCTCAGAACCGCACTGACCTAAAAGATCTTAAATTATGTTGTCATTAGACAAGATATATGCAAAACCCAGCATTCTTGGCATTCTTTTTAACAAATGACTTGACATATTCGTGCATACATTCCTCATATGTATTTTATAATAATTTCCAAAATTGTAAAAAGGTGTCCTTGTTTGAAAGGAATTTTTAGACTATCTTGATGAGAAGTATCATATGGCTAGTATAATATACATCATTTATTCAAGTTTTCTTTTGTAGTCTATGGAAAAGTTACATAGTTTTATTCATATATGTTTCAAACTCTTGTTTAGTAAACGTTTAAATTTTCTACTACACTTTCTCATAAAATAATGATGGTCTATAAGAAAATAATAACATTTGGACCATTGATATCTACTTGTGAATATATGAATTTATATATACTGACCTCCTATTATCTGCCCTAATCATGTCATGCACTTTGCTTGCATTCTCTTACCTAATCTTCTTACTAAAGAAACCTGCAATATTATCATTCCTATTCTAGAGAATGGCAAATTGAAGCTGAAGTTATTATCCTCTGACAATGAATAGTGAAGGAAAACACAAATCAGACCCAAGTTTCCATAATCTTCACTCTTAACATTAAGCTTTTGTCTAAGTTCTAGTATTTTTCCATTTGGGGCTTGTAATTTGAGAGTAAACATTTATTTTAAAATATTTGTGATATTTATTTATCTTTCTAACTCTTCCATTTTTTTCCTTTTCTTTCTGCATATGTTGACATTTACGGGTTTATTTTCAATTGCAAGTTTCAATCAACTTTTCCCAATATTTCAATAATTCAGAAAGGATGTATTTACTTGTGAACATGCTCAGAATTGCTTATAAATAAAGAATTACTTAGAAATGATCTCAAAATAGCAATTGTTATGAGAAAAAAAATAAAATTTATTAAGAGCATCATCTTTCAAAGTTTTTAATTTGATTTTGAAGATTTATCTCAAAGAACAAATCCACTACCCCCATTAGAATCATGTATTTTTTGATTGACTCCACAAACTTTGAGCTAATCCACAAAGGAAAATTGTCCCCTTAGGAATAATTATGGTAATAGAAAAAGATTTACCTATCCTTTAAACTCTTCATTTTTTGTTTTGTTTTGCTTAAACTTAATTTGGTATGTTTTAGGCTACTCTTAAAGGTCTGTCCTTTTCAGCTTTGCTTACACTGAGAAGGGTTTGCTAGGAAGAAACTGATATTTTGAGTGGGTATTCTGCATCAGGAATATTGATATGCATTTGGTTTCATCTGTTACTGTCATTTAATCCTCACAAAAACCTTATGGGTTGGCATGAAGCGTTCAGTTCAGTTCAGTCACTCAGTCATGTCTGATTCTTTGTGACCCCATGAATCGCAGCACTCCAGGCCTCCCTGTCTATCACCAACTCCCAGAGTTCACTCAGACTCACGTCCATCGAGTCCGTGATGCCATCCAGCCATCTCATCCTCTGTCGTCCCCTTCTCCTCCTGCCCCCAATCCCTCCCAGCATCAGAGTCTTTTCCAATGAGTCAACTCTTCGCATGAGGTAGCCAAAGTACTGGAGCTTCAGCTTTAGCACCATTCCTTCCAAAAAAATCCCAGGGCTGATCTCCTTCAGAATGGACTGGTTGGATCTCCTGGCAGTCCAAGGGACTCTCAAGAGTCTTCTCCAACAACACAGTTCAGAAGCATCAATTCTTCAGTGCTCAGCCTTCTTCACAGTCCAACTCTCACATCCATACATGATCACTGGAAAAACCATAGCCTTGACTAGACGGACCTTAGTCGCCAAAGTAATTTCTCTGTTTTGAATATGCTATCTAGGTTGGTCATAACTTTTCTTCCAAGGTGTAAGTGTCTTTTAATTTCATGGCTGCAATCACCATCTGCAGTGAATTTGGAGCCCCCAAAAATAAAGTCTGACACTGTTTCCACTGTTTCTCCATCTATTTCCCATGAAGTGATGGGACCGGATGCCATGATCTTCGTTTCCTGAATGTTGAGCTTTAAGCCAACTTTTTCACTCTTGACTTTCACTTTCATCATGAGGCTTTTAAGTTCCTCTTCACTTTCTGCCATTAAGGGTGGTGTCATCTGCATATCTGAAGTTATTGATATTTCTCCCGGCAATCTTGATTCCAGCTTGTGTTTCTTCCAGTCCAGCGTTTCTCATGAGGTACTCTGCATAGAAGTTAAATAAGCAGGGTGACAATATACAGCCTTGACGTTACTCCTTTTCTTATTTGAAACCAATCTGTTGTTTCACGTCCAGTTCTAACTGTTGCTTCCTGACCTGCATACAGATTTCTCAAGAGGCAGGTCAGGTGGTCTGGTATGCCTATCTCTTTCAGAATTTTCCAGTTTATTGTGATCCACACAGTCAAAGGCTTTGGCATAGTCAATAAAGCAGAAATTGATGTTTTTCTGGAACTCTCTTGCTTTTTCCATGATCCAGCGGATGTTGGCAAGTTGATCTCTGGTTCCTCTGCCTTTTCTAAAACCAGCTTGAACATCACGGTTGATGTATTGTTGAAGCCTGGCTTGGAGAAGTTTGAGCATTACTTTACTAACATGTGATATGACTGCAATTGTGCTGCAGTTTGAGCATTCTTTGGCATTGCCTTTCTTTGGGATTGGAATGACAACTGACCTTTTCCAGTCCTTTGGCCAGTGCTGAATTTTCCAAATTTGCTGGCATATTGAGTGCAGCACTTTCACAGCATCATCTTTTAGGATTTGAAATAGCTCAACTGGAATTCCATCACCTCCACTAGCTTTGTTTGTAGTGATGCTTCCTAAGGCCCATTTGACTTCACATTCCAGGATTTCTGGCTCTAGGTGAGTGTGAGTGATCACATCATCATGATTTTCTGGGTCATGAAGCTCTTTTCTGTATAGTTCTTCTGTGTATTCTTGCCACCTCTTCTCAATATGTTCTGCATCTGTTAGGTCCATACCATTTCTGTCCTTTATCAAGCCCATCTTTGCATGAAATGTTCCCTTGGTATCTCTAATTTTCTTGAAGATATCTTTAGTCAGTTGATAATATCTTACATTCCTTGGTGATTTAAATAGTCCCCTTTAAATATCAGAGATGCTACCTGTTTATTTCCCTCTTTGTTTTCAGGTAGCAAATGTGATTTCATGTATAGAAACAGAGATTAATTTGTTTGCAAGTATACTTAGATAACATTGCTGAGTGACTTAGGTGGCAGGTTGGACATTAGTTTCACATATTGATGCTGATGCTTACCCAGCAAATTAGGGTAAACTGCCTAACTTCTCTGTGCCAGAGTCTCTTCAATGGTTAAATGGAAATAATATTTATATTAGAGTGGTTTGGGAATGAAAACATAAGAGAAGCTGTCATCAGGGCCAGGTTACAATATCTGGAACAGTATATTTATCAATAAGATAATATGTTTTTAACATATCCACTCAAAAAATAAATAGAAATATTTGCTGATATTTTAGAACTTTTTGGAAATATGTCTTTATTTAACAATATTTTGCTGTGACTTATTTTACTTAACACAACAGCCAAAATTACAAAAGGAGAACAGAATTAAAAATCAAGAGTATTTAAAAATCAGAGTTGTGGGAATAAAACAATGGCAAATTCTGGAATTTATGAGGATTTCTCATTAACAACATATTGACGTTTTACTTTATCCTGCTAAGACATCTAATACATTTAGTATTGCTTAGAAATATCCCAAGCCACAAAACTCTAGCAAATGGAATAAACAAGCCATTTTTTCTCCTTCAGTGCTTAATGGCTCAGTTTTTGAATATACATATAGTCCAAATTTCATTTAGTTTCAAGTATCTTTCTCAAAAAATCCTTTCTAACACAGCTATTCCTTTATGCATTCTCTCTACACATATTTCATGTCATTTAACTGGAAAATTAAGCAATACATTTTAATAAATTATTCAGATATAAATTGCTGTTGCATTGAAGCATAAAAATATGATTGATCAGATACTGACAGAATGTTACATAGGGTATAAAAATTAAAGAAATAGAATTTATAGTTGGTGAATCTCATAAAAATTAATTATCTAGGTAAATTAAATATATTTAATTCTAAAAATTACCATCTGAAATCAATGTCATCAAATAAATTATTGTCTTATGTTTGTCAAACTCACAAAGTT
This sequence comes from Capra hircus, assembly GCF_001704415.2. Taxonomy (NCBI): domain Eukaryota; kingdom Metazoa; phylum Chordata; class Mammalia; order Artiodactyla; family Bovidae; genus Capra; species Capra hircus. The sequence goes on along the minus strand of NC_030813.1, from coordinate 62,803,431 downwards.
TTCTAGTCAATATTTTATAAGTGAATGGTTTTAAAAAATTCCTTGCTGTTTTATTTTTAAGCTTCAAGATCCATGTTTATCAAACTTTCTCTTACGTGTACTGTGTTCTGACATTTGTATTGGAATAAAGTATTCATGGGAACACAAATCAGAAACAATAAGTAGAAATGTGAAAGACACAGATATACGTCACTTGATTCCTTTCAAAAGCACAGACATGCTGTCCAGTTGCAAAGAATGTGAGTCAGCTAGAAACTGACTGCTGCCAGTTGTACCAAGTCCATCTCAGTTTTCAAGGTCACATGGTTCTTGGGTCAATCCCCAGACAAAGCTTGTACATGGCAGTGGTTTCACAGCTTCGTAGTGTCCACAAAAGGTGGGGCCCTTCTACTGAGCAGTCTTTGCCCTAGAATTTTGTTGTGCTGAAATGCACTTGTTAGGTTGCATCTCTGTTGGTTAGCTCCCTCTGCCCAACCATATTTTTTCTCCTTTTCCATCACAGACAGCACTCCTCTATACATCTTCTGTATTGCTATTAATATTTCTTACTTCTGTCTCCCAGAGAATTCAATCAGCTCAAGAACTGAACCATAATGATTTGCCAACCATACTATCATACCTGATAAGTGAAGTAGTAGTTCCCTAAAACAATGTGCTTACCATCTAACCTAGAAACTTAAATATATTTGATTCTAAAAAATACCATCTGAAATGTAAGTCCTAGTTCTTACCATCTGAACCTAGTAATTATCATCTGGAATATATGCCCTAGTATTCAAGTTGTATTATTTGAGTACAACTTTTGATTTTGTCCCCCCAACACCAGTAGAACACCAGCTTTAGTCATTTGCGTGCTTATTGTTGATCACCAATCATTTCCCACTACTGAGCTTGTATTAGTTACAAACTTAACACGGTAAAACATGGGCCTCCAGAACACATATCTAGTCCAACTCAAACAATCAGAATGACCTGCCAAATGTTCCCATTAACATTCTCCTGCAGTGAAAGTCAGGGCTTGCCTGGTGGTTCAGTTGTAAAGAATCTGCCTGCAACGTAGGAGATATGGGTTCGATCCAGGGTCAAGAAGATCCCCTGGAGAAGGAAATGGTAACCCACTCCAGTATTCTTATCTTTAAAATCCCATGGATAGAAAAGCCTGGTGGGCCACAGACCGTGGGGTTGCAAAGAGTAGGACACGACTGAGCAACTGAGCATACAAATGCATGCAGAGAAAGTCACAGCTTGTTCCTCAGTTGTTCATCTCTTTTCTCATCATTCTTCGTGTTTTTTTTGTTTCTCCAGTTCCCTCAGTAGGGTGAATATTAGGGGAAAGAAAGCCAATTATTTTTATCTGATAGGTTTGGTACTCCCAGTTTGAAGTTCATCCTCATTCTAAGGTAACCACCTCCTTCCCTTCTTTGTAAGAGAAGCTTGGTATTTGCATAGGAAAAGTTTGATATTTACATTCAGAATAGTGGGAATACAAGTCCTAGTGATAGCCACAAAGCCAGAAAGGTTTCAGGAACAGAATGTGGTGGTCACAAGGACATGCATTTCATTGCATATCCCTTGAGTTGGCGGGAACCTATGGTTACCATTTGAGTTACAATAAAACTAAACACTCCAGACTAGGTCTGGTTCAATAACAGTTCCATAATGGTGAGATGGTCCTGACAAAAAACTGGGTTGCCTTGAAAATGAAATTGATATAAATGACCTGGAAACGTGTCTTCCTTTAATATTCCAACATATAGGCATGCACTTATCTATTTACAAAGTATTTCTAGATGCTTATTATATGGAGTAGTTAACATTGACCCCAAACCCCTCTAAAAGTTTTTTAAAATGCTACTCTTTGTAGATCAAGTAGGAGTTAAGCATATGGTTGTACAATAATAAAATAAAAACAGTTTCTTCCTTCATGATATGGTGGAGATTTTAAGCAAAAATAAAAAAGGATAAGTGCATGCAGTGAAGTCAGTGCTGATGAACAGGAGGTACAGGATGCTGGGGGAACACATATAACATTCCCTCCCTAATGCAGGTTAGGGGAATCTCAGCCAAGGATGGTTGGTTATAGGAAATAAAAACCAAACTAAGAACTGCAGGATATGAATGCAAGAGCAGGGCAGGTGTACTGTGCAGGAAAAGGAATAAACCATTTCAAGCAGAAGGGCTGTATATTAAGGCCCACAGACAGGTCAGAAAGAATTCGTTTGTCTCCTCTCTTTTCCTGTATTAGAGATTTCCCTTGTGGGATAAAAGGGAAGAAACGTTATGCACATCTAGATCAAAAACTCTATTTCTTTTTTGAACTGGCCCTCATTCTGCATTGCTCTGTAGAATTATTATATAGTCTTCTGTATCTCCTTTGCTGGAAAATGCCTTCCCAGCTCTGAAGCTCTAACTCCTGTAACCTCCTCTATGACAACTTTTCTGAAGTCCCCACTCAAGTTTAATCATTTCATCCACTGTCTTTGGAAAGATGATACTGTAGCATGAAAAGACTGAACAGCTGTGTCCATGAACTCTTGCTAGAGTGGAGTTTTTAATGCTGATATAAAGGAAGAAGCATCGGTGACACAAAGGATAGAACCAGTATCGTCTGAGGTTCTCGGCAAAACGTGATTCTTTCATCAAAGAAAGTGATTCTTTCATCATTTTAAAGCAAGTGAAAGGCCACTGGTCCCTCAGAACCAGACATAGAATGCTCACCTTAGAGAGGAAGAAGCAACAGCAGTAGCTAAACATCATTTATATGAGCCCAATAAAGCAGCTGGCCAACATCAAGCAGCACTTACTGGAGAGAAATATGTCCATTCTTAAATGTTATTATATGAAGATTATTATTTGCATAAACAAGGACAGGTTATTCTGTGATCTGTTACATGGGTTCCAAAAACAGAAGTAGTATCAATGCAAAAGCATGTGGGTACTACAGATGAAAATATATTTTGGGTGAAGGCATTTTTTTATCCATTTGTTAAGGATTCACAACTGCTTCAATAAGTGGGCAACTGGTGATTTCATGGTATGTTATTTACGATTCGTTCTATGTAAAATTGTAAAATAATTTTTTCTAATTAGTTTGTATCCGCTACTGCTCCTAAGTCGCTTCAGTCGCGTCTGACTCTGGGCGACCCCATAGAAGGCAGCCTACCAGGCTCCCCCGTCCCTGGGATTCTCCAGGCAAGAATACTGGAGTGGTTGCCATTTCCTTCTCCAAAGTATGAAAGTGAAAAGTGAAAGTGAAGTCGCTCAGTCGTGTCTGACTCAGCAACCCCATGGACTGCAGCCGGCCAGGCTCCTCCGTCCACGGGATTTTCCAGGCAAGAGGACTGCAGTGGGGTGCCGTTCTAGCACAAGTGTATTCAGAGCAGGTGTCCTTCTTTTTTTCTTTCCTCAAAAGTTCCTATCCAGAGAACAGCATTGTTCATGGCATTCCGTAGTATCCTTTCAGATTCAAAATTCTGTTCCTTATTTTGGGTAAAATCTTATAAATTGCTGGTATATAAAATTCTAAGTTAGGTAGGCCTACTTCTGTCTCAGTTTCTTCAGTATATATACATAATTTTTTTGTTTGTATCTTTATCTCAGCATATTCTCCTATGTCTGACTCCATATACATACATTTATATACACATAAACATTCACACGGAGAAGGCAATGGCACCCCACTCCAGCACTCTTGCCTGGAAAATTCCATGGATGGAGGAGCCTGGTAGGCTGCAGTCCATGCGGTCGTGAAGAGTCGGACACGACTGAGCGACTTCCCTTTCACTTTTCGCTTTCATGCATTAGAGAAGGAAATGGCAACCCACTCCAGCGTTCTTGCCTGGAGAATCCCAGGGACAGGGGAATCTGGTGGGCTTCTGTCTATGGGGTCGCACAGAGTCGAACACGACTGAAGCAACTTAGTAGCAGCAGCAGCAGCAAACATTCACGTATACATAGGTATGTGCACAGATATATGTATATATTATGTACATACACAATCCCTCATAGGACTGTAAGATTGTGAGATTCTCAGTACAGGGATTTCATTTTGTATGATTACATAGATCTAGTATATTTCTCTCATACTATACCAGATGAATGAACAATTGAGCGGATGGATTCGTGACCAAAAATTATATTGCACGGTAATGCAGTTGGATTTTAATGTACAATCTTAAAATAGTGCCGTGAAACTGTATTTGGAGATATTTAACTTGAATTAAAGGAAGCTATATCAGTTCAGTTCAGTCATGCCTGACTCTTTGCAACCCCATGAACTGCAGCACACCAAGCCAAAGCTATATGTTCATAGGTAATGAGTAAGAAATCAAGCTTTGCAGATGAACCTGGGGGGATCTCTGACGGTTATGCGGAACGACAGCTGACAGAGCCTATCATGTTACTAACCCTCTCACATGACAGAGTATAAAAGACTGCTTTGTTTTGCCATATTTCTATCCCTGAGGTGTGTTACATGACTTTTTTGGCAGTAAAATAGAAAGCAGAGACTAAAGCAGTCCTATAAAAAAGACTTTAGTAAAGATCTCAGAGTAATTCAAAAATATTAACACACTATTTATCCAATAAATAAATCTCTGAGATGTCTATAAGTGTGTTTTTCAATGAAATATTTTCATAATTGGATAATTATATGAAGCTATTAAAGAGTTGACAAGATGATTAAATTTTGTGAATTCCTTGGAAAGTGAATAATCAACTCAATTTACTGCCTATGTATTGACTTTTCTAAACAGAAGAAAATCATGTAAAATCAAATGTCTTCTGCATCACATATTATGCCAATTTTACAAAGAGACAAAATGCACCAAAATTAAAACACTGAGGTGAAAGTTAGCCTCAGATTGCTTGAACAAAATGAAATAACTCTGCTTGTATTAAAAAATATATATATACAAAAAAACTTATAAAAGTTTATATATATATGAACAACACAAAATGTAGAACAATAAAAATGTAATAATGTGCATAACTTTCCTCTAAAGAGATCAAACTGCTCTCTAGTGCATTATCTCATTTAACCTTAACTTCCTCCCTACTCAGAAAGCAACAGAATGTATTACCTGTAAATATTATGAATTCCCATTTTCCCTCTGAATAGACATAGCTCAATGAGTAAAGAATCTGCCTACAATGCAAGATACCCAGGTTCTATTCCCAGGTAGAAAAGATCCCCTGGAGAAGGAAATGGCAACCCACTCCAGTATTCTTGCCTGGAGAATCCCATGGACAGAGGAGCCTGGAGGGCTACAGTCCATGGCGTTGCAAGAATCGGACATGCCTTGCTATACATCCTGGCATAGAAAAAGCTCAAATTATACAAAAACTTTACAAGCAAGGTTAAAAGCTAAATCTAGGCTATGATGTTATTACCATCACAAGGTGTGAAAGCACTTATTTTAAGACAAGAACTCCTACAATCTAAATGTAGTCCAGTTAGGGTTACAAACACTTGAAGGAAACCATGAATTTCTTAATTAAGACAGTGAGTGAGTGAGTGAAAGTCGCTCAGTCGTGTCCCATTCTTTGCGACCCCATGGACTATATAGTTCATGGAATTGTCCAGGACAGAATACTGAAGTGGGTAGCCTTTCCCTTCTCCAGGGGATCTTCCCAACCCAGGGATCAAACCCAGGTCTCCTGCACTGCGGGCAGATTCTTTACCAGCTGAGCCACAAGGGACACACCATTTAATCAGCTACAAGACAGAGGTTAAAACCATTGGCGGTAATTCAGTGGGCCATACATTAGTACAAGTTTACAAGATAATGGCTCTTTTGTCACTAATCTCTTAGTGCAAGAAATCAGTCTTATTCTCCTGAATTATTGCCCTTTCCTCCTTCTTGGTCTTCCAATTGTTGTTTTGATTTTCACAGCCTCCATCCAGCAGCCAGTCATCCAGGTGCACCAGGGATTGTATTTTGATATCTGTTTTTCCATACTGCTCCATAAATATTTTTTCAACCTTTGACTTTCTACTTATTTGTATTTTACTAAGTTCCTTTAAAATTTGATCAATACAGAGTACCATCATATATTTCAAATAAATGCTTTCCAAAAACATTACATTTGCTTTGTAACACTTACATGAGTTGTTTAACAAATACACGATACTACATTATTTTTCTCAGACTAATTTGTTGAAATAAATTTATACACATGTATTCTAATTTTAAAAAAAAATTTCTTTACATAAATTTTCCTTAATTTAAAGGTACTGCATTTTAATTTTTAAAATTTATTTGTGTATTTATATAATTTGAATATGTATCCATTATTCTTCACTAACCCCAAAGAAAAGGAGAACTTTCATGTTCATGTTTTTCTTTACAATATACTAGCAAAAGCCTTTCTTATACTCATTTGAATGAAGAGTTCCAAAGAACAGCAAGGAGAGATAAGAAAGCCTTCTTAAGTGAACAATGCAAAGAAATAGAGAAAAAGAATAGAATGAGAAACACTAGAGATCTCTTCAAGAAAATTAGAGATACCAAGGGAACATTTCATGCAAAGATGGGCACAAATAAAGGACAGAAATAGTATGGACCTAACAGAAGCATAAGATATTAAGAAGAGGTGGCAAGAATACACAGAAGAAGTATACAATAAAGCTCTTCATGATCCAGATGACCACGATGGTGTGATTACTCACCCAGAGCCAGACATCCTGGAGTGTGAAGTTAAGTGGGCCTTAGATGGCATTACTATGAACAAAGCTAGTGGAGGTGATGGAATTCCAGCTGAACTATTTCAAATCCTAAAAAATAGATGCCAATAAAGTACTGCACTCAATATGCCAACAAATTTGGAAAACTCAACAGTGGTCACATGCCAGGGGCCAGCGTGAGGAACTCTGCCCATGGCAAAGGTCATGAGGAAGGAGGCTTGGCATATGCAAAGGCATGATCAAGCCTCAGGAAACCCCCTGTTCCCGAGCATCTAACCCCAAAACCAGAATCTGTTTTATGCTCTCACCTACACCTCTGACTTTACGGGGGGCTCTCCCCCATCACCATTTCTCTCAGAGAAGGAGTAAACTCCTGGTCAGAGCAGCTCCAAGTCAATAAAAATTCCTGGGCATGACAAGAGTGTTTCAGCTTACGGACTCCTCTGAAGGTTATCTAGCCTGCCTGTATGGTTCCTCTGGCCACATGTGATTGTTTACAGCCTCCCGTACCTGAGAGGCGCGAGATGTTTTAGACTTACTAAAGGCAAATTCCTTTGGGAAGTTAGAAATTATTAGTATAGTGGGTTGGTTAGGAATTATATTGGTGAAGGGTTTTTCATTTGTTGTGTCAATAATTACTGCTAACTCCCTGCCCTGGGTGTGACAAGGGTGTCTCAGGTCAAACCTCAGGATTATCCATACTCCACATGATTGTTTACTACCTCTCAACAGCACAGAGAGTTTGGAGTATTTTGAGAGTCTTAATTAGCATAGGGCTTTTCTCATTGTTGAGTCAATGATTGCCGCCAGGCCTCCATATCCTTAGGCACCTGGGAATATATTAATCAATGTATTTGGAATATAGAAAAGGAAATATAGTAGTTTTTAAGGTTAGCAATACTAGACTTTTTGAGTTAATGAATTTTCTCTTTTGTAATAGATCACTGTACTTTGTTATAAATCACTGTGTCCTTGCTATGTAAAAATGTAACTTTATCACTATCTTAAGACTAAATAGATCTTAAGGGGAACATTGGGGAAAGGATTTTCATTTGTTGGGCTGATGTTTGCTGCTAAATCTCCATATTCCCTGTCCTTATAAAGAATATAACTAGCATAGAGGAAAAATAAGTATTAACCTTTAAGCATATAGGAGAAGTAAGTATTAACTTTTAAGATTAATCATGTTAACCTTGGGTTAAATAAATTCCTTCTTGATTGTAACTCACTATACCCTCACCCTATAGGAATGCAACTTTATTTGGAGGGTGGTGCCTGGCTTAAGAAAAAACACCCTTGGAAGAAATAAGTTTTTGGTTATCAGAAAGAAAGGATCATAAAATGTCAACAGGTCTCATGGCCAGAAGATGATGTAAAATCCCTAAGACCTTTTTATGTGAAGCACCTGATTTTGATAAAGGTCAGGACTGCTGACCCCTGTGTGACTCTGTATTCATCCCAATGTGTAACAAAAGGTATATAAGCAAACCCAAAAATAAAGAAATCAGATCAGTTTCCGGAAAGACTGATTCCCCTATGTCGTTTCTTTCTTGCTCCCCGTTTCTCTGGCTGAATTCCCATCTGGAGCATGGATGCTATTCCATATAAACCAAGTTATTCAGCCTTTTTTTCTCCACTAATTTTCCTACTGCACTATCCTACTACACTACTACACTATTCTAATCTCTCTATATATCTGTAATTAAATATGTATTTTTCCAACAATGCCAACTCCGTCCCCACCTTCGAATCACCCTGGATCCACCGGGGCTGGACCCCGGCAGCCACAGGACTGAAAAAGATCAGTTTTCATTCCTATAATGAAAAAAGTGAGTGAAAGTCACTCAGTCATGTCAGACTCTTTGCGACCCCATGGACTATACAGTCCATGGAATTCTCCAGGCCAAAATACTAAAGTGGGTAGCAGTTCCTTTCTCCAGGGGATCTTCCCAACCCAGGGATCAAACCCAGGTCTCCTGCAATGCAGGTGGATTCTTTAACAGCTGAGCTAGCGGGGAAGCCCGATAACAAAAAAGGAAATGCCAAAGAATGCTCAAATTACTGCAAAGTTGTACTTATTTCACGTTAGCAAGATAATATTCAAAATCCCTCAAGCTAGGCTTTAACTGTACATGAATCGAGAACTTCCAGTTTTACAAGCTGAATTTAGAAAAGGCAGGGGAACCAGAGATCAAATTGCCAATATCAATTGGATCATAGGAAAAAGCAAGAGAATTCCAGAAAACCATCTGCTTCATTGACTATGCTAAATCCTTTGACTGTGTGGATCACAAAAAAAAAAAAAAAAAAGTGGAAAAAATTTAAAGATGTAGGAATACCAGATCACCTCACCTGCCTCCTTAAAAACCTGTATTCAGGTCAAGAAGCAACAGTTACAACTGGATATGGAACACAGACTGGTTCAAAATTGGGAAAGGAGTACATCAAGGCTGTCTATTGCACCCTGCTTATTTAATATATATTCAGAAAACATCATGTGAAATGTAGGGCTGGGTGAATCACAAGTGGAATCAAAATTGTTGGGAGAAATATCAATAACCTCAGATATGCAGATGACACCACCCTTATGGCAGAAAGCAAAGACAAACTAAAGAGTCTCTTGATAAAGGTGAAAGAGGAGAGTGAAAAACCTGGCTTAAAACTCAACATTCAAAAAATGAAAATCATGGCATCTGATCCCATCACTTCATGGGAAATAAATGGGGAAACAAAGGAAATACTGAAAGATTATTTTTTCTTGGACTCCAAAATCACTGTAGACAGTGACTGCAGTCATGAAATTAAAAGACACTTGCCTTTTGGGAGAAAAGCTATGACAAACTTAGATAGCATATTAAAAAGCAGAGACATTACTTTGCAAACAAAGGTCCATATAGTCAAGGCTATGGTTTTTCCAATACTCCTGTATGGATGTGAGAACTGGACCATAAAGAAGGTTGAGTACCAAAGAACTGATGTTTCAAACTGTGATGTTAGAGAAGACTCTTGAGTGTCCTTTGGACTGCAAAGAGATCAAACCAGCCAATTCTAAAGGAAATCAATCATGAATATTCATTGAACGGACTGATGCTGAAGCTGAAGCTTCAACACTTTGGCCACCTGATACGAAGGGCTGACTCATTGGAAGACTCTGATGCTGGCAAAGGCTGAAGGCAGGAGAAGAAGGGAATGACAGAGGATTAGATGGTTGGATGGCATCACTGACTCAATAGCCATGAGTTTGAACAAGCTCTGGGAGATGGTGAAGGACAGGGAAGCCTGGCATGCTGCAGTCCATGGGGTCACAAAAAGTCAGACATGACTCAGGAACAAAACAACAATAAATACTTCTGTATCTCAGCTAGATGTACAACTAATTATGCATGAGAAATCAGACTGAAGGCTAACTGCTTTGAAAGGATCTCAAGTAAACAAATTAGCTAAATAAATAACACTTAATAATTTCCTGAATAATACAATAAATATTAAAATAATTAAACTTGAACAAAATCTATATTTTGAAGTACTTTTTCTAAATCTTAGACAGCTACTGCTACTGCTAAGTTGCTTCAATCGTGTCTGACTCTGTGCGACCCCATAGACAGCAGCCCACTAGGCTTCTCTGTCCCTGGGACTCTCCAGGCAAGAATACTGAAGTGGGTTGCCATTTCCTTCTCCAATGCATGAAAGTAAAAAGTGAAAGTGAAGTCACTCAGTCATGCCCAACTCTTAGCAACCCTATGGACTGCAGCCTACCAGGCTCCTCCGTCCATGGGATTTTCCAGGCAAGAGTACTAAGTATATATAAATCTTTTCTGACTATATTTTTAAAACATCATGATAAACTTTTTAAATGATTATACACACAATTACATTTGATAGGGTTTCCTGTGTGGTACTAGTGGTAAAGAACCCACTAGCCAATACAGGAGATGTAAGAGACACAGGTTTGATCCCTGGGTTGAGAAGATTCCCTGGAGGTCATGGCAACCCACTCCAGTATGTTTGCCTGGAGAATCCCATGGACAGAGGAGCCTGACAGGCTACAATTCATAGGGTAGCAAAGAGTCAGACACAACGGAAGCAACTTAGCATGCACATATATTGGGTAATTTCTTATTTCACCTACCTTCTAATGTCAGTCCTATTATTATTCAGAAATATTTTCTCAATGCTTGCCATCATTAAGATTAAACTAATTTCCATAAAGTTTTAAATATATATTAAGCAAATTTGGGGGGCTCCAAAACCACTACAGATGGTAAGTGCAGCTATGAAATTAAAAGGTGCTTACTCCTTGGAAGAAAAGTTATGACCAACCTAGACAACACATTAAAAAGTAGAGACATTATTTTGCCAACAAAGGTCTGTCTAGTCAAGGCTATGGTTTTTCCAGTAGTCCTGTATGGATGTGAGAATTGGACCATAAAGAAAGCTGAGCACTGAAGAATTGATGCTTTTGAACTGTGCTGTTGGATAAGACTCTTGAGAGTCCCTTGGACTGCAAGGAGATCCAACCAGTCCATTCTAAAGGAAATCAGTCCTGAATATTCATTGAAAGGAATGATGTTGAAGCTGAAATTCCAATATTTTGGCCACCTGATATGAAGAACTGACTCAGTGGAAAAACCCTGATGCTGGGAAAGATTGAAGGCAGGAGGAGAAGGAGACAACAGAGAATGAGATGGTTGGATGGCATCACTGACTCAATGTTTACTCAATGTTTACTCAATGAGTTTGAGTAAACCCCGGCAGTTGGTGCTGGACAGGGAGGCCTGGCATGCTACAGTCCATGGGGTCTCAGAGTTGGACACGACTGAGGGACTCAAGTGAACTGAACTGAACTGATTAAGCAAATTATTTTAAAGTAATGATAAAACAAATAATGCACTTCAAATGACCCACATAATTCTCAGTATATCCAGTGTTTTCAACAGGGAAGCATCATGTAGTCTCTAACTTGTATCCTCTAGAAAGGAAACCTCTTCTTAGGTGATAGGCTAATATCTTGGATAACAGGGCTCACAGGTCTGTGTTAACCTTCCTTCTGATAAAAAGTCCTACTTCCCTACTTACATAAGTGGGAAATGTTCCAAACTAGGCCAGTCATCTTCCCTTTGATCTCTGATTAATGAGTTGGAAGTATCTGAGCAGAAGGCATTGATACTGCCCATTTGTATTAGTAGAAAATGAAGCCAACAGAGAGAGAAACAGAAACACAGGCAATCCTAATAACATTTCATTTCTGTATTTCTTAGTCTTCCCTAACACCATCAGCTATATATCTGTCCTGACCAAGGTTTGTAAATACAATCAATAAATATCTCATTTGATTATGCCAGGATAGAGAAGTTAAGATTCTCTGATTAACACAGGAATGAAGTCCTGTAGTGCCTCCTATTATGACTCCCCTCCCCTTCCTAAGATGGCTCCTCAACTCCCTGACCCCACATTTTAACTCCTTTCTCCTAGTGGACAAAATAACAATTTCAAAATCTCTATTGAATCTAAATCAGATCTCTTCCAGTGATTATTTAGAACCTTTCATCCAAGATTGAATCTAAATCAGGTCTGTTTCAGTGACTATTTAGAACCATTCATCCATTTTTCTCCTTCAATGACAAATTCATTTATAAAATTATTACTAAAAGGGAGAGGTGCAAGAGATATATTGAGATGTAAGAATTTTGTGTATTAAAAAAAAAAAAAAAAACAACCCAACCTTTTCTCACATTCATAAAAGAAACCCTGCAAGGTAAATTTTTGGATACGTGTGCCAGTGTTAGTCTTCAGTCAATAATAGAATAAGAATCTCTCCGATTGTTCATTTCTTCCTGGGAAAGTGAAAGTGTCAGTTGCTCAGTAGTGTCCAGCTCTTTGTGATTCCATGGACTGCAACCCTCCAGCCTCGTCTTTCCACGGAATTTTCCAGGCAAGAATACTGGAATGGGTAGCCATTCCCTTCTCCAGAGGATCTTCCCAACCACGGAATCAAACCCAGGTCTCCTGCATTACAAGCAGATTCTTTAATGTCTGAGCCATTAGGGAAGCCCCTGACCCACTAGGTTCCTACCTAAAACTTGTGAAAGAAAGTGAAAGTGAAGTCTCTCAGTCGTGTCCGATTCTTTGCCACCCCATGGACTGTAACCTACAAGGTTCCTCAATCCATGGGATTTTCCAGGCAAGAATAATGGAGTGGGTTGCCATTTCCTTCTCCAGGAGATCTTCCCGACCCAGGGATTGAACCCAGGTCTCCTGCATTGTAGGCAGATGCTTTACCATCTGAGCCACCCTAAAACTTGTCAGACAACAATTTGTATCATTTGTGTTAAGCAAACTATAAATAACCACTATGATATCTATTTTCTAGAGGAAAATGTCAAAAATTATCCCCCTAAGTTTTGTTAACTGAAAAAGAAAGAACCAAAGGAATAACAATGAAAGAGGTCCCTCATAAGAAAGAGTAGAATGAATTTTCTGCACTTTGAAAATGGTTCACTATGCATTAACTTTTTAAGTAAATGGGGTTTTACAAATAACTTCTGTTTTCATTCATTATCTTAACTTTTGCTTATTCTGAAAGATATTGCTCCTGATAATATACAGGGATAGTTGCATATCCTATAGGGATAGGGATACATGCCTTTAAAATTATCAAAATGTTCTAAACAGCTCATGTGCACCTCTCTTCCATGGCAGGATTAAAGCCGTGAAGTTTTATCCATAGTATCATCACAACCTGCATGTTTATTAATATTAGTTCAAAATAGTTTGCTATACATCAAAATAAACACACTTCACCATAATTAATTTTTTTTGATGAGCTAGAGCCATGATGATATGATCCCCATAATGACTAACTATCATTTGGATCGCTGCTTCTTTATTCCTGTGTGGGAAAAAGGATGTGGAACAATGGACAGAGTCCTTAAAATGAACACACTCTGTATCTGTTCAGCTTCAGCCCCCCAGAGGAACTTTTTGGGGGACTTTAAACGGTTGTGCTGAATATGAATTATGAAGGAGCTTCACTTCTTTAAAAAAATAATTTTGGTTTCATCAAAATATGAATGCTTCCAAAGTACTGTCATGCATGTAAATGTCATCCATTATGAGTGACTTTTCATTAAGGAGAAAAGGAGGCTGAGAATCAGCTGATTAGAATGTCACTTTTATTTACTCACTAAATCTTTACTGGGTTCCTGATAGGTGAAACTCATCAAAAAAAATCTGTGAGCTCTATTTGTGACTTCTTCTAATTAGTAACAGAAACATCAATCATAAATGATATACTTATCACTAATATCAGAGTAAGAATTACCATTGAATTCACTTCCTAGTACTTAGATCTATCTCATTACTACACAAATAGTTTTAAAAGACTTCCAGATCTCTTGTCTCTGAAGATTTGTTTCCATAAGCTTGTATTAACGAAGAAAACCTGATCTTAACAAAAATAGTAATATAATGATATTTTGAAAGGCAACACATAATTCAAGAGTATACCATCAATTTGAGCCTGTTAGATTAAACAAGGTTTATTTTAGCTTCATTTATTTAGGCTCCTTAAGCCAATCAGTTGTAAAATTCAGTCTGATTAATGTTAAGCCCACAGATGCCCAAAAGCAAAGAGAAGTGCCTGTGGAGCTTCTATTAGGGATTTTTAAAGCACAGTGTCTCAGAAATAATTATATCCCTATTACCAAAGTCTATATTATTTTGTTTCTATTTACTATACATGTATTCACATATGTTCATATAAAATAAATAGGTATATATTATTTAATATACATATTTGCTATATAAAATTATATATGTATGTTCTTTAAGACAAATTTTCATTTCCTTTATCTCTTCATATGAATTCATTTTAAAGGCAATCTTAAAAATATTTTGTCTAAAAAATATAATTGGGTTAAAATGATCCTCAGTTCAGGCAAAATCTTTTTTAAAGTACATCTCTGATTTTTCATGGTAAAATTTCTCATCTGGGGATGTAGAACAATCTCAAATATCCTTCTTTAAATGGCTTTTTGATATTTCAATGAAAATCTATCCTAATTATTAAAGATACCTTCTCAACTATCAAAATTGAATATAGATATGCATATAGTAGAAAAACAATAACAAATATTCTTAGCATATGAAACTATACAGTAGTTTAAAAAGAGACTTTTTTTGAGAATGAAATTTACACGTTTGTTTTCCTAAGAACAGAACTACTACAGGAAAGAAAAAAATGTCAAACAGCTACAATTTGTAAAATCAACGAAATTCAAAAAGTCACTATATTCTAACACAGGAACAATTTAAGATATCAAATATTGTTTTCAAATGGAAAACTTAGTTTCCAAAATGTATACTTCAGTTACTGGGCTTCCCAGGTGGTGAAGAACCTACCTGCCAATGCAAGAGATGTGGGTTCAAACCCTGGGTTAGGAAGATCCCCTGGAGGAGGACATGGCAACTCATTCCACTATTCTTGTCTGGAGAAACCCATGGATGGAGAAGCCTTGGCAGGCTATGGTCCAGAGGGTCGTAAAGAGTCAGACACTACTGAAGTGACTTAGCACACACATATACACTTCAATTAATACAATAAAAAGTTTAGATACGACTAAAATTGGTCAATTATCTTTTAAAATAACTTGACGCTTTCCTTGCTCTAGAGAAAAAACTACTGTTAAACAAAAATAAAGGAGGTAGTGAAAAAAAAAACATCTACAAGTTGAAAAATTTTCTGGATTTTATAGATAAAGCTTTGGTGTGTGTTTATGGGGATGTGTGCGTATATGAAGACTATAGAGTTTTTTATATAGAAAAACAAAATTAAATTTTCATTGAACATTCCTGAACCACAATAATATAAAAAAATAAAGAGACATGTGTCCTGAACTCCAAGCACAAATACTACAAACCTCAAATTGTATGGCAAAATTTTATGAATTAAAAAAATTAAATTATCTGATATTCAATAACTCAGAAAATATATAGAATTCTCAAAAATAGGATGCTCAGAGAGTTATTCCAGAATGCAATGCAAGGTTATTTATTTCATTATTTATTACTAGTTTCTAATAAAAGAAAAATTTATTTCCTCAGTTTTTTCGTATCATGGTAAACTCTGTTTTCCCTGGAGAAATAGCTCAAATGATGAAAAAGGGAGGGGAAGGGAATATAACTAAACACACATACACTCTATAGCATGCTATTCCACCTAATAGTGCCTGTACAGACTGCCTGTGGCTTCTCTGAACCCTACAATAAGTGAATGGTCTTCTTATGTGGGACTCTACCAATGAGAAGAGAAGCAGTCCTTCAAATCCCAGGTTACTAAGGAAAGCCCTCACCCCCACACACCCTAGACCTAACTCAGCACATCCTAAAGCAAAATTCACTCCCTAAAATTTCAGTTTGAGGCTTTGGACCTGCTTAGTAATGCTACTCACCCGGCCTTAGCTTTCTTTATATTGCTTTTTGCCACAGAGGTGCTGGTGGGACCATGATGGGAACTGTTGATGAACCCAAAATGTGCAGCAAGATTTTACCCTTGGTGTGGAAGAGCAAAACAATCTAAAACATATCCATCAGCACCAAAGAAACTGGAGAAATAACCCTCTTCAGCCCCACTGCCAATGCACCATTTATGTAGCACTGTGGACACTGAGCTGCCAAGATATCCCTTTAAGGAAGGACTTATTGCCCCAGCTCCTGGGTGTGCTATTGGCAGGTGCCTATTAGATCTCAGCCCCTTAGGAAGTTGCCTCAGTAGCAGAGAGCCACTCTCACTAAGGCCAAGACCCTTTCACATTTAGCCCACACCCAGTTTTGGCCCAATGTCAGACAAGCCTGATGGACCATTTTAGCGTCAGAGCCCCCTGTACTGTTGGCTGAAACCTGTCAGAGCTGCATCACAGTTCAGGATCTACTTCTGCCCTATTCTCCTTCCTTCCTCTGCTTTCCACAGATGTTGATCTCAAGGACTCTCCCTAAAATAACTCTGAATATTAAACACAGCAACATAGCCTACTTGTGGAAGAATCTCATCTACTACATCCAATAAATGAGAGTAGGATTTAGAGATAAAACAAATTTGCTAACAGTGTGACAAGAGTTCATGTTTGAGCTGGACATCAAACATGGACTAGTTCTCATAGACTTATATCTTACTAAAATCAGAAATTAAAAATAAAATGAGTATCAACTATGACCCAACTCAAAGTTAACTGTGGGTTCTCATGAAGAAAATGAATCCAATTCTAGGAATACAAATGGATTAATTAGCCTATAGTAAATACTTCAACATATCAGATTGATAAAAATGAGAAGCAGAGGGTTTATATACTGGGGCTTCCCTGAGTGGCTCAGATGGTAAAAGTCTGCCTGCAATGCGGTAATCTTTCACTTAAAAAACAATGAGTTTATAACATGGCTTCATTTTTGGTTAATTTGAAGTCACTTTATAAAACTTCCAGTTCATCCTAATATATCTGTGTTTTCAGTCCCTGCTTTAAGATACAAAGATAAAAGAACCTGCATCTTTGACATTTTCATTCCATGTCTACATTGCACACATACACACGAATACACACAACTTTCAAGGAGGTTGAATGACTTTTTAAAAATCTAGCCAGCTAAGGACAAAGTCTAAAAGAAGAGGAATTATATGATGTTGAAAAAATGACAGGATAACAAGTCTGATAAGGAAAAGAAAGAACTAGTGACTATTCTAGGGCACAATGGACTAATAGTTTTGATTATTTTGCATTATATGACTCTGTGGCTTGATACTGGTTTTAGCTCACCAACAATATAGTCCACTTTAGCCAAATTGAAGGAAATGGCAACCCACTCCAGTGTTCTTGCCTGGAGAATCCCAGGGACGGGGGAGCCTGGTGGGCTGCCGTCTAAGGGGTGGCACAGAGTCGGACACGACTGAAGTGACCCAGCAGTAGCAGCAAGCATAAAATAACTTCCAAGGGCATCACATAGTTAAGCTTGCACAGAGTCGAGTTGCTCCGGGGGGACCCAACTCGTCTGTCTAGGTACAGATGTTGCAATTTCCCACACTGAAGCAGGACAGACACCAGAGTCTCACTTCTCCTTTTCCAGGAAGACAGACACTTCTGTGAGAAAATAGATGCCATGCAGTTCTTGTATTTTCAGCTGATGGTTGAAGGCTAAATGACATGATGTGGAAAGACTGGGAAAGTGAGTTTCTGGACTTCTAACTTCAGAGGGCAAAGTTCACACTAAGGGAAATTCCATGAGCATTGGTTATTTACTCCAAAATTGGCCATTAATTGTGACAAATATCTAGATGGATGTTCCCAAGTTTTCTACTGGTTGATGTCTGGAGGGAAAAAAAAAATTTTGGCTTAAATGAGATTAAGCTTTTTTGTTTAAACCACAATGCCCTTAACATGTAAAATCATACTCTGTGAAGCACTTGGAAGGACTGGCTTTTCACAACAGAGGTGGTGTGTTGGGGATTTGGGAAGGGCAGCCATGCTTCACAAAGAAGGTGCAATATAGACTAAGTTGGAAAGTGGGTGGGTTTGGGGCAAACTGGAAAAGTAGCATGATGTGTGTATTTGCTTATGAGTATGATATGAGGCTGTTGGGAAATGGGAACAAAGAACAGGAAAAAAGAATCTGTTGAGAGTAAAGTGTAGAGCTTGGCAATGGGAAGTTAGTGTGCTTGTACATAGGAAACATGACCCAATCAGACAGAGAAAGGCTGAGCTACTGGACAAAAGTTAAAGCCCTTATGGTAACAGATTGTCTGTTCAGAATACAACCCTTTCCATCTGAGGTTTCCAGGATTGATAAAAATTATACCTCCCTTTACACTAACTTGATATACTGTAGTAAAAACTTTGATTTTCTTTTACAGAAAAGTCATGACTGACCATTTAGCTTTATAAACACTTTACCACTTAGCTATGCCCCAGTGCCAAGTTTACTCCCAAGGATGACAATATCAGAGACTCAGAAAGAGTCTAAAGAAGGAAAAGAATATCAACTGGTAAGAACTATTCCTATCTGCTGAAATAAGTGGGAAGAGAGGGGGATATGGAAACTTTGAAGAATGAAAAGATTGTGACTGATAGAGAGCAACATTTAAGAAACTGTTATTTGAAGAAAAGGACTAGATAGAAACATTGAGGGAGAGAATGAGGTCATGACACAATCATTGATGAACAATTTAGACTCTAAATTGAGTGAAACTACCAGGTTAATAACTTCTGCACACCCTGAGTATTTACAGTTAGTTTCAAAGACTTTCATGAAAATGGATTTCTTTTTCTCCCAGAGTTGGAATAAAAGCCCTACTTCCAAGAACTAAGACACTGACCTTAGACACAAGTCAGTGGCCAAAATCATCAAATTCTATGAGAAATAGTGACAATGGAAAAAACAGTTTAACTTTTTAGAAGAAATGGACACCTTTGGAAGTGAATATAAAAATACCTTGTAAGAAAGAAGAGTCAGATTAGAGATTTGAGGGCTCAACATACAAAATGGGAAAACACGGCAATCGACAGCAAGAAAATCAACAACAAGAAAAAGCAGGGCACAATGAAAGTTATTTCTGTTCAAACTTCAGAACAACACACCAGTTACATAGAGCACTCAAGATGACAATGTTATAGAAATACTGCAGATAATAACATATATATATAAAGAAATACTTGAGATTTGAAGATAATAGACTAAGACTCTAAATTCCATTTATAAGCTTCCAAATGCAAATATACTTCATTCTTGCTATCTTATATTTAGAATAGAAAATACTATTGTTGAAATTGCACCCATAACTTTAAAATCTTTGCCACTACTGTGTCCTAACAGAACCATGTTCTAAAATGTGCAGTAGGCAAGATAATTTTATCTGATCTACATATAATTATGACTTCCCTTGTAATTCAGCTGGTAAAGAATCCGCCGGCAATGTGGGAGACCTGGGTTGGGAAGATCCCTTGGAGAAGGGAAAGGCTACCCACTCCTGTATTCTGACCTAGAGAATTCCATCGACTGTATAGTCCATTGGGTTGCAAAGAATCAGACACGACTGAGCGACTTTCACTTTCACATATAATTAGCAATCATAAAAACCTTAAAAGGGGCTCCAGGACAAACTCTCCTTATATGGAATTTTATATGATGATGAATATCAATACTTAACAACATAGTTTGTTTGAGCTTTAATCAGTCCCCAACTGTCGTATTTTAAGTTTCTATGAGAATAAGTTTAGTTTCCTTGCCAGATGTTTGCATTTTAATTTTACCTAATAACAAAACATCTATTATTTGGTACAATAGTGTATCTGGTACAGTAATGTATAGGGAAGGCTAAGGTAGTCTGTGTCCTTCAAGCTCTCTGACCCTCTCTGCAGTACACAGGAGCAGAGAGCTGTCATTCAACATTTGTACATGAACTATTTAGTGAATACTTATTATGTGTCAGATGCTATATTATCTGTTGAGTAATAAGATTTTAAAGTTTATGCTGTGAAATGGGATCAGTATTAACAAGAGAGAAACTTGTTTGTCTCATATATTCTAACATGCCTAGGGGAAAAAATGTGAAAGTCCAGGACAAATAGCACTTGGTAAACAAAAATGGGAGAGCAGAAATGTTAAATAGAAACATAGCCAACCAGACCCTGGGGGAAGGATAGCAAAGGAAAGCAGATGAGACAAGAGAAATGACACTTTCAAGCAATTATGAAAAAGAGATTCAGCACAAACTAAAAACATGTAAAATGTGTACATATACCTGTGCATGTGTGGACAGAACAAGCATATACCTATGCTTGTTCTTTCTCTTGGGTTCTCATTGGTTATAACATAGACGGGAGCTTTCTTGTAGCCTGAGCTTATATACATCCAGAGCAATGAGCTTAAACATAAGCAGAAACACAGAAAAAGATACTACTCATTGAGAAGAAGAACCTGGAAAAGTATGGATAGGAAGGTATAAAATCTTTAGCACCTGAAATCTTTGTGATTCCTTTCTCTTGGCACTTGCCCATATGCTAAGCCAGTCTTAGCTCATCTCCTTAAACACCTAGGAATGTAGCTGTTTTGTTTCTCTTTCTGAGGGTATCCAACAACTTCAATCCTTAGAAACATCAGGGCATAACCTCTTTGCCCCAGGTCTGAGATGGCAATGACCAGTATGTTTGCAATTGATTTGAGGCACAAACCCTTTTCCAAGGAGCAGACACACAACTTCCTCTGCTACATACATTCTCTTGCTGTTTTAAACATCTGGATTGTGCTAGCACCTAAGGAGAACAGGTAGGTTCTTTGGGTTCCTCTGCCACCTGGCAGGAACCTGGGAGGCTGGAATCAGGCCATTTTCTCTCATTCTATTTTTTTCTTGTTCTTATTTAACAGCATATAAATTTGGGTGAGTCTTTTACTCTCTCTTAGCTTTAGTTTTTTCCTACAAAAATAGAGATAGTACATGCTCACAGCAGAGCTAAACAGATAAGTAAAGCATTTGAAAATGTGCCTGGTTCTATTAAGTGCTCAATAAATGTTAGATATCATCATCACCACCATCTTGTTGACTGACTTGTTATTGCCCCCAAATATTTCTGTGTCTACTCTTTAGAAAAGAAATATCATAGCATACCCCTGCAGGTTCTAACTTTACTCCTCAATGCATAAACTGACCTGAATATGCTGGGACTCTTCTGCAAAACACAATCTTAATTTATTCATTCCTTCCTTCACTTAGCCATTCAACACCCAGTAAACAGCATAGTGAGTGTTCCGCACAAAGGGAAAAGCTGAATGCGTAAGGCGAAAGTAAAAACGTTGTTCCCAGTTTCCTGGATAGCTGCTAACTTCAACTCTTTTTTTTTTTTTTTTTTTTTTAGCTTTACTTACAAAGACTATTTTGCTAGATAGAATGGTCACTATTCAAACCAGTTTTCCCTGTGCTATGATCTCTAAGTTAATTACAATAACTGAAGGAAGCCGCGGGCTCGAAGTGGTCTTCAGGCTAAAGGCGTGGTATCCCTCAGCT
Source organism: Capra hircus (assembly GCF_001704415.2). Classification (NCBI taxonomy): domain Eukaryota; kingdom Metazoa; phylum Chordata; class Mammalia; order Artiodactyla; family Bovidae; genus Capra; species Capra hircus. The sequence goes on along the minus strand of NC_030813.1, from coordinate 62,781,703 downwards.
TGGTTAACTCGCAGAAGGGAAGCTGGAAGAGACGTTTGGCCCCTAGTACACGGCGTCGGTAACTTGCCTAGTAATGCTTAGTAATGCGGGATACTCTGGTAACCTGCGCCTTATGGGCCTCCTGCCAATTCTCCCCAGATGACGTCAGACTGTGTGCCGCTCGGCCATTGGCTGAAAGGGACACCCGCCTGGTGGCACCATTTCCCATGCCAGTGGCCCCTGGGCTCCCGGACTCTGCCCACCTTTTATCCCAGGCACTGCCTGAATGCCCCAGTGACTCATCCTGGACCCCAGTGGCCTCTGCTCCCTCGGTCCCAGCTCTCACTTGCTCCTTCGCGTGCTACTCGTGTTATTTGGGGTGCCCAGACCTGGCCATGTCCCACAGGAACTCAATGACTGGGACCAGCTTGCTCTCAATAACTTTTAAAACAAACAAATAAATGTACCTAGCCCCTGGGGGTGGGGGTGGGGGGTGGAATTCAAGAGGTTCCTGACTACAGGAATTTTGAAATAACAAATGATTTCAGTACTTAATGGAGTAATTGCAACCTTTTATTGAACACTTACTGTGCCATGTTTTTGATTTTTTTCCCCCTAAAATCTTCATGTATGTTAGTTATCTCATTAAAGCTGTCTCATAACATTGTGAATTAGATATTGTCATCTCCTTTTTATAGATAAAATTTAGGGAAGTTAATTAACTTTCGTAAGCTTATACACATGCTAACTAGCAAAGTTTGATTGAAACTCATCTGACTCTAAAGCCCATGATAGTGATCTGTATCTCATTGCCCAGTCTCAATAATATATATGAGTCAAATTCACTTTACTATAATAATTTATTCATGCATCAGCTTATATCTGTAATACTTTTATTTAGACTTTCTGTTTCCCTCTCAGCAAATCTCTAAAGCATAATAAACAAGATATTCCTTTACCAAAAAAGAAATTCAGACTATGGGATTTAGATGAGATGGCGCCATATCTTCTAGTTAGCAAGGGGGAGAGCAAAGACACAAGCTTCTGACCCTGAATCTCATTCAAGAATTAAAAGCCTATAGATGTAAGGCTTTAAGCAGTGGTGAAATATGGTCTACCAGAGATTACAAGCAATTTAAGGTATTTTGTTTTAAAATATACTTCCTAATAGGGGCAGAAATTGAGGCTAAAACATCACTCTAGGGTAAAAGTAAAAAGCTCAAGTATCTAGTATAGAACGAGTCTAACAACACAAAACAAAATTATCATCTAAGCTTATGATCAAATGAGATAATCTTCCAGGTTATAAGAGAAACATGCTTAGTTACCTCAGTTAGTGAAGATTTAATGTAAGAATAAGATGGAGAAGAAGAAAAATGTTAAGTCTGATTCCTGGTTTTATATCTGCCAAAGATTCCAATAAAGATCAGAATCCTTCCAGTACAGAAACTATGACTTTATCTACAACCTCATTTCTAGACATACATGCTAGTTATGTAACATAACTACATACATGAAGTTATTTCAGGGGCCCTGATCTCTTGTCTCAAAGCTTTTAAAATATATTGCATGTTTTGAATTCAAAAAGAAAATGGGAGTATCTGAGTGGCCCAGCTGCGGCCAGCTGGTACTATGCAGAGGCTTTGCTCATAGACAATAAGAAAGCAGGTAGAGAGTGATCTTTCATACAGGGCCATTCTTTTCACTGTGACCCCAGATGATGTGTGGTTACAAAGAGATGGATGAAACTGGAGCCAATTATACAGAGTGAAGTAAGCCAGAAAGAAAAACACCAATACAGTATACTAACACATATATATGGAATTTAGGAAGATGCAATGACGACCTGTATGCAAGACAGGAAAAAAGACACAGATGTGTATAACGGACTTTGACTCAGAGGGAGAGGGAGAGGGTGGGATGATTTGGGAGAATGGAATTCTAACATATATACTGTCATGTAAGAATTGAATCGCCAGTCCATGTCTGACGTAGGGTGCAGCTTGCTTGGGGCAGGTGCATGGGGATGACCAGAGAGATGTTGTGGGAGGGAGGTGGGAGGGGGTTCATGTTTGGAATGCATGTAAGAATTAAAGATTTTAAAATTAAAAAAAAAAAAAAAAGTACTTGCAGTCAGTCACTTCCTTCAAAATGAGTTTATGGAAGTGGAATGTCCAGTCCACGATGAAAAGTCACAGCAGACAATCTGGCCAGAATGCAGAGTAAACAAGCAAAATCATTAGTTATCACCCCAAGGATACAGTCACACTCCATCACATAAGGCCTTAAGACTGAATCAGTGAATTGTTAATTATTTCATATAGGTTAGTAGCTATGAAGATGCTAAACAATGAGTTTGGCTTAATGCCCTAAATAAGCAACAGTCATTAGCAAAGTCATTAATTAGGGTTATGTTTACCCTTTTATCATCAACTCTAATTATTTGTTTGAACTGAGATCCTGTTATTACCAGGCAACATCGCAGGCAGTAAAGGAAAATATGCCTGCATCTCTGAAGTATAGACTGCAGAATTTTGCCAAGCTGAGCTCTAGTCTGACTTACTATTTTAATAACAAGGCTGCTAAGAAAAGGTTTTTCTTTACAACAGATGTGGGAACCTCATTAGTGAATTTGCTAATTAGTCTAGTTTTAATAGATAAACACATTGAAGTAGGAAGATAGACTAATCAGTTTTGCTAAAGGAGCCTGGTTACTTTCCATTTCAAAAACACTTGGGCTTATAATGAGATATATTATTTCTAGTGAATAATCTTTAGAAAATGAATTATAACATTACTGCTATATTTTAAAGCTTCACATCACTGTAACCACATTAAAATCTGACCACTGGATTGATGATCACAACAGATATTACAATAGTCTCTTTCAAAATAATTATTAAGTATATTGGAAGATACATTTGCATATAGTACTATTTTAATTGTGCTAAATACAACTGACAACACTCATTAAACCAATTTGTGTTATGGCTTAGAAATACATATAGATCATATATTTTACAGTTTGATGTGAACTAATCTGACTTGTCAATCAACTAATTAAAATACACTTTTGTATATTTTAAACTAATTAAAATACATTTTTGTATATTTTTGTACACTTTTAAATTTTGTACATTACATAAATTAAGTGATATATTTAATTGATTTTACCACTCTTACTGTTGTATTATTTTTGCTTTCTTATTTATTAGTGGCATAAGCCAAGGTAACATCAGGAAACACAAATGCTTCAATGAGCAGACAAATAACACATTCCCAGATTATATTATTCCCCTACTTCTGGGCAGGGAGTAGGGGGGTAATAAGGAATGGTGATACACCCATAGCAGTAATGCAAAGCCATTACCATTGTTAAGGCTGAAAAGACAAGAAGACCATTACCAGAGCTCACTGAGAAGTAGGACTATGGAGGAGTGGTCACCTGGTATGCAGAGATCACAACAGTCTCAATCCTTTATTTGATTAAACCTGCACCTAGGATGGCTGCTTCCCAGGTGGCTCAGTGATAAAGGATCCGTCTGCCAGTGTACGTGATGCAGGTTCGATCCTGGGTCCAGAAGATCGCTTGGAGAAGGAAATAGCAAACCCACACCAGTATTCTTACCTGGAAAAATCCCAAGGATTGAGGAGCCTGGCAGGGTACAGCCCATGGGGTAGCAAAGAATCAGATATGACTGAACATGCATATGATAAACCAGGTTAGCTAGTGATTTTAGCTAGCCACCATTACATTAACAAGCACACATCTTCTCTGAAGAAACACGATGGAATAGAAAGCACTTCAGTTTATCTCTGTAGATCTAGGTGCACTGTTTGGCACTAAGTCAGAAATTGGTAAAAATGGAAGTGATCCAAATCCAAAATAATTAAGCAATAAAAGAGCTAGATCATTCAGCTCTTTATTTCATTCATCAAACACTTTTTATAGCATATCGTGTGTGCTGGACCATACTCTTTAAGTGCTAAAAATAATACCAAAAACAAAAAACTAAACTTATATAATCTTTACACCAACCCTAGGAAGTAGGCATCATTACACCCTCATTTTAAGGATGAGGGACTGTGATGGACACACCACCCTAGAAGGTGTTTACATTTTAACACCTAGAAGGTGTTTACAGGCATCTGTAAATATATGCCTTAAATAGTGAAAGGGATTTTACAGTTTTTTTAAGTTAAGGGTATTGAGTTGGGGAGATTATCCTAGATGATGCTGGTGTGACTGATTGCAGAGTTGCTTTCAAGAGGGAGGCAGGAGGGTAAAGACGCAGAAAAGATGTGATGAAAAAGCAGAGGCAGGAGCCATAAGAAAGCATCATAGGCAAAGAACACAGGTGGCTTCTTAAAGCTGGAAAAAAATTCAAGGCAATGGATTATACCCTAGCCTCCAGGAGGAACAACCCTGCCAACCCAGTGATTTTAGGACTCCTGACCTCCAGAACTGTGCAACAATACATGTGTGTTGTGCTATGCCACTGTGTTTGCGATGATCTGTTGCAGCCCCTCTCCCTCCTTTCTCTCTCTTTCCCTTTCTGTCTGTCTCCAAAGACCCAAATGGAGAGAAACTGAAGCCTTCTGCTGTAAGAGTGGTGAATGACCTTGGAAGAACTTACTACTCAGCCAGTTCTTTACCGACACAGTCAGAGCCAATAGGCCAACAGATTGACCTCAGACTTTCAAGGGGCCATAAGGAAGATAATCCAGCTAACATATTTGGAGTTAATTTGTTATGTAGTATGTATTAAAAAACAAACAAACAAAAAAAAAAACACTTGCTCCTTGGAGGGAAAGCTATGACAAACCTAGATAGTCTATTAAAAAGTGGAGACATCACTTTAGTTTTTCCAGTAGTCCTGTATGGATGTGAGAGTTGGACCATAAGAAGGCTGAGCACCAAAGAATTGATGCTTTAGAACTGTGCTACTGGAGGAGACTCTAGAGAGTCAATTCTAAAGGGAATCAACCCTGAATATTCATTGGAAGGGCTGATGCTGAAACTGAAGCTCCAATACTTTGGCCACCTGATGTGAAGAATTGATTCATTGGAAAAGACCCTGATTCTGGGCAAGACTGAAGGCAAAAGGAGAAGAGGGCATGCAGAGAATTAGATGGTTAGATAGCATCACCCACTCAACGGACATGGATTTGTGCAAACGAGATAGTGAAGGACAGGAAAGCCTGGCATGCTGCAGTTCACTGGGTCACAGAGTCGGACACGACTTATTGAGTGAACACACACATGATCAGGCACCCCAAGATGGCTGTCTACTTGCTCTCTGTACATCCCCTGCTAGATCAGGGCCTGCTTCACTTACACTCTACTCACCTGACTGACCTTCCTTCATACTTGCTCCCACCCCAGCTAGTGATTGTTCAATTTCAGTTTTTTTTTTCATGTCATATATATATTAAATTATGTCTTGTATGAAGTATTTGATTTTAAAGTATGAAGTAAGTAAGCATTGCATCTAGTGGTTATTACCCTTGTCTCTCAAGCACGTCTGTTTATTTCCTTGTGTGTTAGGGATATTTGGCTGCTATCTCATATTTTCTTTACAAACAGGAATTTTAGAAGTCTGAACTGGGGATCTTTTACTCCAAGAAAGATTTTGCTTATGACAGAATTCAATGGTAGTGCCTACCTGGAGTCAATTTGTTCTCCTTCGAAAACAATAGACCTCGTGTAAGATTTAATTTGGCCATGTGGCAGATAGTCCTGTTGTCTTCTGAGTTACCACCACATAGTTTATGTTCAGTTGCATGAGGAGGGGTGATTTTGTTTATTTAACATAGAAAACCATTCTATAGTTGAACACAATATTTTTTTTTCCTTTTTTCTCATATGATAACACTGTGATTCACACATTTTTTTTTTTTTTGCTATCTCTGATCATTCCCTTGGGATAGATCTCTACAAAATATAATTACTGGATGAAAATTTACATAATATTGAAGGTTTGAAAGTATATTGCCAGATTGTATTTCAGAAAGTATCTACCAATTTGTACCCTCGCCAATGGTGTATATGTTTAATATTACTGTGATTAATTTATTCAAATTATTTTCCTGTAGCATGTGAGTGCTACTACATTTGTACATGCTAAGTCACTTCAGTCGTGTCTGACTCTTTGAGACCCTACGGATTGTAGCCTACCAGGTTCCTCTGTCCATGGGATTCTTCAGGCAAGAATACTGGAGTGGGTTGCCATTCCTCAGGGGATCTTCCCAACCCAGGGATTGAGCCCACATCTCCTGTGGCTCCTGCATTGCAGGTGGATTCTTTACTGCTGAGCCACCAGGGGACCCCTGAGTGCTACTACACAGAATTAATGAATTACATTGGTGAATATGGCAGAGAGAAGTTAGGCAGGGTCCTGAACTACTTAAACTCTTCAAGGATACCCTTTGTTTGACAGCTGAAGAGGATCATAGACACCTGACAAAAAGTTTATAAAGGAATTTGAGGAAATGGGATCATGAAGTTAACTAGAGAGTGAACCACATCTATTTTGAAGATTTGCTGAGAGCTGATCCAGTTTATAAGATAACAAATCTTAAATTAAACATCTTCTAGATCACACACATTTTTTCAAAAGAGCAATTTCCCCAAGGAGGGAAAATTTGTACAGGAGTTTATTTCTATTAACTAAGGTAAAAAGGAGGAAAAATGGATGTATTAAGAAAACCACTTTTACTTGCATTACTGCTGACAAGGACAAAACCAGAAAAACAAATATGCTAGATTTCAGCTGGCTAAATGATTAACTTGGCAAAAGTAAAAGCTGCTGACACACTAATAAGAAAAGATTTATTTGCAAAAGATCGGTCGTTACCTCTGCAGAAGATTATGTAACTGCATGCTATATTTTTTTTCATAAAAAATATCCATTAACTCTGAAATATCTCCAGAAGATTAGAAACTCTTTAAAAAAAAAAAAACTGAGAGTTATACAAGGCAAATATGTAAGACAATATTTTTATCTTCTTTCCGATTGCTTTTCCTTGAAATACGACAATGAGATGGTATTCACTTGAAATTTTTTATAAATATAAAAATGGTGTGCTCTTCATTTCAAATCAGTTTTGACCCATGGGTGTGTATAAAATGTGGCCTAAACAAATGCTCAGTATTCTAGAGTGTCTTTCTGATTCCCCTAACTTATTCATGTGATGAGAGCCTTCCTTCTTTTTATGCTTTTACAATCTTTGACTTTCAAAGAACTCTAATATCATGAAATAAGTCATAAAGTCATGGCTGCCTGGCAAAGAATTTAGATGTTTACTTTGCCCTCATACTTTATGATTTTAAAAAAGTAACCTAGGATTATGTGCCTCTGGAAGCACAGTAAGGTAGATAAATGGTTAACCCATACTTGTGAAAATATCACATATTCCCACTTTGAAGAAGAATTTTGTTTTCATATTTTCCTGACTGCTTCAGCCACTAAAATTGGTCTTCCTCAATGGTTATTGGTCTAAATGGCCAAGACATATTTTAATTTTCTCTCCTTTGTAACAGCACTTAAAAAAAAAAAACACACTTTATTATTTCACAATAATGAAACAAAGTTAGTTGAAAGATCTTAAGCAACAAAACCAACTCATATTATGAATCGTATGAACTATATTTGACAGTATTATTTTTAAAAATGAATCTTTCTTATTCTGGGATATTAGAGGTGATCTCATTGCTCAGCAGGTAAACCTACTCCAGTACTCTTGCCTAAAAAAATCCTCCTCCATGGAAAGAGGAGACTGCTGGGCAGCTGTCCAGAGGGCTGCAAAGAGTCAGACACAGCTGAGCAACTAAGCAGCTGCAGCAGCCACAAAGCTACGTTCTCTACATTAAGAGAGGAAGAAGAAAAAAGACAAATTAAAATATAGTTGTAAACTATTGTGCTGACAAACAAAGCGCTGTTCACAATGCTCCTTCCTACTCCTTTCTTATTTTATAATATGGAAGACATTGATTTTTTTTTTTAAAGGCATGTGTGTTACACCCACAGTTGGTGTGGAATGTGTTGGAATTAGTTGAAATTGAAAGCCAGAGTACAAACCATAATGGAAATTGTTTTATATACATTTTAAAAATACACTGGCTTGAAAGATTTTCTTAGTACTGTTTAAAAATATTTGTCCCTCGAATGAAGAAAAGGATCTTCAGAGATTAATTTTGATATTTTAAACAATACACTCATTTTTGAATGGTCTAACCAACAATTCTAGTCAGATAATTGACTACCAATGTATGGAAAAATTCGTTTTTACTGCATTTCAGTATGGGATAGATAAAACAACAGAAGCATGTGTGATTAAAACATCACAGAGGTAGTAGTATCTCTTCATTATGCGTCTTGGATATATTCCCAGTCTCTCTTCAAATAAAGCTCTGTAGTCCTTCGGGCTTGAGAATGTTGCTTCATATCTCTACCATGGGTCTTAATTAAAATGCCTCATTTTGTGCGTGTTTACTCACTATGTACCATAAAGAACTATTTCCATGAGACTCCATGGTTGACATCTAGTCCTAATTTGTGCACATTCCATCCCCCTCCCCCCACTGGGCTCATCTTGTCCAACTACATTAGAACAAATATTCTGGAAATTTACTTCTAACAGGAGTGGTATATTGCATAGTTTTATTTTGCTTTTTTTTTTTTTTTAAGTCTTCAGCCTTAATGAAAAACTTTTTTAAACTTAGTTGCTGCTAAGTCGCTTCAGTCGTGTCTGACTCTGTGTGACCCCATAGACGGCAGCCCACCAGGCTCCTCCATCCCTGGGAGTCTCCAGGCAAGAACACTGGAGTGGGTTGCCATTTTCTTCTCCAATGCATGAAAGTGAAAAGTGAAAGTGAAGTTGCTCAGTCGTGTCTGACTCTTAGCGACCCCATGGACTGCAGCCTACCAGGCTCCTCCGCCCGTGGGATTTTCCAGGCAAGAACACTGGAGTGGGGTGCCATTGCCTTTGTGCTGTTGTATAAATACACAGGGTCTATTAGAGATATGAGTCACTCTTCCATTATTAGATATGTAGAAAGAAGAGAAACATTTGGTTTTCTTTTTTTCAGTTGCTATATTTTCTACCAAGGGTCATCAATCATTGGGAAACAGCATAGCTACTGATATACTATAACATTAAATTAGATGAAATTAGTGTAACTTTTGTAGGGAAAATACTCGTATTTACCATAAAAAAAGAAATTTCTCTTTCAAGCTAAACATTATTTTGTGATTAAAATTGTTCAAGCTTCAAAGAATATCCATTTTATCTATGGGATTTGATCTTATGAACGAAGTCTACACTCCATCTTCTATCCTTAATAATGATATAGATTCTTATCATTTTCTTTCTTTTTATTTTCCAAGATAGACAAATACTAATCCTTTATATTATGGTCATAATGCAGCCTTCCTGATTCCAAATTACTTTGACTATTTTACTACCCTTATGGTTTTTCAGGCTCCCAAGTCATCTTCTGAATTGTGCAAAAAAAATTCAGTTTGTAAACACATAATGATCATGTGCAAAAATCACTTAATGATGACTTTTTCCCCTGAATAGCACTTTCCTTTTGATAGCCTAAATTATTCTATTTATCAATCTACACAGAAGCACAAAGCACCAACAGCCAAGGAGACTGGTCAAATGCTCTCTTAAACATATATTTCTTTGAGTATTAATTATGTAGATTCAATCATCCTCTAAATATATTTTGGATTATTTTCTCCTAATATTAATTTTCACTTTCACATATTGAAGCCTTATGCTTTCTCGTGCTCATGAACAAAATGATGTATTTCTTATTTGTGTTGATGATAGTACACAGATCTAGCCTACTTCTCCTGATACAAGTCTCCCCTACCTTGCTAGGTGATCATTTTATTAGATGGGGGGAAAAATGTGAAATTGACCAAGAAAGATTAGAAGACAGAATTGAGCAATGCTTCTTTTTATGTTTTTTTTTTAATTGGAATATAGTTGTTTTACAAGTTGTGTTAGTTTCTGCTGTACAACAATGTGAATCAGCCATCTGTGTACATATATTCCCTCTCTCTTGAGCCTCCATCTCACCTTCCCATTCTAGCTGTCTAGGTCATCCCAGAGCACCAAGCTGAGTTCCCTGTGTTATACAGCAGCTTCCTACTAACTATCTATTTTACACATGGTAGTACATATATGTCAATGCTACTCTGTCAATTCATTCCCCCTTTTTATTCACCCACTTTATCCACAAGTCTGCTGTCTATGTCTTTGCCTCTATTCCTGCCCTGCAAACAGGTTCATCAGTACCGTTTTTCTAGATTTCATAAATAATCATTAGTATATGATATTTTTTTTCTCTCAGAGCAGCCTTGCTAATCACTTTGACATTTCCCCATAATGCTTTGATTTCAGAGGTGCCAATGGCACCCTACTCCAGTACGCTTGCCTGGAAAATCCTATGGACAGAGGAGCCTGATAGGCTGCAGTCCATGGGGTGGCTAAGAGTCAGACATGACTGAGTGACTTCACTTTCACTTTTCACTTTCACACATTGTAGAAGGAAATGGCAACTCACTCGAGTGTTCTTGCCTGGAGAATCCCAGGGACGGGGGACCCTCGTGGGCTGCTGTCTATGGGGTCGCACAGAGTCGGACAAGACTGAAGTGACTTAGCAGCAACAGTGCCCCATTACTGTAAGTCTGACTGTATTAGTCAGCTACAGTTGCCATAACAAAATACCACATACTGGGTGCCTTACACAATGGAAATTATATACTCATAGTTTTGGATGCTGGAAGTCTAAAATCAAGGTGGGGCAGGTTTGGTTACTCTTGGGGCCTCTCTCTTTCCCTTCAGGATGGCCACCTTCTTCTTGTGTCCTCACATGACCTTTTCTCTATGGCCATGCATCCCTGATACGTCTTCCTCCGCTTATAAGGACTCCAGTTCTATCAGACTAGAGTCCCATTCTTATTACTCATTGAACTTAATTTTCTCCTTCAAGTTCTTATCTTCAAGTGCAGTTACATTAAGGGCTAGGGCTTCAAAGTGTGAATTTAGGAGATACAAAATTAAGTCCATAACAATAGGCTTTATCTTCTTTTCTGAAAAAGAAAATAAAAGAATCACAAAGGCCACAGCTATGAAAAAATTTTGGCACCAAGAAGAAGGGCAAAACTGCCTCAAGTTCCTAAGGCATATCATTATGTATATAACAGATTTATTTCTGTTATATCCTTTTAGAAGAGAATTTCTCATTTTGAATAGACCAGAAATTAATGTATAAAAGAAGGAAGTACTTGGTATTATTCTTGATATTATTCTTTTAGAACAACAATTTTTGTCTTTGCAATTGAATACCTTATTAGAGCCAGACTGCAGAAGAGGTGTCCACATTGACCAGGGCGTCCATTAAATCGGTTTGCTAAGTCACACATGTCAGTGGATACTGAAAAACAAAACAAATAAACAGAAAGACACCATTATATCCTTGAACCCAAAATTGATGTTTCTCCTTAAGTATCTCACATGTTTCTTAAGAGTCATTCAGTGTGCAGTTGTCCATCACTATCCCTGAGGAATTGATTCTAGGACCTTCCACAGACAACAAAATCTGCTGATGCTCAAGTTCTTTGTACAAAATGGCATAGTATTTGCACATAACCCAACCCTTACGTATATGTTAAACCATCTCTAGATTACTTATGATGCCTAACAGTGTAACTGCTATGTAAATAGTTCTCAATACAGCAAATTCAAGTTTTGCTTTCTAGGACCTTAAGGAATTTTTTCTTTAAATATTTTCTGATCTGCATTTAGTTGAATCTGCAGATGTGGAACCCACAGATTCAAAGGTCTGACTGTTTAAGGAATAGAAACCCACCCTAAAACTTAATTCAGTTGACATTGACCTATCTAAGAAAAAGTCCCCTGAATCTCAAATTAAAATACTTTATTGGTAAAAAATATTTATATGTGGCTTTGGTGTAGTGAGGCCTTATGTCTTCATATCTTTAGCAACAAGGCAATGCAGATGTAACACAGGACAGCTTTATAATATGCTTTTCTCAGGTACCTAGCCTGCTGTAGCATTTCAGACTTCATACATGATATAATTTACTCTGTAAAACTTAACATAGAAATGCAAGTATGTACAGAAGAAATGTGTCAATCTAAGTTTTATGTGGGTTATCAGGGATATAATTAGGATACACAAATTTTGTGTGTGTGCATGTTGTTGACCTATGCTGTTTCAGATGTTGTTAGTCAACAAATGATTTGGGGAAAATTAAGTGAGCCTCTTCTTTCAATATAAGTTCATTTTTCTAATCATTGATTGCTTCAGAGATGCAAAAACTCCCTTCCAGCCTACCAAGTTGTTATCTTCTCACCTGCTTTCTCCTCTTCCTCCTTTCTCTCCTCTTTCCTCTGCATTTATTTTTATGTGAGTATGTTTTAGCTATTACTAAAATGATCAGTTGGGAGAGAAAGTGAACAAATTTTCACAATGGAGAAGTTTGCTGGGTCAGCAAAGCATAGGGGGCATGCCTGAGCTATGTGAATTAGAAAAGAGTGAACAGTTTATCTTCAAAATGAAAAAGAAAAGACATGTGGACTTCCAAATGATTTTGTTAAAGGAAACTAATTCAAGCCCCTAACCTTTAAGCTTTTGATAATAAAGAAAAAAAGTCTTCTTAATAAAAGTGTTCTCTGTTAGACTATAAATAATCAAGTAATCAATATTTGCTGTGCAGTGGCAAATAATATAGTTGAGTCAGGGATAGAAGAAAAAGCATTATGTTCAAAACATATTCTAAATATTTCAACAGGAGAAGGTTCAAATTCCTTTCAGAAATACCTTTGCTAGGAAAGATAGAAGCTGATGATGAAATCAAGTAGGGGAAATATGAAACAGGGCTCTGTAACCTCCTTTTAATGGTGATACATTAATTTTTTCCTCTGAATAAAGATGGTCAGTGGTCCTTCTGTTGAGCCATGGGAAGAAGACAAAGCAAGAAGCCATACACACTTGAGAAAGATGAGATAGAAATAAAGCATCACAGAAGCTAAAAGATTCAAGTTTCCTTGTGGCTCAGATGGTAAAGAATCTGCCTACAATGCAGGAGATCAGGGTTCAATCCCCGAGTTGGGAAGATCCCCTAGAGGAGGGCATGGCAACCAGTATAACTGATTGAATAACTCCAGTATTCTTGCCTGGAGAATCCCATGGACAGAGGAGCCTGGTGGGCTACAGTCATGAAGTCCCAAAGAGTGGGACACAATGGGCTGGCTAACACTTTCACTTTTTTGTGTTTTGTTTTTTTTTTTTTCACTTCACTAAGTCTGGCTTCTTGACAGGTATTTAAAATGGAATAGCTTAGTTAACTCCGTGAAAGGAAAGTGACTAGGAAGAATCTGCACACTCACTTTGAAAATACAAGAAACTTCCTATCAGTTTTCTCAAGGTTTTCTGTTGCGTAGAGGGTTCCTTGAGAGAGTAAATGAAAAGTAGAAGTAAGTTAAGAAAGATTAATTCCAGTCAATATGAACCAAGTTTCTGATTCATACACTTTCTTGGTGCTGAACTGACTTTGTTGTTGTTAGTCACTAAGTCATTCCAACTGTTTTGCAAACCTTGGACTGCAGCTCGCTAGGCTCCTCTGCCTATGGGATTTCCCAGGCAAGACTATGGGAGAAGGTTGCCATTTCCTTCTCCAGGGGATCTTCCCAACCCAGGGATAGAACCCACTTCTCCTGCATCTCCAGCATTGGCAGCCAGATTCTTTAGCAATGAGCCGCCAGGGAAGCCCAAACTGATTTTATATCAGGCATATTATGGCACGTTTATGTCTAATTTTCTCATGCAGTAAACTTAAGCCTCTGATGAAAGTGAAAGAGGAGAGTGAAAAGCTGGCTTAAAACTCAACACTTAAAAAACCGAGCTCATGGCATCCAGTCCCATCACTTCATGGCAAATAGATGGGGAAACAATGGATTTTATTTTCTTGGGTTTCAAAATCACTGCAGATGGTGACGGCAGCCATGAAATTAAAAGACACTTGCTCCTTGGAAGAAAAGCTATGACCAACCTAGACAGCATATTAAAAAGCAGAGACATTACTTTGCCAACAAAAGCCCATCTAGTCAAAGCTATGGTTTTTCCAGTAGTCATGTTTGGATGTGAGAGTTGGACCATAAAGAAAGCTGAATACCAAAAAAGTGATGCTTTTGAGCTACGGAGTTGGAGATAACTCTTGAGAGTCCTTTGGACTACAGGGAAATCAAACCAGTTCATCCTAAAGGAATACGTTCTGAATATTCATTAGAAGGACTGATGCTGAAGCTGAAACTCCAATTTTTCGACCACCTGATATGAAGAACTGACTTATTGTAAAAGACCCTGATGCTTGGAAAGATTGAAGGTAGGAGAAGAAGGGGACGATGGAAATGAGTTTGAGCAAGCTCCAGGAGCTGGTGATGCACAGGGAAGCCTGATGTGCTGCAGTCCATGGGGTCACAAAGAGTTGGACACCACTGGGTGACTGAACTGACTGAACTGAAAACTTGATCCATATTTCTCTACATTTTGTTAATTGTCTAATTTTTAAGTACTTATTAAATGTTCGATCACAACCAAAAACGTTTGGGAGGAAAATGATCTTTTCATCATTTACTTGATCAAAAATGCTTAATGTATCACTTGTATTTACAGTTTGAAGTCATTCCCTGTATATGATGTTCCACTGTTCCTATTAAATATCAGTAATTTCATTCATAACATATCTCCTGGAATTATAGTCTCGATCCCCAAGTGCTATGGGCTCAGCCATGGCCCCCAAAATTGGTATATTGAAGTCTTCCCAGCGGCGATTTTTAAAATGGAGTCATTAAGTTTCATTCTAATCCAATATGACTAGTGTCCTTAAAAGAGGAGGAAATTAGAACACAAACAACATAGTCAAAAGGAAGGCCATGTGGGACACAGTGGAAAGTAAGCCATCTGCAAGAAAAGGAGAGAGCCTTCAGAAGAAACCACTCCTGCAAATAACTTGATCTTGGACCTCTAATCTCCAGAATTGTGAAAAAAATAAGCTTCTATTGTTTACCACCTAGACTGTGATACTTTTTTATGGAAGCCCTAGCAAGTAATATATCCAGTTTTAGTCAAAACTGATTGAAATCTTTCCCCAAAATGTATTATTTATTGAATATTTACTAAATATTTCCCATGTCAAACATATGTATTACTTTCTTTAAAAAAAAAAAAAACCTGAAAGTGTTTCATATACACACATAAAAGCAAAACCAGACCAAAGAAGAGGCAGAGGAGATGGAGGATGGGAAAGCAACAGTTTGTTAGGCTGGAAGAGTTTTTGCTGCTCTGAAACAATGAATAATTGGAAAAACAAATTTATATTAAAGGAAGAGGCCCAATTATGTTAAAGGAAGAGATTCATTTATACTAAAACAAGAAGCTGTTTAAAATCTCATTTTGAAGATATTACTTTGCCACAAGTTATGTTGTTTGTTAACACTAGTTGCACAGTTTAAATTTTGCTCTTACATATCATAATATTCTGGGGCTTCCCAGCTGGCTGTAGTGGTAAAGAACCCACCTACCAATGCAAGACACATAAGAGATGCAGGTTCAACCCCTAGGCCAGGAAGATACCCTGGAGATGGGCATGGCAACCCACTCCAGTATTCTTGCCTGGAGAATCCCATGGACAGAGGAGCCTGGTGGGCAAAAGTCCATAGGGTCACAAAGAGTTGGCACAACTGAAGCAATGTAGCATGCATGGACACATCATAACATTCTATCATCCCAGTATGAACTCTTTACAATCCTACCCACTTGAGTTTAATTTCTTTTTTGGAGCTGGCTGTTGGACTCCTGAGTCAAGAGTTTGTTTACTATACCAAATATTCTATATCTGATATCCCCAATGTTTAATAGCAAGTTTATTATAGTGGAAAGAGAACAAGCCTTAATATGAACCTTGAAAGTGTAAGTAGCTCAGCCATGCCTAACTCTTGAGACCCCATGTACTATACAACCCATGAAATTCTCCAGGCCAGAATACTGGAGTGGGTAGCTGTTCCCTCCTCCAAGGGATCTTCCCAACCCAGGGATGAACCCAGGTCTCCCACATTGCAGGCGGATTCTTTACCATCTGAGCCACTAGGGAAGCTCAAGAATGCTTGAGTGGGTAGCCTATCCTTTTTCCAGCAGATTTTCCTAACCCAGGAATCAAATCGGGGTCTCCTGCATTGCAGGGAGATTCTTTACTGGCTTAGTTACCAGGGAATCCCATGAATCTTGAAACTACTAGTCGACCCTTATATGACATGAAGTTGCCTAACCTCTATGGACTTTACATCTACATCTAAGGAATGGAATTACATAGGGGCTGATATAAGGGCTAACATAAGGGCTTTTCTGCAGTTTGATGTAGTCTGTACACAGTGCCTGGTTTATAACAGATTCTTATGCATTAATCAGATCATAAATAGTCTTTAACATAAAATTATAGCTCTATCATAAATTTTTTCATATTGTGTCATTCTGTATAAGTAGAATTTCAAGACTTAGAAAAAATACATCTAATATTGTTAAATCTTGACCATTGGACATTTGTTATTTGCACAGTAGCATTAACTATAGCAAAACAGATATTTTTTGGATCAATATTCTCCCAGCTAAGAATTGCTTTCTCATTAGGTGCTGCTAAACAGATAATCAGTCATGAAATTATTGAAAGCAAGAGTTGTTGCTAGCTTGAGTTGACAAGTGACATGAGCGAAAGTAAAGTATTATTAAGAAAAAAGTCTACCCTTCATTATTACTTAATTTGTTGATTCATTCACTCAATAAGTAGCTAATGAATGACTAATGTTTGCAAAGCACTGAAATGATAACAGAATTTACAAGGATAAATCAAGAAGGACAGTGTTAATAAAAATAAACATAAATATGATGAATACAGGATAAAATGTGGAAATTTCCATACTAGAATTGCATAGAAAAGTCTCAAGAGACTCTTTAGGTTGAAAAAATCTTTTTTGAAACTGACTTGATTAAAACAGACAATATAGAAAGTGTAAAGTTTAAGCTGGATTGCAAAAGATGAGCAATATTTAGTCCTTAAAAAAAAGGTGTATGGAAGGAACAAAATATATTTTTAATGAAGATAAGGGAGTGCTACACATATGCACAGTAACTCAGCAGTTCCATCTAGCTATAATGCAGTTTTTCTGCTGGAAAATAACTGAAAATAAGGTTGGAAATCATGAGTGTCTTGAACACCAAAATTAAGGAGTTTGATTTATTAGACTAAAATGAGATTGATTACAGATTTATGAGCAAGGGACCATTGCTCAATTAAAGCAGTGACATTTCTTGAAGTACCCCTGGAAGTCCCCAGTTCATGCCAATAAGGGGCAGGACTAACCTTATATTTGAGCTACAAATCAATATAGCTCTGATCTTGCACCCAATTTTGGTAAAAGTAGATTCTTTAAAATTCCTCTGGATCAGGAGCTTTAATCTTTACTTATGAATAGTCTTTAGGAGTTTGGTTAACTGGGCATGGCCCAGAAAATACATCACATACAATCTCACACATACCCACATCAATTTCTTCAATTATTTTTCTGTCATGTTGAGAAATGTCTACTTGTACATGAAAAAAAAAAAGTTACATCAATGCTTTTATGTCTTTGCTGTAAATGGCATAAAATGCCACTGTGCATACATATGTAAGTATAGTCATTACTCACACCATATTTCATTTAGAATAGTTTCTGGTTGATATAAATTAATTAAAACACATCTTTTTGCCATTGTTTATATTGGGCATAACCTAAGCTGGAAACCATTAAAATAAAGAAAGTTAAATAAAATTGAAATTACTTTTGGTTTTCATTTCATTGAAGAACCTAATGGCCATAAAACCACAGTATTTATAGAGAGGCAAACTTTTATGCCAATGGTAACCTAAAGCCTTTAAGGCTGAAAAACCTTTAGATGTGTTCAGATGTATTTAGATGTTTCCAACCTGAGAGTATGTCAGAGCACTGGTATCTCTCATGAAAAGATGATTTTGTTCAAAGTGCCGGAGAATTCAAGCTATCCTAAATCAAACCCTTCCTGTGAAGCATCCTGCCGTATTGCATATTCCATTTCCAGTTGTCAAACAGAACTCCTCACAATTGGAAAGACCTTGATACAGCCTTATTTCCTGGCAGTGAGTAAGCTGGTTTGCAGCTTATTCAGGAAGAAAAGTGAAGTAGTACCTGTGACAAATGATACCACCCAATCTAGAACATTAGTCTCCTAATGTTAGAGAAGGTTACAAGGAATTAGGGATGCCTTCCATGTAGCATGCTGCTACATGAAACTACTAAAATCTCTTTGTGCAGCAAAGAGATTTTTTTTTTCATCTTATATGTACTTGGATGACATCAAAAACAAATTTCTATTTGATGCGCTCCATTTAAAATATTCAAAATCCCCAAATTTCCTGTTATTAAAATCTTTAACTGAAAGTAAATACTTGTTTTTAGAATACTCTGTTTAGAAATGGAATATCTGCGATGGTTAATAATACTATGCTTGCTGTTTGGGCAAAGAAAAACATATAAACAAGTAGTGATTCATAAAATTGTCAAATTGCAGCTGAAGATTCTGGGAGAAAGCTTGGATTTTTGCTGTGAGGCATTTAACTTCAATGGACCTACTGATCCCCACTCTTTTAAATACTTTGGAGAAGAATGAAAAGCAGAATATTGAAGTTGCTTTCCTGTAGCAGACAATTTTTCACCTCTTGATAATTCTGAAAATGTTTGAATGAACTTCAGATGGATGTTTAATTAATTTTTGAATGACAAGAAAACCTACATCAAAATAACTGGACAGAACACTGTTCATTCAGGCTTTCTTTGTTTGTTGAAAAATTTTAATACACAATCAAATGTATTTTTGACTGCTTTATCTCAATGTTTCTGAGAGCATGTTAAAATTTCCAATTACAATTCCTGATTTACATTTACCTTGTGTTTCTGTGAGAAGTTATCAGTATATATTTGAAATTATTTATATTCATGTTTATGATGAATATAACTTCAGTTATTGTACCTTTTATAAGATCTAATAAATTTGACATATTTTCATTCTTACCTTAAATTCTATTTTGACAATTATTAAGGTTTTTGAATGTTGAGTTTTAAGCCAGCTTTTTCACTATCCTCTTTCCGTTTTATCAAGAGGCTCTTCAGTATCTCTTTGCTTTCTGCTATAAGGGTGGTGTCATCTGCATATCTGAGGTTATTGATATTCCTCACTGCAATCTTGATTCCAGCTGTGTTTCATCCAATCTGGCATTTTGCATGGTGTACTCTTCATGTAAGTTAAATAAGCCATGAAATTAAAAGATGCTTGCTCCTTGGAAGGAAAGTTATGACCAACCTAGACAGCATATTAAAAAGCAGAGACATTACTTTGCAAACAAATGTCCATCCAGTCAAAGCTATGGTTTTTCCAGTAATCATGTATGGATATAAGAGTTAGACTATAAAGAAAGCTGAATGCCAAAGAATTGATGCCTTTGAACTGTGGTGTTGGAGAAGACTCTTGAGACTCCCTTAGACTGCAAGGAGATCAAACCAGTCATTCATAAAGGAAATCAGTCCTGAATGTTCATTGGAAGGACTGATGCTGAAGGTGAAACTCCACCTGATGTGAAGAACAGACTCACTGGAAAAGACCCTGATTCTGGGAAAGATTGAAGGCAGAGGAGAAGGGGACGATAGAGGATGAGATGGTTGGATGGATGACATCACCAACTTGATGAGCATGAGTTTGAGCAACCTCAGGGAGTTGCTGATGGACAAGGAAACCTGACGTACTGCAGTCATGGGGTCTCAGAGAGTTGGACACATCTGAACTGAACTGAAAGCATTGTAACAATATACAGCCTCTATGTACTCCTTTCCCAATTTGGAACCAGTTCATTGTTCCATGTCCGGTTCTAACTGGTGCTTCTAGACCTACATACAGGTTTCTCAGGAGGCAGATAAGGTGGTCTGGTATTCCGAACTCTTTAATAATTTCACAGAGTTTGCTGTGATCCAAAAAGACAAAAGTTTTAGCACAGTTAATGAAGCAGAAGTAGATGTTTATCTGGAATTCTCTTGCTTTTTCTATGATCCAACAGATGTTGGCAATTTGATCTCTTGTTCCTCAGCATTTTCTAAATCCAGCTTAAACATCTGAAGTTTTCAGTTCACATACCGTTGAAGCCTAGCATGAAGGATTTTGAGCATTACTTTGCTAGACTGTGAAATGAGTGCAGTTGTGCAGTACTTTGAACATTCTTTAGAATTGCCTTTCTTTGGGATTGGAATGAAAACTGACCTTTTCAAGTCTCATAGCCACTGTTGTGTTTTCCAAATTTGCTGGCATATTGAGTGCAGCACTTTCACAGCATCATCTCTTAGGATTTGAAATAGCTCAGCTGGAATTCCCTCACTTCCACTAGCTTTGTTCATACTGATGCTTCTTCCTAAGGGAGAAATATCAATAACCTCAGATATGACACCACCCTTATGGCAGAATATGAAGAGGAACTAAAAAGCCTCTTGATGACAGTGAAAGAGGAGAGTGAAAAAGTTGGCTTAAAGCTCAATATTCAGAAAACTAAGGTCATGGCATCTGGTCCCATCACTTCATGGGAAATAGATGGGGAAACAGTGGAAACAGTGTCAGACCTTATTTTGGGGGGCTCCCAAATCACTGCAGATGGTGACTGCAGCCATGAAATTAAAAGACGCTTACTCCTTGGAAGGAAAGTTATGACCAACCTAGATAGTATATTGAAAAGCAGAGACATTACTTTGCCAACAAAGGTCGGTCTAGTCAAGGCTATGGTTTTTCCAGTGGTCATGTATGGATGTGAGTTGGACTGTGAAGAAGGCTGAACGCCGAAGAATTGATGCTTTTGAACTGTGGTGTTGGAGAAAAGACTCTTGAGAGTCCCTTGGATTGCAAAGAGACCCAACCAGTCCATTCTAAAGGAGATCAGCCCTGGGTGTTCATTGGAAGGACGGATGCTGAGGCTGAAACTCCAATACCTCATGCGAAGAGTTGACTCATTGGAAAAGACCCTGATGCTGGGAGGGATTGGGGGCAGGAGGAGAAGGGGACGACAGAGGATGAGATGGCTGGATGGCATCACCGAGTCGATGGACATGAGTCTGGGTAAACTCCGGGAGTTGGTGATGGACAGGGAGGCCTGGCAAGCTGCGATTCATGGGGTCCCAAAGAGTTGGACACGACTGAGCGACTGAAATGGACTGAACTGAAGGTCCACTTGACTCCACATTCCAGGATGTCTGACTCTAGGTGAGTGATCACACCATCGTGGTTATCTGGGTCATGAAGATCTTTTTTGTATAGTTCTTCTGTGTGTTCTTGCTACCTTTTCTTAATATCTTCTGCCTCTGTCCATACCATTTCTGTCCCTTATTGAGCCCATCTTTGCATGAAATGTTCCCTTGGTATCTCTAATTTTCTTGAAGAGATCCCAAGTCTTTCCCGTTCTATTTGTTTCCTCTATTTCTTTGCACTGATCACTGAAGAAGGCTTTCTTATCTCTGCTTGCTATTCTTTGGAACTCTGTATTCAAGTGGGCCTGTCTTTCCTTTTCTCCTTTGTCTTTAGCTTCTCTTCTTTTCTCAACTGTTGGTAAGGCTTCCTCAGACAATCATTTTACTTCTTTGTATTTCTTTTTCTTGAGGACGGTCTTGATCACTGACCCCTGTACAATGTCATGAACTTCCATTCATAATTCTTCAGGCACTCTATCAGATCTAATCTCTTGAATCTATTTGTCACTTCCAACTGTAATCATAAGGAATTTGATTTAGGTCATACCTGAATGGCCTGGTGGTTTTCCCTACTTTCTTCAATTTAAGTCTAAATATGGCAATAAGGAGTTCATGATCTGAGCCAGTCAGCTCCCAGTCTTGGTTTTGCTGACTGTACAGAGCTTCTCCATCTTCGGCTATAAAGAATATAATCAATCTGATTTTAATTGATTGGCCATGTGGTGATGTCCATGTGTAGAATCTTCTCTTTTGTTGCTGGAAGAGGATGTTTGCTATGACCAGTGTGTTGTCTTGGCAAAACTCTATTAGCCTTTGCCCTGCTTCATTTTATACTCCAAAGCCAAATTTTCCTGTTACTCCAAGTGTTTCTTGACTTCCTACTTTTGCATTCTAGTCCCCTATGATGAAAAGGGTGTTTTTTTTTGTTTTTTGTTTTGTTTTTTGTTTTTTGTTTTTTGGGTTTTTTTGGTGTCAGTTCTAAAAGGTCTTATAGGTCTTATAGAATTGTTCAACTTCCACTTCTTTGGCATTAATGGTTGGGGTATAGACCTGGGATTTCTTTGGAAGAAATGATGCTAAAGCTGAAGCTCCAGTACTTTGGCCACCTCATGCGAAGAGTTGACTCATTGGAAAAGACTCTGATGCTGGGAGGGATTGGGGGCAGGAGGAGAAGGGGATGACAGAGGATGAGATGGCTGGATGGCATCACTGAGTTGATGGACATGAGTCTGGGTAAACTCCAGGAGTTGGTGATGGACAGGGAGGCCTGGCATGCTGCGATTCATTGGGTCCCAAAGAGTTGGACACGACCGAGCGACTGAACTGAACTGAACTGAACTGATAGACTTGGATTACTGTGATATTGCATGGTTTGCCTTGGAAATGAACAAAGATCATTCTGTCATTTTTGAGATGGCACCCAAGTACTGCATTGCAGACTCTTGTTGACTGTGAGTGCTACTGCATTTCTTCTAAGGAATCTTGCCCACAGTAGTAGATATAATGGGCCTCTGAATTAAATCTGCCCATTCTGGTCCATTTCAGTTCACTAATTCCTAAAATGTCAGTGTTCACTCTTGCCATCTCCTGTTGACCACTTCCAATTCACCTTGATTCATGGACCTAACATTCCAGGTTCCTATGCAATATTGTTCTTTACAGCGTCAGACTTGACTTCCATTACCAGACGTATCCACACCTGAGCTTTGTTTCTGCTTTGTTCAGCCTCTTCATTCCTTCTGTAGCTATTTCTTCATTCTTCTCTGTTAGCATATTAGGCACCTACTGATCTGGTGAGTTCATCTTTCAGTGTCATCTTTTGTCTTTTCATACTGTTCACAGGGTTCTCAAGGAAAGATTACTGAAGTGGTTTTCCATCCCCTTCTCCAGTGGACCACATTTTGTCAGAACTCTCCACCATGACCTGTCCATCTTGTGTGGCCCTACATGTTATGGCTCATGGTTTCATTGAGTTAGACAAGGCTGTGATCCATGTGATCAGTTTGATTAATTTTTTTGTGATTGTGGTTTTCAGTCTGTCTGTCCTCTTGGATAAGGACAACAGGCTTGCAAAAGCTTCCTGATCAGAGGGACTGCTTGTGGAACAGTCTTGCTCTGATGGGCTTCCCTGGTGGCTCAGATGGTAAAGCATCTTCCTGCAATGGGGGAGACCTGGATTCAATCCCTGGGTGGGGAAGATCCCCTGGAGAAGGAAATGGCAACCCACTCCAGTACTCTTGCCTGGAAAATTCCATGGACAGAGGAGCAACACGAGGAGGACATGACTGAGTGACTTCACTTTCACTTTCTTCCTGATGGGTGGGGCCATGCTCATTAAGTTTTTAATCCAATTTTCTGCTAATGGGTGGGGCTGTGTTCCCTCCTTGTAGTTTGACCTCAGGGCAAACTATAGTAGGGATAATGGTGGCAAGAGTGACCTCCTTCAAAAGGACAAATGCCACCATGCTTGGCTCCCAGGACTGGGCACACATGTAGTTTTATCTTCATTTATTAAAGCAATCCTGGGAATCTCCATGTGTCCCCACTCCCAGAGCAGGTGTAAATCATGGGTCCCAACCTTGAGGACTGAATTACACTGTGAAGTATTGGGTCACAAGGCAAATTCTTGGTGCTGAGAAGATGCTGTGGGCTATAAGCCACAAATTGAGCCTGTTTGGTCTGGAAATGCCCTCTGTGAGTGAGTCAGGCCTGAGGGTAGGAGAGGGAGGGGCCTCCCTAGCTGTTGAAGCCCAGAGTCCAGTCTACAGGGAACACTACGGCTGTGCTGGCACCCAGCAGTCAGTATCAGGTAGGCAGCTGCAATTCCGTTATAGTTCCCTCAGGCTGTTTGGAAGCATCCTCCTAGTGCATGGTCGCAAGGCCATGACTTTCTCATACCCTACCTGCACTGGGAGCATGGGGACCGGGAGACAATAGGAGATGATGTAAGGGAGCAATTCAAAGCCTGCATGTCACAGACACAATCTTACCAAAATTTAGAGTTTTCTTAATATTTCTCTATTCCCCATGTTTCCTATATCTTGTATATCCATATCATGTATCCATTCTCAGAGACTTTAAATGAGTTAGTTTTATAATTTTCACCAGTTAAATTCCTATTTTGCTAGGAAAATGTTCCATCAAGCTTTTCACTCTACCATTCTGAAGCATGGCCCTAACCTATGCTTTTGCATGAATATTTCAAATTTGCATCGCATGCTTAGGAAAGCAAACAATGTTGAGAATTTTGCTGTGGTTTGTATGTATGGGGCACTAGGAGATATTGCTAAAAGATCCATTGGTGCTACAGGGTAGAACTCATACCAGGGATTTAGACTTGATCTTGTGAATAAGAGAAAGCCAATCAAAAAGTTTAAATGAAACAGTAATGCAATCAAATGTGTGTGGTGTTAGGAAATACCCTTAAAAACAAAATTCCTTGCCAACCCAAAACTGCCCCCCCCAAAAAAAAAGAAAAAGAAAACATTTTTATTATTGAATAAGTATTAAACCCAAATGTGATAAATTTCACAGGTGATCTGCTCAAGGGACTGAAAAGATTAAAAAACAAACAAACAAACAAAATGTATCACCGTTTTATATAGCCAAGCAGATACAACCTGCTAGATTCTTATTCTCAAGATAAATAACTGCTGCTGCTGCTGCTGCTGCTGCTAAGTCGCTTCAGTGGTGTCCGATTCTGTGCGACCCCATACACAGCAGCCCATCAGGCTCCCCCGTCCCTGGGATTCTCCAGGCAAGAACACTGGAGCGGGTTTCCGTTTCCTTCTCCAATGCATGAAAGTGAAAAGTGAAAGGGAAGTCGCTCAGTCGTGTCCGACTCTTAACGACCCCATGGACTGCAGCCTACCAGGCTCCTCCGCCCATGGGATTTTCTAGGCAAGAGTACTGGAGTGGGATGCCATTGCCTTCTAAGTCCTCAATAATATGATAGCATCCTTAGTCACATGTAGCTTATCCTAACACTTGGCAATTAATGTGGCCATATATGTTAACTAATTGACTTTATCCAAAGAAGAAGATAAATTTCTCATACTTTTTTGACAAAGGGCTTGTATCTTGAAGCCAAGCTCCAGTTAAATTTATGGTCCTACCTCCCCACAAAAACTGGGAAATAGGCAGTCAGGGGCCTATCTCCCTTGATTCTCTTTCAAGGAGATGACTCCCAGATCTTTGAGGAAGGCATTTAAGGTTTAAAAACTGGCAAACGTCTTATTTAGTTTTTTAAAACATTTACATATGTCTTAAAAAGTAAGAGAAATAAATAATTTCCTAAAGAAAAATGTTCCAAAAAAAAGGAAGGGGAAAAAAGATCTATTTATTTATATCAGGGAAAATTCTCCTTAAAATATTCTTCCATGTGTATTTTCCTTTTCAGTTATAATATCATTTAGTTCAAAATGTAAAGGTTTGTGACATTTGCTTATGATTCATTGATCTCAGAAAAATCAATTATACAGATCTTTCTGCATAAAAAATAACTGAAACAAAATGATATTTAACTTGTTTAACAGCTTGTTTTATTTGCATTACTGCTGACCCGATCTTACCAAAGACTCAGCAGGACATATGGGAAAATTGAATATGTGAAGAAAATCTGTTTTCTTTGACATTTTATGGAAGCAACAGTCACTGTCTCCCACAAATCTGTGCTTTTTATTCATATTGAAGGGGAGCAGAATTTGCCATCCCCAAACATGCCTCTTTGACATAAGGTTTATTTTAAGTTGGTTATTTTTAAGAAATTGCAGACACAGGAGAAGCTCTGGAAACCTAGGGAAACTTACGCTTCTATAAGATATGTTTACATTTATAAGGGAACACTGTCTTTGTAAGGGTGATTTCCTCTCAATGCCAGGAAGCAGAAGATGAAAAATAAAAGCCAACCATATCTAGAAGTGCTTATCAGTGGTGAAGGCAGCAACTTAAATCCATATAATAAGCATAACTTTGTATACTGTGCTTTTTCCTGGTAATCTCCATAACTGGCCTTTCTTTATTTTTCTTTAGCTGGAGATCGTATTTAAAGTGGTGCCTTACTGGAGTTATTTACTTTTTCTGGGTCTCTTCTTTGTATATAGCAAGTATGTGTGCATACATGTTTGCTCAACCATGTCTAACTTTTTGAGACCCCTCATGGGCTGTAACCCACCAGGCTCCTCTGTCCATGGGGTTTTCCAAGCAAGAATGCTGGAGTGGGTTGCCATTGCCAACTCTAAAGGATGGAGCTTGCATGACTCCTGTGTTTCCTGCATTGGCAGGTGGATCCTTCACCACTGTGCCACCTGGGAAGCTCATATAGGAAGTATACATGTATTGAAAATTCTGTTTGCTTTTCTCTTAATCAATCTGTCCTTTATTACAAGGGAGTCTCAGCCCCGACAAGTTCGGTCTCAGAGTGCTGTCATGTCTCTCCTTTTGGTTTCTCTGTGAATGGAACACCCCCTTCCAACTCAGAAACACATCACCACGTCCCCAAGAGAATGGCTAGTAAATTCAGCTACAGCTGACATTGTTAAAGCTTCAGTGTTCCCCTGCACCGTTGAACCAATTGCCATTTTATCACTTTAATCCCACTTTTGGTCTTTGCCTCATCAAAGTTGGCTAGAATTAAATAGATTGTATTTTCAATGCAAATAATCACAGAAAAGACTATTCTGAACTGAGAGGGGAAAAAGCCCTTACAGATTAGATAGCAAAATAAAAATCTTTTATCCAGTTACTAATGAATTAATAAACATAAATTTGAGTGGTCCAGTTTTTCACATGTAGTAGATATTCAGTAAATCTTAGTTACTTTTCTTTTTAGTTAAGGTCTCACTTGCAGTACTAATGTCAACATTATAAAATTAGGGCTTCATTAAAAGTAATAGGCATTCCTGTCAAGGTTGTAAGAGTATCAGACACAGGGTAGAGAAAATAAAAAATTCTCTCCAAAGAGGCAATGGATGCTTGAGGAATTGTCCAACAATACAAATAAAGAGAGGTTAAATCCCAGAGAAAGTCAATTACAGATCAGAGGTTACATTGAGATCCTAACAAAATGTTTTCTCCTACTTATTGCAAAGGTTTTCTTCATTTTTAAAAATTTGTACTGGAATAAAGTTGATTTAAAATATTGCATTAGTTTCTGTAGATAGCAAAGTGAATCAGTTATACCTATATTCATTCTTTCTAAAATTCTTTTCCCGTGTAGGTCATTACAAAGTATTGAGAAGAGTATTCTGTGCTATACAGTAGGTTCTTATTCCGTTCAGTTCAGTCGCTCAGCCGTGTCCGACTCTTTGCGTCGCCATGAATCGCAGCACGCATCTGTTTACTATATGTCAATCTGAATCTCCCAATTTTCCCCTCTCCTCTTTTCCTCCATGGTAATCATGTTTGTTTTCTACATCTGTGATTTTATTTCTGTTTTGTAAATTTGTAGTACAAATTTGTGCTACATTTTTGTAGTACATTTGTACCACTTTTTTAGATTCCACATATAAGGGATATCATTTTTATATTATAATTTATGTGGAAATGTAAGATAATCAAGCCCAAAATTATATTGGAGGCTCCATTCCATCACCTCAATTTATTTAACAAAGAAACTCCATTCGAAAAACTATCATGGAGATGAAAATTCCACTAGGGGCTAACTCACTTCAGTGAGTTATTATCTTTATCCAAATAAGATTCATCTGAAAGTTAGGGAATCAAGAATGCTGATGAGTTGATGATGAATATATGATATAGAATATCAATAAGATGATAATATGATAGGATCCACCTAATCAGAACACCCTGGTGGAAACAAAAATATGCTAATTTAGCAAGGTTTCTTACTTCAGAGATTTTGCGGTTGCCTTATGCTGCAAAATATGCTCTTTTAATTAAGGCATTGTTTGCAAAAATAACTGGAGATATAATTTTTAAAGTGCAAAAGTTAAGATTTCCCAAGCACTTATAGTACATGTTATAGAGAAATTGTCTAGAAAGTAACTGATATAAATTCTTTCTAGGAGTATGCCACAATAACTTTCTTGCAAAGAACATATTTATAAAAATAAATTCATGAGCAAAAACATGTCTTGCAATTTAATGTTGACTGGTGTGTGCAGCTCATACAAGCAAAACTATTCAAAAGCTAATCACAGAGGGGTTTATATCTAGATAATACATTACCACAACTAGACATTGATAGCCTTACATTCAACCTGAGCTGGACATTGTATCATCACTCAAGTAACAGGCTAATAACTAATAAATATGTGACTTGAATTTTTACTGTTTTGTCTATCCTTTTTTCTGTTCCATTTTTTTTCTACCAAAGTAATTAAATTCAGTGTCCAGTTGTCTGTATACATTCTGCAGTTAGAGCTTCTCAAATGCTGATTAAAATTTGATTGTAGACAACTCTCATATAGTTGATTGATTCTACAGTGTAATTTTGATCCTTTTGCAAGTATATTCTATAGCATATAGAGAAGACTTGATGAAGAACAAATATAAACTTATTTCGGGGCTTAAATAATGACAGCTGGGAGAGAATATTATTTAGTGAATATAGTAAATAGAAAATTTTCTGAATACCAATGATTGGGTTTACAGACCAATGGATAGATTTTTTTTTTTAATAACCAGTTTTTTTTATTATTTTTTTTTAATTTTTATTTTTACTTTATTTTACTTTACAATACTGTATTGGTTTTGCCATACATTGACATGAATCCACCACGGGTGTACATGCATTCCCAAACATGAACCCCCCTCCCATCTCCCTCCCCATAACATCTCTCTGGGTCATCACTGTGCACCAGCCCCAAGCATGCTGTATCCTACAACGGATAGTTTTAAAAATGGATGAGCTATATCAATATACTGTGGCATCTGACTATACCCAGCCACATGGTCTTGTATAAAGTCATTAACTACTCCAAGTCTGAATTTTCTTACCTGTAAAATAGAGATAATATTATTATCAATCTCAGATGAAAGGTGGGAACTAACAATGAAAGTATCTATGTAAAGTACTTGGAAGTGTTAGTCACTCAGCCATATCTGATTCTTTCGACCCTGTGTACTGTAGCCCACCAGACTCCTCTGTCGATGGAGTTCTCCAGGCAAAAATACTGGAGTGGGTAGCCATTCCCTTCTCCAGGGCATCTTCCTGACCCAGGGATTGAACTTGGGTCTCCTACATTGCAGGCAGATTCTTTATCATCTGAGCCCCAAAGTGTTTTGCAGGAATATTATTCAATAACCTTAGTATTAATAATCCCTTGTTTTTTATTTAAATATAGTCCTTTACTAATAATGCAAAGAATGGATATGGTAAGAAGTATGACTGGATGAGTTCCTTCTTCAGCTCCTTCAGGGAGTCAGCTTTGTTTTCTGTAGCGTTACCTTAATTAGAGCAATTGTTATCTTCCAGTTGTTATCTTTATCCATTCATTAATGAATAGTCAATCTGCTTGAATGAAAATCTTAGTTTAACAAGTAAAAGTGAAAGTCGCTGTGTCATGTTTGGCTCTTTGCAACTCCATGGACCATACAGTCATGGAATTCTCTAGCCCAGAATCCTGGAGTGGGTAGCCTTTCATTTCTCCAGGGTTTCTTCCCAACCCAGGTATCAAACCCAGGTCTCCCACATTGCAGGCAGATTCTTTACCAGCCTATCCCTTCACTAGTGAATCTTCCTGACCCAGGAATCGAACCAGGGTCTCTTGTATCACAGGAGGATTCTTTACCAACTGAGCTATCAGGGAAGCCCTAGTTTCACAAAGGACCTCCAATAGTAAAAACAGCACCCATAAAACATTTTTCATACAAATTTTATTTTATTGCGATAGAACTGACATGACGTGGTATAACTTTCAGCTGTAAAATGTATTGATTTAATATATTTCTGTATTGCAATAGGATTTCCACTGTAGCATTAGCTAACACCTCTACCACATCTCATAGTTATTGTTTCTTGTTTTGTGAAGAAATTTTATTTCTTAAGCAGTTTTGAAGTTCATAATAAAATATTGTCTGTAATTATTATACTGTATGTTATATCTTCAGGACCTTTTTATTTACTAGTTGCAAGTTTGTATCTTTAAACAACATCTTCACAGTTCCTTTCACACTCCAGACTTTAGTAACCACCATTCTACTCTCTGTTTTTATGAGTTTTGGCTTTCTTTCTTGATTCCATACATAAATGATATCATTACAGTGCATATCTTTGTCTAATTTATCTTAGCATAATGCCCTCAAATTCATCCATGTTGTCTCAAACTTCCTCCTCTCTCATGACGAAGTAATATACATACCACATCTTCTTTGTTCATTCATTGGCAGGTACTTATGTTGTTTCTATATCTTGACTTTGTGAATAATGTTGCAGTAAACATGGGACTGCAGCTATCTCTTAAGATTTTGTTTGCATATTCTTCGGATATATACCCAGAAATGGAATTGCTGGACCATATGGTACTCCTATTTTTAATTTTTTGAGGAGTTTCCATAGTATTTTTCATAGTAGCTGAACCAACTTATATTCCCATCAACAATATACGAGTTCCCTTTTCTCTAAGTCAACATTTCAGTGGAAATAGTTTTGTTCCTAAAGGATTTTTTAGAATAATGTCAGACTAAATAAGACTTTCCTGGATATTTCTGAGAGAGCAAATTATAAAGTATGAAATAAAATGAATCACAGAACAATAAACACAACACCAAAATGTACATGCAGAATCCTTTGTCAATGTTTCCAATTCAAATACTAACAATGGACAGGCAGTTTATGCAATTGAGTACATCAGGTAACAGGGAAGATAAAAGCTAAGGCAGATGAGAAAAATCACAACCATTCTAAAAGAGGCAGCTTTGATCAACTTCATCCAGTTATCGCCATGGGATAAATTAGACCCAGGGTTGTCATATGTCCATACTTTTTCAAGATAAATAAGATGCTTGTTTATTTATGTATAGTCTCTCATATATTTTAATAATATCAACTCATATGGAAATTTTAAGAATACATGCATGCTCAGTTCTGTGCAAATCTTTGTGAGCCTATAGACTATAGCCTACCAGGCTCCTCAGTCCATGGGGTTCCTCAGGCAAGAATACTGGAATGCCTTGCTATGCCCTTCTCTGAGGGATCTTCCTGATCCATGGATCGAACCTGCATCTCCTGTATTCCAGGAAGATTCTTTACTGACTGAGCCACCAGGGAATCCCTCTAAGAGTATAACTTTGACAAATAATATTCCACAGACATCTAGTTCATGAATTTTGAGCTAGGTATCTAACTAGTCTCTTAACAAATGAGAAAGCTGATACTAAGAGTATCACTGCACAACAAATTTTAATGTGTATACTTAAAAATGTATGTGTAGAGGTAAGTTTAATTTAATAGTTGAGAGAGAGGTATTTTACATTAAAATAAAAACATGACTTTGTGTTAGTCTTCTACAAAAATCAATCTTACGTCAAACCCAACTTTGGCCGTCTTCTTTATCCACCTTATCAATCATTCTGGTCTGCAATGCCGTTTCTCATACTATTCAAGTTCCTTCACTTAGAATCTGCTATTAAAATTTCTGCATTTTAAAATTCTAATTGTTCTTCAAGGTTGCACACAATGTAAGTTTTCTGAGGGCAAAGACTACAAATCTCTTATTCACCTCTCTATCCTTTGCACTTTTTGCAGTGCCTGAGGCAATAAATACATTCAATAAATATTTACAGGAAAAAAAAATGGATCTATGAGTGAATTAATGAATAAATGATCACCCCATCAAAACAGATGGTTTTATTCTCTAGAAACCTATAGAATTTTGAATGTTTATAATGCACTTGTATTAACCTGCCTGGTTGTACTCCCTTTTAGTACATTCTAGAAAAGATGTCATATTTCATGTTAGCTTTAAAGAAGGCAAGTCTCTTTTAAATGTAGGGTACTTAGCACCGCTCTTCTTAGAAGCTTGGGCCTCAGGAATGAATTGTGGAGCATCAGAAAAAGTCTCATTCAAAAACATGTCTTTGTTTCTTCCTTACCTTCCCCGTGAGATTTCAAAGCCTTTGCAAGTGGCCACTATGTTTTATTTTGTCCTTTCACTCTCACGTTTAATCCAATGACTTCCACATAATAATCTCTGCATACAGTGAAGTGACTCTAACTTGATAAGGAAATTTTTCACTTTAAATGCACATTTTCCCATTATTTTTCAGTGACTGAGGATACAAAACACACACACATACAAGTAAACAAAATGAAGCATAGCTCAGCGATCCACTCAACAGCAGGAGGATGTTCCAGGGATGGAGGGAGGGAAGAAAAGTGATTAATTCTATCTGACATGATGTATGAAGTGCTGTTTTACTAAACAGCTTTGTTACTACCATTGGAGAAGGAAATGGCAACCCATTCCAGTGTTCTTGCCTGGAGAATCCCAGGGACGGCGGAGCCTGGTGGGCTGTCATCTATGGGGTCGCAGAGGGTCGAACACGACTGAAGTGACTTAGCAGCAGTAGCAGCATTCCCTATACTAAAGTGAAAGTGAAAGTCGCTCAGTCGTGTCCACCTTTGTGACCCCATGGATTATACAGTCTATGGAATTCTCCAGGCCAGAATACTGGAGTGGGTAGCCTTTCCCTTCTCCAGGGGATCTTCCCAACCCAGGGACTGAATTGAGGTCTCCTGCATTGCAGGCAGATTCTTTATTAGTTGAACCACAAGGGAAGCCCCACATTAAAAATAAAATGATATAAAATAAAACAAAATAAGGTAATAATAATATAAAATTAAATTAAAAAGTTAAGTAAAATAATAAAATAAAATCTCTCCTGACTTGTAAAGCATCTTTATCATCTCCTTACCTAGGACAGAGAAATAAACAGAGATACGTATGAAAACTTTAAAATCATTTCCTTCCACATTTTCACTGTTGAATTTTCCTTATTTGTTCATATTCATCGGGAAAGAAGGTTACTTTTAATCATCAGACTTTAAATTTTCATTTCATATTTAGACATGAACTTGGAATGGCAAGATTACTGGCCATTCTTCTCATTATATGTGCTTTCTTGCTTTCCGAGGTGTCTGCCCTCTAGGTAGGAAGGTTATTGTCTTACTTATCTAATGCTGTGTAAGAAATTCCCTCCTACATGGCAGTTTAAGACAACAAACATTTCATAAAATTCCTGTGGGTCAGGAACCTCCAAGCAGCTTCTCTGTATGGTTCTGACTCACTCTCTGACCAGGTACAGTCAGGCTGTGGCTGCTCTCATCGGAGCTGTGGCAAACCTGAGAGCTGGCTTCCAAGCTCGCTTGTGCGGCTGTTGACAGGCTTCCATTTCTCCCTGGCCACTGGCTTAAGACTTCAGTCCCTCATTGTTTGGACTTTTCCACTGGGCTATCCACAACATAAGCAAAATTCTAAGGCAAAAACTTCAAAAGAAAGGCCAAGAAAATGGGCACCAAAAGCAAGGTCCAGGATTTCAAGGCTGATCAAGGAAAAATCAAGATCAAAAATCATTGTGAAATATTAATATTTCACAACAAGCTTCACAGTGTGGCACCTGGATTGGGTTTCATGAATGGGGAAGAGACCTTCCAGAGATAGCAGGAGGCCACCACCCAGAGAAGAAGAGAGCAAGGGAACTCCTGGAAGAGAGGAGTGTGTGGGGTGCAGGTTGTTTACCTGTCTGGGTGGTATCATTCAGCTGAGGTGGGAGTCTCTGGATCAGTGAGCACTAAAATGCAGCAGTAATCTGAGGTTTCTTATAGCTGTAGGGTTTGCTTTATATCTATGTCTGGTTGAATGTGTCTTCATAGGGTGTGCAAAGCAAGAAGTCTCAAAATATCTAAAAATATACTTATTTGCATTATATTTAAAGAAATTGGAGAGGCGAGCATTTGAGCCTGGCACCAGTGGGGTTTAAGTTAATGAACCTATTCTGCTGAGAAGAAAAAAATAACAGGGGCTGACATGCAAGGACATCTTTTGCCCATTTATGTAACAGCACCTAAGATAGAAGCTAAGGTCTCTTATAGTCTCAGAATTGATATATCATTGCTTGGGCAATAAGAAAATGCATACAGACAAACTCTGGTACAAAACAAGAGGAAGCTTCATAAAAATGAAAAATCCAGGAAGTAGAGGTCACTGAAATCCATTTTGGAGGCTGGCTTCTACATCCATAAGGAATTAGGCCTTCTTTGAAAAGAAATGTGAGCCACACTTAGTGCCGACTTTCTTTCTTGCTTCTGGTGACAGAGCCTTGCCACGAGTCAATCTCAGGGTGTCTGAATATTTAATTCCTGATATTTTTGCTCTCTAGTCTCTTAATCTAGATTTCTTGCCTTTGTCTTAGCTAATTTCCTAGATTCAACTTTTTACTTCTTTGAACCTAAAGTAACTCCTGGCTCTTGTTTTCTTTAGCTGCTCTTCTGCATTTCAACTGTATACATCCTAACTCAGTGCACCTTTCTATCTACAGTGAGGAACTCACCGTTTTTCTTAGTTCCTGCAAACCTTCATTGGTTTATTACCACAAAATTTCAACATGAGGCCAAACCCTTGAGCACAGGCACAAAAGCTCTCCATCAACTTCATATGAAGACAATTAATTAACACCATATTGTCATATACAATAATAGCAAATACTATCCAGATTTCCTGAAAGGATTTGCATCCCTCTCATTTTTTCATTGGAGAAGGCAATGGCACCCCACTCCAGTACTCTTGCTTGGAAAATCCCATGGACGGAGGAGGCTGGTAGGCTGCAATCCATGGGGTCACTAGGAGTCAGACACGACTGAACATCTTCACTTTCACTTTTCACCTTCATGCACTGGAGAAGGAAATGACAACCCACTCTTGCCTGGAGAATCCCAGGCACAGGGGAGCCTGGTGGGCTGCCGTCTATGGGGTCGCATAGAGTCGGACATGACTGAAGCGACTTAGCAGCAGCAGCATTTTGGCATAGGTCACAAATATATTGACCATATTGTACCCTGTTTTATTTTGATATAAAAATTATTTAAGTTTCATTTAATGGTTTCCTCATCTAATATCCAAATATATTGCAATTTTTAATGTTATTAAACATGCAGTGAATGAGTTACGCAAGTAAGTATGTCAATGAGCAATATCTTCTCGCATTTTAGAATATTTGGAATAATGAGAACCAGACACATTCTTCCAGTGATAAAGGTTACCTGTGTTTGTGTGTGTCTGCTTGTCTGTCTGCCTGACTGTGATGATATTGGAGAACTGAGGGAATATTCCTATCAGTTGGCATATCATGAATTCTTTTTATTTGTTGATATCACAACCTTAAGAAACTGAAGTGTCCTGAGACATGAACATTTCTGGGAAACTAGAAGTCAAGGGCTTGTTCCTAGGAGAATCCCCGATGTGACCTGTGCCAGTGTCTCTGTCTGTCCTTAATGAGATCACTGGAGCTGGGAAACTGTCCTTCCAAACTGCAGGAGGCAATTTGGTGACCATTTGGTAATGGTCCCTCTTTCCTTCTTTGTTGATAATGTATTTTTAAACCACCTCCTATTAAAAAGAAAACCTCAGTTTTATCAGTCTACATGGCTAAGTTAGGGAAGATTGGAGTAAATCATTCTAACCTGGCCTTAATTCCTCTTGTTCTGTGAGCAGACATGCAGAACAATCCCTGTCTAGACAGAGCTAATGCTTTTTACTGTCATTCAAGGGTCATCTTTGAGTCATAGCTTCCTGGAGGGAAAGAGGTAAACAAATGTTTTGATTGAGATTAAAGAGGCCTCTTTATTGGTTACCTCAGTGTCACACTTAATAGGGTTAATTATGGTTCAAATTTGTTTTTGCTTAAGAAAAATGCAACTAAAATTATTCAATGCTTACTGTGATGTGTCAGGCCCTGTGTTTAGAAGGAAAGTAAACAAACAAGGAAACAAAAAAAGATATGACTTAACAAGTAGCTTAAAGTTCAACTAAAGAAAAAGGCACCAACAAAATAAACATGTGATAGTATAGTTGTGATAAGTCCTGTGATAAACACAGAGCAAATCTGACCTTCTCCAGTAGGTAAGGAGCTGTTTTTGCTTGTTTTTAGAAACTGATTCTTGGGCTAAGATTTGAAGATGTAAAAAGCTTAACATTTTAATTAAGAGGAAGGATAATGAGGAAGGGATATGGAGAAAGAGTAATATAGGGGTCCTGGGAAATAAAAAGTAAGTCTGAATTAAGCATACAGAGAGAGGGCAAGAGTAGAGTAAGTTGAGAATGAAGGTGTGGTTGCACACCACGTAAAGCAGTTCCTGAATATGGTAATCCTAAAACTAATACACTTCTGAGAATAAAATGTGGGGCTATTAATTTTTCCAGGACTCCAGGCACAAATCAGGATTTTCCAAGGCAAATAATAATTTGTAACATTTCTGCATATAGGCCATGTTAAGGATTTTGGTCATAAGAGCAATGGGCTAATTGGAAGCTAAAAAGCAAAGAAAGGAAATGATCATATTGTTCTTTAGAAAAACCTCTCCAGGTTGACATAAAAATGAAAGACCAGAGGGTTGTCAAAAAGGGCTATCAGTTCAGTTCAGTTCAATTCAGTCGCTCAGTCGTGTCTGACTCTTTGCAACCCCATGAATAGCAGCATGCCAGGCCTCCCTGTCCATCACCAACTCCTGGAGTTCACTCAGACTCACGTCCATTGAGTCAATATGCCATCCAGCCATCTCATCCTCTGTCATCCCCTTCTCCTCCTGTCCCCAATCCCTCCCAGCATCAGAGTCTTTTCCAGTGAGTCAACTCTTTTCATGAGGTTGCCAAAGTACTGGAGTTTCAGCTTCAGCATCACTCCAAGGAAATCCCAGGGCTGATCTCCTTCAGAATGGACTATTTGGATCTCCCTGTAGTCCACGGAACCCTCAAGAGTCTTCTCCAACACCACAGTTCAAAAGCATCAGTTCTTTGGTGCTCAGCTTTCTTCACAGTCCAATTCTCACATCCATACATGACTACTGGAAAAACCATAGCCTTGACTAGACGGACCTTAGTCTGCAAAGTAATGTCTCTGCTTTTGAATACGCTACCTAGGTAGGTCATAACTTTTTTTTCCAAGGAGTAAGCGTCTTTTAATTTCATGGCTGCAATCTCCATCTGCAGTGATTTTGGAGCCCACAAAAATAAAGTCTGACACAGTTTCCACTGTTTCCCCATCTATTTGCCATGAAGTGATGGGATCAGATGCCATGATCTTCGTTTTCTGAATGTTGAGCTTTAAGCCAACTTTTTCACTCTCCACTTTCACTTTCCTCAAGAGGCTTTTTAGTTCCTCTTCATTTTCTGCCATAAGGGTGGTGTCATCTGCATATCTGAGGTTATTGATATTTCTCCCAGCAATCTTGATTCCAGCTTGTGTTTCTTCCAGTCCAGCGTTTCTCATGATGTACTCTGCATATAATTTAAGTAAGCATATAAGTTTTAAAAAGGCTATAGAATTTATTTAATCGATGCTACTAACTTAGGCAAAGATTGCCACAGTGAACGTATAATTATTCAATGGCAGATTAGAAATGAAATAATTCATTTGATGGTAAATTATATAGGCTTTTGTCTGTTCAAATTAAATAAAAGGCAGTAGGTCATGTCTGAGGTTCATCATGCTAAGGGCATTTTTTGTTATAATCTAACGTTATGACTGTAGACCACCAGAAATACACCTGTAGTTGAATAAAGTTAGGTTCGTTGACTTATTGCAATAAAGAGCACATACCATGGATAACTACACTGCATCTCAGTAAAAGGAAGGACCTGTTAATATATTTAAGCATGTGTGAAGTGATTTGGGGGCAATGAAAGGAAGCAGAGATTTACTCTGAGTTGGACGCAATTAGTCAGAGGGGCAGTTCTATAAAGAAAACTGAGGCATTGGGAGCCTGAGGACCATTCCTAAGGTCACAAAAAGAAAAATCTGATATTTTAACAAAGGATCTGGGTTCCAGACTTACTTTTTTTTTTTTTTTCTTATTGGTTGTGCTAGTTTCTGCTGTACAATGAAGTGAATCAGCCATACCCCTTCCTCTAGAACTTCCCTCTCCTGCCACCCTCCCATTTCACCTATCTAGGTCACCACAGAGCACTGAGCTGAGCTCCTTGTTCTATATAACAACTTCCCACTAGCTATCTATTTTATACAGAGTGGTGTATATATGTCAATCCCAATCTCTCAATTCTTCCCACACTCTCCTCCTCCTTCCTGTGCTCACATGTCCTTTCACTACATCTGAATTTCCGTTCCTGCCCTGCAAATAGGTTCATCTGTACTATTTTTCTAGATTCCACATGCATGCATTGTTATTCAGTCTCAAAGTCCTGCCCAACTCTTTGCGACCCCTTGGACTGCAGCTCCGCAGTCTTCCCAGTCCTTCACTATCTCTTGGAGTTTTCTCAAACTCATGCCCCTTGAGTTGGTGATTCGATCCAACTATCTCATCCTTTGCTGTCTCCTTCTCCAATTGCTCTCAATCTTTTCCATCATCAGAATCTTTTCCAGTGAGTCAGCTCTTTGCATCGGGTGGCCAAATTATTGCGAACTTACGGTGAACA
Source organism: Capra hircus (assembly GCF_001704415.2). NCBI lineage: Eukaryota > Metazoa > Chordata > Mammalia > Artiodactyla > Bovidae > Capra > Capra hircus. Next base: position 62,742,722 of record NC_030813.1, on the reverse strand, counting down.
ATGTCAGACTTGTGATCTCTGAAGAAGATTTAGCTTTGGGACCACGGACCAGACTTGATCACTCAGAGCTTTTGTGTGGAAGAGGCTTTATCACAGAGATAAAGGAGAGAGGAAGCTTCTGACATAGATATCAGAAGGGGGATGGAGAGAGCCCCACTCCATGGTCTTATCAAGGCATTACATAATTTTACCAGACCCACTCCCACAACATACATCTTAAATTAACAAGATTAAAACTAAGAATAGAAAGGTCTTACCAGACCAGTTCAGTTCAGGTCAGTCACTCAGTCCTGTTCGATTCTTTGCGACCCCATGAATTGCAGCACGCCAGGCCTCCCTGTCCATCACCAACTCCTGGAGTTCACTCAGACTCACGTCCATCGAGTCAGTGATGCCATCCAGCCATCTCATCCTCGGTCGTGCCCTTCTCTTCCTGTCCCCAATCCCTCCCAGAGTCTTTTCCAATGAGTCAACTCTTCACATGAGGTGGCCAAAGTACTGGAGTTTCAGCTTTAGCATCAGTCCTTCCAAAGAACACCCAGGACTGATCTCCTTTAGGATGGACTGGTTGGATCTCCTTGCAGTCCAAGGGACTCTTAAGAATCTTCTCCAACACCACAGTTCAGAAGCATCAATTCTTCAGTGCCCAGCTTTCTTCACAGTCCAACTATCACATCCATATATGACTACTGGAAAAACCATAGCCTTGACTAGACGGACCTTGGTTGGCAAAGAAATGTCTCTGCTTTTGAATATGCTATCTAGGTTGGTCATTACTTTTCTTCCAAGGAGTAAGCATCTTTTAATTTCATGGCTGCGATCACCATCTGCAGTGATTTTGGAGCCCACAAAAATAAAGTCTGACACAGTTTCCATTGTTTCCCCATCTATTTCCCATGAAGTGATGGGACCAGATGCAATGATCTTCGTTTTCTGTATGTTGAGCTTTAAGCCAACTTTTTCACTCCTCTTTCACTTTCATCAAAAGGCTCTTTACTTCCTCTTCACTTCTGCCATAAGGGTGGTGTTATCTGCATATCTGAGGTTATTGATATTTCTCCTGGCAATCTTGATTCCAGCTTGAGCTTCATCCACCCCAGCATTTTTCATGATGTACTCTGCATATAAGTTAAATTAGCAGGGTGACAATATGCAGCCTTGATGTACTCCTTTTCCTATTTGGAACCAGTCTGTTGTTCCATGTCCAGTTCTAACTGTTGCTTCCTGACCTGCATATAGGTTTCTCAAGAGGCAGGTCAGGTGGTCTGGTATTCCCATCTCTTTCAGAATTTTCCACATTTTCTTGTGATCCACACAATCAAAGGCTTTGGCATAGTCAATAAAGCAGAAATAGATCTTTTTTTCTGGAACTCTTTTGCTTTTTCTATGATCCAGTGAATGTTGGCAAGTTGATCTCTGGTTCCTCTGCCTTTTCTAAAACCAACTTGACCATTAGGAAGTTCATGATTCATGTATTGCTGAAGCCTGGCTTGGAGAATTTTGAACATTACTTTACTAGAGTGTGAGATGAGTGCAATTGTGTGGTAGTTGAGCATTCTTTGGCATTGCCTTTTTTGGAATTTGGAGATGGAAATGGCAACCCGCTCCACTATTCTTACCTGGAAAATTCCATGAACGAAGGAGCCCAGTAGGCTACCGTCTATGGGGTCGCAAAGAGTCAGATACGACTGAACGACTTCACTTCACTTCACTTCACTTTTTGCGATTGGAATGAAAACTGACTTTTTCCAGTCCTGTGGCCACTGCTGAGTTTTCCAAATTTGCTGGAAAATTGAGTATAGCACTTTCACAGCATCATCTTTCAGGATTTGAAATAGCTCCACTGGAATTCCATCACCTCTACTAGCTTTGTTCATAGTGATGCTTTCTAAGGCCCACTTGACTTCACATTCCTTATCTCTGGGTCTAGGTGAGTGATCACACCATCATGATTATCCGGGTCATGAAGATCTTTTTTGTACAGTTCTTCTGTGTGTTCTTGCCACCTCTTCTTAATATCTTCTGCTTCTGTTAGGTCCGTACCATTTCTGTCCTTTATTGAGCCAATCTTTGCATGAAATGTTCCCTTGGTATCTTGAGTTTTCTTGAAGAGATCTCTAGTCTTTCTCATTCTATCGTTTTCCTCTATTTCTTTGCATTGATCGCTGAGGAAGGCTTTCTTATCTCTTCTTGCTATTCTTTGGAACTCTGCATTCAGATGCTTATATCTTTCCTTTTCTCCTTTGCTTTTCACCTCTCTTCTTTTCACAGCTATTTGTCAGGCCTCCCCAGACAGCCATTTTGCTTTTTTGCATTTCTTTTCCATGGGGATGGTCTTGATCCCTATCTCATGTACAATGTCACGAACCTCCGTCCATAGTTGATCAGGCACTCTATCTATCAGGTCTAGTCCCTTAAATCTATTTCTCACTTCCACTGTATAATCATAAGGGGTTTGATTTAGGTCATACCTGAATGGTCTAGTGGTTTTCCCTACTTTCTTCACTTTACATCTGAATTTGGCAATAAGGAGCTCATGATCTGAGCCACAGTCAGCTCCTTGTCTTGTTTTTGTTGACTGTATAGAGCTTCTCCATCTTTGGCTGCAAAGAATATAATCAATCTGATTTTGGTGTTGAGCATCTGGTGATGTCCATGTGTAGAGTCTTCTCTTCTGTTGTTGGAGAGGGTGTTTGCTATGACCAGTGCGTTCTCTTGACAAAACTCTATTAGCCTTTGCCCTGCTTCATTCCATATTCCAAGGCCAAATTTGCCTGTTACTCCAGGTGTTCTTGACTTCCTACTTTTGCATTCCAGTATCCTATAATGAAAAGGACATCATTTTGGGGTGTTAGTTCTAAAAGGTCTTGTAGGTCTTCATAGTACCGTTCAACTTCAACTTCTTCAGCCTTACTGGTTGGGGCATAGACTTGGATTACTGTGATATTGAATAGTTTGCCTTGGAAACTAACAGAGATCATTCTGTCATTTTTGAGATTGCCTCCAAGTACTGCATTTCGGACTCTTTTGTTGACCATGATGGCTACTCCATTTCTTCTAAGGGATTCCTTCCCACAGTAGTAGATATAACTGTCATCTGAGTTAAATTTACCCATTCCAGTCCATCTTAGTTCCCTGATTCCTAGAATGTCAACGTTCACTCTTGCCATCTTCTGTTTGACCACTTCCAATTTGCCTTGATTTATGGACCTAACATTCCAGGTTCCTATGCAATATTGCTCTTTACAGCATCAGACCTTGTTTCTATCACTAGTCACATCCACAACTGGGAACTGTTTTTGCTTTGGCTCCATCCCTTCATTCTTTCTGAAATTATATCTCCACTGATCTCCAGTAGCATATTGGGCACCTACCGACCCAGGGAGTTCCTCTTTCAGTATCCTATCATTTTGCCTTTTCATTATGTTTATGGCTTTTTCAAGGCAAGAATATTGAAGTTGTTTGCCATTCCCTTCTCCAGTGGCCACATTCTGTCAGACCTCTCCACCATGAGCCACCCATCTTGAGTGGCCCCACAGGGCATGGCTTAGTTTCATTGAGTTAGACCAGGCTATGGTCCATGTGATTAGACTGACTAGTTTTCTGAGTATGGTTTCAGTGTGTCTGCCCTCTGATGCCCTCTCACAACACCTACCGTCTTACTTGGGTTTCTCTTACCCTGGACGTGGGGTATCTCTTCACAATTGCTCCCGCAAAGCCCAGACGCTGCTCCTTACCTTGATCAAGGGGTATCTCTTCACTGCTGCCCCTCCTGACCTTGAAAGTGGAGTGGCTCCTCTTGGCCCTCCTGGGCCCGGGCAGCCACGGCTCCTTGGAAGTTGGGTTGCCAGACCCACTGCCACATTATATGTCTTAAGAAAACAAGATTAGTCACAAGGTTCTTGTTAAGAAGGAGAAGCATGTCCTCAAGCAAGATACATTGTTATTATATAATCATCAGTGCAGAGCTTAAGGAAAAGCAAGATAACTTGAGCAAGATAAGTGGTTTTGCTGTTTAATCATTAGCTCTGAGCTTAAAGAAGGGAAAGGACACGTGAACACAGGGAGGAGGAAAAGAGTGTGGGATGAACTGGGAGGCTGGGACTGACATACATACACTACCCTGTATAAAATAGATAGCTAGTGGGAAGCTGCTATATAGCACAGAGCTCTTATGTGACTAAGATGAAGGAATATAGAAAAAAATGTTTGTCCCTTTCTCCTCCTCGAGGGGCCTGGACCTCTTCCTCCTTGAGGGCCCTGGACTCCTTATCAACGTACCTAAGAATTAGCTCTCTCAGTATTAGAGCTTCAGCTTTGGCACCAGTCCTTCCAATGATTAACATATGATATTTGTTTTTTCTCTTTGCTCTTAATTGTAACTCCATGGTATGATTTTTATACATGACAGAAACTATATATTTATTACTTATATGTAACTTTAGTCATTAAACAAGAACTTCAAGATAAAAAAGAAGTGAGTCTTGTCTCACATTTACCAATTACATAAACCTAAAAATATCACTTTGCTTGTACAAATTTCACTTATTTTCCCTAAACATAGGACAACATAACTTAAAAGATTATGGGCATTAAAATGCTGACTGGATATGAAAATTCTTAGCATTGTCTAACAACTAGTATATGGTAATTAAATTTATATTAAAAGTTTTTGATGTGATTTGATGCAAAATTTGTTCTGAAGTTAAGATATAGCAAATAAAATTGGATTACCCAAGGCTGAAATAAATATATCTGTAAAGGAGTTCCATTTTCAATGTCTTATAAAGGCTACATAACCTGTTTAAGACAAAAATGCCAAGGGTTTGAGAACAAAAATGTAAAGAAATATTGGATCATTATTAAAAATAGTCATATCTATGAACTAACATTTAATCCATCTTGTGAAATGTCTCTGAAAAAAGGAAAGATAAATGACATTGTGATATGTACTTATATGACCACAAATTCTACAAGTCTTCTGAGTTTGTTAGTTAAAGTTATCTTTTCAAAATATTGTTAACTGTCAAAACATAAATTTCATGTAGTTGTCATGGCATTTTTTTCTTTTGCCTTTCATGGAAGTACACTTTAAAAAGTGAGTAAGTTCCCATGTTTCAGGAGATTCATGATGCCTTTTGATTTAGTATTTATAAAGTAAATATCTTCCTAGGCACTTCATAAAATAGCATGTTGGGGAAAGAAGTCTGTGGATAGAAAAAGATATTTGTTGGATCTAATTTTCTATTTGGAGTCTGCTCTCAGTTACGGTAGTGGCCTTCAGGGATGTCTCCAGCTAACTGACAGAGAAATAGGCATCTTTCAAGAGCTGAGAAATGTCTTTCATTGGCTGTCAGGACCATTCCCACAAATAGCATCAGCTAAATTGCTAGAAGGGATTGTCCAGAACCTATGATTCTGATGTTTCATTAAACCCACTCAACACTCAGAAAATATTATACCTTGAAGCTATTAAAATATTTAAATCATTGAATTGTCAAGATGAAATTGAAAAAGGTAAGGCTGTTTTGTAAAAGACCATATCTTTAATTTAACCCAGACCTGTTTGAAAAACTCAAGGCAATGTCCTATAACCCTACTTGCTGTGTGATGGAGTGTGTATCAATTCTTTGCATTTGAGTCATTTTTTATGTCACTTTTTCATTAATATGGAGAAAGTCAAGCACATCTCTGCTTATCACCAGGAACCATAATGTTATCAGCCATTTTTCTGAGGTTATTCTTCCTTATGAAAAAATAAAGATATAAAAGAATATATCTAAAACTTACATAGGAAAATACCAAATTAACCTAGTTGTTTATATACAAACCACATTATCTCCAATATCCTTGAATTATATTTAAATGTAAAAGGCATCATGGAAGATAGCTGCTAGGAATTTCCTGTGATATTTGGGGCAGAAAGTTCAGATTGCTTGCATAAATTAGTCTGTGATTAACAATGGAGCATATATAACATTTGATTTGTAACATCTCTTATAATTTTACGTTTTGCAAGTTATCTTCTATGTATAATGTAAGTTTTCTGAGCACAGAAAATTGTTTCATACTGAAAAATTTCCATGAGATATCCAGAGGAATTTTTTGAGTATAGTAAATATAGGAAAGACTAGAAACATAGGGATAAAAATCCTAGCTTGAAATCCCAGTTTTGTTATTGTATGGTCTTGGGTAGGTTGTGTTAGGTTGGGCAAGCAGCTCATTTAAACTAACTGAATTTAGTTTGCTCATACACAGAATAGATATCTAACTTGTAGGATGCTGTGACAATCACCATGAGTATGCAAAAAAGTGTATTCACTTTCACAATTTGCTTCATAAGCATCAATTGCATTTATTTTGAAAACTGGCTTAGAATATAATACCTCCCCAATACACCCAGATTTTAAAAAGAGATTTCTAAGACAGGAACAGACTCTAACTCTCCTTTTTTGTTTTTTTTTAATAATCTCTTATTTTCAGCTTAAAGTCCAAGGCTCAGAATATATATCATTCTGATACAGTATTTTAAAAGACCACTTCACAATCTAATCTCTTTGTAATGATGCTATTTTTGTTTTTTAATATTTTGAGGTAAGTACACAAAAGTCCAAGACCAAAGTCCAGGAATTAAGTCCTACTGCTGACAGCAGCTGAAAATCTTTCCAAAATACAGAAAAATCTCCTTCTGTGCCCTAGGAATCTGATGGCTCACTTGTGATTTGTAAAAGGGGAGAGTTCAATACGTTTTTAACCTGTGCTGGTAACTCAGGTGTCATGAAGAATTATTCCCTGACTTCTGGGTAAAAGTAAGTATTGCATAAAGCATGCAGCCTGGTACATCCTTCCACTCAGTGGAAGGTACCATTCCAGGTACCAAAGCTGATGAAGAGAAGCTGTAAAGATGAGCAAGACCACTGTCCAGTTCACGTTCAGTGAAGAGGCAACTTTTTCAAAATGACACAAGTGGAGATATTGTGAAGTTATGGAAGCTTATGCTTTTGTGCTTTGCTTAGAACAGGTCTATTTCAAGACCATGGAAGAGCTTCCAGATGTGTGTTCACATGGACAGGTGCTTTATTAATATGAAAAGTAAGACATTTTAACCACAAGCAGTTTAGACAGCTGTCCTTTTCCTCTGCTGCCCTCTGAACTATGTTTTCCTTCATGTCCTGTGGCATTGGAATGAGTTTCATTTCATCTGGGGATTCTGGTGAGAAGTTTAACTGGGAATACATTCAATAGGACTACATTTACTTGGTTTCCTGTTACTTTGGTCTATAATTAAGTTGGTGCTAGCTTCTAGGAGTATCTCCTCATAACTAGCTATGTGTTACCATGTTACCATGACATGAAGGTGCAAAACCAGAGGTTCCTTAACATAAGAATATGCCCTATGAGATCTAGCAAGGAAAATAAATGAAGTAAAGTAACAAGTTCTGGAGACCAGATTCTGTAGAAAATTTGTCCAATCATCACGTATAAAATTTTAAGCTGAAGATTCGGTTCTTATCAATGCCTACTTAAAATGGGAATTCTTTCCAGTCATAAGTATGCCTGATAAAAACAATATATATAATCATAACGGTTCCATAATTTTCTCCTTTTTTGATATAATCATACTAAGCTAAATATAATTTATAGGAAAAAAATTTGGACCTAGGGCTAGACATACCAATAACTTCAAAGTCATATGTTCACTACATTTAAGCATATAAGATCATTTCAGCACATCTAATGCATCAGGTCCTAATTAATTGGGGCAAATGCAGAGGAAACTATATGACTAAGGAAGAAGGGTCAGAGAGATACAACACTGCTAGCTTTGAAGACAGAAGGCAGAAGTCATGAACCAAGTTATGTACGTGGCTTCTAGAAATGATTAATGGCAAGGAATTAGATTCTCTAGATCTTCCAAAAAGTAATGCAGGCTTGCTGACTTTTTTTTTTTTTTTCATTTTAGCTCAATGAGACCCCTGCCAAACTTGTGAAGCACAGAACTGCAAAATAATAAGTTCGTGGGTTTTGCCACCAAGTTTATGGTAATTTATTATAGGAACAATAGAAACCTAGTGTGGTGCCACTAAAATCATATTAATCAATATGGTGAATTAGAGGAATATTAGATTAGCTATCACACTAGAACATTTGATATGTCCTTATGTATTAAAGGTCGTGTCTTCCCTTGTGGCTCAGATGGTAAAGAATCTGCCTGCAATGCTGGAGACCTGGGTTCAATCCCTGGGTCAGGAAGATGCCCTGGAGAAGGGAATGGCAACTCACTCTGCTATTCTTGCCTGGAGCATTCCATGGACAGAGGAGCCTGGTGCGCCCCAGTCCATGGGGTTGCAAAGAGTCAGACATGACTGGGCAAATAACCTGGTTATGTAGTAAAGGTCAGATATCAAAGTAATTTAGCTTGGCCATATTTCAAAGTTATTTAAGGTATTCCTATCTTCTAGTGTAGTTCCGGTAGTAACTAGCAAAAGCATTCTTTTTACTCTCAAAGTTTTGACTAATAAATTATGTTGTCAGATGTTCCAGATTTAATAATTTCTATATTTACAGAACATTGCAAATAAGAACGCTAAAAGAAAGTTTTCTAAATCAGGAGTCATCCAACTGCATCCATGGATCAAATCTGGTCCACTGCCTCCATTTGTATTGTTTCCCATGGGCTAGGAATAATTTTCACATTTTATACACATGTATTTTAAATTGTTACACAAGCACCTATGTGGTATCATCAGCTTTTCCTATTGGCCCACAAAGGATAAAATCTCTAATACTTGGCCTTTTAAGAGAAATCTTGCCTGCCATGGTTCTAAATTATTAATAATAAAAAAACTAATTTTGAGCAGTCTTCTTAGAGGAAGTTTGGAATTCTTTATTCTTTCTAAAAAATGATTATATAAAATTTTTATCCTGTGTGGAGATGATAAAGAATATGCCACCGTCCCTGCCATGTTCCTAGCAACATTATTATAAGAGCCAAGACATGGAAATAACCTAACTGACCACTGATGGATGAATGGCTAAAGAAGTTGTACATATATATACAATGAAATATTATTCAGCATGAATGGATCTTACAGGCATTTTGCTTATTGAAATATATCAGACAGAGAAAGACAAACACCATGATACCACTTATATGTAGAGTCTAAAAAAAATAGAAACAAAAACACGGTATAGAAAAAGAGATCAGATTTGTGATTATCAGAGGAGGGAGTTAGGGGAGGGAGAATAAAAAAAGAAAAAGACTATATAACCAGAAAATATAAAGGAAAAGTATTATAAGAATGTATAAAAAATTCACTTCATTAAAAAAAAATGCTGTTTGCTTCAACATCAGAATGCTTATGTACCTATCAAGCATTCAAAGTTCACAATTCATTGTGTTTTATTTTCTTAAAGTAAACATTCACTTTCAAATTTAATTTCACATTTGCAGTTGTGTTTATGGAGGACTGTCTTAAACTAAAGATGCCTCTACAAATTCAGCAAGATGCTCAAAGCCAATGCCTTTTCCATGGGTCTTGAGACGGCCCCAAGTATTCAGTTAGGGCAGGTTCTTCTGTGCAGTGCCTTCACAGACAGGGGAAGGTTCTGGCCTCTGGGAAACCGTCCATTCTGGGCCTGAATTACTGCATGTGTATGGGACAGCTTAAGAACCCTGGATGCTGCAGAGGTACATCTGGTTGTAAGCTTAGCCCACAAGAAGACCTGATAGCCTGTGGGTCAAAGCTCCTCAGAAGGTGGTATCAGGGAGACTAAGCTATCTTTGAAGGCAAAGCTCCCTTTTTCTTCAGTCTCCCAACTGACCACAAAGAACTTCTTCCAAATGCATTTTGAATGAGGGGTAACACTCTGGCCTCTGCTGAGCTGAAAGTATCCAAGCAGGTTGGAGACTCCATCTGCAGTTTTTAGTTCCCATGCACAATACTTCTCAGAACTGAGTCCCTACAGGAGGGTCAGGTCTGAACCTGAAGTTTACATGCTCTGAAGGCAACCCCATACTCACTTCTGAACACAGTGTCCCAGCAAGCTCAATGCCCTGTTTCAGTCTACTGCCATGTAAAATTGTTTCAGAGACTCTCACAAAAGCCCCATCACTGCAAAATGTTCTGTTGTTTTCCCTTTTCCCAGCATGCCATGCACTCCCGACTCCATATGATACTTGCTTTCTTTCCACCTGCGGCTCCCTTTGCCTTGCTCAAGTGCCACCTCCTCAGAAAGGCATTTCCTGACAACCCCATCTAAAAGAGTGCTGCTGTTACTCTCTGCAACCTTAATCCAGTTCATTATTCTTCATGGCACTTTACACACCTGATATTTTCATCACATATCTGGATGATTTTTTTCTCTTTCTCTCTAGTAAATTATACTACTGCTGCTGCTGCTGCTACTGCTTAGTTGCTTCAGTCATGTCCGATTCTGTGCGACCCTAGAGATGGCAGCCCACCAGGCTCCCCCGTCCCTGGGATTCTCCAGGCAAGAACATTGGAGTGGGTTGCCATTGCCTTCTCCAATGCATGAAAGTGAAAAGTGAAAGTGAAGTCGCTCAGTCGTGTCCAACTCCTAGCGACCCCATGGACTGCAGCCTACCAGGCTCCTCCGTCCATGGGATTTGCCAGGCAAGAGTACTGGAGTGGGGTGCCATTGCCTTCTCCAAAATTATACTGCTTGGCTCAAATGATAAAGAATCCACATGCAATGAAGGAGACCTGGGTTTGATTCTTTGGTCAAGAAGACACCCTGGAGAAGAGAATGGCTGTCCACTCCGGTATTCTTGCCTAGAGAACTCCATGGACTGGTGAGCAAATTCCATGGGGTCACAAAGAGTTGGACATGACTGAGTGACTAACACTTTACTTTTCACAAGGATTTTGTCTATTGTGGCCCCTGTTGCATTCTCAAAGCCTAAAACAGTGTTAAGCTCGTGGAGTGACTTAAAAATTCTTTACTAAATGAATGAATGAATGAATGATTTATGTTTTTTCCACTGGTTAGGGAGATACCTCCACACATTTATATAATTTGGAATACCGTCCTGAAAATTGCTTCAAGGTGATCTTGAGTCTGTACAAGACAGCATTTGACATTTTCTTTCACTGGAGAAGAAAATAATACAACTGACTTTGACAGGCTACTCAACAAAATTTTATCTTGGATAATTGTTCACTTTACGGTTTTCTTAGAAAAAGCAGACTATTAGAAGATGCATATTTCTAAACAATATCTCAGTTTTGAGGAATCATGAGTGTTATATTTGCATTACAGCATTAATTATACCTATTAAAATGAAGAGAAAAATCATATCTTTTGACTAAAATTGGAGTGGTAATACCAAAGTTTTTTTTAAAAAGTGAGTTTTAATTTGTTTGTTTTCTTGCTTGCTTCTTTTGTGTTTCATTTTGTAGTCCAATGATGACATTCTCAACCAATAATGTATTTCTGGAAATAAAAAAAAATGAAAGTACAAAGTTTTGATGGATATGGAAATTTTATGAATACTACAAAAGAAATGCAATCCATGATTTATTTTTCCTGTGATTTGTCAGGAGTCTCCAATCTTTTGGCAACTAAAATTGGATAGTGGAATAGAAGTGATCGTAAGAGATGAATTGTTCTTTCTGACAGTTTCTATGCAGGTACAAAAAGCTGCTACTTTACAGAAATTCAGAAACTTTACAGAAACTGAGTAACACCTACAGGAGAAACCAATGGATCAATATGGTATTTGATAGCCCTAGCATTCTTGATAAAGTGTGGTAGCATTTAACTAGCCCTCATCATAAATATCATTTGAACTCAGGAAAGCTAGTTTAAAACTTAACATTCAGAAACCTAAGATCATTGTATCCAACCTCATTGCTTCATGGCAAATAGATGGGGGAAAAGTGGAAACAGTGGCAGATTTTCTTTTCTTGAGCTCCAAAATCACTGCAGACACTGACTGCAGCCATAAAACTAAAAGAATCTTGCTCGTATAAAGAAACTCTGTGACAAACTTGGACAGCATATTAAAAAGCAGAGACATCACTTTGCTGACAAAGGCCCATACAGTCAAAGCTGTTTTTTTTTTTTTTTTTTCAGTAGTCATGTATTGTAGTGAGTTGGACCATTAAGAAGGTTGAATGCTGAAGAATTGATGCTTTTGAATTGTGGTGCTGGAGAAGACTCTTGACAATCCCTTGGACTGCAAAAATGATCAATCCAAAAGGAAATCAATCCTGAATATTCATTGGAAGGACTGATGCTGAAGCTGAAGCTCCAGTACTTTGGCACCTGATGTGAAGAGATGACTCATTAGAAAAGACCATGATGTGGGGAAAAATTGAGGGCAAGAGGAGAAGGGGGTGACAGAGGATGAGATGGTTTAATGGCACAACTGACTCAATGGACATTGAGTTTGAGCAAACTCCAGGAGATAGTGAAGGACAAGGAAGCCTGGTGTCCTGCAGTTCAGAGGTCCACAGTCAGACAGGACTGAGCGACTGAACAGCAAGATTCACATTTCAGGATGATACAGGGTTTACCAGTCAAATGCATCAGAAGGTCTACATAGAATCTGAGTTTACATTTCAATAAACAAGACCTAAGCAATCTGGGCTACAGCCTCATTGTTCATAACCTCCTGTGTGATCCTCAGGCACCCTGTTTTGAGCAGCACTGAGATGCAGTGAAGAGATAGACCACATCCAAAGTAAGAGAAATCTAAGTAAGACAGTAGGTGCTGAGAGAGGGCATCAGAGGGCAGAGAGACTGAAACCACAATTGCAGACAACTAGTCAATCTGATCACATGGACCACAGCCTTGTCTAACAAAGAAACTAAACCATGCTGTGTGGGGCCACCCAAGACAGGAGGGTCATGGTGGAGAGGTCTGAGAGAATGGAGAAGGGAATGGCAAACCACTTCAGTATTCTTGCCTTGAGAACCCCATGAACAGTATGAAAAGACAAAATGATAGGATACCGAAAGAGGAACTCCCCAGGTAGGTAGGTGCCCAATATGCTACTGGAGATCAGTGGAGAAATAACTTCAGAAAGAATGAAGGGATGGAGCCAAAGTAAAACACACCCAGTTGCGGGTGCACCTGGTGATAGAAGAAAGGTCCGATGCTACAGGAGACGGCAAGACTGAACGTCAACATTCTAGGAATCAGGGAACTAAGATGGACTGGAATGGCTGAATTTAACTCAGATGACCATTATATCTACTACTGTGGGCAGGAATCCCGCAGAAGAAATGGAGTAGCCATCACGGTCAACAAAAGAGTCCAAAATGCAGTATGTGGATGCAATCTCAAAAACGACAGAATGATCTCTGTTCGTCTCCAAGGCAAACCATTCAATATCATGGTAATCCAAGTCTATGCCCCAACCAGTAACACTGAAGAAGCTGAAGTTGAACTGTTTTCTGAAGACCTACAAGATCTTCTAGAACTAACACCCAAAAAAGATGTCCTTTTCATTATATGGGACTGGAATGCAAAAGAAGGAAGTCAAGAAACACCTGGAGTACCAGGCAAATTTGGCCTTGGAGTACAGAATGAAGCAGGGCAAAGGCTAATAGAGTTCTACCAAGAGAACACACTGATCATAGAAAAAACCCTCTTCCAACAACACAAGAGAAGACTCTACACATGGACATCACCAGATGGTCAACACCAAATTCAGACTGATTATATTCTTTGCAGCCAAAGATGGAGAAGCTCTATGCTGCTGCTGTTAAGTCGCTTCAGTTGTGTCCAACTCTGTGTGATCCCAGAGATGGCAGCCCACTAGGCTCCCCTGTCCCTGGGATTCTCCAGGCAAGAACACTGGAGTGGGTTGCCATTGCCTTCTCCAATGCATGAAACTGAAAAGTGAAAGTGAAGTCGCTCAGTCGTGTCCGACCCTCAGCGACCCCATGGACTGCAGCCTACCAGGCTCCTCCACCCATGGGATTTTCCAGGCAAGAGTACTGGAGTGGGGTGCCATTGCCTTCTCCAGGAGAAGCTCTATACAGTCAGCAAAAACAAGACTGGGAGCTGACTGTGGCTCTGATCATGAACTCCTTATTGCGAAATTCAGACTGAAATTGAAGAAAGTGGAGAAAACCACTAGACCATTCAGGTATGACCTAAATCAAAGCCCTTATGATTATACAGTGGAAGTGAGAAATAGATTTAAGGGACTAGATCTGATAGATAGAGTGTCTGATGAACTATGGATGGAGGTTCGTGACATTGTATAGGAGACAGGAATCAAGACCATCCCAAAGAAAAAGAAACCAAAAAAAAAAAAAAAAAAGGCTGTCTGGGGAGGCCTTACAAATAGCTGTGAAAGAAGAGAAGCGAAAAGCAAAGAAGACAAGGAAAGATAACACCCATTTGAATGCAGAATTCCAAAGAATAGCAAGGAGAGATAAGAAAGCCTTCCTCAGCAATCAATGCAGAGAAATAGAGGAAAACAACAGAATGGGAAAGACTAGAGATCTCTTCAAGAAAATTAGAGATCCAAGGGAACATTTCATGCAAAGATGGGCACAATAAAGGACAGAAATGTATGGACCTAACAGAAGCAGAAGAGGTGGCAAGAATACACAGAAGAACTGTACAAAAAGAGCTTCATGACCCAGAAAATCATGATGATGTGATCACTCACACTCATCTAGAGCCAGAAGTCCTGGAATGTGAAGTCAAGTAGGCCTTAGGAAGCATCACTACGAACAAAGCCAGTGGAGGTGATGGAATTCCAGTGGAGCTATTTCAAATCCTGAAAGATGATGCTGTGAAAGTGCTGCACTCAATATGTCAGCAAATTTGGAAAACTCAGCAGTGGCCACAGGACTGGAAAAGGTCAGTTTTCATTCCAATCCCAAAGAAAGACAATGCCAAAGAATGCTCAAACTACCACACAATTGCACTCATCTCACACAGTAGTAAAGTAATGCTCAAAATTCTCCAAGCCAGGCTTCAGCAATATGTGAACCATTAACTTTCACATGTTCAAGTTGGTTTTAGAAAAGGCAAAGGAACCAGAGATCAAATGGCCAATATCTGATGAATCATCAAAAAGCAAGAGAGTTTCAGAAAAACATCTACTTTTGCTCTTGGTGGCTCAGATGGTAAAGCATCTGACTACAATGCGGGAGACCCGGGTTCGATCCCTGGATTGGGAAGATCCCCTGGAGAAGGAAATGGCAATCCACTCCAGAACTATTGCCTGGAAAATCCCATGGACAGAGGAGCTATGGTAGGCTACAGCCCATGGGGTCTCAGAGTTGGACACGACTGAGCGACTTCCCTTTTCCTTTCCCTTTTCCCTTTTGCTTTATTGACTATGCCGAAGACTTTGGCTGTGTGGATCACAATACACTGTGGAAAATTCTGAAGGAGATGGGAATATCAGACAACCTGACCTGCCTCTTGAGAAACATGTATGCAGGTCAGGAAACAGCAGTTAGAACTCGACATGGAATAACAGACTGCTCCAAATAGGAAAAGGAGTACATCATGGCTGTATATTGTCACCCTGCTTATTTAACTTATATGCAGAGTACATCATGAGAAACGCTGGGCTGGAGGAAGCACAAGCTGGAATCAAGATTGCCAGGAGAAATATCAATAACCTCAGATATGCAGATGACACTACCCTTATGGCAGAAAGTGAAGAACTAAAAAGCCTCTTGATGAAAGTGTAAGAGAAGAGTGAAAAAGTTGACTTAAAGCTCAACATTCAGAAAACTAAGATCATGGCATCCTGTCCCATCGCTTCATGGTAAACAGATGGGGTTACAGTAGAAACAGTGGCTAACTTTATTTTGGGGGTGCTCTAAAATCACTGCAGATGGTGATTGCAGCCATGAAATTAAAAGACACTTATTCCTTGGAAGGAAAGTTATGACCAACCTAGACAGCATCTTCAAAAGCAGAGACATTACTTTGTCCACAGAGGCCCACCTAGTCAAGGCAATGGTTTCTCCAGTAGTCATGTATGGATGTGAGACTTGGACTATAAAGAAAGCTGAGCTCCAAAGAATTGATGCTTTTGAACTGTGGTGTTGGAGAAGACTCTCGAGAGTTCTTTGGACTGCAAGGAGATCCAATCAGCCCATCCTAAAGGAGATCAGTCCTGGGTGTTCATTGGAAGGACCAATGTTGAAGCTGAAACTCCAATACTTTGGCCACCTGATGCAAAGAGCTGACTCATTAGAAAAGACCCTGATGCTGGGAAAGATTGAGGGCAAGAGGAGAAGCGGATATCAGAGAATAAGATGGTTGGATGACATCACCAACTAAATAGATATTGGTTTGGGTGTAGTCCAGTAGTTGGTGATGGACAGGGAGGCTTGGTGTGCTGCGGTCACAAACAGTCGGACATGACTGAGTGACTGAACTGAACTGAACTGAGATATACATTAATCACAGAATGAATCAATCAACAAATACTCTTTAGTACTTATTATTTATAGAGTGTACTGAGCAAGATGGGAAGATGAAGGAGTCTAAGAGTTCTTACATCTTCATCCTCAAGAGACTGAAAATTAGAAGACACACAAAAACAGACAAATGGCATAATTTATGTGATAAATGCATGGTACTGAAGATATAGGTTCCCTGCTGAAAGTTGGAGCAATCAGGAAAGACAGACTTTGAAGAGTTTTGAGTCTTTTAATAAAGAGGAAAAAGGAAGAGAAGCAGTACTGAGAATCACTCAGTGAAGAGGAACTCAACCAATTTGGCAGAAACAGAAGGGAACACATTGAGAAGTAGTAAAGATAGAAAAGGAAATTTTGGAAGGCTTGAAAAGACAAGTGAAATAATTTGCCATTTATTTGAGCAGATTCTCACCAACATTAGATACATAACTATTTTTATAGTAAATATTTGTGATAACAAATTTATTAATCTCCTGAAATAAATTAGAACTATTTTAAAAGTATAAACATAATATCTTGACTAATAATATAAAGGGAAATATATGTGGAAAATAATTTTTGATGAAATAATATATATTTGAATCTGCAGATGCCTTAACACGACTACATAGAACACATGGTGAATTTCAGTGGCATTTGTATTTAGAATTATCATAAATGAATGTTTTAAGAGAGTACCAAGGTTAGTGTTGATTATTTGTGTCTGAAAAACCACAAATATAGTGGATTTTAGGGACATAATTTTCAGAAATGCTAAGAACTTTTTATCGAGTTATTTAAAAACCGTAAACTAAATGATAACATCTTGGAAAATTCATTATATATTAAAATATACAAAATATTTTATATTCTTATAAAAATATGATAGTTCCTAGATTCATTTAATTTTAACTGTATTTTTCCCCACATGTTGAGAATCTTGAAAGATGCCAGGAAAATTTTTTGCATGAGGTTGCCCCACATTTGCAATCTAGTAAGCCTGGGTCCAGTACCCTAGTTTATGCTAGAATTCCCTCAATTAAAATGATAAAACAATCATTGCCATGAAATTTCAAAACTCTCCCTAAGGATCAGTATAGAGGCCTCACTAAACAACACTGGCATTTTATGGAATCATGAAAACGTTCACAAAAGGAAAGAAGGTTCTAAACCTAGTGATAATGAATTAAGGGTATGTACTCTTGGCAGTGGGCTTTGCAGGTGGCACAGTGGTAAAGAATCTGCCTGCCAGTGAAGGATATGCAAGAGATGTGGGTTCAATCACTGCATTGGGAAGATCCCCTGGAGTAGGAAATGGCAACCAGCTCCAGTATTTTTGCCTAAAATTCTGTGGACAGAGGAGCCTGACAGGTTACAGTCCATGGGATTGTAACGAGTCGGACACAACTGAGCACACACATGCACACACACTCCTGGTAGTAGGTAGTAGAAAGTAAATTTAATGCAATAGACCTGATGAAATGGACCGTAGACTTGAATAAAGAAGATGACAGAATATGAAAGAGAAGACAAAAGTGCAGTAAAACATAAAGGGATAATCAACAGAAATCGATGGCTGATTGGATGTGAAGAATGAAGACGGGAGGAAGTCAGAGAAGTTTTGTCTATTTTTGGTTTTGTTTCACTTTCCTTCTCTTTCTTTTGAAGTAGCAAATCACTATTGCTTTATTTTGATGGCTGCCAATTTTAGAATATCAACTACATTTTTAGGTATTTTTCAAATTTATTATTGGATTTATCACCTTTAAACACTGTGCCTTTAATTAAAGTAATGAAGTGAACATAGGTGATAGAGGGGATTAGCTAGTGTCATGTTGGGTGATAATAAAAGCTAATGGATGCTCACTCCCCACACTGATGCCACCCTATCAGTCAAATCATCCCATTTAATGATGGACAGCCATTGCCTACCATCTGCTACACCTGAGATACCACAGCATGGTGTATGAATAATTGCGTCCTAAAGGCATCCCACAGACCAGAGCAATTTTCTGCTTAAATATAACCACAACCAACTCTTTTCCATTATGATTAGAATTCAGCCGTTGCAGTGGGGAAAATGCTGAAGAGTAAGTAATCAAAACACATCAAAAATGTCGTGTAACTTTTGAAAAATAAGTGAATTATTGATTGAAACAGAAAAGCTATAGTGGGATGGATAACTGGTATTGACAGTTAAAGGGAGAGATGAATATCATAAATGATGGTTTTTAAGGTGATGATTTATTTTAAAATAACTTGATAAATAAATCATAAAATCATCTTTCAAAATTTGTATGTCAGGGAACTGATGAAACTCTATATACACAGAAGGGGATTTTTTGTTATATTCGCTGAAAACTTTTTTCTTTATTTGGTAAATATATTAGTTTGTGGTATTTCTATAGAAATATGTGCTGCCCCTGAGTGGGAGGCACACCGTATGATACCTTTGTAAGTCAATGTAATGTCTATAGTTAGCACCTTGGATGGGATTTGTGATCATTAATACCCTTTGTCCATTTTTTTTGATTCTCATCTCTTCTGAGCTGGAGAAGGAAATGGCAATCCACTCCAGCACTCTTGCCTGGAAAATCCCATGGATAGAGGAGCCTGATGGGCTACAGTCCATGGGGTCACAAAGAGTCGGACACGACTGAGTGACTTCACTTTCACTTTCTCTTCTGAGCATGTAGTAGAATTACATTAGGGTGCCATTTAATTGGGTCAGGATGTGTCAACTTGTTCTAGACAATAAGTTTAAATGAAAGTGTCAGATGTATCTCCTAGATGGAACCTGAACTGGTCATGTGAAATACCCCAGAGCTCATATTTTCTTCTCACATATCAATCCAGAAGTGTCTGATGTGGAGCCTGATCCTTCAGCCTGAAATCCTAAATGAAAATAATAAGCAGAATCTCTTTCCAATTGAGTGTATCAGTTCAGTTCAGTTCAATTCAGTCACTCAGTCGTGTCTAGCTCTTTGTGACCCCAGGGACTGCAGCATGCCAGGCCTCCCTGTCCATCACCAACTCCCAGAGTTTACTCAAACTCACGTTCATTGAGTCAGCGATGCCATCCAACCATCTCATCCTCTGTCATCCCCTTCTCCTCCCACCTTCAATCTTCCCCAGCATCAGGTTTTTTCAAATGAGTCAGCTCTTCACATCAGGTGGCCTAAGTATTGGAGTTTCAGCTTCAGCATCAGTTCTTCCAATGAATATTCAGGACTGATCTCCTTTAGAATGGACTGGTTGAATCTCCTTGCAGTCCAAGGGATTCTCAAGAGTCTTCTCCAACACCACAGTTCAAAAGCATCAATTCTTCGGCATTCAGCTTTCCTTATAGTCCAACTCTGACATCCAAACATGACTACCAGAAAAACTATAGCCTTGACTAGATGGACCTTTGTTGGCAAAGTAATGTCTCTGCTTTTGAAGATGCTGTCTAGGTTGGTCATAACTTTTCTTCCAAGGAGTAAGTGTCTTTTAATTTCATGGCTGTAGTCAACATCTGCAGTGATTTTGGAGCCCAGAAAAATAAAGATGTCACTGTTTCCAGTGTTTCCCCATCTATTTGCCATGAAGTGATGGGACCAGGTGCCATAATCTTAGTTTTCTGAATGTTGAGCTTTAAGCCAACTTTTTCACTCTCCTCCTTCACTTTCATCAAGAGGCTCTTTAGTTCTTCTTCCCTTTCTGCCATAAGGGTGATGTCATCTGCATACCTGAGGTTATTGATGTTTCTCCTGACAATCTTGATTCCAGCTTGTGCTTAGGAATTTGTTGTTCTAGGCCAATGCAAGTTTATTGTGGTTTGTTACTGCAGTGGACTTCCCAGGTGATGCTAGTAGCAAAGAACCCACCTTCCAATTTAGGAGATTAAGAGACATGAGTTTGATCCTTGGGTCAGGAAAATCCCCTAGAGGAGGGCATGGAAACCCAACCCAGCATTCTTGCCTGGAGAGCTCCATGGACAGAGGAGTCTGGCAGGCCATGGTCCACGGGATTTCAAAGAATTGGACATGACTGAAGTGACTGAGCACCAGCACCACATTAGTGCAGTATAATCTGGTCTGTCTTGCCTCAGGGTTGATGAGTGAGCATCCTGAAATCTCTTGGAATTATATGTGAAAATTGTACATAAAATTATATATCCATCATATTCAAAGACTTTGGACATAAGCTATTTTTATTTGTGTCCTAACTTCAAGACATAATAGCTACATGACCTCAGACAAATTACATAGGATCTCTGTGTTTTCTTTTTCTGTATAAGATGGATGAAACTGTTGGCTCAGACGGTAAAGAATCTGCCTGCAATACAGGAGACCAGGGTTCAATCCTTCGAGTCAGGAAGATCCCCTGGAGTAGGAAATGGCAACCCACTCCAGTATTCTTGCCTGGAGAATTACATGCTCAGAGGAGCCTGGTGGGCTACAGCCCATGGGATCACAAAGAGTTGGACACAACTGAGTGACTAATACTTTCTGTGTTTTCTTTTTCTGTATAAGATGGACAAAAATTATACTCTGTATATAGTATCCTTAATGATGTTTGCAAACACTCCAGTTCCCTCTTTTTCCTAACACGTTGCAGGACTGAATTCCACCTCCTGTTTGAAGTTAAGAGAGCTCCTATGACCTGAACTGGCCAAAGAAATGTGAGTAGAAGTAACATGTATCGTTCTTGGGCAGAAGTTATAAGTGCCCCCTGCTTGCTTCATAACTTTTTTTCTATCTGCTGTGATAATGAGAAATTTTAAATAGTTAGATGCTCCTTTATCCCAGATCTCAGATTAAAAATGAAGCAGTACAGAAGCCCCCAGCCAACTCTGAAGGGGCACGTAGTAAGATATCAGGCCTGGAATGATTAGCTCAGCACAGCCTAGTCATCAGGTGGTTTCTTTCTGGAGACTCCACGAGAGTGTCTGCTCCATGCCTGTTGCCCAGCTGTTAGCAGCTGCCAGAAATTCTTGTGCTCTTGTGATTGTATCTGCATCGTATCAATCTGTTTCCATCCTCACATCTGCTTATGTGTAGCTCTATGTGTTTTCCTCTCTTATAAAGGGCATCAGTCATTTGACTTAAGGCTCATTCTAATTCTGCATTATCTCATCTTTATGCTTACATCTGAAATGACCCTAATTCCAAATAAAGTCATAATCATGGGTACTGGGCTTCCCAGTTGGTGCTAGTGGTAAAGAGCCTGCCTGCCAAAGCAGGAGATGTGAGAGACACTGGTTTGATTGCTGGATTGGGAAGATTCCCTGGAGGAGGAAATGGAAACCCGCTCCAGTATTCTTGCCTGGAGAATCCCATGGACATAGGAGCCAGGAAGGTTGCAGTCCATATGGTCACACAGAGTCAGACACAACTGAAGCAAGTCAGTATGCATGGGAACTGGAGGTTAGAACTCAAACACGGCTTTTGGGGAAACAAAATTCAACCCACTATATTTCATATAATGTTAGTACTCTTTGATGAAAATTATGTGAATGGAAATTAGAACACAATGACTATCTCATATTCTCCATCATCTAAAAACAATCTGATTATATTTATTTTTCTTCATTAAAAATAAGAGAAAAGCAGATTACTGCTTTTAGCACTGCATATCAAAACAACCAGGTTCTAGTTAAAAATGTTGACTTAGTAGGAGTTTCAGTAAGTAATTAGGATACTGCAGAAGTAGAAATTATAAAGAACACAGATCTCACACAGTATTCAATAATGTATGTAAACTGGAAATATATATATTTTTAATGAGTTTGTGATAAAGCTTAACTGCCGAGGAAAGTAATCTGGATGTTGTAAATGGAAAATGCGGAATCTTAGTCTCCACTCCAGAACTACTGATTCAGAATCTGCATTGTAATGAGATCTCCAGGTGGTTTATATGCCATATTCCCCTTAAAGATGAAAAGCACTGATCCAAAATAAATCGTTATTTAGGGCAATACAGTAGACTGTACTGCAAAAGAAGAAGAAAACCAACAGAGCTTTCTACAACCCTCTTCACATTGATTTAATAAGATTTATGCAAACTAAAGTTATAATGTTAATGGGAGACTTTTTCACGCACAGAAAAAAAGAGGTCACAGTTGTTTCTTCCCCCCTTATTTTAGTGTTCTCCAACAACTATTTCTGTGCCTACAAAATATTTTCCCTTAATTACATTGATTATTATTTTGAGAATTTATATCAATTTTCCTGCTTATATAAAATGAGCAAATTGCAACTACCTCTTTACAGCCCATAGCAATGCTGGTAGAATTAAATGAGATTATGCAATAAAGAATACGGTATAGTGTCATGTACATAATGAATGACCAAAACCCAGCATCTCCCCCTTTCCAAAGTTTACTTTTTGTTTTTATTTAACAATGTTTTCCATTTGAACTTAATATTTTCCAATCGAATTTAACAGTAGTTTCCATTGGACACAATATTTCCGATATTTGTTCACTACATTTCTGGTACCATTTCAGCCTACCCTGTATATTGCCTTTATATTTTCGAATTGGAGGAAATCTGCATAATTCAAATGTCATTTTACAGATGAGAAAACTTAGAGCATAAAATGGCAAGGCATTGTTTAAATCATTCAGAAAATGAGCACTGGCATTAGAACCAGAACTTCAACACTCTGACCATCAGTTCAGTGCTTCTTTGTCATACTAGGCTGTGTGGGCAGAAAATGTATCTTGCTACCACCTCTCAGCAAGCGCGTACTCAGATTGCCAAAGGAATGCACCTAATTATCTAATGTTTTCATTTCCAATCCCCCAAATGTATACCCAATGAAGGTGTACCCATTTAAGACCCTATTGCTTGGGGGTCAACATTTTATAAACTCTACTCTAGCTTTCTTAGAGGACAGTGAGTGAACTGAGTTTTTACTAAGGTCTGCAGCACTGGTAATGGCCACTTGTTGTCAATCCACAAGTAAAGGCTAATGAGAGGATCTGTAGAACCAAGCTGATTCTTCCATGAATGTGATGTGTCAGGCCCAGCATGCATGGATGCGCTGAACATCGCAGAACCTAGCTTTTCCTATTTTTCTTAATCATGGAGACAAACTGAAAATTTTTGCTTGTTGGCAGCACTAAAAGGAATTGGAATTTTTCAGTAAATCCCCCTTTATCTTTGATTAAGTAGAAATAAACAGACTTTAGTACTAACTAATACATTTGTTTGGCATATATTCTTAAAGCTATTTTCCTTAGGTATTAACTCAATGTAAGCATTCATTTGCCTCAAGGGATTTATAAGTATAAAATGTCCATTTGTAACTTAATACATTAAAATTACAGGCACTACCTAATTCTCCTGATGTTCATTTAATTGCTTCTTTTAGATCATCCATACTACTGAACATTTGTTCATTTCCTAAGAATGACTATTTAGATATGAAATACTGCATATATGACAGCAATTTAACTCAAAGAACCCTCATGGTAAAATCTGTTTAATCTTATATATTGGTGTTGGTTAATGAAGTTAGATTTTTAAATACTTAAAATTTTAAATACTTAGGAGATTGCCTGCAGCTATTTTTAAGAATCAGTGCATTGAAGTAAATTCAGTATCAGGATGTTATTCTTATATAGAATTTATAAAATCACAACTTTTTGTACAGCATAAGTTACAACAATTTTTTTTTTTTTACATGACAGAAACATTCAAATAGCTCTCCTAATGGTCTAAATTGAAGATGTCCTATGCTTCACCAACGTACTGCTTTGGCATTGATTGTCACAAAATAGCTGGTACAGAAAAGATAGGCAGTCTGAGTTTTGCAGTATATATTATATTGTTACCTAATTTTATGAGCTATATAGTTTAGGAAGCAGCCTTGCTTTCACCTTTTTTCTGTAAGCTATAGTTAATGCTTCATCAAATCTGTAATAAAGGTGGCCCATTGTTTTCTTGCACAGAGGTTTTATGGGGAAGATGGGACATTTATCAGTTCTACCTTGGTTTTAATTTTAACTTCCCACCTGAGATGAAATGTAACATTCACTACTACTCTGAGTTTGCCATATACAAAAAAATCACTATTGTATCACCAAGGGCAGTGCACTGTACCATTTTATTTTAGCAATTCACTGTACTATTGATGGAATTTAAAGTGGTAGCTCTGCAGGCACATATTATATATCTCTTTGATATCAAATAGAGAGTATGCGAAGAGATGGATTTACCAAAGCAGAGCACAAGACAGGAGTACGTGAGCATGTGTGCATGTGAGCATCTGTGCATACGAGCGTGGGTGTGTGCGTGATGTGGTGGACAAGAAAATTTTTTTAAGCACTAAAAGAAAAAAGGATAAAAAGCAACAGAATTATGTAAGTGATGTTGCTGCTTAAATACTTTCCTGTGGGAGGGAGAAAGAATCGAGAATGAAGACAGAGCTTGGCTGGCTTGCCTGTCCTGACTTGGGCCTTTGGAATAAAGCTAAACTTCCTTAACACGACACAAAATGCACTTAACTCTCTGGTCCTAACCAGCTCTAATCTCCATGAGCCTTGGTGCTTGTGGCTTCCCTTTTTGGGTATAAGCACATTTTAATCTCTGCAGGTGAACTGAATGTTGAGTCTGATAGCCTCTTAAGTCTGTTTTTGTGGGATTAATCTTTTAATACCATGCAACGTGACTTGATTCTGCTCTTAAAGAGTCCTGGATCCTAATATACCATTCATTCTCCTTGCCCCACAAGAGACCAAATCACACTCAGAAGTTCTGCAAGTTTAACTACAATGTACGTGCGCGTGCACGCGCGCACACACACACACACACACACACACAGGAATTGCATTTTCACACAGCTCTCTACCTTCTTTAGGGGCAGGGGATCCATTTCACATGAAAACTAGTTTTTCAGGCTCTGTGTTATAAACTCTGCTTTCTCCTAAACCATGTTCCTTTCACATAAAAATCTCAATATCCTTTGGAAAGTTACTCAGCCTTTCCAGTTTGCCTTCCCCAGCAATCCTAGAATTTTATGAATAACACTTTTTTTCATATTATATCTTCTCCCAATATATCTCCTGCCTGTCTTTATACAAGAATTCCATTATACACGTGTGTCTTATGAGCCCTAAGCAAGTTGGGTCCTCTCACTTTCCTTAGTTCAAGTTAATTTTTTAGGAAAAAAAGAAAGAAATTTATATCCTCTCACCTCTAGACACAGAAAGACATAACACACACACACACACACACACACACACACACACACACACACACACACACACACACCCCTGCTATTCTCCATCAGGCAAAATCCTATTCAAATCATAAAACATGGTAAAAATTTTGCCTCATATATGGATTCTCCACACCTATGCTATCCCTGAACATCTAAGAGAATCACTTCCCTTTTCCCTATGTTCTTCTAATGTTATGTCTCTGCTGTTAATATGATACTTATTAAATACTTATCCATCTTGGTGTTTCTAGATCCTGTATTATAAAGAATTTCATAAATGTTTGATTTGCCTTCTCCATCACCCTGTAGTTCAGCAAATTTTGAACTTCAACCCCTATTTCTACATGTAAAAAATGTCTACATTTCTAATGTACTGCTTTAGACCAAATTTTATAGTTAAGAAAGACTGAATTGTGATTTTATAGTCTGATCAATATTAGCTCCTATTAATTTGATTCTGTTTCTTTTTAGAACTTCAAAAAGAAAAGTACATGGACTCTTCTTTTAACTACTTGATTTCTAATAGCTTCAAAATCCTTGCATCTGTATATTTCTCTCCTGAGTTCCAGGTAAAGTTCTAACAGTGATGACTCATCTCCCCTTACATAAGTACCATAATGACTATTTCACGCCTGTTCTCTCTTAGCTGTCAACAAAAGTACTGGGTCAAGTAAGGGAAGATAAATATTTTTTCCTTTTCTTAATAATCAGATTTTTAACCCTGAATTTTCCATTATGTGTTTTCATTTTTTTGTTTGCTTGTTTTATTTTGGATTAATTTAGCTTGAGCCACCCCTTTCTTGCAGGAATTTTTGTTCAATTTTCACCATCTTAGGTCTAAAACCTTACATTTCAATTATTCTTGATATTCTGTTCTATTCATTGTGTATTCTCCAACTGGGAGACTCATTTTGCTTTTTTTGAAATACATATATTTCTCTATCTATCTATGTATCTATCTATCTATATGAGTTACCTGCTTGATATTATGATATTAACTACCCTTTTTCCAGAGGTCAATTTATTGTGCGTTATCTAAGTTTGCTTGGCTCCCTGGGGTAACTTCTTTTGACAGTGTTCTGCCATGAGCAATATTCTTATCCAATTCCTAATCTCCCAGTTCACAAGAATTAGCTACTTCTGCATGAAAAAAACAGAAAAATAATAAGCAAATTATGCTATTGTACTACACACATCAAAGAGTGTTTAGAACATCTCCTTTCTCCATTTTCTTTTCATGCCACAAATCAAAAGGAGTTTGTTTTCTAACGGACTTTGATTTTCACCTCACTTTTCTAACCTGAAACTACTTATCTCCAACCATAAACCCGTGAACCCCTGTTCTAGAGCAAGTTACTTCTGTTTTTGCATAAAATATTTATCTTTCAAAATTTTGTGGTGAACAGGATGATGTAAATTGAATGAAGCCTTTACTGAGCACTAAATATGGGACATAATTCAACTCAAAATTTAGCATGTTTAATCAGAAATTCACAGATTTTAAAAAATTCCATTTATCTGTAACTCCAAACCCTGCCTTTTATGTGAAAGCATCAATACCTTCTGAATGCATTTCAATTGATTTAAGAATCTATTACAAAGGGAAATTTTTAAATGAATATACAAATCTCATCCAAGAAATCCTCTTCTAACAGGAAAGGGAACACCAAGCTGGATCGTTCCTTGGGGTGCTGTTATGATGTCAAGTATAGTACAATGGGCCGGGTGTCTGCTGAGGTGCTTGTGCGGTCCAGCGAAGTACTGCCTCTATGCCACTCCCCTGTGCAAAGCTCACAGGGGTGCTGTATCTAACAGAAAATGCTTTTCTCTTTTCTTATGTAAATTCCTCCCCTGACACTCAAACTCAAACATAATACAATGTTGCTGCAATGCTGTCCCAGTAACATGAGCATGTTCTGAACTTGACAAGTTTGCTCCTCTGAGATCTGCGGCTGCTGTGACATTACAGTGTGGCCTGAATGTCCTGGACTAGTTTCCCTGAAGTCTTAGAAATGACATTAAACAATGGGAATAACAGGCACCGAACTGATCTTGTAGGTTTTTTTTTTCTGACATTGGTCCAAATTTTTCCTTTGCCTCATTTACCAGACACACATCTTTCAGAGCCTCCAGGATTGTTATTAGGGCACCTTGTCATTTGGAGGACATTTGGTTTCTGTGTTTTAATACCTGAGCAAATGTTCAATGTGAACCGATGCTTTTATTTCCCTTAGGGAAGTTCTATCCTTTAAAGTGTTTCCATTTTAGAATATCAAAACAATTTTCATTATATAATCTTCTTGAAAATGAACAAGATAATGTAAAGTTTAGACCCAGATTTATCCTTGAAGTTCCATAAAAATATTAACCTGTATTTCTACCATGACAAAGAAAAAATATTTAACTTCCTCTTCACCATAACAGAGGCAAACTACATACTTATTTTCTGCTGTATTAAAGTGATGCTTTTATCTGTTCTTCTTAGACACAATTATTCTAGGTCCATTCTGAGAAGGGTGTTTAGGGCCAGGTTTACAATTTATATCAAATCTAATAAAAAATTAAAATTGTTCAGGTATGCATTAGCTTTTATAATTTTGCTTATCTAACCAATGTTAAATACACATTCCAGAAACACAACAGAATGCAATTTTGGAAGCAAATAGATAATAGGTTTGATATTTATTCAAATTTGAATTAAGTCAAAGTTTAATGAATTTATAGAGAAGTTCTCCATTTGTGTTTTATTTAGCTTGCAGACAGATTCTGATAATGAATAATTCTTTTCTTAGAGTCAGTTTGTGATTAACCAATTTCTTTTTTCGCACTAAGATCTCACCTTGCTAAAAGAATGTTTTATTAAAGAGGTTTGCATAAGAATACATTGTTTACTCTCCTGGTTCTAAAATTCACCTCACATACCCTACTTAATTTTGCCTAAGAAAGGAGTTTGAGTTTAAAAGTAATTTTTTTTTAATTCTGGTAATATGCAAACACCACATTCTGTCACCACAATCTATCACCACATTCTAGTCCATCTCATTCAAAAGAAATAAAGTGACATCATGTGAGTTCTTTTAGAATTAAAGTATATGAGAGGTGAAGTAAAGGCTTACACACACTTAAGCCTTTTCATCACTGTTATGTGGAGACATAGACCACAAGAGACAAAATGGTGTAATTTTTAAGAACATATGTGCATTGAATCCAGAGTCTCCAGAGCTGGGTTATAATGGGCCCAGCTCCATAGCTGATAGCTTTGCAATCTTAGCTAAATCACGTAGCCATTTGGTATCATGATTTTCTTATCTGTAAAATTAGAATGTTAATATGGCTACCTGACACACAATAAGCACTCAATAATGCTTTCTCCCTTGGAGAAAGGAACAGCTATTCACTCCAGTATTCTGGCCTGGAGAATTCCGTGGACAGTATAGTCCATGGGCTCAGCAAATAGTCAGACACAACTGAGTGACTTTCACTTTCACTTCACTTTCATATCAAATGTTGGGCTTCCCTGATGGCTCAGCATGTTAAGAATAAGCCTGCAGTGGAAGAGACACAGGAGACCTGGGTTCAATCCCTGGACTGGGAAGATGCCCTGGAGAATGAAATGGCAACCCACTCCAGCATTCTTTCCTGAAAAATCCCTTGCCTTCTTTCTTCAGTTCAGTTCAGTTTAGTCACTTAGTCATGTCCGACTCTTTGCAACCCCATTGACTGCACCACACCAGGCCTCCCTGTCTATCACCAACTCCTGGAATTTACTCAAACTCACGTCCATTGAATCAGTGATGCCATCCAACCATCTCATCCTCTGCCGTCCCCTTCTCCTTCCACCTTCAATCTTTTCCAGCACCAGGGTCTTTTCAAATGAGTCAGTTCTTCACATCAGGTGGCCAAAGTATTGGAGTTTCAGCTTCAGCATCAGTCCTTCCAATTAGTATTCAGGACTGATTTCCTTTAGGATGGACTGGTTGGATTTCCTTGCAGTCCAGGGGACTCTCAAGAGTCTTCTCCAACACCACAGGTCAACAGCATCAATTCTTTGGTGCTCAGCTTTCTTTATAGTTCAACTCTCACATCAGTACATGACTACTGGAAAAACCATAGCTTTGACTAGATGGACCTTTGTTGGCAAAGTAATGTATCTGCTTTTTAACGTGCCCTCAAGGTTGGTCATAACTTTTCTTCCAAGGAGTAAGAGTCTTTTAATTTCATGGCTGCAGTGACCATCTGCAGTGATTTTGGAGCCCCCAAAAAAGTTTTGTGCCTTCCTAGACACAGACAATTTTTAAAGGCCATCTATTAGCATTAAAGGGCTTCCCTGATGGCTCAGATGGTAAAGAATCTGCCTGCAATGCAGGAGATTCAGGTTTCATTCCCTGGGTTGGGAAGATCCCCTGGAGAAGGGAATGGCTCTCCACTCCAGTATTCTTGCCTGTAAAATTTCATGGACAGGGAAGCCTGGTGGGCTACAGTTCATGGAGTTGCAAAGAGTCAAAAATGACTGAGTGACTGAGCATGCACAAACATTAGCAATAAAATTTGCTAGCTGATGTGAATGCTGCAAGGTGCATTAAGTACTACTTCTTTGTGGTGATATGAAGTTTATCATCACATAGAAGTTGAAGGACTAGAGAAAGTACATTGGATTTTTGCAGCTGTGAATCTGTAAAGAATAACAGATAGCTGGTAGAATTGCCCATGCTCCAAATCTCCATTAGATTTCTACCCCTCAGCTTCCTAACTAGGAATCCCAACCTTAGTGTTAACTTTCTTTCAACTAGAGTAAGACTCAGAAAACAGGCGTTGGTCTCTGTTTTATTTTGCATTTTCATAGAGACGTTTTTCATTGCACAGGTCATTTTGGTGTTAATATAATTGGAATAATGATACATAGTCAGTGTTATATTCCTAAAATACAAATAGCATATATAACTTTGATTCAACAAACAAAAATGACAAAAACAGAAAAATTATTTTATTAGTATCCATCTCTGTAGGGCTGGTCAACTTGGCATTATCACTACTTCTCTCTTCTAAGATCAGGAAATATATTTCCCAGTGTCTCCTTCCATTTTTACATGTGAGGAAAAGTTTGTCACTGCAAAGAACTTTCATGATATTGGAAGCTCAGCAAAGCAGAAGCCATTATCATAGCGACCAGGGTGGGCAGATTCAGCAAGCTTCCAGATGCTTCACAGGCTCACACTTTGTGGTCAAAGTGGTTCACAGAATTTTAAAACATCATGATGGTACAGGCATTTCTTATAATCTCCAGTTTTCTCATTTTGCTTCAGAGCTGCCTGCGAGAAAATGTCAGGGAGACTCTTTCTCCAATTCTACAGATACAGATTCAGATATTTAGATGCCTAGCTCTTCTATTAGGTAAAAAAGTAGGCACCGAAATTCCTATATTAAGTGCTGTATTCATGGACTACTTGAAGCGGCCCTGTTTTCCTAGCCAGAGACTAATATACAATCTAAATGGATTAACTGTGGAATGAACAAAATAAATCTTGAGACACCAAGAAAAAAAAAGTCAATAAAACTGAAGCATGGTACTCATTCAGTATAGCAAAAAATAGCATATATTTCAATGCATTAATTTTGTAAGTGAGACTATATTGCTTATTGGTATATATAAAATAATGTGTATTTCATATATTCTCAGCAATAAATTAATTTCACTATATTTAACAGTTGATAGACACATGATAATGACTTCTCTTGTTAGCATACATTTTTACATGTGAAATAATTTTCTTTTATGTGTGCATATGAATAACTTCAATTTAGACACACTAGTAACATTCCTTAATGTTATTTATGTTTTCCAAAGGAAAACAGCCATTTCAGTCAGTTCAGTTTAGTTCAGTCACTCAGTCATGCCTGACTCTTTGTGACCCCATGAACCGCAGCACACCAGGCCTCCCTGGCCATCACCAACTCCCGGAGTCCACCCAAACCCATGTCCATTGAGTCGGCGATGCCATCCAACTGTCTCATCCTCTGTCCCCTTCTCCTCTTTCCCTCAATCTTTCCCAGCACGAGGGTCTTTTCAAATGAGTCAGTTCTTTGCATCAGGTGGCCCAAGAAGTAAATGCTAACTTAGTATGTAAAAAACCCTTCAATAAAGTAACCAGTTTTCTCTTGAATTGATCATGATTTTAAAACATAAGACAGTTTTAAGACACTATTCTTCACCTGTAGTTTTTAGTCAGCATGCATTAAATGCATTTTCATGAATAGTGATTATCAAAAATCTATTCATAAGTTTACAACTTACTCTTTTTTTATAGTTTCATCATACCTTTCAGACATGAGTACACATATGCCATACCGACTCTACAGTGTTCGTGGTCCAACCCAAAACTGTTCCACCAACTTTATTTCCTTCACTACAATTAATATTCAGGTTCAGTTCTTATTTAAATCTTAATGTTTGCAAGTTATTATCAGCCATCACAACTATATATTTAATGTTTATTTGGAAGCCAAAAGGTACTTACTGATTTTTAAGACTACTTATTCCTTCATAAATTACTCAGAAATACCACTTGTGAGTAAACGCTTGAACTTTTAGAAATACAGGTTTCTATTAGCAGGTTGATAATCTGTCTCACTTTATTCTGAAGATCTAAATTCTTTATATCTCTACTTTGTTGTACATATCATTAACAAAAAGACATCATATATAACAGCTGGTAGGTTTTATGCTCAAGTGTTTTTTTGGAAATGATAATTTGAATAACTGTGATAGAACCCAGTATACAGAGGTGCACATAAAATAATGAACTAATGGCTTTAATTTATGAAGTTGATGCCTATTTTGCTTCAGAATTACCCTGACACTTCATTTGATTATCTTTAGCAGTGCTGCTAAAACCATACTGATATATCAAGAAATGTACTTAGAACCAAGCTTTGTATGTTCAGTGAGTCCAAGAAAGCCAAGCCAAAAACTCTTAAGTACATGATAACTGGCAGTCCATATACTGTCATTTCCTGTCAGATTCTATTTACCATAAAAGCAGTTTCAAGTCACAAAGCAAAACTCACCTTCTAAAATATATCATTTTTAACAATCCTGAGTTTGATCAATTTTTCTTTCTGTTACTTCCAATAAAGCTTGGCTTCTCTTTTTCAGCCTAATTTGTTTTTATCATGAAATGATAAACAGATTGATTCTGACCGAAAAATCAGATAGGAAATTGTATTCAGTAGTCTGAGTCTTGCTTGACACTGACAGCTGCAGTTTGAGTAGAGGAGGCAGAAAGCCATTTGAATTATTTATAAATATTATCAAACCTTAAATTTATGATTTTCTTTAGAGTTCTAAATAAATATTTCTTAGTATTCATTTCATTAAAAGCATTTACAAAAATAATGTATTATATAATTACATGGAGTAGGTGTGCCTAGCTTTCATCTACTTTCATCTTTAAGTCAATGAGCTTAAGATCTCTGACCTTTGATGTGTTCAGTTCAGTTCAGTTGCTCAGTCATGTCCGACTCTTTGTGATCCATGGATAGCAGCACATCAGGCCTCCCTGTCCATTACCAACTCCCAGAGTTTATTCAAATTCACATTCATTGAGTTGGTGACGCCATCCTACAATCTCATCCTCTGTCATCCCCTTCTGCTCTTGCCTTCAATCTTTCCCAGCATCAGGGTCTTTTCCAATGAGTCAGTTCTTCACATCAGGTGGCCAAAGTATTGGAGTTTCAGCTTCAGCATCAGTCCTTCCAATTAGTATTCAGGACTGATTTCCTTTAGGATGGACTGGTTAGATCTCCTTGCAGTCCAAGGGACTCTCAAGAGTCTTCTCCAACACCACAGGTCAACAGCATCAATTCTTTGGTGCTCAGCTTTCTTTATAGTCCAACTGTCACATCAGTACATGATTACTGGAAAAACCATAGCTTTGACTAGACAAACCTTTGTTGGCAAAGTAATGTCTCTGTTTTTCAATATGTTGTCTAGGTTGGTCGTAACTTTTCTTCCAAGGAGCAAGCATCTTTTAATGTCATGGCTGCAGTCACCATTTGCAGTGATTTTGGAGCCCAAGAAAATAAAGTATCTCATTACTTCCATTGTTTCCCCATCTATTTGTCATGAAGTGATGAGACTAGATGCCATGATCTTAGTTTTCTGAATGTTGAGTTTTAAGTCAACTCTTTCACTCTCCTCTTTCACTTTCATCAAGAGGCTCTTTAGTACTTCTTCCCTTTCTGCCATAAGGGTGGTATCATCTGCATAACTGAGGTTATTGATATTTCTCCCAGCAATCTTGATTCCAGCTTGGGCTTCATCCAGCCTGGTATTTCCCATAATGTACTCTGCAGATAAGGTAAAAGTGCATATAAGCAGGGTGACAATATATAGCCTTGATTACTCCTTTCCCGATTTGTTGGTCCATATCCAGTTCTAACTGTTGCTTCTGGACCTGCATACAAATATTCTCAGGAGGCAGATCGGGTGGCCTGGTATTCCCATATCTTTAAGAATTTCCCACAATTTGTTGTGATCCACACAGTAAAAGGCTTTGGCATATTCAATAAAGCAGAAATATATGTTTTTTTTCTGGAACTCTCTTGCTTTTTCGATGATCCAAATGATGTTGGCAATTTGATCTCTGGTTGCTCTGCTTTTGCTAAATCCAGCTTAAATATCTGGAAATTCACAGTTCACGTACTTTTGAAGCCTGACTTGGAGAATTTTGAGCATTACTTTACTACTGTATGAAATGAGTGTAATCGTACGGTAGTTTGAGCATTCTTTGGCATTGCCTTTCTTTGGGATTGCAATGAAAACTGACCTTTTCCAGTCCTGTGGCCACTGCTGAGTTTTCCAAATTTGCTGGCATATTGAGTGCAGCACTTTCACAGCATCATCTTTCAGGATTTGAAATAGCTCCACTGGAATTCCATCACCTCCACTAGCTTTATTCATAGTGATGTTTCCTAAGGCCCACTTGACTTCACATTCCAGGATGTCTGTCTCTAGGTGAATGCTCACACCATCGTGGTTGCCTGGGTCATGAAGATTTTTTTTTTTTTTTATAGTTCTGTGTATTCTTGCCACCTCTTCTTAACATCTTCTTCTGATAGCTCTTCCATACCATTTCTGTCCTTTATTGTGCCCATCTTTGCATGAAATGTTCCCTTGGTATCTCTAATTTTCTTGAAGAGATCTCTAGTCTTTCCCATTCTATTGTTTCCTCTATTTCTTTGCATTGATCGCTGAGGAAGCCTTTCTTATCTCTCCTTGCTATTCTTTGGAACTCTGTATTCAAATAGGCATATCTTTCTTTTGCACTTTTGTCTTTAGCCTCTCTTCTTTTCTCAGCTATTTGTAAGCCCTCCTCAGACAACCATTTTGCCTTTTTGCATTTCTTTTTCTTGGGAATGGTCTTGATCACTGCCTTTTGTTCCATGTCATGAACCTGCATCCATAGTTCTTCAGGCAGTCTGTCTATATTATCTAATCCCTTGAATCTATTTCAATTAGTGCTTTATTATAAGGTAAGGATTTTCATTTGCTTCTTATGTTGCAGAGTAAGAAATCATGATTTATAATATAAAATGAGCTCATCTTGCCTCTATTACCATAAATGTTTCTTAAACTGAAGCCTCCACTGGTTTGGAAAAGAGTTCCATATGTTTAAAAATGACACAAATGAACTTATCTACAAAACAGAAATATACCCACAGGCATAGAAAACAAATTTATGGTTATCAAAGGGGTAAGGAGGGTTGAGAAAGTTGGCAAGGACTTTTTATACGGCACAGAGAACTATACACAATGATTTGTGATAACTTCTAAGGGAAAAGAATCTGAAGAATGGGTCAATATATATGTATAACTGAATCAGTTTTCCATATACCTGAAACTAACACATCATTGTAAATCAACTATACTTCAATAACAATTTTTAATTAAAGGGAGTCCAAGTCTGAGGGCTTAAATCAACTTCAGGAGCTTTAGAAATAGACGGAGTTCTTGTTCTTCAAGTTTGAAAGTCCAATATAAAGTTGTTTTAATCCACTTGATTTCAATTTAAGTACTCAAGTAATTATATGTGTGTGTGTGTGTGTGTGTGTGTGTGTGTAAATGTCATAGAGGTAAAACTAAGATCTGCAGGTATTTGTTTTTTTCCTGGAGTCTGAGTGAGTGAATGTATTGGACATATGTATATACAAAATGTTTACCCAAAATAAGATAATTTTTTCATAAAGTTTATAAATCACCTAAGTGTTCTTATATGAATAGCACTCAGTGCTTTATGTCTTGTCAGCATCTGCTTTCATAAACAGGAGAGAAACATGAAAAAAAAAAATCCCTCTCTCCTCTTCTCCTTGAAAAGTGCACAGAAGGAAATGTCAGGATGATGCCTTGTTTCTCTGTCAACATTGACTAATTCAACATGGAAGCACAAATTCCAGTTCTAACTAACTTCTTAATAAAATCCTCAGACAGAACCTAATTAGGTACATTTCAAAAACCCAAAGGAATTCACCAGTGAGTGAAGAATGTTATTTGGTCTATGTGTTCATAAAATTACCAAGTTAAAAGCAATTGTTCCAAGTGGTCATGAAAGCTTACCAAAACTGTGGTTTTCTTTGTTATGTCACTTTCTGCACAATCCCCTTCTTCTGAACTTAAGAAATAAATATATATGCATACATACATGCACTAGCACACACACATCATAAATATTTTAGCACTTCCTAGAATCTCCTCACCACAGAAAGAGCTAAGTTATGTCAATTTTCTTGTCCTGAGGTCTCTCCAGTGTCTCTAATAAGGCCACAGCAACCATTATTCACAGCAACCATTACTTGTTACTCACTTATAATACTTGCTGCTGCTGCTGCTAAGTTGCTTCAGTCGTGTCCGACTCTGTGCGACCCCACAGACAGCAGCCCACCAGGCTCCCCCGTCCCTGGGGTTCTCCAGGCAAGAACACTGGAGTGGGTTGCCATTTCCTTCTCCAATGCATGAAAGTGAAAAGTGAAAATGAAGTCGCTCAGTCGTGTCCAACCCTCAGCGACCCCGTGGACTGCAGCCTTCCAGGCTCCTCCATCCATGGGATTTTCCAGGCAAGAGTACTGGAGTGGGGTGCCATTGCCTTCTCCGCTTATAATGCTTAGTTATTACCAAAAGCTAAACACATGACAACTGCCTTTTATTAATATAACAGCAAATAATCCTGTGTTTTCTATGGGAATATTCCTCCATAGACACCTTCTAGAAAATGTCTGTATCTACTTGACCTTCACCTGTATGGGTTACCTGTTAAATTGACCTATATCATACATGTAACCTGTGTATAGGATTAAGTCAACCCCTCTTACATGTCATAAAAAGGGCTTCACAGATTATCCCCAAGTGATTCTACCATATTTGGTACCACCCAAATATGCTCTTTACATCTGTGGCAAACAGCTCATATTTTCTAAACATAATAGACTCTTCTCTCAGCTGTGTTTTTACAGAGTCTGTTCCTCTATTCACAATGCTGAATCTGGGCATTTCTACATCCCACCTCCTGAGTAAAACTTATTCCAACTCTGGAAGCTGCTGGGGGCTTGTTTGCTATGCTGCTCCCAGAAAGCCTGGAATGAATCTCTATTATAGCATGAATTGCATTGAATTGGAATAAACTGTTTGCTAATTTACCTCTTTCACTGGACCCAGAGGATTTTGAGAGTAAAGATCACTCCTGATTACATGCATAGTGTCCAGTATACTGCTTGGTACATAGTAGGCCTTCATTAACACCTATAGAAATAAGAAATAAATGGCATGAGGAAGAAAACCCATGTGTTGGCAACTGAAATCTGGAAAGCTTCCTCCACTCCACTGTGTTGCCTTGGTTAATCCTTAAATTCTCTCTTTCAGTTTCTGGGTGTCTTCCCTGCTCCAGCCAGTACTGTGCATGAGGCCAAGTCAACATCCCTTTAACTCAAATGGCAAGAATCCCGCCCTCCCTTCACTGCAGTGGGGAGGTTTGGTTGGAATTGAAGTAGTTTCATTCATTCATTCGTATATTCATTTATTTAACACACACTTCAGTTCCTACTAAACTCATCTAAGACAGGATCAGCAGTCTCACTGGTACTTTCTATAGCAGTTGCATTTTGTTGCTCCAAACACATAGCTTTAGGGAGTCACTGATTTGGCATTCCAGTTTGGCTCTTGACCATTCTTTCAACAGTTGTTTTTTGGTACATTTAGTAGCGTAGTGTAACAGCCTAAAAACAGGTTGCATTTTTTTCCTATGCATTTCATTTACTTAACTATCCTAAGTTCATCACTTAGATTTATTCTTGCTAATGTCAGAGGAAAAAATTGCTAAACAGTGGAATGTTCACTAAACAGGTAATAGCTTACAGTGCTACTATAAACAAGAGTAAATATTAGCTAATTTCTATTTTAAGATAAAATCATTTAATCAGGTTTCTTTGAGGGTTCTAAAGGAATTACAGTGAGCACATCTCTGTGCATTTTTAAGTAACCAGGTATATTGCAGATATGATGTCTTTCTTTACAATATATTATTGGTACTAATTGACAGAAAGTCAGGTTATAATCCCCTCATTCCAGAAAACTGAAAAAGTTTAAAGGAAATGGTAGAACAAGCCAGACAGGATTCATTACATGAAGAAATTAACAACTAGAGCCAATTTCTGGCAGAAACCAGAATTTAAAAAAAAAAAAAAAAAAACAGTGGGCATATGGCTTAGAGACATATGGCGCATCATTTTGACTAGACAACCTAGATAAGGGCAAGAATAATTGTTTCAACTCTCAGGTTTCAAGACAGTGTCCCTCTAATTTCAATGAAATATATACATATGGAGGTAAGAAAGTTATCTTTTTAACTGCTTATGGTGAAAATAGTTTTACATGAGAAATTTGATCAGTCTTTCTTCAGACTCTATTCATTGTAGTATTTTTTACTAAACCTAGCAAATAAATGAAGACTGTGAGCCTGCTGTTTCTTTGAGGCCCAGTTTTAAGGTCTTCTGATAAGCAGAAAAGCTCCATTTTTATATGTTACTAATAGTTCTGTCTTACCATCTAGGATTACCCTCAAATAATATACTTTATCAGGTGTAAAGTGGCAATTTTTACTTTTGATAAGGCATCTCAGAATATATTCAGAGTCTAACCTAGATATGAATTTAATCACATTCTCATTGTAGAAGCTGCTTCCCAAAGATCCACATGTAATAAATAAGCTAAACCAACCATCTTCACCACAGTAGCAGGAATTATCACCAAACAAAAATAGGTTTGATCCTCTAATCAAACTCTCCAAGCTGTT
This sequence comes from Capra hircus, assembly GCF_001704415.2. Classification (NCBI taxonomy): domain Eukaryota; kingdom Metazoa; phylum Chordata; class Mammalia; order Artiodactyla; family Bovidae; genus Capra; species Capra hircus. The sequence goes on along the minus strand of NC_030813.1, from coordinate 62,703,762 downwards.
AGGACTCTTTGTTTTTTCTATCCAGAAATTCAGCCTGATAGAATCACTGAGAATAAATTCATAATGACCTTGGTGAGAATATAAATTTTATCACAGTCATATTGGTAAAGGAATTGAAATAGAATTTTCTCTCATTGTCACTTTCCCCCAAAAATCACATTGAATACACCCCTGATTTTCTGCCTTTGAAATGTTTTCTTTCTATTAAGGTCCACCTGGACTTTAAAGTAAAAGAATAGTTGCATCCTTACAGTGAAACTATAACATTTCTGAGGCTGTTTCTATTTGTAAACACTCAGAGACACTTATTTTCCTTTAAATTATTCATGCTTTTTACAGACCTCTTGTTTCCCTAAATATATGTTAAATTCTATCCTATTTGACTTTATATAGTATTCAGAACAGAGTCCAGAAACAGTAGATGATTATGACCAATATTTTTTCAACAATTTCACTTTGAGATAGTGTTGCATGATGGTTAGGGCTTCCCAGGTGGTGCAGTGGTAGAGAATCCGCCTGCCAATGCAGGAGGCACAGGAGATACAGTTTCAATCCCAGGGTCAAAAAGATCCTTTAGGGGTAGGAAATGGAAACATGCTCAGTATTCTTTCCTGGTAAATTCCACGGACAGAGGAGTCTGGTGGGCTACGGTTCATATGGTTGTAAAAAGTTGGAAACGATTGAGTATACAGCACTGCATGATGGTTAACAGCAGAGCTTTGAAATTCTGTTACTTAATTTTGAAATCTGGCACCACTATTAACTTGGGCTTCCCTGTGGCTCAGACGGTAAAGTGTCTGCCTGCAATGCGGGAGACGCGGGTTCGATTCCTTGGTGGGGAAGATGCCCTGGAGAAGGAAATGGCAATCCACTCCAGCACTTTTGCTTGGAAAATCTACTCAGTCCATGGGATCGTAAAGAGTGAGACATGACTGAGTGACTTCACTTTCACCACTATTAACTCCCTGTGTAATTTTGGATAAATTACTGAATTGCCATGGACCTAGGTCTCTTCATCTATAAAATGGACATGATAATCATAGAGTTCTCTGAAGGTTTTTGCCAGAACAAAATGAGTTGATATATGGTGTCTAGCACAAAGCAAATGTTCTCTAAGTGTCAGAAATTACTAAAGAAATTACTAATTACATATAACAGTGTGTATATGAATCTCTAATATGTGTCAGACAGTGTTGTGTTTTGCATGTATTGATCTGATATAATTTCTAAAAATGTATATGATGACATATATTATCAATATTTGAAGATAAAGAAGTTGATAATCAGGAGACACAAAATAGGGGAGTAAATAATAGAACTGAATCAAGATGTTTGACCGCAAAATAGAGACTCTTTTGTTTATATACATAATACCTATGAGTACATATTGGGAACTCAGATGTTTTATATCTAACATTTCATGTAATCTTCATATGATATCTTTGTAGTTAACAGTATTATTATTATTCAGATAGCTAATGCTTATAAAAACTAACTTGGTGGTTTAGTCACTAAGTCATGTATGACTCTTGCAACCCCATGGACTGTAGCCCAGCAGGCTACTCTTTCATAGCATTTTCCAGGCAAGACTACTGTAGTGGGTTGCCATTTCCTTCTTCCTGACCCAGGGCTTGGACCTGGGTCTCCTGCATTGCAGACAGATTCTTTACTGAATGAGCTACTAAGTTCAAAAGTCAAATAACATATAGGGACAAAATTGTGAATCACGTCTCTCAACTTCCAAGCCTGTGCTCTTTCTGCCACATGATGGGTGATGAGGGCTCTTCTCTTGGTACATTATCCATGAATGCTACTCTAATGTTTAGTGAGAGTGGGCTCCTTGAAAACCTCAATATATTTTATCTGAATAGTGGAACGTTCCCAGTGATGACTGATTTTCTTGCCTTAGATTGCACAGAGCCAGGCTCCATCATGTTTTGTTTCTCGTGTTACAGAATTCCTTACTTAACTCTCCTTGACAGACATCCTGTGACTGGTCTCAACTGACAAGTCACAGGCTTTCCTGAATCACTGAAGACTGGAAATCTTTGTGCAAAAATGATCATCTATTTTTTGTATTTGCACACACTGCTGAGTTTGTGGACAACCATTTTGTCAGACGGAGAAGGCAATGGCACCCCACTCCAGTACTCTTGCCTGGAAAATCCCATGGATGGAGGAGCCTGGTGGGCTGCAGTCCATGGGGTCGCTAAGGGTTGGACATGACTGAGTGACTTCACTTTCACTTTTCACTTTCATACATTAGAGAAGGAAATGGCAACCCACTCCAGTGTTCTTGCCTGGAGAATCCCAGGGACGAGGGAGCCTGGTGGGCTGCTGTCTATGGGGTCACATAGAGTCGGACACGACTGAAGCGACTTAGCAGTATCTTGTCAGAAACTGCATTTAGATGCCAACTGTATCAGGCAAATGTGCGTGCTCAGTTGCTGGGTCATGTCCGAGTCTCTGTGACCCAGTGGACTGTAGTCTACTAGGCCCCTCTGTCCATGGAATTTTCCAAGCAAGAATACTGGAGTGGATTACCATTTCCTTCTCCAGGGGATCTTCCTGACCCAGGAATCAAACCCATGTCTCTTGGGTTTCCTGCATTGACAGGGCAATTCTTTACCACTGTGACACTTGGGAAGCCTGTATCAAGCATGCTTATGCCCTATTTGTAGAAATTTTAGATCTACTGATGTGAATAAGAAACAAGCACAATTACATCTTAAAAATCTGTAAGCTATAAACAAGAGGCACATGAAGAAATTCTCGCATTATTTAGACATTTTTAACAACAGACAAAGAAAAAACTATTAGTAGCTAAAAATCTAAGAATAATCATAGATGTTAGGAATAAAGTAATTTAGAGAAATAATCCTGAAATATTACATTCATACATTATTCTTCTGACAAAAGTGACTCTGAAAAGATGTTATTTGTTTAGCTTATTAACAATCTCTCTCTTGTTCTTATTATCTTGACTACAAATAATCTTCATTACACAGGAAATTATTCATATCTCTGCCACATTTTGTATGATAACTCACCCCAAAATCATTTTGATCAGTTGATCAGTGGTCAGTGACTCATATAAATGATACCAAATAGTATCCAACTACACATTGATATGGGTATATAACATATATATATACTTAATATGTATAATATAAAAATATTTTATTAAGTAATGAAAAAATAAAATTTTCTCTTATTACTATTATAATAGTTATATGTGGTGGCATGAAAAAGAATAACACAAACTAGAAACATGCTGTGAATGTTGATCAAGGTGTTAATGACTTAGTTTTTTTTCAATTACATATTCATTTTTAACTCCTTTCAGAAACATTTACCAGCCAGGATAACAATACCACTATCCGCTATTACATCCATTTCTTTAATTTTTGTGTAATCTCTTTTTATGATTTTTCATTGTTTCTTTTTCACATGTACCCAAACCAAAATAATATATAGTGAATTAATTCAAGTAGGTCTCCAGATATTACAATAATTCTGCACATTTATATGCAGTTATAATGCCTTTCCAAAATACCCCCCCCTTGATACCATAGGTATTATTTATTAAGAGATCTTGAACTTCCGAATATTTTTTGTCCCAGACCATCATCACTCATTTTACTTTCTCATCATTCATTAAAGCATGAATCCTTTTAATCTGAAATGGTAAAAGAGAATAAATACCAAACTCTTCTTATATGATTTTTGTGGCATTTCAAATTGAGCTTAAAATGCTTTCTGTAATCTCTACCAGTAGAGTTGGCTAATTGAACACCAAATACTTAAAAATCTATCTACTTGAGCCTTGGACTGGATTCCAGTATCTCTAGTTCTTCTATTTTACGATGGGGATCATTGAAACCACTGCTTTTGAACCTGGGATTACTCTGAACCAAAGGCAGAAAAGTTTGAAGTAGTGCTAATCTTATGCTTCTTTTGTTCTGGGATCTACAAATGTATATACTGTCAAAGAAAACCAGAGCTAGATGATAGTTAAAGCAGTAAAAAGAGGTTTTATTTAAGAATGATTACAGTAGAGGGGAAACAGGCCTCGGTATAGAACTAGGCTCAATTCTAACTGTCCAAGGACAAGTGGGGATTTATGGCAAGGATCAAGTTGAGATGTAAACATCAGTGGCTGGGAGAATTCTAATTAAACCAACTTGACAGGATTCCCACTGAAGGCAGACCAGGATGATCAGATACTAAGAGTGGAGAATTCTTCCTAAAATCACTTAGCCACATTCTTGCTTAAATTGGGCCTTGTAAACAAATAGACTTCCCAAGTTGCTCAGTGGTAAAGAAACCACTTGCAATGCAGGTGATGTGAGTTAGATACCTGGATCAGGAAGATCCCCTGGAGAAGGAATGGCAAACCACTCCACTATTCTTGCTTGGAAAAACCCATGGACAGAGGAACCTGGTGGGCTATGGTCCATGTGGTAGCAAAGAGTCAAACATGACTGAGTGCACAGCAAACAGCATTTCATGATGGTTAATGGCAGCGCTTTGAAATTCTATTATTTAATTTCAAAATCTGGCACCACAATTAACTCACTGTGTGACTTTGGATAAATTACTAAAGAAACTATCATGGGATAGCAAAAGAGTTGGATATAACTTAGTGGCTAAACAACAAAGACAAACATGACCACCCAAAGTTCAAGGTTGACGAAAGGATTTAAAGAAACCTGAGTAAAGTTTGCTCAAGGAGAGAGTCTCTGTCACCACTCCCTGAACACAAGAGGTTTTGTTGTTCAATCACTAAGTCATGTCTGACGCTTTGCAACCCCTTGGACTCCAGCATGCCAGGCTTCCCCATCCTTCACTGTCTCTGGAATTTGCTCCACAGAGCCTATTACTAATAGAAAGTTGGGGCCTTGTATTAGTGAGAGGGCTTCTCTTGTGGCTCAGCTGGTAAAGAATCCGCCTGCAATGCAGGAGACTTCAGTTTGATCCCTGTGTTGGGAAGATTTCCTGGAGAAAGGAACGGCTACTCACTCCAGTATTCTGGCCTGGAGAATTCCATGAACTGTATAGTCCATGGGGTCGCAAAGCGTCAGACACAACTGAGCGACTTTCACTTTTATATTGGTGTGAAGACAACCTTGCTTTGGTATTTTTAATTCCCCCTTTAGGGAGTGCTGTCCTCTCATAAAACCTTGGGGATTATGCTACTTATTAACAGAAATTAATCCCACATATTGTCAGGGATAGGTTGCCCTCAGAAGTAGGCCTCAAGATAAGGTATGAGTAAAAGCGGTTTATTGAATCTGTGATCCTGGGAAACACCAATAGGGCAGTGAGGAAATGAGGGAAGGGAAGAAAAGAATGAAGAGTGCTTTATCAAACAGGATGCAATGTGTATGTTGGAGCCCAGTCCTAAAGGGAATAAGGGAGTGTGGGGATTTACCCACTAACTCTGTTAAGCCATTGGTTGAGGACTGTCCTAATGGAATAGCTAGTTTGTCTACATTTGTAGATATAATAGCCTTCAACAGTCAAAGAAAACCTAGAGATTCAGGCTTGTTTTTTTACTTTGAATAGGAAACTATCAGTTTTAGGAGAATACTGAGTGTTCAGGGTTCTATGATGGGGCTCTGGCAGAGTCATTATTTGTGAACCTTCACTTTCCCTTCATATTCTCTGTCCTGATATCCACTTTTTATAGTGGGAACTCAGTATTTCCTCATGGGTATTTAATGACAACTGTCAGCCTCATCTATAGTAAGCTGTTTTGGCTCTATGTTTTTATTAAGATATGTTTACTTAGATATATTTTATATACAGAAAATTGTAATATTACAACATATTACCATATATACAAATATTATAATATACATGTAAACCTTATTTTAATACATGCAGTTACTAAAAATTTCAGCAACCCCAAACAGTCATGTAATCACCATGCAATTAAAAGTAATATTTCTATCACACAAAAAGGCATAATTCCTCATACTCAATTTCCTTCTCTCACATCCAGGCTCTAGAAAGCACTGATCTGATTTCTATCTATCCAGAATTTAATATAAAAGGGATCATACAGTGTGTTGTCTTTTGAATCTTGCTCCTTGCATATGACATAGTGCTTTCAAGATTCATTTGTATTTTTACAACATTAGTAGTCTTATTCTTTTTATTGCTGAAAATTATTCCATCATTTGGATGTACGAGAGTGTGTTTAACCATTCAGCATTTGATAGATATTTGGAGTTGTTCACATTTTATTGCAGGCTGCTATTCCTTCTAATTAATGGAGAACAGAAAGAGGGAAATACTAACTTTATAGATGCCACTTTAACCAAGTGACCAAAGTTAGCATCATTAATGATATTGTATTTGTATCACCCACCCCCTATACTATATGATGGGAAGGGCACTTCATATCTGTGTTCTTCTTCATAAAACTTTATACCCCTAGGCTAATAACGAGAAAATACCAAACAAATCCAAATTTAGGGATATTCTACAAAATACATGACCAGCACTCTTCAAATCTTTCAAAGTCATGAAGTATAAGGAAAGATTCAAAAGTTATTACAGACTGAGGAAACTAATCAAGCATAATATCTAAATGCTATGTATTTAATCTGAAAAAACGACACATTGGGTAAACTGGTGAAATTAAATCTGTATTTTCCTTAATTGAATAGTACTGGTGTCAATTTCTTACTTTGATCAATGTAGCATGATTGCATAAAATATTGACACGCAGGAAAATCAGGGAGAACAGATCAAAGCTCTGTGCTTTCTTTGTGATGCTTGTGTATCTAAAATTCTTTTAAAATAAAAGGTTTTGTAATGAAAATAAAATTATATTCTTGTTTTCACTTTTAAAGTAACCTCTCAAAAATTAAAAATAAGAGAGCAACAATTAAAACTAAGACAATTGGAAGAAAGAAGTGAATAAAACAAAAAGCTGAAATGAAGAAATTAGAAGAGAATGGCATAGCTTATCAATTTAGCCTTATCCCTTGGAAAAAATAAAATGAATATATCTCTGGAATAGTTAATACATTATAAACAGGGCCTACTGGCTCTGTTTCTCTGGAGAACCTTACTAGTACAGATTTTGGTAGTAAGCATTGTTACAGAGGAACAGAATTTTACATATATAAGGAGATTTATTATGAAAACTTGATTCATATAATTATGGAGGTTGAGAAGTCCTACAACCTGTCATCTGCACACTGGAGACCCAGGAAAACCAGTTACATAATTCAGTTCATAACTGAAGGCCTGAGAACCAGAAGAGTTGATTGCTATAAATCCCAACCCAAGGCCCACAGAAGATAAGATGAGATGTCTCAATTCAACAGTGAGGCAAGAAAAAGGGGACAAATTCCTCCTTCCTCTACCTCTTGCTCCCTTCAAGCCCTCAAAGGACTGGATGTCCACCCACAATGGGGAGGGCAATCTACTTTACTAACCCCACCGTTTCAAATGTTGTGTGTGCTAAGTCACTTCAGTCATGTCCAACTTTTTGAGACCCTATGAACTGTACCCTGCCAGGCTCCTCTATTCATAGGATTCTCCAGACAAGAATACTGGAGTGGGTTGCTATGTCCTCTTCCAGGAGATCTTCCAGACCCAGAGACTGAACCCAGGTCTTTTAAGCCTCCTGCATTGGCAGGTGAGTTCTTTCTACTAGTGCCACCTGGGAAGCCCTTCAGATGTTAATCTCATCTGCAAACACCTTCACAGTCATACCCAGAAATAATTAATCTGGGCACCCTGTGATCCATCAAGTTGACACATGAGTTTAACTATCACACATCCAAAGACCCCAAATGCATAGAGATTTGCAGATATTCACAAGGAAAAAAACAAAAACAAATAAAACATGTGTAAACTAGAGATTTCATTACCCCTCCCAAGCAATTTTAAATTGATCCAACCTCTGTTATTTACCACATAGGAAAAAAAAAATCATATACCAAAATTTCCCTAAGTTCACAGGGAGCTGGAATTTTTATTATGACCTCTGATTTTTCTTTGTAATGTCTTTTACTCTATCAGGTATGGAATTAGTTCCCATTTTTAAACTTAATTTACATTAGATCAGACACTTACATAATATATGTATATCTGGAAGAATTTGTTATTAAAAGTGATGAATAATTGTAGACATTTACATTGCAATAACTCAAGCAATTAAAAATCTTATGGCCATGATTTCAGGTACTAAAAGCCCCTATGAAATTTCTTCAATTCAATAACCTGTGTCAATGAAAAATTAATCAGTTTATCTAAGAAAGAAATGGAAAATTTTACTTGAGCTAAATTTGAGGATTTTAATCTAGGAAAAGCATCTCAGAAAGCTCTGAGGACTGTCCTACCCATTAGAAGTCAAGGCACAGTTACATAAGTTTTTTGAGACAGAGGGCTCTACATCAAATGATGTGTTATTGACAGTTTACACAAACCAGATCTAAGTGCCATTTGATCTCCTTATGAGATCAAAAGGGAATGTTATCTTTCAAGGAGCTGTCTTGTTGATGCTGGAGAATGCTGCTCTTTATGGCTGAGCAGGTATTTCTGCCAGTGGGGAGGTTTGGAGGATGCATAATGCAAATACATAATGCACAGTGGTGGGAGAGAGGGCCAGTTGAAGGACAGAGAAGAATTTTTATGTTTAAATTTGCCTTGTCTTGCCATAAAATATGAATTTATTTCACACTTGGCTTCTGCCTTGTCTTGCAATAGGTCATCCTTCTGTCTACTGTCCTCTATTTTTGTCTACCCTCAGCCCTACTGGGCTTCCCTGGTGGCTCAGATGGTGAAGATTTGCCTGCAATCCTGGAGACCTGGGTTTGATCCCTGAAGACTCTCTGGAGAAGGGAATGGCTATCCACTCCAGTATTTTTGCATGGAGAATTCCATGGACAGAGGAGACTGGCAGGCTACAGTCCATGAGTTTACAAAGAGTAAGACACAATTGAGCAACTAACACTTTCACTTTTACCCCTACTAGCACCGCAGATTTCCCTTCATTTCCATTCATCTCTGAGGGAAGAGCTTAACCACATCTCTCAGTTCCCAGGTCCCTAATGATTCCACGATTCCTTGACCTTATCTTCCCACAGTGGCTCCCTTCCTCTTGGCAGGTGATCAAACACAGGTCCCTTGCTCAGAGGTATAATTAACATAAGTACTTTTATTGCTAGGTGTCAATAAATACTTCCTTCTCCGCTATATCAATTATTTAAAAATCAAAGCATTCTGGAGCATTAATGTTATCAGGAATAACAGATGGTGAGGGGATGGAAAATAAACTGAAACAAACAAACCAAGTAAGAAAGATTCAACATCAAGTAAAATTGCTAAATTGTTTATTTTGGTTTTATGGTACAAGTGCTTAAGCAAAAGAAGGGGCTTCCCTGGTGGCTCAGACAGTAAAGAATCTGCTTGCAATGCAAGAGATGTGGGTTCAATCCTTGAATCAAACCAGTCAATCCTATAGGAAATCAACCCTGAATATTCATTGAATGGACAGATGCTAAAGCTGAAGCTACAATACTTTGGTCACCTGATGCAAAGAGCTGATTCATTAGGAAAGACCCTGATGCTGGGAAAGATTGAGGGCAGTAGGAGAAGGGGATGACAGAGAATGAGATGGTTGGATGGAATCACCAAATCAATGGACATGAGTTTGAGCAAACTCCAGGAGATGGTGAAGGTCAGGGAAGCCTGGTGTGCTGCAGTCCACGGGATCACAGAGTCAGACACGACAGAGTGACTGAACAGCAATAAAGCAAAAGAGAAAAAAAGGAAGGAAGGGAGAAAAGAAAGAAAGAAAGAAGAGAAAATGCAGGGTAAAAGTTCATTGTAAGAACAAGATTGTTATAAAGAAACAAGTGTACAGTAGATCATAATGTGTGTCCATGCTGGGACTGGGGGTCCAAAGAATTCTGAGATTTCTACTTGTTCAGTTCAGTTCAGTCGCTCAGTCGTGTCTGACTCTTTGCGACCCAATGAATCACATCATGCCCTCCCTGTCCATCACCAACTACCAGAGTTCACTCAAACTCACGTCCATCGAATCGGTGATGCCATCCAGCCATCTCATCCTCTGTCATCCCCTTCTCCTCCTGCCCCCAATCCCTCCCAGCATCAGAGTCTTTTCCAATGAGTCAACTCTTCGCATGAGGTGGCCAAAGTATTGGAGTTTCAGCTACAGCATCATTCCTTCCAAAGAACACCCAGGACTGATCTCCTTTAGAATGGACTGGTTAGATCTCCATGCAGTCCAAAGGACTCTCAAGAGTCTTCTCCAACACCACAGTTCAAAAGCATCAATTCTTCGGTGCTCAGCTTCCTTCACAGTCCAACTCTCACATCCATACATGACCACTGGAAAAACCATAGCCTTGACTAGACAGACCTTTGTTGGCAAAGTAATGTCTCTGTTTTGAATATGCTATTTAAGTTGGTCATAACTTTCCTTCCAAGGAGTAAGCGTCTTTTAATTTCATGGCTGCAATCACCATTTGCAGTGATTTTGGAGCCCCCAAAATAAAGTCTGACCCTGTTTCCACTGTTTCCCCGTCTATTTCCCATGAAGTGATGGGACCAGATGCCATGATCTTCGTTTTCTGAATGTTGAGCTTTAAGCCAACTTTTTCACTCTCCTCTTTCATTTTCATGAAGAGGCTTTTTAGTTCCTCTTCACTTTCTGCCATAAGGGTGGTGTCATCTGCCTATCTGAGGTTATTGATATTTCTCCTGGCAATCTTGATTCCAGCTTGTGCTTCACCCAGTCCAGCATTTCTCTTGATGTACTCTGCATAGAAGTTAAATAAGCAGGGTGACAATATACAGCCTTGAAGTACTCCTTTCCCTATTTGGAACCAGTCTGTTGTTCCAAGTCCACTTCTAACTGTTGCTTCCTGACCTGCATACAGATTTCTCAAGAGGCAGGTCAGGTGGTCTGGTATTCCCATCTCTTTCAGAATTTCCCACAGTTTATTGTGATCCACACAGTCAAAGGCTTTGGCATAGTCAATAAAACAGAAATAGATGTTTTTCTGGAACTCTCTTGCTTTTTCAATGATCTACTTGTTACAGAAACCTAATCTGCCTTAACTTGGTCTTACAACAACCTGACTTCTGGACCATCCTACAGATAGGAACATTCTAAGCTCCTGTGGCTGGGATAGACTTGTTCTGATGATTAATGGCTTTTACACCTGTAAGTCACACTGTATATTATGTATATTTAGTCACTCCAACTAAATAGCACCTTAACTGAGAATAACTGCATTGAAATGATTGTGACATATAACCTTTGATCATCAAAATAAAAATTTAATACCCTGTCCAACATTCTGTGAAGTAACAGGAATTGTGACTCATGATTGCACTTCATTAGAATCAATTTTGGTGTTTTTCTTGAGCCAGCTTGAAAGTGACATTTTGTTTCACCTATCTCTGAGAATTCTTTTCAAAACTAACAGAAAAAGAAATATTTGAAATGGTATTTTTTTTATCTTCTAAAAAGTTTAAATGTTGCATTAACTTGCAATGTCTATTCCATCTTAAACCCTCTGTCAACAACATGCGCAAGTCTGTCTCATGAAATAACATGTTAAACATTTATTAGATTTTTCCTTGAAGCATGAAATTTACATTTATCTCCACGAATTTTTTACATTGCTCAACTTGTTTTGATAAAAAATTTTCACCCTGTTTCCTGCACCCTTTTTTGAGGAACATTGTACACTTGAATCATTTGAATTTTCAACACAGGCGTTTTCGAAAAAGTCAGTTTATTTCATCTCAGTCAGTTGGATACAACATGTCATCAGAGGGAGGTTTTATGTTGTTGTTGTTGTTGTTGTTTTTTAATCACCAGGTTAATCCTTTGAGACCTGAAGTGCCAGGCTGATCATGAGGCTTTCATCTCAACACTTATTCAACCAAAACAGTAAGAGCAAGAGGTTTCAATAAGCATATATTGAAACTCGCCACATCCATAAATGTCCATCTAAAACATAAGTCTCCTGTCCACTATTTCTTATTCCACACATAGTTTCATTCATGTGCAATCTCAAAAGTCACACCTTCAAATATATAAAGTGTGTTTATCTATAACATTCCTACTTGTAAACTCATATGTTTATGCTATCAAGTCATTTGAACGGATTTATATTTTTGAAAGTCATTCATTATGGATTAAATACCATTCATATTTTAAAATATATAGTAGGCAACATTTTCTGAACATATAAAACACTTTCACAGTAACACTGTTCATCTTAAAAGACTTTCAACTAAACTAAATGATTTGAGATTGGGTTCAAATTCCTTATTTATCTTGCAAAACTTTTTACCCTCTGGCTCCAACATAACTTTTTTTTTTTTTTAAATTTTAAATCTTTAATTCTTACATGCGTTCCCAAACATGAACCCCCCTCCCACCTCCCTCCCCACAACATCTCTCTGGGTCATCCCCATGCACCAGCCCCAAGCAAGCTGCACCCTACGTCAGACATGGACTGGCGATTCAATTCTTACATCACAGTATACATGTTAGAATTCCCATTCTCCCAAATCATCCCACCCTCTCCCTCTCCCTCTGAGTCCAAAAGTCTGGTATACACATCTGTGTCGTTTTTCCTGTCTTGCATACAGGGTCGTCATTGCATCTTCCTAAATTCCATATATATTGTTAGTATACTGTATTGGTGTTTTTCTTTCTGGCTTACTTCACTCTGTATAAAACTTTTTAAGCTTATTTCCTATAGTTCTCATTAATTTACAATTAATTCTATTTAAACTGGTCTCTTTGTATTCTCCTAAAACATCCTGTAGTTTCCCATTACAAAGCAGGCTGGATAAAAGCCTGCTTTTATCCAGGCTCTACTCACCAGAGTAGTCTGTTTTCCTGCTTTCTGTTTAATTAAATTTTACACATATATTTCAAGACCTAGATCTATTCCCAATTCTTTGGGTTGTCCTTTTTTTTAATCTAAAGTGAAGTTTCTCAACTTTTTATGAAACCACTAAATATTATATCTATAAATAAAACATTACATTTATCTGTTGCTATGGTAGTCAAAATAAAATGGAAATATTATTACAAAATTAATGTACTCTGTGATAGGCTGCTTGTAACAAGGCTACATGCCTTACACAAAATTTAGGGCTTCATGGATACCTTCTCCAAGGAATAGGCTATAATTTTCCAGAGCAGCTGAAACTGGAGCATTGATTTGCACCAGGACTGGAACATATGTGAAGTTTTGTCTAATTTCTAGGCTATGTGGCATATGGAAGCTAACTACAGGGAAAACAAGGAAGTAGGGGTAAGATGGAGCAAAACCTTTTGGTCCTTCCCCCTCCCATTTCCTCCACCTGCCTCTTTGTAGAAAAACTTTAGCCAGAACACAAGTTTAATCAAAGAAATGAGAAAATGCAGAAGTTAAAAAAAAATTTTAAAGTCAAACAAGACAAAATAATAAGAATTGAGCAAAGTCAAGGATCATTAGTTCCTCCTCGAGGACTTTAGATAATATTCTGACCCATATCCTTTGAGTGGTCTTATGGATACCGAAATCTCCACCAGGTGGAAGAAGTTAACTACATGATGACCAGACTGCAGCCATGACATAAAGCTGCCACATGCCTGAGAGCTGGCCTCAAATAAGGGAACAGAATGACCCCAGAACCAAAGATTAACTGTACTCAGAACAATCAAGATGACCAATTTCAAGATGACTCTCAGCTCACTGCGCTGTTTTTGTGCGTAGCCCCCTCCTTCTGCCTACTCCATCTGTAAAATCTCTTGCCCACTTATTGTCAGTGGGGAGAGTGGGCCTTTGGATGTGAGTTGCCCCACCCCGCAGGTTTTGGTGACAGGAGTACTTTAAAGAGGCATGTAGATATGCAGTCATTCCGCTAGACAGTTGGAAAAAAAATATAAAAAGTTCTTGTCTATAGATACACTGTTAATGCTAAGATATTGTGGACGAAGAAATATATAATGGTTGCAGACATGTTTGCAAATTTTCAGATCATAAGTCACAAATATAGATGTTCTGAATTTCAAGAAAAAAAAATAGTAATTGAGCTGTTTCTCATATAGAAAGCACTATCTAGCATTCTCCACACTAAGAAGCAGAGGGAATTATTAATATTTACTTGATTTAGGTTGAAATTGAGGAGGTCAATAAAATTTATATATTTTCCAATCACACAGGAACTATAGCAAAATAGTGCTCCTATTTTATTGAATAATTAATGTATACTCTTAGAGAATTTCTAATGGCTCTCTATTTTGCTTTTCAAATATACTGTACTTTCCCTGGTGGCTCAGACGGAAAGCATCTGTCTACAATGTGGGAGACCTAGGTTCAATCCCTGGGTCAGGAAGTTCCCTGGAGAGAGAAATGGCAGCCCACTTCAGTACTCTTGCCTAGAAAATCCCATGGACGGAGGAGCCTGGTGTCCATGGGGTCTCAAAGAGTTAGACATGACTGAGCAACTTCACTTCACTATATTTGGGAAACCGTCAGAGAGCAGTGATACAAACAGAATAGTTGTGTAGAATCACTGACTAGGTAAAATATTTCCTTAGGAAAATACCTAGCTTGAGAAAGAGTTAAATTTGCATTGGTTTAGGAAGAATGCATTAAAAAAATCCATTTATTCACTTATTTATTCATCCATCCTATAAATACATTAAAGGCTTATCATATGCCAGGCACTGCTAAGAACTGAGATAAAAATTTGTGTTTAAGGATGTATCCTGACTTAGTCTCCTCACTTATAAAATGCAGATGGCTTTCACTTCTCCATTAGTTTTCTATGGTGGCCTGAAGAAATGACTACAAACAACTTAAACAACATAAATTTATCTTATAGTTCCACAGGTCAGAAGTTTAACATGGGTCTCACCAGGCTAAAGCCAAGGTGTCGGCTGAACTATATTCCTCTCTGGAGGCTCTGGGGAGAATCTGCTTCCTTGCTTTTTCATGTTTCTCAAAAGAAATAGCATAAATAATTGACGCCTATGAAAAATAGGGCTTCCCAGGTGGCACTAGTGGTAAAGAATCTGCATGCCAATACAGGAGAGAGATGTGCATTTGATCCCTGGGTTGGGAAGATCCCCTGGAGAAGGAAATGGCAACCCACTCCGGTATTCTTGCTGGAAAATTCCACGGACAGAGGAGTCTGAAGGGCTACAGTCCATGGGGCTGCAAAGAGTTGGACATGACTGAGCGACTGAGCACACACACATGAAAAATAATTCAACTATATAATCCAGGGCTAGATTTATTTTAAACTAGTCTACAATTTTAGATAGCAGCACTGATTCAATGGACACGAACTTTGGCAAACTCCAGGAGATAGTGAGGGACAGGGAAGTCTGGCGTGCTGCAGTCCATGGAAGAGTCGGCCATGACTTAGTGACTGAACAACAACATTCTACAATTACCCACTTAAAAAGATGTCCAGCTAAATATTTTATTAGTCTTAATCATACTATGTGAACTGTTTTTTCTCTCTGCTTCCCCACCACCCATGTCCCCAGCCTTAAGGAAGAAACATACCAGTGGCAAGAATTGAGAATGGGTATTTCCTGATAAAAGTTTATTATCTGATTATTCTTATTAGACTGTTAAAGTAAGCAAAAAAGATAAGAAATCAGTAAACATGATAAAATTCCTCATTTAGCTTCCCTGGTGGCTCAGAGGTTAAAGCGTCTGCCTCCAATGTGGGAGACCTGGGTTCGATCCCTGGGTCGGGAAGATCCCCTGGAGAAGGAAATGGCAATCCACTCCAATATTCTTGCCTGGAGAATCCCATGGACGGAGAAGTCCATGGGGTCGCAAGGAGTCGGACGCGACTGAGCGACTTCACCTTAAACATGATAAAATCCCTCATTTAGCTGGTAGCCATGCTCTCAATATCAGAATCTGAATATAAACAAGGAATAAGAATCTGACTTAAAGTTGATAATTATGTTTAGTGTAAACATAACAAGTCTTTTCAAAAAAAAAAAAAAAGAAAAAACCTCTTCCTAAAAATACAATAGAAGTTAAATAAAACTATTTTACCCTCAGTTTTGTGGAAAATATAGGGTCATTCTCATAAAGTTATAAATTTTAATGCATAGATAGCTTTCATGGTATCTCATC
Source organism: Capra hircus (assembly GCF_001704415.2). Classification (NCBI taxonomy): domain Eukaryota; kingdom Metazoa; phylum Chordata; class Mammalia; order Artiodactyla; family Bovidae; genus Capra; species Capra hircus. The sequence goes on along the minus strand of NC_030813.1, from coordinate 62,687,596 downwards.
TATAGTCACAACTACTGTTAACTCCATTTTATAGGAAAATATAAATGAATAAGACACTAGAATTTTCTAAGACTAACTTGGTGTCAATGCTGGCACCAAGAATGAGTGGAACAATAGATATTTCTATCTCTTATCAACTGCCTAACTTGGACAATCTCATCCACTCAGCAAGAGACTATTAGCTTCTGCCCAAACTTGCCCATATTTATAGATTGACTGAAAAGATGAGGTGACAATTCAGTCAATAACCTTTGACACAAATTCAGACAAATCGTGTGCTCCTCACAATGACAAATTACTCTAGAAAATTAACTGTCGAAAGTGCAGCAATATGATGAAGATTGATTATTTTATTCTTGCAAGTCTGCTTTGAGTTAGAGTAACAGCCTCATTTGGACACAGATGGTGTCAACAGGGAAGGACAGATCGTGTCTCTGTCTCAGCTGAAAAGAAGAAGATGGATTTTCACAGGATAACAAGGGTGATGATTCTTTTTTCAAGAGACGGAGCTTATGTTTTGTGAGTGCCTCTTTAAGATTATCTTTTACAGTCTCAGCAAAGAAGAAAATCATATTTTTAAACATTTTGCCACTACTTCTGAATAAACTGCCTAAAGGCAATTTTGGCCCCTTGCCACAACTTTTCTAAAAGAGTGGATTTGAGAAACTTTCCTTCAACTTTATGTTTTTTATTGATTCAATAATTATATTTTAAAATAACACATAGTATATTCAAAAGGATATATATTTGATTTTAGATTTTTCTTCAAATATTGTAAGTAATAGCTTACAGGCTAAATTCTATGAGGAACTTAGATCTCTCCTTGAAATTCAGGTATGTATATTAAAACAGATATTAAATATTTCAAGCAAAGAGATCAGTAAAATTGATATTTCAGAGTTTTCACAGTCAATTATTTATTTGTTTTAACATCAACACCTCTCAGTGCCAGGTGTCTTATAGTAAGATATTCTTTTACAGAGGAAATATTTAAAATTATATTGCAACTTCATAAAAAGTAACTGGAAGCTCAATGAACCCTCACAAAAGCAGGTTTAAACTATTTAAACTTTGGGAACTACTCAGTTCCCACAGTTATTTGCCCCATTATAAGACCTACAAAAAATTTTAAAAAAAGGATAATAGAAAAAATGGACCCACGTTACCACAGACATGAGAAGTCTGAAAAAAATCTTGTATAATGAGGGGTTGGCTGTAAGGAAGATCTGAAATTAGGAAAAGGGAAGAGGGACACAGGGAAGATGGGTAAATAACAATTCCAGCACACACTTCCAAGAACATTGCAGAACTGGATATGGTGGGGAAGAGTTGTCAAGAATACATACCTCAATTCACAAGAAGCAAACTCTTCAAATAAATAAGGCACTAATGTTGCCTTGAGCATCTGAAGTAATTAATCAATGAGTCAGGTCTCAATTTCAATCTTTCAAAGAAAAGAAGAAATTAGGCAACGATCATAAGGAGGCATAGAATCATGTTAAAATTTCCAGTATCTGGATGCCAGACTACCTCTAACCAAGCTGCTTTGGCAAAAGTTGGTGTTAGTAGATGCTGTGGACATTTTCCCAGCAGGGGTGGGTTTAGATGTTAAGCCATCTATCCTCAATTTGCAATCACTCTGAAGAGCCATCTCAGCTCCAGAGCTCCCTTTTAGATAAGCTGAGACCTATGTTCTGTCTTGTAGTTCGAATTTAATTCTGCCCAACTCTCTCACGTCTTCACAAGTATCCCTAAGAGCATTCCTGAATAAGTGTCTTGAAAACAAATTTCCTCCTTGAGACTATTTCCTGAGGAGTCTTACTAAAACAATCCTTATCAGAAGTGGTTGAGGAAGCAGAGTCTAAAAATGAGATTTTGGAGTTAGATCATCACCAGCTGGCTGGCAATAAGAAGGGCATCATGGGTGGTAATTGGAATGATGATAGCAACTGGCATATTACAGCAGTGAAAAATTTTAAATGTACATTGATTATGAAGTGGGACGAGAAATCAATTAAAGAAAATGTACCAGCAGGTGCACTATCTCGGGCACTTGATAGGTTCTGAAGAGGTTGTTATTATAAGGACAATGGGATAGAATGGCAGTTGCTCATGCTATTGATGCATTGAGGAAAGAAAATGAGGTTTATATATGCTGATGTCAGGAGCCAAAAAAACTAAATATCAGATCTAGGACTTAATTATAAGCAGAGTTCCAGAGAAAATTGATTTGTCAACTCTAGCAACTGTGCTATGCAAAAATCAGGACTCAGAGTAAGAAGTGAGACCCCAAAACTTTGATGAAGACCCATGAGTGAAGCAGACAAGAAATTGGGGACCTGAGTTTCGCTCAACCTCTAGGTTTTCAAAACTGGCCCACTCCTACCCATTAAGGGTCAGAAATGCTCCCATTTTTCAAGATGACTCAGAGGCCTCTGCCTTTTAGGACAATATACATTCCTAAGGATCTCCTTCCACTGATCCTCCTAGTTGACAGACAAAAAATTAGGGGCAACTCACAACATAATCCCCCTAGAGAAGGGCATGGCAACCCACTCCAGTGTTCTTGCCTGGAGAATCCCATGGACAAAGGAGCCTAGTGGGCTACAGTCCATGGGGTCACAAAGAGTCGGACACGACTGAAGCGACTTAGCACTTACAACATGGTCCAGAGAGATGCTGGCCCATCAAACAAAGAAAAGTACTTGACAAAAGGAGATATAGGTTAGAGCCAATATATATTCGTAAGACCCACAACAACATACATGGTTGTAGAATCTGAAGAGCTGGATCAAGATGGATTAAGTGTAAAGTGAATACAAAGAAGTTTTGACATAGGGACACTTTCCCCCCATCCCTTATGAGAAACTGATATAGGAGGAGAGAGGCCAAGCTCATTTTAGAAGTGGGTCAATTCTTTACATATATGGGGTTTCCCACATGGCTCAGTGGTAAAGAATCTGCCTGCCAATACAGGAGGCGCAGGAGACATGGGTTCAGTCCCTGGATCAAGAAGATCCCTTAGAGAAGGCGTTGTCAACCTACTCCAGTATTCTTGCCTGGGAAATCCCATGGACAAAGGGGCTTGATGGGCTACAGAGAATGAGGTCACAAGAGTCAGACACGACTTAGGGACTACACCACCACCACCAATGCCCATTAGATAGAACCCCTATGGGAGAGGTGCTGAACAGCCAAGTGGACTGAATGCCTTACTCAGTTGACATAAAGCAGCCTCTCTCTTCCAACTTACCTATCTTGTAACAATGAACTCTTGACCAAAGTAGTTATGGTGGCAGTATCAAAGACTATTCATGGGCCTCATAGCACAAGGTACCACCCACCAACACTGATCTAGCTACTGCTGAAAACCAAGACCAACTCTCCCATCCAACTAAGAATCAGATCCAACCCTGCTTAGCTTCCAAGATCAGATGAGATCCAGCACACTCAAGGTGGCATGACTGTAGACTGAACAAAAACCAATTCTGAGTCACATAATGGCAGCATTTCTTTTTGTGACAAGTTGATTCTCAGGCCCATCCTTTCTAAGAGGGGCAGCTACCTAACTTGGCTGGAATCAACATGCATTCTAGGTATGTGTATGCTTTTCTTTCTTTTGGAGCATCAGCCAGCCTCCAGGAAACTGGCACTAGGACACTCATGAAGTTATTGTTGAATGTGTTCCACGAAGCAAAAACTTAAACCAAGAAAGAAAGGAACTCATGGGGTTCAATGATCACAGGCTCCTACAAAAGAGATAAATGAAGTGAATCCCTAGAACTGATAGTTCAGGAAAATCCAAAATCATCTCTGTGCAGCCATCCTAAAGAGACATTATTCTAGAATTCTCAAAACAAATAATTTTCTACATAACATGTTTTTTCCTAATTATTTTGTGAATTTATGCCTTATCTTGTTCTTAGAATTTGTTAAACAACTTACTACAAAATTTTGTATATAATTTCCAATTTTTACTCTAACTCATCAAGGTATTATTTTTGCTTGTTTCAGGATATAGTTAGCATCTCTGAGAGATTAAATAGCTTGTTCAAAGTAACCCAAGAAAATAAGTCATACTCCAAATCAGACAAGTAGTTTTGTTAGAATGCTTATAAGTGATTTTTTCTACTTCTATTTCACAAACTTTCTGAAATATAGTTATGCTAATTTTATGGTTAAAATAAGTTTGTAAATAAGAAAAAAAATGAACTCATTAGAGGTTCGATACATTTTCATTGACTTTCCAAGTGAAATAACTGTACAGAACAATTGTCCTTCAAGATCCTGGTTTTACTTTAAAGAGACTTGGTTAAATTTCATGCCAGGAAATTGTGTTCTCAGCCTAAATTGTTCATACAATTTCAAGCAAGTATGTCATTTTCACTCTTTAATAACTCTGAATCATTATGTTTAACAACTTAGCTATCTGCATTTGAGAGCTGACTGAAAAGATTTTTTATTTAAATGGAATTATGGATTTTATGGAACAAATACAGTTTTTTATAAGTAGTCAAAAACAATTTTTTCAAGTAAAACAAGGAAATATTGTCATAATAAAATATGTCATATCCATCAGTTTCATTGGTAACTTTTGAGTCTTCTGTCTGTATTTGATATAATGTGCTCTAAGTATTCTTCGCACACAATTAAGAGAATAAAATGGCTGGTTTTGCAGTCTCTGGATAAATGGCTTTCTTGATAAAAGTAACTCATCATGTTCACTGAGGAGATGAAAAAAACACTAAAATTTGGATGAATTTAGAGAATTTCCTGAATTATAAGCCTGAGTAATGCTGCTCCTTTACTTCCTCCCCTTCAAAATTATACATGATTTTACAAAAAAGAGGTATTTTTCTAAAGAATATACCATGCATCACAATTGGGCTACCTTAAGAAGCTAAACTATACCTGCTTAAAGTTTAATGAAATAATTTTCCTCATTTTAGCCACTTAAGCTAAGAATAGCAGCCATGTATTCAACTGTCTAAATCAAAACTGATTTTGTCACCATAAATTACTTTAGAAATCATTATTTTAGAAAGTAAGTGGATCAAATATCTCTCGGGTAACTTCATGTACAAAGAAGTGTGTCAGGATATAAGAGGGTCTAATAACGATTACCCTTCTCTTTCAAATCAAGTTCAGAACTAAGAGATATGGGTTAAGTATATGAAGGTGAAGATCATCACTTTCATAACTGATAAGAAAAATATTTGAAAATATGTGTTAAAATAAGTTCTAACAAAGCAAGCTAGTATTTTCCCCATGATTAAAGGAATGAGTAATAGAGAAAAACTATGTGTGGCTCAAATGGAAGGTTGAGTCAGGTAAACACATGAAGAAAGACAAAAATGGTCTCTTCCACCATATTTGCTTGGCACTTACGTGCGATCAAAATTCTGTAAGATTTAATCACTTTATGAGATCTAGCTAGTGATTCAAGTGAAGAAGATAAAATCATAGTTCATTAATTGACTAAAATGCTTGTTTCCTGCCCACACTGAAAATTCTTTTGTGGCTGAAATGGGCATATACATTCTCTATTTTTTTAGAAAATAGTGAGTGAAAAATGAGAGGATAAGGGGAGCAAATGTTTTGGGGAAGTTAGAGGTCACTGCTTGGTGGGTCTTCAGGGTCAGTATCCCGGAGGACAGAGGGCTTAGTCAGAGTTTGAAAACAGTGGTACGTGAAGAGTGCGGAAAGAAGGGGTATGATCTTTCAGGTAGGGAAAATGGTGTGAGTAAAACTACAAGGTGTGTTAATAATAAACAGTATATTTTGAGAAAATGGGTAGACCTTATGGCCTGGGGGGCCATTTGAGATGAAAATGTAACAAACAGAATGGAAGTCTAGAACTGGACTATCAAAGAAAATAATTTGGGTTTGGGGGAGGGGTTGTTGTTTTGTACTATTGTACAGACAGAAGGGAGCTATAGAAGGTTTTAAAGCAAAGCTGTAATATAAAAATAGTAGAATATCACGCTTGGGATACAGAGATAGAAGAGAACAATGACTATTTTATCCCCTCAATTCTCACTCTCATTTTTCCATCTTAGACATCTAGACCCACTGTGATAATCAGACTAAAGGTCTGTGTGTGCGTGTGTGTGTGTGTGTGTGTGTGTGTGTGTGTGTGTACTGCAGCTAAATTATTTTCAATTTTAAATTTTTTCATCAAAAATTATTTTTGCTTTATCATGTAACCTTGTTTTAGTTGACATAGTTATGGTCAGACATTACAATTAATGGCTAAAATGTATTTATTTATTTATTTATTATTTTGCATCAACAACAATCTTTATTGTCAATTTTTTTTTTTTTATTGGATCTCCCTTTTCATGAGGTAGAATAGCCAGGACTATGTAAGCCTCTAAGTAGCACTTGAGAGCAGGTCCCGTAAGGCAGCTTTGTCTCCCCCTCATATGGTGCCTGAAGAACATATTGTATAACCTTTCTCCAAGCTGGCTCCGCTCTGCCTGAGACTCTCTTCCTTTATTTATTTTTTATTTTTTTAGTATAAATTTATTTATTTTAATTGGAGGCTAATTACTTTACAATATTGTATTGGTTTTGCCATACATTGACATGAATCCACCATGGGTGTATACATGTTCCCCATCCTGAACCCCCCTCCTACCTCCCTCCCTGTACCATCCCTCTGGGTCATCCCAGTGCACCAGCCCTGAGCATCTAGTATCATGCATCGAACCTGGACTGGTGATTCATTTCACATATGATAATATACATGTTTCAATGCCATTCTCCCAAATCATCCCACCCTCTCCCTCTCCCTCAGAGTCCATAAGACTGTTCTATACATCTGTGTCTCTTTTGCTGTCTCGCATACAGGGCTATCGTTGCCATCTTTCTAAATTCCATATATATGAGTTAGTATACTGTATTGGTGTTTTTCTTTCTGGCTTACTTCACTCTGTATAATAGGCTCCAGTTTCATTCACCTCATTAGAACTGATTTAAATGTATTCTTTTTAATGGCTGAGTAATACTCCATTGTGTATATGCACCACAGCTTTCTTATCCATTCATCTGCTGATAGACATCTAGGTTGCTTCCATGTCCTGGCTATTATAAACAGTCTAAAATGTATTTAATAGAGAAAGCCCAAAGAAATTCAGATGTAAAAGGCCCTTGACTAGCTTCCTTTTTTATTTTACTTCTCTTCTCATTCTCTTTATTTTTTAAAGTTTATGTACTGTGCTGTCCTCTGCTCACTCACTTCAGTCATGTCTGAATCTTTGCAACCCTATGAGCTGCAGTCCACCAGGCTCCCCTGTCCATGGAATTTTCCCAACAAGTATATTGGAGTGGGTTGCCATGTCCTCCTCCAGGGGATATCCCTGACCTAGGGATCAAACCTGCATCTCCTGCACTGCAGATGGATTCTTTACCATTGGGTCACCAGGGAAGAACTTAAAGTTTATGAAAACTCATTTATTGGAAAAAGTCTCGAAACCTGACTTTCACATGTGTGACTTGGCCTTGTTCTCTCCCATAGGGAGAGAGTCCATCCTCTTCCATATTCCCTCATCCAGTTAGTCAACATCTTTCCCTTCTTGTATCCTAAATATATACCTTATGTAGTGTGATCACCTGATGGAAGCAAAGTTGAACCCTACTGGTTGGTTTAGATGTCAAAGCTAGTGACACCACACACATTCCAAGTGAGCACTAGAAGTTTCATTACTTACATAATAAAGTATTCTGGGGATTTATGGGCAGCGTTTTTAAGAAAATGGCTTGAGAGAGAATGTTAAGGATATTGGTTGAGATTTTCTATTGTGGTTAGGATCTAAGGCCAAGAGGAGGATCCCATTGTGTGGTCAGGGGCTTGTGTGGTGTGCATTAGCCACCGGAGCCAAAAAAGAAAGTGTCAGAATTTCTTATCAGTTTTCTCAAACAGGGGGCATGAAGGAGAAGCAAGGGTTAAAAGCCATTATCAAATGCAAAAACTGGGTTCAAACTTCTTATTCCATTATGAAACACAGTCATCATCTTTCATTTGCACCGATATCATAGCCTCTCAAATACACCCTCTTTCTCTAATCTACACCATCTGCCAATCCATCTTTCACCATTATGTCAACCTCATAGACCTGCAAATCTGATGATGCCATGACCCTGTTCAAAATTCTTCAGTGGTTATGCATCCCTAAGTAGTAATTCTTAAATGTTTTCATTAAGAATTAGTGGATAAAGTCCTGGGGACAGAAGAATAGTCAAAGTAGTTCACTATAAGATGAATATTTTAGAAGCCTATTGTTTTATTTTAAATATCATATAGATTTTGTATTCTACTATAAATTGTCACATGAGATTTAATATATAAAAATATGCAAAAAATAATCTCCCACATAGCAATTTATACTAAAAATTTATAGTACCCTTACAATTTCCTGGAGGAGTCACCTTATTGATCCCTCAGCTTGTAGTACTTAACCAGGCATACCCTTGAAAAGTGAAAGTATTAGTCACTCAGTCCTGTCTAACTCTTTGTGACCCCATGGACTGTAGCCCACCAGACGCTTCAGTCCATGGAATTCTTCAGGCAAGAATGCTGGAGTGGGTAGCTATTCCCTTTTCCAGGGGAATCTTCTCAGCGGAGGGATCCAACCAGGGTCTCTAGCATTGCATATGGATTTGTTAGGAGAAGCATAACCACCCCCAGTAGACTATAATGGCTTCTATTTAATGTAGGAGATCCTTCATTATCTTGAACCAAATCCATCCTCAGGTTCTGTCATCTTGATCTGCCTCTTCAAACCATACACAAGCACTCTATATTGTAATACATGACCCCTGTGTTCCACTCCTTAATGGCATTGCATGGTATCTCTGAATCACCCTGTTCCCACTCCTCCCTAGATACAATTCCTCTTGTTGGGACTGATTCTTCAAATTAAGAATTTTTCAGTCCCTCTTTGAGGTGTCCACCTAGATTTTCTCTGAACATTGTACATTATATCAACGATCATTTTATTTTGTGATTTTTGCATATCTACCTTCCCCAAAGATTTTGTGGACAGGAAGAATGTCTTTTCAACATGGACTGGCACAAAGCCTGCTCCACAGAGAGTACTCAATACACCTTTGTTGAGTGAATGAAGAGCCATTGTTGTGCCTTTTAGAATAATAACTGTGGCACTATTACCTTTTAAATACGGTGAAAGAAACATCTCCAGTAATGACATTGTTCAAATTCTTAATTCACCTCATAGGAAGGGTGATTTAAATCTAGTTAAAGGTGCATTCATTTTAGAGCATTATACAAATGACCTAAAGAAAAAAAGAAAGGAAAAAAAATCTGACAACAGTCAAAAAGAAAGTGAAATAAAGAAGAAAAGTGTGAATCTGAGAATAAATAAATAAATAATAAAATAAAACCTCTCTCTGAAAGCTCCCAAGAGTGAAAAGCAGGGACAAAGAAAATCTCTCAAGACTGACTGGTATGGGAGAGGAAACAGAATTTACACAAACCATGAGGGAATGAACAGGGACAGGAGAGAGGCAAAAAAATTTAAATGTTAAGCAAGCCCATGAAAATATAATTATATTTGCTGATAAGAGGACAGTGGGTTTCAGGTGGGCAGTGAGATAAGTTGAATACATTATCATGTGTGTGTGTGATGGGAATATATAACTGAAAGATGAACTTTCAGGCTACAAATTAAAAGGTGCTAAATTCTTATCCAAGTTGATTTGTGCAAAATGTTTCCGTACTTAGATGATTGAAATTGTGGATCTTAGGATATTTATTTTCTATATGCCATTTTACTCACAGAGTGACTATAACAAAAAAAACAATAAAAATAAATTTATAGTCACACTAATAATATTTATGTTGCAGTCCAAAAATTCATTTGTGCTAGAAATATGTTTTCTCTGACATAAGGTTATTTCTGTTTTGAGCCCCATTAACTCTCAGTTGGAAGAAAATAATCTTAGTTCTCTTTAGACGTCCCTTTCAATCCAACTCCACAGGCTCAAGGACCTAATGAAAGTATCAGGAGTAAAGAGAGAAAAATAGAAAGATCTAGACCTCAATAATCAGTTCCCAAGTTGGCCTATGAGATGTCCACTGCCCTGCCCTTAAGGCAGTTCTCAGTCTGGCAGCTCTCAGGAACCCTCTGCTGTTAGATGCATCTCTCTCTGTCTTCCTTTCCTTCCTAGAGCTCAGAGTAAGTTATTCCTAGAGGAACTCCCCCTTACTTCAAATTTTGAGCAAAGATGGGTTATCCCTACCCAAAACCCTCCCTTCTGTATGGAAAGGGAAGAAACAGAAAGCCAAGAGAATTGATGACTTTTCTGTCAGCCCTTAAGTAAATAGCATTATGTTAGATGGGGAGGGATCACTATACCATAAGAGAAAGAAAGATCAGGTTATCATTTATTGCCTGCGTACTACATGTCAGGCATTGAGATCATTGCTTCATGCTGGTTAGTGTGTTGGGCGGTACTGCTCATAAACGGAATCTCTCGTTATTGAAGCAGAGAAAATTCTCAGGGTAGTTACTAGAGATAGTATGAGTTAAATTCATTGATTTCAGAAGCAAGTACATGGAGGTCAGTGACACACTGGGGTGAAGCAGAAAGATGAAGGAAAAGGAGGTAGGAGTGTAGCAAGTTAAGGGCATCAGTGGAGTTGGACCAAGTAGATTGAACTAAGCAAAGATTAGGGCTCAGCAAAGATTGAACTAAAAATGAACTGTAGTCTGCCAGTTGTCCTTGGCAATAGAGTTCTCTCTTATGAAAATGATGTTATAGTGGGAAAAGTCATATACTGATTAAATCAGTAGTAACTAGCAAGAGCGTATTTTGCAAAAAGATGTAGCTCAGATAGTTTTAATGTGGGGGAGTCGGAAAGAATTTTTTAAATAATTTTGTGAATCCACCAAAGAATGATATAAAGAAGGAAAGAATCTGGGTTATATAAAATAATTAAATTGGGTCTGTGTACTTGTAAGCTTCAATTGCAGTGAACTATTTTGCCTGCTGATGGCCCTTTTCATAGGTCATGTAAATAAAATCAATATGTCCTAGGTCCATACCTCTTCAAATTTCCTTTGCAATATTATTATTACTGCATAGAAGAAAGCACTTAAGGGCGAAGGAAGTTAGCTTAACACTTGAGAGACAGCAGAATATGCCAACCCAAAATATGCCACTTTGACACAAGGATTATTTTGAACTGAAGTTACTTGAAAAACAGAAGGTGTCAAAAAAGATTTAGCTGACTGTTCATTTTTGCATTCATATCACCAAAAGAACCACAGACCAGTTTTAATGGGTTTCTATAAGACTGACCATTGTAATGTCCCCAGACAGAGCATTCTTGGTGATCCCAGCTTCAGACCTCTCTGAGATACTTTGCTGTATATTTTATAAGTGAGAAATGTCATGCAATTTCAATGCTCACATTTGCAAGTGAATTTAAGACTGTTACACCAAGTAATTACCTAAAATGAATTTTATTTCTAATGTATTAGTAAAGAAGTCCAGCTGCCAACAGACAGGCAAGACCAAAGGCCAACATGACAATTCTGTAAGTAAGTAAGTAAGTAAAGCCGCCCAGTCGTGTCCGACTCTTTATGACCCCATGGACTGTAGCCTACCAGGCTCCTACCTCCATGGGATTATCCAGGCAAGAGTACTGGAGTGGGTTGCCATTTCCTTCTCCAGGGGATCTTCCCAACCCAGGGATCAAACCTGGGTCTCCCGCATTCCAGGCAGATGCTTGCAAGACCAAAGGCCAACATGACAATTCTGTACTCATACTGAATTATTCTAGTGGTTATAAAGACAAAATTTATTCATTTGCTCAATATAACACACATGGGCTTGGCAGAAAATACACTGTACATTCAAAAGGTATACATGAATGAAGATAATTTAATGATGGGAGTATTTACAAATGTGTTTGTAGAATTAAGTGAACAAATAAGGAGTGGTGGGACTGGCAAGAATAAGGAACTGTGCACACACCTAGACTCAAGAGGATAAATAAGGGAACAGCATCAAGGAAAAGCCAGAACTAATCATCAAACTCAGACTGGCTGGCACAGAGGCATGCAGACAATAAATACTCAAAACTGAATCTTCCCAACTCCTCAGTCTTCAACCAGTGCTAAACACAAATGGAAGCCAAAAAACAAAAAGATAGAGGTGATACAGTCCATGGTGGTCATTTTTCAGGGCCCCAGGTTTGAATAGAAAAGAGCAGAGAATGGATTTTGTAGGAGAAAGTAGAGCTGTGTGCTTATTATTTGTCTGGTTGCTCTCAGACCCATTGCTTGTTCTTTCCTAGACCTGACATTAGCACAGGGAATTGCATTTTCCAGACTTCCTTACCATCCTGTTTCTAACCATATCTGGTCATTGAGAAGTGGTAGGAAGAGATTGGAGGACTGAAAGAAATCAAAAGTCATTCCGTCTTTCCACATCTCTCTCTACCTTAGACATTATCTCCAAAGTACCTGTATATCCTTGATAATCCAGTTACCAGTGGAGAGCCATTTTCATCACTGTCCCAAATCATACAGGGTAAAGCAGAACAGGGCAGGGCAGGGATACCATTTTAGTTTCAACTACAACTCAAGGCTTTTGGACTGAGCTAATATACCTTCTCTGTCTAGGGATGATACGCTCTTTGTGTACTTCTAATGTTTCATGTTCCTCTGCACAAATCCTCCAGTCTTCCATCACCCATACATCCAATTACCAGTATTAAATTTCCTCTATTTGCAATATCAATAGTCATTTCTGTTTCTGACAGAACTCAGATAATATCCTGGGTTAATTTGTAATTGAAAGACATTTTCACAGACCTAGCTTTTACTTCCAAACTTCTTTAATAAATTGAAAGTGTGATTTGACATCACAAAGAAGAATATGGTAAATAACAGTATTGCATTACTTTATCTCAAGCTAATGAGAGAGGAATAGAGACAGAATTTAATAAATGAATCAAACACTGATGTCACATGCAAACGAAATCATAGCATACTATATAAAGAAAACTTTAACAGGTTTGAATAGATAACATGGTTGGGAAATTGAGTCATTCCTTGGCATGAATGACAATTGAGGAATTAAATACCATAAAATAATCTGTAATTTAGCAGTCAGTTTCATATTCACATTTGAACAGATATATTATTTAGAGCTCATTTTTGTCATGCAAGATGTCCTTTGTTTGTTAAAAGTAGGGATAGTGATAAATGATCAGTGATAGAAAACTCTGGCAGCAAAGAGAACTGATGACCTATTACTAGGTTAATAATTCAGTTTTTCACAGTTCCTCATAGTGGTATTTCTAAAAAACAAATTTCAACATTGAATTTTAGCAGTAGTTAAAATACAGAGAAACTAGAATGGAAGTAGAAATATAGATAGAAAAATGGATTGATGGATGGATAGATAGAGATAGATCGATGCTATCCAATATCTATTCATGAAATGATCTGCTGTAGGATAGAACTATGCCTATCAAAAATAAATCTTCACTCCCAAGACATACTTGAAGACAACAGCGCTTGCTGATATACAAGCAGAAATAATTGGATGCGACTTCCAATAAAGCTTATTTGGGGGTTTACTCATCAAGCAGGTACCTTTTGCTTTCCCCTCTCTTTCTCATTCCTCCCTGAATTGTAGATGTAATGGCTGGCTTTGTAAATATGATGGATGATGGATACCGGTGCAGCCACAATTTTTCAACCATGAGGCAATCTTAACAGGGAAGATGCTTGTTAAGAATAGCAGTGCAAATGGAAAGTAGAAGCCTGTAACATTGATTATGCCATGAAACCCAGTAGAAGTTCTGTACAACCAAACTCCAGACTGAATTTCAAGTGATAGAAAAAACCTCTATCTTATTTAAACTACTTATATTCAGCCCCTTTTTTCATGTCAGACAAATACAGTTACTAACTGATATCATCCACTTTTATCTGAAGATATTCAACACAAAATATGATTTGAAATTATTGCATTTGATCTGAAAATTATCTTTGAAACTATTCATAAAGGCAAAAAAAATTAAATAAATAAGAAAATATGCTCTCTTTCTTAGTGAAAGTGAATGGATGATGGTAAGGCTTTCTATTATTTCCTCAAATCATTTATAAATGATGCAAAATCCCAGCCAAAACAGAAAATATATTTAACTCGAGAAATTATTTATAAATTTAATTTAACATTTTAGTGAAAGGAAATAGCTAAAAAATTTAAGAACAAAATTTTCCTTCGTTTATTGACATATTATTAACATACAGAGCTGTACAAAATTAAGGTGCACAGCATATGATTTGATTTTCATTCATCATGAAATAATTAGCATAAGTTAGTGAACATCCATTATCTCAAATGGTCACAAAATGAAAGGAAAAATATATTTCTTTGTGATGGGAACTCTTAGAATTTATTCTCTTGACAACTTTCATATATGACATACAGCAATGTTAATTGTATTTATCATGGTGTACTTTACATCCTTACAACTTATTTATCTTATACTTTTATCCAATTCATCTTCCCTCCACTCCTATCTCTGATAATGACAAATCTTATCTCTTTTTCTATGAGTTTGCTTCTGTTTCTATGAGTTTGTTTCTGTTTCCACAAGCATTTTATTTTTTTTTTTTAATTAAAAAAGCCAAAGTCTAGAAGAGTCAAACTTTTGCTGGCATCCACCATGAGAACTGGAGAGTCTAAAAAAGGGTGGATATATATTTGGATAACTGATTCACTTTGCTACAAAGCTGGAATTAAAACAACATTGTAAAGCAATTATACTCCAATATCAATTAATAAAAGAAATAAATAAATGAAAAAGTAATAACAGGAACTTGAGACTAGATCAACACTAACCTTTGTCTTCATTAAAGATTCTAAACCTGCCACTGGAGAGGGCTGAGTTTGGAAAACACATGATGGATACTAAATTAATATTGTCCTCAGCATGCCTTGTTTCCCAGGTTCTGCGAAAGAAAAATATTGGCCAGTAAGAGATAGTATTCTTATTTCACAGTATCTTGCTTTTACCATCAGACATACGGCCTTCAGGGATAGAACACAGCCTCAAAATTTAACTTGTCTTTAGGTTAAAGTCATAAATTCTCAGTAAGTCCATATTTGGTTGTTTTTGAAGTATAATTGACCTGCAACACTATAATGAGATGGCTAGACTGCATCACCAATGCAATTAACATAACTTGGACGAACTCCAGAAGATGGTCAGGGACAGAGAGACCTGGAGTGCTGCAGTCCATGGGGCTGCAAAGAGTTGCACACCACTTGGTGACTGAACAGCAACACTATGTTAGTTCCCAGCACACGTTCTTTGTTTCCATACATTTCAAAATGATCACCATGATGATCCTAGTTATAATCTGTTACCATATAAATATGTTGCTTTCTTATTGACTATATTACCTACACTACACATTTTATATCCCTGATGTATTTATTTTGTAAGTTTTTACCTCTCAATTTCCATCGCCTATTTCTCTCGTCTTCCTACCTCCTTCCCCCCTGTCAGCCACCTGTTTGTTCTTCGTGCCTATGACTTTGTTTCTGTTTGTCATGCTTATTCATTTTTTTAAGATTCCACATATACATGAAATCACAGTATTTAGCTTTGTCTGACTTATTCACTTAGAATCATACCCTCAAGATCTAATTCTGTTGCCACAAAAGACAAGATTTCATTCCTTTTCATGGTTCAATAATTGTGTGTGTGTGTGTGTGTGTGTGTGTGTGTGTGTGTACACATCACATCTTCTTTACTTATGGGCACTTAAATTTATTCCGCATCTTAGCTATTATAAATAATACTTCAATTGACATAAGGGCACATATATCTTTTCAAATTAATGTTTCCATTTTCTTCAGATAAATACCCAGGAATGGAAGTGCTGGGTCATAGGTAGTTCTATTTGTAGCTTTTTTTGAGGCATCTCCATACTATTTGGTTCCTATCCTATTTTAAACATAATAACTGGCATGCAATATGAATAAAAAATAATTCAAATAGGGTAATACTGATAAACAGATACATCATTGGAAAGCATAATCTTAAAACAGACTCAAGGATATTGACTATAATTGATCAAAAAGCATCTTACCCATAGAGATAAGAGTAAAAACAAAAATTTTCCTATGAACTTAGAATTTTCCAAGTCTGTCTCCCCAACAGAGACCATTTGAATACCAACATAGTACACATATATGTATGAGGTTATCCAAGAAGAAGATAGAGATGGCTTGGCTTGATATTGCCAACACTCCTGCTCACTCCAACCAAAATGCCAGGAATCTAGCCTTGGTGCTTCCATATTTTTTAATTACAAGCATTGGCATAGACATTGAAACCATATCACAGACCCAAAGAATGAAGTCTGACTCTGCTGACTTTCACTTATGGATATGGGAACATCTCTTTGGAACAAGTACTCCTAGGACCCACTCAAAACTGGGTCAAGGAGAGTTGCTTTCATTGGAGGCTGTTTGGAAAATCACTCTCCAAGGATACATAATTTGAAACAGCAAACCAAATTAGGTACTAGCCTATCATGATACAAATTCGTTACAAAACCTACAACTCTAAGGCCAGTCCAACAACTGCAGATTAAGAATGCGCTGCATGCACCCAGAACATTTCAACCCTGAGGGGCAGCCCCCGCCTGAATAGATTCTAAAGACTATCAACAAGAATGAAGGTATCAGCATTGACTTAGGGCAGAGTGCTACACTCTGTAAATGAAAAATTTCAGGTAAAATATTTTTCAGAAGCTATAAAGTCAAAACATCAGGGAAATGTTCAAAACCACAATCTCACTGTTAAAAAAAAAAAAAAGAAAAAGCAATAGAATTAACAGAGGCAATTACCAATGATACTATTTGTATAGATTTAAATGCTTCACCGAGGGACAAAAAGACCTCCTAATTGTTTTTCCTCTACAGAACAAGTACATAAAAGTGAAGATAATTTATTTTATACAATGAATTTTCAGAAATTACTATTGATTTTTTAAAGTGAATTATTTAGAATTTATATCAATACCATCTTAAAAGAAAAGTCTTGCCTTTATCTCTAGAGCTATTTTTGCAAACTAAAATTCCTGTTATGGGCACACAGATGAATATCTAAATACCTGAGTGTTGACACTTAATGGATGCCTTTAGAAAATCCATTGGTCTTAGAAGTCTCATTATCCTACTATTTTGTCACTGCAAGTTTATAGCTATTGGTGCTGATTTGTGGAAACTTTCCTCTTGAGGTTATTGTGGTTATAAACTGAGGAAAACGAATTATACTGGCATGAAATGCAGAGGAAGGAAAAGAACACCATTTAAACACTTGCATACATACTGTATAGTTTATTAGTAGCATAATAATAAATACCCAAATAATAAAGTACCCAAACTGAGTGGCTTAAAATATAAAAATTTATTGTCCCACAGTCAGAAACCTATCAGTGAGTAGGCAAGTTATCATAAGGGCCGCGGTCTCTGATGGCTCCAGTAGAGAATACCTCCTGGGCTCTTGCAATATTTGCTGGAAATCTTTTGCATTTGTTGGCTTATAGGTGCATCTCTCAATCACATGCTTGCCTTCTCCCTGTGTCTTCACATCATTTTCCTTCCACGCATGTCTGTCTCTGTGTGCAAATTGGCCTTGGAATACAAAACAAAGCAGAACAAAGGCTAACAGAGATTTTCCAAGAGATCGCACTGGTCATAGCAAACACCCTCTTCCAACAACACAAGAGGAGACTCTACATATGAACATCACCAGATGGTCAATACAGAAATCAGATTGATTATATTCTTTGCAGCCAAATACGGAGAAGCTCTATACAGTCATCAAAAACAAGACTAAGAGCTGACTGTGACTAAGATCATGAATTCCTCATTGCCAAATTCAAATTTAAATTGAAGAAAGCAGGAAAACACCAGACCATTCAGGTATAACCTAAATCAAATCCCTTATGATTATACCCTGGAAATGACAAATAGATTCAAAAGATTAGATCTGATAGAGTGCCTGAAGAAGTATGGATGGAGGTTCATGACATTCTACAGGCTGCAGTGAGCAGGACCATCCCTAAGGAAAAGAAACGCAAAAGGGCAAATGGATGTCTGAGGGGGCCTTACAAATAGCTGAGAAAAGAAGAGAAGCTAAAGGCAAAGGAGGAAAAGGAAAGATATACCCATTTGAATGCACAGTTCAAAAGAATAAAAATAGCCAAAGCAATCTTGAGAAAGAAGAATGGAACTGGAGGAATCAACTTGCCTGACTTCAGGCTCTACTACAAAGCCACAGTCATCAAGACAGTATGGTACTGGCACAAAGACAGACATATAGATCAATGGAACAAAATAGAAAGCCCAGAGATAAATCCACACACCTATGGACACCTTATCTTCGACAAAGGAGGCAAGAATATACAATGGAGTAAAGACAATCTCTTTAACAAGTGGTGCTGGGAAAACTGGTCAACCACTTGTAAAAGAATGAAACTAGATCACTTTCAAACACCACACACAAAAATAAACTCAAAATGGATTAAAGATCTAAATGTAAGACCAGAAACTATCAAACTCCTAGAGGAGAACATAGGCAAAACACTCTCCGACATAAATCACAGCAGGATCCTCTATGATCCACCTCCCAGAATACTAGAAATAAAAGCAAAAATAAACAAATGGGATCTAATTAAAATCAAAAGCTTCTGCACAACAAAGGAAAATATAAGCAAGGTGAAAAGACAGCCTTCTGAATGGGAGAAAATAATAGCAAATGAAGCAACTGAAAAACAACTAATCTCAAAAATATACAAGCAACTTATGCAACTCAATTCCAGAAAAATAAATGACCCAATCAAAAAATGGGCCAAAGAACTAAATAGACATTTCTCCAAAGAAGACATACAGATGGCTAACAAACACATGAAAAGATGCTCAACATCACTCAGTATTAGAGAAATGCAAATCAAGACCACAATGAGGTACCACTTCACACCAGTCAGAATGGCAGTGATCCAAAAGTATGCAAGCAATAAATGCTGGAGAGGGTGTGGAGAAAAGGGAACCCTCTTGCACTGTTGGTGGGAATGCAAACTAGTACAACCACTATGAAGAACAGTGTGGAGATTCCTTAAAAATTTGCAAATAGAACTGCTTTATGACCCAGCAATCCCACTGCTGGGCATACACACCGAGGAAACCAGAATTGAAAGAGACACATGTACCCCAATGTTCATCGCAGCACTGTTTATAATAGCCAGGACATGGAAACAACCTAGATGCCCATCAGCAAATGAATGGATAAGAAAGCTGTGGTACATATACACAATGGAGTATTACTCAGCCATTAAAAAGAATACATTTGAATCAGTTCTGATGAGATGGATGAAACTGGAGCCGATTATACAGAGTGAAGGAAGCCAGAAAGAAAAACACCAATACAGTATACTAATGCATATATATGGAATTTAGAAAGATGGTAATGATAACCCTGTATGAGGGACAGCAAAAGAGACACAGATGTGTAGAGCAGACTTTTGGACTCTGAGGGAGAGGGTGGGATGATTTGGGAGAATGGCATTGAAACATGTATACTATCATGTAAGAAACGAATCCCAGACTATGTTTGATGCAGGATACAGGATGCCTGGGGCTGGGGCACGGGGATGATCCAGAGAGATGATATAGGGTGGGAGGTGGAAGGGAGGTTCATGTTTGGGAGCTCATGTACACCCGTGGTGGATTCATGTCAATTATGGCAAAACCAATACAGTATTGTAAAGTAAAATAAAGTAAAAATAAAAATTTTTAAAAATAATAATAATAAATAAATAAAATTTTAAAAAAATTTATTTTTTAAAAAAACAAAAGAATAAAAAGGAGCGATAAGAAAGCCTTCCTCAGTGATCAAGGCAAAGAAATAGAGGAAAATAATAGAATGGGGAAAACTAGATATCTTTTCAAGAAAATTAGAGATACAAAGGGAACATTTCATTCAAAGATGGGCACAATAAAGAATAGAAATGGTATGGACCTAAGAGAGGCAGAAAATATTAAGAAGAGGGGGCAAGAATATACAGAAGAACTATACAACAAAAAAAAATCTCCATGACCCAGATAAACACGATGATGTGATCACTCACCTAGAGCCAGACATACTGGAGTCCAAAGTCAGTGGGCCTTAGAAAACATCACTATGAAAAAAGCTAGTGGAGGTGATGGAATTCTAATTGAGCTATTTCAAATCTTAAAAGAGATGCTGTGAAAATGCTGCACTCAATATGCCAGCAAATTTGGAAAACGCAGGAGTGACCACAGGACTAAACAGGTCAGTGTTCATTCCAATTCCAAATGCCAAAGAATGTTCAAACTACGACACAATTGCATTCATCTTATTTCAGCTCAGTTCAGTTCAATCACTCAGTCGTGTCCAACTCTTTGTGACTCCATGAATCGCGGCACGCCAGGCCTCCCTGACCTTTACCAACTCCTGGAGTTCACTCAAACTCATGTCCATCGAGTCAGTGATGCCATCCAGCCATCTCATCCTCTGTCGTCCCCTTCTCCTCCTGCCCCCAGTCTCTCCCAGCATTAGGGTCTTTTCCAATGAGTCAACTCTTCGCATGAAGTAGCCAAAGTATTGGAGTTTCAGCTTCAGCATCAGTCCTACCAATGAACACTTAGGACTGATTTCCTTTAGGATGGACTGGTTGGATCTCCTTGCAGTCCAATGGACTCTCAAGAGTCTTCTTCAACACCACAGTTCAAACGCATCAATTCTTTGGCGCTCAGCTTTCTTCACATTCCAACTCTCACATCCATACATGACCACAGGAAAAACCATAGCCTTGACTAGATGGACTTTTGTCGGCAAAGTTATATCTCTGCTTTTTAATATGCTATCTAGGCTGGTCATAACTTTCCTTCCAAGGAGTAAGCATCTTTTAATTTCATGGCTGCAGTCACCATCTGCAGTGATTTGGGAGCACAAAAACATAAAGTTTGACACTGTTTCCACTGTTTCCCCATCTATTTCCCAAGAAGGAATGGGATCAGATGCCATGACCTTAATTTTCTAAATGTTGACCTTTAAGTCATCTTTTTCACTCTCCTCTTTGACTATCATCAAGAGGCTTTTTAGTTCCTCTTCACTTTCTGCCATAAGGGTGGTGTAATCTGCATATCTGATGTTATTGATATTTCTCCTGGCAATCTTGATTCCAGCTTGTGCTTCCTCCAGCCCAGCATTTCTCATGATGTACTCTGCATATAAGTTAAATAAGCAGGGTGACAATATACAGCCTTGAGGCACTCCTTTCCCTATTTGGAACCAGTCTGTTGTTCAAACTGTTGCTTTCTGACCTGCATACAGATTTCTCAAGAGGCAGGTTAGGTGGTCTGGTATTCCCATCTCTTTCAGAATTTTCCAGTTTGTTGTGGTCCACATGGTCAAAGAATTTGGCATAGTCAATAAAGCAGAAATAGATGTTTTTCTGGAACTTTCTTGCTTTTTTGATGATCCAGCAGATGTTGGCAATTTGACCTCTGGTTCTTCTGCCTTTTCTAAAACCAGCTTGCACAACTGGAAGTTCACGGTTCAGGTATTGCTGAAACCTGGCTTGGAGAATTTTGAACATTATTTTACTAGTGTGTGAGATGAGTGCAATTGTGCAGTAGTTTGAGCATTCTTTGGCATTGCCTTCTATGGGATTGAAATGAAAAATGGCCTTTTCCAGTCCTGTGGCCATTGCCAAGGTTTCCAAATTTCCTGGCATATTGAGTGCAGCATTTTGACAGCATCATCTTTCAGGATTTGAAACAGTTCAACTGGAATTCCATCACCTCCACTAGCTTTGTTTGTAGCGATGCTTTCCAAGGCCCACTTAACTTCACATTCCAGGATGTCTGGCTCTAGGTGAATGATCACACCATCGTGATTATCTGGGTCATGAAGTGTTTTTTTGTACAGTTCTTCTGTGTATTCTTGCCACCTCTTCTTAATATCTTCTGCTTCTGTTAGGTCTATACCATTTTTGTCCTTTATCAAGCCCATCTTTGCAAGAAATGTTCCCTTGGTATTTCTAATTTTCTTGAAGAGATCTCCAGTCTTTCCCATTCTGTTTTCCTCTATTTCTTTGCATTGATTGCTGAGGAAGGCTTTCTTATCTCCCCTTGCTATTCTTTGGAACTCTGCATTCAGATGCTTATATCTTTCCTTTCCTCTTTTGCTTTTTGCTTCTCTTCTTTTCACAGCTATTTGTAAGGCCTCCTCAGACAGCCATTTTGCTTTATTGCATTTCCTTACCATGGGGATGGTCGTGAACCTCCATCCGTAGTTCATCAGGCACTCTGTCTATCAGATCTAGTCCCTTAAATCTATTTCTCACTTTCACTGTATAATCATAAGGGATTTGATTTAGGTCATACCTGAATGGTCTAGCGGTTTTCCCCACTTTCTTCAATTGAAGTCTGAATTTGGCAATAAGGAGTTCATGATCTGAGCCACAGTCAGCTCCTGGTCTTGTTTTTGCTGACTTTATAGAGCTTCTCCATCTTTGGCTGCAAAAAAAATATAATTAATCCGATTTCGGTGGTGACCATCTGGTGATGTCCATGTGTAGAGTTTTTTCTTGTGTTGTTGGAATAGGGTGTTGGCTATGACCAGTGCATTCTCTTGGCAAAACTCTATCAGCCTTTTCCCTCCTTCATTCCATACTCCAAGGCCAAATTTGCCTGTTACTCCAAGTGTTCCTTGATTTCCTACTTTTGCATTCCAGACCCCTCTAATGAAAAGGACATCTTTATTGGGTGTTAGTTCTAAAAGATCTTGTAGGTCTTCATACAACCATTCAACTTCAGCTTCTTCAGCATTATTGGTTGGGGCATTGGCCTAGATTACTGTGATATTGAATGGTTTTCCTTGGTAACAAACAGAGATCATACTGTCATTTTTGAGATTGCCTCCAAGTACTGCATTTGATGCTTTTGAACTGTGGTGTTGGAGAAGACTCTTGAGAGTCCCTTGGGCTGCAAGGAGATCCAACCAGTCCATGCTAAAGGAGATCAGTCCTAGGTATTCTTTGAAAGGAATGATGCTAAAGCTGAAACTCCAGTACTTTGGCCACCTCATGCAAAGAGTTGACTCATTGGAAAAGACTCTAATGCTGGGAGGGATTGGGGGCAGGAGGAGAAGGGGACGACCAAGGATGAGATGGCTGGATGGTATCACCAACTCGATGGACATGGGTTTGTGAACTCCAGGAGTTGGTGATGGACAGGGAGGCCTGGCGTGCTGCAATTCATGGGGTCGCAAAGAGTCGGACACAACTGAGCTACTGAACTGACTGATTGACTGACTGACTGCGTTTCAGATTCTTGTTGACCATGATGGCTACTCTATTTCTTTTAAGGGATTCCTGCCCACAGTAGTGGATATAATGGTCATCTGAGTTAAATTCACCCATTCCAGTCCATTTTAGTTCACTGATTCCTAGAATGTTGACGTTCACTTTTGCCATCTCCTGTTTAACCACTTCCAATTTGCCTTGATTCATGTACCTGACATTCCAGGTTCCTATACAATATTGCTCTTTACAGCATCAGACCTTGCTTTTATCACCAGTCACATCCACAACTGGGAATTGTTTTTGCTCTGGCTCCATCCCTTCATTCTTTGTGGAGTTATTTGTCCACTGATCTCCAGTAGCATATTTGGCACCTACCGACCCAGGGAGTTCCTCTTTCAGTATCCTATCATTTTGCATTTTCATAGTGTTCGTGGGGTTCTCACGGCAAGAATACTGAAGTGGTTTGCTATTCCCTTCTCCAGTGGACCACAGTCTGTCAGACCTCTCCACCATGACCTGCCGGTCTTGGGTGGCCCCACAGGGCATGGCTTAGTCTCATTGAGTTAGAGAAGGCTGTGGTCCATGTGATCAGATTGGCTAGTGTTCTGTGATTATGGTTTCAGTGTGTCTGCCCTCTGATGCTCTCTCGCAATACCTACCATCTTACTTGGGTTTCTCTTACCTTGATCATGGGGTATCTCTTCATGGCTGCTCCAGCAAAGTGCAGGTGCTGCTCCTTACCTTGGACGAGGGGTATCTTCTCACGGCCGCCCCTCCTGACCTGAAACGTGGAGTAGCTCCTCTCCGCCCTCCTGTGCCCGTGCAGCCGCCACTCCTTGGACGTGGGGTTGCTCCTATCCGCCACCTCCCCTGACGTCGGGCGTGGGGTAGCTCCGCTTGGCTGCTCCTGTGTTGTTGCAGCCTGGCACTCTTGGCCGCCACCCCTGACCTTAGGAGAGGTGCTCAGTGGCGCTTCTGCACAGTCCGTCACAGCCGGCGCGCTTCTGCATTCATCTCACACGCTAGCAAAGAAATGTTCAATATTCTCCAAGCCAGACTTCAACAGTACATGAACCGTGGACTTCCAGATATTCAAGCTGG
This sequence comes from Capra hircus, assembly GCF_001704415.2. Taxonomy (NCBI): domain Eukaryota; kingdom Metazoa; phylum Chordata; class Mammalia; order Artiodactyla; family Bovidae; genus Capra; species Capra hircus. Next base: position 62,663,099 of record NC_030813.1, on the reverse strand, counting down.
ATTTAGCAAAGGCAGAAGAATCAGAGATCAAATTGCCAACATCCGTTGGATCATCAAAAAAGCAATACAGTTCCAGAAAAACATCTCCTTCTGCTTCACTGAATACGCCAAAGCCTTTGACTGTGTGAATCACAACAAACTGTGAAAAATTCTTAAAGAGATGGGAATACCAGACTACTTGACCTGCCTCCTGTGAAATCTGTGCACAATCAAGAAGCAACAGTTAGAACTGGACATGGAACAACAGACTGGTTCCAAATAGAGAAAGGAGTACATCAAGGCTGCATATTGTCACTCTGCTTATTTAACTTATATGCAGAATACATTATGTGAAATGCCAGGCTGGATGAAGCACAAGCTGGAATCAAGATTGCCAGGAGAAACAGCAATAACCTGAGATGCGCAGATGATACCACCCTTAGGGCAGAAAGGGAAGAAGAACTAAAGAACCTCTTGATGAAAGTGAAGAGGAGAGTGAAAAAGTTGGCTTAAAACTCAACATTCAGAAAACTAAGATCATGGCATCCAGTCCAACCACTTCATGGAAAATAGATTGAGAAATAATGGAAATAGTGAGATACTTTACCTTTGGGGGGCTCCAAAATCAGCGCAGATGAAGACTTAAGTCATGAAATTAAAAGATGCTTGCTCCTTGGAAGAAAAGCTATGACCAGCCTAGACATCATCTTTAAAGTGATTGTCTTTTAATAACAAATTAATTAATTAAAAAAAAAAACCTGGGACATTACTTTGCCAACAAAGGTCCATCTAATCAAAGCTATGGTTTTTCCAGTAGTCATATATGGATGTGAGAATTGGACTATAAAGAAAGCTGAGTGCCAAAGAATTGATGCTTTTGAACTGTGGTATTGGAGAAGACTCTTAGAGTCCCTTGGACTGCAAGGAGATCCAACCAGTCCATTCTGAAAGAGATCAGCCCTGGGATTTCTTTGGAGGGAATGATGCTGAAGCTGAAACTTCAGTTATTGGTCAACTGTTGAGAAGAACTGACTCACTAGAAAAGACCTCGACGCTGGGAAAGATTGAAGGCGGGAGGAGAAGGGGCCAATAGAGGATAAGACTGTTGTATGGCAGCACTGATGAAATGAATATGAATTTGTGTAGGTTCCTGGAGTTGGGATGGACAGAGAAGGCTGGCATGCTGAAGTCCACGGGTTTGCAAACAGTCAGACATGACTAAGCGACTGAACTGAACTGATAAAGACACCTGTCATATTGGGTGAGGGGCTTTTTTAATGACCTATTTAACTGGACTCTCTCTGTAAAGATCCTATTTTCACATAAGATAGCATCTAAGATACTGGGAGTTGGACCTTCAGTGTATCTTTTGTGAGGGACACAATTCACAACACAAATTGCATACAAATAGCATATTTGTTTTTAACTGGAAACAAAAGATAATAAAATAACAATAAATACTTCATACATTTGTATGTGCCAAATAGTAATTTATGATTCTTTTAGCAAATTAATAAGCATGTCTTCAATATTATTGTCTAGGGTGTTTACCTCACCTCTCTGAGCATTATTCTGAAATCAGTATTTTAAATCTTGCAAAATGAGCTAAAATCAACAACGGGCATTTAACAGAATTGTGAAAACTACACATAAAGCAAAAATTAACTACAGAAAGGTGTGAGCTGCATCATACAACTCAATAGTAAAGGTGTGAGCTGCATCATACAACTCAATAGTAATGCATTTGAAAGATCTGAAAACTTAGGCAATAAGTTCAAGGTAAGACTAAAAGATCTAGTAAATGTAATGTATTTGATACACACACATTAACCTAATTAAATAACACTGAGGTATTAATGCTGGAGCTGAGTGTCGAGATCTACATAACAACATTTTAAAAATGAGTATCTCCTCAATGGCAAAATGTTTGCTAGATACTACAGAAAATGCAAAGCAAAGGAAAAGCTTATATACCCTAGAGGAAATAATATGATGGTGGAGTATCAGGAAGTTGAATGGAGTATCAAGCACACTAACAGTAAAAATAGAAAGTAGATTCAGAAGTGAGGGAAAAACATGTTGTACGCATTTGAAAGAATGTGGAGATAAGCCAACTTGAAGCATATCAAAAAATTATAGGTAGAAAATATTATATAAAGAAAGTCTCTGTTTAGAACTCACTTCTTGTTGAATAGATTGATTGTGATAGAAAAGCTAGTTTGTAAAACAAAATTTATAAGGGAAACAAAAGGAAATAGGTTGGAAGAAAGCAAGTGGATAAAATTACTGAATGTTTTGACTCCTGGAATACTAGGAAAACAGAAAGGTCGTTAATTATCCAAGGAGATTCGGCAAAAGAATCATAAAGGTTTGGAATTCATGAGATTATCTAGACAGCTTTGATAATCAAAGTTTTGTAGGTAGATAAAGTTGTTGTTCAGTCTCCCAATTGTGTCTGACTCTTTGTGACCCCATGGATGCACATCAGGCCTCCCAGCCCTCACCATCTCCCCAAATTTGCCCAAGTTCATGTCCATTCTATCAGTGATGCCATCCAGCCATCTAATAATCCTCTGATCCCCTTTTCTCTTTCTGTCCTCAATCTTTCCCAGCATCAGGGATTTTTCCAGTGAGTCAGCTATTCACATCAGATGACCAAAATTTAGCTTCAGCATCAGTACTTCCATTGAGTATCTGGGGTTGAGTTCCCTTTAGATTGACTGGTTTGATCTCCTTGCTGTCCAGGAAACTCTGAGAAGTCTCCCCAAAACTATAGTTCAAAGGTGTCAATTCTTTCGCACTCCTCCTCTTTACAGTCAAAATCACATCCACTCACAGTCAACATCCAGCTAAGAGCATACTAGTAGATAATGATCACATATAGGAAAAAGAGGAATAAAAGGAACTAATGGAGAGAATTTATAGAGATGAGACAGGAATCAGCATAATTCAGTATTACAAAATGAGAGCACAAGGAAGTTTTTCTCAAATGTGGAGTGAATTGTGGAAATTATCTGGGCACTTTACAAATGTTAGGTTCTCTCCAGGTCACATAATATTATTCTTCCTATTATGCCTCACCCCTCCCCACTTATTTTAGCTATGGCCAAATGACTTGGCCAATAAAGTATGAATGGAAGTAACCTATATCACTTCCAGGTGGAATTTTTTAAAGATCCACAGCAACCATAGTCATAGGTAGCATTCCAAAAAAGCTCTGCTCTACAAGTTACATTTCCAGGAGCAAGGATAACATAGATCAGATCTTTTAGCTGACTCTCACTAGACATGTAGTGTGACAATATTTTTGTTTTTGTAAACAAGTAAGATTTTGTGTTGTTTGTTATGCAACATAAGCTAACTTATCCTAGGTGCTAAGAATGAAAAATGCAGACAAGGGATTAAGAAGGATAGGAGCAAAATAATAATAATAATAACGTCCTAAAAAATGAAATCTGTGCCAACAATTTTTAATAGCTTCCCATTAGCTATCAAAATTGGGACAAAAGTCTACTTCAAGGTCCATATTGTTCTTACTTTTCTTTGGGATTTATAGCCTTCATTGTGTTACATTACTTTTTTAAGGTTGTGTAGGCTCAGCTTGGAAGTGTTAGTTGCTCGGTTGTGGTGTCTAATGCTTTGCAACCCCATGGACTGTGGCCTCTGTCCATGAAATTCTCCAGGCAAGAATACTGGAATGGGTAGCCTTTCCCTTCTCCAGGGGATCTTCCCCACCCTGAGATTGAACCTGGATCTCCCTCCTTGCAGGCAAATTCTTTACCATCTGAGCCAGCAGAAAAGCCAAATTAGATTAGATTGCAAAATACTTTCAGTTATTGCTGAAAGAGTTCATCTTTTTAACGCTTTAACTTATCGTGGTTGCTGAAGTTTATTGTGGCTGAAAATGAAGTATGTGAAGACACAAAAGGAATTTGTAAGTTGCCCTATACATGGAATTAGATTACAAGAAAATGAGTAATGCTAAATTTGTTCAAGCTGAAGTTTTATGACATTTTATGAGGAAAAACTATTATCATTTATTGAACACCTATTATGTGCTAGGTAATATAGTAGTAGTTTATTGTCATTTTACTGATGTGCTGCAATTTTCGTGAGAGATATAATTAATTCCATCGCTATGAAAAGTTATATAAATTGACCAATCTGAAATAACTAGTAAGGGTCTGAGCCTGGATTCAATTCCAATATGTATGCCACCGAAGCATGGGTCCTCATTTCAGAGAGATGAAGTCTGGACTGAATTTCTATTTTAGTCACTAACATCAATGTGATTCCTTATTTTTTGGACCACATTCATGTTACTGTACAAGACCATTCCTTGTTTTTATAGTTAGGTATCCTATATGGCATTTAAAACAAAAGACCAAAACTCTGAATTCCCTGCATAAATAAGATTCTTTTTGTGTGGTTTATATTTTAATCCTTTTCCTAGGGGGGAAAAGAAATTAAGACTTTTCATGGTCATACGAGGTGCAATAATAGTATTCTTTTATAATCTGAATGAAAAACTGGTAACAAAAATTCTACTACTCCCTGTGAATGTGAGTGATTTGAAATTTCATCACCAGTGTCTCTAGAATGAGATTAACTACTTGCAGATAATAATGAAGTCACCCTTGAGATCATTTACATGATTAAATGAAGAATTTGAGAGAGGAAGTCATTGTGAGGCATATAATTTTCTTTTTCTCTCCTATGTTGCATGGATTTAATTCCTTAAATATATGGAGAGAAAAAAGTGTAGTACCTTAAAATTTCCCACATGAAATCTATTTCTGTTGCAATGATAAAGACACTCAGCCTGCAGCAAATATTTTCATTACAGAGCATCCTTCTTGTCGTTATTTTTGTTGAAAAATGATTTATTAGAAAGTCTACATTTGATTATTACAGGTCAATGATATCCAGCCTGAATAAATAATGTTGGCTGAATATTAAGAAACTATAATGATTGAATGTAGAGGTAAAATATTTTAACTTTTAAGGCTGTGTGAGTGGCCATCTGATCTACAGCTGAACTCCCTGGTTCTGTAATATCATCAGTAACAACTGGGAATTTGTTAGAAATGCAAATTTGGGGGCACTCATCCACACAGCAGAAACTCTTGGGAATAGGGCCCTACAATCTGTGTTTTAACAAGCTCTCCAGCAGACACTGACATAGCTCAAGTCTGACAGACACTAGCTTAATTCATGACTGTTATTGTTTAGCTGCTAAGTCATGTACAACACTTTTGTGACCCCATGAACCATAACACCCCAGGCTCCTCTATCCAGGAGATTCTCCAAGCAAGAGTACTGGAGCAGGTTGTCATTTCCTTCTGCAGGGAATCTTCCTGACCCAGGGACTGAGCCCACGTCTCTTGCATTGGCAGGAAAAATCTTTACCACTGAGTCACCATGTGTGCGTGCTGTTGTTTCAGTCCTGTCAGACTCTTTGTGACCCCATGGACTGCCAAGCTCCTCTGTCCATGGAATTCTCCAGGCAAGAATATGGGAGAATACTGGTTGCCATGCCCTTCTCCAAGGGATCTTCCCAACCCAGGGATAGAACCTGCATCTCTTACTTCTCCTGCATTGGCAGGGGTGTTCTTTACCACTAGCACCACCTGGGAAGCCCCCAGGGGAAGTCCAATTCATGACTACTGTTTGAAAAATACATATCTTATCCCCAGCTTTTATCTTTAGCAGTGGTTCTTAATCTAGCTGAATATTAGAATAATCGGTCAGTCCTTTTAAAGAATACTAATGCTCAGACCCATGTCAGACACAGTGAACCAACATTTCCCAAGTGGACCTGGTAATCAGTGGAAATTGAGAACCACTCACACACAGCAGTGTATGGGGTGGGGTGAATTTTGAGTATAATGTCAGCAGATCTGGATCAGGGGTCCTGATCAGACTTTTTATTAATGGTATAAAGCAAATCATAAAATTACAAATTTCTCTATCAACAAACTTTACAAGTATCCAATGAGTTGAATTATTATGATAATGCATTGGTGGTCCTAATCAGGTAGCACTGCATTTTGGCTAGAACTATAAAAACTCTTGCCCCATAGAGACTTGAAAAGGCATCTACATTTTAAAGTATACATACATTTATCTTTGTATCATATATACATTTATGTTTGAGAAGCACTGTTCTAAAGTATAAGGCTTATGTCATTATCATAATGTTAAAAAAAGAAAACACATTTGTGTAATTTTTTATGTAGACTCAAATTATGCTTAGCTTTAAATGAGTGTGGGGTGGAAAAAATGGGAGGAATTTAAAATAAGCATTTCAACTTTACATTTTCACTGTGCATTAATACTCTGAAGCTAAAAATGAAGACTTTATAAGTCTGTTTGTCCAGCAAGATAAAATTAATATAAGTCCCCTTTGGGCTTGCACAATTACTAATAATTTAGGAGCAATTCTACACATGATTATATTTAAAATAGATAACCAACACAGACCTACTGTATAGCACAAGGGACTCTGCTCAACACTGTATAGTAACCTAAATGGGAAACAAGTTTTAACCCAGGCTTTCTGCATTGCAGGCAGATTCTTTACCCTCTGAGGCAACAGGGAAGCCCCTGGAAAAGAATAGCTACATATATATGTATAACTGAAGCACTTCAATGATACCTGAAACTAATACAACATTGTTAATCAATTACATTCTAATATAAAATCTTTTTAAAAATGGAAATGAAAATTGTATCACAATAAAGATATAAAGGCATATGGAAAAACACAAAAAAGAATTTAGGAGCAACTCAAGTTTGAAGCATAGTTCCCTTCATGGCTACTGTTTAAAGGTTGGCAAAGAACAGGATAATGGAAGGAGGAGCAGATGAACTGGGAATAGCAAAAGTCTGCAGGAAATACTTGTCAACAAATAAACATTATTATTATTATTACTATTACTATCATGGACTTTCATAAACAAAACAAGTTTAAACAAACATTATAAGTAAATGTTTTTATAATCATCTATCCAAAAACAGTTAAGAAAAAGTACCAGAAAAAAAGTGCCTCACATGGGTGTTGAACATATTGAATTTTATTTCCTTCAACAGGTACTGCTTGCTGTTTACACAAGACAATTATTAAGGCACCAGACATGATTTTCTTTGTAATAAAGTTTCTGTATTCCTCTGCTCTTTGGAGAAAGTAATAAACTTCTGGGCGAACAGCAATTCCAATAAATGCCCCCATATACTTCAGCTCATCACTTGTGTAAATTTTATTGACTTACCAGGATCATGTTATTTGGATTTATTGTCTGCAAGGATGAAATGCTATAATAAAAAAGGATAAATGGATCCCACTGGCCCATAAATAACTGTTCCACCAAAAGAGCTGTAGAAGAGCAACTTTGTTTTCCACCATCTGGTGCATCAGAGAATATTATCAAACCAGCAGTAGGTGGTGGTGGGAAAACATCCGTTTTTCTTGCATCCTTGAGAAAACAGTAGCATTTGGAAAACACATGCATCCTTTTTTCCTGGCCAACTATCTAAATACCATCCAACATAAAAGGATTTATTTTTCTAATATTTTTCTGCTTTAGTGAGTACTATCATTTATAGATAGGGAAGTGTTAGACTGAGAGACTTGACATCTAAAATGTCCTATTTTCCTGCAAAACAGAAAGAACACAATCATGAATAATGCAGAACTCTAAAGCTGGGGAAAACTGATGGAAACTTTCTGAGTAAAACATGAGTAGGAGCCATTGAATGCTCAGAGGATAGAGAAAGGTCATGCCACAGAGTTTAAACTGCATATCCTCTGCATTAGTTAAAGCATCCTATGTGAAGTTCTAAACATTACGTATTAATCCTCTGATCACTCTTTTTTCTTTTATAATCTAGTCATCCCCAACATTTAAATTTAGCACTTCTAAGCCTCAGGCATTTTGAAATCTCATCTTACTGATGGGAATTTTTTTTTTCTTGCTAAATAAATCTGTCTCCATCAAATCTTATTCTTCATAAGTATTGTCTCTTATGTTTTCACAGGTATAGAATCAGATGTACAAAGAGTTGCTATTTAATTTTTTATTTAGTTCTACTTTATATACATTTAGGCCCCATTCTGATGGATGTAGAAAACTAAACAAAGCCTAAATGGAAGGTCAAGGTGGAGAAGAAAAAAACATGCTGGCTCATGTTCACATTGATATCTTGCAGCACTTACATTTAGATGGTAGCAAATTTAATTCTTCTAAACCCTTTTTTACATTCCTTTATCAAATACTTAGATAGTAGAGAATTCATTGAATGAAAAGTCAGTGAAAAGCAGAGATTTTGGGGTAGGATCTGGTGAGAACTATAATCTTGGGTAAAATGTGTCACTTTGTCTCAGTTTCTAAATGTATAAAATATTTGATTAGATTTGATAAAACACATATTCCTTTAAGCCCTAAAGCTTGAAACTTCTAAAAGTTCATTTATATGCACATTAGTTGAAAGCACCTCTAGGAAACAGAATAAAAACATATTGCTGAAAGCCTTGTATGTGGCTATACTATTGATAACTTTTAGGCACAAAGAATGTAATCACAGATATGTGGAAATATAAGTCAAAAATATCATCATAACCATAACAGACTTAAATACACATCTGTCTCATAGCCTATCATCTAAAAATATTTTACTTCCATATATTTAAGCCTATGATGTGCCCATTGCTAATTTAATAAATAATTATTAAGTAACTATTTTGTTTACAGCACTCTTAATTCCTTCCCTGGTGGCTCAGAGGGTAAAGCGTCTGCCTGCAATGCGGAAGGCCTGGGTTTGATCCCTGGGTGGGGTAGATACCCTGGAGAAGGAAATGGCAACCCACTCCAGTATTCTTGCCTGGAAAACCCGATGGATGGAGAAGCCTTGTGGGCTACAGTCCATGAAGTCGCAAAGAGTCGGACATGACTGAGTGACTTCACATAGTCACTAAGAATGCAATCACAGACATAAAAAGTCTCTACTCTCATTAAATTTTCATTAGTTCAGTTCAGTTCAGTTCAGTCGCTCAGTCGTGTCCGACTCTTTGCGACCCCGTGAATCGCAGCACGCCAGGCCTCCCTGTCCATCACCAACTCCCGGAGTTCATTCAGACTCACGTCCATCAAGCCATCTCATCCTCAGTCGTCCCCTTCTCCTCCTGCCCCCAATTCTTCCCAGCATCAAAGTCTTCTCCAATGAGTCAACTCTTTGCATGAGGTGGCCAAAGTACTGGAGTTTCAGCTTTAGCATCATTCCTTCCAAAGAAATCCCAGGGTTGATCTCCTTCAGAATGGACTGGTTGGATCTCCTTGCAGTCCAAGGGACTCTCAAGAGTCTTCTCCAACACCACAGTTCAAAAGCATCAATTCTTCAGTGCTCAGCCTTCTTCACAGTCCAACTCTCACATCCATACAATCATAAATTATGTTGCTGAAATTCATATTTAATAGAATCTTTTCTATTAGTTGTATGATCAAAAGATTTGAAAGGTATGCTAGGGCTAGAAATGCATAAAGCATAGGGGTAACTGGTTTAAGGTTAGTGCCAAGACAGGGGAGCCTCCTGCAGAGAGCTAACTGCTTATAAATCCCTACTTGTCAGAACATTATTCTATCTTTATGGGATCTTGGGTGAAGTTCCATCTTCTGTAACTTTCTTCATGTTAACATAGGCTACCATATTCTTAGAGTGGAAGATGTCTACATGGGTCTTCAGTATCTCTCTGCTGACAGTTATACCTACCCGTTTACATGCACAGGCAGAGCAAGTTACAATTATTTTTGATGCCCACGGAAATACAAATTATGATGGACAATAGTGTTAATCCCATTCTCCTGAGGCCAGTTCTTAGAATTGTGCTAGCCATAGACTCAGTATCTCCCAAAATAAAGCAGTTTATGTCATGGCTGCAGTCTGGTCATTGTGCAATCAGCCCCTTCCCTGAAGTGTCAGTTACAGCTCTCTGTAAAACAACTCAGGAATGTGCATCAGATGCTGAGTCAGTGACTCTATTGTCCTAATCTTTAAGCCTGCTCTTTTGTGACTCAGTGAGGCTTGAAAGACTGCAGCTTTTCTATAAACAAGAGGCAAAAGACATGGATGGACCTTTATACTTGCAAAGGAGCATGCAGGGTTCTGTTTGATTCTGTCACATTTTCCAACTGCTACTCAGTCACATGTGTAGTCTGAGGTGCTTAGGAAAGAGCCACTTAATTTTGTTTATTAGTAGAATAAATCATGATCATTAATAGATAAGACTCACTACCTTACCTAAAGGCAGATCTCATCTTCTGAGTATCATATTCTATTCTCAGTGTGCATACTAAGACTTCACAGCAGAAAGAAAAAATGTTTATACTGCTCAGAATTCGTTTATTATTTAGAATTATGTAGGTTTAGGGAGAAATACTGTGCTTTCTGTCATGTGCATGATTTGGGGAGATTCAGTTAACTAAGCTTTGTCCTCATAATTTATAAAAACTGTTACTAATAATTCCTGTTCAATCATCCTTTATGGAAATTAAAATAGATGCAAAAAGACAGGGGGAAAGCTTCTTAAACCTCAAAAGGACAAACAGGAGATTTCACTGAAATATAATCTCCAAAAAGGCAAAGATTTATCTGCTTTGTTCATTTCTAAATCCACAGTATCAGATCAGATTTGGCACTGATAAATGCTTATGGAATAACTTAATCATATGTTTGGCAAATTCTTTACTACTGAGTCACCTGGCAATCCAGTGATACATTACTGGTGTTGATATATCTATGACAAAGGTAAATTAAAAAGAAATTAAAACCGAATAATTTCTTCTTCTCAGTTTCAGATATTCAAACTATGGGGTGGCAGAGAGTCAGATATGACTGAGTGATTAACACTTCCAGGTTTCCTAGATGGTGCTAGTGGTAAAGAACACGCCTACCAATGCAGGTGACTTAAGAGACTCAGGTTCGATTTCTAGATCAGAAAGATGCCCTGAAGGTGGGTATGGCAACCCAGTTCAGTATACTCTCCAGGAGAATCCCATGGACAGAGGAGCCTGGAGGGCTACAGTCGATAGGATCGCAGAGCCACACACAACTTAGTTGCACACAAACTAAATTAATCCTAAATATGACGAGTTTGAATTTTTTAATTTGAAATCTATGAGATTTTGCCAGAATAATCGGTAAATAATTGCACTGCTACATCTATAAAGTGAAAATGCAAGTTTCCCTCTATAATGTTGAAACATCTTAGAGATTAACTAAGGAAATAAAGAGTGTTTTGATGTCTTCTAATGATTGTCTGGGAAGTGGGGAGCTTTGGAAAATATTCTTTTATTTGTTTAATTCAGTAGCTCAGATTAGGTTCTCTTAAATGCTATCTTAATGTGGTCTATTACATTTAATACAATTATCAGATATTCAAAACAGTGCAGAACGATCTAGGTCATTGAATTCTTTTGGCCTCTGCTTCTGTTTCTACAAGTACTCATTTAGTCTACTCCCTCTAAAATGTATCGGGTCACTCGTAAGCCTATGCCCTCATTCTAGTGATAGAATCATCTTCCTCTTTGTTTGTCTAAAATGACTGTTATCATAAGAAAGTCTTGAACTAATGGCACTAACACGTCAGTTCTCACTATAGGTTTCTTGATATTTGTGCCACTCATAAATTTTTCAAAATATAATAGGTTAAGCAAGAAATTCATCAAGAGAATACTTCTTAAATGACTTACTGTTGCTCTCTATCTATTTAAATTTGGGGGGAAAGTAATCTTTACAGAAATATTCAGCCTGGCTGTGTTGATTGAAGTGTATTAAGAGCAGGAATTATTATGATTTCAGTGAATGGAGCAGTGTCAGTTTCTCACAGAAATACCCTGAATAATATGAGACATTATATGAATTTTTATCACTCACAAGATAATATATGTTAGCATGCTTTGCCAAGGATAGCTGGTTAGGTAGAAACTGTTACTCTAGAAATAGCACACGTATTTCTTCAACAACTGTAACCTGGGAAGGGTCCTTATTATAAGTAAGTTATTGAACCAAAGGGAAGGCTGGAAGCTTAGGTCCCAAAGGTTGAGCAGTTTATGTTCTAATTTGTTTCTAAACTGCCCATAGAAAGCAGCACTGTTTCCACTGGAACAGACCATGGTCTGAAGTCTGTAAAGATCTGACCAGATAAAATAGATTTGAGGGAATACCCTGTCTTATTAGTTTTAACTGACAACATCCATCACCCCTACCACCATCTTCTGGCTGTTAATAGCTTCAGTCAGTCAGTTCACTCGCTCAGTTGTGTCCAGCTCTGCAACCCCATGGACTGCAACACCATACGCCTCCCTGTCCATACCAACTCCTGGGGCCTACACAAATTCATGTCCATTGAGTCAGTGATGCCATCCAACCATCTCATCCTCTGTCGTCCTCTTCTCCTGCTTTCAATCTTTCCCAAATCAGGGTCTTTTCCAATGAGTCGGTTCTTCACATCAAGTGGCCAAAGTACTGGAGTTTCAGCTTCAACATGAGTCCCTCTGATGATTTATTCAGGACTTATTTCCTTTAGGATGGACTGGTTGGATCTCCTTGTAGCCCAAGGGACTCTCAAGAGTCTTCTCCAGCATTACAGTTCTTCAATTCTTCGGCGCTCAGCCTTCTTTAGAGTCCAACTCTCACATCCATACATGACCACTGGAGAAACCATAGCCTTGACTAGACGGACTTTGTTGGTAAAGTAATGTCTCTGCTTTCTAATATGCTGTCTAGTTTGTCCATAACTTTCCTTCCAAGGAATAAGCATCTTTTAATTTCAAGGCTGCAGTCATCATCTGCAGTGATTTTGGAGCCCCAAAACATAAAGTCTGACACTATTTCCCCATCTATTTTCCATGAAATGATGGGACCACACGCCATGATCTTAGTTTTCTGAATGCCGAGTTTTAAGCCAATGTTTTCACTCTCCCCTTTCACTTTCATCAAGAGGCTCTTTAGTTCTTCTTCACTTTCTGCCATAACAGTGGTGTCATCTGCATATCTGAGGTTATTGATATTTCTCCGGCCATTTTGATTCCAGCTTGTGCTTCATCCAGCCTGGCATTTCTCATGATGTACTCTGCATATAAGTTAAATGAGCAGGGTGACAGTGTACAGCCTTGACATACTCCTTTTCGTATTTGGAACCAGTCTGTTGTTCCATGTCCAGTGCTAACTGTTGCCTCCTGACCTGCATACAGATTTCTCAAGAGGCAGGTCAGGTGATCTGGTATTCCCATCTCTTGGAGAATTTTCCACAATTTATTGTGATCCACAGAGTCAAAGTATTTGGCATAGTCAAAAAAGCAGAAATAGATGGTTTTCTGGAACTCTCTTGCTTTTTCGATGATCCAGTGGATGTTGTCAACTTGATTTCTGGTTCCTCTGCCGTTTCTAAAACCAGCTTGAAGCCCTCAGACAGTGCTTTACGCTATGAGTCCTTGGTGATGGGACTAAAGATGACTGAGAGAGTCATATGATTTATTATATTCAGGATGCACTCAGTGAAAAGCAATGCCTCTTAGAAACAGTTCTTAAAATTATTATTATTATTATTTTTTGCTTATGTTAATTTGATCCACTACAGAGTAAATGTCACTTCTCTGGGAAATACACTTATATGGAATTCCTCATATTCTGATATTCTTGAGGCTGATAGCTCTTCCAAAGGAAAGCCTGGGACTAAGTTTTTTTTTATTTCCTAGAATTTAGGAAGTTAGTGGCAAGCAGAAGACAAGTAGTGTTTGAAGGCATGAATTAAAAGCCTGAGCTTATAACTATTATAATTAATAGTAATATTATTATATATCATTCTATAAATTATATACAAACACATTATATACATTATATAAATGATATAAAATACATATTCTAAAAATATGAATAAATTATATAAAATTTTATATTATCTATAATAGAGAAATACATGATTATCATTATACTATATTACATTACATTATTAAGGCTTCCACAGTGGCTCAGGAGTAAAGAATTCCTGCAATGCAGGAAATCATTCCTGCAAAGGAATTCCAGGCAATAAAGAACATCTGCAAAGCAGAAGACAATCCCAGGTTCGATCCCTAAGTCGAGAAGATCCCCTGGAGGAGGGCATGGCAACCCACTCCAGTATTCTTGCCTGGAGAATCCTATGGACAGAGGAGCCCAGCGGGCTACATCCATAGGGTTGCAAAGAGTCAGACATGGCTGAAGAGACTGAGCCCTCATATTACATTATTAACTCATCAAAATGCAAGTTATGCTCTTCTGGACCAATGGAGGAAAGTGGGAAGTAAGATCCATTTTTAGTTCGAACTTAAATGATGTAGAGCCTGTATAAGGACAGAGAATTCAATGTGAACTTACATCCATCAGGGTAAATCATCAGTAAGGAAATATACTGCTTTAAAGTTAATACCCTAATGAGTCCAAGCCAGGCTTCAGCAATACGTGAACCGTGAGCTCCCTGATGTTCAAGCTGGTTTTAGAAAAGGCAGAGGAACCAGAGATCAAATTGCCAACATCCGCTGGATCATCAAAAAAGCAAGAGACTTCCAGAAAAACATCTATTTCTGCTTTCTTGACTATGCCAAAGCCTTTGACTGTGTGAATCACAATACACTGTGGAAAATTCTCCAAGAGATGGGAATACCAGACCACCTGACCTTCCCCTTGAGAAATCTGTATGCAGGTCAGGAAGCAACAGTTAGAACTGGACATGGAACAACAGACTGGTTCCAAATAGGAAAAGGAGTACGTCAACGCTGTATACTGTCACCCTGCTTATTTAACTTCTATGCAGAGTACATCATGAGAAACTCTGGACTGGAAGAAACACAAGCTGGAATCAAGATTGCCGGGAGAAATATCAATAACCTCAGATATGCAGATGACACCACCCTTATGGCAGAAAGTGAAGAGGAACTAAAAAGCCTCTTGATGAAAGTGAAAGAGGAGAGTGAACAAGTTGGCCTAGCTCAACATTCAGAAAACGAAGATCATGGCATCCGGTCCCATCACTTCATGGGAAATAGATGGGGAAACAGTGGAAACAGTGTCAGACTTTATGTTTTTGGGCTCCAAAATCACTGCAGATGGTGATTGCAGCCATGAAATTAAAAGACGCTTACTCCTTGGAAGAAAAGTTATGACCAACCTAGATATCATATTGAAAAGCAGAGACATTACTTTGCCGACTAAGGTCCATCTAGTCAAGGCTATGGTTTTTCCAGTGGTCATGTATGGATGTGAGAGTTGGACTGTGAAGAAGGCTGAGCGCTGAAGAATTGATGCTTTTGAAGTGTGGTGTTGGAGAAGACTTTTGAGAGTCCCTTGGACTGCAAGGAGATCCAACCAGTCCATTCTGAAGGAGATCAGCCCTGGGATTTCTTTGGAAGGAATGATGCTAAAGCTGAAGCTCCAGTACTTTGGCCACCTCATGTGAACAGTTGACTCATTGGAAAAGACTCTCATGGTGGGAGGGATTGGGGGCAGGAGGAGAAGGGGACGACCGAGGATGAGATGGCTAGATGGCATCACGGACTCGATGGATGTGAGTCTGAGTGAACTCCGGGAGATGGTTGATGGACAGGGAGGCCTGGCATGCTGCGGTTCATGGGATCGCAAAGAGTCGAACAAGACTGAGCGACTGAACTGAACTGAACTGAACTGAACTGAATGAGTCCAGAAAGTAACTTTTCTATAAATTGCTTGACTAAATAGAAAAGAGCATGAGTTAGCAGGCATTTGTATAAAATGATTAAATAATAATAAAGTATTAATCTTTACTTTTTTTCTTCCTAGGTCTCCAGCAGATTTTTTTTTCACTTGAGAATTTTTTTTTCCCCTTTCTCCCACACTTCACTGTATTATCGGTGAATGCACAGACTCTTTTGTTTTGCTCATCTCTAAATCTCAGTGCCCAGCACAGTGAATGGATATTATTTTCTTATGTTTCATTTGTAACCAAAATAAGGACATAATGATGATACCCTTACCTCTAAGTTCCAAGCAATTGCTTCAAATTCCAATAAATATTCAGGCTTGCACAGCAAAAATAAAACAGAAAAGAAGAAATGGAATCAAATTTTTTTCCTAGCTTTGTCACTACCTAACTTTACAATTTGGGCAAGATCCTTAATTTCTCAGTGCTAATATCTTCATTTGTAAAACAAGTGAATACTGCCTGACAAAATCCATAAAGGGAAAAGAAGTAGCAAAATTCAGATAATAGAAGCTGAGAAAGACACCTGACCTCTCTAGTCTACAAGTGTTGTCTGAGACTAATTATGTCTTTTAGCTCCCAGCACTGTAATGAAACTGCTTTCTCAAGAATGCTTGTATTTCCAGAGGAATTAAACTGTATCAGCCTTGTTTTCTGCTGCATCTACAGATGCCTGTCACAAGGTATGAAACAAATGCTCAAAAATATTTGTTAGTGGAATTAGGATAAATAGTTGCTGAGTTCAGTGTTCCCTTAATTATTTTCCTCATTCTCTGTGATGCCCTGGTAACCTTGTTACTTCTACTGATTCATCTTTCTTGAAGTGCTCCTAATGACAGCATCTGCATTTGCTTTATTCTCACCTCGTCATCCTTTCCTTCTTGGTATCCTCTTTTTTAATATGTCTTCAAATACAGGTGTTACCCAAGTTCAGCTCATGGTTTTCTCCTTTGTATTCTCCAAAGCTCTTTCAGGCAACTGAACAGAGCTTCAATGGTTTCCATTATATGCTTTATTCATATAACTTCTGGATGTACATTTTTGGTGTTGATTTCTCTACCTTCCAATGCCCAGTCTCACATTTCCAATAGATTTGTATATATTTCCAAACTGAGGCTTTCAAGTGCCTTCAAATCAAGTGACCATAAATGGCCCCCATCATTCTCCTTTCCTACCATAACAGTCTTCCCGCATCTTCTTCATTCTTAACATCATTATTGTTCCCACTATATTTTCCCTAAACTGTCATAGAGAATCCACTATAAAATTCCATCCCATCAGTTCTGTTTTAACTTTCAAATGCATTGCTTTTTCTGTCCCCCTTGTCACATTCTCATTTAGCCTAATTTTTGTTACTTGATCTACCATGCTAACACCTTCATTGGTATTCATCTGGAGGTTCTCATTCTGGGCTACTCTTACCATGGAGGCAAGAGAGAAGAGAATTCGCATAATGTGTATTAACAATTGTAATAGTTGATGAGAATACAAATATGAGTAAGTCTGTCTCCAAGAATTTTAATCTTTAGTGGGGAACAAATACATATGCAAAGGAATGCAATAAAATGTGGTGAGGCTAAGACCAAAGGTGCATAATGTGCTATGAGGGAATGATCTACAATAAAGATGGATTCCCTTCTCTATATGGAGCCCAGCTGTCTTCTCCCCAACTCGTATGTTCTGCTACCAAGATGGGCACTGGGGCTTAGACCAAGGAAATAATTCAGCCAGTGTTTTTGGCCAGAACAGCCATAAGGAAGCACTAGTGACCTTTGCTAGAGCTTCTTATTGGAGTGAACTATTAGGAAAGTCAGAAAGCAAGTGGGGTGATTTCTGAGCTAGAATGAAAGAAGTGGCAACAGTGATGGTGGCAGATGCTGTGATACGTTGCTGTCAGACATCCTATCAGAAATAACCTCAAAGGTTTATCATTGCCCAGGTGCTGGGGTTCCTTCCAGAAGATGTACCTGAGCTGTTAGCCCTCTTTCAGACTTGCCCTCAGTCAAAGAAAATTATTTTCCCAAGGTTATTTTTTCCCCTTGGGGCTGAGCTTACTTAATGATTGATCAATCCAGAGGTGAAAAGACCTAGTTCCGTCCACATGGGTCTTTCCAGCTCAAGAGCTCGGGAGTTTCCCATTAGGTCACTGGAGACCCATGTTAGGGATACATCACAGCTCAAATCCGTTTGTTGTCTAGTCTTATTTTCTGCATTCTAGCCCCCAGCTCAGAGTATGCCTACTAAGAATCCAAGCTATGACAGCCCGTTCCAGGGATGATCCAAGAAACTAAAATGCGATTTTGGAGCTGAGTAACTTATAAATGTTGGCTTTTGTTTTTGTTTAGTTGCTGCTGCTGCTGCTGCTGCTGCTGCTGCTGAGTCGCTTGAGTCGTGTCCAACTCTGTGCAACCCCATAGATGGCAGCTCACCAGGCTCATCCGTCCCTGAGATTCTCCAGGCAAGAACACTGGAGTGGGTTGCCATTGCCTTCTCCAGTTTAGTTGCTAAGTCGCATCCAACACTTTTGTGATCCCATGGACTGTAGTCCACCAGGCTCCTCTGTCCATGGGGTTCTCTAGGCAAGGATACTAGAGAAGTTTGCCTTTTCCTTCTCCAGGGGATCTTCCCAACTCAGGGATCAAACCCATGTCTCCTGCATTGGCAGGTGGATTCTTTACCACTGAGCCACCAAGGAAGCCCCATAAATGGTAGTGGGGAAGCACAAAGTATCCTTGGAACATGGTAGCAGGACAATTGTTAAAACTATCTTTGGTGATGAACTAGGCTGGTACAACTATGGAAGACAATACATTAGCTGATACGGTGTATCAGGTATTTTAGGAATTTGGAGGGAAATAGTGACTCTGAAGAAAATGGAATCTGGTGGCTATTGCTAAGCTAGATTCATACCCTGGAGAGAAGATAATTTAAAACTGATAGTTATTACTAGGTTATTAAATTAAGTGTGAAAGTCAACAAGATTCTTACCTCCTACAGTGAATTGTCAGAAAATGGTGAGTTGTGGAAATTAGTGGTAAGAGTAGGCATACACAAGAGAAAATTGAAATTACAACCAAGGCAGGTCTATTATGTCAAAGTCAAGGTGATAATTGGGAAAGAATGAATTCTGACATCTGGGTTGTTTCAGCTAAAAGACTGAAACTTTATATTCCTGTGAAACCCCATGAGTTTGCAAAGCAGCCCATTATTACTAAGGGTTATCACATTCTCTCTCTCTTTTTTTCACTCTCCATTGATTGAAGACAATTCCGAGATCTCTTCTCTACAAGTTAAAATATATCACCCTCTACTTAGAATCTGTTCCTTTCCACCTCTCCCCTTAGTCACTAGGCCAATCATTAATATAAGTCAAAAGATAACCCAGCTGGGGAAACCAGGCCTATAAGCAAAGGAAAGGGACTATATCCAGAAGGAACTACAAGATTTATCCAACAAGTTTCATAAAAGATACAAAAATATACATGGACTGGAATTTCAGGGTACTGGATCAAGGAATATTGGTTATAAAAGAGAGTATATTGATATGGGAACATTCTCTCATTATATACACTAAATACTCTGTGAAGTCTTGGAGATGGTATAGGTGTACTGAACGATGGCTACCTGAAGTGTGGAAAAAGCACTGGGCCACATTAAGTGAGGTAGAAATCTAAAATTGCCATGGTTAATAGAGGAATAAAGAAATACAAGGCTCAGAAAAGTGGACACTTTAATGTGGGTGTTTCATCCAAAACCAGAGGAAAGTATTTAATGATAAGGCCCAGAGGATATATTATTTGTCAAAGCAATAAGAGATGTGCTGGTGAGAGGTTCACCATCTCCAAATTCAGTTATGTGATCCCTGTAGGCCAGGTCTCATAGCAAACCATATGCCATTATTCAACCAGACTACTGGGAACAATGGATATTAATATAAAAGCATCCCTCCAAACAATACAGGGCAGGAAACAGTGCTTACTTATCAGAAATAACATGAGTTCAATTATCAAAATGAGTAGCAAGATGGTAAAAATCATCAAGGGTGCTTGGTCCCCTGAGAATTGTGAAGATAGTTCATAGACCAAAGTTTTCATCAGAGTAAACTAAATAGAGAGCCATCATTGGCATTGCTAAATCTATAAAATCATAAGCAATCAAGGAGGGGAGTTTAAGATCCAGAGAGCAGTTGCCCCAAGGAATATCACAGCACTGTTTCTGGTTCCAGACTTGAGTCAAATTTTGGTCCCGATACACAAATACGAACTCACCAGGCTCCAAGGAGGAAGGACACTCCAACCACACAGCAAAGGAATGATGTAATAATCCTGCAATCTTTTCTTAAAAGATTTGTAACAGTAACTACACATTTGGAAAAGTAGAATATACCCAGGTAATCCAAGGGATTTATTGGATACAGGGTCTGAACTGACATCAATATCCATGCAAGCTATGCTACTCTGATACATGATCTTAGCTCCAGAGCATCCAGTGAAATTAGCTGTGACTTAAGACCAGGAGCGGACTGTGGCTCAGATCATGAACTCCTTATTATCAAATTCAGACTGAAATTGAAGAAAGTAGGGAAAACTGCTAGATCATTCAGGTATGACCTAAATCAAATCCCAAATGACTATACAGTGGAAGTGAGAAATAGATTTAAGTGCCTAGATCTGATAGATAGAGTGCCTGATGAACTATGGAATGAGTTGAACTATGGAGTTTGTGACATTGCACAGGAGACAGGGATCAAGACCATCCCCATGGAAAAGAAATGCAGAAAAGCAAAATGGCTGTCTGCGGAGGCCTTACTTACAAAGAGCTGTGAAAAGGAGAGAGGCAAAAAGCAAAGGAGAAAAGGAAAGATATAAGCATCTGAATGCAGAGTTCCAGAGAATAGCAAGAAGAGATAAGAAAGCCTTCTTCAGCGATCAATGCAAAGAAATAGAGGAAAAGAACAGAATGGGAATGACTAGAGATCTCTTCAAGAAAATTAGAGATACCAAGGTAACATTTCATGCAAAGATGGGCTCGATATAGGACAGAAATGGTATGGACCTAACAGAAGTAAAAGATATTAAGAAGATGTGGCAATAATACACAGAAGAACTGTACAAAAAGGATCTTCATGACCCGGATAATCATGATGGTGTGATCACTAATCTAGAGCCAGACATCCTGAAATGTGGAGTCAAGTGGGCCTTGGAAAGCATCATTATGAACAAAGCTAGTGAAGGTGATGGAATTCCAGGTGAGCTATTTCCAATCCTGAAAGATGATGCTGTGAAAGTGCTGCACTCAATATGCCAGCAAATTTGGAAAACTCAGCAGTGGCCACAGGACTGGAAAAGGTCAGTTTTCATTCCAATCCCAAAGAAAGGCAATGCCAAAGAATGCTCAAACTACTGCACAATTGCACTCATCTCACATGCTAGTAAAGTAATGCTCAAAATTCTCCAAGCCAGGTTTCAGCAATACGTGAACTGTGAACTTCCTGATGTTCAAGCTGGTTTTAGAAAAGGCAGAGGAACCAGAGATCAAATTGCCAACATCTGCTGGATCATCAAAAAAGCAAGAGAGTTCCAGAAAAACATCTATTTCTGCTTTATTGACTATGCCAAAGCCTTTGACTGTGTGGATCACAATACACTGTGGAAAATTCTCCAAGAGATGGGAATACCAGATCACCTGACCTGCCTCTTGAGAAATCTGTATGCAGGTCAGGAAGCAACAGTTAGAACTGGACATGGAACAACAGACTGGTTCCAAATAGGAAAAGGAGTACGTCAAGGCTGTATACTGTCACCCTGCTTATTTAACTTCCATGCAGAGTACATCATGAGAAACGCTGGACTGGAAGAAACACAAGCTGGAATCAAGATTGCCAGGAGAAATATCAATAACTCAGATAGGCAGATGACACCACCCTTATGGCAGAAAGTGAAGAGGAACTAAAAAGCCTCTTGATGAAAGTCAAAGAGGAGAGTGAACAAGTTGGTCTAACTCAACATTCAGAAAACGAAGATCATGGCATCCGGTCCCATCACTTCATGGGAAATAGATGGGGAAACAGTGGAAACAGTGTCAGACTTTATGTTTTGGGGCTCCAAAATCACTGCAGATGGTGATTGCAGCCATGAAATTAAAAGACGCTTACTCCTTGGAAGGAAAGTTATGACCAACCTAGATAGTATATTCAAAAGCAGAGACATTACTTTGCCAACTAAGGTCCGTCTAGTCAAGGCTATGGTTTTTCCAGTGGTCATGTATGGATGTGAGAGTCGGACTGTGAAGAAGGCTGAGCGCTGAAGAATTGATGCTTTTGAACTGCGGTGTTGGAGAAGACTCTTGAGAGTCCCTTGGACTGCAAGGAGATCCAACCAGTCCATTCTGAAGGAGATCAGCCCTGGGATTTCTTTGGAAAGAATGATGCTAAAGCTGAAACTCCAGTACTTTGGCCACCTCATGAGAAGAGTTGACTCACTGGAAAAGATTCTGATGTTGGGAGGGATTGAGGGCAGGAGGAGAAGGGAACGACAGAGGATGAGATGGCTGGATGGCATCACTGACTCGATGGATGTGAGTCTAGTGAACTCTGGGAGTTGGTGATGGACAAGGAGGCCTGGAGTGCTGTGATTCATGGGGTCGCAAAGAGTCGGACACGACTGAGCGACTGAACTGAATCAAACTTGTTTGCAACGTAATTGGGGTCTGTTCTTTCTCCTGCCCATCTTGTTTACCACTTACTCTCACAGATATTGGTCCCAAAAGCCTCCCCCAAGTTCTTCCTATCTGTATTTACCTGTCTTGAATCTTTTCCCAAAAGATCCTTATCCATTGCTAATAACTGTCACCCTTCATTCTGATCTCCAGAACAAACACATGTGGAGTGAAGCTGAATCTAACAAGCATCCCAGGCAGAGTTGCTCCATGGAGACCATGCCAGACCAAATGATACACAGTCCATCTACATATTGTGAGCATGAGAACAAATACTTATGAATGTAAGTTACCAGGTTGGGGAGGTTTGTAACTTAGCATTGTTATGGCTGCTGCTGCTGCTGCTGCTGCTGCTGCTGCTGCTGCTGCTGCTGCTGCTAAGTAACTTCAGTCGTGTCCGACTCTGTGCGACCCCATAGATGGCAGCCCACCAGGCTCTTCCATCCCTGGGATTCTCCAGGCAAGAACACTGGAGTGGGTTGCTATTTCCCTCTCCAATGCATGAAAGTGGAAAGTGAAAATGACTGAAGTCAGCTCAGTCTGTATCCGACTCTTACAACCCATGGACTGCAGCCTACCAGGCTCCTCCATCCACAGGATTCCAGGCAAGAGTACTGGAGCGGGTGCATTGCCTCCAATTTTATGAAATGACTAATATGAGGCATTTCATTCTACATTTTACAGATGAGGAAATCAAGCCTTAAAAACATTGAGTAATTAGGTCAGTATAGTACAACTGTTAAGTGTAAGAAAAAGGTTTCAAACCACTTCTGATCAGGTTACACTGCAACTTATCAAACTTCTGTGTCTTTGTTTTGCATTCTGGCTGTGATAATTCTTACCATGGCATCAAAGACCCCTGGAATATGATCTTAACCTATCCATCCAGAATAGCTTTGCAATATACTTTTTTCACAATAGAAACACTTGGGTCGGACTATACGCTTAAGTATGTTCTCTGCTTTCGTACATGCGTGCTTAGTTGTTCAGTTGTGTCTGACTCTTTGCTACCCCATGGACTGTAACCTCCCAGGCTCCTCTGTCCATGGGATTCTCCAGGCAAGAATACTACAATGGGTTATCATTTCCTCTGCCAGTGAATCTTGCCATTCTAGGATCAAACCCATGTCTCCTGTGTTGGCAGGCAAATTCTTTACCACTGAGCCACCTTTTCCCTGCTAATTGACTCATGCCATCCCTTCTCATGAAGTATCATTTGCCCAATCACTCACAGTCAGAAAAGAAAATCTCTTCTATGAAAATCACTGATGATTTAAGAACAAAGAGTGATTATTTGAATCACTTTTAAATTATTGGATCACTTATACATCTTCTATGACATATTGCATACTTCCATGAATAACAGTGGCATATGGTAAGTGCCAAGGAACAGAAAGAAGGTCTTTTTCTCTCTTCTGCACAGAGTATAGAGACTACCAGAAGTATATTTAAAATATATATATAAATATATATAATAAATGACCTGTGGATAATAAAGAATTGTGGGAAAATATAAAAGCTATACACCAATGTATTCTTTCCTATGTTTTAAATTGTAAAGGTTTTATTAAATAAAAATGAACTTTCAATTGGGGTTTAGTTTGGCAAGATTTTTAATTTCTCAGAACAATAATTCTGTCATTTATTAATTGAGAATAATACTTGCCATATGGAGTTATTATGAGCACTGAATAAAATACACATATAAAATTACTGGCCCAGAAGTTGTTGAAATAACTGTTAAGTGCTTTCCTCTACTCATCCTATAGTTTAAAACTTTAACTGTCTTTTCCACATAAGAACTCTTATAATTGGAAATATTTGTTTGTCCATTTTTATTAATAAAGAAACCCATACATCACAATCTGGCATACTGTCTGGTATACATTTATATTCGCAAATGAGCATGATTAATTCATCATTTTGTACAGATTACAAAACTTCTTTGATATCTTTTATTAAGTTTGTATAGTGAAAATTCTACCCTAGGTAATACTGAAATCCCTTAATAATTTCTAAAATTCAATCACAAAGCCAAGGTGGGTGAGATATGTGTGTATATGTGTATACGAGCATCTGGTTATACATGGGATTCCAGATTATCATCTATATTTATGGCATTAACACTTGCATATTAATTCATAAAGAGTCATACCACAGACACAAGTAGAAATATACAGAAATGTAAAAGGAATAAATATCATGTTATCAACTATCAGCTAATCAAGTATCTCTAGGCCAGAAATGAGCAAATAACCACATCATCTTATCCATTTCTCTTTGAACTCATCAGTTTAAAAGATGAAAAATCCAAACTATCCCACTATCGCAGGGCTATAGGATGCCACGGAGTTCTGCACAGAAAGCATTCATATTGCTATCAGATGGAACAGGAAGAAATAGCCTCCACTATTCCAGGAGCCAGACTCTATAATTAGAATGTTTCATCTTCCGCTGTTACTGCTTCTTTCTCCCTTCTTTCCTACTTTCCTTCCTTTTTCCTCTCATTCCTCACTAATAATCAAAATGATTTCTTTTAAGTGTCTTCATATTTAATTTCTTGGGAGTGAATAGCTGGAAAAAAAACACAAAAAATCATGTTCAAATTATCACTAGATAGCCATCACTTTGATAACCTCTATATTAGAAGAATAATGATGCAAAGATGAGGTGACAGAATTAAATACCAGGCGTTAGTTCAATCAATATTAAAAGATAATGATAATAAAAATAGTGAACATCTTCCTATCCTAATGGGTTGGTTATATCAGATCCACTAAACATTTTAAATAGGCCTCATAAACATTTTTTGACCTAAAAGAAGAACAAGGACTTTTAATTCATTACCTGAAAAAAAAAGTCACCTTTAAAAATATAATGGGAAAAATAAAAAAAAAAAAAAAAATAAAAATAAAAATATAATGGGAAATTGTACTCTGAAGTTTTATGCTTATCTATTAATATTCAAATCCATGAAAATTGAAATAGGCAAAACAAGGTTTATGATAAAGGAGGGCTTAATAAAATCAAATATGAATTTTATTTTAAAACTTCTTAGTTCATAAAGACTAAACAGCAGGAAGGGGGAAATGCAGAACATGCAAACTTTAAAATAATGATTCTTCTTGGCCGTGAGTGGCAGCCAAACTGGGGAGGAGAAATGGAAAAGTCAAAATTATGCATGAAAACACCATAGAACATTAACAATCTATGTGGAAACACAACTCTTTTGCTAAGGAAAATGAGCTCTTTTGATTCATGTTAGTTCTTCTTAATACTATCTTTAAAACTAGGTTTTAAATGGTTTGGTCATCTTAATAATTGGGATTCCTTGGTGGTTCAAGAGCTTCCCCAGGGGCTCAGCAGTAAAGAATCTGTCTGCAATGCAGGACACCCAGGTTAGATCCCTGGGTCGGGAAGATCTCTTGAAGAAGGGAATGGTTACCCACTCCAGTATTCTTGCCTGGAGAATTCCATGGACAGAGTAGCCTGCTGGGCTATAGTCCATGGGGTCGCAAAGAGTTGAACACAACTGAGTGACTAACACACACACGCAAAGACTCAGAGCCTTCCAAGTTGGCCCTAGTGGTGAAGAACCTGCCAGCCAATGCAGAAGACATATGAGACTGGGTTCAGTCCTTGGGTTGGGAGGATCCCTTGGAGGAGGGCGGGGCAACCCAATCCAGTATGCTTTTCTGGAGAATCCCATTGACAGAAGAGCCTGGTGGGCTACAGTTCACAAGGTCGCAGAGTCAGACATGACTGAAGCGACTTAGCGTGCAAACAGCACACAAAAGCTAGGGTGAGTAGTTCCCTGAATAACTCCCTTCCATCTCATGCTCATTCCTTGCTCCCTCAGAAGCGATGTGAACAAATTGTAAAATATTCAGAATGTGGAAAATGAATAGGTCATCTGCTCAAATGAGATTAACATCTCCATCTGCAAAAGTGAATAGAGGCAGCAAGACTCCCCTGGGCGTAGAAAATGCTAAAATACAGAGAAAACAAGGCATGCTTTTTCTTTTTAGGATCTTGGACTGAAGGTGAAACATGGGCTGCTGTTTGGTAGTTCAAAATTAACTTGGACAAATTAGATCTAATTGTTGCCCTATTTCCAACTCAACTATCAGTCTAATATTCTCAGTGAATTTGTAATCCAGGGAACAAAACACATGCAAATAATATTCACATAAACATAAGAATGTATTCAAAATTTAACATTTCATGTGAACCTACTATGGACCAGCTGTTATACTTGGTGCTGGGAGTTGTAGAAAGAAAATTAAGCTGTTTTAATTTTACAAATTTTAATAAATTCACTAACTTGAATGTTCTGCTTATGAAATTAGGCAACTACAAGGATAAAATTACACAGGTTAGTGCTAAATCCTCTCAGAAGAGAAAATGTCAGAGGAAGAAAATGGATTTGTAAATGAATAGAGATGAAGTAGTTCATTTTCCTGACATTAAAATAACACTTCCATGGAAAGAGATCACAGAATTGTTTAAATAGACGGGACCTTAGAAATCATTTAGTGAAACTCACTACTTTTACCAAAAGACAGCTAGATATAAGGATTTAAGATGATTCAGCAAAACTTCGGAGATTGATCCATCATTTGTTACCTGTATAAATTTGAGTATGTTTCATTCGCTCTCTGAGTCTCTTGTTTTTAACCTGTAATTTAGCAATAATAATTTTATCCTCCTTCTTGGCTTTTCTTTAGTATTGAATCATAAAAAAATACAGAGTTTAAAACAGCGCATGGCAGATATAATGCACTCAGTAAAAGTAAGTTCTTAACAGCGATGCTATTGGCAAGAGAGCCAACACCCAGCTTTTGTGATTCTCAAAAATTTCATGCAGTACTGTAGTATACACTTAATGGTTTGCTTAAAGGGCAGATTTATGGTAAGTGTTCTTATTACAAAAAAAATGCTAATAATGAGAATGAGACAAAACTTTTGGAGATAATGGATGACTATGTCTAAACAGATATGTACTTATCACCAAACTCATCAAATAGTACACATTAGAAAAAAAAGTTGTACACATTAAATATGTACAACTTTTGGTGAATCATACCTCAGAAAAGTAATTTTAAAAAAGCTCTACTCATCAGATCATGCTGCCCTCAATGCACAATTTGTTTATATGCTTATACTTATAGTCTTGCATAGCACACTCAGAAGAAAGGGTCTGCAAATGGTATTTTATAAGTGGAAATGATGAAAAAGGAAAATTATATAAAAACAATAACAGAGTCAGAAACAAAAACTGGAAGGAGGGATCAGTGTCAGGAAAACAAATCGCAATGTTCTTATTCTAACAAAAGCAGACGTCCTTATGGGGTAGCTGTGCTTCTTGAAAACATAGATAACCTTAAGAATCACAGGAGATACGAAACAGAGAGAATAAGCAAATGTCTTCACTTCTTATTTTGCGTCTCCATCCCTTTCAAAATGATAACAAAGCACTGGTAAGAAGAATTTGAATTTCAAGCTAGCTGAGCCTGTGAGAGAGCATCTAACCTCTCAATGAAAATAACAATTCCTGGGGATTTGAAATAGCTTTTTTGTTGTATCCCTAAAGAATTTCAAGCAGTATATACTGTACTAGTTGAGAACAGAGACTTCAGAATCATATAGAAATTGATTTAACACAAACTCTGTTCACTTCCATTATCTGCAAAATAGGGTTAATAGTAGTATCTCTCTCCAATGAAAGTTTAACAGATTAAAGAAGTTAATGTATGAAATACGTACTATGAAGTAAGAGACACATGTGAAGTACACAAATGTTAATCATTCCAAAATATATAAGCCAAAACTAGGAAGAATAAAATGTTTAATCTATCTGGTAATTTAAAAATTAAAATAGGTACAGGTCTTATTTCTCAAACTTACAATAGCCAGAAATTAAACCATAGTAGTTTTTGAGGACTATTTGAAGGCGGGCTCGAGGAGCTGGAGGGAGGGTCAGTAGAAGCAGCTCTAGTGATAGAAAAAGCAAGGTATGGGCGCTTGTGCGCAAGAGAAGCAAAAATGACTGCACTTGGAAAACGGCACCACATGCCAAAAGTGACTCTACAGAGACCAAACAGCCAAATAAATGGAAGACTGAAGAGCTCTTTCAGTCGCTTTTCTTCAAAAATATCAAGTGTTTGGGACTCCCCTACTGGCCCAGTGGCTAAGATTCTGGGCTCCCAATACAGAGGTTCCAGCTTCAATCCCTGGTCAGCGAATCTGATCCCGCATGCCACAGCTAAGACCTGGTGCAGTCAAATAAATAAATAAGTATTTTAAAAATATTTCAAGTATCCTAACATCATTTTGAGATTTTAATATATAAAGAAATTGAAATCCATAGGGAAAGGATTGTCTTGGAGAAATATGACACTTCTATAGACGTTGTATGTGAACCAGTAGTTTTGGAGGCACTTGCTGGTGAGAAAGGCAATCTGTCATCATCTGAACCATTAGAGGAAAAAATCCAGGGTAGGGGACACATTTGATTCTGAGTTGCCAGACTGAGGAATGTCACACTTGAAGCAGCATTCTGCCTGAAACACCTCTCCCTGGGAAGGAAAAAGGTGACCTATACTTCTCCTTAGAAGAAATCAAAAACAAAAATAAAAACAGTTGCTTTCTAGTGGAGAATACTTAACATTGAAATTCTAATATTCAGTCTTGACAAAAATATTATACTTCAGTAACATTCATGAGAACATCATATAATCACAGTATATTCTTGTTATCTATGGACTTATTTGTTAGGTTAATCAACAACTGAAAGTATGTGTTGTTTATACATAAAATTTCATCTCTGCTTTCTCTGGGGATCTCAAAGGCTAATCAGTAGTGTAAGTAACTGAAAGTCAGAAATCTCTGGTAATAACATTGACTTTACTGTATTTTAACATTTTCTTTAATTTATTAAAGAGTATCTTTTGAGTGGATTATCTATCAAGACATCACCATCACAACCCATTAGTAAAAGTTAAGGCTTACACTGATGCTCAGTCTATACATATATTTTTATGATGTCATTAGCAGTTGTGACTACTTTGGGAATATTGCAGGCTCTGTAGGAGAGATTTGGAATCTTTATATCTCGTTTTCAATAAGCTTCCATTTCCATAGGTGAACACAAAAAGAGAGAGGGGTCACCATCAATCTCAGTCTCTGAGACTGTGTCCTTAAAGAGGAGCAGGACTTCTTGAAACTTCAGAAGAGTAAGAGTTCTTTGCGTGCCTTTAGCTAAGAAGAAACAGTTTAGAGGGTGAGTTAAAAAATGTGTCTTAGTGTCACACAATCAACCTCCTCAGGAATTTGTGAGAATGTAGACACATTTGACAAAGACAGCTGCAGAACTTTATAGATGACAATTAAGAAGTGCTGAGGCACACTGGTGTGAAACTGCAGCATTCAGGATCTGAAGCTGCAAGAGCAGCTGTGCCAGTCCCTCAGCTCAGCACTTTCCCTCCCAGCCTCTTCCAAGCTGTGAGCATGAACCCAGGGCAGGACCCAGCAAGGGTAGAGAAGCAGATCTGGCTTTCATTCAGAAGACAGGCCACCAGAAAATGGCATCAACTCCTTTGGAGAAAGTCTCTGCTGATACATGGAGAGAACAGAAATAGTGTTTTCTCAATAGATTAGGCTTTATCATGTATGTTTTTTTTTGTGTGTTCGGTCATATCTGACTCTTTGTGACCCCATGGACTGTAGTTCCCTTGGTTCCTCTGTTCTTGGAATTTTCCTGGCAAGAATACTGGAGTGGGTAGCCATTTCTCCTCCAGGGAATCTTCCTGACCCAGCCATCAAACCCGCATCTCCTGCAGCTCCTGTATGGGCAGGCAGGTTCTTTACCACTGAGCCACCTAAGAATCCCCAAACTGTCACCTCAAGTGAGTTCTGAAGTTAAAAGAATTTTGAAGCACTTAACTTGAACCACAATTCTGGTCCAGCCATGTACTAACTGTATCAGTGTGGTCCACCAACTTTCCTTTTTCAGAATATCAATCATGTAGCATAGGAGTCAGTAAACTTTTTCTCTAAAGGGCTAGCAGTAAATATCTTAAAGTTTGTGGGTCAAGAAGCAAACCTGAGGATATTATGTGAACACTTATTTTAAAAGAAGGAGAGAAAAAATGACAAGTATTTCATTCATAAAACTCTAATTAGTAGACAACCAAATTTAAATATCAGTCACAAAACTTTATTCTTTAAAATTTTTTTCCAGCAATTTGAAAACCATTCTTATCTCATGGGATGTGCACACACAGCTTCTGGGCTGGATTTGGCCTTGTGCTGTAGTCGGCCAACATTTCACTTAGAACATATCCCGACTCATGGAAAATTACCAGCAAATGTTACTAATTATTGCTATTATTATTAATACTTTATTATTTTAGATTGCTTAATAAAACAGTATTGTTACACTTGGATGTTCTCCTGATCTGTCAAGTCATGGGCAGCAGCATGAACATTCATTTGGACACTATCATCAAAACTCCAATTTTGTAAGGCATTTTAGTATGCATGCTGCATTTTAGTATAAGCATTCAAAACAACTTGTCAGCTATTTCTTCTTTAGTCATCTTTTAAATTCAAGAATGCATCAGGTTTCCTATACTGGAAGTTACAAATAACAAGTTCATGTCTTTGGTCTTGGAATTGATTATATCATATAAGAAACGAATCACCAGTCTAGGTTCGATGCAGGATACAGGATGCTTGGGGCTAGTGCACTGGGGTGACCCAGAGGGATGGTATAGGGAGGGAGGTGGGAGGAGGGTTCAGGATTGGGAACACATGTACACCCATGGCGGATTCATGTTGATGTATGGCAAAACCAATACAACAGTGTAAAGTAAAATAAATAAATAAATAAAATCTCAAAAAAAAAAAAAAAAAAAAGAACTGATTACAGACCAGGAGTGAAGCTGATAGATAAAGACACAGGATAACTGGATGTGACAGTGACAACTGCCCAGCTGGAGGTTTAAAAAGGAGCATTGCAAACACGTAAGTCACAAAAACATTCTTCTTCTATACAAATATATGAATTTTCAGTTCAAAACCTGAAGTTAGGACTAATCAAGCTTCCATTAATAGAATTTTAGGGAAGTTCCTGGAGGTCCAGAATGTTCAGTTCAGTTCATTTCAGTTCAGTCTCTCATTCATGTCTGACTCTTTTTGACTCCATGGACTGCGGCACGGCAGGCTTCCTTGTCCATCGCCAACTTCTAGACCTTGCTCAAACTCATGCCCACTGAGTCCGTGATGCCATCCAACTGTCCCATCCAGTA
Source organism: Capra hircus (assembly GCF_001704415.2). Classification (NCBI taxonomy): domain Eukaryota; kingdom Metazoa; phylum Chordata; class Mammalia; order Artiodactyla; family Bovidae; genus Capra; species Capra hircus. The sequence goes on along the minus strand of NC_030813.1, from coordinate 62,631,326 downwards.
GGTTAGGATTCCTCCACGCTTTCACTGCCGAGCACCCAGATTCAATCCCTGATCCGGGAAATAAAATGCCACATGCTGCATGGCCAAAAATGAAAGACAATAAAATATTAAATTTGAGACAGATATTTGAAAAGCAAGATTTAAAAAACATGTCTTCTATGTTTCAAACTGTATTAGAGCAGTAAGGGAATTCAGGCAGAGACTTAGCCATGGAAATGAGGACAATCATCCTCACTCACAGAAAGGGAAGAGGGAAGACAGGTACAGAAAGAGAGCTTGTTTTAAGGCTGCAAATTGGGAAGGTTATCAGGACTGGACCATTCTCAGGAGAGAATAATAAGTGAGATAAAACTGGTTAGGTTAGACACCTGTGGTGGATATACTAATCAAGAAAGACATCTTCTCGCTGACAGCAATGCTCAGGCTAAGGAGCCTCATTGAAACCGCATGTAAAACTTGAATAACTTTATCCTCAGCCCATGATAGAGATGGGGTATTGGAAAGCAGAGAGTAGCACCAGAGAAAATCAAAGAAAGAAGGGGCACAAGGTTTGGAAGACTGTTGATGGCAACTTGGCTAATCAGGTCATCCTATCTCTATAGGGAGGCAAGTTAAGGCAAGATATACTGATGAACTGAAACAGGGAATCATGACTTAAATGTCTTCTGGGTCCAGGAAATGCAACAAATGAGCAATTAGGAATGAGTATGAAACAGGAGCTGTCAGGGCCAATGGCAGTGAGAGGGAGTAGGCTCTGGCTGAATGAGGAAACACAGAAAGGGGAAAAGAAATAAAGAAGGGAGAGAGGGAGAAAGGGAGGGAAGGACGGAAGCAAGAAGGAAGCAAGGAAGAAAAGCTTATCTACTAAACAAAACACCTAAATTTGATCCTCACTTAGAGTTTTTGATCCATGAACTGGAAAAATAGGCAGAAGTTAAGGGATTGGAATTTATCCAGAAAGAACGCAGTATATTTGTTAAAAGGATGTGAACTGAAAGCTTGGAAGGACAAGATATACTCAGAAAAGTAAATAAATAAATGAATAAACAAATATGTACACAAACATATTCTGTTCATAGTGTAGAATAAAGCAAATGCCATAGCTCTTTAGCTGCTCTGTCAACTGACTCATCAGCATTTCTACCACTTGCATTGGAAATTCCTCCTTGCCTCTGTACCTTCCCAGTTTCTTGCAGAGAAGAAAGATTGTCGCTGCCAACAGAACTTGATTACGCAAGAAATAAGACACTTACTAAATTCTTAACACAACCTCACAACAGTTCTGCAAGGCTGGGATTTTCATCCACATTTTACTAATGAGAAAACAGAACTCAAAGGGATTAAATGACTTGCTTAAGGTCACAGGATTGTAAATTGTAGTGTTAAGATAAGAAGCTAGTAGGGCCTCTCACCAAAATCTATATTCTCACTATTGGGAACCAAGCCTTCTCCTTGAAACATAGTCCTCTCCACCTCAAGCCACCACCTGTAATCCACTCACATACTATTCGGTGATTTATAACCGGACACAACATTAACATTAATCCTTCTATCCAGGTTGCCAACGAATTTTACCCATGAAGTAAAATTTTTTGCAAGTAGCCTGTATATCCTCCACAGGTACTTGATATATAATAAACATGTGGAAGGCCAGATAGTGGCAAATTTCTCTACCTAAAAATAGGTTTCTGCTGAATGTCTCAGTGTTCACCTAACTCCATGAAGCTTTAACTTTCTGGATATAAAGTGAAATCATATGAGCTTTGAAAAGAAAAATTATACATGGCTTCTGCAGCAAAGGATAACTGCTAACACATGCCCAGGGCTTAATTACCCTCAGCATACAATGTTATATTCATAATTCTAAAAAGACAATTCTATTTAATATCCTAATTTTCTATTTCTAGATGTATAATTCTCTGGGAAAAATGAATAGTGTTTTGTAACATTTGCTCTGGTAGGCAAAGAGCTTACAACAATTTATGAGAAAACAGGATTTGAATATGTAAATCACTAAGAAAAGTTGCATCACAGTTTATCAGATGCCAAAAGCAGTAATGATATTGATATTTTTAGATAATGTTTCACTAAATATATAACATCTCTTAGAGAAATATTAACTAGCAATAGAAACTTGTTTAATAGGGTATAAATTTTCTGATAATGCTTTTTACTCTATGTAGTGCTTCTTATCAATTTAAAATGTGTATTTTTTCAGGGATTTGCATAATGATTAAAAGGTTACTTTAGCCTTAAAATAGATATATAAGCATGTAGACATACGTACATAATTAATGTACACATATAAAATGCATCTTTACATATACACATCTACGTGTTTTGTGTGCATATGGTGTGTATGTGTGATGTTGAATTCCCATGATTTTCCCAAATACTGACTGGTATGACTGTCAAGTGCCCTTTTGTTCATCTAAAGGGTATTTGGTGATAGGTGAAGATTTATCTTGTCTTAGTCTCCATCTTAGTTGGATTTAAGACAAACAAAAAAATGCAGGCTCCATTGGGGAAAGATTTTTGTCTATTTTATCTGATCACAATCATTGGAATAGTGCTTGGGATACAGTAAATATATGAAGAATAAATATTATAAATAAATGACCTAAATTTTGAGTATTTCTCCATTTATACAAATTGATAATAAGAGTAAAATATTAGGTGTTAGCAACACATCTTGCTTTAAAATGAAAAAGCATTTAAAGTTGTGAGCTTTTTTCCTCTTTCTATAACAGATAAAGATTTAGCCCACTTATTTTATTTATTTATTTTTAATATAAATTTATTTAATTGGAGGCTAATTACTTTACAGTATTGTGTTGGTTTTGCTCTATTGTTATGAATCCACCACAGGTATCTGCTTCCCTCTCCATACCATCCCTCTGGGTCATCTCAGTACACCAGCTTTGAGCATCTTGTATCATGCATCAAACCTGGACTGGCGATTCATTTCACATATGATAATATACATGTTTCAATACCATTCTCCCAAATCACCCCACCCTTGCCCTCACCCACAGAGTCCATAAGACTGTTTTATACATCTTTGTCTCTTATGCTGTCTCGCATACAGGGTTATCATTACCATCTTTCTAAATTCCATATACATGCATTAGTATACTGTATTGGTGTTTTTCTTTCTGGCTTACTTCACTCTGTATAATAGGCTCCAGTTTCATCCACCTCCTTAGAACTGATTCTAATGTATTCTTTTTAATGGCTGAGTAATACTCCATTGTGTATATGTACCACTGCTTTCTTATCCATTCGTCTGCTGATGGACATCTAGGTTGCTTCCATGTCCTGGCTATTATAAACAGTGCTGCGATGAACATTGGGGTACACGTATCTCTTTCAATTCTGGTTTCCTCGGTGTGTATGCACAGCAGTGGGATTGCTGGGTCATATGGCAGTTCTATTTCCAGTTTTTTAAGGAATCTCCACACTGTTCTCCATAGTGGCTGAACTAGTTTGCATTCCCACCAACAGTGTAACAGGGTTCCCTTTTCTCCACACCCTCTCCAGCATTTGTTTATAGACTTTTGGATAGCAGCCATTCTGACTGGCATGAGATGGTACCTCATTGTGGTTTTGATTTGCATTTCTCTGATGATGCGTTATGTTCAGCATCTTTTCATGTGTTTATTAGCCATCTGTATGTCTCCTTTGGAGAAATGTCTGCTTAGTTCTTTGGCCCATTTTTTGATTGGGTCATTTATTTTTCTGGAATTGAGCTGCAGGAGTTGCTTGTATATTTTTGAGATTAATTCTTTGTCAATTGCCTCATTTGCTATTATTTTCTCCCATTCTGAAGGCTGTCTTTTCACCTTGCTTATAGTTTCCTTAATTGAGCAAAAGCTTTAATTTTAATTAGATCCCATTTGTTTATTTTGCTTTTATTTCCATTACTCTGGGAAGCAGGTCATAGAGAATCCTGCTATGACTTATGTTAGAGAGTGTTTTGCCTATGTTTTCCTCTAGGAGTTTTGTAGTTTCTGGTCTTACATTTAGATCTTTAATCCATTTTGAGTTTATTTTTGTGTGTGGTGTTAGAAAGTGTTCTGGTTTCATTCTTTTACAAGTGGTTGACCAGTTTTCCCAGCACCATTTGTTAAAAAGATTGTCTTTTGTCCATTGTATATTGTTGCCTCCTTTGTCAAAGATAAGGTGTCCATAGGTGCATGGATTTATCTCTGGGCTTTCTATTTTGTTCCATTGATCTATATTTCTGTCTTTGTGCCAGTACCATACTGTCTGGATGACTGTGGCTTTGTAGTGGAGCCTGAAGTCAGGAAGCTTGATTCCTCCAGTTCCATTCTTCTTTCTCAAGATTGCTTTGGCTATTCAAGGTTTTTTGTATTTCCATACAAATTGTGAAATTATTTGTTCTAGCTCTGTGAAAAATAACCATTGGTAGCTTGATAGGGATTGCATTGAATCTATAGATTATTTCGGGTAGTATACTCATTTTCAATATATTGATTGTTCCTATCCACAAACACGGTATATTTCTCCATCTATTAGTGTCCTCTTTGATTTCTTTCACCAGTGTTTTATAGTTTTATTTATATAGGTCTTTTGTTTCTTTAGGTAGATATATTCCTAAGTATTTTATTCTTTTCGTTGCAATGGTGAATGGAATTGTTTCCTTAATTTCTCTTTCTACTTTCTCATTATTAGTGTATAGGAATGCAAGGGATTTCTGTGTGTTGATTTTATATCCTGCAACTTTACTATATTCATTGATTAGCTCTAGTAATTTTCTGGTGGAGTCTTTAGGGTTTTCTATGTAGAGGATCATGCCTTCTGCAAACAGTGAGAGTTTTACTTCTTATTTTCCAATTTGGATTCCTTTTATTTCTTTTTTCTGCTCTGATTGCTGTGGCCAAAACTTCCAAAACTATGTTGAATAGTAAGTGGTGAAAGTGGGCACCCTTGTCTTGTTCCTGACTTTAGGGGAAATGCTTTCAATTATTCACCATTGAGGATAATGTTTGCTGTGGTTTGTCATATATGGCTTTTATTATGTTGACGTATGTTCCTTCTATTCCTGCTTTCTGGAGGGTTTTTATCATAAATGGATGTTGAATTTTGTCAAAGGCTTTCTCTACATCTATTGAGATAATCATATGGCTTTTATTTTTCAATTTGTTAACCTGGTGTATTACATTGATTGATTTGCGGATATCGAAGAATCCTTGCATCCCTGGGATAAAGCCCACTTGGTCATGATGTATGATCTTTTTAAGTGTTGGATTTTGTTGGATTCTGTTTGCTAGAATTTTGTTAAGGATTTTTGCATCTATGTTCATCAGTGATAGTGGCTTGTAGTTTTCTTTTTTTGTGGCATCTTTGTCAGGTTTTGGTATTAGGGTGATGGTGGCCTCATAGAATGAGTTTGGAGGTTTACCTTCCTCTGCAATTTTCTGGAAGAGTTTGAGTAGGATAGATGTTAGCTCTTCTTGAAATTTTTGGTAGAATTCAGCTGTGAAGCTGTCTGGACCTGGGCTTTTGTTTGCTGGAAGATTTCTATTACAGTTTCAATTTCCACGCTTGTGATGGGTCTGTTAAGATTTTCTATTTCTTCCTGGTTGAATTTTGGGAAGTTGTGGGTGGAGCTGGTGGGTGGAGCTGGATTTCTTCTCTCTGGAGTGCAATGAAGTGTCCACTACTGAGTTATGAGATGTCAGTGGGTTTGGGGTGACTTTGGGCAGCCTGTATATTGAAGCTCAGGGCTATGTTCCTGTGTTGCTGGAGAATTTGCGTGGTATGTCTTGCTCTGGGACGTGTTGGCCCTTGGGTGGTGCTTAGTTTCAGTGTATGGTGGTGTTTGATGAGCTCCTATCGATTAATGTTCCCTGGAGTCGGGAGTTCTCTGGTGTTCTTGGGATTTGGACTTAAGCCTCCTGCCAATGGTTTTCAGTCTTATTCTTGCAGTCACCTCAAGACTTCTCCATCTGTCACTTCCAAGGCGGTTCCCTCTGTTTTAGCTTCTCATGTTTGCTGGTCTCTTCAGTGTCTAATTTCTGCCCTGACACAAGGGTCAGTGGTGGACACTTGTTTCAGACTCACTTGTTCAGTCGTGCTGTGGGGAGGGAGGGACACTGCAAACAAATAACACTGGCGTGTGTTCCCAGCGTCTCAGCCACACTGGCCTTGCCCCTGCTCACAGTGTGTGTGCTTCCCCTGCCCACACTGCTCAGGCTCTAGGTTGCCCCGCTGGGAACCCTCGGAGGCCCACCCTGGGCTGCATGCACCTCCCAGGTCTAAGCCGCTCAGGTTCAGGCACTCGGGTGGTCCTCAGAGGCGCAGACTCGGTTGCGCCTGCGTTTTGTGCCCTTCCCAGGTCCGAGCAGCTCAGGTGACCAGGTGTTTGGTGAGCGCGGTCGTTGTGACTTTTCGCCTCCCCCGTCCCTGCCGCTCAGTTTTCTGGGTGACAACTGGCGCACCTTCTCAGGCAGACGTCGACTGTCCAGAATCCCAAGAAGTCTTGGTTAGCAACAAAGCCTGCTTGCAGTTTGGTAGATGATGCCATCTCTGGGGCCGCGATTGCCCCTTCCGGCTCTGGCTGTCCTCGCCTGCCTGTCTCCGGTGAGCAATGGGCCCGTCAGCAGCCGGCTAGCTCTAGTCAGTCCTTGGTTCTGTGAGCGGGCCTGGCGGTGTCTTAGGTGAGGGCCGTTTGCATGCTAGCTATCCCACAGTCTGGTTTGCTATCCCAAGTTAGTTCACTCAGATTGCCCTCGGGGCATTCAGGCCTGGTCCTTACTCTAAGCAATGCAGCCCACGCCTCCCTGCCCAGCCCCTGCTTGCTAGTGGTGGATGCAGGCATCTGCGCTGCTTCTCCGCTGGGGGAGTTACCGTTGGGCAGGCAATCTGTGGGTTTTAATTATTTATTTATCTTTCCTCCCAGTTATGTTGCCCTCTGAGGTTCCAAGGCTTGCCACAGACTTGCCAGTGAGAGTGTTTCCTGGTGTTTAGAAACCTCTCTCTTTTAAGACTCCCTTCCTGGGATGGATCTCTGTCCCTACCTCTTTTGTCCCTCTTTTTATCTTTTATATTTTTCCTACCTCCTTTCAAAGACAATGGGCTGCTTTTCTGGGTGCCTGATGTCCTCTGCTGGCATTCAGAAGTTGTTTTGTGGAATTTACTCAGCGTTCAAATGTTCTTTTGATAAATTTGTGGGGGAAAATGTCATTTCTCCGTCCTATTCCTCTGCCTTCTTAGGACCACCACCATTTATTTTATTTTAACTGGAAAGATTATGAGGTAGGCTGACAGCAGAGTGCATCTTTCCTAATGGTGTAATGGAATCCTTTTCAGTATCATTAAGATCATTTTAAATAACAGCAGCTAAAGGGTGAATGGATAATTGACACCCATTTTCATTTTTCTCATTATGCTTCACATTTTGTTTTAAAATTAAGGCTGCCGTTCCATATGAATTCTTTTGCATATAATACATACTTATAGAATCATATAATAAAATTTTATATTTTTAAAATGAGAAGAATTACATTTTTGTAAGCATGTTCAACACTAGGGTCTATCTTAAAGTGGAAACCACATTGGTATAAATAAGCAATTACAAGCATAGCACTTAAGTAAAGAGGATTGAGAAAATCAGAAGACATTCATCTTCCCTTAAGGGACATACATCTTTCTCTCTAGCTACAGAAAAATATTGACAACAATTCCATCTTTTATTAGTGTATCAAATATAGTGCTAAAGCCTACTTAGATTGTATGTGCTACTGCTGAAACAATAGCATTTAATTTAACCTTTAAAGTTAAAATCATAAATATTAAATCAAAAGTTTCCATAAAGCCTTATTATTCAGTGTTGCAAATTCCTTTGTAGAATTCTTTTCAAATATATTTGTGGTGAATTCATTAAGGCAGAGAAGTTCATTGGTGAGATCACAAGGGACTCCTTTCAAAAATCAGAAATTTCATCTAGCACTAATTGAAAAGTTAACCCCATAAAATTGTTTTAATGGTCAGTATCCTGCCATTCTGCCTAATTTACCCAAAGAGAACAGTATGGGGCTGATGAGTCAGAAGAATGAGTCAGAACCTTAAGCGGTTTGTGGTGGTGGAATCCTGCAAATAATTATCTCATTTCTAGACACCAGTTAGATAAATAAAGCATGACATTATAACCCAGCATGAGACTTAATATTTTGACTTAGGAACAGCTTTGTTTTTTCTTGTAGCACAATTAATGTATGATTAGATGCCACTGTGAATGATGAATTATTTCTTACAATGTCATGATTCCTTTCCACCTCTTCACTTTGGTGCTTTGTTGCACATCACTTTTTTACGAACCCTCTATAGGCTGGAAAGTAGTACGAGTGTGTTCAAGCATTATGGAAATGGCCATGAGACATAAGCCTAAGACCAGGCTTTTCTGCATCACAGAATCAAATCAGATCTCTTGCTAAAACGGAGAAATTTTTTAAAAAAACAGATTTCAGGGTTAAAACTAAGACTCATGGGGAGGTATTTTATTGAGAAGATTTCTTGAATAAGGGAAAGTTTCCCTCGTCCAGTTTCTATTGACTTTCCTATAGTCTGTTTGGCACTTTTACATCTGCCCTTACTACTTCTGAGGCTTCAAGTTCATGTGTCTACAGAACCATGTGAAAGATGTATTGCCTGCCAGCGCATAAACTGGAGGGGAAATGTGCTAGCAAAGCCATCTTAGACTATAAAAAGAATATAGCTTGAGTTCCTGGGCAGTCCCCAATAAATCACAGACACTTAGCTCAGACCTCCACAAACTTCTTTCTACTGATAAGGCATGTTGCACTCTCATTCTCTGTTATCACTGCCCAGTTGCCGAGATGAAGACCATACGAACTTCCAGAAGTGATGTTTGCCTTGAGCAGTTCAAAACAAAGGGCCAGAAAAATCCATAGGTCTGACAATCCCAGGATCAGCAGTAAATATCCACAGAATTGGTTAATTAGAGGGAAGAGATTATAGATTTTATAAAGAACTCTTTAACAATGGGCAGCTTAAATAAAAATTCTTTGAAATCGAATTAAAAAGCCATCATGGATCACAGGGCAATGCCACACTCTCTACAAGACAAAACCAGGAGTATGCTATTGAGTTAAGGAGTAGAAGAAATCTTTTCTTTTTCATATATTTTCTTTTGTTTCCATTTTGTCTTTTTGTGGTCAGGCTGCTATAACTGAATACCATCTACTGGGTGGCTTATAAATAACAAACATTTATTTCTCATTCTTTTAGTCTGGGGAAGTCCAAAATCAAGGAGACAGCAGATTCAGCCTGTTCTGAGGATCCGTCTTTCTGGTTCTTACTGTGTCCTCACAAGGTAGAAGACAAGGGGAGCTCTGTAGGATCTCTTTCATAAAAGGCTAATCCCATTCGTAAGAATTCCACCTTCATGACTTAATGACCTCTGAGAGCCTCCGCCTCCAAATAATATTACATTAGGGGATAGAATTTCAGCATATGACTTGGGGGGAGGGGCATGGTGTGCACTTTTAACCTGTTACACCATTGAAAATCAGAAAGCATTTGGAAGCAAAAGGAAGAAGAACTTTAATAAAACTTAACTAGGGAGAAATGAGAAAAAAATCCATGTAGAGCTGTCAGTGAAACCATAAGTTCTTGACTTTTTTTCATTGTTATATCTCAGTTATAAAAATTGTCTCAGGAACAAACTATTGCTCATTTATTCACATCCTCACTTACTCTCTCTCTCTCTCTTTTATACTGAATGTGAAAGTCTTTTAAAGATTTGAAAACAGTTTTTCAAAAAGATTTTATATAAACATGTGTTTTTTCCAGAAAGATAAATAAGTAGACAAATACAATGCACAAACACACATACACGGCTTATTTTTCTAAAGAAAAACTGGTCTTGTAGTGTCCTTTTTCAAAACAGACTGACAGATATCCATTTACTAAAGCACTGGCGCATTAATGCTAGAAAGAATCCTATTGAAAATGAATGTGCTGGGGGAAAGAAAGGAAAGCCACAGCCTATTCCACAAACCTTCTTGTAGGTGGAAGAAATATACACATTACTATATAACATAGATAACTAATAAAGACCTACTATATAAGCACAGGGAACTCTCCTCAATAGTCTGTAATGGTCTACATGGAAAAAGAATCTAAAAAAGAGTGGATAGGTATATGCATAACAGATTCACTTTACTGTACACCTGAAACTAATACAACATTGGAAATCAACTATACCACAATAGAGTTTAAAAAAAATATATATATATGTATATATATATATATAAACTCTGAATCACCTATGGCATATTTGGCTTCAAGCAGTCTTTCAGGGAAAAATGACAACTTGAGAAAAAATTTATTCTGAAAGTTCCTGAATCTTTCCTGCTGGCATAACTTATTACTGCACTTAATAGCTTTCCTGCAGTTACTATTTTATACTGTATAGGAACCTGTAATGAAAAGGTTAATCAGAGCTTATCAGGGTCTATTATAGTTGGAGGCTATTAGCGGTTTGAATGGAGTACAGGGACTTCAAACCCTCCAGCATAATGAAGAAACTAGTTTTTAAATGGGATCATGCCCTGCATCCTAAGGAGAGCATGACAGTTTTCATTCAGAGAAAATCTGGTTTTAAAAGAACATGGAAAAGTTAAAGGGGCTCTTCTGCTGCTGCTGCTAAGTCGTTTCAGTCGTGTCCGACTCTGTGCGATCCCATAGACGGCAGCCCACCAGGCTTAAGCTTACCATGTAAACTAACTTTTTTTTTTAATTGATCTGACAATTTCCAAATAAGTATTAAGAGTACCAGTTCAGGAGTCAGAATGCCTGGATAAGAAACTAAGTTTTAAAATTTGTATCTATATGATCCTGGGCCTATTATTTAACCTCAATATACCTCAGTTTAGTTTCTTTATTTAAAAAATGAAGATAATCAAAGTCCTTAATTTTTAAGGTTGTTGTGAAACTGAAGTACAGGTCCATAGAAACGGCTAAGCATGGTGCCTGACACATAGCAAACAGTGAATATTGGCAATTATTATGTTAATATTATCATTATATTTGTTACCTCCCAGTAAGATGAAAATAAAAAGTAATAAAAGGAACTTGAACTCCAAAAGAAATTTTTTTTAACTTTTCAAAATATTGACACATATACAAAATTCCATTTATGAATTTCTCAGTACTGAAATGCATCAACATCCTAATTTATCTCCAGAATTCTAAAGAAAATGGGCTATCACTCTTGTATAAATTTTCCACTGCTGACTCAACTGTCTTCCAATTTGAGTAAGGTTTCCATCATGTTTATGGTTATTCACTGAGCTGAATACATCCTTTATCATGGTATGCATGCTAACAGCGTGCATTTTTCCAAATAGTGACAATGTACATAATAACTCATAATAGTTGAATGGCAGACACAATAGTAAACTACTCAATAAAACCATTATACTATAGCTTCCTTATAATCCACATTTTTGCATATGTGTATTAGAATGGAGACAGTACTTCTTTGTAGGCTGATATAATCATAAAATGCTAGCTATTGTTTGCAAAACACTTTCAAAGCAAGAGCATTTGAATTTTTGGTCTGAATTTTTGTCTTTTCAGTTATTTGTAAGTAGACCCTTACTGAAAAAACTAGACCTCACAGTGTTTGTGTAATTTTCTTCAGTGCTGGAGAATCCTGTCGTTTCGTGGTGCTCCTTCCTATGCAACTCAGGTCAGCAGTGTGAAATACCAGATGAGAGGATTTGCCACAGGAAAACTGACATGAGTGGGCCATAAATGAGCTAATGATAGTTCTTGTCCAGGACATAATATTTGTTTTCTTCAATGCCAGTCATTAAATGAAAACTCCAAATTTATTTTATTTGCTTATGATAAGAACTGGTGTAAACTTTTAATTTGATTATTTCCAAGGAGTATATTAAAGATCAGGAAAAGACTCTCATGCTGGGAAAGACTGAAAGCAAAAGGAGAAGGTGGCAGCAGAGGATGAGATGGTTGATGGCATCACCAACTCAATGGACATGAATTTGAGCAAACTCTGGGAGATGGTGAAGGACAGAGGAGCCTGGCATGCTGCAGTCCATGGGGTCACAAAGAGTAGGACATGACTTAGTGACTGAACAACAACAACAGCATGTTAAATATAGTGGATCTACTAACAGTCCTACAGACAGCACTTTCTAGGGCCAGACCTTGGAACAGATTTCTCCTTTCCCTCTTTCACTGACGTATTGAAAGCTTATCATCTCCTTCCCTAACCGGACTAAACCAGCACAAAAGTAAACCAAGGTGGACATGAATGGTAGAGCATTCTACCTGAGGCAGAGTAGGAAATGTGAGGCAACTCCTTTCAGGGAGGTGGAGAGGACAAGATGATGAGGGAAAAAGGAGGAGATTGCAACAGGCTAGGGAATTGTCAAAGCAGAATGGGATGATGAAAAGCTAGAATGCTGCACAGACCTGAAGAAAGTATCAATAAGGGATACACAGAGTTGGAAGGAACACCTCCCAACCAATGATGAGCTGAACAGAGGCAGGGCAATGCACTTAAATGTTATCACTTGCACTCTATTCAGCTTAAAACCAGGACTCAATCCAGAGGAAAAGATTATTTTGTAAATTTTTTGGGTCCCTCCAAAATTTATGTATTGAAACCCTAACCTCCAGTACCTCTGAATATATCTATATTTGGAGATGTCTTTGAAGAGCCAGTTAAGTTCAATGAGGTCTTTAATCCAGTGACTGGAAATTTGGACACAGACACACGTGCACACACCAGCCTTGAGAAGGCAGAAGGAGAGAATAGACAGCCATCTACAAGCCAAGGGGAGAGCCTTCAGAGGAAAACTACTCTGCGGACCTTGATCTTGGAATTCTTGCCTCCAGAACTCTGAAAAAATAAATTTATTTAAACTATCCTGACACTGGTACTTTGTTACGGCAATCCTAGAAAACAAATATATCTGATATCTGTATGCTTTTGTCTAAGTTACAGAAACATCATTTATTAATGAACATTCCTACTCCATTGTTCAGCTTTTAATAATTGATTCTGGAATTTAACAAACATCTCTGTTGGTAAAGAATCTGCCTGCAATGCAGGGGACCTGGGTTTGATCCCTGGGTCAGGAAGATCCCCTGGGGAAGGGAATGGCAACACACTCCAGTATTTTTTGCCTGGAGAATCCCATGGACAGAGGAGCCTGAAGGGCTACATTCCATGGGATCACAAAGAGTCAGACATGACTGAGGGACCAGCACACACACATGCATACACAAAGCAATTCGAAGTCTCAGGCATTGAGAAACGAGCAAAGATAAAGGTGATATTTTCTGTGCTATCATGTTGTCTATACTCTCATAAGTGTTAAACAGAAATTTAGATGGAAACTGACCTGAGCTTTATGAACAGAATGTCTGCCTGGTCTTTGTAGTTGGGCAAAACCCCAGACTACACCTTATTGTTACTCAGCCTGGTAGAGAAACCTACTGGTTAAAGTGTCCTTAAAAGGTAGACTGAAAAGCAAAGATTGAAACATTATTTTTCTCTTGTCATATGTAAAGCTTTTATGTATAATAAAATCATTAAAACCTAGGGATTTTCAAGCTCTATTATTCAAGCTTGCTATACCCTAATGAAGCAATTCTTTAATCTTTAGAATATCAATAGTATGACATCTCTTATGGCAATTATTGATTCCTGTATATTAAAAAAAAGACTCTTTTTAACAAATAGAAGACAAACAACTCACACTTTTTTTTAAGAAATATGAGAAAATACTGACTCACACAGGTTAAGATTCCAGACCCATGTTTACTTCGAGCACAGCTGCATCCAGGAACTCAACTGATGTCAAGGGGACTATCTTTATCTCTTCCTCTTTCTCTTCCCACCCCCTCATTCTCTTTTCCATTTCTTGGCACTGTTTTCTTCTAGTTTACTTCCTTCTTACTTGAACTCCATCTCTATCATCATTCCTGGCACCTCTAGACTTACATCATAATTAAAACTAGAGATATCTACAGACTTAGGTCTTCTTCAATAACATAGATCAGCAAAAGTTTTAGTGCTTTATCTCATTAGCAACGTTATTTCACATGCTCTTCCTGAATGAAATGCAATGGCTAGCGGAATAGAACATATATACCAGTCAGAATTGGAGACATGCCCACCTTAGGAACTGAGGGTATAAACTGAGCCAAAGGCCAATCCCTACATGGGCCATGTGGACTATGTTAAAGTTGAGGTAGTGTTTAGATAAAGGGTAATGGATAAAGCATAGGTGCAAAATAGCAATTATTTACATCCAACTTAATGCAGAATTATTTGTTTCACATGTGCATATGTTAACTCTCCTACTTTGACCCATAAATAAATGCTTCTTCAATTTTTTCTATATTAAAGACAGTGAACATGCATGTAGAACATAACCTGTGTCAAGCACTCTTCTTTACACATATTAACTCATTTAATAAATAAAATAAATGTATAAGATATATTTATTATCTCCATTTTACAGCTAAAGAACCTAAGCCATCAAAGACTTAACTGACTTTCTCAGGTTACAAAGCAATAGCGGGCAGAGCCAGAATTCAAGCCCAGCTGGCCCCCCTGGTTTATCATCTTCTCTACTGTGTTCTTTACTGCTTTCAGTGGGCAATGCTTGGTAAAGTGTACTGAATGATAGAATGGCTAGAGGTAAGATAGAAAAGCTTAACAACAAGGAACTGAATCCAGAATCCTTGATTACTATGATAGGACTTTATCCATAAGGCCATATTACATTTGGACTGATTCACTTTGGTGTTCTTCTGACTTAATTTTCTGAATTAGAGTATCTTAACAATCAGGAAAGGAGTACGTCAAAGCTGTATATTGTCACCCTGCTCTTTTAACTTTTATGCAGAATATATCAAGTGAAAAGCTGGGTTGGATGAAGCACAAGCTAGAATCAAGTTTGCTGGGAGAAATATCAATAACCTTAGATACACAGATGATACTACCCTTACGCAGAAATTGAAGAAGAACTAAAGAGCCTCTTGATGAAAGTGAAAGAAGAGGGTGAAAATGTTGGCTCAAAACTCAACATTTATAAAACTAAAATCCTGGCATTCAGTCCCATCACATCATGGCAAATAGATGGGGAAACAATGGAAGCAGTGAGAGACTTTATTTTCTTGAGCTCCATAATCACTGCAAATGGTGACTGCAGCAATGAAATTAAAAGATGCTTGCTCCTTGGAGGAAAAGCTATGATCAGCCTAGACAGTATTTTAAAAAGCAGAGACATTACTGTGCTGACAAAGGTCCATCTAGTCAAAGCTATGGTTTTTCCAGTGATCACGTATGGATGTAAGAGTTGAACTGTAAAGAAATCTGAGCACCGAGGAACTGATGCTTTTGAACTGTGGTGTTGGAGAAGACTCTTGAGAGTCCCTTGGACTGCAAGTGGATCCAGTCCTTTAGGATTGTCCATCCTAAAGGAAATCAGTCCTGAATAATTATTGAAAGGACTGATGTTGAAGCTGAAACTCCAATGCTTTGGCCTACTAATGCAAAGAACTGACTCATTTGAAAAACCCTGATTCTGGGAAAGATTGAAGGTGGGAGGAGAAGGGAATGACAGAGGATGAGATGGTTGGATGGTATCACTGACTTGACGGACACGAGTTTGAGCAAGCTCCAATAATTTGTGATGGACAGGGAAGCCTGGCATGCTGCAGTCCATGGGGTTGCAAAGAGTTGGACACGACTGAGTGACTGAAGTGAACTGATCACTGGTATGCCTTCCATCCTTGCTTCTGCATGAGAAGAGATTTCCTCTTAACCTGTGTTCTACTTATTTTATATCATTTAGTACAAGAGACACTCCTGAAAGCTCCAAGAGTCTAGGGAGTTGCAAATCAGGATGCTAATCTGTAAGATTTATTTTATTAAGTGTTAACAGTCCTGTCAAAATATTAAAGATGTAACTTAATATCCCCCTAGAAACATGATTTCAAATGGGGAATTTTCACAATACTTAGGTTTCTGTCTGTAAGAAAATGGTAAATGTGGGCATATGCACATTCTACTTTCTGTATAAATATAGTCATGTTTTTACACTAGTTCAAAAGGACAATTTTCTATTCTGAATCAACTTTGCTTCACTTACAGAGTAATTTGGGACTTCCAAAGTGGCACTAGAACCCTCCTACCAATGAGGGAGACGTAAGAGATGTGAGTTCAGTCCCTGTGTTGGGAAGATCCCTTGCAGGAGGGCATGGCAGTCCACTCCAGTACTTTTGCCTGGAGAGTCCCATGGACAGAGGAGCCTGGCAGGTTACAGTGCATGCAGTTGCATAGCATCAGACACGACTGAAGCGAGTTAGCGCACATGCACAAAGTGATTTATTATATACTGAATCTGATTTATTTTAGTCTTAAAATTATGCATTAATAGATATTATAGATATATATTCTACACACACACACACACACACACACACACACACACACACACACACAAACTCCTTTAATTTCTACCCTATAGCAATCCGCTCTGGTGTCATCACACACCAAATCCTTACTTAACTGGCTCAGAGGAATCAGAAGCTCAGAAGA
The DNA here is from genome assembly GCF_001704415.2 of Capra hircus. Taxonomy (NCBI): domain Eukaryota; kingdom Metazoa; phylum Chordata; class Mammalia; order Artiodactyla; family Bovidae; genus Capra; species Capra hircus. The sequence goes on along the minus strand of NC_030813.1, from coordinate 62,614,693 downwards.
GATGGCTCTTAAAGTTCTTGTGAGTTAAGAACAAAGTCTGGTCCAAAAGCATCTATTTAGATAGTAGTAAGAAGTTTGGCCTAAATAGAATCAATTCAAGGTCTCCATTTCAACCAAGAGATTCTCCATGTATCAACAGTAAGACCAAGCTTAGAACTCCCTAAAGCCATGTTTCAGCACTCTAGAAACAAGTCACAGACAAGTTGGTCTTTGCCTAGTTACAACAGGGTGACAGATGACCAAAGCTCTGTTCAATAAACATGTAATCAGAGAGTTTTTGGCTATGGATTTCTTTGTTTCTATTTTTAACAAGCTTACTAATTCATCAGAAAATAGCCAATGCATAAGTAAAACATGAATGATAATGGATGCATTTAACAAGTTATCCTGAGTATTATTTGTAAGGAAAAGTGACATTTTTAATTTGCCTAAAGTTGGCTCACCTAGAGCCAGACATCCTAGAATGTGCAGTCAAGTGGGCCTTAGGAAGCATCGCTACTAACAAAGCTAGTGGAGGTGATGAGATTCCAGTTGAGGTATTTCAAATCCTGAAAGATGATGCTGTGAAAGCGCTGCACTCAGAATGCCAGCAAATTTGGAAAACTCAGCAGTGGCCACAGGACTGGAAAACATCAGTTTTCATTCCAATCCCAAAGAAAGGCAATGCCAAAGAATGCTCAGACTACTGAACAATTGCACTCATCACACATGCTAGCAAGGTAATGCTCAAAATTCTCCAAGCCAAGCTTCAGCAATACATGAACTGTGAACTTCCAGATGTTCAAGCTGGTTTTAGAAAAGGCAGAAGAACCAGTGATCAACTTGCCAACACCTGCTGGATCATGGAAAAAGCAAGAGAGTTCCAGAAAAACATCTATTTCAGCTTTATTGACTATGTTAAAGCCTTTGACTGCATGGATCACAATAAACTGTAGAAAATTATGAAAGAGATGGGAATACTAGACCACATGACCTGCCTCTTGAGAAACCTATATGCACGTCAGGAAGCAACAGTTAGAACTGGACATGGAACAACAGACTGGTTCCAAATAGGAAAAGGAGTACGTCAAGGCTGTATACTGTCACCCTGCTTATTTAACTTACATGCAGAGTACATCATGAGAAATGCTGGGCTAGAGGAAGCACAAGCTGGAATGAAGATTGCCGGGAGAAATATCAATAACCTCAGATATGCAGATGACACCACCCTTATGGCAGAAAATGAAGAAGAACTAAAGAGCTTCCTGATGAAGGTGAAAGAGGAGAATGAAAAAGTTGGCTTAAAGCTCAACATTCAGAAAACTAAGATCATGGCATCCAGTCCTATCACATCATGGAAAATAGATGTAGAAACATTGTCAGACTTTATTTTTCAGGGCTCTAAAATCACTGCAGATGATGATTGCAGCCATTAAATTAAAAGACACTCCTTGCAAGGAAAATTATGACCAACCTAGAAAGCATATTAAAAAAAAAGCTGATGCAAATAAATTAGTAAACCTCAAAAAAAATAAAATAAAAAGCAGAGACATTACTTTGCCAACAAAGGTCCATCTAATCAAGTCTATGGTTTTTCCAGTGGTCATACATGGATGTGAGAGTTGGACTATAAAGAAAGCTGAGTGCCAAAGAATTGATGCTTTTGAATTGTGGTGTTGGAGAAGACTCTTGAGAGTCCCTTGGATTGAGGAGATCCAATCAGTCCATCCTAAAGGAGATCAGTCCTGGTTGTTCATTGGAAGAACTGATGTTGAAGCTCCAGTACTTTGGCCACCTGATGCAAAGAGCTGACTCATTTAAAAAGACCCTGATGCTGGGAGAGATTGAGGGCAGGAGAAGGGGATGACAGAGGATGAGATGGCTGGATGCCATCACCAACTCAATGGACATGGGGTTTGGTGGACTCCGGGAGTTGATGATGGTCAGGGAGGCCCAGCGTGCTGTGGTTCATGGGTCACAAAGAGTCAGACACTGCTGAGCAACTGAGCTGAACTGAACTGAACTGAACTGAAAGTCTTTAGGATATACCAAACTCACTCTTACAAAATTGCAGTAATCATAACAGCAACAATATAAGTATGATAAGGAAAATACTCTGATTCTATTTGAAATCATGAAAGAAATATAATCTGTCAGGAGTTTATATCCCAAGAAGAAAGAAGGAAAGCATAATTGTAGATTCGTAAGATTAAAAGCACAGCCAGACTTTAGTAATAATAAATATTGAAACTTGCTCTCTTTTATTTTTTTCCTTCAATGGATATTTTCATTTCAGTTCATGTCAGAATGTTATTTTAAAATTTTGCTTTTCTGTCACCATGTTAACTCCAGGAATACACATGAAGCACATTCTGCTTTTGATCAAGAAAGCACTCGATCACATCTTTCTCATTGGGTATGGAAACAGCCTATCTTTGAATAGTCCGAGCTGAGTTTGGGAGTTTTTATTCTAAATAAACTTTTTGAACAGCTAAAAAAATACACATATATATCCACCAGACTTTAGTAATATTAAAAATGTTTTAAATGTTCCATTAAATTCAGTTAAGCTTCTGAATTAGCTTTAAATAAACTTTATATATACATATGTATAGACATATACACATATAATTTATATCGTATGTAAACTTTATATTATATGTACATATGTAGTATATATACATGTATGTATGTGTGTGCATTAGTCACGCAGTCATGACTCTTTTTGACCCCATGGACTGTAGCCGTCCAGGCTCCTCTGTCCATGAAACTCTCTAAGCAAGAATAATAGCTGCTGCTGCTAAGCCACTTCAGTCATGTCTGACCCTGTGCAGTCCCATAGTTGGCAGCCCACCAGGCTCCCCCATCACTGGGATTCTCCAGGCAAGAACAGTGGAGTGGGTTGCCATTTCCTTCTCCAATGCATAAAAGTGAAAAGTGAAAGTGAAGTCGCTCAGTCGTGTCCGACCCTCAGGGACCCCATGGACTGCAGCCTTCCAGGCTCCTCCTTCCATGGGATTTTCCAGGCAAGAGTACTGGAGCGGGGTGCCATTGCCTTCTCCAGGGTATCTTCCCGACCCAGGGATAGAAACTGGGGGTCCTACATTGCAGGAAGATTCTTTATTGTCTGAGCCACCAAGGAAGCCTATACATGTATTAAATATATTTTATATTTTTTATCTTTCAAAATCATAAGGGCCAGAGCTACCTGAAATTCAGATAAACCATAGAAAATTTAGCCCCATAGTACAGTGAAAATATCTCAAAAATCCCACAAATTTCAATATTGTTTTTCACTTTAAAAAAAATCACCAATAAAATATGCTTTTTTTACTTCAGATGACTATTCTGCCATAAATATTCTCTTAATGAATCCTGTCAGTTCTGACCCCATAATACTCCTCTTTCTTTTATAGCCACAAGTTAAGAAGCTATTTATATAGTTTTCTCAGGTGTTAATAGTTCCTTCAGCTGACATCAATGTGACAAGATGAACATTTAGAATCCAGTTACCAGCTTTCTGGTCATTTACATTGTCAGTTTCATTCATCTTCCCATGAGCAAGTCAGTATGAAATAACAGGCCTATCAAAGAAAACTGAACCTGTGGGATCCTCTTACCGCTGTCAGTTCCATTCAGTGTAATTACTAGTTCATTATACACAGACTTTTGATATTTAGAATTTGGAAAAAATTAGGTATGATTATTACCAAGAAAAATGTCAATGTCTCAGAGCATATTATCATTTGGAAAATTTGACACATATCAGTGAGCATTTTAAAACGGTGATAAATTTGAATTTAAGAAGTAGAAAAAATGGCAGTTACTATCCTCTTTGGGCTCTTGACTGGCTGTGTTTGGAAAGACAGAATAAGATTAACATGCATCTTAACATGGTTGGCCAAGTCCCAGCAAGACACTGAAAAGTCAACAGTAGGTAGGCAGGGAAACTGTGGCACTGAAAATCCTTAGCAAAGGCCCCAGATAAAGGAATGAAATGATTACTACAATAAATACACTGAAACACATATAATGGAGTCTTGCAATAATCTTTTTAAACTAAATGGTCAACTGTATACTGGCTGAGGGGAAAACAAACATATACAAGTTTTGAAAAGAAAATAAGGAAAGAAACAGGAAGTGCTGTCAACACTAAGCTAAAATTCCTGATTAAAATATGCAAGTTTCCAGCTAAATTTCAGTCTGACTTGAAAACATGATTTGTCTACGCTGGAAGCTGTAGACAGTATGAGGCCAGGAATCTGGTGAGATCGCACAAGGCCCATGAAATCCAGTGAAAAACAGAACAGTCAAGCAAAATCCCCTATTGAATGTAAACAGATGGAGAAAACAGTAATTTTGCATGCATATACCTAGAGTCTGGTGCCTGCTTGGAATTCTAAACCATGAGCAAAAGGCAGAAAAGGTCCCAAGAAAGATAAATGAAATCTTAAAAGAAAATCATTAAATACTTGAAAGGAAAACACTTTTGAGCAATTTTGATGTTTATGATGCTAAAGGCTTTCACGTGTTACATAACTCAGTTCTAGAAACAATTTATGTGAGGCTTTCAGTACACTTCCTAGGACATGGTAGGGCTCTTCAAGGCACCAGTGGCCATGACTATGATTATTATATAGTTCAGTTCAGTTCAGTCACTCACTTGTGTCCAAGTCTTTGCCACTCCATGGACTGCAGCACGCCAGGCCTCCCTGTCCATCATCAACTCCCGGTTTTACTCAAACTCATGTCCATTGAGTTAGCAATGCCATCCAACCATCTCATCCTCTATTGTCCCCTTCTCCTTCCATCTTCAACCTTTCCCAGAATCAGGGGTTTTCCAATGAGTCGGTTCTTCATATCAGGTGGCCAAAATATTGGTGCTTCAGCTTCAACATCAATCCTTTCAATAATTACTCAGGACTGATTTCTTTTAGGATGGACTGGTTGGATCTCCTTATAGTCCAATGGACTTTCAAGAGTCTTCTCCATCACCACAGTTCAAAAGCATCAATTCTTTGGCACTCAACTTTCTTTATAGTCCAACTCTCACATCCATACATGACCACGGGAAAAACCATAGCTTTGACTAGATGGACCTAGTTGGCAAAGTAATGTCTCTACCTTTTAATATGCTGTCTAGGCTGGTCATAACTTTTTGTCCAAGGAGTAAGCGTCTTTTAATTTCATGGCTGCAGTCACCATCTGCAGTGATTTTGGAGCCCAATAAAATAAAGTCTCTCACTGTTTCCATTGTTTCCCCATATATTTGCCATGAAGTGATGGGATTGGATATCATGATCTTTGTTTTCTGAATGAGGAGCTTTAAGCCAACTTTTTCACTCTCCTCTTTCACTTTCATCAAGAGGCTCTTTAGTTCTTCTTCACTTTCTGCCGTAAGGGTGGTGTCATCTGCATATCTGAGGTTATTGATATTTCTCCCAGCAATCTTGATTCCAGCTTGTGCTTCCTCCAGCCCAGCATTTCTCATGATGTACTCTGCATGTAAGTTAAATAAGCAGGGTGACAGTATACAGCCTTGATGTACTCCTTTTCCTATTTGGAACCAGTCTGTTGTTCCATGTCCAGATCTAACTGTTGCTTCCTGATCTGCATACAGGTTTCTCAAGAGACAGGTCATGTGGTCTGGTATTCCCATCTTTCTCAGAATTTTCCACAGTTGATTGTGGTCCACAGAGTCAAAGGCTTTGGCATAGTCAATAAAGCAGAAATAGATGTTTTTCTGGAACTCTCTTGCTTTTTCCATGATCCAGCAGATGTTGCCAACTTGATCTCTGGTTCCTCTGCCTTTTCTAAAACCAGCTTGAACATCTAGAAGTTCACAGTTCATGTATTGTTGAAGCCTGGCTTGGAGAATTTTGATCATTACTTTGCTAGTGTGTGTGATGAGTGCAATTGTTCAGTAGTTTGAGCATTCTTTGGAATTGCCTTTCTTTGGGATTTTGTTCAGTAGTTTGAGCATTCTTTGGAATTGCCTTTCTTTGGGATTGGAATGAAAACTGACCTTTTCCAGTCTTGTGGCCACTGCTGAGTTTTCCAAATTTGCTGGCATTCTGAGTGCAGCGCTTTCACAGCATCATCTTTCAGGATTTGAAATAGCTCTACTGGAATCTCATCACCTCCACTTGCTTTGTTAGTAGTGATGCTTCCTAAGGCCCACTTGACTTCACATTCCAGGATGTCTGGCTCTAGGTGAGTGATCACACCATTGTGATTATCTGGGTCTTGAAGATCTTTTTTTGTACAGTTCTGTGTATTCTTGCCACCTCTTCTTAATATCTTCTGCTTCTGTTAGGTCCATACCATTTCTGTCCTTTATTGAGCCCATTTTGCATGAAATATTCTCTTGGTATCTCTAATTTTCTTGAAGAGACCTCTATTCTTTCCCATTCTATTGTTTTCCCCTGTTTCATTTTACTGATCACTGAGGAAGGCTTTCTTATCTCTCCTTGTTATTCTTTGGAACTCTGCATTCAAATGGGTATGTCTTTCCTTTTCTCCTTTGCTTTTCACTTCTCTTCTTTTCACAGCTATTTATAAGGCCTCCTCAGACAGCCATTTTGCTTTTTTGCATTTCTTTTTCTTGGGGATGGTCTTGATCTCTATCTTCTCTACAATGTCATGAACGTGTGTCCATAGTTCATCAGGCAGTCTGTCTATCAGATCTAATCCCTTAAATCTATTTCTCACTTCCACTGTATAATCGTAAGGGATTTGATTTAGGTCATACCTGAATGGTCCAATGGTTTTCCCTACTTTCTTTAATTTAAGTCTAATTTGGCAATAAGGAGTTCCTGATCTGAGCCACAATCAGCTCTTGGTGTTATTTTGCTCACTGTATAGAGCTTCTCCATCTTTGACTGCAAAGAATATAATATCAGTCTGATTTCGGTGTTGACCATGTGGTGATGTCCATGAGTCATGAGTCCATGAGTCTTATCTTGTGTTGTTGGAAGAGGGTATTTGTTAGGACCTGTGCGTTCTCTTCGCAAAACTCTATTATCCTTTACCCTGCTTCATTCTATTAATCATGCTCATTTCTATTCACTTTTTTTTGAGATTCAATGATATTAAGTGGAGCAGAAAGTTTTGTGTCTGGAATGGGACTTGTATTTATTTAGTGCTCATAATATGCCAGATTTTTAGTGACTTAGTACACAGCAAATTAAAATAATTTTAGGAAGTAACTTTATTTTCCTCAATTCATAGATGAGAATGCTTAAATTTTCTTTTTCTTCTTAAACTTTTCTTTTCCTTTCCATACTCTCTTCCTTACCTTTGCTCTTTACTTCCCCATTTGTATATTTATCTGCTTTCTCTCAGGGAGTCAGAGAATATAGTTTACTTATATAAACAGGTGTAAATCAAAATAAAATAAATGCTTGTGTATATGTATAGACATATATATATATACACATGTACATATATACATATCTGTGTGTATACATTAATGAAGTGAATTTTAATAAAGAGAAATTGATAATGGAAGATATTGAAAATTTGATTCAGATGAACAGATCAATGCATGACACATATTAAGCTCTTAGAGAGTTGCAAATTGGTCTCTAAGCTTCCTTCAGTTCAGTTCAGTTCAGTTCAGTCTCTCAGTCGTGTCCGACTCTTTGTGACCCCATGAACTGCAGCACGCCAGGCCTCCCTGTCCATCACCAACTCCCGGAGTTCACTCAGACTCATGTCCATAGAGTCAGTGATGCCATCCAGCCATCTTATCCTTGGTCATCCCCTTCTCCTCCTGCCCCCAATCCCTCCAAGCATCAGAGTCTTTTCTAATGAGTCAACTCTTCGCATGAGGTGGCCAAAGTACTGGAGTTTCAGCTTCAGCATCATTCCCTCCAAAGAAATCCCAGGGCTGATCTCCTTCAGAATGGACTGGTTGGATCTCCTTGAAGTCCAAGGGACCCTCAAGAGTCTTCTCCAACACCGCAGTTCAAAAGAATCAATTCTTCAGTGCTCAGCTTTCTTCACAGTCCAACTCTCACATCCATGCATGACCACAGGAAAAACCATAGCCTCGACTAGACGGACCTTAGTCAGCAAAGTAATGTCTCTGCTTTTGAATATGCTATCTAGGCTGGTCATAACTTTTAGTCCAAGGAGTAAGCGTCTTTTAATTTCATGGCTGCAGTCATCATCTGCAGTGATTTTGGAGCCCCCAAAAATAAAGTCTGACACTGTTTCCACTGTTTCCCCATCTATTTCCCATGAAATGATGGGACCAGATGCCATGATCTTCGTTTTCTGTATGTTGAGCTTTAAGCCAACTTTTTCACTCTCCACTTTCACTTTCATCAAGAGGCTTTTTAGTTCTTCTTTGCTTTCTGCCATAAGTGTGGTGTCATCTGCATATTTGAGGTTATTGATATTTCTTCCGGCAATCTTGATTCCGGCTTGTGCTTCCTCCAGCCAGGCATTTCTGATGATGTACTCTGCATAGAAGTTAAATAAGCATGGTGACAATATACAGCCATGACATACTCCTTTTTCTATTTGGAACCAGCCTGTTGTTACATGTCCAGTTCTAACCATTGCTTCCTGTCCTGCATACAGATTTCTCAAGGGGCAGGTCAGGTGCTCTGGTATTCCCATCTCTTTCAGAATTTTCCACAGTTTCTCAATCTTATAAAGGTCTATGCACATTTAGAATAAAAACAAAATAGATAATAAGAATACTATCATTTTTCCTGAAACTTAACTGAAGAGAGAACATAATTAAAACCATTTTTCTCCCTTCCCTTCTCTAAAGCCACCCCACCAAAGAAGAATAAAAGCAATGTAAAATCTGTCTTAAATGAAACAAGGAGATGTTTTTAACCATAAAATACCATATAAGAGGAAATTTATTTTGTGGGGCTCCAAAATCACTGCAGATGGTGACTGCAGCCATGAAATTAAAAGACATTTACTCCTTGGAAGAAAAGTTATTACCAACCTAGATAGCATATTCAAAAGCAGAGATATTACTTTGCCAACAAAGGTCTGTCTAGTCAAGGCTATGGTTTTTCCAGTGGTCATGTATGGATGCGAGAGTTGGACTGTGAAGAAAGCTGAGTGCCAAAGAATTGATGCTTTTGAAGTGTGGTGTTGGAGAACACTCTTGAGAGTCCCTTGGACTTCAAGGAGATCCAACCAGTCCATTCTGAAGGAGATCAGCCCTGGGATTTCTTTGGAAGGAATGATGCTAAAGCTGAAACTCCAGTATTTTGGCCACCTCATGTGAAGAGTTGACTCATTGGAAAAGACTCTGAAGCTGGGAGGGATTGGGGGCAGGAGGAGAAGGGGACGACAGAGGATGAGATGGCTGAATGGCATCACTGACTCTATGGATATGAGTCTGAGTGAACTCCGGGAGTTGGTGATGGACAGGGAGGCCTGGCAAGCTGCGATTCATGGGGTCACTAAGAGTCGGACACAACCGAGCAACTGAACTGAACTGAACTGAAATGACTTAAAGAGGTCAAAACTAAGGTCAAAACTCAGCAATAGGGACAATACCACTTTCCTGGCCAAGCTCTAGAAAGACAGAAATTGTAGGCACAATTTAAAGGCAGAGAAGAGGAGAAATTGAAAGAGAACTGTTCAAACATCTGTTTCACAGCAATCATATCTCCACTCCACTCATGATGAGTGTTATTGGTGACTTGTCCTCCCTGTACATGAAGCAGTAGGAACTATAATCTATGGAGAAACTGAAACAGTGAGACCCTTATCTTGAGAACAGAGGATGTGACTGAAGGAGAAATAGGAGATAAGTGTGCCTTAGTGAGTACAGGGTCTAGGGCAGAATCTCTTTTGCCCTAACTGGCTCAGGACACCCCAAACCCGGCATTTGCTCATTAAGCAGAAGACTGAAGGACCCTTTCCTGGAAAACTGAACCACTTCAGAAAAAAATCCCATAGATACTGACAGGGGAAAAAAACAATTCAGTTTATAATATCACAGCGAAATCACTGATCTACAAGCTTGTGTGTGTGCTTAGTTCCTCAGTTGTATCCACCTCTTTATGACCTCATGGACTGTAGCCTGCCAGGCTACTTACTATGCAATTAATTTTTTATTGCCTCAGTTACAACTATGATCACTAAACTTTTGAGTATGAAAGATAAAGAAAGACAAATAGAAACTAAAGCAACATTTAACTCAGAACAGAGACAACATGGGTTAAAATAGAAATAGTAACCATATATGTGCATATATATAATTTTCATATAATATTATTAATATATAACATACATAATATTAGAAATATATTTTTCAAAGATATTGCATTCTTTTTAAAAAGGACCACAGTCACATTAAAGAAAGAAAATTCAAAGGACAAAAAATAGAGATAAAATCATATCAAAAATAGAAATTTCAATAGAATGAACAAAAGATTTTGGGAAAAGCTAATAATTTATTTTTTAATATTTCTATATAAAATAGAAGAGAAAGGATAAATGGAGAAGCAATCTATAAGGTTCAACAACACAGTTGCAGAAAGGAAAAACAGAAAATACTTGTAGAGAAGAGATAAAGAGTATTTCTCTGATCTAGATGGACATGACTCTCCAGAATATAATCCAAGTAACCAAAAGTTTCTCCCTGAGACACATCATCATGAAATCTCAAAACATCAAGGACAAAGAAAACATTATAAAAAATTTTCAGAGCAAATAAACAGAACATGCATAAGAATGGGATATCGGAATTGCAAGAGATCTGTCAAAGGCAGCTCTTCAAACAAGAAAACAAAAAGGAAATTATTTCAGCCAATATCTTCCTGCTGGAGAATTCCATGGACAAAGGAGCCTGGAGGGTTACAGTGCATGGGGCTGCAAAGAGCTGGACATGACTGAGCAACTAAGACTTTCACTTTTTCACCTTTTTTCTTCCTTCTGAAGTTTTACACAAACATATATCATTAGTCAAAATTGTGGGTAGAACTGTGACATCTTCAAATTTTCAAAGTCTCTTAAAAAGTACTTCCCATACAAATTTTCTTAAGCAGTTCCAAGAGGATATTTTTCCGGCAAAAATGAGTTAAGGAACTAAAATAGGAAAGACTCTTTAAAGCAGAGAGTTAGAGGGAATCCCCTAGCAAACTATTCTATAGGAGTAAGACACTTGAGAATGAACATGAAGTTGGAGGGTTCCTAGAAAGAAATTTTTTTCAGAAATAGCAATAAGTTACATGACAAATTTGACTAAATGGAAAATTATATGGACTGATATTATATAGACTCAGTAGGGAGCATGGGGTCACACAGAGTCAAACATGACTGAAGCGACTTAGCAGCAGCAGGGAGCATGGTAAGTCTCAGATGCAAACATTCCAACACTGACCTGTCATGCCCTAAACATTTAATTGATATACTATTCACTTTCATGCATTGGAGAAGGAAATGGCAACCCACTCCAGTGTTCTTGCCTGGAGAATCCCAGGGATGGGGGAGCCTAGTGGGCTGCCGTCTATGGGGTTGCACAGAGTTGGACACGACTGAAGCGACTTAGCAGCAGCAGCAGCAGTTATTGTCAGTTGCATACAGAAAATCAAGTTCTTCTTTCTTAAACAGGTTGAAAAGCATAGAATATGAGGTGGAAAACATTACTTCTTCCCATTTATTATCATTATGAAAGGCAGCTTCTTTCCATGGAAAGCAAAATTTATGAAATTGTACAATGAGATAAGTGAAAAAATTTTATTTAACTATTTTATGTAACGAAGAAATTTTCATTTCTAAATGAACAGCATGTATTCAGACACTTCCATTTCAGACTCACATTTGTCACTTTCCATAAATCCTGGCAGAAACCAAACTGCTTAGGGCTCTTTCAGGAAACAGCTTGTGATTTTTTTCTAAATGTTTATTAAACCATTTCCATGAGCCTGGTATCTAGTGGTAGATTTGTTTTGAGCCCTCAGAAGCCTGTACCTATCTGGGTCACTGCTCCTTTCTGGACTCTCTACCTCTTGACCATATGCTTTGAGAGTACCTCCCACAAGCTCATGCACAGGAGGAAATGCTCTGGAGTTGGCTGGTGCTGTTGCACTGATAGCGCAGATCAAGAAAAATCATACAGGTCCCCAGGCCATGTATTTTTAACTCAAGTTACACCCTTTTGCTAATTGCACCAGAAACTATTCCCATGAAGGTATTAAACTGGTCTTCATTAAATCCAAAGAAGTTTAAAATCATCTTAGTAATTATTTTCCAGTGTCTACCTCTGTGTTAATACCTTACATCTTCCTATTCCTTTAAATAATTAAATATACCATTAGGGCTTCCCATGTGGCTCAGTGGTAAAGAATTCACCTGCCAATGCAGGAGACACAAGAGACGTGGGTTTGATCCCTGGGTTGGGAAGATTCCCTGGAGAAAGAAGTAGGAACCCATCCCAGTATTGTGCCTGGAGAATCTCATATATCAGAAGAGCCTGATAGGCTACAGTCCATGGGGTCACAAAGAGTCAGACACAACTGAGCACAAACACACAAGGATTTTTTAAATCAGATTGATTTCAAGCAAATGGAAATCGAAGATGTGAATTAAAAATGAAGATAAGATGTCTATGTTTTAAACAATTTTTGAAGACTCTTTCAAATGGATTATTATGTCCCCTTCAAGAAGACCCCTGAGGTCATCTGATTTTGTACCAAATGGTCTGCATGCCTAGGATGGATGACATGTAAGCCATATTTAAGTTACCTCGTAGGCTGGGATGAATTTTGACTTTAAAAATGCAAAATTCATATGGCTCATATTTGGGTCTCACAAAAATAGTGTAAGAAAGAAGATTTTACTTCTACTTTAGGAAATGTTTCAAGAAATCTCTGCATAAGGAAACCAAAGGAAAATTAGAACTTTCTATATTTATGCAAATTGGTATTTGCTGAGCATTTCCTGATATTCGACATTTTTCTCTTATGTTTATCCCTAGCTTAGGGAAAAGCAGACTAAAGACAGTAGGTAAGAAGAATCATGACGCAGCCCAACCAGGGCACCAAAATCTACTATAACCTATCTGCCACTGATGAGATGCCCAAGCTTGCAACACATATACTCTGAAGCCCACTTTGGAGAATTTAGGAAATTTAACATTTGCACAACTAACCTCATTCAAGAGAAGTCCTGAAACCAAAGTTAACTTTAAGCAACATCAGTTAAATGTGTATATTTATTTTAAAACAGGAATGAAAATCTACAATATTTCCCCTGAAATCAGACAAAAGTCTTAATGGTTGCTAAAGCTTTTCGAACATCTTTCAAGTACATTTTTAAAGCCTCAAGTCTCTTACAATAAACGTTTCCATCTCATTGGAACAAATTTTTCAACTTCTTTATAATTTTTCTACCCTAGGCATAAGCTAACATTTAGCAAGGACCCCAGAGAAAAATAAGGTCCCTTTATTATCCTAAGAATCATTCTTAATATCAAAATACATACCACTGGGGAGTAGAGTGGAGTAAGGAGAACACTAAAGCAATCCTGTCGTGTAGGAAGATTTGTCATCTTATTTTGTGGAAACCTGAGGTTTCCAATTATAGTTTGCATGACAGTTGGATGAAACAATAATTTTGGACTCTCAAAATTTATTCTTGTCTACCTTTTGTTCATGTCCACTAAGAGTTAAGATGCCTTTTGAACCCTGGAATTATCTTTAAAATATTTGTCCACGACAAAGGCTTTACTGTGGACAGACTGCATTATTCACAAAGGTCTAGTTTTGACATATGGTTCTCTGCATGAGTTCAGCTGCTGGCTGACTCTCAATCTGTGAGCTTTACTGCCAGCTAGAATCAATATCATTTTGTAACAGGGGCACAGCTATTATTCTTTTGTAGAAACAGACATTTGTCTCTGGCTTCCGAAGTCATCCATAGTCTGTACCACACGTTTAGATACTTAACTTAAAAAAAAAAAAAAAAAAAACCAGCATCTTATATTCCTTCACATGTCTGTATTTTTGGTCTCCCAAAGAAATTCACTAAGTCAGGAACTATGTTTTACATATTTTTGAATGTATCATAGTTTTACAATAGTACTAGACACATTGGTGGGACTTCCCTGGTGGCTCAGTGGTAAGGAATCCACCTGCCAATGCAGGAGACACAGCCTCGATCCCTGGGTTGGGAAGATATGAAGAAGTGGCTACCCAGTCCAGTGTTCTTGCCTGGGAAATCTCACGGACAGAGGAGCCTGGTGGGCTATAGTCCATGGGGTCGCAAAAGAATCAGAGACAATTTAGCAACTAAAGAACAAGTTATAATGGTAAGTGCTTCCAATTGTTGAATTGAAAACTGTATATAGATACTAGCTACAAAATGTGTTTTACATTTTCTTTCTATAATTTAATGGGAAAACCCACAGTAAAATATGAATATTTATGAGTTGCACTACCTTAAATTTTTTCAAGGTATTAAATCTTTGAGAAGCCTAAGCAGAAAGTGGTAACAGCTTAGCAGCATCACAAGTTAAAGTAAGTATATCCCAGAGAAAGGTGGATGCATACTGTTGTCAGTGCTACCACAGGATGTGAGAGGCGGGAGATAAATATAGAAACTTCCAAACCATCTCACTCCTTTTTTATTTTTTTTTTTACTTAGTAGGTGATTCATTGCAAACTGGGGTCCCCTCTAAGGAAACTGAACCAGACAGCTGAGGGAGCAGAATGTAAATAACTCACTGTCCTAATGAAGTAGAGAAAACTATGGCAGAATTGATTACCTAAGATGAGGTCTATGCAGTTATCAGAACAGAAAAAAAAAATGAGAAAAACAAAGTAGGGCAAGACAGAAAAGTTATTCTTGACTAAAAATAAATGTTTTCACAATTGTATGCAAGATATTTTTCTTGCTTTTTGATTCTTTATTGCAATTGTCTTTTCTTGTTTCATTTCTGTAATAGCTTCTTTTACTTTTCTAAAAGTATTACTTATGTTTCTTTCTTCTTTCTGTTTTCCCCTGTCACTGTTGCCTCCTATTCACTCTAATCTTCATCTTTCATGATAGAGATTTTCTTGGATGATTCATGGATTTCTGTTCCTATTTAAAAGTAAAGCAGGCAAAAGCTCAGTGAGTGTTTTGTGCACATAGAGAGGAAAATCAGACAGCTAAGTGTAGGACTTCTTTAAAAATCATTCTTCAGTGCTATTATCTGTATGCCAATCTTTACTCCCAGCCTTCCCATTTCTCCACAGACAAATCTCAGTCCTTTCCAGGACTGATGCCAGAACTCTCTGAACCAAATGGATAAAGGGGCAGAGCTCTTCTCATTCAAGGTTCAGATTTTCACAGTCTGCTGTCTTCACTGTGGCAACTCAACCCTGATCAACTCTACCTGAGACCTGGACCACAGAGGTTATGAGGATTTACTCTTCATTGAGTAACATTCCCCTCTCCTTCAAGCTGAGGAGGATAATTCCCTTGGACAGATATCTGGACATCTTCTTGGTTCTTATACAATTGATGTTACATAAGAAAAATTCATGACAGAATCAAAGCATTATGTATTTACTGATTTCTCTCTTTAGTTACTTCTTTTTTTTAATTTGTTTACTTAGTTATTTGATCTCTCACTACCACTTTAAATTTTATTCATTGATTTTTCCCCCACCCTAAGGTGAACATTTCCAGTTGACCTCCATACACCCTGGGATTACTTTCAGACTCATAGTCCCCTTTAACTCATAAACTGACTCAGATTGTAATTAGTACGCTCAACCCTAAGAAGTCTTCAAGCCCTATATTTAATTCAGAAATCTTTTCCTCTCCTTTTTTCCTCTCTTTTCTTTAGAAAATAGAAGCTTCTAGTGCAGGAATAAGTATGCATTCAGTTTTCCTTTTATCCATGCCTACCTTTATTCTCTTTCCAGCTTACTTAAGTTAGTTTTTATCCTCTCATGTTAAAGATTGAGGAAAGGACACATTTTCATAAAGAATGTCATTACTCTGTGAATTGGGGTGCTCTAGATTACAGATTATGCTCTAGATGCATAAGGCTCACGCTTTGTCGGACACCTCCGTGAAATTCTGGGAAATTCCCACATGTTAACAAAATTCTAGTTCAGCTCCTTAACATGGGAAATGTGTGTTTTACTTTAAATGACATAGGCATCACCCCTCAAATTCTGCTTCTTACCTCACAGAGACATCACTCTTGATGTCTTTTGCCCTTAAGCAGAAGACCTCCTGGGACAGAATTAAACAGCCTTGAAATAGCTTTCTCGCTTCGCCCATGCAAATCCATGAATAACATGGTAATCTCTATTCTGCTGCCTTGGGTCATTTTTTTGTTCCTCAATGAAGAATCAGACATCAGACATTTTTGTTCCCCAGATAGGGAACACATTTCAGTATCTCTAAGTGGTCCAGGGGAACTCTCATCACTAAGCTTAAAGGAAAGAAAAAGAACAACATGCAAAAACTCCCTCAAGAAGCTAATAGAAAAATGTTTATTCTCCACTCTCCAAACAAATAAGTGAATTGATCATGGGACAAATTCCTCCCTATTGCTGTTATAAATAATGTCTTTTGTGATCTTAAATCTAACTATGAAATTTCATATTTACCATATAATTGTGTCTTATTAGAAACTTGGATGTAAAAATATTCTGTTATACAAATTCCTTATGCCTTACCAGCAGAGGTATTTGATGCCTCTACTTCTGGAGCACATCTGTATTTTGATATATTTATCACCATCTTCTGTTGAGTCTCCTCGTAGCCTCGTGGACAACTAGATAAAGAATGGAAAAAATGAATAAGCAGATGGATGAGTGGATGGTTGAATGGATATAATGAATAATATGTGATAAAGTTACTACTGGAAATCTGCTGACACCCTTAAAAATCTAGTCCCCGCATCTAGTCCCCTTAATTAAGCTGGATCTGCTGTTTTAGTCCTATTTATTTAGTATATAAATGAAATATTTATTTGTTTGACTTCCCTTCTCCACTCAAACTTTACTTTCTCAGTCCTCAACTAGTCAAATAATAGATCAAGACTCCCAGTAGCATGCTTACTGATAAAATACGTTTAAGTCCATTACAAACAAAATACTGGATGCTGAAAGTTTCAGACATCCTGTGAAATATGGAAAAAGAACGACTTTTGGTCAGAGGCTTTGGTATTCCAGTGTGCTCCCCCTCCTCTTTCTTTTTGGTTCCAAGAGTAATGAGGAGGCTTGATATCTGAGACTCGAGGTACGTGAGTTTTCTAAACATCATTCTCAGTTATGGAAAAAAGTACGTTTTATAGATTCATCTTAAAGGATGATTATTAAGTGAGGAACATTGTCCTAAACTCTTGGGATACAAAGATGAGAGATACCCACACAACAAGACAGGACAAGCCTTAATAATGGCAAGGAGAGAGTGAAGTGGAACCACCAAAAATAAATAAATAAATAACTCTCTCTCTCTCTCTCTCTCTCTCTCTCTCTCTCTCTCTCTCTCTCTCTTTCTCTTTCTCTCCCTCTCCCCAAAAGAAATAGGGCAGACTTCATAGAGAAAGTGATATTTTATCCAAAATGTAGAAGAACAAGAATTCGAACAGGGGTTTGGAGAAAGCAAAAAAAAAAAAAAAGGAGAGAGAGAGAGAAGAGCATTACAGGCAAGACAGTGATACCATGAGCAGAAGCATGGACATGTGAATTAAAAGCTGGGAATTTCTGCTGAATGATACAGCTAAAGGGGACATGTGCTCAGTCATATCTGACTCTGCGACCCTGTGGACTGCAGCCCCCCCAGCTCTGCTGTCCATGGGATTTCCCAAGCAAGAATACTGGAGCAGGTGCCATTTCCTTGTCCAGGGGATCTTCCCAACCCAGGGATCGAACCTGTGTCTTCTGTGTTGGCAGGCAAATTATTTAACACTGCACCACTTGGGAAGCCCTATTGGGAATGCTGGGGATAGCAGTCCTAAATTAGGTTATAAGATTGTAAAAGTTCTTTTCTGTTGCTCTAAGACATTTATCTGTCTCCTGTAAGTGGTCCAGAGACCACAGAAACTGTTTTTGTTGGTTTAAAATATTTATTTGTTTACCTGTGTCAGGTTTGGGCTGCGGCATGCGGGATCCTTGATTTTCCTTGCGGCATGCCGGATCTTTAGTTGCAGGATACAGATTCTTAGTTGCAGCACGTGGAATCTAGTTCCCTGACAGGGAAGGAACCCAGGGCCCCTGCACTGAAACCATGGGGTCTTAGTCACTGAACCACCATGGAAGTCCCAGTAATAGAAGTTTTAAGGGAAAAAACAATAGTATCAAAATTGTCGTTATGAAGATCAACTTTGAAAACAATGAGAAGGGTGTATCAAGACCAGGAGTACCAGTGCCTGGAACCACTTATTCAATTATAAAATTCTCATTTATAAAATATATTCATAAAATACTCAGCATCATTATAAGCCAGGTTCCAGGCTAGGAGCCTGAGATAAAGGGAGAAAGGAAGCCTCATGAACACTCTGTGAGAGATAAACATTGTGATCTAATAGAGATAACTCCAGCAAGAGGAAGTGCTCCTTTAGATCAGGTAATCAATGAAAATGTTTCTCGGGATATGATCTCTGAACCACTGGCCTCTGAATCACCTGGGAACCTTGTGTCAATGCAAATTCCCAGAGCCCGGGCTCATACTCAGTGAATCAGAATTTCTGAAAGTGGAGACTAGGATTATGCATATATTAGTAGGTACCTCAAGATAATTCTTAACCATGCTAAAGTTTGAAAACACTACACTCCAGACTAGGAGCTTTGTTAGAGAAATAGTGCACAGAAGGAAGAACATATGAGCAAAAAGGATGGAAAGGTTCTGAGAAATTTTAAAGATACTTCTGGTGTGGCATCTAGAAGAGGGAAAAGTCATCCAACTATTGACCCTACAATACACAGTCAACTATCAAATAATTTAATGCACATAATGAACAAATTCACATCAAAGTTGTCACAGTTTATGGGTCCTTGATATATTACTCTCCATTTGAAAAAAAAAAGTTTATATTATAGCTGAAGGTTCCTGAGGAATAAATCTACAATGTAGAGATTTATGCTCCCTGACAGGTGGAGAAAAAGATATTTTAGGTTGGCACAAATGATTATGATGAGAATGAAGCATAATGCAGAAACACCCAGATGACAGAGCAGGCAGACAATTTAATTCTAGAGGAAAAAAATCACAACTGCCATACTTCAGTTTGAATGCTATTCTAACAGCATGGGCGATTTTTTATACTAAATATTTGAGTTCTTCTGGAAATTAATGTAATTGTAAACGTTGAAGAAAAATTTATGATCAACACAGGCCCCTCGCAGAGTCTCCATTAATCCCAACATTCAATTTTTAAAGTCTAAACCACAGACGGTGTGAATATGTGGCCTTATGGTGATCGCATACATTTTTTGCCTTGGTTATGAAAGATGTCCTTGGAAAGACAACACTGAAAGTGCTCCTTACATACCAAGAAAGTGATACATCAGGATCTGCTAACAAAAATCAGAGTCCTCTCTGCCTGCGTAGCTTATGTACCCAGTCCTCAAGACCAGATGTGTTGAGATGATGCTTACATAAAGTAGAGTATTATGATACCACATCTTTTATAGTACTTGGTAACTCAGACAGGAAAGAATCTGCCCGCAACTCAGAAGACCTGGGTTTGATCCCTGGGTCGGGAAGATCCCCTGGAGAAGGAAATGGCAACCCACTTCAGTATTCTTGCCTGGAGAATTCCATGTATAGAGAAGCCCGACAGGCTGCAATCCATGGGGTCACAAAGAGTGGGACATGACTGAGTGACTTGTACACACACACAAGGCTTAGAAAGCCATTTCATATGCATGATCTTAATGAATTTTCATGGTAAGTTCATGAGAGGTTTTATTATGCCATTTTAGGCATAAGAAGACTTAGGCTTAGAAAGTTTAATAACTAGCCCAAGAATACACACCAAGGTAGTCACACATCAAGGTAGTAACAGGGTCCACATATCAGACCACTCACTTTGACAAAATGTCTAGTGCTCTTTCTTTGAGAAGTCCCTAATATTAGGTTGCATTAAAGAGAGGAACTTTGCCTGGGGACCCTTTCCCCTTTGTTTTAGCTTATTTTTTCTCTTCTCCTCTCCTTCTCTCCCTCCAGACCCTTCCTGAAAAGTATACGCTTCCAAGTGCAGGCCATCCCTATGCTGGTTATGCTGAATGCTCTCAATGAGTAACTGTTAAAGTTTCCCTTCTTTGGTGATATTCTGAACTCTGAACCTCTTTCTTGGCTTTCAAAATTTAAAGGTGCTCTTGGCTCATTCCTGGAAGGCTCCTTTCTCAGCAAGCTGAAGTAACACCAGTCAGTGACCTGAACGATTCACACTTACCAAAATGCCATTGCCTGATATTAGCTTAAATTTTTCCCATGGTTTCTAAACTTTAAGTACAGATAAGTCTTCAAAGAGTCTCAGCCTTGGCCATGAATGCACCTTGAATGTAGCATCCTGCCAGGCAGACAGCTTCTCTTGCCCCTCCCCACCTTTTTCCTCACCACTTATTCTCATCTTATTCAGAGATGCCTAACAGGACATCAAGTATTAAACTGCATCAGCCTTCACTGCCTCCTCCTCCTCCTCCTCCTCGCCATCTTCTTAAGGTGGATCACATCCACTGCAGTCATTGTTGCATTGTAGTGTGTTGTGCATCGTCAAGCGTATGATATGTATTTAACAAATATTTGTTGAATGAAGGAGGGAAGAAAGCAATAATGGGGTGGGAAGTGAAAGTGTTAGTCGCTCAGTCATCTCTGACTCTTTGCAACTCCATGGGCTGTAGCCCACCAGGCTCCTCTGTGCATGGAATTCTCCAGGCAAGAATACTGGAATTGCCATTCCCTTCTCCAGGAGATTTTCCTGAACCAGGAATTGAACCCAGGTCTCCTTCATTGCAGGCAGATTCTTTACCATTCTTTGCAGTGGTAAAGAATATTTAATATTGTTCATTTAAAAAAAGTCAAATATGACAACATATTGATGATTATCAATTCTGGGTAGTGGTAGGTAATATTCATTTTAATATTTTATGCATGTTTGGTATCTTAAAGCATTTCTGAAATAAAAGCAAACCATTTTAGTAATTCTTACTTCACCAGCAAAGAACAAGTCTCTTGATGAAAGTGAAAGGGGAGAGTGAAAAAGTTGGCTTAAAACTCAATATTCAGAAAACTACCAATAATTACTGGTTTCCAGAGTGTCTATGGAAATATCTTTAATTTCCTAATATTTATTATGGAAATAAAACCAGTTAATATCTTTAAGTTTTGGGTTTCTATTTCCTACCACTCTGCACATTTAATTTCCTATTCCTTCCCCTCCTCCTTCTCTTCTTCCTCTACTCACCCCTCAACCTCATCCACTTCCTCCTTTTTCTCCTCCCCCTCCTTTTCCTCCCCCTACTCTTCCTTCTCCTCCTCCTCCTGTCTCTCCTCCTCCTTGTCTCCTCTTTGGGGACAACTGGTCTACAATTTGCCATCACTGTCACCCTCCCCATCAACTTGCATCTGCCAACTTCACTTATCTATTAGCCTTTCCGGCTTCTGAAAACGTTTGAGTTTGTGACTGCCAATCTAGCTCACTTGCATTCACTTTACTTCCTGTAATCATTTCTCTTCTTTACCTCACACTGACATTTTGTCTCCCCAGTGCTGAAACTCTACCTTCCAACTTGATTTACTCAACCTTAACTCTTTGATCCTTAGCTCACTGTACTTCCTTAACTATAAATCTGAACCAGCTTCAACTTTGTAACACATAATATTTTTCATTAAAAAATGTCAACTATGACAACATATTGATGATTATCAATTCTGAATAGTGGTAGGTAACTAATACTTATTTTAATATTTTATGCATTTTTGGTATCTTAAAGCATTTCTGAAACAAAAGCAAACAATTTTAGTAATTCTTACTTCACCAGCAAAGAAGAATTGAAGTTTCTTGATGAAAGTGAAAGAGGAGAGTGAAAAAGTTGGCTTAAACCCCATCTTTCCAAAAACTAAGATCATGGCATAAAGTCCCATCACTCCATGGCAAATAGATGGGGAAACAATGCAAACAGTGAGAGACTTTATTTTTTGAGGCCCCAGAATCACTGCAGATGGTGATTGCAGCCATGAAATTAAAAGATGCTTGCTCCTTGGAAGAAAAGCTATGATCAAACTAGACAGCATATTAAAAAGCAGAGACATTACTTTGCCAACAAAGGTCCATCTAGTCAAAGTTATGGCTTTTCCAGTAGTCATGTATGGATGTGAAAGTTGGACCATAAAGAAAGCTGAGCGGTGAAGAATTGGCTCTTTTGAACTGTGATGTTGGAGATGACTTTTGAGAGTCCCTTGGACTGCAAGGAGATCAAACCATTCAATCTTAAAGGAAGTCAGTCCTGAATACTTAATGGAAGGACTGATGCTGAAGCTGAAACTCCAAAACTTTGGTCACCTGATGCAAAGAAGTGACTCATTGGAAAAGACCTTGTTGCTGGGAAAGATTGAAGGCAGGAGGACAAGGAGGTGACAGAGGATCAGATGGTTGGATGGCATCACCAAGTTGATGGACATGAGTTTGAGCAAGCTCTGGGTGTTGGTGATAGACAGGGAGGCCTGGCATGCTGCAGTCCATGGGGTCACAAAAAGTCAGACATGACTGAACGACTGAACTGAACTACTTCACCAAATCCCATACAGTTTAACCCTTGAAAACAGCCATTCACTGGAGGTTTTCTGAGCTAGTCCTTCTTCTTCAACCTGAGTATGATGGCGCAGATGGTAAAGAACTGCTTGCAGTGCTGGAGACATAAAAGACTTGAGTTCAATCCCTGGGTTTGGAAGATACCCTGGAGGAGGAACGGCTGCCCACTGAAGTATTCCAGTCTGGGAAATCCCATGCACAGAGAAACCTGGTAGACTACAGACAGAGAGTCAGGCACAACTGAGCCTCTGAGTATGAGCATGAGTGATGTTCAGTTTAGATATAATTTTCTCTTCCCAGTGTAGTAAATTATGACCTAAGATATTTCTGGGAATTCCCCGATGGTCCAGGGTTAGAGTTGAATCCCTGGTTGAGGAACTAAGATACTTCAAGCCATGTATCGTTCCAAAAAATAAAAACATCTTCCTGTCTGAAGATAGTGTATTTTAATACTGTTTCAGGGAACAATGCTATGATTGAAAGGACTAAAATTTAGGGGTGGAATTTCAGGCACCTACTCTCTAGTTCAGAATTTCAAAGCAGGTCATGTACAGAAAACATATATCTGGGAGACTATCTTTTCAAGATAAAAAATAGGAAACAAGGTGGTTCATTGCTGTTCCATGGCTCTATAATTTGCTTTCTCTCTCCTTGACTGTACCATTTGAGAACTGCCTTTCGGAGCTTCTGCACGGAAAGAATGCTTTACTCTTTACATGCCATCCACTTATCTCCTGCTCAGTCATCATGAATCTGCTTAAAGATCACTTTCTCAGACAGATCTGATGTAAAATCCCAGATCAGGTTGGATTCCTGCAGTTATATGCTCCTTTTGTAACTGTAATTACTCTGTTAAATGTGTCTTCCCACCAGGCAGAATGCTACATGGAGACAGGGACCAGACCCACCTTAGTCATTATTGCATTAGAATGCCTTACCCATCAACAAGCATACGTTCTGGATCAAAATATTTGTTGAATGAAGGAGGAACGGAAGCAATAATGGGATGGGGGGGCAAAATAGTTACTGGTCTTCGAGTGTCTATGAACTAGTCAACATCTTTGAGCTTTTGGCTTCCTATTTCCTACCCTTCAGCGCATTTAATTTCCTTACCTTTTGCCTATGCTGAGATTCTAAATGAAAGTGTCAGGGGAAATATTCATGAAGGGATGATTGTGTCTTTGGTAATTATTAATAACTGAGGGGTTTTGTGGCAGAAGTCTCAGTGCCCTTCTTGTAGCTGAAGCCTGAGAAGAAAACATTTAATTCTCAGTAACGTCTGTCTAATAAATCAGGGCTTCAGTGAAGTTAATTAACTGGAAAGCACATGACTTGGAAAACCCCATTAAACCTCTCCCAAATTAAATGCTGATCCATGTTGACTCTCTGACTTTGCTGTCAATCTGTGGAATGGGAAAAGTTGGCTGCTGGTGGAACCACCTGGTTACAGTGATAAAGAATATGCTAAAGCAACTTCTCAGACAAATGGGTTATGAACACATGTCGAAGTTTTATTCCAAACATGCCCTAAGGGAAAAACCTCTTCGGAAGACTGTCTTGGTGATTTTTCTTGCGTAGAAATATTTTATAGTAGAATGGATGTTGGAAAAAAAAAAAGGCTGGGGAAGGTGTCTGATTAAAAATATTTAGGAAAGAGATTAAAGGTTGTCTTCACCAGTTTTGGTTGCTATAAAAAAGTAGTGTTGATGAAAATTTAATTAGTCTATCCAAACAGAAATAGAAAATTTTATTCTAGCCAAATTTGAGGATTAGAAGCCAGGAAGAACATCTCAGAAAACTCTGAGAACTGTTCTGTCAGTTAGAAATCAAGGCACAGTTATATAAGGTTTTTTGAGACAGAGGGCTCTACGTCAGATGACAATTTACATAATCCAGATATAAGCTTTATTCTGGTGGGTCATGAGATCCATTACAAGATCAAGAAGGAATGCTATCTTTAAAGGAGTTGCCTTGTTGATACTAGGAGAATGTTGCTGTTTATGGTTGAGCAGGTTTTCCTGCTGATGAGAGAGGTATGGTCAATGTATACTGCAGACACACAATATATAGTGGGGGAGAGAGGTGGCTCAGTCAAAAAGCAGAGAATTTTTATTGTCTTGCCATAAACTGTGAATGATATTTTATAGTACAATAAGACTGGGTAACTTATAAACAGAAATCTACTTCTCAATGTCTGGAGGTTGAGAAGTTGAAGGTCAATGTACCAGCACACTTAATGTTTCGTGAAGACCTACTTCCAGGTTCAAAAATGCCAATCTTCTCCTGATAATCCTCACATGAGTGGGAGAAAGAAAGAAAGGGAAAATTCCCACATCTCTCACAAGGGCACTAATTCCATTAATGAAGGCTACATTCTTGTGACCTAATTCCCTCCTAAAGACCTTACTCCCTTATATTATCATGCTGCTCTTGTTCAGTCACTAAGTCATGTCCGACTCTTTGCAACCCCATGAGCTGCAGCATGCCAGGCATTGAGTACCTTCACTATCTCTCAAAATCTGCTCAAACTCATGTCCTTTGAGTCAGTGATGCCATCTAATCATCTCACTCTCTGCCGCTCCCTTCTCCTTTTGCCCTCAATCTTTTCCAGCATCAGAAGGGTCTTTGAAAATAAGTCAGCTCTTCGCATCAGGTGGCCAAATGATTGGTGCTTCAGCTTCAGCATCAGTCTTCCAATGAATATTCAGGGCTAATTTCCTTTAGAATTGATTGGTTTGATCTCTTTGCTGTCCAAAGGACTCTCAAGAGTCTTCTCCAGAACCACAGTTTAAAAGCATCGTTCTTCAGTCTTCAGCCTTCTTTATGGTCCGACTCTCACGTCAGTACATGACTACTGGAAAAACTATAGCTTTGACTACACACGCCTTTGTGGGCAAAGTGATGTCTCTGCTTTTGAATGTGCTGTCTAGGTTTGTCATAACTTTTCTTCCAAAGAGCCAGCATCTTTTAATGTCATAGCTCCAGTCACTGTCTCAGTGATTTTGGAGCCCAGAAAATAAGATCCATAACTGTTTTCAACTTTTTCCCTTCTATTTGCCATGAAGTTATGGGATCAGATGCCACAATATTAAATTTTTTAATATTGAATTTTAAGCCAGCTTTTTCACTCTCCTCTTTCACCTTCATCAAGGGGCTCTTTAGTTCCTCTTCGCTTTCTGCCATTAGAGTGGTATCATCTGTAGATCTGAGGTTGTTGATATTTCCCCCAGCAATCTTGATTCCAGCTTGTGCTTCATCCAGCTTGGCATTTCTCAGGATGTACTCTGCGTATAAGTTAGATAAGCAGGATGGTAAAATACAAACTTTATGAACTCCTTTCCCAATTTTGAACCAGTCTGTCGTTCCATGTCAATATTATCATACTCAGGGTTAAGATGTCAACATATGAATTGGGGGAGATACAAGCATTCATTCTATGATATTCCATCCCTGGCCCCTCTAAATCCATGCCTTTATCACTGGTAAAATATATTCATTCTATTGGAACACCTCCAAAACCTTTACTCACTCCGTCATTGATTCTAAAGTCTAAAATCCAAAGTCCCACCAAAATATCTCAAATATATGTAGATACAGCTGAGACTTGAGAGACAATCCACCCTGAGGTAAAATTCCTCTCCAGCTGTGAGCCAGTAAAACCAAACACTTGTATTTCTTCAAAATACAATTGTGAGAAAGGCAT
The DNA here is from genome assembly GCF_001704415.2 of Capra hircus. Classification (NCBI taxonomy): domain Eukaryota; kingdom Metazoa; phylum Chordata; class Mammalia; order Artiodactyla; family Bovidae; genus Capra; species Capra hircus. The sequence goes on along the minus strand of NC_030813.1, from coordinate 62,588,267 downwards.
AAGATAAATATTTCCATTCTGAAAGGAAGAAATAAGAAACAAGAAGGGATGGTCTTGATGGTGGTCCCAAACAAATTCAAAATCTAATGAAACAAATTCCCTGAGATCTTAAAGTCCAGAATAACCCTTCTAGGCTTTACTTCTTCCCTCCAGTCTCACTGGGTCCGGTAGTCCCACCTTCTTCCCCACAAGGGCAGCGCCCTTGGCTTCTGTTTAGAGGGCTGATTAGCTCTGTGGCTCACATCTGTACTAGCCTCCTTGTTAAATGGTAGCATGGCCACACCCTTCCTGTGCTCTTCCAAACAATTTCTCTCTCTCTCACTTCTTTGTTGTTGTTGTTGTTGTTGTTTTGTTGGTATGGATAGGCTGAAATTTTTCCAAATGTTTAAGTTTTTATTCCTTTTTGTTCAACAATTCCTTCTTCCATTTATTTCTATCCTCTCACATTTTTCTATCAGCTGCCACAAAGAATCAAGTCACTCCTTCAACACTTTGCTTAGAAGTCTCCTTGGCTAAGTATTCAGTTTCCTTACTCTCAAATTCTCGGAGAAGGCAATGGCACCCCACTCCAGTACTCTTGCCTGGAAAATCCCATGGAGACGCCTGGTAGGCTGCAGTCCACGGGGTCACTAAGAGTCGGACACAACTGAGTGACTTCACTTTCACTTTTCACTTTCATGCATTGGAGAAGGAAATGGCAACCCACTCCAGTGTTCTTGCCTGGAGAATCCCAGGGATGGGGGAGTCTGGTGGGCTGCCGTCTATGGGGTCGCACAGAGTCGGACACGACTGAAGTGATTTAGCAACAGCAGCAGCAGCAACTCTCAAATTCTACCTTCCACAGAACGCTAGAACACGAATACGATTTAGCCACGTTCTTTGCCACTTTGAAACAAGGATCACCTTTCCTCCAGTTTCCAAATGTGTTAGTCACTCCATTGTGTCCAGCTCTTTGTGACCCCATGGACTGAGCTCCTCTGTCCATGGAACTCTCCAGGCCAGAATACTGGAGTGGGTAGCCATTCCCTTCTGCTGGGGATCTTCCTTACCCAGGGATCGAACCCAGGTCTCCTGCATTGCAACCTGATTCTTTACCATCTGAGACACCACAGAACATGTTTCTTATTTCCATCTGAGACCTCAACAGAATGGCCTTTACTGTTCCTGTATATTTCCATCAACATTCAAGACTTGGTATTTTCTCTAAGAAGACAGGTTCCCACTACAGCTCCCCTCTCCTTTCTGAGCTCTCACCGGAATTGTTTTTAAAATTTCCTTCACATCAATCTTGGTTTTTAGCATACACTTCAAAACTCTCTAGCCTCTACCCATTACCCAGTTCTAAAACTGCGTTCACATTTTTAGGTATCTGTAATAGCATCTTGTTTCTCGGTACTAATTTCTGTCTTAGCCAATTTGGTTTACTATAATGAAGCACATTTTCCTATCTTCTCCCCATCCTCACTTCCAGAGAAAAACAGCAATTATTGTCAGGAAAGACCAGGAGTGGCATGGGGTCCAAGATACTCTATTCTGTCTCCCTGAGGCTGGCGATGCCAGCCTTTCCTTTCAAGTATGCAAAAGAGATAGGTTCTATGGGAAATGCAGAGAAAACTGGTGCAGGCAGATTTAAAACATTACCCAATACTACAAGGCTATTGAGTGGTAAATCTAGTTTTGGACTCTAGTTGTTCATCCTTTGCCCACACACTATAATTTTATTAAACAGGAAAACTATGACAGATGATTCAGGACATAGAGAAGGCAGAGGGCAAGAGAGAACTGCAACAGGAAACAATCAATTTTCTGAAAAGCACAGATGTGTTGATCAATTTCACTGTCACAGTCACTGTATAGAGTAAGACAAAAGCTGTATCAAATATTTAATAGGAGTCAGGCATTGTGCTGAATGTTTCACCAAGATTTTTTTTTTCCAATTCTCTAATTCCACTGAGAGATGAAGACTATAAATTCCCCCATTGTACAGATGACGAAAAGAAGCTAAACTTGGCTGCATATTGAAATTGCCTGAGGAAAGAGGGGTTAAAAGTACAGATCTCTAAGTGGTACTCAAAGAATTTTTTATTTAAGTGCTAGGGGATTAGGATTATCCATGACTTTTTTTTAATCTTCCTAGATGATTCTAAAATACAGCACAGTTTGAAAGCCACTAAATCAATTACTAGCCCAAGGCCAACCATATAGAACCAAATAGGTCAAATTTATGAACCCAGGCAGCGCAACTAGGGTGGGCACATCTTAACACTCCATGTTCTGGCTTTACCTGTGTGTATAACATGACATCTCATGCTCACAAAGATCAGAAAAATAGGCAGATTTATCCCTATTCTACAGATAAAACACCCGAGGTAAAAAGCAGTTAACTTACCAGAGACATCACAATTCAGTGACAAGGGTTTGAATTTGGACTCAAGACTTTCTGGTTTCAAAGCCATGGGAGGCTGTCCTTTATCATTTATCTGCTAGTGCCTGCTAGAACCTGTACACAATAAAAAGGTGGAAACAAATAACTTGCTCATGATGAGAAGGCAGTAATTTTACCTCTCTGGTGCAATACAAAAAGAAATAGGTTCCTGTTGTTGCGATGTATTTTCTCAGACACACATGCAAAGGGGTGCATAATATTGATACAGAGTTAAAAGATTTTTTGCCTTATAAAAAATCAGAAAGATGTTGCTTAAGTCAATTTCTGCAGACTGGCCTGATGATCTGGATATCATTTACAACATTATTTCTATGGGAAAATAACAAACCCACAAATGAACTTCTGGGTGACAACTACAAGGTGGGAGATTGTCTGCATTATATAAACAACAGATGTTAATATTATAACTGCTAATTTGTGTGTACACAGACAGATATAAAATGTGAACACAAAGCTAATTCATCTTTTTAGAAATATCAGATGACTTCATCTATTTTTTTATCTTCAGAGGCAGACAGAAGGACTTTTAAGTCTGTACTATAGCATTAAAAATTGTTTCTTTTAGTTATGTTTCCCTGCACCAAGCAGCAAGCATCTGTCATGGGAGCCACATATGGTGGTTAGTGAAGTGCTGAAGAATTATAGCAGGGAACAACCACCTGATGCAATTAGTCATCAATCGTTTACAGTGCACCAGGTTTTGCTTTGACTGCCAGGGCCTTTGCACTGATTAGATAAACCACGGATGATGCCCGTTGGGGCACAAAATGAAGATTGTCTTGATCTTCCCTCTCAACTGCACACTTTCTCTCCTTCTTTCATTTTCTTACTTTTTTTTTTTTTTTTGATGTGGGCAATTGTTAAAGTCTTTATTGGACTTATTACAATATTATTTCTGTTTCACATTTTTGGTTTTTTGGCCTTAAGGCACGAGGGATCTTAGCACCACAACCAGGGACTGAACCTGCACCCCCTGCTTTGGAAGACAGTCTTAACCCCGGACTGACAGGGAAGTCCTTCTCTCCCCTTCTTGCAAGCCTGCACAGTCACCTCAGCCTTTTCCAGTCTTTCAGAAGCCATTTTTCCTCTTGTGCATAAAGCCCTTCATCTTATCCATATCCTGTGTGTATCTTTACTTTCTCTGAGTGGAGGATCATTGTAAACATCAGGTTTCCCTAGAGCTTTTCCAAAGGCTGCCATGTGGAATTCCACTATCAAGTCCTCCGCATTCCTCAGCGCAGTAGATTATGGCTATGCCATCCTGCTCACCAGAGGCCATCTTGCATTCCTCCTAAAATGCAGAAATGCCTGCTCTCTGCAGGCACTGGACATGTAGGGCAGTAACCTAGATGCTCCTGGTCTAGCAAGGGATAAAAACACATAAAGAAATTTATTATAATAGGGTTGGATTAGAATTTTTAATATTTTATTTATTTGAAATATATCATATATTTATATGCTATGAAAGTTACAAAAATGTAAAACAGTGAAAATTCTGCCTTTTCTTTCTCTCTGGTTATTCAGCTCCCCTCTCCAGAGGCAACCAATGCTAACAATTGTTAAATACCCTCCCAAGGATATTTCATGAATACATAAGCAAATTTATAAGCAAATAATGTTTTAAAAGTTAACACCAGTATTACGGAAACCAAACAAGGTTTTGCAGCTTGTTTTTTCACTTTACTCTGACATTTTGTTTATCACTTGGTCAGTACACAATGAACTTTCTCATTTGCTTTTAAACTTGAATATGTACCATTTCATCATACAGATATACCATAATTTACATATCCAAAACTCAGTTGCAGAGTATTTTGGTAGCTCTCAATGTTTTGCCACTATAAACCATGTAACAGCAAATAACAACCTCATACACATATCATGCATGTGTGTGCGCATGTGTTCAGATAATTGATCTTATCTGAACTGCACTGGAAAGTATAAGAATGCCTGTTTTCTCACACCCTTACCAACATGTTAGTGAACTTTTGATCTTTTTCAATTTTATATGGGAAAAGACATCCAAGTATCTCAATTTAATTTGCATTTCTCTGATTATTAGTGACATGAAGACTTTTTAACATTGAAAAAACATTTCAATTTCCTTTTCCCTGTTTCCTGTATATATTTGTCCCAAATTTTTCTATCAGGTTGTTGTTTCTTACTAATTTGAAGGAAGGAACACTATAAAGTGTCTTCCCAGGTGGTTCATGGGGTCGCAAAGAGTCGAACACAACTGAGCAAATGAGCATCACACATTATAAATCAAGGACATTAACCGTACATGAAGTGAGTTGCACATGTTTTTTACCCTCAGTTAATAATTTTCCTTTTGAATTTGTCTTGTAGAAATGGGGGGGCTTTATAAAACTAAATTTATCAGTTTCAGAATGGGTGAGAACTTTCAGATTGAGACATAAAACACAGAAGTCTTAGCTAAACTTTTGAAAATATAGCTGGCTTTCCTATTAGAAGAGAGAAGAGAAATTATGGCTTGCTTTTTTGTTTGTTTCATTTCTATATTCACATTACATATATTAATAACACAGAGATATATGCCCAAACTAATTAAACTACTTCAAGAAGCAGCCAGCAGAGACTTGTTCCAGTTTCTAAAGCTGCAAAACAAATTATCCCAAAACTCAATGCACAAAACCGCCACTTTTTATACTCTCAGATTCCATGAGTTAGGAATTCAGCAGGACATAATAGGAAGGGATTATCTCTGCTCTAGGATGTCTGAAGTCTGTTGCAATCTCAAAGCTGGAGGCAGAAACTGTATTACAAAAGTTCAGCCAAACACATTAGCTGGGGTTGTTGCCTGAAAATTTCTTCGTATGGTACCCTCATGTAGCTTGGGCTTCCTCATAATAGAGATCTGGGTCACAGAAGAGTAAGTATCACAGAAAAGGAGAGTCACAGAAAAGGAGAGCCAGACCGAAGCTGTATCATAAGACACAAAGCATCACTTCTGCTGTACTCTGTTGGTCAGAGCAGTTACATGCCTGCCCATCCGAAGGGAGAGAAAATAGACTCAGACTCTCGATAGGATGCAACAAGGTTCAAGAAGAGCTTGTGTGACTAGAATACTGCTTTGACCTCTTTGAAAAGTGCAGTCTATCCTACTTGTTCAGGAATGTGCCTGACAGATCTTCAGTCCAAAGAAGACACCCTCTCAGTCTAACAGGGTGGACTCACCTGTGGAACCCATTGGAGCAGAGGATCACTCCTGGCTTTCCTGTTTCAACAGCTAAAGAATTATCCCTGCATCAAGCTCCAGGGCAGGTTCCTGCATCACTTTTCATGAGTGAGTCTGGTTAATGAGTTAGTTTCTCCATCAACCACCCCAGGTAACACTGGTAGAAACAAGAAATCTTCAACTCTTACTTATCTGTGTGTGTGTTTAGTTGCTCAGTCGTGTCCGACTCTTTGCAATCCCATGGAGTGTAGCCCACCAGACTCCTCTGTCCATGGAGATTCTCCAGGCAAGAATGCTGCAATGGGTTGCCATGCCCTCCTCCAGGGATATTTACAGCATAATGTAACCTAAAATAAAATGTTGAGTGATAGATTTCAATTTCTATAAAATTTCAGTAAAACTGGTGTGGGTACCGGCTTTACCTTATCCTGGCATTGCAGTATCTGATCAATTAAGTCAAAAACCCTATAAAATCCAGCAGTTTGAATGAATTTAATACTTATCTAGGAGCACATCTTTTCTTCTCCTTGCCTTCTGTTGGTGAATTTTGTATTTATTATTCTTTTTATCAAATAATGGGGAAGACAAGATGAAAAAATCCTATCAGCTCATTTGATTATGCCTTAGGTATTCTAGCATGATTGGTGCTAATTGTTTTTTTTAAGCTTTTAACCAAACGTAGAGTGTGTGGACTATCTCTTGGCTTCAATTATCCATACTTGTGGTTTTGTTGTTGTTTTATCCTGATTAAGCATCACTGATTAATCTAAATTTTAAAAAAATGTTGTATAAAGACTTAATTATTTCATTTGAAATATATCTTACTCAGTCAGATCAGTCAATAAATGCAGCATTTCTTTTGCCTGAAATCTATAGGAATATTTTAATTAGAAAGCAAACCAAAAAATGAAGCTGCTGATTTATCCCTATGGCTTTTCACTCAATGGCATTAAGAAGCACATTAAATATGACAGCAGAAATTGCACCTATCTTAAGTTGAATAGCTAAGATATAAAGTCTATTCAAATTCGAATGGACCACATTGGGATGTGGCATGAAGACAAAGAACTACAAGGACAACCGTCTTGACTGAAAAAAGGGACATCTAGATAGAGCAACAGAAGTACTCAAGGGACAACAACAGTCTACTGATTTGCTTCAGAAACTGACAGAAGTAGTCAGCTGATGGGGTCTCCCAGGTAGCTCAGGGGTAAAGAACCCCTGCTAAGCAGGAGACTCAGGACCTTCCCTGGCTGGGGAAGATCCCCTGGAGAAGGAAATAGCTACCCACTCTAGTATTCTTACCTGGGAAATCCCATGGACAGGGGAACTTGGCTGGATACAGTCCAAGAGGTTGCAAAGAGTCAGACACAACTGAAACAACTGAACAATAATCATGAAGTCAACAGATAGGAGAGAGAAGCAAGGAATTCAGATCACAGAACTATGACAATCATTGTAGATAACACGAGTAATTCAGCAGGCACCAAAGGACTAAATCATAAAAGCAAGACCTCATGTCTCAAAGGGTGACCAACAACTGTCAGACAGGTTCAGTTCAGTCAGTCAGTTCAGTCTCTCAGCCATGTCCGACTTTTTGCGACCCCATGAATCACAGCACGCCAGGCCTCCCTGTTCATCACCAACTCCTGGAGTTCACCCAGACTCATGTCCATCGAGTCGGTGATGCCATCCAGCCATCTCATCCTCTGTCGTCCCCTTCTCCTCCTGCCCCCAATCCCTCCCAGCATCAGAGTCTTTTCCAATGAGTCAACTCTTTGCACTAGGTGGCCAAAGTACTGGAGTTTCAGCTTTAGCATGATTCCTTCCAAAGAAATCCCAGGGCTGATCTCCTTCAGAATGGACTGGTTGGATCTCCTTGCAGTCCAAGGAACTCTCAAGAGTCTTCTCCAACACCACAGTTCAAAAGCATCAATTCTTCGGCGCTCAGGTTTCTTCACATTTCAACTCTTGCATCCATACATAACCACTGAAAAAACCATAGCCTCGACTAGATAGACCTTAGCAAAGTAGTGTCTCTGCTTTTGAATATGCTATCTAGGTTGGTCATAACTTTTCTTCCAAGGAGTAAGCGTCTTTTAATTTCATGGCTGCAGTCACCATCTGCAGTGATTTGGGAGCCCAAAAACATGAAGTCTGACACTGTTTCCTCCTCTATTTCCCATGAAGTGATGGGACCAGATGCCATGATCTTCGTTTTCTGAATGTTGAGCTTTAAGCCAACTTTTTCACTCTCCTCTTTCACTTTCCTCAAGAGGCTTTTTAGCTCCTCTTCACTTTCTGCCATAAGGGTGGTGTCATCTGCATATGTGAGATTACTGATATTTCTCCCGGCAATCTTCATTCCAGCTTGTGTTTCTTCCAGTCCAGTGTTTCTCATGATGTACTCTGCATATAAGTTAAATAAGCAGGGTGACAATATATAACTTTGATGTACTCCTTTTCCTATTTGGAACTAGTCTGTTCCATGTCCAGTTCTAACTGTTGCCTCCTGACCTGCACACAGATTTCTCAAGAGGCTGGTCAGGTGATCTGGTATTCCCATCTCTTTCAGAATTTTCCATAGTTTGCTGTGGTCCACACGGTCAAAGAATTTTCATAGTCAATAAAGCAGAAGTAGATGTTTTTCTTGCTTTTTTTGATTATCCAGTGGATGTTGGCAATTTGATCTCTTGTTCCTCTGCCTTTTCTAAAACAACTGTGAACATCTGGAAGTTCACAGTTCACATATTGCTGAAACCTGGCTTGGAGAATTTTGAGCATTACTTTACTTCGTGTGAGATGAGTGCAATTGTGCAGTAGTTTGAGCATTCTTTGGAATTGCTTTTCTTTGGGATTGGAATTAAAATTGATTGACCTTTTCCAGTCCCCTGGCCACTGCTGAGTCTTCCAAATTTGCTGGCATATTGAGTGTGGTACTTTCACAGCATCGTCTTTTAAGATTTGAAATTGCTCAACTGGAATTCCATCACCTCCATTACCTTTGTTCATAGTATAGAAAAGCTCATTTATACTCTGATTTACACCTTGCTCCTTTGCAAACTGACTTAAAAATTTGGAAAGATACAGAGATACAGAACTGTCTGAATTGGAGAAATTATTCAACAAATGTGATGAAAAGACAGTTTCCAAGGAGGGGGCAGCAGCATGGTTTTAAAAGACTTCACAAGATGGTTTTAGAAAAGGCAGAGGAACCAGAGATCAAATTGCCAACATCCGCTGGATCATTGAAAATGCAAGAGACTTCCAGAAAAACATCTATTTCTGCCTTATTGACTATGCCAAAGCATTTGACTGTGTGAATCACAATAAACTGTGGAAAATTCTGAGAGAGATGGGAATACCAGACCACCTAATCTGCCTCTTGAGAAATCTGTATGCAGGTCAGGAAGCAGCAGTTAGAACTGGACATGGAACAACAGACTGGTTCCAAATAGGAAAAGGAGTACATAAAAGCTGTATATTGTCACCCTGCTTATTTAATTTATATGCAGAGTACATCATGAGAAACACTGGACTGGAAGAAACACAAGCTGGAATGAAGATTGCCGGGAGAAATATCAGTAATCTCACATATGCAGATGACACCACCCTTATGGCAGAAAGTGAAGAGGAGCTAAAAAGCCTCTTGATTCCTCAAGTGAAAGAGGAGAGTGAAAAAGTTGGCTTAAAGCTCAACATTCAGAAAATGAAGATCATGGCATCCGGTCCCATCACTTCATGGGAAATAGATGGGGAAACAGTGGAAACAGTGTCAGACTTTATGTTTTTGGGCTCCAAAATCACTGCAGATGGTGACTGCAGCCATGAAATTAAAACACGCTTACTCCTTGGAAGAAAAGTTATGACCAACCTAGATAATATATTCAAAAGCAGAGACATTACTTTGCCAACTAAGGTCCATCTAGTCAAAGCTATGGTTTTGTATGGTGTTCTAGTGGTCATGTATGGATGTGAGAATTGGACTGTGAAGAAGGCTGAGCGCTGAAGAATTGATGCTTTTGAACTGTGGTGTTGGAGAAGACTCTTGAGAGTCCCTTGGACTTCAAGGAGATCCAACCCAGTCCATTCTGAAGGAGATCAGCCCTGGGATTTCTTTGGAAAGAATGATGCTAAAGCTGAAGCTCCAGTACTTTGGCCACCTCATGTGAAGAGTTGACTCATTGGAAAAGACTCTGATGCTGGGAGGGATTGGGGGCAGGAGGAGAAGGGGACAACAGAGGATGAGATGGCTGGATGGCATCACCGACTCAATGGACGTGAGTCTGAGTGAACTCTGGGAGTTGGTGATGGACAGGGAGGCCTGGCGTGCTGCGATTCATGGGGTTGCAAAGAGTCAGACACGACTGAGGGACTGAACTGACCTGAACTGAACAGAAAGAATGGTCCTGACCTCAAATGCACCCGTTGTTTCTCTCCCGTATATCGTCATATCAAGTCTTCCCCAAAGATTAAACTTTCCTTAATTTCTTTCAATGTTTCAGTGACCACTGCGAGTGTAAGTAGGGCATGACTCTGATGGGCTGTCACTTTGGTGTTGGCATCCAGCCAGTACATAAGGTTTCACCGCCGCTTCTGGATAAGGGTTGAGGATAACCGCATCCTCCCAGGAGCCAGAGCACCTGGACATCTGATTTTACATTCTGTGCTCTTTTCATAACAAAAGAGACCATTACAAACCCCTCATGCTGCCCTGGGCATGTTTTAAATCTGTTGGAAAACTTAATTATAGCTTTTTACACTGATTTTGTGCCCTACATAATCTAAATCAATGTTTCGGTTTTAAGTTTATATTTGGCTCTTATCTTCAGAATTATTTTGCTCCCCCTCTCAAAGTATTTTTTCCCAGCCGCAAAAAAATTTACCAGCAATTTCAAATTGTCTTCTTATATAAATGAACACATAGGGAAAAAATTTCTCTCTCTCTTTACATATATATTTCATACATTATTTGAGCAGCATGCAGTGCTTTGCTGGGCCTAACATAATTCTAGTCTTCATTTTATGTTTTATAGAGCAGACAAATGCAAAATGATAATGATACATGCATGCATGCTAAGTCGCTTCAGTTGTATCTCTTTGTGACCCTGTGGACCGTGGTTCCCCAGGCTCCCCTGCCCATGGAATTCTCCAGACAAGACTACTGGAGTGATTTGCCATGCCCTCCTCCAGGGGATCTTCCCTATCCAGGGATCGAACTGGTGTCTTTTACATTTCTTGCATTGGCAAGTGGGTTCTTTATACCGTTAGTACCACCTGAAAAGCCCAAAATAATGACAGTACACATCTATTAAGGATGTATTATACACCAGTCACTATTTAAGATTTTTATATATAATATATTTAAATCTCATTTTATATGCATATGAATATGTGCATATAAATGACTTATTTATGAATAATATTGCATTTAAGTCTTACAAGAACCTTACAACACATAAGTCTCATTGCAAGTACTATTTTAAAAATCCCCATTTTATAGATGAAGACCTGGAGGTTCAAAAAGATAAAGTCGTCTGGGCAAGATCACACAATTGGCTAAATCACAGAGCTTTGCATCTTAACAATTGAGAGGAACCACCTATGATGGAAAGAAAGCAACGTCAGGCGGGAGCGCCTGAAGAATGACTGCACAGAGATAGACTGGACCTGATGAAGGGACTGGAGGTGCATGCCCGCTGGATCTCAGAATCCCTGTGGACACAGGTCTGCTAGCCGTGCATACCAAGGGGACGAGCAGGGAGAGGTGCCTCTATGGGAGGTGTGTTTATCACTGACACGTATTCACTGGCCTGTGCAGGGTGACTAAGAGTGCTCTGGGATTTAGGCAGGTATATTTTTGCTTTTAGGTTCTTTCTAGACAGCACACTCCTTTATCATCCGCACAGGGTAGACAGCCCTATGCCCTCATTTGTTTGTGCCACAGCCCTGCTGCTTCCTGTTTCTTGCTCCCAGCCTCGCTCCTAAAAGGTGGAGTTTATTGTGCTTGTCTGTCCCTCTCTAGTCATGTATGTTGAGTGAGTGTGAGGAAGATAACTGTCCCATCGATTCCCCGGTCTTCACCTTCAGAGGGCTTGGCCCGAGGAGCTGTGCCCCAGCCAAGGTACCTGATGAGCATCATCTGTGCTGTGACCTGATGTGGAGGCCTGAATATGGGACTTGAGTCTGATACAGGTGCCCTAAAGGGATGAGGCCCTTTTCTGCAAGGGAGGAGTATGTATTTAATGAGGGATAAATGTGGCTTCCTAATAGGACAAAATGGGCTTGTGGTGGGTCTGCTCTGTTACTGACTCTGGTGTTCATTCTCTCTCTGACTCCCCTCCGCTTGCATCTTGACAGACCCTCTCTTCACTCATTCAAATGTGCTTGAAGCAATGTTAGGCTGGTTCCATCTCTTTGTTTTGAGAAAGCCATGCAGAGTGTTTTGTATTCCTGGGATCCCTGAATTGCCATGTAAGAAACTCAGTTATCATAACAGAAATTGGTGCAGAGGTGGAAGGAAGAGGTCCTAAGATAACAGGGAGAGAGACAGAGAAAGAGAGAGAGCCCAGTCTTCTCAGCTGAGCCTTGTCTCCAGCTGGCTCACCAACTAAATGCAGCCCAGGAAAGACCAACAGCCAACCCCAGCCCAGATTACAGATGGGTGAGCAAGCAAGATGGTTGTTGTTTTAGGCCAACAACTTTTGGGTAGTTTTTACACAGCAAATAGACGACTGAAATACCAGTAAATAGTATACGTTTAATGTATTTTGGTTGGCACACCTGACAGAAATGATAATGCCAGTATACTAATCCTCAAGGCACTTCAACCCCAGGGTAAGAGACAGACTAATAAATTCATGATTAAGCAAGAGTAAGGCGGGTGCCACAATAAAGTTGTTAACACTGCACAAGTGAAGCTATCTGAACACCCTAGCCCAAGCTACATAGTGAAATCAGTAAGACTTCTAGAAGAGATCATAAGTGAAGAAAGAGAAGTGGGAGTTTATCAAGGAAAAAAAATAAACTAAGAGCCTTTTTCTGTGTCTCCAGCACATCCAGACCATCCCTGGTTCATAAATGGAGAATGGAGAAATGAATGAATAAATTTGAAAGTCATTAGCATAAACACAGAAAGTAAAGTGATTAAGATTGTGGAAGGAAAGAAGCTAAGAGTACTTCTTCCTGAATATATTAGGCTCCAACCTTCCATTGTGTAAGATTTTAGCCAAACCAATGTTTCCTTCCCACCACTCTGTTAACAAAGTATAGATTGTAGCCATTCTCTATGTACTAACTTCACTAGTGAACACTGCTGTGTTCTGTTTTATGATGTTAGAATCTCTCAGAGGGAATCATGGAGTTATCACTGCTGACCTTCAAGAGCTTATTTTCTGAAAAGATTTTAAAATCAGAGTCATGAATCACAGATACACTCTTGACCTTTCTATTTCATGTTAGTACTGGATCGTTGGGCTTCCCAGGTGGCTCAGTGGTAAACAATCTGTCTGCCAATGCAGGAGATGCAGGTTCGATCCCTGGGTCGGGAAATCCCCTGGAGGAGGAAATGACAACCTGCCCCAGTATTCTTGCCTGGAAAAATCACATGGGCAGAGAAACCTGGCAGGATGTAGTCCCTGGGGTGGCAAAAGAATTGGACATGACGGAGCAGCCCAAGCAGGAGCATGCATGGGATCATCGGAAACAATGTGCCACTCTAAGGCTACATCTGGTCTCATTTGGTATGGCTATTCTTTTAATTGTATATTTCACCCTAATCCGCATATTAATATAAATGTACAAGTACACTACACTCAACTTACAAATGAGAAGAAAAGAGTTAACTGATTTCAAACTACTGTAAAGAGCACTTGTTGCTCTGACTATGGCAATTTGAATATTGTATGCTATTTTCCAGTTTTATCATGTGTTCATAGATAGAAATTTGAGACTTTTTTTTAATGTATAGTCAAAGATGAGATAGAATAAAGAAATTTGTTATTCTAGTAATCAGTTCATTCCTTCCTAAGATGACTGACAAAATACAATCAATCATCCCTTAGTATCGGAGGGGTACTTGTTTCAGACACTCACCTCAGCACTCCCAAATTCCCAAGGATATCAAAATCCATGGATACTCAAGTCCTTTATATTAACTAACATAGTATTTGATTATAACCTATTCAAGCACACCTTCTCATATACTTTAAATCAATCATCCCTAGATCACTTGCAATATCTAATACAATGTAATGTAATTACACTGTATTAATGTAATGTAATGCAAATTCTATGTAACAGTTGCCAATGCCTAGAAAATTAAAATCTTTCTTTAGGGAACTGCTTAGATTTCTTTGGAATAATTTTTATCCTGGTCGGCTGAATCTGCAAATGTGGAAACTCGGTGAATATAGACTATTAGAGGAAGTCCTGTTAAAAATGTCCTCAATATTTGTTGGGTGAATAAATGAAGATGACAAAAGTAATAGTAGGGGAAGACCAAGAGAGAGAAGGCATTCACTGAGAGGTGGGAATTAAAGAAGGTCTGGGTGATGTGTCAGCTCGACGGGCTCCAGGCAAAATGGACAAGGAAATAAAAGAGGAAGAGATCAACAGCATGGTCATTGGAATGAGTGACTGTGAGTGACAGTGGTCTTAACAGCACTGGACCAAAACAGAAAACAAAAATAAAGGTTTAAAAAGAAAGTGGCAATAGCCTTGCTGGGGCCTGTTTATCATTTACAGGTGATAGAGTCAGAGAAGAAGGAACATGCCCCACAAACAGCTTGTTCCCAAAAAGAAGAAAAACGTATTCCTAACATCTCCTTCAAAAACTCACTATCAAGATTAAGCCTTTACCCCAGAGAAGGACCTGGAAACCCAGTATTCTTGCCTGGAGAATACCATGGACAGGGGAGCATGGCAGGCTACAGTCCATACGGGTGCAAAGAGTTGGACACGACTGAAGTGACTTTGCAGGGAATGATGCTGAAGCTGAAACTCCAGTACTTTGGCCACTTCATGCGAAGAGTTGACTCATTGGAAAAGACTCTGATGCTGGGAGGGATTGGAGGCAGGAGGAGAAGGGGACGACCGAGGATGAGATGGCAGGATGACATCACTGACTCGATGGACGTGAGTCTGAGTGAACTCCAGGAGTTGGTGATGGACAGGGAGGCCTGGCGTGCTGTGATTCACGGGGTCGCAAAGAGTTAAACACGACTAGCGAGTGAACTGAACTGAACTGAACTGAAGTGACTTTAGCATGCATGCATATACCTTTATATGTATTATATATACTACATATATATGGAGCTTCCCTCATAGCACAGTGGGTAAAGAATCTGCCTGCAATGCAAGAGACCTGGGTTTGATCCCTGGATTGGGAAGATCCCCTGTAGAAGGAAATGGCAACTCACTCGAGTGTTCTTGCCTGGAGTATCCCATGGACAGAGGAGAATGGCAGGCTACAGCCTATGGGGTCACAAGAGTCAGACACAACTTAGTAACTAAACCACCATATCTATATATATTTACATTGTAATTGCATATGCAAAAAGTTTTAGTAATTTTTAAACAATCTTAAACCTACATAAAATTATAAAGCAGTGCAATTTTTTTCTGAATTATTTGAGATTAAGTTGCTAACATAATACTCAATGCTTCCTTTTAAATGAATCATAGTAAGGTAATCCTTATCAGCAGGTTTTCTTTTATTTTTGAATCAATTTCTTTCTCCTCTAAACTTTTTGGTTTTAAAATATCCAAGTAGTTAGGTCAGTAGCTAATGGTTCCTTTTCATTCATTTTGTGTTGTTTGTGATGTTTCACAGGCAAAATCAAAGTTGACAGCAGCTATGTTGGCTATCTGCTGCAGCTATCCTTGCATTATTATTTCAAAATTATACCAAATGACAACATTCATTGTGAACCACTGATCTCAAACTTTCACCACAATAATATGCATTTAATTGATGCAGATACTGATAGATTTAATTGACACTGATATACAAAAATGAATTAGGGATAACGGTAAATATGGACTCGTGTTCTATGAGCTATGTTTTGTGTACATTTATATATAATTCTGGTCTGGAGAAGGAAATGGCAACCCACTCCAGTGTTCTTGCCTGGAGAATCCCAGGGACGGGGGAGCCTGGTGGGCTGCCATCTATGGGGTCGCACAGAGTTGGACACGACTGAAGCGACTTAGCAGTAGCAGCAGCATATATAATTCAGGTCAGCTTTTGAATTCTAAAAAAGATGATGCTTCAAAGTATATTCTCATTCCTGAAACTCTCCTCTAATATTTGCCACATTTTTTTCAAAAGTCTAGATTTATCCACTTTTAAGAAAAAAAAAAAAACCTTAGAATAAATGGTACCAAGGTTTCCATTTCTTAGCAATTGGATTTGACCTCTCCAAAATTACTAAGAGCATAGAAAAAGGGTCTTTTCCCCAGGTCTCCTTCATTTATCTCAAAAATGTCTTGTTAGCAGCAACAGTTCACCTACCCAAATCTAATGCCTTCCTGCTTTTTCATAGGCAATTTAACATAGTGTAACAAAAACATCAGTGGATCAGGAGTCAAGATTTACAGGACTGCCAAGCGATATTGTGAATAAGATTGAGATAAGGCTTTACTAAGCCAGCCCATTCATACAGTAAATCAATCCTCAGATGAGATGTATTCTCATGACCAGTGGCCAGTATTACTACTATTTCCTTTCTCTGCCCACTGTTTCCCTTTCCCACAAAACCGAGTCTTGTTTCTCACCCTTCTCTTGGCTTCCTGCAGTTTCCTGAGGTGTACCTCCCAGGCTCTCCATCTCAGAGCTCCCATCTCTCCTCAGTTCAGTTGTTAGGCTTTGTTCTTTCTCAAGAACGGCCACTGCTGGTTCTCCACAACTCCCTGCCTTTCTACTGCCTTCCCCTCACTGCGATGGTCCCAGCTTTCACATCCCACTAAGTGTTTTACCAAATGAGTCATCACTCTCATTTTTCTGCTTGTGTCACTTACCCTTGAAAAAGCTTAGCTTGACGTTTTCATTGAAGAACCATTAAGGACCAAGCCTGTTGTTCCAGATCCCATGCTCCAAATGCTGCAGAAACTGACAAGAGCTGTGGTACTACACTGTCAGTCAAGAGGTCCCTGATGGTAAGTTTTTGTCTTTGACAGCGGGTCGATGACTGCATACCTCACTGAAAATATCCATACCCAGAGCTTCAGCATGCTGAATGTTCATATAAATTTCTCTTTTCTCTATAAAAATTTTTTGACGATTTCCTTCATCTAAAGCAGATACTGAACTTTTTTTTTTTGCATTTATTCAAGCACGATCCATAAGTGGATAAGACAGTTTATTTACCTCTGACCTATTTAAGTATGTTTTCTCTTCATTGGAGAGATGTAGACTAATCATTTTACCTCTTCCCCTAATCAGAGTTGGGAACCAGAGGCTTAGCTAGAGGTTTTGGAGCTTTCGGAGCAGTAATACCAAAGCACACCATGACCCAGCCATTGAGTTCAGGCTACTTTCCAAACTCTATGTAGGCGATATGACCATATCAAATATATCCACACATTTTTGTGTGATGATATCTGTGTTGCAAGACCTAGGGAGAAATGGGGTATAATATAGTCCTCTCAACATTTTAAAAGATTAGCTTTTCAGTTCCTGAGGAATAATCTAAGACAATTTGATTAAAATGCCCTTCTTTTAAACGAGGTACAACATTAAAAGCCTAGATAACTGCACAATTGTAAAGACCATAAAAGAAGTAAACAAGGGTATTTTGTAACTTTTAAACACTAAAGACAATAAAAGGTAATGAAAAGGGAGAGTATAATTTAATTTGAATTTAAGCTTCAGTGTAATAAAAATGTGCTGTGCTACAAACAGTAGTAATTATTGTGGTATTTATTTTTTAACTCACAAAATATAAACCAGTAAGATTTCTCATGTCTTCAATATTTCTTAATCACTCATTTTATTCTTATTTATATCAAAACTATCTCCAAAATAATTTAAAAATATATTGAACAAAATGGTGAGAAAAAAATTTTTAAATGATTATAAAAGCAAAAAGATTAAAGAGAGACATTCAGTCTTATGAAATCATTACTGGTGTCCTTGAAATTTGACCGCATGTTAAAATTCAGGATTGGCATATAAGATGAAGAGACAGGTGCTGAGGAAACGTGAGTGTAAAAAACCAAGTGCTCTTGTCTTCCAGGAGCATAAAGCAGTGAGGAAAACATATACAAAGAAACAGTAAAATTATACCATGAAACTCAGGGCAGAAATAAGAGCTTATTTCTGGAAAGGACCAAAGAGACATCATCCTGTAAACCTGAAGGAAGATGCATGGTAAAGCTCCAGACAGACACATTTTAAGGATGAGAGAAGAGACTGGAAATAATGCATTTCAGAAGACTTTTATCTTCTTACAAACACTATAAATGAAGCTATCTGCTCTTTTGGAAGTGGGCTTATTGTTTCAGGGTCCGTAGAAAAAGTGCACAATGGCCACTGGGGAGAACACAATAAGAAACAGATTTTTCATTATACCTGTCACTAACAGTAGTCTGCCAATAAATAAAAGATATAAACAGCTGATTTTTTTTCTTAAAATATAACGGGAACATTCTCCAATGGCCTTCTTTTAGGTCAGAGAATATCCGGCAGGCCAAGCGATTTCTATTAGCAATTCTGTGTAGAGAGTTTTATTTATTAAATATACATTAGAGGAAATGATATTTCTCCCTTTAGAGTCTAGACTTAAGGCACTGCAGATGGATTTCTTTAACTATATGGAAACTAGCTATGTTTATTTTATGACTAAGAAAGTCTCATAACTCTCAAGGCCCATCTCCAATTCATATCTCTAAATTTTTTTTATAAATTAAAATAAACATATAATCCCTTTTCTGCAAGCCATAGGATATTTATCTAGACCAAACAAAGATATTTTAACATGTTAATTTCAATGGCACCCCACTCCAGTACTCTTGCCTGGAAAATCCTATGGACGGAGGAGCCTGGAAGGCTGCAGTCCATGGGGTCGCTAAGAGTTGGACATGACTGAGCAACTTCACTTTCACCTTTCACTTTCATGCACTGGAGAAGGAAATGGCAATCCACTCCAGTGTTCTTGCCTGGAGAATCCCAGGGACGGGGGAGCCTGGCGGGCTGCCGTCTATGGGGTTGCACAGAATCAGACAAGACTGAAGTGACTTAGCTTTAAAATATAGAACTAGACTATGCACATCGAACCTACCTTGGCACCATACTCCATTTTAACTCCTTTAGTTCACTATACATGCTTTTGAGGAGTATTATCATTAGCAGTGTGATAACCACCTGATACAAAGAGCTGACTCACTGGAAAAGACCTTGATACTGGGAAAGATTGAGGGCAGGAGGAGGGGGTGACAAAGGATGAGATGTTTGAATGGCATCACTGAATCAATGGATGTGAGTCTGAGTGAACTCCGGGAGCTGGTGAAGGACAGGGAAGCCGGGCATGCTACAGATTATGGGGTCGGCAAGAGTTGGAAATGACTTAGTGACTAAACAACAACAAAAATCATTAACAATGATGACAGCAATAATGAGGGCAACAGAAGATGAGATGGTTGGATGGCATCAATGACTCAATGGACATGAACTTGGGCAAACTCCTGGAGATGATGATGGATAAGAAAGCCTAGTGTGCGGCAGTCCATGGGGTCTCAAAGAGTCAGACATAACTTGACTGAACAACAATAACAACAAATCATTAGCAATCAGACTTTTAAAAAATCTATAGAAATCCCATTTTCCCCTTTATAGATCCCAAAATGGAGAGTCTAGAGGCTATCTGGTGCTTGGAAGGGGGTGCTGTAGTTTAAGGACTCAGAATATCTTTGGATTTAATCTCTGTAGGAAATGAAGATGTAATGAATGGTAGAGGTATACAGCTTCCATGCAGGTCACTTTTACTGAATTATAACTATTTAAGTAGATCCTCTTTCTTAAGTGCATCAGTTCAGTTCAGTCGCTCAGTCGTGTCCGACTCTTTGCGACCCCATGAATCGCAGCACACCAGGCCTCCCTGTCCATCACCATCTCCCAGAGTTCACTTAGACTCACGTGCATCGAGTCCATGATGCCATCCTGCCATCTTATCCTTGGTCATCCGCTTCCCCTCCTGCCCCCAATCCCTCCCAGCATAAGAGTCTTTTCCAATGAGTCAACTCCTCACATGAGGTGGCCAAAGTACTGGAGCTTCAGCTTTAGCATCATTCCTTCCAAAGAAATCCCAGGGCTGATCTCCTTCAGAATGGACTGGTTGGATCTCCTTGCAGTCCAAGGGACTCTCAAGAGTCTTCTCCAACACTACATTTCAAACGCATCAATTCTTCGGCGTTCAGCCTTCTTCACAGTCCAACTCTCACATCCATACATGACCACAGGTAAAACCATAGCCTTGACTAGACGGACCTTAGTCGGCAAAGTAATGTCTCTGCTTTTGAATATATTATCTAGGTTGGTCATAACTTTTCTTCCAAGGAGTAAGCGTCTTTTAATTTCATGGCTGCAGTCACCATCTGCAGTGATTCTGGAGCCCAAAAACATAAAGTCTGACACTGTTTCCACTGTTTCCCCATCTATTTCCCATGGAGTGATGGGACCGGATGCCATGATCTTCATTTTCTGAATGTTGAGCTTTAAGCCAACTTTTTCACTCTCCTCTTTCACTTTCATCAAGAGGCTTTTTAGCTCCTCTTCACTTTCTGCCATAAGGGTGGTGTCATCTGCATATCTGACGTTATTGATATTTCTCCCGGCAATCTTGATTCCAGCTTGTGTTTCTTCCAGTCCAGCGTTTCTCATCATGTACCCTGCATATAAGTTAAATAAGCAGAGTGACAATATACAGCCTTGACATACTCCTTCTCCTATTTGGAACCAGTCTGTTGTTCCATGTCCAGTTCTAACTGCTGCTTCCTGACCTGCATACAGATTTCTCAAGAGGCAGGTCAGGTGGTCTGGTATTCCCATCTCTTTCAGAATTTTCCACAGTGTATTGTGATCCACACAGTCAAAGCCTTTGGCATAGTCAATGAAGCAGAAATAGATGTTTTTCTGGAACTCTCTTGCTTTTTCGATGATCCAGCAGATGTTGGCAATTTGATCTCTGATTCCTCTGCCTTTTCTAAAATCAGCTTGAACATCAGGGAGTGCACGGTTCACATATTGCTGAAGCCTGGCTTGGTGAATTTTGAGCATTACTTTACTAGCGTGTGAGATGAGTGCAATTGTGCAGTAGTTTGAGCATTCTTTGGCATTGCCTTTCTTTGGAATTGGAATGAAAACTGATGTTTTCCAGTCCTGTGGCCACTGCTGACTTTTCCAAATTTGCTGACATATTGAATGCAGCACTTTCACAGCATCACCTTTCACGATTTGAAACAACTCAACTGGAATTCCATCACCTCCAGTAGCTTTGTTCGTAGTGATGCTTTCTAAGGCCCACTTGACTTCACATTCCAGGATGTCTGGCTCTAAATGAGTGATCACATTATCATGATTATCTGGGTCGTGAAGATCGTTTTTGTATAGTTCTTCCGTGTATTCTTGCTACCTCTTCTTGATATCTTCTGCTTCTGTTAGGTCCAGACCATTTCTGTCCTATATCGAGCCCATCTTTGCATGAAATGTTCCCTTGGTATCTCTAATTTTCTTCATGAGATCTCTAGTCTTTCCCATTCTGTTCTTTTCCTCTATTTCTTTTCATTGATCCCTGAAGAAGGCTTTCTTATCTCTTCTTGCTATTCTTTGGAACTCTACATTCAGATGCTTATATCTTTCCTTTTCTCCTTTGCTTTTCGCCTCTCTTCTTTTCACAGCTCTTTGTAAGGCCTCCCCAGACAGCCATTTTGCTTTTTTGCATTTCTTTTCCATGGGGATGGTCTTGATCCCTGTCTTCTGTACAATGTCACGAACCTCATTCCATAGTTCATCAGGCGCTCTATCTATCAGATCTAGGCCCTGAAATCTATTTCTCACTTCCACTGTATAAGCATAAGGGATTTGATTTAGGTCATACCTGAATGGTCTAGCGGTTTTCCCTATTTTCTTCAATTTGAGTCTGAATTTGGTAATAAGGAGTTCATAATCTGAACCACAGTCAGCTCCTGGTCTTGTTTTTGCTGTCTGTATAGAGCTTCTCCATCTATGGCTGCAAACAATATAATCAATCTGATTTAATACTTAAATACAAAAATTGGAATGAGCCTAAATGTCTCTTTTTTTTGATATTTAAATATTATAGAACTGTATATGCATACAACCAGTAAATTTTGAAAGGTCTATACATGTTGAAATGGAAGTGATCATAGAATATTAAGTTTAAAAAAAGGTGCAGGACAAGACACAGAGTAAAATCTTGTTTTCATAAACCAACAATAGTTGAAGATATGCATATATGTTTAAAGAGGGCACAAAAATATTTTGGAGGATATACAGTAAGCAAACTCAACAGTGGTTACTTTTGGAAATACAATGGGGGTGTTAAAAACTCACTTTTTATTATTATAATATTTAATATAATATTTATTGTATGTTATATAAATATTACATAGATATCTATATTGTTTGAAGTTTTGCTTAAATGCATTAATTAGATTTGATATATGCAAAGCAATACAAATTTTTAATAAAAAGTAAATTTATTGAAGACAAAATAATGTTTTTTTGTACTTTGGTGATTTCCATAAAAAAAAGGAAGTATTTTGTAAATAATTATTGATTAAATTATAGCTCTACTCTCTGGTATGGTCATTTATAAGTGTCCAGTATGCACTATGGACTTCCCTGGTGGCTCAGCGATAAAGAACCCACCTGCCGTTGCATGAGACGTGGATTCTATCATTGCATCTGGAAGATGCCCTGAAGAAAGAAATGGCAACCCACTCCAGTGTTCTTGCCTAGGACAGAGGAGCCTGGCAGGCTACCATCCTTGGGGTGAGTTGCAAAAGAGTCTGACATGACTCAGCAACTAAACAACAACAGATAGCAACATACAACATGTCCAGTTCTTTGAAGTTGTGACCTCAAATGTACTACTGGGAACGCATGTAAAAATTAAAGATTTTAAAATTTAAAAAATAAAAAAATAAATAAAAATTAAAAAAAAATAAAAAAAAAAAGAGTAGATAAGCTGGTTGTATCTAAGGTCTTGCAGCTCAAAGTTCTTGTCGATAAGCATCAACAGCAGCATCTGAGAATTTGGTGAAAATCCAAAATCTCATGTGCCTTCCCAGATATGCTGAATCAGAATCTACATTTTAACAAGATTCCCAAGGGATTCACATTCACAGTGAAGAGTAAAAAGCACTGCTCCAGAGGATTCATCTTTTGCTTATGCCCTGTAACAATTTTTTTTAACTTTTTATTTTGTATTGGGGTATAGCCAATTAGCAATGTAGTGATAGTTTCAGGTGAACAAGTAAGGGCCACAGCCATACATATACATGAATCCATTCTCCCTCAAACTCCCTTCCCCTCCAAGCTTCCACACAATATTGAGCAGAGCTCCGTGTGCTGAACAGTAAGTCCTTGATGGTTATTTTAAATATAGCAGTGTTGCTTATGGAGAGCCTAGATAGGTCGGGGCAGAGAAGACTGAATAAGGATTAGGAGGGCTAAAGCATTTGACTCATCTCCATATTACCTTTCTAGGGGTCATGGCTTCAATCATTTCCTTCATATGAAATCACCTTAGAACAGGCAAGATCACAGGAGATCACAAATCTAAGTATATAGCTCTACTTGTATTCAGACAGAAAACAGCATGATCGTCTATGAGTTTTGACCCTTGAATTGAAAGTGGCTATTAAAAGATATGCCACACATGAAATATGTTGTTTGTATAAATATTTATTTATTCACATTTAAATGAAAGGTCAGGAAGTAAAAGGCAGGGTGAAATGAAATGTAGTCAGAGTGAAATAAAGGTTAACAGGCTACAAAATGGAAAAAAAAATGCACATGCCAGGAGTGCTATTTTCTGAGTGAATTTAAAATATAAAATATATTGGAATAAAATAAAAAACAAGGACACTTTAGCAATAGTGATTGACACTGTCATTTCACTCGTTTATTTTTTTCTATTGATTTATGTGCCACCATATTTTAAAAATGTAAAATAACATTGCCTGTCAAACTGTAGACAGTAAAAGCTTTTGAAATAAATGCAAACCTCTTTTGAGCAGGGAAACTTCCATTTCCTGTAATATTACAGATTAGATATTCCAAAAACCCTTCTCTGCAAAGCAAATAGAAATGCCGAGTAAAATAAAACATATGTATTTTTGAATTCAAAGCTGTACTAGCAAGTTTTTAATGAAATCCCCAGGATCCTAAAGCAAAGAGGTCATTGAAAACCAAAGTGATAGGCACAAGAGTGACACTCTGCAGCCTTGGGAAAATTGTTGATATTGATAACATCGAGTATCAGGTTTTAAGGCTCCTAGGATAGTGACACCTGTACAAAATGAAGCCTTGAACTGATATCTCACACAAAGTCAGGACACGCAAAATCCTACTGCCTCAGGGCAAGGATCAACTTAAAAAATACTTGCACCATGATAAGGAAGAAATGATGAAGTTCATACCTTGGCACCCAGGCTCTGGGTAGAAAACTTCATCTTCTGTAAGTTGACACTAGTGACAAAGAACTCACCTGATGATGCAGGAGACTTAAGAGATGTAGACTGGATCCCTGGGTTGGGAAGATCCCCAGAGAAGGAAATGGCAACCCACTCTAGCATTCTTGCCTGGAGAATCCCATGGACAGAGCAGCCTGGAGGGCTACAATCCATAGGGTTGCAAAGAGTGAGACATGACTGAAGCTACTTAGCACAAGCACACAAGAATTTATAAGTCACATGTTGTCAGAGTTCAGTTCCATCCACCTGTGTGTCTGAGACATTAGAAATTAAATACTGTGTTCTTAGGGTAATGATACTCCTAGAGTTTCTGGCCAAAGCAAACTAATATCCTCTCGATAAATTATCCCTCAACACAGGCCACATAAGACTCCCACACATAAAGCCTTCTGATGATAAAAGAGTCAGCAAACAAAAAAGCAGAAATATCAGATATAGATGATAAAACAAGTATGTTTAAAATGATGAGAAATAAACAAGAAAATAAGTCATGATGAAAAGGAATAAGTAAAGAAGAGAATCAAATAGAATATCTCAAAACAAAAAATACAGTTTTTGAAATATAAAAGAAACGCTTCATCAGGTGAATTTAAATATTAGATTAGACATAGACAAGAATATAATTAATGACCTGAAGAGAGTGTTGTAGGCACGCATTCCAGGAAAGAAACCCATTCAGAAGGACAATGCAGATAGTGGAGTGAAGTTTATTACACCGGTGGGCCCAAGGCAGAGTCTCCTCTTAGCCAAGGACCCTGGCCAGTTTTTGTGAAAACCCTAAATACCCTAAGTGTACGTGCCCAAACCCACCTCCCCAAATTCCCTGAAACTAGTCTGAACAAAGGAAAAGAAAGATACAATCAAAGTTAACCCATGATTCGTATACCTTATGCCTAAGTAGTTAACAGTGGACAATTATCAATAAGCCTGTGGTCATACCACAATAAGCATAATAGAATGTATGACTCTATTCAGTTACACAGATAATTAGGGTATTCTTTTAGGTGATGGAGAGTCTAAGTATGAGCCATGGGACTCTTCCTTCCAGGGGCCTGATTTTCCAGTTGGTATGTCATTTCCATAGATACTGGGCATATAGCTCAAAGTCCACACTTTGGCCCAAGATGGAGTCCTGCTTTCAAAATAGAGCCTGTTCTGTCTGTTTCCTCCTTCAAGAGTATTCAGAATGCACCCTCAAAATATAAAATGAAAAGAAAGAAATTAAGGAGTCTCACATATACCTGATAGGTATGTCAAAGGACAAGAACAGAGAGAATGGAGAAAAGACAATATTCTTAAAAATAATGACTGAGAAATTTCTAGAATTGATGAAAGACTTTTTTTTTTAATTCTAGATTCTCCAAAAGGGTATAAATAAAAATAAATCCACACCTATAAAAATCTGGGGGGCTTCCCAGGTCACTAGTGGTAAAGAACCTTCTTGCCAGTGCAGGAGACATGAGAGATGTGGGTTTGATACCTGGGTCAAGAAGATCTCCTGGAGAAGGCAATGGCAACAAGACGGCTTAAACTTACAGATAAAAAGTGTAAAAGCTAAAATATCTGCTATCAGGAAAGAGACTCAGGCTGAGAACAAACATTCAGTCTCTTTAGAGCTGTACAATCAGAATGAATGCCCACCATCCTCACTCAGGCTTCAAATGACCAGTCTGATTATTCAAACTGGGGATGCCTTGGGCTGGAGGCGGAGAACAATTTGATGAACAGATGCACTAAGAAAACAAGGAATCGGCAAAGCAGGAGCAGTGGGTAAGGTTCACCAAAGGAAAATCAAGGTTTCATAACTAATGGAAGGAAAAAGAGAGCCTAAGCTGAGGGAGGTGGGGGCAGGATGGCCAGAGGTAACAGCTGAATGTTTGTCCAAGTATAGCAAAAATTATTGCATGATATTTGACTTGAGGTGTTATGCATTTCTTGAATAGTTATTAAATTCTTTCTCTTTCTCTTTAAGCATTCAGATCAGTAATCACAAATCAAGTGACTGCTGGCATCGTACAACTCAAGGAAACTCAAGGAAACACATAAAGCAATATTGAAATATAATGATAAACAGCAGCTGACTTTCAGTATCAAGATAAAGTCTGAAATGCTGAAGGTAATGGAAAACTGGAGAGCTCCTGACTCCACCCAAGGAAGCAGTGGCTACTCAGCTCAAGCTCTTTGCTGCCATGCAGAAGTGCAGACCAATGAAGCCAAATCTTTTTCAAGAAAAATCAGGAGTCAGGAATGTATGCAAAATAAACAGATTTTTTAATTCAGCAATTTAATCAATTTTTAAATACTGTGTGAATCAACAGGAAGCAGATCAATCAAACAGAAACAGAACCGTTCTGCTTATTAAAATTCATGGATTATGGTTTATGGATCAGAGACTTGTGGATGAATTGTCCATGCAAGTTAATGGGAAGGAGTTGGGAGAGTCTGTGCACCCACTTCCCTTCTCTCATCTGTTGGGCTATCATAAACTATGCATTTTATTTTTATCTAGATTAAGTGCCTTACATACATTGAACATATATATATACATATATATATATATACACACACACACACACACATACACACATATATACACTACTGTCCTTGCATTAACCAGTTATCTTTTAGAGAACTTAAAAATGAAAGTGTATCTGTTATTTGTACCTTTATGTTTAATATTTATAGAGCACCACATTTCTTTTTTTTAAACCACCTCTTTTTTTATATAATTTTTAGGTTCACAGTGAAATGAAAACAGAAATCACAGATTCCCACATGTCCTCCCCTCAATGCCCCAGAACAAACACACACACACACACACACACACACACATACAGCTTTCCCCACTATCAGCATCCCCCCAGCAGAGTGGTACATTTGTTAAAACTGATGAAGCTACATTGATACATCACTACGACCCAAAGTCCACAGTTCACATGAAGGTTCACTCTTGGTGGTGTGCATTCTATGAGTCTGGACAAACACCTAAAGACATCCACCATTATAGTATCATATAGAATAGTTTCACTGCCCTAAAAGTCCTATGCTCTGCCTGCTCATCTCTCCTTTCCCCCTAATCCCAGCAACTACTGATATTTTTAGTGTCTCCATAGTTTTTCTTTAGATAGAAAATCAGATAGTTGGAATCATGCAGTATCTAGTCCCTTTAGATTAGCTTCTTTTACTTAGAGAACTTGTGTGTGTGTGTATCTTAGTTTTCTATATGTATCTTAGTTTTCTCCATGTATTAATAATTTAGTCCATTTCTTTTAGCACTGAAACAATTTCCATTTTCTGTGATATATGTTCAGTTTATCCATTCACCTGCTAAATAATATCTTGGTTGCTTTCAAGTTTTTGCCATTATTAATAAAGTTGTTATGAACATCCATGTATAAGACTTAGTGTAAACCTAAGTTTTAAACTCTTTGGGTAAATACCGAAGAGCAGGATTATTGGACTGAGACGGTAAGAGTACGTTTAGTTTTATAGCAAGCTGTCAAACAGTCTTCCCAACTGGGTATACCATTTTGTATTCCATCAACAATAAATGAGTTCCTTTTGTTGTACAGTATATCTTGAATTTGGTGTTGTCTGTGTTTTGACTTTTGGCCATTCTAATAAGAATGTGGTGGTATCTCATTGATGTTTTAATTTGCAATTTCCTAACGAAGGTCCGTCTAGTCAAGGCTATGGTTTTTCCAATAGTCATGTATGGATGTGAGAGTTGGACTGTGAAGAAAGCTGAGCACCAAAGAATTGATGCTTTTGAACTGTGGTGTTGGAGAAGACTCTTGAGAGTCCCTTGGACTGAAAGGAGATCCAACCAGTCCATTCTAAAGGAGATCAGTCCTGGGTGTTCCTTGGAAGGAATGATGCTAAAGCTGAAACTCCAGTACTTTGGACACCTCATGCGAAGAGGTGACTCATTGGAAAAGACTCTGATGTTGGGAGGGGCTGGGGGCAGGAGGAAAAGGGGACGACAGAGGATGAGATGGCTGGATGGCATCACCAAGTCAATGGACGTGAGTTTGAGTGAAATCCGGGAGATGGTGATGGACAGGGAGGCCTGGTGTGCTGCAATTCATGGGGTCGCAGAGTCGGACACAACTGAGCCACTGAACTGAACTGAACTGAATAACATTTGATGTTGAGCATCTTTTCATATGCTTATTGGCCATCTATATATCTACTTTCATAAGGTATCTGTTCAGACATTTTGTCCATTTTATAATTGGGTTGTTTGTGTTCTTATTGCTGAATTTTAAGGAAAACTTATTTTAGATAATAGTCCTTTATCAGATATGTATTTTATAAATATTTTTATCCCAGGCTTGTCTTCTGATTCTCTTGATCCTCACTTCTTTCTGAAGATGTACGATTCTATCTGTTGATCAATACGGTCAGATATCAATCATCACTTCAAAATTTGACATTCTTATCAGCTATTAAATAAAGACTGTAGTATTTCCTTATATTGACATAGTAGTTACCACAATTCTTACTACTTAATTGATTACTTTAGAACTGATTATAATGTTTTTAAAATAATGACAGTTAATCTGGGCTATCATTCTTACACATATTTTAAGCAAATATTACAATCACTCTAAAAAGTCTATAAGTTAAGCAAAAAAAAAAAAAAAAGAAAGAAAACAACAGTCTCAAAGGCCCTTGTTGAATCATCTAACTTCGGAGAAAACAAATCAGAACTTTAGGTCCCGCCCTGATGCTCCAGGCCAATTGCATATATCTGGGACTTATCACCCCCTACTAGAAACCTTCCACCCCCTACACCTACTCAGAAGACTTAACCCCTTCCCAACTACAAATGCCATCTCAACTAAAGAATACCCCAAACATGCTGCCTGATTAACGTTTCCCTTATCGCTTCCACAAGTTCAGTCGCTCAGTCGTGTCCGACTCTTTGCGACCCCATGAATCGCAGCAAGCCAGGCCTCCCTGTCAGTCACAAACTCTCGGAGTTCACTCAGACTCACGTCCATAGAGTCAATGATACCATCCCGCCATCTCATCCTCTGTTGTCCCCTTCTCCTCCTGCCCCCAATCCCTCCCACCATCAGAGTCTTTCCCAATGAGTCACCTCCTCGCATGAGGTGGCCAAAGTACTGGAGCTTCAGCTTTAGCATCATTCCTTCCAAAGAAATCCCAGGGCTGATCTCCTTCAGAATGGACTGGTTGGATCTCCTTGCAGTCCAAGGGACTCTCAAGTGTCTTCTCCAACACTACACTTCAAAAGCATCAATTCTGCGGCATTCAGCCTTCTTCACAGTCCAACTCTCACATCCATATATGACCACTGGAAAAACCATAGCCTTGACTAGACGGACCTTAGTCGGCAAAGTAATGTCTCTGCTTTTGAATATACTATCTAGGTTGGTCATAACTTTTCTTCCAAGGAGTAAGCTTCTTTTCATTTCATGGATGCAGTCACCATCGGCAGTGATTTGGGAGCCCAAAAACATAAAGTCTGACACTGTTTCCACTGTTTCCCCATCTATTTCCCATGAAGTGATGGGACCGGATGCCGTGATCTTCATTTTCTGAATGTTGAGCCTTAAGCCAACTTGTTCACTCTCCTTTTTCACTTTCATCAAGAGGCTTTTTAGTTCCTCTTCACTTTCTGCCATAAGGGTGGTGTCATCTGCATATCTGATGTTATTGATATTCCTCCCGGCAATCTTGATTCCAGCTTGTGTTTCTTCCAGTCCAGCATTTCTCATGATGTACTCTGCATATAAGTTAAATAAGCAGGGTGACAATATACAACCTTGATGTACTCCTTTTCCTATTTGGAACCAGTCTTTTGTTCCACATCCAGTTCTAACTGTTGCTTCCTGACCTGCATACAGATTTCTCAAGAGGCAGGTTAGGTGGTCTGGTATTCCCATCTCTTTCAGAATTTTCCACAATTTATTGTGATCCACACAGTCAAAGGCTTTGGCATAGTCAAAAAGCAGAAAAAGATGTTTTTCTGGAACTCTCTTGCTTTTTCGATGATCCAGCAGATGTTGGCAATTTGATCTCTGATTCCTCTGCCTTTTCTAAAATCAGCTTGTACATCAGGGAGTTCATGGTTCACGTATTGCTGAAGCCTGGCTTGGAGAATTTTGAGCATTACTTTACCAGCATGTGAGATGAGTGCAATTGTGCAGTAGTCTGAGCATTCTTTGGCATTGCCTTTCTTTGGGATTGGAATGAAAACTGATGTTTTCCAGTCCTGTGGCCCCTGCTGAGTTTTCCAAATTTGCTAGCATATTGAGCGCAGCATTTTCACAGCATCATCTTTCAGGATTTGAAACAGCTCCACTGGAATTCCATCACCTCCACTAGCTTTGTTCGTAGTGATGCTTTCTAAGGCCCACTTGACTTCACATTCCAAGATGTCTGGCTCTAGATTAGTGATCACATCATCATGATTATCTGGGTCGTGAAGATCTTTTTTGTACAGTTCTTCCGTTTATTCTTGCCACCTCTTCTTAATAATTTCTGCTTCTGTTAGGTCCAGACCATTTCTGTCCTTTATTGAGCCCATCTTTGCATGAAATGTTCCCAAACATCCCTATAAATATGGAGCTTCCCTGATCCCCCTTGGCTCTCAGCCTGGTCATTAGGCCGACTGTCACCTCCTTGCCTGAATAAAGGTAACCTACTTCCATTGAGGTCATCTTTCTTTTTTCTGCCTCGGCCCGAACTATACCTTACATGCTGGCATCAGACAACTCAAGGAAACACATAAAGCAGTATTGAAATATGATGATAAACAGCAGCTGACTTTCAGTATCAAGATAAAGTCTGAAATGCTGAAGGTAATGGAAAACTGGAGAGCTCCTGACTCTGCCCAAGGAAGTAGTGGCTACTCAGCTCAAGCTCTTTGCTGCCATGCAGAAATGCAGACCAATGAGGCCAGATCTTTTTCAAGAAAAATCAAGAATCAGGAATGTATGCAAAATAAACAGATTTTTTAATTTGGCAATTGAATCAATTTTTTAAAATACTGTGTGAATCAAAAGGAATCAGATCAATCAAACAGAAACAGAACCATTCTGCTTATTCACATTCATGGATTATGGCTTATGGATCAGAGACTTGTGGATGAATTGTCCGTGCAAGGAGTGGGAAGGAGTTGGGAGAGTACATCCCCTTCCCTTCTCTCATCTGTTGGGCTATCATATCAAAGGGGAAAAAGAGGGAAGTAGGGAGGTTCCAGAGCCATTTTTTCTCCACTTGAGTAAAAAATAAAAATATGCTGAATAGCATTTAAGGATTAAAAAGAATTAGACCTGATTGTCACGATGTTAAACCAGAAATGTCAACTGTTGTTTGGAAATTCTGCAGAGTAGTGTTTCTTCCACTCTAGAGGATCATTGGGAAACTTCAGGCTTCATTATATTTTGTAAAGGAATAAATTGTGTGATGACCCCTTCACCAAGCTTGATTATAGGAATAAATTTGATTAAAGTTTTCTGGGGGGTCTTATCCATATTATTTTGTCTTGTACCATTTATTATGGTTTTGCCTTTCTCACAACATAAAGATTCACTCACTTCTCTGAACAGACTTTTATTCAAGAGCAAGAACCATCCCAAATTTCCTTTTAAGTAAGCAGATAGCTGTGACTCTGACCTAAGCTTGACCTAAGTTAGAACTCTATTCAATGCTGTGTGTGTGTGTGTGTGTGTGTGTGTGTTAGTCGCTCAGTTGTGTCTGACTATTTGTATCTCATGGACTATAGCTTGCCAGGGTCCTCTGTCCATGGAATTCTCCAGGCAAGAATACAGTAGAATGTACACCTAATTTGTTGTACACCTGAAGCTAACACAACTTTGTAAATCAACTATAATCCAGTACAAATTATTTTTTTTTTAAAGAAAAAGTGACCCACTGCAGGCATGAGGAAAAGGGAGATGGATCAGAAACTTTCAAGAAAAGAAAGCAAAGCAGAGGATGAATAAGCAAATCCCGAGAAAGTGGACATAGGACACTAGGTATGAGGGAAATAAAATAAATATCTTGGAATAAATAAACAAAAGAAACCCTTTCAGGACTAATAGGCCAAAAAAAGTTATAGTATAAGGAAACTGGCCTGTTCTTTCATCAGGGAGAAAGTTAATAGTGAAGAGTTCAGTGAAAACACAACCAACGATCAAGAGTTATTTCATCAACTATATGCCATGTCCTCACTCAAAAGATAGTATTTTAAATTGTTTTTCTCTTCTGCTGACTCTGTAAATTTCTTAAAGGTAAATGCAGAAAAAAAGAGAAATAATTTAAGACTTAATACAATTCACACATAAATTTTTTCACTAGGAAATAGGCCCTAATTATCAGCATGTAGAGAAAAATGCTCTTCAAACATTTAAATAGATAGTTATTACAACTTTTCAGCTGTATTTTAATTATTTGTTTCTTCTTAGAAACTGACCCTCCTTTGGACTGATCTTATTCAGACATGACATAGTGTCATTTTGAAAAACTATATGCATTGGTTGAATTTTAAACAGCAAATGAAATTTTAAGCAAAGAAAAATAATTTAACTCAATTTATTCACCTTAAAAGCAAATGGAAATGGAATTACACTTAAAACAAGCAAGAACTATAACCCTGGCTGACAGAAATAGAAACTCATTCTGGGGAACTGCTGTACAAAGAAGTATTAGCGTGAGAAGCAATCCAATTTCATACCATGTAATTTAAATGCACTGTAAGTAATTAGAATTAATGCAGTTGAAACTGTCTCTGCACCATGATTCAATTAGGTCATTTACCTCAGAAAAATCTAAAATTATTTTTCAGAAAAACAGAAAAGATAATCACTCTGCATGTGTGCATGCTAAATTGCTTCAGTCATGTCCATCTCTTTATGACCCCATGGACTGTAGCCCACCAGGCTCTTCTGTCCATGGAATTCTCCAGGAAAGAGTAATGGAGTGGTTTGCCATGCTCTCCTCCAGTGGATCTTCCCAACCCAGGTATCAAACCCTTGTCGCCTGCATTGTCAGGCAAGTTCTTTTCCATTAGCGCTACTTGGGAAGGCCTGATAATCATTATATTTCCTCTAATTCAGGTACCTTTTAAGATCCTAACAGAATACAAGACAGTTTGTGATGCTTGTTGCCTTCCTGCTTCAGAAAATACAATAAGCATCACTTTTGGGAGAAACATTCCTCCCCACCACTGCCGCCCACATGTTTAGGCACCTTGACAAGTTTCTTGAATCCAATATACCCAGTGTGAAGAAATGCTTGCAGCTCTTAGCCTTTTTTTGATATCAGAGCATCTTTTTAAAATATTTTCTTTGTGCATAAAGGAGAACCATAGTTTTCTGCAACTATACAAATAATACTTTTCTCCAACTATACGAATAATACTTTTCTCCTAAAGAGGACTGACTCAGATAGTGATCTTATAATTTTCTATTTTTTGTCAAAGTGAAAAGTGAATACATTGAATAAATATTAAACATATAAATAAATGGTTAATAAAGTTGAAAATGTGCTTTTAATGTGATCTGTACTGTTCCTTTGAAGTATTTTTATGACTATAAGTAACTATTTGTGTAAGTATTCATGTAATTTCATCTCACTAGGCTATGAGGGCAGGAGTCATTATTGTCATTTCAGTATGCCAAAAATAACACTTGATATAAAACAGATATCAAGAAAATACTAAATTAGATTAGTATGGTGAATGGAACAGGCAGATAGGAAGTAAATAAATATGTGGATGGATGGATAGATTCTTCAAATCAAAGAGAAATAAAAGTAGCAGTATTGTTAGTATCAGACTGATACAAAATGAAATGAAATGAAGCAGAGTTACCAAGCATCTGAGTATAAAATGCTTGAAAAGTTGCACATACTACTGGTAGTTTGCATTCCTACATGTGGTCCAAGGGAAAAAGGCATGAGTCTGTTGCATCTGCAACAGAGTGCTGACAGAGTTGGAAATCCCTGCATTTGTAGAAAATGGCAGGAGCAGAACTATTTCATTTCCATGGGAAAAGCAGAATAATATGACCAAACACCAAGCTTGAGCCATGTGGTTCCTTTAATACCAGAGATTCTGGAATATTCTTTTCCCTGGAAGCCAAGCCTTAAAAGTATTAGCATGTCACCTAAGAGAGGATTCTTTGGAATTAGAGTAGAATTTGTAGGGGCTATTAATCATAACATTTGTTGCTGTTCATTTGTTCCGTCATGTCCAAATCTTTGTAACCCCATGAACTGCAACATGCCAGGCTTCCTTGTCCTTCACCAGCTCCTGGAGTTTGCTCAAATCATATCTGTCCACAGCAATGCAAAAGCATGAAGGGGTTTTATTTCTAGCTCGAGCTAGGGCTCCTGCCACATCCAATGCAGTGGAGTGGAACCAGGAGCCCCGAGCCCAGATTTACAGTTACAGCAGTATTTATAGGTTTTAGAACAGAGAGTTGGCAAGGGCTGATTGGCTGCAGGAGTTTTCTAGTATTTACTAATTGGCTATTGGCTGCAGGGGGATGTCTTTTACGTCCTGATAAACTCAAACCAGGTTATGGGGAGTATGCTGATTAGACGAGTCCTGGCATCTGTGGGGATGACCTCACTGGCAATGACTCAGCCTTTCCCGTGAGTCCTACCTTAGTCCCTGAAGCCTATCATGGCATTTGTTAGGTCCCAACAATATCCACTGAGTCAGTGATGCCATCCAATCATCTCATTCTCCATTTCCCCCTTCTCCTCCTGCCCTCAGTCTTTCCCAGCATTGGGGGCTTTTCCAATGAATAATAACATTAATATCTATCTAAATAGAAGACTACAGTGGAAATTCCAACTTGAGCTTAGACTGCACTTACCCTGGGATTGAGAAAAATGTCTAGAAAAGACTGGAGAGATTGGGTCCCCAGGGCTCTACTTGTATAATCAGCTCAGCCTGATTCTGTGGCAGCATTCATCCAGGAGAAAGGTGTCAAGATACATTATAATGTTTTGTCCTTAATACAGACAAATGTCTATCAATCAAAGTATCTGCTGGCCCAGGTTCCAGAGGTGTTCTTCTGAACCCTAGTAAAAGTAGTGTACAGAAAAGGAGGGGTAAAACTGAAAAGAACTAACACCCTAAACTCCTGAATGGCCATTGACTGCAGAAAAAGGTAGAAATGTCTAGTTTACTTCCAATGTTATCAGTTACTTTAGGAAACAGCAACTTGGCAGTAGCAGGAGTCAGCATGGGTGGATTTGCAGTGGATTGTAACTGGATCTGTGCACATAACCTTGAGTGTCTGTAACTGCCTTACTAGACTCATTGGAAGCATAAAGCGTGTGGAGGTATATTTGAGAGCAATTTTAGTGCAGATCACACAATCAGAGAGAAGGAAAACAAAATATTTATTTTCTTCAACTCTTCTATGATTCTCAGTTGGGTAGACTGGAGGAAGTCAGCTTGCAAATAGAATTTGCAAGAGCCTTTCTTGTATTTGCAGACATTTAAAGGACAGCAGTAGTCATGTATGCATGTGAGAGTTGGACCATAAAGGCTGAGTGCTGAAGAACTATGGTGCTAGAGAAGACTGTTGAGAGTCCCTTGGACAAGGTGATCAAACCAGTCAGTCCTAAAGGAAATCAACCCTGAGTATTCATTGGGAGAACTGATGCTGAAGCTGAAGTTCCAATATTTTAGCTACTTGATGCAAAGAGCCAACTCATTGGAAAAGACCTTGATGCTGGGAAAGATAGAAGATAGGAGGAAAAGGGAAGGACAGAGGATGAGATAGTTGGATGGTATCACCAATTCAAGGACAAAATTTGAGCAAACTCTGGGAGGTAGTGAAGGACAAGGAGCTTGGCATGCTATAGTTCATGGAGTCACAAAGAGTTGGACATGACTGAAAGACTAAGAAACAAAACCAACAGAAAGATTAGAGTCAGAAATCACTAACAAAGGGTAATCTCACAGGTGCACTGGAAACATGCTTCAAAATAATAAAAACACCAGCCCATAAATTTTTTTAAGGGCCTACATCAGGTAATGGAAGTTACATATAATGCTGTGGGTCATTCTAAGCTGTAATCCACACTAGAATTTTTAGAGCCCTGGAAATAAAAATTATTTCATAAACAATGCATCTAGAAACAGATGACCTTAGTTTTATTGGCTCTGCTCTCTTCTTTTGTTCCACACTGACTCTGAACCCTTTGTTATTATGATTTTCCTTAATTTTGTATCATTTTAATTATAAGTATAATCATGGAAGGGGTTTTGGTGATGATCTCTACTTAGGAAATAATTCCAGCATTCAAACAAATTTTACTAAGAATGATATTCATAATATTCATCTCTAGAAAATACAAAGCAGGTTGTTCTTGATGGCTATAACAAGAAAAATATTGATTTGGGTAGTGAAGTTTTCATTAGAAGATATCAATGTTTTTGGTAGAGGCTATATCAATTCACTTCTTAAAAAGCACGGTAGAAACTGTAGAAAGGGTTCAAAATGATGCTTAAAGAATTTGAAATTAAGTCATGCAGAAAGGCTTAGAAAACTGGAATTTCATTTTGGACAAGAGATAAATATAAGGGGAATTACTTTTTCAAAATAAGAAGGGTTGTTATGAGCAGAATGATAAGCAGTTGTTTTCCATTTCTACTTAGAGCAAGATATAAGGAAAGGGCTCCAAGGAGAGCATAGGGAAGTTGGGCTGACTGTTAGAAAAGATTTACTGTTAACAAGAGATGGTAACCCTGGAAAACGTTGCTGACAGACATTGTCCAACATTTGCTTGTGTGTATTTGATGTAAATAATGGGCTGCAAAATTTAAAACCCAAAAAGTTGTCTAGAGGTTTCTCAAGATCCTTTTATTTATCTCCAAACAGGGAAAAGGAAAAATAATACTTCTACTTCAATCATTCCTTTGGCTTAATAGTATGTCACTATTACCAAGTTATTAACTGGTTCTTTTTCATATGATATTGCTTTACTGAACTCAGCTTTGGTATAATTTTAGAGTTTCTCAAATCTCCTGTTAGATATGGAAGAAAATGTCTATATTGGATACATAAAGTGGAAGATAAATCAAATTAGTGATTTTTAAAACACTTTGCATAGCAGGATATTTGCTTCCAATACCACATTTTGTGAGTGGCCAGTATAGATAAGGTTGGTTACCTGGGAGTGAGAGATGAGGAAGGGGCAGAGGGTGAGACAGAATTCTACTGATCCCACTCCCCACATCTGCCTTTCCAACAGCCCCCAGAAACCCTGTGGCTTTTTGAGTGTTGTTTAAAAATTACCGACCTAAATAAGAATGACATATTGCATTATTGGAGCACTTTCAAAAAATGATTTAAAGCATGGCATCTCTGTCCTTCTTGTCTCAGCATTTACTTTATATTTAAGAAAATAATTTAAAAGAATCTGGGGGTGGCATTTGAAGGGTGATCATAAGTCTAGTTATATTAAGTAAAACAAGGAAAAAAATACTTAAGAATAGATACTTTTCTTTACAAAAATTATAGGGAGTATTTCTAAGTCCATCACTTTTAGATAACATGTGAGATGAAAAGGGTTTATATTGAATAAAAGGACAATGGAAAATGCTACTTAACTGAATTTGACACTGGGCTAGGGATGACTTCGTTAAGCAAAGAAGGCACAGTACCCAGGGCTCACAGTACTTTTCAGGGCCCATTAAAATGTTTTATTCTTTTTAAAATTAGAATTTAGAAAATGAACTAAGTCAAAGAAAATGGCTTAATTTATAATATTATATTAATATGTTATTTTGATCATCTTCTTATTCATCATATAGATAAGGGAGGGATTGCTGACATGAGATTATACTGTTGTTCAATTGCTAATTCATGTCCGACTCTTTGCGACCCCATGGACAGCAGCATGCCAGGCTTCCCTGTCCTTCACCATATTCTGAAGTTTCCTCAGGTCTTCCCTGGTGGTTCAGACAGTAAAGAATCTGCCTGCAATGTTAAAGACCTGGGTTCGATCCCTGGTTTCAGAAAAGCCCCTGGAGAAGGGCATGGCAGCCCACTCCCGTATTCTTGCCTGGAGAATCCCTATGGACAGAGGAGCCTGATGGGCTACAGTCCATGAAGTCGCAAAGAGGGGACACAACTGAGCAAGTAACACTTTCACTTTCACTTTCCCACTTGAATTATCTTAATCTCTTGATCTAAATATGCAATTGCTTATTCAATATCAGATTGTTTCAGCATGAAGCCCAGGCCCAGATTCTTTTTGAGCTATAGAACCCCTGCTGCTGCTACTGCTGCTGCTAAGTTGCTTTAGTCGTGTCAAACTCTGTGTGACCTCATAGACGGCAGCCCACCAGGCTCCCCGGTCCCTGGGATTCTCCAGGCAAGAACACTGGAGTGGGTTGCCATTTCCTTCTCAAATGCATGAAAGTGAAACGTGAAAGTGAAGTTGGTCAGTCATATCCAAGTCTTCGCGATCCCATGGACTGCAGCCCACCAGGCTCCTCCATCCATGGGATTTTCCAGGCAAGAGTACTGGAGTGGGGTGCCATCTCCTTCTCTGATAAACCCCCTACAGTATTTCAATAACTATTTTTCCCATCTTTTAACCATGTATCATGTCACAACCCTTAAACGTTCTGTCAGCTGGATTCACAACTCTGGAAGACAAATAACATTCCATGTTTCTCTAACCATATTCAATTTCTTTTTATTCAAAATGTCTGTCTGTGAACTGGCCTCTTAAGTTATGTCTCTCTCATTCTAAATCCAGGAGCTTCCCTGATTGCTCAGTGGATAAAAAATTTGCCTGCAATGCAGGAGACACAGGTTTGATCCCTGGGTTGAGAAGATCCCCTGGAGTAGGAAATGGTCACCCACTCCAGTATTCTTGCCTGATAAACCCTATGCACAGAAGAACCTGGCATGCTACAGTCAAGTCCAAATCTCAGATCTGTTAAACCTTTTTTGAAGCTCCTTCCAAGAAGCCTTTTTCTTGTGTCCTAGGCTTTCCAAACTTCTCAACATTTTTCCATTTCTCACTCTTGTATTATCATAATTTATCTTAGAGTAATAAATGTGTGTGTATAATTTTCTGCTAGATGGAGAAATTCTGTTTGACAAAAATTAATGTCAGATTATTTTTTCATCTTTAATAGTACATAGAACTATGCCTTGCCCAAGATGGATAATCAATAAATGCTACTGAATTGAGTGTTTCCTGAACACAATGAAGAAATGCCTCTAGGACTTCAGTGTCAGAAAAAAATTTCTGATTAGTCATGTCCACCTAAAATGGAAATAAAAGTCAATGAATGTTGTTGTATGCCTTATCTCATTAGTCAGCTTAATTTCCTCCTTCAATTCTAAGTATAGGCCTTGCCTACCTTCACTCAAGGGATTTTGTGATTGTTAGAAGAAGAATCAACAAATAAGAACTGATTTTTCCCTTATAGCAACATTTTTAAAATATTTCCTTAGAAAAGATATTTCACAAAAAAAGAATTCCACAGATATAGGAGATTTTAAAATTCCAAGTTAAACAAAGTTAAACCAATCTCTTTGCCATAGGATTTCAATACATTTTTAATGCATTGTGAATATCAAAGATAGACACAATAAAT
Organism: Capra hircus; assembly: GCF_001704415.2. NCBI lineage: Eukaryota > Metazoa > Chordata > Mammalia > Artiodactyla > Bovidae > Capra > Capra hircus. Next base: position 62,548,292 of record NC_030813.1, on the reverse strand, counting down.
AGAATTCCCTAAACATGTTATTGCACAAAAACCTTTTATCCCAAAGCAGATGGCATATTCGATGGAGGTGTTTAGTGGAGTATTTTGGGAAAGACTATTTACTAATGTAAATCTGTTTTAACATGAGCATAAAGCTATTGTTGAGACTATATCATTTTTGCAAAAAAGATAGAAAACTTAATTACTCACAAAGCTAAACATAGAAAATATCTCTCTGAAAAGCTAAGGATCTAATCAAAATAGCATTTACCAAGTATGTCATACTGTAAATTCATTATAATATTAATGAAGTTGTATCTTTATGAGTTAAAAGCATTAAATGCTAGATAAAACAGCAAATGTACATTTTTGCAGTATAAAACAACAAAACAATATTCATAAGCTTTTGAATTCTGTGCATGTCACTTTGACTTCATGGAATCTAGCAGTTAGAGACTGAGAAAATTGTTGAACAATGTGAAGTTATTTAATTTGTAAGCATTTAACTTTTATCCAATAAAATCCTTTGCTTTACATAGACATCAAGTCTATTTTTATGCATCTGTGGTGATGAAGTTTTCATAATATTTTTATTTTTTATGACTCATATATTCTAAAGTCAGTTATGTGGTAAACATGAGATTCTTGAAGAAGAATTAGGATTAAAGAGACAGTTAATCATCACTAATCTAAATATTTATGGGGAAAAAAACTAAAATTGAAATGATCATGATAATGATTTAAGTATTGTCTTAATATTGTTTTACTATAAAGTGATGTGATCTTATGAATATGTAACATATAATAAACAGTGGGGAAAAGTTGTATTAGTCTGAAATACTTTAAAAGGTTCTGCTAATTGGAGATGCTAGAACAGTGGCTGTGGTTATTGCTATTATCTCTATACTCAAATTAAACTTTAAAAATGTGCGCTTGTATTTATTGCTTAGGCCTCATAAAGACATTAAATTAATTAATTCAGACTAAAACCAGCTTATGAAATAAAAATGACATGTAATGAACATTTTTACTGTATCTTCCTAGCCCATGAGCTATTAGTAGGATTCAGAGTTGAGTCACGTTTTTTAAGCTGATTCAACCGTATGTGTTCCAAGCTGAGCCAGTCCCACTCATTTTATGTGGAACAGGGACAAAGCACTGAAAGACAGCCATTAGGTACCCATAAGGGACATTTAACATGAGCATAAAGCTATTGTAGAGACTATATCATTTTTGCAAAAAAGATAGAAAACTTAGTTACTCACAAAGCTAAACATAGAAAATATCTCTCTGAAAAACTAAGGATCCAATCAAAATAGCATTTACCAAGTAAGTCATACTATAAATTCATTATAACATTAATGAAGTTGTATCTATATGAGGTAAAATCATTAAATGCTAGCTAAAATAGCAAATGTACATTTTTGCAGTATAAGACAACTAAACAATGTTCATAAGCTTTTGAATTTTGTGCATGCCACTTTGACTTCATGGAATCTAGCCTGGAATCAGCCTGTGTGTGAAGTATTAACACATACTCTTAGCAGCCAAAGGAGGACATAAGATTCCAGAGAAAGACGTTCTTGCAGGGGAAAGGAAACAGTGAAGTGAGATAAAATAAATACCAAATAAGAAACAGGAGACAGAGAAAAAAACAAGAGAGTGAATAAAATTTCCTGTGTTTCTGACGACTTCAATTTTAACTGAAGTAAGTCAGACAAAGAAATATCATATAATATCACTTATATGTGTAGTCTAAACAAAATACAAAAGAACTTACATATAAAGCAGAAACAGACTGATAGACTTAGAGAATGAACTAATAGTCACCAAGGGGGAAGTGCGTGAGGCAGGAGGGATAGACTGGGAGTTTGGGATTGGCATGTACACACCGCTCTATTTAAAATAGATAACCAACAAGGAGCTACTGTATAGCACAAGGAATGCTGCTCAATATTCTTTAATAATCCTATATGGGAAAATAATTTGAAAAAGAATAGATGCATATGTATAACTGAACCATTTTGGTGTACCCCTGAAACTAACACAACAGTGTTAATCAACTATGCTCAAACATTGGAGAAGGAAATGGCAACCCACTCCAGCGTTCTTGCCTGGAGAATCCCAGGGACGGGGGAGCCTGGTGGGCTGCCGTCTATGGGGTCGTACAGAGTTGGACACGACTGAAACGACTTAGCAGCAGTAGCAGCATGCTCAAACATAAAATAATGAGAAAATTTTAAAGAGCTGTCTTTCTAGGTGTTTCTAAAGCCCAACTACAATGCAGTTTTCACATATTTTGCATCACTCATACATCACATTTTATTAATTTTCATTTTGTTTAAGCCAGTTCAAGTGAGTTTATGTTACTTGCCATAGCAAAGTTTTAAATAATGCCTTCCTAAAATTAAGTTTAACATAATCATCACTACGTGTGTTTGCTTAGTCACTCTGTCATGTCCAACTCTTCGTGACCCCATGGACTGTAGCCTGCCAGGTTCCTCTGTCCATGGGGATTCTCTGGGCAAGAATACTGGAGTGGGTTGCCTTGCCTTCCTCCAGTGGATTTTCCCAACCCAGAGACTGAACCCAGGTCTTCTGCATTGCAGGCAGATTCTTTACCCTCAGAGCCACCAGGGAAGCCCAAGAACACTGAAGTTGGGTAGCCTATCCCTGACCCAGGAATTGAACCAGGGTTTCCTGCATTGCAGGCAGATTCTTCATCAGCTGAGCTACCAGGGAAGGCAAATCATCACTAGACAGTGTATTAAAAGGCAAAGACATCACTTTGCCAACAAAGGTCCATATAGTCAAGGCAATGGTCTTTCCAGTAGTCATGTTTGGATGTGAGAGTTGAACCATAAAGAAGGCAAAGCACCAAAGAATTGATGCTTTTGAACTGTGGTGTTGGAGAAGATTCTTGAGAGTCCCTTGGGCAGCAAGGAGATCAAACCAGTCAATCTTAAAGGAAATCAACCCAGAATACTCATTGGAAAGGCTGATGCTGAAGCTGAAACTCCAATACTTTGGCCACCGGATGCAAGCAGCCAACTCATTGGAAAAGATTCTGATGTTGGGAAAGATTGAAGATGGAAGGAGAAGAGGGCGACAGAGGATGAAATGATTGGATGGCATCACTGATTCAATGGACATGAACCTGGGCAAAGTCTGGGAGATGGTGAGGGACAGGGAATCCTGGTGTGCTGCATGCAGTCCCCGTGGGTGAAAACAGCCAGACATGACTTGGCAACTGAATAACAACAATCTTCACTATAGCAAGCTATTACCAACGACCTCCAGTAAAAAAGCACTAGGAATGCAGCTGTGGTAAAATAAGCTCGGTTTACTTGCACATGGCAACACAAAAGAATACTCACCAGGGAACTGTGGAGCAGTAGAGGGTATTAAAATAGACTTGTAGGATTTGGACTTATGATTCGGGGGAGGCTTTGAGGAAGACTGGATGTTGCTTTGAATTTGAGTGTTGCTCCGGATTTGGCTGCTGTAAGGATAATTCCATGATTGGGTATCTTATAGCATCTTACCTAGAAGGAGAGAAAACTAGATTGATGCTGAAGATATAATTGGTAGAGAAGCAGCAGTCACCCATCTTAGCCAGTTTGGGTCACACCATTGTGATGTGGACAATGTCATATTTTTCACAGGTTCAGACATGATTACTGAGTGGTCTTGTTTTCATCTTGACCCATCATGATCATAGAATGGTCTTGTCTGATAGTGATTTCTACAACTTATGTTCAACAGAACACCAAGACAAAGGTCATGATGTCAAATGATACTTTTCTCTTTCTCATTATGAGAAGAGAGCAATCGGGCCTTATGCTCAATCCCTATTCATGATTGGATTAATGACACTTTGCCTGCCCTAGTTCACCATAGTTTATCTTCTCTTGTCATCTAGGCTTCATGTATTGGCAACTGATGTTCTCTGTAACCCATGCTTACCTTGTCTCACACCACCAGAGCAACAGTGGGCATTTTCCTATGTCAAAGAATATAATTCTAGTAACAAAGTGTTAGTCTTAAATTGTGCTAAAGCTCAAAGAGCAAGAAAGCATCTTCCTCCTCTGTATTTCTAAATCTCTAAAGCATGCAAGAATACAAAGAAGAACTGTACAAGAAAGATCTTCGCTACCCAGATAAACTCGATGGTGTGATCACTCATCTAGAGCCAGACATCTTGGAATGTGAAGTCAAGTGGGCCTTAGAAAGCATCACTACGAACAAAGCTAGCGGAGGTGATGGAATTCCAGTTGAGCTATTTCAAATCCTGAAAGATGATGCTGTGAAAGTGCTGCACTCAATATGCCAGCAAATTTGGAAAACTCAGCAGTGGCCACAGGACTGGAAAAGGTCAGTTTTCATTCCAATTCCAAAGAAAGGCAATGCCAAAGAATGCTCAAACTACTGCACAATTGCACTCATCTCACATGCTACTAAAGTAATGCTCCAAATTCTCCAAGCCAGGCTTCAGCATTACGTGAACTGTGAACTTCCAGATGTTCAAGCTGGTTTTAGAAAAGTCAGAAGAACCAGAGATCAAAGTGCCAACATCCACTGGATCATCAAAAAAGCAAGAGAGTTCCAGAAAAACATATATTTCTGCTTTATTAACTATGCCAAAGCTTGTGACTGTGTGGATCACAATAAACTGTGGGAAATTCTGAGAGAGATGGGAATACCAGACCACCTGACCTGCCTCTTGAGAAATCTGTATGCAGGTCAGGAAACAACAGTTTGAACTGGACATGGAACAACAGACTGGTTTCAAATAGGAAAAGGAGTACATCAAGGCTGTATATTGTCACCCTGCTGATTTAACTTATATGCAGAGCACATCATGAGAAACGCTGGGCTGGAGGAAGCAGAAACTGGAATCAAGATTGCCAGGAGAAATATCAATAACCTCAGATATGCAGATAACTCCACCCTTATGGCAGAAAGTGAAGAGGAACTAAAAAGCCTCTTGATGAAAGTAAAAAAGGAGAGTGAAAAAGTTGGCTCAAAGCTCAACATTCAGAAAACGAAGATCATGACATCTGGTCCCATCACTTCATGGCAATAGATGGGGAAATAGTGGAAACAGTGTCAGACTGTATTATTTTGGGCTCCCAAATCACTGCAGATGGTGATTGCAGCTATGAAATTAAAAGAAGCTTACTCCTTGGAAAGAAAGTTATGACCAACCTAGATAGCATATTGAAAAGCAGAGACATTACTTTGCCAACAAAGGTCCGTCTAGTCAAGGCTATGGTTTTTCCAGTAGTCATGTATGGATGTGAAAGTTGGACTGTGAAGAAAGCTGAGCACCAAAGAATTGATGCTTTTGAAGTGTGGTGTTGGAGAAGACTCTTGAGAGTCCTTTGGACTGCAAGGAGATCCAACCAGTCCATTCTGAAGGAGATCAGCCCTGGGTGTTCTTTGGAAGGACTGATGCTAAAGCTGAAACTCCAGTACTTTAGCCACCTCATGAGAAGAGTTGACTCATTGGAAAAGACTCTGATGCTGGGAGGGATTGGGGGCAGGAGGAGAAGGGGACAACAGAGGATGAGATGGCTGGATGGACACTGACTCGATGGACATGAGTTTGGGTGAACTCCAGGAGTTGATGATGGACAGGGAGGCCTGGCGTGGTACGATTCATGTTGTTGCAAAGAGTCGGACACGACTGAGCCACTGAACTGAACTGAACTGAACTGAACTGAAAGCATGTTATTATTTGCACAGATTTTCGCAATGTTGAAATATCCCAAATTTGCTTAGCCATAATTGCCAGCTTGAGCCTATCTTTCCACTCATTTCTCCTTCTTCCTCTCTGTTGTTCAGTAGAACATCTGGCCGAACTACTCCATGATGGAAAAAAACTAGCTTTATATCTTCTAATTTTTGTTAGGAGAAAATATGCCTTCCAATTTGAAAACAAGTTCCAGGATTCAGAAACTATCAGGGGTATTGTCCCTAGTATAATGTCTATGATTATGATTTCATAATATTCTTTATGCAATTCTATCAAACATCACCTTTGGGTGTAGACATTGGAGGCTTTCTTGTTTAAATGCTTAATAAATTTTGATTTTGTTTTACCCTTATGAAGATGATTTAAGCACAGATTGAATGTCTAAGGTAAAACTAAAGAGCAGGGATCATTTACCTGACAGTCAACTAGGCATAGCACACAGGGACCCAAACTAGCACTATTATACAGAGAACATATTTCCATAGATGCATTGCTGTTGCAAATAGGCATTCTCAAGTTGATCTAACTGAATTAAAGCATTAAGTCTTTCAATTACAAGTTATGTGACTGGTGGGGTTATTTAATTGCTCTTTCTATAGTTGTTTTACCTATAAAATGGAGAGAATAGGATTTCTTCTCAGGGTCACTGCAAAGGTTAAGAGTAAATGTGCATAAGGAATTTTTTAGGGGCATAATGTTGCTGTTGTTCAGTTGCTAAGTCATGTCCGACTCTTGCAAACCCACGGACAGTGGCACGCCATGCTCCTCTGTCCTGTACTATCACCCAGAATTTGCGCAAACTCATGCTCACTGAGTTGCTGATGCTATCTTGCCAGCTCATCCTCTGCCACTCCCTTCATTCCTTGCCCTCAATCTTTCCCAGCATCAGGGTCTTTTCCAATGAGTTGACTCTTCCCATCAGGTGGCCAGAGTACTGGAGGTTCAGCTTCAGAAACAGTCCTTCCAATGAATATTCAGGGTTGATTTACTTTAAGATTGACTGGTCCTAAGACGTCCTCAGTAATATGCATACATACACACACCGTTCTAACATAAAACAAACCACTTAATAAAAATATTTATAAAAACAATAAAAGAATGAGCTCATCCCATAGAACAAGTATTCATGAATAGTCACAAATTTCAATCAATTTACAAGCACATATGTTCTCTCATCTGTTCATTTCCTGCACTCATAATCTGTAATAGATTCTGGAATACCAAGATAAAAACACATATCTTTGATGTTAGATGAATATTTACCTGCTTAGTTTTCCTATGTAGGTTTACATTGATGCTTAAACACTTGAAATAGCAGATTCTAAAGGAAAGTAATATCACAACCTGCCTGGGGTCATTCAAGAAGTAGACATGATTTTCATAAATTCCACACTTTTCTGGTCTACCTCAAAAACAGGTCTTCTGTGATAAGAAAGGATATATACTACTCTATGTTCCAGAAGCAGTGAAAAAATAGGCTTATCTATTCAATCAGTGTTATTCTTTTTTTCTTCCAGGAAGTTGCTTTCTTAGCATTAAAAAAAAAAAGTTACCAAAATAAATCATCCAGATAAAATACTGGAATACATTAAATTCTAGAAGACAGAGTAATACTAGATATTACACTTTCCAAAATATATTACCACTTCTATATTTATGTTACTTTTTTTAAAAGATTTCACTTTGTTATTCAAAGTACCAGGAATATTGGTTCACCTTAAGCAGAAATAATAAACACCAGGCAGATATGTGAAAAATGAGATAAAGATCAAAAAGAAGGATTACTCTTAATTATGAGTATGCATGTGGTTTGAAATAAACAATTTATAAAAGATGAGCTAGGATATTTTTGCTTTTCTTTTTCCTTTTTGAAAAGTCTTTCTCAAAAAAGAAGTTATATTACAATGTCTAGATGTAAATAGTCCAATGGAGGGAGGCGGGGAATGTAAAGTCTTGAGGATACTATTACCTAATAGGTAAGTTGCTAATGATAAATATAAGTACTATTTTTAGAAGTCTCTTTTATCATTTATACCTGGTGATGTGCCTCTTAGTTACATTTTAGAGGGTAAAACTGAATTATAAGATCTGAATAGTATCCTAATAAATTTTTCAAGAAGCATCAGTGTAACTAGTGATAAATTTTCTGATGAAGCTGAGCCTTTCATAGCAAGCTTTTATAAAGTACTTGTCACGTGTCAGGTACTGTACTAAGTTCTTTACATACATCATATAAAATTGGCTCAAGAAAAAACCCTGTAAAACATAGGGTAGCCACCATTTCACAGTTGAGAACCAAGTCTTTAAATTGTGCTAAAGCTCAAGCACTAAAGAACCAAGTAACAATTGAACCAAGTCTCAGAGAGCCAGCTGATCTGCGCAAGGTCACATGACTAGTAGGCAGTAGAGGAAGAGGTGGCAGACGCATCACTCTTGAATCGCTGAGCTCTGTATTTTCCCCCAAGCAGCCTTACATTGCGAACCCAATATATGCTCAGCCCTCCAGTATCTTATTTACCTGTACAACTACTATGCATGAGATATCGACCCATTTTAAAGATGAGAAAACAGAGTTTAAGGCCACAATGTAAGTTAAATGTGTTAATTACAAAACCAGAATCTAAAGTTAAGTTTGTCTAAATCCAATGCCATGCTTGTAATCAGCAAGTCATCCTCCTGAACTATCTTACTTGCCTGAAAAAAGAAATTGTTTTATTCTATGTACATCCTCATTCAGACTAGCATTGCCCTAATAATTGGTAAAATATTTTGGGGATCTGCAAGTATAATCACTACTATCATTATGTGTGTGTGTGTGTGTGTGTGTGTGTGTATGTGTGTGTTGTTCTTAGTTGTTCAGTCGTGTCCAACTCTTTGTGATCCCATGGACCATAGCTCACTAGGCTTCTCTCTCCATGGAATTCTCCAGGTGAGAATACTAGAGTGGGTAGCCTACCCCTTCTCCAGGGGTTCTCCCCTACCCAGGAATCAAACTGAGGTCTCCTGAATGGCAGGCAAATCCTTTACCAGCTAAGCTACCAGGGAAGCCCTATATATATATAGTTCCATTCTACTTGAGAAAGAGTCTTTTGCAAGTGCTTGGTGAATTTTTTGAAAAAGTGTCAAGGATATTAAACTATAGCTTCAGAAACAGATTTGAATATTTGAATTCAAACTTAATAAAAGCAGTTAGAAAAGGAAATGGGAAAAGTAAAAGTGGAAGAATTAAGATTGTATATTTCTGACTCCAGCATGTATACTTTATCACTTTCCTAGATCAAGGGAGAAGGTGATGCAGGAAAAATACTACTGTCTCTAAAATCTCTCCAAATTTAGTTGTTAATAGTGACACTGAATTTAAAACACTTTAAAAGAAATACTGAAAGATTATTAATTTAATGAAATGCCAGTATGCTTCTTGTCACTTGCACTTTAATTGTGAACTTAATCACAAACATTTCTACTACACTAAGCTGCCTATGATTTTAGACTTAGAGGACAAAAATGCCTGTATCTACTAATTGTATTTAACAAGCACAATTCAAGGTAAATTTTGTGACAATAAGGAAACACATAAATTAGGAGAAATGTCAACCCTACATACTTTTTTCATGTGTCTTTGTCTTACACTCAATCTCGTTTCCTTGTCCACAGGAGGGATGGCGGGGGGCGGGGGGGGGGTGCTGTGGAAAGTATGCAATTAGATACCAGCAATAGTATGTACTAGCAAGGACACGACGTTGGGTCAGCCTTATCTCAGGTCAATAAAAATGTAGCATCCAGACTATGAATGATGTTGAAATAAGAAGCATTTAGAAGAGAGCAATTCTAAATGTATAAATTAGGAGGATATAAAGAAGAGGATATGAAAGCCATTTAGGTACTAAAGCCTTAAGTCTCTAGAGAAGAAAGGCACAAGAATAATAACTTAATGGAATGCTAACATGTTTATTATTGCTCTTACTCTATTTGCTTTCCATTTATATAGACACAGGTGCTCCCACTAAGCTATTATTTTAACTTTGCAGAGCAAAATGCCCCTCCTGAGAGTTTTATTTACTAGGCGTATATTATTTGTGAGCTTTTGTCTTTAAATGTTATAGACATAGCATTCTATATGTTCAGGAAGAGACTAAATTCTCTCCTCCCCCAACCTAGCTCCCAATTTCAGGTCACCAAAATGAGACTCTAATTGTCCCAGACTGGAAGTTTAAGTGTTCACTCCTGAACTAATCAGAAGTGGCCAGGTTTCTAGGGCTACAGTACAAATTGTCAGAAACTTTTTCTATGGTTATTTGAATGAAGAGTTAATTCTCACGGAAGAACATCCAAGAAAACAAAATGATGTCCTTTACACAAGCTCAGAGCAAGGTTTCAATTCAACTCTTTCTCCAAGGTACAGTTTGAGAAGCAAAGTATGTCGCACATCTCTCAGTTTACCTTCTCTTCATCTGAGCTGTCCCTACAGTCAGGAGCTCTGTAAGAGCTGCAGTCTTCTGGCAGCTATAACTCACTTCTTTCTTCTTGCCAGTGCTGTGTTCTCCTTGTGTCCCTTTCTACTGCTCCCCTGTTGAGGATGTAAAATGCTTCCGAACATCTATTAATGAACAGAACGGAGGGGAATTCACATCCCAAACAGCACATCTTTGTCGAGGGGAAGCGAAGAGTGAATAAATTTTTGCCCCCCCCCACCCCACCACCCACCCAGTGGACTGTCCTGACACCAGTATTTAGCTTCTTAATCCAACAATACAAACAGTCAGGCTCACACAATGGCAGTCAACACAATAGCACATTCTCAAAATGATTCTCTCTCCAGATTTCCTCAAGTCTCTTTGCCCCTCGCTTCTGCTTTTTGCACTCTCTGATTAAGCAAAAACCATAACCCTTTGCCTCAGGCTTACTTAGGCTGCGGAAATCAGACTAAGTTAGAAGGAGTTTCTTTAATTCATTGATTTATTCATCAGGTAAATAATAGAAGCTGAGATAATGAAAGCTTCCAAATGCTTTATAACATATTTATTGCATGATTATTAAATATTAAAAATTATACTTGGGCTGGGGACACAGTAGTGCTTAAAAAGACACTCTTTATACCCTCCAGAAGCTTACAATCCATTTTGAGATATATAAAACCTAGGTCAAAAAAAAGAGTATTTGTGTATCAAATTCCAAGAAGGAAACAAAACAATATCCCTGAGGAAGAAAGTAGCTAAAGGAGACCCCCTTCAGTTCAGTTCAGTTCAGTCACTGTCACGTCTGACTCTTTGCGACCCCATGAATCGCAGCACTCCTGGCCTCCTTGTGCATCACCAACTCTCGGAGTTCACTCAGACTCACATCCATAGAGTCAGTGATGCCATCCAGCCATCTCATCCTCTGTCGTCCCCTTCTCCTCCTGCCTCCAATCCCTCCCAGCATCAGAGTCTTTTCCAATGAGTCAACACTTTGCATGAGGTGGCCAAAGTACTAGAGTTTCAGTTTTAGCATCAGTCCTTCCAAAGAAATCCCAGGGCTGACCTCCTTCAGAATGGACTGGTTGGATCTCCTTGCAGCCCAAGGGACTCTCAAGAGTCTTCTCCAACACTACACTTCAAAAGCATCAATTCTTCAGCGCTCAGCTTTCTTCACAGTCCAACTTTCACATCCATATATGACCACTGGGAAAACCATAGCCTTGACTAGACAGACCTTTGTTGGCCAAGTAATGTCTCTGCTTTTCAATATGCTATCTAGGTTGGTCATAACTTTCCTTCCAAGGAGTAAGCATCTTTTAATTTCATGGCTGCAGCAGTCACCATCTGCAGTGATTTTGGAGCACAAAAACATAAAGTCTGACACTGTTTCCACTCTTTCCCCATCTATTTCCCATGAAGTGATGGGACCAGATGCCATGATCTTCATTTTCTGAATGCTGAGCTTTAAGCCAACTTTTTCACTCTCCTCTTTCAGTTTCATCAAGAAGCTTTTTAGTTCCTCTTCACTTTCTGCCATAAGGGTGGTGTCATCTGCATATCTGAGGTTATTGATAGATCTTCCAGCAATCTTGATTCCAGCTTGTGCTTCTTCCAGCCTGTGTGGAGAACTAGTAAAAGCTAATACTCAGATCTAGATAGAGATGCAATGGGTCTGTGTTAAGAGGTGCTGCATCTGGATAAAACAGGTCAAAGAGATACCAGCCGAAGTTGGAAAGTTAGATAAGACCACATTATGCAGGAAATCACCATATGTTGTCCCTTAAACATATTTGCTGTCTAGCTATCTTCTATTCTTTCAACATGTAGATAATTTGGAGTCTATGTAAACCACCATGAAATTAAAAGACACTTACTCCTTGAAAGAAAAGTTATGACCAACCTAGATAGCATATTGAAAAGCAGAGACATTACTTGGCCAACAAAGGTCCCTCTAGTCAAGGCTATGGTTTTCCCAGTGGTCATATATGGATGTGAGAGTTGGACTTGGAAGAAAGATGAACACTGAAGAATTGATGCTTTTGAAGTGTGGTGTTGGAGAAGACTCTTGGGAGTCCCTTGGACTGCAAGGAGATCCAACCAGTCCATTCTGAAGGAGATCAGCCCTGGGATTTCTTTGTAGGGAATGATGCTGAAGCTGAAACTCCAGTACTTTGGCCACTTCATGAGAAGAGTTGACTCATTGGAAAAGACTCTGATGCTGGGAGGGATTGGGGGCAGGAGGAGAAGGGGACAACAGAGGATGAGATGGCTGGATGGCATCACTGACTTTATGGACGTGAGTCTGAGTGAACTCCGGGAGTTGGTGATGGACAGGGAGGCCTGGCATGCTGCGATTCATGGGGTCGCAAAGAGTCGGACACGACTGAGTGACTGAACTGAACTGAACTGATGTAAACCACAACTGTGAACATGAATACTCATTTTCTCTGCATTATGAAGGGTTCAGGCACCCATTACATACTCAGGTAGAATGATTGGGTTATACTAACGATAGATTTTCATATAAAGGTTTTGGTCTTAAAATTGAATATTTTAATAAGACCCAAACATGTTCATTTGGATGCTAATATGCTGAAAACTCTGAGTATTATGACTAATAATCATGTTTCTCCAGGTATTTATGTTTTGAAAATAGAACTACAGAATATGTTACTGCATTCTCTTTCTAGGTGAACTGTAACCATATGCATATTTTCTTAAATCACAATATAAATCCACACATAATTTATATGAGTGTTTACATTAATTTCACATTATTTCATAATGTGATATTAGTTATTATTTAATAATTAATAACAATATTATAAATAATTATTAAATAATACTTATTCAATAGTTATGAATATTAGTTCTTAATAATTATTAATTCATAATAATTTCACATTATTTATGAAACTGATCAATCTGTTGCTGAGTTCCTGCATGCATTCATTTTTCTATTACTAGGAATTAGCTTCTAAACATTCCCTTTAGAAACCCAACCTTGAGCAATATTTAAGGACAAATAGTATATCATATTAAGGCTTTAAAGGTATTAACACATATTTTGTGAAAAAGCTTTATGATATCACTTCATAGAGTTTTTTATACAATATGTATTAATAACTCCAATCTTTTATTCTCTCTGAAATTACACATGATATAGAAACATGTAGAGATTTTACACTGGAAAAATCTGTACTTTCTCTAACAAAGAATAAGCTTAGTTTGAGATATGTGGCTACCTGCTGCACAGTTCCTGAGTTTGTAGCCAGAGATTACTTACTATAATAACTAATGGCTACTATTTGCTGAGAAATATTATGCACCAGTATGATCACATGAAACATTACATTTACTCCTCACCTGGGTAAAGTGGTTATTATTCCCATCTTACAAATAGAAAAATGATGGCTTACTGACTTTCCAAATATTGCCAAACTAACATGACAAAGAATGTCACCCAGCTACAGGGAATACATGAGGTTGGGAATTCCACACAGCTCCTTGATCAAGGAGCTGATACTCTTACTTTTCTACACTATCACCAGATTCTGAATATTCTTCAATAAACATCTCTGCTATCTTTAGAGTGTGTGTGTGTATGTGTGTGTGCTCAGTAGCTTTAGTCGTGTTCAACTCTTTGCAACCTTATGGACTGTAGCCCACCAGGCTCCTCTGTCCTTGAGATTCTCTAGGAAGGAATACTGGCGTGGGTTGCCATGCCCTCCTCCTGGGGATCTTCCAACCCAGGGATCGGTCCCATATCTCCTCTGTCTCCTGCATTGCAGGCAGATTCCTTATCCACTGAGCTACCTGGGAAGCCCATTATTTCCTTTCTTCTGTGTAGCTATTTCCCCATTGAATGTGAAGAAAAATAAAAAAGAGATTTCCATTTAGATTTGATGAAACTATTGTTCAGAGTAGCCTTATTGCTACAAGTAGTTATAATATAAAATAGCCATATATATATATATGGGCTTCCCTTGTGGCTCCCTTGGAAAAGAGTATGCCTGCAATGTGGGAGACCTGGATTCAATCCCTAGGTTGGGGAGATCAACCTGGAGAAGGGAAAGGCTACTCACTCTAGTATAGAGGCTACCCACTATGAATAGCACTCTGGTATTCAGGCCCAGAGAATTCCATGAACTATATAGTCCATAAATATGTCTATATATGTGTGTATAAAACTCTACACTCATGTCCTTTCCTGGATGAAAAGAGGGTCAAGAGTAAAGGCATCTCTAAATCAGAGTAACTTCAGAACTCTTCTTGGGAAATTGCCAGAAGACAGAATACTTGCCCACAAAGGCATCTCAGGTACAGAGATGCCGCATGTTGTCATTTATTGTCAGGCATCACACATCATCCGTTGACAGGCTTTATTATGCGATTGATTCTGATATCTGTCATGCGGTTGCCTTTTCAATATAATGTAAAAAGGGCAACCTCAAAAGTATACTCCTCACTGCATAGAGATTCTTCAAACAGAAGCAAGGACAGTAATAAGAGAAAAGACTAGGGTTTCTCAAGCAATACCATATGCCGGCATGGTCACATAAGACATCACATATCCCTCACTTTGGATGATGTGGCAAAGGCTCCTCTTGCAGGGGAAAGATACAGCAGAAGAAATGGTCACAGAAGTTTTATATAAACAGGTTAACATGATTTGTTGAATGGTCCAGGCTAATGTCAGCTAACAACCTGACTCTAGTGGTTCTCTATGTTTCCTTGGAATTTAAAGTTCAAGTTGAGACTTAGTTCTGGAAGCCACCAGAAGGTATCTCATGAGCATTCACAGATACACTTTTCCACAGCTGTTAAAACAGTAATAAGTGTTTTTTGTTTGTTTGTTTATTTTTGTAGTTCTTAATGGGCTGAAACCACAAAGGTGTTTTCTGCCAATAAACTGTATTTGAGACACTCTGTTTTTATCAAGCAGCAACCTCTTGAGAATTGCTCATGGATACATTGTAACAATTGAGAAGAAAGCATCTGGATTCACACCCAAACTAGGAGGAGCTACATTCTCTCACTGTCTTTCAGTTCTGCTTTATTATCTGAACATCCTAGCTTTCTACTACTTTCAATTTGTATTAGCTTCTCTTGAGTGATGTATAAAGGTACTATTCACAAATTTCTTCTAGATGTCACCAAAAGAAGCTATTCCAAGCTGATTCTCCATTTTGCAAATCTACAAATCTGATTTAGTTAGTTAATTCAGAAGGCAGATTCACATCAACAGAATTTTACAATACTAATTTCTAAATCAGATGCCATCTTATTAATTTATGGAAAGAATATTTATTACCTAGGGACATAAATATTCATGTTTGTAAGGGGACTGTAATTGGAAATTTTCAGTGATTTCAATTTATGATTATATATTTATCAATATCTTATTTTCCCAGTAATATGAGTGGTTAGAAAATTTGACTCTCCCTACTTTATTAGAAAAAAGACATAAGACAAAACATGTCTACCAAAGACATTTAAGTCACATATAATACAAAGGTGCCAATAACTATTTGATGCCTGGTCTATGGATGCCAGTTTTTCAGATGTTTCCATTTCATTGAAAGGATGGACATGAACTAGAAAAAACTCGGTAGAAAGACAAATTACTTTTTTCATTTGTGATCCTCTAGCAGTTATATTACAGAATCAATTTAGACACTCAGGCAACTGAACTGTATCTGTCATTCAAAAGTCCTCAAATAAGAAGTTGTAATTTCTTCCTTGACTAGCATTAAAATGAATTATCAATATTATTTTTACTAAACTCAGGTCATACTTTGAATAAAGAAAGGAAAATTGAATTTTTTTTAAAGTGCATTTTTTGTGATTTTAAAATTTCAACCTTTGTATCCCTAAATATTTTCTACTTCTAAAAAATTAAGGATTTCCTCTTTAGTCCATTATGCAATTATTACTGATGTAATCTCACAGAGATGATATCAATATTAATGTTCTTAAAAGGCTGAAATGTTGTGAAAGTAAGGCATAATAGCATGCCTTATACTCACCTCATAATATTATGGCCACAGTCTCCACCAAGGTATTAATAATCGAAAGCAAAGATAAGAAAGCAATCTATAGATTCGATGCAATCCCTATCAAGCTACCAATGGTATTTTTCACAGAGCTAGAACAAATAGTTTCACAATTTGTATGGAAATACAAAAAACCTCGAATAGCCAAAGCAATCTTGAGAAAGAAGAATGGAACTGGAGGAATCAATCTACCAGACTTCAGGCTCTACTACAAAGCCACAGTCATCAAGACAGTATGGTACTGGCACAAAGGCAGAAATATAGATCAATGGAACAAAATAGAAAGCCCAGAGATAAACCCACGCACCTATCGACACCTTATCTTTGACAAAGGAGGTAAGAAGATACAATGGAGTAAAGACAATCTCTTTAACAAGTGGTGCTGGGAAAACTGGTCAACCACTTGTAAAAGAATGAAACTAGAACACTTTCTAACACCATACACAAAAATAAACTCAAAATGGATCTAAATGTAAGACCAGAAACTATAAAACTCTTAGAGGAGAACATAGGCAAAATAATCTCTGACATAAATCACAGTAGGATCCTCTATAACCCACCTCCCAGAATACTGGGAATAAAAGCAAAAATAAACAAATGGGGCCTAATTAAAATTAAAATCTTCTGCACAACAAAATAAACTATAAGCAAGGTGAAAAGACAGCCTTCAGAATGGGAGAAAATAATAGCAAATGAAGCAACTGACAAACAACTAATCTCAAAAATATACAAGCAACTCCTGCAGCTCAATTCCAGAAAAATAAATGACCCAATCAAAAAATGGGCCAAAGAACTAAATAGACATTTCTCCAAAGACATACAGATGGCTAACAAACACATGAAAAGATGCTCAACATCACTCATTATCAGAGAAATGCAAATCAAAACCACAATGAGGTACCATTTCATGCCAGTCAGAATGGCTGTGATCCAAAAGTCTATAAGCAATAAATGCTGGAGAGGGTATAGAGAAAAGGGGACCCTGTTACACTGTTGGTGGGAATGCAAACTAGTACAGCCACTATGGAGAACAGTGTGGAGATTCCTTAAAAAACTGAAATAGAACTGCCTTATGATCCAGCAATACCACTGCTGGGCATACAGAGACACGTGTACCCCAATGTTCATCGCAGCACTGTTTATAATAGCCAGGACATGGAAGCAACCTAGATGCCCATCAGCAGATAAATGGATAAGAAAGCTGTGGTACATATACACAGTGGAGTATTACTCAGCCATTAAAAAGAATACATTTGGATCAGTTCTAATGAGGTGGATGAAACTGGAGCCTATTATACAGAGTGAAGTAAGCCAGAAAGAAAAACACCAATACAGTATAGTAACACATATATATGGAATTTAGAAAGATGGTAATGATAACCCTGTATTCGAGAAAGCAAAAGAGATACAGATGTATAGAACAGTGTTTTGGACTCTTTGGGAGAGGGCAAGGTGGGATGATTTGGGAGAATGGCACTGAAACATGTATAATATCATATAAGAAACAAATCGCCCGTCCAGGTTCGATGCAGGATACAGGATGCTTAGGGCTGGTGCACCGGGATGACCCAGAGGGATGGGATGGGGAGGGAGGAGGGAAGACGGTTCAGGATTGGGAACACGTATACACCCGTGTCAGATTCATGTTGATGTGTGGCAAAACCAATACAATATTGTAAAGTAAAAAAAAAAAAAAAATACGTGTATATACATATACAATGAATAAACAAGTCCCTACTGTATAGCATAGGGAATTGTATTCAATATCTTCTGATAAACCATAATGAAAAAGAATATGAAAAACAATGTATATATATGTATAACTGAGTCACTTTGCTGTACAGTAGAAATTAACACAATATTATCAGTCAACTATCCTTCAATAAAATAAATTTTAAAAAAAAAGAATCACTCAAAGTAGAAGAGGCCTACTATATCAGTTTTACATATAATGTCTACAGCTTTTATTCCTTATTATCTGTTACTGGGGATTATTTTTTAAGGTGCTTTATATTCTCCAGTCTTTGAATAATAAGGTAGACATTGAAACAAAATAGTAGATAAAGATAGATCAGTTTTTATAACATACACATAACTAGTAGAAAAATAAACCAAATATTCCACAGATATTATCTAAGGTAAACTCAAATGACTTATACCATTATCTCATAATAACTCTATAGGTAGATCTTTTATCACTTAAATATTGTTTTCAAAGGTAAATCTTGTTTTCTTCTGATAGTGGTTTCAAACATAATTATCTCTTTTTCTATTTTAAGAAATATACCTGCTATTGTTGATTTAGTTGAGTGTCTATAAGAACTCAAGCAGCATATTGAGCACATAGAGAATTATAGCTTTGTCTTAAGGTAAGGTTGATATGTCATTAACTGGACAAATTCTCTCATAAATTGTCCCTGGAAATTAAAGAGCAGCTCTTTTGTGTAGGAGCCTGGAGTCTTCACATTAAAAATTATGTTTAGTCTTCTTAAGTCTCCACACACCTATTCTGGTGTGTCCAGAATAGGAAGTGAGCTTAGGGCATCTAAAGAAAGCTGAAGACAGCTACAAGCTAGTTCACAGCTTTGCCACATTCCTTTATATTCCTTGCAAATGAATCATGTTTTAAAGGAAGTAAGAAAATGACTTTCTAGAGAAAAAAATTTCGACAAAATAATCACGAATGCCTCTTTTTTATTTTAGAAGATAGCTAGTTGAATTTAACTATCACTTTCCTTAACTCTCTCCTGACTCGTTATTCAGTCACTAAGTCGTGTCTGACTCTGCTACCCCCTGGACTGCAGCACGCAAGACTTCCCTGTTCTTCATCATCTCCCAGATTTGCTCAAACTCATGTGCATTGAGTCAGTGATGTCATCCGAAAATCTCATCCTCTATTGCCCCCTTCTTCTCCTGCCCTCAGTCTTTCCTGGCATCATGGTCTTTTCCAATGAGCCACCTCTTCACAGCAGGTGGCCAAAATACTGGAGCTTCAGCTTCAGCATCAGTCCCTTCCAATGACTATTCAGGACTGATTTCCTTCAGGACTGACTGGTTTGATCTCCTTGCATCCAAGGGACTCTCAAGAGTCTTCTCCAGCATCGATTCTTGATATCAATTTTTGGCAGCTCTCAGCCTTCTTTATGGTCTAACTCACACCCATATATGACTACTGGAACAACCAGAGCTTTAATTATATGGAACTTTGTCAGCAAACTGATAGCTCTGCTTTTTAATATGCTGTCAAGGTTTATCATATCTTTCCTTCCATGGAGCAAGCATCTTTTAATTTCATGGCTGCAGTCACCATCCACAGTGATTTTGGAGCCCAAGAAAATAAAGTCTATCACTGTTTCAATTTTTTCCCCTTCCATTTGCCATGAAGTGATAGGACTGGACACCATGATCTTTATTTTTTGAATGCTGAGTTTTAAGCCAGTTTTTTCACTCTTTTCATTCACCTTCATCAAGAGGCTCTTTATTTTCTCTTCTTTTTCTTCCCTTAGGGTGGTATCATCTTCATATCTGAAGTTGTTGATATTCCTCCCAGCAATCTTGATTTCAGCTTGTGAGTCATCCAGCCCAGCATTTTGCATGATGTACTCTGCTTAGAAGTTAAATAAGCAGGGTGACAATATACAACCTTGACGTATTCCTTTTCCAATTTTGAACCCAGTGTGTAATTCCACGTCTGGCTTTAACTATTGCTTCTTGTCCTGCATATAGGTTTCTCAGGAAACAGTTAAGCTGATCTGGTATTCTCATTTCTTTAAGAATTTTTCACAGTTTGTTGTGATCTACATAAAGGCTTTAGTGTAATCAATGGAGCAGAAGTAGGTATTTTTGAAATTCTCCTGTTTTAGCTATGATTCAATGGATGTTGGCAATTTGATCTCTGGTTCCTCTGTCTTTTCTAAATCCAGCTTGTACATCTGGAAGTTCTTGGTTCAAGTACTGCTGAAGCCCAGCTTGAAGGATTTTGAGCATAATCTTGCTAGCATGTGAAATGAGTGCAATCATATGGTAATTTTAACATTCTTTGGCATTGTCATTTTGGGGGATTAAAATGAAATCTGACCTTTTTCAGTCCGTGGACCATTGCTGAGTTTTCCAAATTTTCTGGCACATTGAGTGCAACATTCTAACAGCATTGTCTTTCAGGATTTGAAAAAGTTCAGTTGGAATTCCATCACCTCCATTAGCTTTGTTCATAGTAATGCTTTCTAAGGCCCACTTGACTTCACACTCCAGGCTGTCTGGCTCTAGGTAAGTGCCCACACCACTGTGATTACCAGAGTCATTAAGAAATTTTTTGTATAGTTCTGTGTATCCTTGCCACCTCTTCTTAAACTCTTTTGCTTCTGTTAGATTGTTTGTTGAAAATATTTAATATGAATATTTATGTATGTGTGTTTATATTTATCTATATCTGTGAAATCCTGAAGGTTTGTGGCCCACTATTTTCCTGCTCTTGCAACCACATATTTCAACAATTTTCCGCAAGTTCACACCTACGTGAGTGCTTAACTGTATGCCAAATCCCAGAGCGAAATTGTAGTATCATAGGGGTCTTCTACTGTGGGCTAAGTCAGATATTGGAATTGTTCAAATACTGCAAAGTCCAGTACAATGATATAGCCAGCAGTCACTCCCTAAACTCCACAACCATCAACTCTTAGGTTCAGAGCTTTTTTTTTTTTTTCCTTAAAAACTGACTCCTTTGGTTCTCCAGCTGTGTAATGTTTTGCAGCTAATTCCCAGACTCAAAACTCCAGGAAAATCTACATCCTACAGTCTGAGCAGACTTTTCCTGGATGTGGTTAATTTATGGGAAAATAGCATTAAGGATCTTTCTAGACACTTAGACAATGAGTTTGGTGTCTTGAATTCAAGTTAGCCTTGAATTTTAGGAATAAGTCACCCTCTTCTGTGTTCTGTCTAGCTCCCCATCTCACCTCTGCTGCCTGAATTGAATTGAATTTTAACTAATCCTTTACCATAGGTATTTATTTTGCACATTGGTTATAAAATTTGTTGGGCTTTCTTAAGAGTTTAGCTTTTCTGTAACTAATCTTGAATGAATGCTCATTAAGAATGACTCATGTTTAGGTCAGTATCTGACTAATGTGGGAGCTTAAAATATATCATAATGAAAAACTCTTTTGAGGATCAATATGTTAGAAATTCTTTGACCCTACTCCTTGGACAAATAGCGACAAAGGACTAGGACAGGGGAAGTACAAGATATTTCTGGATAATCCTGTGATACCAGGAAGTAAGAAAAAGATTTTTTTTTTTTAATTATAGAGACATATTCAAAGGAGAGAGGAATCAACTTGAAGGGGATTTCTCTGGCCAACTTTTTGAGGAACAAAATAAAATAAAGATAGCAATAAATTATAATCCATACAATAAACCAAGTATCCATGAATTTACACTGATATAAACAGATAAATGAATCAAAAATAAATGAGGCAAAAGAGAAAGCTCCTTCCTACCATTAAAATCCAACTAATAAATTTAGGGAAGAAAAGATGAAGAAAGGAAATTCACCATTTAACAAATACTACATTAATATTGTTTAGGCAAACTTTACCAACATATGCTAAAATTAGTGAACAAAAGTATGATGGGACACAGTACTTACATAGTCTCCAAGTATATATACCCACTCAAGATAATTACTAATTACAAAGAAGAGAAGAGTACCAGTAACTGCAAGGGGAAAACCTGGCATGTGTCACCTTACCCAAGGGATCAAAGTTAACATCACACGGGAAAATTGATACCATACACCTCCTGAAGTAATGCTCCAAAAAGACACAAACACACTTTTGTATATTTTCGCCAAAACTACCTAATCTGAATTTAATCAAGAAGAAACATCAGACTATCTCAAAATTGAGGATCATTCTACAGAATAACTAGCTAGTACCCTTCAAAAATGTCAAGACCATGGAAGACCAAAAAAAAGAGAAAGCCGAGAAATAGTTCCAGATTAAGAGACAAAGGTGATATGTCAACCACACGTAACTTGTGACTTGAGGTCAGATAGAGGACGTTTGAAAGACAACTGACCAGATTTGGATAACATACGCAGATTAGTTAATGGTAGTGTATTGGTATTACTTTCCTGGGTTTGACCATTGTAGTGCCTTTATGTAAGATGAGAACATGTGGGAAATTTAGGGGAATAGTATATGGGAATTCTCTGATTTTTTGCAAATCTGAAACTAAGAAATTTTAAAAATGAGAAAGTGTTCAAAAATTCTTAAAAAAATTTCTGACCTCTAAAACGTTTGCATCTTTCTGGTTTCAGGAGTCCATCCGTGGAAGTTGTAGCATAAGTGATTTCAGTTTACGGTATTGTCTTAATTATCATTTTCTACCTTTAGCTCTCACTTAATCTGTTGTAATGTTCTCCTAACAATGGCAGTCTCCAGTCCACTCTTTATATTACAGTTAGAATGATCTTTTAAAAGCTAAAATATGATCGTGTCACTTGCCTCCAATGACTTCCAAGTTTCTCTAAGGGTCAAGATGCCAAGATGACTTCCACTAAGAATTTCTTCACATTAAAGTTCCCTTTTCCCATGGTTTGCCTCCTTCTCTTCTTTGCTTCATTAATTCTACTAATCTTTTTAAACACCAGCTTAAGCCTTCCCTGATCTTCTTGACTTGATCAAACAACTCTATCACAGATAGAACATATAGTTTTAGCCTTTTGAGCATCTGTCATTTATAATCTTATATGTTTGTGTGGTTATTTGATTAATGATTGCCATTTCTACTCCATGGGAAGTTAAGCAACATTGGATCTCTAGGACATACCTCAAAATGTAGTATTCAACAAATATGTTAGGCAAATAAAATAAATAAGCCACATAAGAATGTATCTATAAATGATTCTTCCAAAAAACCAAAATAAGCTTTTCTAAAATTAATATATAAAATTTTAAAAGTATAATTTTTAAATATTTCACCAAATAAACATATAATTTAAAGATATTGACTTCTATAGCCCTTCTTGCTGTAAACACATTTCTGTGTCTAATATAGATTTTTGAAGCTTCCTAAACAATTTTTCCTGAAATAATTAAGGCAGATCTGTTGGCAGTTTGTACTTAATATCACTGTCTTCCAAAGGAATTTTAGTTAGTTACTTCAAGAATAGATATTCTTAAGTAGAAAATATAAGTAGAAGTAAAATGTCAGAAATGAAAGAATAAATGTCTCACTAGAAAGATCAATATAATTTCTGTGATTGGAAATCTCTTGGTTTATAGCTTCAAGGCAGCAGAGGCAAAGGGGAAAATTCATTCACACAAGGAAGGAATCATACTATTCATTTAGACAGATCTATATTTCCTTATTCTTGGCACTGTGAAGTTAGCTTGTATATGAAAGAATGGTAAAGCAACATTGGGGCCAAATTCTCTTTACAAATCTTCCTTAGCCTGGTGTCACTCAGCGTGACAATCTCCAGGTCCATGTTGTACATTTTTAAAGTTTTTATTATAGTATAGTTGATTTAAAATGTTGTGTTAGTTTCTGCTGTACAGCAAAGTGAATCAATTATACATATACATATATTCACTATAGGTAATTATAGAGTATTGAGTAGCATCCCCTGTGCTAAACTAAGTCACTTCAGTCGTGTCCGACTCTGTGTGACCCCATAGACGGCAGCCCACCAGGCTCCCCCGTCCCTGGGATTCTCCAGGCAAAAACACTTGAGTGGGTTGCCATTTCCTTCTCCAATGCATGAAAGTGAAAAGTGAAAGTGAAGTCACTCAGTCGTGTCCGACTCTTCGCTACACCATGGACTGCAGCCTACCAAGCTCCTCCGTCCATGGGATTTTCCAGGCAAGAGTACTGGAGTGGGGTGCCATTGCCTTCTCTGCTGTGCTAAACAGTAGGTTCTTATTAGTTTTCTATTCTATATACAGTAGTGGATATATGTTGATCTCAATCTCCCAATTCATCCCTCCCCTACACTTGCCCCTGGTAACCATAAGTTTGTTTTGTACATCTGTGACTCTATTTCTGTTTGTAAATAAGTTCATTTGTAGCAATTTTTAGATTCCACATGTAAACAGTATCAGATGATATTTGTCTTTCTCTGTCTGACTTCACTCAGTGTGATATCTCTAGGTCCATCCATATTGTGGCAAATGACATTACTTTGTTCTTTCTCATGATTTGGGTAATATTCCGTTATATATATGAACCACATCTTTATCCATTCCTCTATCGATGGGCATTTAGGTTGCCTCCATGTCCTGGCTATTGTAAAAAGTGCTGCTAAGAACGTTGGAATGCATGTACCTTTTTAAACTATGGTTTTCTCCAAATATATGTCAGGGGTGTGATTGCTGGATCATATGGTAGCTCTATTTTTAAGTTTTAAAGGAACCTCCATACTGTTCACCATAGTGGCTGTACCGACTTGCCTTCCCAGGAATGGCGTAGGATTGTTCTTTTTTCTCCACACCCTCTCCAGCATTTATTGTTTCTGGATTTTTTTGATTATGATCGTTCTGACCAGTGTGAAGTGATGATACCTCACTGTACTTTTGATTTGAATTTATCTAATAATTTGTGATGTTCAGCACTTTTTCATGTGCTTTTCAGCCATCTGTATGTCTTCCTTGGAGAAATGTCTAGATTTTCTGCCCATTTTTTGATTGAGTTGCTTTTTAAAAATGTATTTTTTTATTGAAGGATAATTGCTTTACAGAATTTTGTTGTTTTCTGTCAAACCTCAACATAAATCAGCCATTAGTTCAGTTGCTCACTCGTGTCCAACTCTTTGCGACACCATGGACTGCAGCACGCCAAGCCTCCTGTCCATTGAGTCGGTGATGCCATCCAACAATCTCACCCTCTGTTGTCCCCTTCTCCTCCTGTCTTCAATCTTTCCCAGCATCAGGGTCTTTTCAAATGAGTCAACTCTTCGCACCAGGTGGCCAAAGTATTGGAGTTTCAGCTTCAACATAAGTTCTTCCAATGAACACTCAGGACTGATCTCCTTTAGGATGGACTGCTTGAGTCTCCTTGCAGTCCAAGGGATTCTCAAGAGTCTTCTCCAGAACCACAGTTCAAAAGCATCAATTCTTTGGGGCTCGGCTTTTTTATAGTCCAACTCTCACATCCATACATGACTACAGGAAAAACCATAGTTTTGACTAGATGGACCTTTGCTGGCAAAGTATTGTCTCTTCTTTTTATACGCTGTCTAGGTTGGTCATAACTTTCCTTCCAAGGAGTAAGCGTCTTTTAATTTCATGGCTGCAATCACCATCTGCAGTGATTTTGGAGCCCCCCAAACTAAAATCATCGTCTGTTTCCACTGTTTCCCCATCTATTTCCCATGAAGTGATGGGACCAGATGCCATGATATTAGTTTTCTGAATGTTGAGCTTTAAGCCAACTTTTTCACTCTCCTCTCTTTAGTTCTTCTTCACTTTCTGCCATAAGGGTGGTGTCATCTGCACATCTGAGGTTATTGATATTTCTCCTGGCAATCTTGATTCTAGCTTGTATTTCATCCAGTCCAGAGTTTTTCATGATGTACTCTGCATATAAGTTAAATAAGCAGGGTGACAGTATATAGCCTTTACATACTCCTTTTCGTATTTGGAACCAGTCTGTTGTTCCATGTCCAGTTCTAACTGTTGTTTCCTGACCTGCATAAACATTTCTCAAGAGGCAGGTCAGGTGGTTTAGTATTCCCATCTCATGAAGAATTTTCCACAGCTGTAGGTACACATATACCCCCTCCCTTTTGAACCTCCCTCCTATCTCCCTCCCCATCCCACCACTCTAGGTTGATACAGATCCCATTTGAGTTTCCTGAGCCATACAACAAATTCCCGTTGGCAATCTCTTTTACATATGGTAATGTAAGTTTCCATGTTACACTTTCCATATGTCTCATCCTCTCCTCTCCTCCCCCCAATTCCATAAGTCTATTCTCGATGTCTGTTTATCCATTGCTGCCCTGTAAATAAATTCTTCAGTACCATTTTCTAGATTCTGTATATATGCTTTAGAATTAGATACTTACTGTTCTCTTTCTGACTCACTTCTCTCTGTATAATAGGTTCATACACCTCATCAGAATTGACTCAAATGCATTCCTTTTTATGGTTCTATGGAGTAATATTCCATTGTGAATATGTACTACAACTTCTCTATCCATTCATCTGTCGATGGACATCTAGGTTGCTTCCATGTTCCAGCTATTGTAAACAGTGCTGCAATGTACAATAAGATACATGTGTCTTTTTCCATTTTGGTTCCTTCAAGGTATACGCCTAGGAGTTGGACTGCTGGGTCATATAGTGGATTTATTTCTAGTTTTTTAAGAAATCGCCATGCTGCTGCTGCTAAGTCGCTTCAGTCATGTCCACTTCTGTGTGACCCCATAGACGGCAACCCACCAGGCTCTGCCATCCCTGGGATTCTCCAGGCAAGAACACTGGAGTGGGCTGCCATTTCCTTCTCCAATGCATGAAAGTGAAAAGTGAAAGTGAAGTTGTTCAGTCGTGTCTGACTCTTCGAAACCCCATGGACCGCTGCCTGTCAGGCTCCCCGTCCATGGGATTTTCCGGGCAAGAGTACTGGAGTGGGTTGCCATTGCCTTCTCTGAAGGAATCTCCATACTGCCCTCCATATTGGTTGTATCAATCTAATTCCCACCAACAGTGCAAGAGTGTTCCCCTCCTTCCACACCCTCTCCAGCCTTCACCATCTGTAGACTTTATGATGAGGGCCACTCTGACTGGTGTGAGGTGATACCTCACCGTAGTCCTAATTTGCATCTCTCCAACAATGAGCAATGTTGAGCATCTTTTCATGTGTCCTCTAGCCATCTGCATGTCTTCTTTGGAGATATGTCCACTTAGGTCTTTTTCCACTTTCTGATTGGGCTGTTTGTTTTTCTGGTATTGAGTTTTATGAGTTGCTTGTATATTTTGGAAATTAATTCTTTGTCAGTTTTTCATTTGCTATTATTTTCTCCCATTCTGAGGGTTGTCTTTTCACCTTGCTTATAGTTTCCTTTGCTGTGCAAACGCTTTGAGGTTTAATCAGGTTCCACTTGTTTACATTTGTTTTTATTTCTGTTACTCTGGGAGGTGTATCATAGAGAATCTTGCTTTGATTTATGTCACTGAGTGTTCTGCCTATGTGTTCCTCTAAGAGTTTTATAGTTTCTGGTCTTACATTTAGGTCTTTAATCATTTTGAGTTTATCTTTGTGTACGGTGTTAGGCAGTGACCTAATTTCATTCTGTTACATGTAGCTGTCCAGTTTTCCCAGCACCATTTATTGAAGAGGCTGTCTTTGCTCCATTGTATATTCTTGCCTCTGTTGTCAAAAATAAGGTACCCATTGGTGCACGGGTTTATCTTTGGGCTTTCTATCTTGTTCCATTGGTCTATATTTCTGTTTTTGTGCCAGTACCATACTGTCTTGATGACTGTAGGTTTGTAGTATAATCTGAAGTCAAGAAGGTTGATTCCTTCAGCTCCATTCTTCTTGCTCAAGACTGCTTTGGCTATTCGGGGTCTTTGTGTTTCCATATGAATTGTGAAATTTTTTGGTTCTAGTGTTGTGAAAAATGCCATTTGATAGGAATTGCATTGAATCTGTAGATTACATTTGGCAGTATATTTTCACAATATTGATTCTTCTTACCCAGGAACATGGAATATCTCTCCATCTGTTTATGTCATCTTTGATTTCTTTCATTAGTGTCTTATAATTTTCTGTGTACAGTTCTTTTGTCCCCTTGGGTAAGTTTATTCCTAGATATTAATTCTTTTTGTTGTAATAGTGAATGAGATTGATTCCTTAACTTCTCTTTCTGATTTTTCATTGTTAGTATATAGAAATACAAGTGATTTCTTTGTATTGATTTTGTATCCTGCAAATTTGCTGAATTCACTGATTAGCAATTTTCTGATACTATCTTTAGTGTTTTCTAGGTACAGTATCATGTCATCTGGAAACAGTGAATGCTTTACTTCTTCTTTTCCAATCTGGATCCCTTTTTTTTTCCTTCTCTGATTGCTGTAGCTAGGACTTCCAGAACTATGTTGAAAAATAGTGGTGAAAGTGGACACCCTTATCTTATTCTTGATCTTAGGGGGAATGCTTTCAGTTTTTCACCATTGAGAATAATGTTTGCTGTAGGCTTATCATATATGGCCTTTACTATGTTGAGGCAGGTTCCTTCTATGCCCATTTTTTGAAGAATTTTAATCATAAATGGGTGCTGAATTTTGTCAAAGGCTTTTTTTGCATCTATTGAGATTTTCATATGGTTTTTATCTTTCAATTGGTTAATATAGAGTATCACCTTGATTGATTTGCATATATTGAAGAACCCTTGCATTGCTGGAATAAGCCCAACTTGATCATGGTGTGTGAGCTTCCTGATGTGTTGCTGGACTCTGTTTGCTAACATTTTGCTGAGGATTTTTACATCTATGGTCATCAGTGATATTGGCCTGTATTTTATTTTTTGTTTTGCCTTTGTCTGGTTTTGGTATCAGGGTGATGGTGGCCTCATAGAATGAGTTTGGAAGTGTTCCTTCCTCTGAAATTTTTGAAACAGTTTTAGAGGATAGACATTAGATCTTCTCTAAATATGTGAGAATTCTCCTGCGACGTCATCTGGCCCTGGGCTTTTGGTTTGGGGTAGATTTTTGATCACAGCTTCAATTTCAGTGCATGTAATTAGGTTGTACATAATTTCTATTTCTTCCTGGTTCAGTCTTGGCAGATTGAACTTTTCTAAGAATCTGTCCATTTCTTCTAGGTTATCCATTTTATTGGCATATAGTTGTTCATAATAGTCTCTTTTAGTCCTTTGTATTTCTGCATTGTCTGTTGTAACCTCTCCTTTTTCATTTCTAATTTTGCTGATTTGATTTTTCTCTCTTTTTTTCTTAGTGAGTCTGGCTAACGGTTTTCCAATTTTGTTTATCTTCTCAAAGAACCAGCTGTTAGTTTTATTAATCTTGACTATTGTTTCTTTCATTTCTTTTTCATTTATTTCTACTAGGATCTTTATGATTTCTTTCCTTCTACTAATTTTGGGGGTTTTTTGTTCCTCTTTTTCCAGTTGTTTTAGGTGTAAAGTTAGGTTGTCCATATGATATTTTTCTTTTTTCTTGAGGTATAACTGTATTGCTGTAAATTTCCCTCTTAGAACTGCTTTTGCTGCATCCCATAGGTTTTGAGTCGTCATGTTTTCATTGTCATTTGTTTCTAGAAATTTTTTTATTTCCCTTTTGATTTCTTTAGTAACCTGTTGGTTATTTAGGAACGTGTTGTTTAATCTCCATATGTTTGTGTTTCTTACAGCTTTTGTAATTGATACCTCATTTCATAGTGTTGTGGCCAGAAAAGATGCTTGATATGATTTTAATTTTGTTAAATTTACTGAGGTTTGATTTGTGATCTAAGGTGTGGTCTATCCTGGAGAATGTTCCATGTGCACTTGAGAAGGTGTATTCTTCTGCATTTGGATGGAATGTCCTGAAGATATCAATGATATCCATCTCATCTAATGTATCATTTAAGACTTATGTTTCCTTATTAATTTTCTGTTTTGATGATCTGTCCATTAGTGTGAATGGGGTGTTAAAGTCTCCTGCTATTACTGTGTTATTGGCAATTTCTCCTATTAAGTCTGTTAGTGTTTGTCTTATGTATTGAGCTGTTCCTATGTTGGGTGCATAGATATTGACAATTGTTATGTCTTCCTCTTGGATTGATCCCTTGATCATTAGGTAGTGTCCTTCCTTATCACTTGTAATCTTCATTTCCAGGTCTATCTTGTCTGATATGAGGATTGCTACTCCAGCTTTCTTTTGCTTCCCATTTGCGTGAAATATATTTTTCCATCCTCTCACTTTCAGTCTGTATGTGTCTTGAGGTCTGAAGTGGGTCTCTTGTAGACAGCACATATATGGGTCTTGTTTTTTTATCCATTCAGCCAATCTGTGTCTTTTGGTTGGAGCATTTAGTCCATTTACATTTAAAGCAATTATTGATATATATGTTCTTATTGCCATTTTCTTAATTGTTTGGGATTGACTTTGTAGATCTCTTTTCTTCTCTTGTATTTCTTGACTATATAAGTCCCTTTAACATTTGTTGTAAAGCTGGTTTGGTGGTACTGAATTCTCTTAACTTTTGCTTGTCTGAAAAGCTTTTTATTTCTCCATCAATTTTGAATGAGATCCTTGCCAGGTACAGTTAATCTTGGTTGTAGATTTTTCCCTTTCAATAGTTTAGATAGATCCTGCCATTCCCTTCTAGCCTGAAGAGTTTCTGCTGAACGATCAGCTGTTAAGCACTCGGGGTTTCCCTTGTATGTTAATTGTTGCTTCTCCCTTTCTGCTTTTAATATTCTTTCTTTGTGTTTAGTCTTTGTTAGTTTTGATTAGTATGTGTCTTGGCCTGTTTCTCCTTGGGTTTATCCTGTACTTGGCTCTTTGTGCCTCTAGGACTTGATTGACTGTTTCATTTTCCATGTTGGGAAAATTTTCAGCTATAATCTCTTCAAATTTTTCTCATATCCTTTCTTTTTTTCTTATTATTCTGGGACCCCTATAATTTGAATGTTGGTGCACTTGACATTGTCCCAGAGGCCTCTGAGACTATCCTCAGTTGTTTTCATTCTTTTTACTTTATTCTGCTCTTCAGAAGTTATTTTCACCATTTTGTCTTTCAGCTCACTAATTTGTTCTTCAGCTTCAGATATTCTGCTATTGATTCCTTCTAAGGCAATGGCACCCCACTCCAGTACTCTTGCCTGGAAAAGCCCATGGATGGAGGAGCCTGGTAGGCTGCAGTCCATAGGGTCGCTAAGAGTCAGGCATGACTGAGCGACTTCACTTTCACTTTTCACTTTCATGCATTGGAGAAGCAAATGGCAACCACTCCAGTATTCTTGCGTGGAGAATCCCAGGGACGGGGGAGCCTGGTGGGTTGCCATCTATGGGGTCGCACAGAGTTGGACACGACTGAAGCGACTTAGCAGCAGCAGCAGCAGAGTATTTTTAATTTCCGTAATTGTGTTGTTTGTCTCTGTATGTTTATTCTTTAATTCTTTTAGGTCTTTATTCTTGCATTTACTCCATTTTGTTTTCAAGGTTTTTGATAATCTTTACTCTCATTATTCTGAATTCTTTTTCAGGTAGTTTGCCTATTTCCTCTTCATTTATTTAGACTTCTGTGTTTCAGTTTGTTCCTTCATTTGTGTAGTATTTTTCTGCCTTTTCATTATTTTTTTTTTAACTTATTGTGTTTGCAGTCTCATTTTCCCAGGCTTCAAGGTTGAATTCTTTCTTCCTTTTAGCTTCTGCCCTCCTAAGGTTGGTCCAGTGATTTGTGTAAGCTTCATATAGGATGAGATTTGTGCTGAGTTTGTTTGTTTGTTTTTCCTCTGATGGGCAAGGCTGAGTGAAGTGGTAATCCTGTCTGCTGATGATCGGGTTTGTATTTTTATTTTGTCTGTTATTTAGATGAAGTGTCCTACACAGGGTGCTACTGGTGGTTGGGTGTTGCCAGGTCTTGTATTCAAGTGGTTTCCTTTGTGTCAGTTCTCACTATTTGATATTTCCTAGGGTTAGCTCTCTGGTAGTCTAGAGTTTTGGAGTCAGTGCTCCCTCTCCAAAGGCTCAGGGCTTGATCTCATAGACTGCATAAATTACAGGGGAGGCTATCACAGATGCAAAGGCTAGATGTTTTATTGCTGTGAAGATGAAATTCTGATTCACAGGTGCTAACTGGGTATCTCAGGCCAGGAAGGGAGTCCCATCACTCTGGGACTGCTACAGGGCTTCCCAGGGCCCTCAGTAAGGATGAGAAGAACAGTGAATTCAAAGAGCTCAGGGGCGCCTCACTGGTGCTACGAGCAGTCAGCTTCCAAGCCCACTCATCAACAGAAATCCTCTCTCTGGGCTTCTATTTCAACTGTGATGGTAGGGCTCCAGAGGGCTTGAGCCTCACCTCTTCTGTAAGTCAGAAGGAGAAGCTTGAGGGTGCCCAGCATCTCTTGTAGACATGAAATGAGTCCAGAGATTGCTCTCACTATAGTAATATGGGCCAATACCATCCCAAGACGAGTGGGGTAAAGCCCTGGACACCATGGAAGGCATGGTGGCTCTGGATAAGAACTTGAACCAGGCCTCTTGGAGTCTGTTTACTGAACTCTGCGTGGACCAACCCCCAGCCTTCTGACTTGCCAGAGAACTGTCGCTTTTTTTTTTTTTTGATATGTAGTTGCATGAGCTGTTTGAATATTTTGGAGATTAATACACCTCCCAGAGTAATGAAAATAAAAACAAGAATGAACAAATGGGGCGTAATTAAATCTAAAAGTTTTTGCAAAGCAAAGGAAACCATAAACAAAAAGACAACCCAAGAATATGGGAAAATATTTGCAAACAAAGGAAAGCTGGATTTAACCCTATCTTTTCTAACTTACAAAGTTTGTAAATTCAAAAAAAAAAAAAAAACACTTCTGTATGAACTTTAGTTTCAGCAGCTAAAAGAGAGTGACTAAAAGAACTTACTACAGAGAATTTTGTAAGGAATCAAAGTAATCACGTGTGCACAGACCCAGAGCCCTGGGTCTCCACTCTTACAGTTTAATGTGTTGTGCTGATAAGAGCAAAGAATATTCAACCTAGACGTCTCCAATGGCCTTGAAAAGAAGATAAAGATAATGAGCGAGAGGGAATAGAAACCTTACATGAGTACTATGGACTGAATTGTTCCCAGCCCCTCAAAATAATCCTATGTTAAAGCCTTAATGCTCAGTGTGACTATATTTGAAGCTAGGACCTTTATGAAATAATTAAGGTTAAATGAGCTTATGAGGGTGAAGCCTTTGTGCATGTGCACAGTCATGTCCAGCTCTTTGTGGCCCCATGGACTGTATCCCGCCAGGCTATCTCTGTCCATGAGATTCTCCAGGCAAGAATACTGGAATGGGTTGCCACTTCCTCCTCCAGGGGATCATCCCAACCCAGGAACAGAAAAGGCATTTCTTGCATTGCAGGCAGATGCTTTACTGCTTGAGCCATTGGGGAAATTCAGCCTGTGGAATTAAGTGTTCTTATAAGAGACACCAGAGGTCTTGCTCTCACTCTCTCAGTGCCATGCAATGATACAACCAGAAGTTGGTGATCTTCAAGCCAAGAAGAGAATCCTCACCAGAAAATAACCCTGCCAGACCTTTGTCTAGTACTTCTAGACTCCAGAACTTTGAGAAACTAAGTTTCTGCCATTAATCTATAACATTTTGTTATGGCAGCCTGACTAATACAATGAGGGAAATACTTGATTTGATTTTTATCCTAAATGTTCAGTGGAAACAACTGGAGAAAAAAATTCATGAAGGTTAAAACAAATAATAGAATATCCTAATAAAGCATCTGCCTGGAATGCAGGAGACCTGGGTTTGATCCCTGAGTCGGGAAGATGCCCTGGAGAAGGAAATGGCAACCCACTCCAGTACTCTTGCCTGGAGAATTCCATGGAGGGCGGAGCCTGGTAGGCTACAGTCCATGGGGTCGCAAAGAGTCTGACACGACTGAGCGACTTCACTTTCACTTTCACTTTCTTTAATAAGTAATTTAGTGAACACACAGTTTAGAACTCAGCAGTTAACAAGTTTATTATCAAAGGCCTAATCCCTGCACAGCTTGCTATGGAATATTCCAAGCACCCTTGCTTTCAGAGTCTGCTTTTATTTTGGCTAGATGCAAGTCAGTGAAAGTAAATTCCCCCTTGTCTAATTAGATGTATAGTTCATTTATCCCCCTTTTTGCAACACAAATAATGAAGTTCTGATTAATCAGTTCTAAAGCAAAAGTAAACACTCTGCTGCACTTAATTAAAAATTAAATTCCTCTAGAGAGCTGATTACAAGAGGGAGTCAGGATATGCCTTTATTAAATAAGTGTTGCTTGCAGGACAATGTCAGAGACAGACCTTGGGGACTTGTGCATTCATATAACTGAGAACACACTCAGACATCCAATGAGGTATCTTCACATTTCCATTTTCAACAAAGAATGGGTGTAGAGAGAGGGGCCAAGGGCACTTTCAAGAATTTTTAAAACTACTGAGGCCTAAGGTTCTAGTTACAGTTATCCAGAGAACAACTATTCAGGTAATCCTCACTAAAAGAAAAAACAGCAAATTTCTTATATATATATATAAATAGCATGGTCATCTTGCATATTGCAATCTAAATTTTGAGTAAAGGTAGCATCCTGATTTACTAAAAGTATAAGCCAGACATTGCAAAATTATCTCAATATTACTGCATCTAACTGCATATAATCATCTTATCAAGAGCAACATTTCATTTTCCCATCCCATGCCTGTAGGACTCATCACTGTTTCTGAAGAAGAGATATAGTCTCAAGTTAGGAACCACTGAAGATGCAGTTCTGATGATATAAATCAAAATCTTGAACTGCACACAAGTATGGAGCTATAAGGGCTTCCTGGTTGACTCAATGGTAAAGAATCTGCTTGCCAATGCAGGAGGTATGGGTTCAATCCCTGGGTAAAGAAGATTCCTTGGAAAAGGAAATGGCAACCCACTCCAGTATTCTTTCCTAGAAAATCCCATGAAAAGAGGAACCCAGCAGGCTACAGTCCATGGCGTCACAAAAGAATCAGCTATGACAGTGACTAAGCAACTATAGCAATGGAGCTATAAAACAGATCTCGAGAGTTCAGAGCTCGTTAATCCATCCTCACACAGTGTAGTGACATAGGTGTCATTCTGCCACCCAAAAGACTGGTTTCTTTATAAAGCTTGTTCTAACGCAACATAAATTTCTATGTTAGGAATATAAATTCCCATGTTCTTTGAATGCAAAGAGTGTTCAAATTATTTTTATCCTTGTAGTAAAATTATTTTCCTCTTTCTGTAAAATGTTATTAAGCACCTATATTATGTATCATTTACAGATAAATTTCTTTGAGAGCACTTTTTAAACTCTTAAAAGTACAAATTAGAATAAGAAAATATGTGAACAGTCTAATGACAAAGTTAAAGTTTGTTTCTATTTCTTTTTCTCTTAAGATTATGCATTCTTAAAGCTAGAATTTTCAAGCTAAATTTCTTCCTTGGATCTTCTTTATTCTTTTGGATACTGTTCTTAGAAATCTTATTTAACCATTTGTTTATATAGCATCTTTCACATTTTGACATATTCTCTGAAAATGAAGAAAAACTTTTATGCAGATATATATCAACAAGCAACTCAAACTGAGGAATGTTTCCTATGTAATCATCAATGAAACATACTTTGTACATCATAAAAACAACTAGCATACTTACAAATAATCTTAAGTTGTATCTTTATGATGGTTTAATGAAAATTCAAAGGGTGATGGCTACAGAGCTATCACCACATAGAAATAAGAAAAAATGCTAGAAAGAAAATTCTGCAAAGATTCATTCAGTAAGAGATCTTAGAAATGGGGTGTTTTATAAAAGCTATTTTCTAGTTAATTTTCAACATTTTCAGTAGAAAACTTGTTTAACTCTTTCTGAAAATGTTGGAAAATGGTGCTTGTCTGAGTTCTTTAAAATAGGTGCCAACCAATTATTTCTTGGTTTAGTTATCAGGATCCCCTTTGTACATTCATTATTGCTGTAGAATAGAATGAAATAGAAAATAAAATTATTCTGAAAGACTGTTGACACCAAAACATCTTTGGAAGATGTCTATTTTTAAAATAAACCATTAAAAAAAAGATTGTTTTGTTGTCTTCATCTTTTCCTCAAACAGAAAGGAAAAATAATTTATTAACAAACTCAGGTTCTTTCCACTGAAAGATATTTATGCAGATATTATTGAACATAAACCTGTTACTTTAACCTGAATGAATAGAAAAAAATGACAATATTGGTTTCTTTTATAAATATTTCAGAAGACTGTCATAGACTACAATAATTAACTTAAAGTTTCAAAGAGATGTGAAGCATATCAGAGCTTCCAGCTTGCGAGTTAATGCTGCATTCCATCTGTGATTCAGATAGAAATGAATATATCTGGAAAAATAAGAAGAGTCTACCCCAATTCTGTTTTTGTGTCTGAGTCTTTAAGGGAAAAAGAAAATGAAGACTTGATGAAGTGGGAGTAGTGGTATGGATTGAATCATGAATTAAAGTTGAATTTCCATAGGATTTGGTCCCCATTTGACTTAATAAAAGAAAGGTTTTTGCTCTTTCATTCTTCTTTGTTTGGTTTTAAAACCAATGTTACTTTTCATTTATATAGTTTAATTAATGAGGAAAGCACTGCAGTGTAATAGAAATAAAAGGCAGAAATTCTTTATCAGCTGTACAACCCCATCACTGACTGGGGAACCATGTTCAGATTCTTTTATCTCCTTGAAGTTCTGTCTCCTTATCCATAACCTACTTGGAGAGGGTTACATTTAATATATATTAATTAGTTCAGACAATACCTAACAAAAAGAGATCCTAAATAAATATCAATTTTATTTTTTCACACTATTTTCTAAGGGAAAGTTCATCTTTCATTATTGTTTCTGTTATAAGAAATTACTTTAATCCATGAAATGAAGAATCGTTGATTTTGACTTTCTAAACATTTAGCCAGTGATATCATGGCCTCATATGGCAGAGTTATTAAAGAAGGAAATGATTCACGATAAAATTGAG
The DNA here is from genome assembly GCF_001704415.2 of Capra hircus. Taxonomy (NCBI): domain Eukaryota; kingdom Metazoa; phylum Chordata; class Mammalia; order Artiodactyla; family Bovidae; genus Capra; species Capra hircus. The sequence goes on along the minus strand of NC_030813.1, from coordinate 62,511,302 downwards.
CACAAAAGTACAAGATTTTACACAGTAAGAAATTGGAATGTATCAATAACATGAAATCATTTAAATCAGACTATACAAAACCCTAGATAGATTTCTGCTGTGTAATATAATAAGGAAAATTTTAAAAGTTATACCCCCATATAAAGTCAATATGTTTCTTACAGATGGTACTATGAAATCAAATCTGATGTAATGCCTTCCTTGTGTGACCATAAATTTGCTTGTTCAAAACTACTATAACAATAAACTCTGTTTAAAACATACATCCAACATAAGAAGTGGAGAAAATATACCGTATATGACACTTTTAATGAAATATTTCCGAATTAAGAATATATATGATCTAATTATGGAAAATATCAAAAAAGTACTAAAAATTTTAAGAATAAAATTAAAAACAAATGTCCAGTCAAGAAAATGCAACCACTGAAAAAACTGTAGTTTTATGAATCTGGTATACTTTTCTAATCAGTCTCTTATTGATTATTAAAATATGATTACTAGATATATTTTTTATTTTTCCTTCCTTTGTTCTTCTCCCTTTGATTTCCTTTCTTTTTTTTTCTTCTCCTTCACTTATTCCTTCTCCTCTTTTAATTTCCTTTTCTTTCGCTAATTGACCAAATCTTTGTGACCCCCATGGACTGTAGCCCACCAGGCTCCTCTGTCCATGGGATTTTCCAGGCAAGAATACTGGAGTGGGTATTCCTCCTCCAGGGGATCTCCCCAACCCAGAGGTTGAACATGCATCTCTTATGTCTCCTACTTTGGCAGGTGGATTTTTTACCTCTGGCATCTCCTGGGAAGCCCAGCAATTGAGAATTTTTCTTATTAAAAGAGTCTGCTATATCTGTATCTTAGAATCAGAGACCGCATCTGTCTCACACCTACATGAAATTGCTTCAGGTTCATGCTCCTCACTGCATTTCTTGTTATTCAGTCACTCAGTCATTTCTAATTCTTTCCAACCCCATGGACTGCACCACACCAGGCTTCCCTGTCCTTCACCATTTCCCAGAGCTTTTTCAAACTTACTTCCATTGAGTCAGTGATACCATCCAACCTTCTCATCCTCTGTCTCCCCTTCTCCTCCTGCCTTCAGTCTTTCCCAGAATCAGGATCTTTTCTAATGAGTCAGTTCTTCGCACCAGGTGGCCTAAGTATTAGAACTTCAGCTTTGACATCAGTCCTTCCAATGAACATTCAGGGTTGATTTCCTTTAGGATTGACTATTTTGATCTCCATGCTGTCCAAGGGACTCTCGAGTGTCTTCAACACCACAGTTCAAAATCATTCATTCTTCAGTGCTCAGCCTTCTTTATGGTCCAACTTCCATATTTGTACATGACTACTGGGAAAACCATAGCTTTGACTATTTGGACCTTTGTTGGTTCTGGATCACTGCATGACAGGACAATAAACTGAGACACAAGATGTGTTTAATAGTGACTTTATTAGGAAAACCAGCAGATGGAGAACATGGTAGACTAATATCCCATAGAACCATCTTACCCAACTTAGAATCCAGGCTCATTTTATACTAAAAGAGGGACAGAAAATGGGTGAGGGGAGTAGGTAGTTTTTGGAAATTTCTTGCTGCCAACCAGACCCAGTTCAGTTCAGTTCAGTCACTCAGTCATGTCTGACTCTTTGCGACCCCATGAATCGCAGCACGCCAGGTCTCCCTGTCCATCACCAACTCCCGGAGTTCACTCAGACTCACGTCCATTGAGTCAGTGATGACATCCAGCCATCTCATCTTCTGTCGTCCCCTTATCCTCCTGCCCCCAATCCCTCCCAGCATCAGAGTCTTTTCCAATGAGTCACTTCCTCGCGTGAGGTGGCCAAAGTACTGGAGTTTCAGCTTCAGCATCATTCCCTCCAAAGTAATCCCAGGGCTGATCTCCTTCAGAATGGACAGGTTGGATCTCCTTGCAGCCCAAGGGACTCTCAAGAGTCTTCTCCAACACCACAGTTCAAAAGCATCAATTCTTCGGCGCTCAGTTTTCTTCACAGTCCAACTCTCACATCCATACATGACCACAGGAAAAACCATAGCCTTGACTAGACGGACCTTTGTTGGCAAAGTAATGTCTCTGTTTTTGAATACGCTGTCTAGGTTGGTCATAACTCTTCTTCCAAGGAGTAAGTGTCTTTTAATTTCATGGCTGCAGTCACCATCTGCAGTGATTTTGGAGCCCCCAAAAATAAAGTCTGACACTGTTTCCACTGTTTCCCCATGTATTTCCCATGAAGTGATGGGACCGGATGCCATGATCATTTTCTGAATGTTGAGCTTTAAGCCAATTTTTTCACTCTCCACTTTCACTTTCATCAAGAAGCTTTTTAGTTCCTCTTTACTTTCTGCCATAAGGGTGATGTCATCTGCATATCTGAGGTTATAGGAGGGATATTATTATTCTTTGTTCTTGCTGCTGTCCCCATAGAGCTGGTCACAATGTTACTGCAAACCTCCAACAAGAAAAAATGTTATTCCCTGTTCTGCAATGTTGTATCTCTATATAAATGAAAGGTGTTTTGCCTTTAAAGGTCAAGTCTGGGGCTTCCCTGGTGGTTCAGATTATAAAGAATCCAAGTATAAGCAGGAGACCCAAGTTTGATCCCTGGGTCAAGAAGATTCACTGGAGAAAAGAATGATTACTCATTCCAGTATTCTTGCCTAGAGAATCTCATGGATAGAGGTGCCTGGCAGGCCATAGTCCATGGGGTCACAAAGAGTCAGACATGACCAAGCAGCTAAAAATGGGAGGCAGAGCCTTGAGAATGAGCTACCATGTGCGTTTGAGGCTATAATCAGTGTTCTTTACAAAGGTGCAGAGCCAGCATGACTAAGCACAGGCAACAGAACACAAAATTTATAGATCCAGTGCAGAGTTAGATTTGCTCTGTTACAATCACACTTCCCTGGTGGCTCAGAGGTTAAAGCGTCTGCCTCCAATGCAGGAGACCCGGGTTGGATTCCTGGGTCAGGAAGATCCCCTGGAGAAGGAAATGGCAATCCACTCCAGTATTCTCGCCTGGAGAATCCCATGGACGGAGAAGCCTAGTAGGTTACAGTCCACGGGGTCGCAAAGAGTCGGACACGACTGAGCGACTTCACCTCACCTCACAATCACACTGGGAAAAGCTAATTCTGCACAAATAGTAATCAGAAAGGAAGCAAATCTTTCTTTCATGTCTTGAAGAACATCGCAACCAAGTTTCTTGGAAGACCTACCACTCCCAAAGTCTGCTACTTTTGTACCTCTCTCACATTAACCCTAAATTTCTGTAAAACTCCACTCCCATGCTTTCTCTTATCTTAAACCTGTCACTCATTTGCTTCACATTAGTCACCCCACCTAAATTATCCCTTTTCCCCCTGACTCTCAGACATTATCATATTGTGATTCTAAAACTGAAAGGAAGGAAGGAAAGAAGGAAGAAAGGAGAGAAAGAAAAAAAAGGAAAAGAAAGAATAAAAAATCTGAGAACTGGGTTTGCAAAGTCTCGCCTGTCCTAAGAAGGTGTGACGGAAGGCTAAGATGGGATATCCTGTCATGCTGATAAATTTTGTCTGTGTCATGATTATGCTAAGCATTTTTCTATTGTATGAAAAATGATTGTGAACATATTTTAGTGACCAGGAACATTAACCTAGCATAATTTCCTGAATCCATTTTCTACTATTGAACATTAAGGGTGTTTCCGATGTTTCATTATTATAAATAACAACACAATTATATTTTGGTACACATCCTTGCCAATATGTGTTATTTATGGTCTTTTTGATAATAGCTGTTCTGACAGGTATATGGCGATATCTCATCATGGTTTTAATATATATGCGGGTATGAGCAAGATAGCAGTAGAGAGTTAAGAGGTACAAACTACTATGTGTAGAATAAAATCTAAAGATATACATACAGCATAGGGAATTTAGACAATATTTTATAATAATATTAAATGGAATATTATCTATAAAAATACTGAATCACTATGTTGTACATATGAAACTAATATAATATTGTAAATCAACTAGAATTTAAAGGGAAAAAAGAAAAAGAAAACTATATCATTCACAATACCATCAAAACAAAAAATAATTAAAAATAAATTTAACCAAGGAAGGGAAAGATTTGAAAACTATAAGACTTTGATCTTTTTTAATAGACTTTTTTTTTTTTTACTGTATTAAGGGCATAAAACCCAAGGGTATTTTAACACTTATTACAATATTAATACATGGCCAAGATCTAATATCTATCTGTGAGTAAAGAAAAAATGGGCAAAAAGCAAATGAAAAAATATCAGCATTTATGTTATGTCTATCATGTGTCAAACTTTCAGGATCACTATGGAGCTACTTAGAATCATCTCTTGCCTAAATCTATTTAGACATATATTTTGCTTACATCATTAAAATCCTTTCACTAAACTGCTCTCAAGGAAATCATTCTAAAACAAAACTAGTCAAGCTATTTCTCTGTTGAAAAGTCATTGGTTTCCTTTTAATTATAAGATACAGTCCCAATTTAGCAAATAGAAGCATTTATGAAGTTGTATTTGACCAGCTATCTAGTTTCGTGACTTATATGTTCCATTGCCCCCAAGATACCAATTTACTTGCGATTGCATGTGCCTTTACACTTTCTGCCCTTTCTGTTCGGGTTGCCTTCACACTTGCATCTGTATGAAAACACCTAGTAATACCAAGATAGATACTACCCCCTCTCTGAGAGCTATGCACTTCTATTTATTATTTCTGTGTCAGGCATTATGATATTAACACTCCGTGTGGTCTAGCAATCATGATTTTTAGTTATATTTCTGCTCCTTTTATTTACTTCATAAAACTGTTGTACATAGCTCGATGTAAAGCACATAGTAATTTCAACAAATGCTTTTTGAACTGCACTGAAATTTCATAAATTCTTACAAATATGAAGCAGATTTTTTTACAGTGCTATAAAGCTGGTTGTCCATCAAAGCAATGAAAGTTATAATTCAAGTTAATTAAAGGGCATGACGAATCAAAGCAATCAGTTCATACCGAATATCCTTAACTAGTCAATTGATTTGTCATGATAAAAACATGATTCCATTTTAGTTGGAAAAAACTATGATTTTGGAGGAGAAAATTCATATTCTCTTGATTGGCTGACATTTTCTATTTATCTTGGTGTAGTTTAAATAGACCTTGAATTGCATGGTTTACCCTGCTTTCTTGTTTGTGCAAAGCAAAGAAATACTCAACAACTGGCATACCTTATCATCTAACATTTCAAGGTAATTATTTAAGACTTGTGGCTGTCACTGTAATATTGAGCTTCCACTGTTTACCCAGAAGAAATACAATGTCATTTGTCACCATGGTACAAGGTAATATTAGCTTGAAAGTGTCATGCTTAAACTTTTAACTATGTAATGTTTAATTTACCCTACTTTGCTTTAGAAACATTTTATACTTAATCCTTTATCTTCATCTGAGACAACTAATTACTTTTGAAAAATTATACTAATCAGTTTCATATTACATTATATGGTAAGCACTGATAAGTAGCTCTCATTTATCAAAGATATTCATTTATCAAAGACATTCAGCTCTATATGAATTATTTGCAAGACATAAGACTTTGGATAGCAGTTGTCTTTGGTGATGCTTAAATTAGATATAGAAAGTAAACTACATGATGAACTGGAGTAAAAATATAAAAATGGAGAACTCAATGAGAATAAGAAAATAATATATTTAACATATCACATAAAATTGCCATAATCTTTAAATGGAAATAAAGATTTCATATGTAAATAAAATGAGTGTGACCTTTACTTGAATGATCAAACAGTAGCACTCTTTTTGTTAGTAGTTACATAATGATTGTATTGATAGTTTACTACTTTATAAGTTAATAGTATATTTTCAACATGTGTTATCTTAAAATACAATCTAACTCTCTGAACAGATTTCTGACCTATATGAAAATGAAAGCAAAATGAGGCCCACCCAAAGGAAAAAAATTATAAAGAGATTGTTTGGAAGCCTTACCTGATGGTGTGTTAAGTGCAATCCTAAGCCACATAGAGTCAGACCCTTTTGCTTTTGTTAAGTTCTAGTTTATCTCATGCCTGGACCATTACAATATGCTTCTCATTTCTTAATACTAGACTTCCAAAGCCAGCCCAGAATTGAATATCACTATAGTAGAGATCTGAAAATCAAACTTGATCACATCCTTATTTAAAAATCTTTGATGATTTTCTATTGACAAGAGAACAAAACTGAAAAAATAAAACTGAAATATTATGGATCTATGAGTCTTTAAATACTTCTCTAGTTTACTTTTCAAACCTAATACTTATTCCATTTTACTCTAATAAAAATGCTAAGGCTCCTATACATTGAATTTTCTGTCTGTCTCAATTGTAGTATATTCTTATAAAGATTATTTATTTAGCCATCATCTCCTTCTCCAAAGGGAAAACTCCTAATTCTTCCCTCAAGATACATCTCAAACAGTGGTTTCTTTGTGAAGTATTTAGCAACATTTCCAGGAAGATCTGTAGCACTTTCTTATATTCTCACACTAAAGCACTTGTCTTCTTAGCTTGAATTACTTGTTTTCTCTTGTCCTAGACTGTGGGTTCCTCAAAGGCAGAGATTATTCTTTTTTCTAGACTTCTAGCATCAAACACATAGAAGATACTCAGAAAGCATTTTTTGATTAATACATAAATCGATAAATGAATGGTTTGTTCCATATATGTGTATGTGTATGTGTGTGTGTGTTTTCAAGGAGGAAATATGGTTCATGCAAAGCACGATAATCCAACAGGAGTTTATTAACAAAGGGAGCATTTATCAAGAGATCATTGTAGAACAACAACAAGGCATACTGAACTAATCCTAGACAGAAACCAAGTTCTTACTAACCCTAGACTCAACATACAAGGAGAAGGAATAATTACTGGAAACAAGAAGGAGAGAGACATACAGAGTTAAATGCTTTGAGAGGCACAGTAACTTCCGATCAAGTACATAGACTGTTAAGAGACCACAATCATGCAAGTTCATTATGAAATAAACAGCTTCATTTATCTTATTTCTTCCCTCGAGTGTCTGTTGGTAGTCATTATTGGTAGACTTCACCTAGACGCTTAGAGGCCTTGGAGTAACCACATGTATTAGTGTTCCAGTAACGATCCACATGGTGAAGGATGGAGAGTGGGTCTAAGGAGCAAAGGTAGACGTATAACACTGTATTATGTTAACATTATCTTATGTGCAATATTATCTTGAAGGACAGCCTAATAAGTAACCATATTATCCCTCCTCCCTGCCCAGGTTCTGAAAAATAAAACTTAACATTTCAGTAAGAAAACTGGGAAATCAACCTATCAATGCCAATAGCTTGGCCTCTGTTCAATGGTGCAGAATGGAATGTCAGAATTAGAGTTTTGGATGAGGTAGTAAAGAATAGCTTTACTGCTTTGCCAGGCAAAGGAAGACACAGTGGCCTCCTGTCCCAACCCAGGGGAGTTTGATGAGGATTTTTTTGACAACAGTTTAAGGGTGAATTATTGCTGATAAGATTAGGATGTGTGCAGGGACTGCACTCATCTAATCTGCTTTCAGGTAACCTCGCTGAGCTTCTCTGGTTCCTTTAATGTTGCCTCAAGTGGTTAAGAATTGATGCTTTTGAATTGTAGTGCTAGAGAAGACTCCTGAGTGTCCCTTGGGCAGCAAGAAGATCAAACCAGTCAATCCTAAAGGAAATCAACCCTGAATATTCCTTGGAAGGACTGATGCTGAAGCTGAAGCTCCAACATTTTGGCCACCTGATGCAAAGAGCCAACTCATTGGAAAAGACTCTGACGCCAGGAAAGATTAAGGGCAAAAGGAATGGGGGGGGAAAGCAGAGGATGAGATGTTTAGATGGCATCATCAACTCAATGAATATGAGTTTGAGCAAACTCTGGGAGATAGTGAAGGACAGGAAAGCCTGGCATGCTACAGACCATGGGGTGGCAAAGAGTTGAATACAACTTAGCAACTGAACAACAGTAACAACAGGTGGTTTCTTGGCTGTTCCTCCCCTGATTAGCAGCTGTTCAAATCTGCCCTTTGGAGCTCAGGGAAGGTCATGAGGCTGGGGTCTGCTCCCTACAAACAAGAAAACAGGGGACAGAAATGCTTGTTGCCCAGAAGCCCCATGGTTTTGCTATCCCTTTTCTTGCTGAGAGAAGCTAGACTGAAGAATGTGGCTTTAAGTCTATTTTCCTACTTGGTTTGCAAATACTAAGTCTTAATCTGAAAGACTTAATCAGCTATTTTTGACAAACTCAACTGGAACGATCCTGTGTGGTGCATGTGTGATAGCAGAATTCATGTTCCTTCAAGCAAATTGACCCCAGGAGAAAGAAGGATAGCACTGAAAAAGAACATCCAGTTATTCTTCTCAAATTTACAAATTGGATGTAGTAAATGTTGCCACAATAGATACTCTATAATAATGTGAATTAATGTGTAACATGTACTGTGAATGACTTTTCTCCTGATTCCAGACTCCCAGTTATTAAGCGGGACAAGATAAAACTCCTGAACCTCATATGGAGAAAGGGGAAAGAGGTGAGGCAAGGAAGCAAAATGGTAAACAACCCCATCTCCGTAAGCTGATAGGTGGGCAGTGCACTCTCTGTCATCAGCAGTCATTTTCCTGATCAAATCTGAAATCTGATTATCAGAGAGCTGAAATTAGCACCAACAAACTTAAAGCGTTATGATTAACTGCTTTTCTTTTAATTGTCCCTCTGTATCTTAGGATCCAGAGTGATCTTCATCAATATTAAACTTTGATCAACAGCAATCTACAGATTTGGATTGACTTGAAATGTGAAATCAGGTCTTCAGAAATCCTGCCAGCCCACCTTGATCATTTACAAACTGCACAACAACATGACCTGAGCTTTAGCATAACCTTGATTATGGTGTTATAGGGGCTTTCCATAAGGCACTAGTGGTAAAGAACCCTGCTGCCAATTCAGGAGATATAAGAGACACAGGTTTGATACCTGGGTTGGAAACATCCCCTGGAGGAGGGCACGGCACCACATTCTACTATTCTTCCCTGGAGAATCCCACGGACAGAGCACCCTGGTGAGCTACAGTCTGCATGGGTGCTTGCTCAGTCGTGTCCAGCTCTTTGCGACCTCATGGACTGTGACCCACCAGGCTCCTCAGTCCATGGGTTTCTCCAGGCAAGAATACTGGAGTGGGTTGCCATTTCCTTCTCCAGAGGATCTTCCCCACCCAGGGATCAAACCCAGGTCTCCTGCATTGCAAGCAGATTGTTTACCACTTGAGACCTTGGGGAAGCCCAAGAACAACAGAGTCACAAGCTACAGTCTATTGGGTCGCAGAGTCAGACACAACTGAAGTCGCTTAGCATGCATAGTATCACGGAGATGCAGTAAGTAAAGGAGAAAGGGAGGACTTAGAGAGAAGCCCTCTTCACTGAATCAAGAGCAGAAAAAGAATGTGTATTGCCCCTCCTAATATACTTATCTAGATAACAAGGTATTATTTTCTACTTATTTAATATGTAGGATATCATGACTGAGCGACTGAACTGAACTGACTCTAATTTAGAAACACTAAATAGTTGTATTGCCAATATTTTAAAATTAACTTTTGCTACCTGTTTTTTAATTGAATTTATGTGGCAAATGTATCATGTGTGTATTTGGGGATTCTGACCCTGGAGGGGTCAGAATATGTGGAGGAGGGAGTTTCCCCAATATCACCCTCAAGCAGTACTCCAGACCAGACAACAGTAGAGTATCCTACAACTGAACTCAGTTCTGTCACTATCTACCTGGAGGTGGCCTCAGATCCCACAGGCTGCCAATAAGAAAGGAGTTTATTTATGGTCTTTAGAAATTAGCCTCCAATTAAAATAAATTAAAAAAAAAAAAAAAAGAAATGCAATTCAGGAGACACAGATTTCGGTAATCCCGAAAGAATGCTCTGAGAAAGAGCCAGTTGAGTTCAGTTCAGTTCAGTTCAGTCACTCAGTCGTGTCCAACTCTTTGCGACCCCATGAATTGCAGCACACCAGGCTTCCCTGTTCATCACCGTCTCCGGGAATTCACTCAGACTCACGTCCATTGAGTCCGTGATGCCATCCAGCCATCTCATCCTCTGTCATCCCCTTCTCCTCCGGCCCCCAATCCCTCCCAGCATCAGAGTCCTTTCCAATGAGTCAACTCTTCTCATGAGGTGGCCAAAGTACTGGAGTTTCAGCTTTAGCCTCATTCCTTCCAAAGAAATCCCAGGGTTGATCTCCTTCAGAATGGACTGGTTGGATCTCCTTGCAGTTCAAGGGACTCTCAAGAGTCTTCTCCAACACCACAGTTCAAAAGCATCAATTCTTCGGTGCTCAGCCTTCTTCACAGTCCAACTCTCACATCCATACATGACCACAGGAAAAACCATAGCCTTGACTAGATGGACCTTGACTAGACAGAGACTCATAAAAACAAAATGCCAGGAGGCTGTTAAAAGTCACCTGGTGAGAATGGTGATTGACTCTAATGCAAGTTAGAAAATATTCATCCTTAAGGACTCACAAGTTGTTTCAACATAGCAGTCTGAAAAATAGATGATTGTCATGAATTATTTTAGGGTAAGGATCTTATAAGCATCCTGAGTTACTGACAGATGTTCTGTATTACTTCACTGAATCAAAAGGTCAGATTCCATCCCAACTGAGATATGTATAAATCAGACTTCCTTAATGACCTCCTGGCTCCATTTTTGAGAGCTCTCTAAACAATATCAACTCCATTTTGATTTTCCTTTCACAATCCCCAGAAGATTGTTTTTTCCTGGAAAAAAAATAATAATCAGTCTATTTAGTTAAACACCAAGCAAAGTCTCTTTCCAGAAAGGGAACTCTTTGGGGCAATTTCATTCCAACACTGTCACACTCTGTGATGGGTAGCCAGCTGACTGTTGATCATTTTCCTTATGTAACAAATGCTTCTTTATCACATATGGTTGAGTTCTCTATTCATGCCTATTAGTGCGCATTCCTGCAGAATTAGATGTTGTCTGTTTAAAGAGTTGCTTGAGGTAGAAAGAGCAAAGAGATAAGGAAGGTGCCATGGGGAAGTAAGTGCATGTCTTTCCTTCACGTTCACTGCAGGAGAGACTGTGCTGACCGTGGACCTGAACTTGGCGCAGTTTGATGGAGTCTGAATTTCCAGTGGTCCTCTCATGCTCTATTGAGAGAGAATGCATCACCTAGATGTCAAGAATCATCCTCTGTTTAGTCTAAAATGTATGGGAGTGCCAAAGAACAAAACCAAATATCAGCAGATTGAGGTTTCCTGATGAAAGGAGCAGTTCTGATGCTTTGTCAGTGTTTCAACATGCAGTAGTATATATACACTGTGAATTTCACATTGTTTCTATGATTCTGAACACTAAGTAGAGTCAAGTTAAAAGTTAATGCTTGGACTTTGTGTTTCTGGGTAGAATTGCAAATCCATCTCTCCTAGGTTTGCGATTAGTCACCAAAAAGGGGGAGCTGGATCCCTTTCTTAAGATTATAATGGTATTCACGAGAGCATTCATCCGTGAAGGACCGCTGTGCCCGGAGAATGGTGACACCACAACAGCCACCATGGGCAGAGCCAGCATCGTGGCAGCATGTCTGGGGGCTGAAGTAGAATAATGTGAAGACTTATTTCTGGGCACCCATGTGACTGCTATCTGTGGAACTCTTCAAAATAGCTAGAGGACAAGTTGAGAGATGCTAATTTCTGTCATTCAAGCACATAGGATGATGCATTGGAAACTTGGATATTTAGAGTTACTGTTGATGATGTGGGATAGTCATAAGTTGGTCAAGCCAGAGAACACTCGGGTTACATAAGCCTCATTTGTTATGCAACACAAGCTATAGGATCTTTTTTTTTTTTCTTCACTTTTATAACCCAAAGTAGAGAGATGAAAATTCTATTCTAGCAACTTTTCCTCCTAAGGGGGTCTCTCTGTTTTGGAAGAGGCTTTAGAAACTGCTATTTAACAAAACTCTTTTTTGCTCAAAGAAATTACTTTGTTCCCTAAATAAATTAGTTTAATATGTATATAGCCAATTCTTGTTTTATTAACAGAATCTCAACTGATGGGTGAGCCAGTCAATTCAATAAAAGTAATCAATTCAAGACACAAAATAAAAGAAGAAATTGTCAATCTATTCAGTTAGAAAGTAAATTGATGTTTCTTCTACAAAGTCCACAGGGAATAAGATAGCTGGATTATATCAACCAGGGTGCTGTCAATTCTGCAAATAGAAAATAAGATAACCTTGATTTCCATATATTCTGTTATTTCACTGGGTGATGTTGTCACCAAAAGATCACAAAGCTCTTTATGGAGTGGGGGTGAGGGTGGAGGAGGAGGAGGAATCATAGGAAAAAATTAATAAATTAATATACTCATTAGAAAGTCTTTGTGATAGAAGGGAAGGTTAAATAAAATCATGGCACTTGCTATAGGGGACATCAAATCACCAAGATGTCCTGGACACTACTGTCATGCATGTTTTCCTCTTAATATTCTCTCAATTAGACCAACACCTATTTTTTTTTCTAATACAAAAAAGAAAAAAGAATAAATCAAGGTGGGTGTGAATATATGCAGTTTTCACAAGCTCTAATATATACAATCTCTTTCTTCAATCTCTACTTAGAGATGTAAGCAGCCAGGTTCCTCTGCCCATGGGATTTTCCAGGCAAGAATACTGGAGTGGGTTGCCGTTTCCTTCTCCAGGGGATCTTCCCCACCCAGGGATAGAACCTGTGTCCCCCGCATTGAAAGCAGATTGAGCCAGCAGGGAAGCCCACTTAGAGATGTCAGTTATGTAGCCTGAGTTAAATTCACCATTTAAAAAAAATTCAAAGCAACATAGAATTTGAAGTGATGTTCTCCTTTTCCCTGGAGAAAACGTATGCATATTTTCAGGAGTGTTAAGAAGAAATAACAAACACCAAATGGTGGCATTTGCCCCCATGGCAGCAAACGAATACTTAACTTCAGGTTCAACCCCTCCCAGAAATGTGACCTTTAAAATATCCAATCTGAACTTTTCTAACCAACTCCAGTAAAGAACCCACCTGGCAGTGCAGAAGACATAAAGAGACAGGTTCGATCCCTGGGTCAGGGAGATCTCTTGGAGGAGGAAATGGCAATCCACTCCAGTATGTTTACCTGGAGAATTCCATGGACAGAGGAGCCTGGCTGGCTACAGTCCATAGGGTCACAAGGACTTAGTACACCCCTATACCAGTGAGGTATTAAAATTAAAAGACGCTTACTCCTTGGAAGAAAAGTTATGACCAACCTAGATAACATATTGAAAAGCAGAGACATTATATTGCCAACAAAAGTCCGTCTAGTCCAGGCTATGGTTTTTTCAGTAGTCATGTATGGATGTGAGAGTTGGACTGTGAAGAAAGCTGAGCACCTAAGAATTGATGCTTTTGAACTGCGGTGTTGGAGAAGACTCTTGAGAGTCCCTTGGACTGCAAGGAGATCCAACCAGTCCATTCTGAAGGAGATCAGCCCTGGGATTTCTTTAGAGGGAATGATGCTGAAGTTGAAACTCCAGTACTTTGGCCACCTCATGAGAAGAGTTGACTCATTGGAAAAGACTCATGCTGGGAGGGATTGGGGGCAGGAGGAGAAGGGGATGACAGAGGATGAGATGGCTGGATGGCATCACCGACTCAAGGTACGTGAGTCTGAGTGAACTCCGGGAGTTGGTGATGGACAGGGAGGCCTGGCGTGCTGTGATTAATGGGGTCGCTGGACACTACTGAGCAACTGAACTGAACTGATACCAGTGAGGTAATCTGCATGACAAAGAAACCTGCTGTTTCTTTTTTCCAATAGAAGATAACCTGGACTGAATTAATCCTTTCATTTTTCTTGGTCGTAACTCCCTTGTTCTACCCTCCTTCCTATAATAACCTTCCATTTTGTACAATCCCTTAGCACCCTTGCTAGGGGGGTCAGGGGGCTGCTGCCCAAATCATGAATCATTGAATAAAGCCAACTAAATCTTCAGATTTATTTCTTTGAATTTTATTTTTTAACAGTAGAAAACGTTATTCAACATATTGTTTAAATAGAGATAGAGGACATAATGATGTCAAGCACCTTAAAAATGTTCATTAATATACTAAGTTAGGAATAAAGGAATAATGGGGAAGGAAGGAGGGAAAGAAGGGAAGGAGGGAAGGAGAAGGAAAAAAAAGAACGAAAAAGCAGGGAAAGGAGGAAAGCAGAGAACAAGGGAGGACAGGAGTTAAAAAATCAGATCTGACTGGAGCTCCCTTCCTAAGGCTACATTTTCCTCATCTGTACAGAGGAAGCCTACAGCCATATGGTCCCTTGGTTCATAACCACTCAAAACAGCACAAACTTTTTTAAAGGTGAGATTCCAACTGCTACTTCCACACATTTTGCTCTTGTTTAGTTACTAAGTCATGTCCAACTGTGACCCCGTGGACGATAGCATGCCAGGCTTCCCTGTCCTTCACTATCTTCCAGAGTTTGCTCACACTCATGCTTATTGAATCGGGATGCTATCTAACCACACACTGACTTAGTTCTATACAGTGCGGCGATAAATTGGGAGCTTGGGATTGACATTCACACACCATGCTGTGCTGGGCTTAGTTTCTCAGTCATGTCCGATTATTTATGATCACATGGACTGTAGCCAGCCAGACTCCTTCTATCCATGGGGATTTTCCAGGCAAGAATACTGGAGCAGGTGGCCTTGCCCTCCTCCAGGGGACCTTCCCAATCCAGGGTTCAAACCCAGGTCTACCCACACTGCAAGCAGATTCTTTACTGTCTGAGCGACCACACTACTATGGCACAGGGAACAAAGACCTACTATTATGGCACAGGGAACTGTACTCAATATTCTGTAATAATCTATATGGGAAAAGAATCTGAAAAAGAATGAACATATGTATATGTATAACTGAATCACTCTGCAGTGTATCTTCCCAGGTGGGTTTCCCAGGTGACGCTAGTGGTAAAGAACCCACCTGCCAGTAGAGGAGATGTAACAGACGTGTGTTCAGTCCCTGGGTCAGGAAGACTCCCTGGAGAAGGAAAGGCAACCCCCTATAAAGCAAGGAAATGCAAGTCTTCTTGCCTGGAGAACCCCATGAACAGAGGAACCTGGTGGGCTACAGACCATGGGTTTGCAGAATTAGACACAACTGAAGTGACTGAGCATACACATTATAATAGTCTATATGGAAAAAGAAGCTGACAAAGAAGGAACATATGTATCTGTATAACTGAATCACTCTGCTATACATCTGAAACTACCACCACACTGTGAATCAACTATCCTCCAATAAAACTAAGAAGAAAAGAAAAGCCTCAACATTTTCATCCTCAGGAAAAATTCCATCTTTTAATTTTAGATCACTCTCCTCTCTCCTTCTCACTGCAAATCTCTGCTATCTTCTACTTTCTCCTCTCCCCTCCAACATTTCTCCACCAATTATCAATGCTTCTTCTCCCACTGGCTCCTGTCTCATATGCCATAAACAGGCTCAATCCTCCCTAAGCTTGGAAAATTCTCCCTTGACCTTAGTATTCCATTGACTCTTCCCATTCTCATCTTCTCAACCAGACTTTTCTTAAACAAGTTGAGCACAATGTCTCTGCTTTTGTTTACTCCTTAATCTACTACAGCCTGCTGTCTGTAGTACATACATGTTGGCAGAGTCTCCACCCAACCGCCAGTTGCGACATACAACCACCCCCTATAGTGCCTGTGTTACTTGCTTTTCTGTAGTGCAGGACGCTCAACTCTGAAGCTCTCTAATTCTCCACTTTAACACAAGTTTTCTTGGTTTTTCCTTTCTCTCATCACTCCATCTAAGCCTCTTGCTTGACCCTCAGTCTTTTTATGGGCTTCCCTGGAGGCTCAATGGTAAAGAATCCACCTGCAATGCAGGAGCTGCAGGAGACGTGGGTTTGATCCCTGGGTTGGAAAGATCCCCTAGAGGAGGTATCGGCAACCCACTTCAGTATTGTTGCTAGGAAAGTATACTGGACTAAGTTGCCATTTCCTCCTTCAAATTAAAAAGAAATAAAAGTAATTGTGTTCTTAGTATCAGACTGATAGAAAATGAAATGAAATGAAACACAGTTACCAAGCATCTGAGCATATAATGCTTGAAAAAGAGCACATACTCTTGGTAGCTTGTATTTCTACAGGTCATCTAAGGGAAAAAGGCACAAGTCCAACAGCATCTGAATGGTGTGCTGGTGGTCCGCCTGCCAAGGCAAGAGACATAAGAGACACTGGTTCCATCCCTGAGTTGGGACAGTTTCCCTGGAGGAGGGCACAGCAACCCACTCCAGTATTCTTGCCTGGAGAATCCCTTGAACAGAGGAGCCTGGTGGCTACAGTCCATGGGGTTGCAAAGAGCTAACACAACTGAAGCAACTTAGCAAGTATGCACAGGTCTTTAGTATTTCCATGTTTAATTATGTAACTCTTTTCCTTTCACCACATTCAGTCTCTCTAACATCCACTCTTAAACATTTAAATTTTATCTGTAACTACATCAGGATGTACAATATGGATTTATTATGGGGATGAAATATAAATGATCTCTGTTCTTATCCAAGGCAAATCATTCAATATCACAGTAATCCAAGTCTATGCCCCAACCACTAATGCCGAAGAAGCTGAAATTTAATGGTTCTATGATGACCTACAAGACCTTCTAGAACTAATACCCAAAAAAGATGTCCTTTTCTATAAGGGACTGGAATGCAAAAGTAGGAAGTCACAAGATACTTGGAATAACAGGCAAATTTGACCTTGAAGTACAAAATGAAGCAGGGAAAAGGCTAACAGAGTTTTGCCAAGAGAACACACTTGTCATAGCAAACACCCTCGTCCAACAACACAAGAGACAACTCTACACATGGAATCAGCAGATATAAATACCAAAATCAAATTGATTAAATTCTTTGCAGCTGAAGATGGAGAAGTTCTATAAAGTCAGCAAAAACAAGACCTGGAGCTGATTGTGGCTCAGATCATGAACTCCTTACTGCAAAATTCAGACTTAAATTGAAGAAAGTAGGGAAAACCACCAGACCATTCAGGTATGACCTGATTCAAATCCCTCTATGATTACACAGTGGAAGTGACAAGTGAATTCAAGAGATTAGATCTGATAGACAGAGTGCCTGAAGAACTGTGGACAGAGGTTCCTGATATTGTACAGGAGGCAGTGATCAAGGCTATCCCCAAGAAAAAGAAATGCAAAAAGGCAAAATGGCTGTCTGAGGAGGCCTTACAAATAGCTGAGAAAAGAAGAGAAGCTAAAGGCAAAGAAGAAAAGGAAAGATGTACCCATTTGAATGCAGAGTTCTAAAGAATAGCAAGCAGAGATAAGAAAGCCTTCCTCAGTGATCAATGCAAAGAAATAGAGGAAAAGAACAGAATGGGAAAGAATAGAGATCTCTTTAAGAAAATTAGAGATACCAAGGGAAAATCTCATGCAAAGATGGGCTCAGTAAAAGACAGAAATTGTATGGACCTAACAGAAGCAGAAGATATTAAGAAGAGGTGGCAAGAATACACAGAAGAACTATTAAAAAATGATCATAATGACCCAGATAACCATGATGATGTGATCACTCACCTAGAGCCACACATCCTGGAATTCAAAGTCAAGTGGGCCTTAAGAAGCATCACTACTAACAAAGCTAGTGGAGGTGATGAAATTCCAGCTGAGCTATCTCAAATCCTAAAAGACAATGCTGTTAAAGTGCTGCACTCAATATGGTAACAAATTTGGAAAACTCGGCAGTGGCCACAGGACTTAAAGAGATCGGTTTTCATTCCAATCCCAAAGAAAGGCAATGCCAAAGAATGTTCAAACTACTGCAAAATTGCACTCATTTCACATGATAGCAAAGTAATGCTCAAAATTCTCTAAGCCAGGCTTCAACAGTATGTGAACTGAGAACTTCCAGATGGGCAAGCTGGTTTTAGAAAAAGCAGAGGAACCAGAGATCAAATGGCCAACATCCTTTGGATCATCAAAAAAGCAAAAGAGTTCCAGAAAAATATCCACTTTGGCTTTATTGATTATGCCAAACCCTTTGCCTGTGTAGATCACAACAAACTGGAGAATTCTTCAAGAGATGGGAATACCATACCTCCTGGCCTGCCTTCTGAGAAATCTGTCAAGAAGACAGATGCAGGTCAAGAAGCAACAGTTAGAAGTGGACATGGAACAACAGACTGGTTCAAAATTGGAAAAGGAGTATGTCAAGGCTGTATATTGTCACCCTGCTTATTTAACTTATACGTAGAGTGCATTATATGAAATGCCAGGCTGGATGAAACACAAGCTGGAATCAAGATTGCTGAAGAAATACCAATAATCTCAGACATGCAGATGACACTGCCCTTATGGCAGAAAGTGAAGAAGAACAAAAGAACTTCTTGATGAAAGTGAAAGTGGACAGTGAAAAAGCTGGCTTAAAACTCAACATTGAAAAACTAAGATCATGGCATCTGGTTCCATCACTTCATGGCAAATAGATGGGGAAACAATGGAAATCATGACTGACTTTACCTTCTTGGACTCCAAATTCACTGTTGATGGTGACTGCAGCCATGAAATTAAAAGATGCTTGCTTCTTAGAAAAAAATCTATGACCAGCCTAGATAGCATATTAAAAGGCAGAGACATTTTGCCAACAAAGGTCAGTCAGGTCAAAGCTATGGTTTTTCCAGTAGTCATGTATGGATGTGAGAGTTGGACTATAAAGAAAGCTGAGTGCCGAAGAATTGATGCTTTTGAACTGTGGTGTTGCAGAAGACTCTTGAGAATCCTCTGAACTGCAAGGAGACCAAACCAGTCCATCCTAAAGGAAATGAGTCCTGAATATTCATTGGAAAGACTGATGCTGTAGCTGAAGCTCTCATACTTTGGCCACCTGATGGGAAGTACTGACTCACTGGGAAAGACCCTGATTCTGGGAAAGATTGAAGGCGGGAGGAAAAGGGGAAAACAGAGGATGAGATGGTTGGATGGCATCACCAACTCGATAGACATGAGTTTGTGCAAGCTCCAGGAGTTGGTAATGGACAGGGAAGCCAAGTGTGCTGCAATCCATGAAGTTGCAAAGAGCTGGACACAACCGAGCAGCTGAACTGAACTGAACTAAAAATAAGCACATAAAATATTCAATACCATACTTGCAAGATAGGAAATCCTCAACAAAGTGTGGTCACTATTTCAGAGAATTTTTAACTCTGCTCTAGTTTATTTGATAGTTCCCAAATATAACTCCATCACACAACTCCTTGATGAATGTTACCTAAATCTATGACTATGCACTGAGTCTGTATAACCAATGACAACATTCAAGATATATTCAAAATTAAACTTTCATATACTTTCTTACCTGCTTACCTCCAATACCTCCTTCAACCCCCAAAAATGGTCTGTTGCTCTTCCTTACATATTCCCAATTTTCCCTGAAGGCAACCTGTCTCTCAAATCTAAAACATGTCATTTAAATTCCTTTCTCTTGGATCTTGCTCACTACACATTGACCTCACTATCCCCACACCCAACCTCTCTCCTCAGGTGGTAGAGTCTACCCACTCAGCAACCAGAACCTACTCTCTTCTCTTAATGACCCTGTTGATTTCAGGTTCCTGTCATCTCATTTCTGAACTGCAGCAACATCCTTATGGTAGCCTCTTAGTCATCACCTCATTAGTCCATCTGAAAATCATCTATCTTTTAAATTCCAAACAATTAGTTCTCTATCCTATACAGTTGAATTTCCATCATCCCAGAAAAATTAACTGTTACGATCTAATCATTGTTAGGGTCAAGCAACATGAAAGGATAAGATTTGAATCTGGGTTCATCTTCTTTGTAAGTATATGATCTCTAGTAAGACACTTAGCTTCTATTTGCCTCATTTTCCCCACCTGTAAAACGGGTGCAGCAGTTATGTGGCCTTGCTGTTATGAATAACCTGAAAAATGATAAATGCTCACTAAGCTTTAGCTATATGTACATGTGCAGAATTATGTAGGTCTTATTAGGCAGTAATTTATCATTTTTATTGTACTAGGCTGTCTTGTCTTCATTGCTGGATTATAAGATCTTTTAGGAAAGATTTTACACTATGATAAATCTCTGTATCTCTAAAACTTAAGGCTGTGTCTGACATTTACTAGTTCTTCAATAAATATTTGTTGAACAAATGTATAAAATAATGAATATTTGCTGTTGTTATAAAGATATTAGTGAGTGGGAAATAATAAGAACTCAGCAGCTCCATCACAACCGAGAATCCTTTATTAAAAATCTTTGGCTAATCTCCAGTTGCAACAAGAACACATTTGTAAGTCAATATTCTTTACTCTTGGATGCCGCAAAGTATCTTTTTGGAGGTCGGGGAGTGGGAATCAAAACAACAAGCTTTGTTTCAGTTGAGTTTTGCCTTGGTTAAAATGATCACCACTCAGTGTGGTACTACTAATTATCTTAGGGTACTCAAAAATCTAATTAATGATTTTATGCATTTGAATAATATCTTATCACAGCTAATTATTTACACCTAGTAAGTACACTGAAGCAAAAATAAAAATTTCAAATCCATAAAGGAAAATCAGTAAAAAGGAGTTTTGGGGTTTGCAAGCTTGGCCATGACTGGCTTAATACTGTGATATCAGTAAAGAACACTCTCCTTAACTCAGGGACCTCTCTCCTCTTCCTCACCCCAAGGACAATTTGCAATGCAGAGTAACCACCCCCCTACCCATTTAGTCCTCAGAGGCCCCAAGGAATCAGTCATCATAGCTTTCCATTTGAATATACATCACTGTGAGGTTCAGTCTCATGAATTAGAGTTGTCTAGGAGAAGACTCTTGAGAGTCCTTTGGACTGCAAGGAGATCCAACCAGTCCATTCTGAAGGAGATCCAACCAGTCCATTCTGAAGGAGATCAGTCCTGGGTGTTTTTTGGAAGGAATGATGCTAAAGCTGAAACTCCAGTACTTTGGCCACCTCATGTGAAGAGTTGACTCATTGGAAAAGACTCTGATGCTGGGAGGGATTGGGGGCAGGAAGAGAAGAGGATGACAGAGGATGAGATGGCTGGATGGCATCGCTGACTCAGTGGACATGAGTCTGAGTGGACTCCGGGTGTTGGTGATAGACAGGGAGACCTGGTGTGCTGTGGTCCATAGGGTCGCAAAGAGTCAGACAATGACTGAGCGACTGAACTGAGGAGAAGAAAGAATTGGACAAAAGCTTCATATGTAGCAATTGTAAATTTGAGGATAAGTCCGCGGACCTGCCCTAAGCTTGACTGCTTGGTGAGCTCTTGTGCCTAAGTCTGCTCTTCACTCCTCATACCAGCATCCCACCACCCAGGACTGAATGTGATGGACTTTTCTTTGAAAGCATCCAGTTTCATACTGTAGTTGTGAGGTTGACTTCACTCCCTTCATAATCCTCATTTTGTGTAATCAGCCCTTAGTGGGTAACTGCTGTGCTTCAGTCAGTAGTTTACAGTGTTGGAGATAAGATTTTATTGCCAGAAAACTAAGATCGTGGCATCCAGTCCTATCACTTCGTGGCAAATACATGGGGAAACAGTGGAAACAGTGGCAGACTTTATTTTGTGGGACTCCAAAATCACTGCACATGGTGATTGCAGCCATGAAATTAAAAGACACTTACTCCTTGGAAAGAAAGTTAAGACCAACCTGGACAGCATATTAAAAAGCAGAGATACCACTTTGTCAACAAAGGTCCATCTAGTCAAGGCAGAGGATGAGATGGTTGGATGGCATCACTGGACCTCCAAATGGACATGAGTTTGGGGTAAACTCCTGGGAGCTGGTGATGGGACAGGGGAGACCTGGTGGTGTGCCTGCCAGGTTCCATGGTGGGTCGCAAAAGAGTCGAACACAACTGAGTGACTGAACTGAACTGAACTAATGGGGGTCAATACATGCTCCTTTTTGTATCTATGTACTGTTTCTCAGTAAAAGAGAAAGACCCTGCAAAGTTCTGTATGATTCCTATTATCCTGTCCCAAGACCACTTCCCCTGAAGGTCATATCTCAGGTGTTTGGGGTATAGTTAGTGATCTCTGCCTTGTGCTATGTGCTTAGTCACTCTGCCTTGTCTAACTTTTCGACCTCTTGGACTGTAGCCCGCCAGGCTCCTCCTGTCCATGGAATTCTCCAGGCAACAATACTGGAATGGGTTGCCGTGCTCTTCTCCAGGATCCTCCTTGGTTGGATCTTCCCAACCCAGGAATCTAACCCAGGTCTCCCATGTTACAGGTGGATTCTTTACTGTCTGAGCCACCAGGGAAGCCCAATCTCTACCTTGAGATCATCCCTGATGCCAGGCAGAAGTTTAATATAGGCTGTGGGTAAGTATCTTCAATTTTACATGGTTAACATCTAATTTTTTTATATCTTTAGATAGAAGATAGATGGATAGATGCATGCATACGTGTGTGCTAAGTCACTTCAGTTGTGTCTCACTCTTTGCAACTCCATGGACTGTAGCCCTCCAGTGTCCATGCGGTTTTCCAGGTAGGAATACTGGAGTGGATTACCATGGCCTCCTCCAGGGGATCTTCCTGACCCAGGGATTGAACCCAGGTCTCTAACTCTGCTGCATTGACAAGAGAGTTCTTTACTGCCCCAGATAGATAGGAATAGTGATATAAATATATGTACTAATTTATCACAAAAATTCACTATAATATAGTATCCTCAAATATGATACTTACTCTTAATGCCTTTTCTGGGGGGGGGAAAGACCTCCTTTTCTTTTCTTAATACACATGTTTATAGTGCTACATATATCTGAGAAAACAGTTACTGAATTTTGAAACCTACAAGGCTACCTAAAAATTTTAAGTTTCAAAAGACACCAAGTAAGAAAGCCTGGATCTTGAGGGGGCCAGATGTAGGTCCAGGTGTTGGTCTATCACTTGCTTTAGTGAACTCAGCCAGTCTTCTCTATCAGTCAGGACCTCAGTGTTCTCATCCATAAAGTGAGTAGAGTCCTTCTCTGACCACTCTGTCTCCACCTCCAATTCACCATCTGTACCAACAGCCTGCTCCTCCCATCGACACACTAGTATCTATAATTTTCTCAACTTGTGATTACTTGATCAAGCTGATGAATATTCTCAGAGCTGAACCCAGCATCCTCGTGCAGTACACACCCAGATCTAATAGTTAAGTTCAAAGATTCTTCATGATTTTGAAAGAGTCCTTAATGTACCGTAATGAGGCCTGGGCTTGAAATTCTTCTCCTCTACATATAAATTTTGTGACTGTGGGAAAAGAAGTGAATTAATATTTTAAATCTAATTGCTAATCTGTGGAAATTATATGGAACATCTACCTACCTTCCTTTATGGAATTGATATGGGTCTTAGAAAAGATAGCTCCACCAAAGCATCTAGCACACATAAAATTCTCTAACTGCACTTGAACTTGAAAGTTTCAATTTACCTTTAGGAAAATTCATCATTAGCAAAATCCAGCTTGTTTTGTTCTTCAAGGTCAATGTGAAAAAAACAAAAAAAAAAATGGTTACTGCTTTTGTAAGAAAAACTGCAAAAATTTTTAGTAATGACAATTATATAAAATATTAAAAACATTTATAGAATTACCTGATGTTAGAGTAATTAATCAGTTAATATGACTTTAGGTTAATGGAGGATAAAATTTTTGCCAAAGATTAAAAGGATACCTAAGAGAAAAATAATCAATTTTAAAAGAAGACTGAAAGAGTAAAACTGCAATAATGTTGAATTCTGGCTATTAACATGGCCCTGAGTAACCACAATCTAAAAATTCAGAAAAACTGCAATCTAGCAATAATAACTGCTAATAACAATACTGACAAATGCAATAACAACAGTCAATATGCATTTATGACTTCTTATGTTTCTGTGTATTAAATCTCATCGAATTTTCTCTACAGTGCTATAAAGTTAGGTTCTGCTAATACTCACATCTTATAGATGAGGAAACTGAGGCTTAGAGAAGTTGAGTGAGTTATCCAAACTCAACTTTGGAGATTCTGAGGTTATCACTAAGAAACAATACTTGAGACCAGATGAATGAAGACAACACTTCTGGGTACGAGGCTAGGGCTGCGTGCTTCTTTATTTTGCCCGACAGCCTGAGAAGCCATTTGCTGCAACTACTCAGTTGCTGAATATTCAAGCATTACATGCGTTAGTAGTTCAGCCGTGTCTCATTCTTTGGGACCTCATGGACTGTAGCCTGTCAGACTCCTCTGTCCAAGGAATTCTCCAGGCAAGAATATTGCAGTGGGTTGCCATTTCCTTCTCCACGGAATTTTCCTGACCCAGGGATCGAACCCAGGTCTCGTGCATTGCTGGCAGATTCTTTACTGTCTGAGCCACCAACAACTGCTCAAACAAATGAAACTGCTGTTAGTCTATCTCTCCTGCTGAGACACATATGGACAAAGAGCGTATGTCAGGGGACTTTTACTCAGGTAAACAAGAAACCAGGTATCAAACTAGCAGGAAGACAAAAAAGCAAGGCCTGTGTGGGTCCACACCATCTCCAAATCCCCTCCCCATGACAACATAGGCATCAAATAAGATCTCAATATACCCACTGGGATACTAATTTATTATCATAATTACATAATTAAATGACTAACATTCTTTCTCATTTCTTCTTTGGGTACCATTTAAAATCACAATTATGTAATTAAGTATTTAGAAGTATTGTTTCTTCATTCTTTATTTTTTAAGTGAATTATTTCATCCAGTTTTTACTTTTGTTGCCAATGCTTTCATTTTAGATATTTTCCATTGTACTCATTCTCTATTTTAATGATTTCTTTGGATTAATTCTCAGCCCAGAAAACAAAAATCTGAATTAAATGTACTTTATACATTTAGCCAGTAATTTAACTTTCATGTGTCAAGCATTGTCTAAAATTTCCAAATTGGTATATTCAACTTTCTGATGGAATAAATATAAAAATAATTAAATATTTTCTTTAATAGATGGTTCAGGATCTTACAAGATTCTGAGACACTTGCTATAAACAAACAAAAAACCAGAAGACATATTACTTTATTTTTCTGTTTATTTCATCATTAGAGAATCAAGGTGATGAAATGACCTCACCAAGATCACATATCTAGTTAAAGATTACCAGGGCTAGACAAAGGTCCCATGTGGATTCCTCATTAGCCTTGTTATTCAATGTGTAATGTGAGGACATCAGAAGGACCAGGGAGCATGCTCGAAATATAGAATCTCAGGCCCCACCAGATATACTGAGTCAAGATCCACATTTTACAAAATCCTTAAATGACGTGTGTTACATAAAAGTTTGAGGAGCTACGCTCTCTAGCACACTGCCAATTTTCCTAATTTTCTACCTATAAAATACTGTGGCCCTAAGGAAGATGAATTAGCCTAGAACTTAAAAAGAAATTTAGAAAAACTAAGGCCTGGAAATTTTTAAAAACTTATATTGAATAATTTCAAATGCATATTTTTGTTTTTAAGCAGCCTTTCAAAGAAACAACTCATGATTATATTTGTAATTACAAATATAAACTGTAATCTGTATATGCGTTTAATATAATATGTATGTATATATATTTACATATATACTGAAAGAGTTGTGTATTCCAGATTTTTATTGGGCTTCACATTTCTTCATCCCTAGACAGCTACACAGGAGAGCATCTGCAGAGCCCATCAACCCATCTTTGACAGATCAGGCCATCACCTATTAGAAGCACACCATTGCCATCTACTGACTCTGCTATAGAAAAACTAGTGAATTGTCCTCTGCATAGACTTAACGATTACCAGGAAAAGCATCCCAATTTATGATTCAAAAAGTAAAATCAATATACCATGTGCAGTCTACTGACCAATGCAGAAAGCCTCATACCTGTGTTAAATGAGTATTGAAGAACCATTAGTTATGATAAATTCCTGTCTTCATCCCACCTTGTTCCTTGTCTGTATATGCTTCTGTAAAAGGGCTGCTTTCTTTCCCCTTAATTTAGTTTAAAATGCATTAATATCACCATACTTTAATATCTTTCTATCATGTAAAGACAAATTTTTAACCTCTATTTTATTTTTCTCTTCAACTCTGATTAATTTGCACCCAAAACAATCTCCATTCTCTTCCCTACATCATAAAATACCTGATCTTAAGAAAGGCAACTATATAGACAGTTCTAAAAATGTTTAAAAACCAGCTTCAAATGATTACTCCGAGTTGATATAATTGATTGAAAGAACCTTGAGAATCTCAAAATTTTCTCCAAGAAGCCCCAGAAATTCCACTGGTTAGCAAAGATAATTTTTATCACAGCTGTTTTCTTTTTGATGACAATTAATTATGGCATCTTTTAAAGAGATCCATTAAGGGAGAACAATTGCCTACCCCAAATATTTCACCACTGGATAGTGTGATACCCTGTTGAAAAGGGATGCAAAATATCCCTCATACCAGAGTTACAATGAAGAAAATTTCTGCATTTCGCTTTTAAACATCTTAAGCATCTATGAAGAGAGAATGTTACTTCAATATTAGCAAAATTTAAAGAGATGAATTCAAAAGAGAAGAAAGTTAATTCCTGAAGATGTACGTACTTTCAAATCGTAAAGTGTCAATTTAGTGTGTTAAGAAATGACTAAACATAAAACTCTCAAAAGGAATGAGAACAAAAGGAAATTGACTTTTAAGAGTTTCTCGGATTAGAATTGATAAGAAATCATGGCCGTTAGCATTGGGCAGTTAAACAAGCAAGGGGAATTTTACCCAATACTTTTACAATAGGGAAGAGAGATTGAAATCTATTGCAGCACAGACATCCCCTCTGGCGCTAGCACTAAAGAATCCACAAGCCAGTGCAGAAGATGCAGGAGACACGGGTTCAATCCCTGGATCAGGAAGTTGCCCAGGAGGAGGAAATGGCAACCCATTCCAATATTCTTATTGGGCAAATCTTACGGACAGAGGAGCCTGGCAGCCTACCGTCCATAAGGTCACAAAGAGTTAAATATGGCTGAGCACATGCACGCCCTGCTACTGGAGCGCACGATGGCAGGCTTCTCAGTGGGGGATGAGCTAGTGGCAAAGCGATGGGGGACTTCAGAGCAGAGGCTGGTCCGTAGGGTCAGGCTATTTATATTTGCTAACTGGTGCTTATTTGTCAGGTTCCTATGAAACTGGCAAAAGGCTAAAGAATGTATATTCTAAGTGGTAAAGGAAGAATCTATAATTGCAAGTTGCCTAAAGTAAAGGTTCAAAAAAAGGAGGGACGGAGTCAGGGGCTTATATCAAGGAATAAATCTACCTAAAGTTTAATCAAGCTAAGGGAGTTAAAGCCTTCTAGGTCAACATCCAGTTGTGTTTAGAAGTGTGTTAAGAAGCTTTAAAAAATATTTGTTTTTTGCATTCATAAAATATGAGTAGGAAATAAATAACCTGGATTTTCTTTACTGATTCATAAACTGGCTCTGAAAGTAATTTGAAAAGAGAATTCTTAACTTATAACAAAAGTATTAAAATAATTGAATGATCTATCAACAAGAAGGCTCTGAGGGCCATACTCATTCAAACATGTTAGTTTTTGCAAGCTTGTTTTAAAAGTCTATTCATCTAGTGCTGTAGGTGACTCTTTATTTTCATTGGGTAATTCTCATTTTTTTCTTAAATTGAAGATAATTTATTTCCACTTTGAAACTGTATTAATTAGCTATTCCCCTAAAATCATTACCGTGGCATCATCACAAACAATGACATTTCAATGACATACAACAATGAATATTTATTTCTCATGCTTTTGCAGGTTTAGTTGTTTTAGGTAGGGCTTGATGGAGTGATTTAATATTTGCCCACATCCTTTCCCCACAATTAGCATGCAAACGCAAACATATCCTTCTCAGGGGAATGGTAGAAGCACCACAGCAAGCAGAAATACACGAGGTCTCTTAAAGACTAAGCATTCCATTTCTCCTGCCTAGCACTGGCCAAAAAAAGTCACACAGCTGAGACCAGCATCAGAGTGGAGAAGCACTGCCAGGTGACAAGGCAAAGGGCACAGACACAGGGACCAGTGAAAAATTAGGGATATTAATGCAATCTACATGTTGATAATAGATGTCATTATTAAATAGTCATTGAAAACTTGCTATATTCATAGGAAAATGTTGAAGACTTCTCTTTTTCTCTCATAAAAATATGATAAGGTCAAAGGCTAAAGGAAACACAACTAGCATTAAAGAACAAACACCATTTAATTGAGTGGAAATGGAGAAAAGGCATTTGTGGAAGAGGAAACACTATTAACAGTACACCAGTTGAGAAACACAGCATATTCAGAAAGATTTCATTTGAAAGGAGTAATGAGCACATGAAAAGTAATCATTGGAAATACTGTTGAGAGAAAATATCGATATCCTTCACTAGACCACCACCTCTGTCGCATTGCTCAAACATAAATTGCCCTTGGAGTAAGTTTTCCTTGTCTTTACCCTCCCTGGTTGACTCGATTTCAGCACTCAAATTTAAGCAAATGTCTCACAAAGCTGAATTTCCGGTCATCACCACTCTCCTTATCAGTTCAGTTCAGTTCAGTCACTCAGTTGTGTCCGACTCTTTGCGACCCCATGAATCACAGCACGCCAGGCCTCCCTGTCCATCACCAACTCCCGGAGCTCACTCAGAGTCACGTCCATCGAGTCAGTGATGCCATCCAGCCATCTGTTTTCTAAATATCTATAACAGAATATCCTACAACAGAAAGATGTTCTTTACAATTGAGTTTCCCTCACTCCAGCACATTTTGTCTCTTGTATTCCTCATCTCAGGCTTCCCTGGTAGCTCAGCAATAAAGAATTGGACTACAATGCAGGAGACTGCCTGCAGTGCAGGAGATGCGGGTTTGATCCCTGGGTCAGAAAGATCCCCTGGAGAGAGAAATGGCAACTCACTCTAATATTCATGCCTGGGAAATCACATGGACAAGGAACCTGGCAGGCTACAGTCCATGAGATCACAAAAGAGTTGGACATGACTTAGCAACCAAGCTACATACCACTTCTCATCTCAGTGATCAAACCAGCAGGTCCTCTTAGCTAAAAACCTAGGTGACTTCCTAACTTCATCCCTCTACCTAATTTGGCCATGTTTGACCATTCAAGTCACATCGATTCTTCCCTTTAAACACATCATAAGTCCCTCTTTCCATTTCCACATTAAGGAGTCTTACTTGCAATATTATGAGACTCTGAAAACTTACCTCATGTCTCCAATACTTTCAAAGCCAGAAAGACCTATCAAAACTGAACTATTTCATCACTATGATCCCCCTGTTATAAAAACTTCAAGGGCACAGCCCCATAGTTAGAGAATTCTCTTATAAGATCATTCATTTGCATAAGGTCCCATTCATTCAGGCAGTAGAGATACATAAGTGAAGAACACAGGCAAGACATCTGCTCTCACAGAAATGACATTCTGGTGGATCAAAAGTAATCAAACAAGCAGAGAACTACAGAGCATGATATATTTTAAGAGAATAACAAGCACTGTGAAGAAGGTAATGAAGCATAGTGTGTAATGGACAAAGAGCAATCAGGTGTGAGGTGTCTATTTTGGAGTCTAGTTAGGAAAATCATGCTGCTAAGAGTTGATGATGATTTAGATTCAAGCTGGGAGCAGTGAAGAGGTGATGAAAGATATATTGAGATCCAAGGTACGTTTTGAAATTTTGAGGTAGAACTGACAAGTTTGAATTATAGGTTAGGTATGAGAGATGAAGGAAAGAAGAATCAAGGACAGTTTCTGTGTGTTTGGACAGGACAATTGGGTAAACGGCTGTGCCATTGGCTAAGATGGGGAATCCTGGGAAAAGAGTAGTTGACAATGGTGGAGTCATGAGCTTTAATTTTACAATGTTTCATTTGAGGTGCTGATAGTACACATGAAATAATTGCTTCATGGGGCTTCCCAGGTAGCTCAACTGGTAAAGAATCTACCTGCAATGCAGGAGACCCTATTCAATTCCTGGGTCAGGAAGATACCATGGAGATGGAATAGGCTAACCACTCCAGTAATCTTGGGCTTCCCTGGTGGGTCAGATGGTAAAGAACCTGTCTGCAATGCAGGAGGCCTGGATTCAATCCTAGGTTGGGAAGATCCCCTGGAGATGGGTATGCATATTCTTGCCTGGAAAATCCCCATGGACAGAGGCGACTGGTCTTCTACAGTCCACGGGATCCCAAAGAGTTGGACAGGACTGAGAGACGAAGTACAGCACAGTTGCTTCATGATGCAGAAAGTAAAGGAATTAACTGATCAGTGAACCGTGGAAATGCAATATGCTTTAAGTTAAATACATCAGTTGGAGTGGAAACTTTAGAAAGTATATATTAACGCACTTGCCTGTTTTACATTATGATCTTGCTAGCCACTAAGACTCTCTTTCTTAATGATGAGGTAAGACGGTGCCATGGGTCATGATTAAGGTAGAGATCACTGCTGTTTGCCTGCGTGCCCAGGCAGGCAGTTGTGTCCCACTCTTTGAGACCCCAGGGCCTGTAGCCTGCCAGGCTCCTCTCTCCAGGGAATTTTCCAGGCAAGAAGACTGGAGTGGGTTGCCATTTCCTCCTCCAGGGGATCTTTCCAACCCAGGGATCAAACCTGTGTCTCTTACATCTTCTGCACTGGCAGACACATTCTTTACCACGGGTGCCACCTCGGAAGCCCAGAAGTCACTGTTAGGACCCATTATTATTGAAATGTCCTTCCATTTTGACTAAAAATGTAAGATTTGTAATTGAAGCACTAGTCTTGAGAGCTATTATACTAGCATATCTATAATTAAGTCTAAAATATCAGATTCTGCCAATCATTTCAGCATATAGGTGAGGTCATCTTTTCACTGATTCAAACAATCATTTAACAAATCTGTATTAAATGTTAATACTTCTTATGGACTGGACTCTGCTTAGTTTGGTAAAAGTTAGTATGAGTCTTGCTACCCAAAGCTCAAAGAAGAGAGGAAGTCATGCAGTGGAAGGAAAAACACTAAGTCCACTTCCTCTAAACTCAGAAATTGTGGGAAAGGGGAGAGAGAAATGCTCAGACCCTCAGTGCCTGTCTCTTCTCACCTCTTCACTCCACACTTCAAGCAGTCCCTTGAGAACCTCATTTTAACATCCACATGTGTATGAAGCTCCAAAGATGATAAGAAACAGAGCCCTGTATTAAGGGTCACAGTGAAAGGAGAAATGTACATTCAATGAAAATGATACCAACCTGGGCTCAGCACCACACCCCTTAAGGCAGGAGAGTGAATTGGAGGAAGTGGCAACAGGAGGCAAATAGAGAAGTGAGTTTGTGCTGGGGGACCAGGTTCTTCACAACCTGTGCTTGGAGTGCCTGGTGAGGGAAACTTGAGCCAGGAGAGTCCCAGGTGAGAGCAGGGACTGCTTTAAATAGGGCTTCAAGCTTGCGCTCCAATGCCAGAACCACAGAATCCAAGTGGTGGGTCCACTACATGAATGGCTTTTAAACTAAGGCCTGTGTAACTGTCCAAGCATTATGTAGGCATAGACAGTTTTAAATAAATTATTTTCCAGATCCTCAACTTTCATAACTTTTTCCCTAAATACTGATATGACTGGGAACATACTTGTATTCACAACACCCTCATTACAACTTTATAAGAAAGGAACAACCTCACCCATTCCAAATCTTGGTAAGAAAACTGCCCTGCAGGGTGAAACAGAAAACAAATATACGGTTCAAGTTATTCATTTTAGAGACCTCTTTTTCCATGATAAATCAAAATGTCATAAGCACAGAGGACTTCTAATTTTCTCTTATTTATGCATATTTCTATTAAAGCGGGATCATGATGTTGGTAATGGAGTATTTTGCCCTGAGTTGTAACTTTCTGAATACTGTGTATAGGTAGTTGAGTTCGGTAAAGATATCCTTTTGTTTGACACTTCAATCTATTGTCAAAGAAGGCATAGATTTTGAAGCAGGCTCCCACAGAGAAAAGGAAGCGTTGAAAATAAATATTGAACACTAAAGATGGCTTTTTGCAGCAATTTGTTTCATGTATTCTCAATACGCATCTCTAGAATTCATCATTTACTAGTTTAAAACAGAAAAACACCTTCAAACAGATGAAGCAGTAAAAGCTTGTGACATTGGCTCTTTAAAGGTAACAAATGTTTTCAAGGACTACCTTTCTTGAAGTCTTTCCTGATAACATTGGTTGAAACCCACAGGTAAAGCTTTCATTTAATTACTGCCAGAGTTATATTTTTGAACTCAATATTATAATTAAAACCTGTTATACCAAATGAAATATTTGCTCATTTTATTTTATATTACAAAGTATTTATCTACTTATTACCATGAAAAAAGTAACATACATGCTAGCTTTCAGAATGTTAATTTTACTGGTATGTATCATTCTCTTTTATAAAAATATTACATAGGGAAAATTAGATTCTAATACCTAATGAAGTTAATAGAATTACTTTCCTATTATTTCTTAATTCTCATTTCACTATTTCCAAACTGAAACAACTGAATTAGATGTACATTCTTTAAAAGAGCATCATGACTGTTACATGTTGAAATTTGTCTCTGCAAAAAGATGTTGAAATTCTAATTCCTAGTAACTATGAACATGACCTTAGTTGAAAATAGGGTTTCAGTTCAGTTCAGTCTCTCAGTCGTGTCCGACTCTTTGCGACCCCATGAATCGCAGCACGCCAGGCCTCCCTGTCCATCACCAACTCCCGGAGTTCACTCAGACCCACGTCCATCGAGTCAGTGACTCCATCCAGCCATCTCATCCTCGGTCGTCCCCTTCTCCTCCTGCCCCCAATCCCTCCCAGCATCAGAGTCTTTTCCAATGAGTCACCTCTTTGCATGAGGTGGCCAAAGTACTAGAGTTTCAGCTTCAGCATCATCCTAGTTTAGCCAGGTGACAAAGTTAAGACGAGGCCAATGAGATGGGCCTAATCTGATTTTTATCCTTAACAAAAGGAGAAATTTAGACACAACAAAACATACAGAAGGAAGATGTTATGAAGACATTGTGAGAAAGCATCTACAAGCCAGTGGACATCTAATGCTACCAGAAGCTAGGAGAGAGGTATGGAGCTGATTCTTCCTCAAAGCTTTCAGAGGCTCAATCCTGCAGAAACCTTGATTTCAGACCTCTATCCTCTAGAATTAGAGACTTAAATTTCTCCTGTTAAAGCCACCCAGTTTCTGGTACCTTGTTATGACAGTCCCAGGAAATGAATACAATGCCTTTTATCAAATAACATTTTATATATAACATAATTTCCCGAATGCAGTGTATAGCAGAATTACATGTAATAAGAAAAAGCCTACTGTTTTATCTTGAATTAGATTATAAAATAGGTGAATTAATTAGATTTAAACATTTCAGTCTTAATTAGACAGCTTATAATAGTTCATTATGTTATGTCCATATCTGTTTCTTAGGGATTGTGAATAATATATTCTCAAGCACATATTGATAAATTGATTTCATTTGAAAATGGATCAGAACACATCTGACAAAACTGCTCTGGTTTGACAGTGGGGATAGGATGTTAATTCACTTTTATAATAAATATTTTTCCATATATTTGAGGAGCTAATGTTGCTGCTTCTTGAGAAACCTGTATGCAGGTCAGGAAGCAACAGTGAGAACTGGACATGGAACGGACTGGGTTCAAATAGGAAAAGGAGTACATCAAGTCTGTATATTGTCACCCTGCTTATTTAACTTATATGCAGAGTACATCATAAATGCTGGGATGGAAGAAGCACAAGCTGGAATCAAGATTGCCAGGAGAAATATCAAAAACCTCAGATATGCAGATGACACCACCCTTATGGCAGAAAGGGAAGAAGAACTAAAGAGCCCCTTGATGAAAGTGAAAGAGGAGATTGAAAAAGTTGGCTTGAAGCTCAACATTCAGAAAACAAAGATCATGGCATCTGATCCCATCACTTCACGGAAATTAGATGGGGAAACAGAGGATACAGTGTCTGACTTTATTTTGGGGGGCTTCAAAATCACTGCAGATGGTGATTGCAGCCATGAAATTAAAAGACGCTTACTCCTTGGAAGGAAAGTTATGACCAAGCTAGACAGCATATTAAAAAGCAGAGATTTTACTTTGCCAACAAAGGTCCGTCTAGGTCAAGGCTATGGTTTTTCCAGTGGTCATGTACTGATGTGAGAGTTGGACTGTGAAGAAAGCTGAGCACCGAAGAATTGATGCTTTTGAACTGTGGTGTTGGAGAAGACTCTTGAGAGTCCCTTGGACTCCAAGGAGATCCAACCAGTCCATCTTAAAGGAGATCAGTCCTGGATTTTCATTGGAAGGACTAATGTTAAAGCTGAAGCTTCAGTACTTTGGCCACCTCATGCGAAGAGTTGACTCATTTGAAAAGACTCTGATGCTGGGAAAGATTGAAGGCAGGAGGAGAAGGGGATGACAGAGGATGAGATGGTTGGATGGCATCACCAACTCAATGGACCTGGGTTTGGGTAGACTCTGGGAATTGGTGATGGACAGGGAGGCCTGGCGTGCTGCTGTTCATGGAGTTGCAAAGAGTTGGATATGACTGAGCGACTGAACTGAACTGAATGTTGTAGTTCCAAGAGTTTGGTGACACACATTATTAGATAAAAGTGTTTTACCAAAAAGTTTCACTGGAAGATGTGTAATGCAATTAACTAAGTCCTCAGCCCTCTCCAACTATATTTGGCAGAGCTGCCTCTAAGTAAAAGATATATTTGTCATGTTGTAATTTGGTAACCTCTTTTTAACATATTAATCAGAAATTGACAATGTGAAAAACTAATGGCACACCACTCCAGTACTCTTTCCTGGAAAATCCCATGGACAGAGGAGCCTGGTAGGCTGCAGTCCATGGGGTCGCTAAGTCGGACATGACTGAGCGACTTCACTTTCACCTTTCACTTTCATGCATTGGAGAAGGAAATGGCAACCCACTCCAGTGTTCTTGCCTGGAAAATCCCAGGGATGGGGGAGCCTGGTGGGCTGCCGTCTATGGGGTTGCACAGAGTCGGACACAACTGAAGTGACTTAGCAATAACAATGACCAAGTAACTAATATTTCTGTAAGTTAGTAAGTTTCTAAATTTATACTCTGAACTCTATTTAAAAAAAACATCTAATTTAATCAATTATTTTAAAAATTTTAATGATAAATCTACAATGATAAATCACTATTTGGCTTTTTCTTTATTACTACAAAAGAAGGGAACTCTCTTGATGGTTCAGCGGGTAAAGAATTTACCTGCAATGCAGGACACACAGGAGATGAGAGTTTGACCCCTGGGTTGGGAAGATGCCCTGGAGAAGGAAATAGCAACCCTTTCCAGCATTCTTGCCTGAAAAATCCCATAGACAGAGGAACCTGAGCTACAGTTCATGGAGTTGTAAAGTCCAAAGACTTGCAAAGAGTCAGACATAACTGAGCAACTAAGCACATATCAAAAAAGAAAACAATGTAATATGTAGCATTGTTATAACAAACTCTTTTCAATCCTGTCATACATTTCGAAATGGCAATAATTTCATCTCTCCTTTATGGTCATGCTTCAGCCCTGTAACTCTGAGACTCTTCCATTCTAACTGTGGGCTTGCCTGCGACTTTGTTTTGAACAAAGCAGTTAGCAAATGTAACTCCAGCAAATACTTCAAAATTGCTTGTTCATTGGAGTTTTCTTCCCTGCTGCTCTTATAACACCATTGTCAAGTGAGTAGTAGTCTAGGCTAGCCTCACGTCACATCAGTCGTCAGTCGTGTCCGACTCTGTGCAACCCCATAGACGGCAGCCCACCAGGCTTCCCCGTCCCTGGGATTCTCCAGGCAAGAACACTGGAGTGGGTTGCCATTTCCTTCTCCAATGCATGAAAGTGAAAAGTGAAAGTGAAATCGCTCAGTCGTGTCCGACTCTTAGCGACCCCATGGACTGCAGTCCACCAGGCTCCTCCGTCCATGGGAGTTTCCAGGCAAGAGTACTGGAGTGGGGTGCCATTGCCTTCTAGAAGATAAAAGACACAGGACTTCTGTCACTCCAGCTCATAGTTAGACAATGGCTAGATGTGAAAATGAAGTCATCTGAAATCGGGCAACAGCCAGCTAATCTTGGAGATTCATAAATGAGTGCAGGCCAGTTGATATCAGATAAACCTGGTTCAGACCAGAAAAAGGGATAGGGTGAGTCAAACCCAAACCACTGACCTGAATAATCATGAGCTAAATAACCTTATTCTTCATTTTTATTTTCTTTTGGACATGGTGAATGCATATCTTATTCTTAAAACCTGTTTATACTATTCTCCATATGTGAAATCCTTTTAATGCTAGAATATAAGTTCTAAGCGGTCAGAAACACAATGAGATTGGTGTCTCACTCAGAGTTACATCTAGATCCTACCCCAGGTCTCAGGACATAAATGAGGCTCAATAAACATATTTTGAATGAGTAAATCTTTTCCATCTATTTTCATCTCTCTCTCCTCAAGTTCCAATGCATGCCCCAGCTGTTCAATCAAGACCAGTGCTCGTTTTGCTTTTTTATAGCAATGATCAAACTTCTGGCTGGATGGTATAGTATGAGAATTAAGAGCACAGATTTTGTTGTCAGATCACCCAGGTTCAAGTCCTAGCTTTGCCACCTATCTGATACAGTAAGTAGTTTATATTATGTGTGACTACGTTTCTTCATATTTAATAATAGCCCCTAACTCTAGACTTGTTTTGAAATTTAAATTTATATGTAAGACATTAAAAGCATCACCTGGTATATTTTAAACACCACGTATGCATCAACAGTTATTGACCAGTTGTGCTAATAGCTGGGCTTCCCAGGTGGCATTAGTGGTAAAGAATCCACCTGCCAGAGATACAGATTTGACCCCTGGGTCGGGAAGATCCCCTGGAGAAGGGAATGGCTACCCACTCCAGTGTTCTTACCTGAAAAAAGTCCATGGACAGAGGAGCCTCGTGGGCTCCCATCCATGGGGTCACAAAGAGTCACACAGAACTGAGCATACACACAGGATGCAGGAACGCTTTTATCTTTAGTACAAATTTGGTGTTTATCAATAGATATGCTTTGGGCTTGTTTCTTTACTAACTTATGAGCTCTGCTGCCTTAGTAAGAACATTTCTTCACTGTCTCTACAACCCTGAAAACCGATACTTCACACTTTCTAATCTAAAAGTTAATCAGCTTATTCAATAAGACATTTTCAGTATTACATAAAATACTATTATAAATCACTAAATGACTTTTAATGTATACAATTGATTTTTAACAAGTGGAGCATTTTATGAAGTCTGAGCTTAAATTGAATAATCCTTTTTATAGCAAAATGCCAACAGAGTATTTTTTATATATAATTAATAATTCAACAATCTATGGCTGTACAACTACCATTAATTTTGTAATCCATCTCATTGCTGTGGTAATTCCCCACAAATCCTATTTAAAATAATTCACTACTAACCCTACTTCATAATAGTCACAGGTTTCTGCTTGCATCCAACTTCCTTATGCATCCTGGCAAAACTAAAAACTTGCTAAAATATGCAATCAGTGAAACATAATTATTAATGTCTTTCGACTTACATCCTCACTTGAAAAAAGTTATGGAGACTTTCTTCCATGAGTCATGGTCCGATGATTTATGAACAAATCTGTTTACTTGCAATTGCATAATTTCCAGAATAAAATTGATGACACATCATTAAGAAATTCTAAGTCATTGACAGCTGCTTCAAGAAGTACTGATTCTATGGTTGTCTGAGGTTTGGAGGAAAGAAAGGAAATGGACTCGTCATCACTGTTTTTTGGGCCAAATGAAGTGAAAGAAGCACTGAGATCCATTCAGATGAGACCAGAATCAAGAGTAGACCATGGAGAAACAAGATTTGAAGGACCTCAGCAAGCAGTTGAAAGAAATGTTACTCAGGAACACCAAGAATAAACTCTGCTGCTTTCTCTTCATGGAAAAGGAGTGGCCTTGTCAGTGCAACCTTGAAGCAAGAATCCAAAGCCGAAAACTGGTAAACATTTTATTTTTCTAAAACACATTAACTATTAATGCTGCTGCTGCTGCTCCTGCTAAGTCGTGTCAGTCATGTCCAACTCTGTACAACCCCATAGACGGCAGCCCACCAGGCTCCACCTCCCTGGGATTCTCCAGGCAAGAACACTGGAGTGGGTTGCCATTTCCTTCTCCAATGCATGAAAGTGAAAAGTGAAAGTGAAGTTGTTCAGTCGTGTCCAACTCTTGGCGACCCCATGGACTGCAGCTTACCAGGCTCCTCCATCCATGGGATTTTCCAAGGAAGAGTACTGGAGTGAGGTGCCATTGCCTTCTCTGAACTATTAATGATTGTCTATTAATAGTGAATATAATAGCATTAATAATAGTGTGAAGTCAAATGGTCCTTAGAAGCATCACTGTAAACAAAGCTACTGGAGGTGATGAAATTCCAGCTGAGCTATTTCAAATCCTAAAAGATGATGCTATTAAAATGCTGCACTCAATGTGCCAGCAGATTTCGAAAACTCAGCAGTGGCCACAGGACTAGAGAAAGTCAGTTTACATTCCAATTCCAAGAAAGGCAATGCCAAAAAATGTTCAAATTACCATACAACTGCACACATTTCACATGCTAACAAGACTGTGCTCAAAATCCTTCAAGCTAGGCTTCAACAGTACTAGAACCAAGAACTGCCAGATGTTCAAGCTGTATTTACAAAAAGCAAGAGGATCCTCTGGTTCATAGTAAAAGCAAGGGAATTCCAGAAAAACATCTACTTCTGCTTCATTGACTACACTAAAACCTTTGACTATGTGGATCACAACAAACCGTGGAAAATTCTTAGAGAGATGGGAATACCAGACCACCTTACCTGCCTCCTGAGAAATCTGTATGCAGGTCAAGAAGCAACAGTTAGAACCAGACATGCAACAACAAACTGGTTCAAAATTGGAAAAGAAGTACGTCAAGGCTGAACACCATCACCCTGTTTATTTAACTTCCATGCAGAGTACATCATGTGAAATTCTGGGCTGGATGAAGCAGAAACTTGAATCAAGATTGCCAGGAGAAATATCAACAACCTCAGATATGCAGATGATACCAGTTTAATGACAGAAAATGAAGAGGAACTAAAGAGCTTCTTGATGAAGGTGAAAGAGGAGAGTGAAAAAGCTAGCTTAAAACTCAACATTCAAAAATAAGATCATGGCATCTGGTCCCATCGTTTCATGGCAAATAGATGGGGAAAAAGTGGAAAGTGACAGAGTTTATTTTCTTGGACTCCAAAATCACTGTGGACAGTGAATGTAGCCATGAAATTAAAAGTCGCTTGCCCCTCGTAAGAAAAGCTATGACAAACCTAGACAGCATGTTAAAAAACAGAGATGTCATTTTGCCAACAAAGGTCCATATAGTCAGAGGAGAAGGGGGCAACAGAGGATGAGATGGTTGGATGACATCATGCACATAATGGACAGGAGTTTGAGCAAACTCCAGGAGATAGTAAAGGACAAGGAAGCCTGGTGTGCTGCAGTTCATGAGGTCGCAAAGAGTCAGACACGACTGAGCAACTGAACAACCAAGCAAAACCTGGAGAGTGTATTGAAAACAGAGACATTAAAGAAGGCTGAGCACCAAAGAATTGATGCTTTCGAACTGTGGTGTTGGAGAAGACTCTTGAGAGTCCCTTGGATAGCAAGGAGAGCAAACCAGTCAATCCTGAAGGAAATCAACCCTGAATATTCATTGGAAGGACTGATACTGAAGCTGAAGCTCCAATACTTTGACCACCTGATGCAGAGAGTCAACTCATTGGAAAAGATCCTGATGCTGGGTACGATTAAGGGCAAGAGGAGAAGGGGGTGACAGAGGATGAGATGATTGGATGGCATCACTGACTCATGGACATGAGTTTCAGCAAACTCTAGGAGGCAGGTAAATACAGGAAAGCCTGGCATGCTGCATTTCTTAGGGTTGCAAAGAGTCAGAGATGACTGAGCGACTGAACAATAATATAGCATTTGTTACTAGTATATATAACTGATATTCATACATCAGTTATCTGAATTGGTTAGGTATGCTTACTGATGGTGTGTGGGTAAATGTTCAACAATCATCTTTCCAGCAAAGGAGATGTGTATGTGTGCACATTTGTCTGTGTATATATATATATATGTATATATATAAAAATATATATAACATATATGTATTTGTATGTATATATATTTATAAATGTTGCTGATATAAAAGATGTGTAGCACACAATTTACAAATGATAGTAAAGTATGCATTATTTTTTATTGTAAATTCTTTATAACCAATGGGCAGTCATAGATTTTTTTTATTGATTTTTGTCAAACTCATATCTATAGCCAATTTTGATTGTAACTGATGATCAAGCGCAGTTTTGACACAGATGTCAGTTATCTCTTCTTGTTTTTGTAGAAGTAAGATAAGAATAAACAATGAAGATGAATAATGGATTTTTACTCACCCATCAAAAATGTGAGTGACGTCTTTCCTAAATCAGGCAATCGTTTTGAATAATGGAAGGATGTTTTCGCAATTTTGTATGTGTATGCCATTCATAATTTAACAGGTAATAGAAATAACACAATTTTAAATTTAATTTACTTTATTAACATTTTCTCCATCACATCTGAAGACAAAACAATAAAGCAAAGCCTGAATTGTAAAGTTTGCCAATTTCTGTGATATAAAATGTCCCTGTATAGACGCTTTCGTATTATAATCACAGTAGTACACTATTATATAAGATTTCCACTACACAGATACAATAGATATAATCTTACTTAAAAGCATTGTCTATACAAACATATGGTAGTATAGTTAGGAAGTGATGAGATTTTAGTACAAGTTTTCCCTTTCATCTTTTTGAATACATCATGTCCCTCCCTTCTGGCTTGCAAAATTTCTCCTGAAAAGTCAACTTATAACCCACTGGAAGTTTCCTTGTATATAACTAGCTCCTTTTCTCTGGCTGCTTTTAGGTTTTTCTCTTAATCTTAATTTTTGGTGTTTTAATTATAATGTGTCTGAATGTAGACCTCTTTGGTTTTATCTCGTTTGGGACTCTCTGTGCTTTCTGGACCTAATGTCTGTGTCCTTCCCCAAGTTAGGGAATGTTTTCTGTTATTACTTCTCTTTTTTAAAGTTTTTATCTATTTACTTATAATTTTGGCTGCACCAAGCTTTCTCTCGTTGCAGCGCGTGGGCTTCTCAGTGTGGTGTG
This sequence comes from Capra hircus, assembly GCF_001704415.2. NCBI lineage: Eukaryota > Metazoa > Chordata > Mammalia > Artiodactyla > Bovidae > Capra > Capra hircus. The sequence goes on along the minus strand of NC_030813.1, from coordinate 62,469,755 downwards.
TTCTCCTGTTGTGAAGCATAGCCTCTAGGCGCGTAGAGGCAATACTTGGCCTCACACAGGATTAGTTGCTCCACAGCATGTGGGATACTGCCGGACCAGGAACCAAATTTGTGTCCTCTGCATTGGCAGGTGGATTCTTAACCAATGGACCATCAGAGAAGCCCCTATTATTTCTTCAGATAAGTTCCCCGCCCTTTTCTCTCTCTTCATCTTCTGAGACCCCAGTGTGAATGTTAGTACACTTGATGCTGTCCCAAGAAATGTTTTAAACTATCTTCATTTTTAATTTTTTTTTCTGATCAGATTTTTATTACTCCATCTTCCAGATAGCTGGTCTGTTCCTCTGTATCATCTAATCTGTTGATTCCTTCTAGTGTATTTTGGTTTCAGTTATTATATTATTAAGCTTTATTTAATGCTTCTTTATATTTTATAACTCTTTCATAAACTGCTTACTGTTTTTATTCACTCTTCCTCTGAGTTCAGTAAACATCTTTGTGACCCTTACCTTGAACTCTTTATTGGGTAGATTGCCTATCTCCAATTTGTTTAGTTCTGTGTTTGGTTTTTTCTGAAAGCGAAAGAACGTGAAAGTGAAGTCACTCAGTGGTGTCCCGACTTTTGCCACCCCATGGACTGCAGCCTACCAGGCTCTTCCATCCATGGGATTTTCCAGGCAAGAGTACTGAAGTGGGTTGCCATTTCCTTCTCCAGAGGGTCTTCCCAACCCAGGCCTCAAACCTGGGTCTCCTGCATTCTAGGCAGAAGCTTTACCATCTGAGCCACCTAGTCTTTCATTTTGAACATATTCCTCCACCTCCTCATTTTACCCAGTTCTCTCTGTTTATTTATATGTGTTAGTGAAAGTGAAGTCACTCAGTCATGTCCGACTCTTCACGACCCCATGGACTGCAGCCTACCAGGCTCCTCTGTCCATGGAATTTCCCAGGCAAGAGTACTGGAGTGGGTTGCCGTTAGGTCATATATGTTTCCTGATCTTGGAGAAGTGGCCTTACATAGGAGAGGTTCTAAGGGGCTCGGCAACACACTTCTCCCTGTTTGCAAGTTATCTGCTCTAGAGGCGCCTCCTCTGTAGGCTGATTGCACACTTCTGTTGTAGTGAGACTGACTGCTTTGGCTGCCCTCGTAAGCTAGTCTGGCCTCCAGCCCAGTTACCTATGAGACCCTGCCTTGTGCAGTGACTGCCAGCCTGCTAGATGGCAAGGCTGGTTTCATTCATGACTGTCTGAACAGCCCAGGGAGAATCAAGGCTGGTGCCAGTCCACTAGAGGCCCAGACTGAGTCCCACATAGCAGTCCTGCATAGCAGCAAAGCCCTGAAAGGGCTCAGGACTGGTGCCAACCTGCTGGAGAGAGGGCAACAATTTTCTTTTTAATATATTGAAATTGTCATTTCTGAAAGTAAATATTGTATTCACTTTATTTTATTACTGTTGTATGCACAAGGAAAAATTGACTTTCAAAGTAGGTATAGTGTATTAGTCTTCCAGGGCTACCATGACAAGATAACACAGACTGGGTGGCTTATGCAACAGAAATTCGTTTTCTCAAAGTTCTGGAGTGTAAAAGTCCATGATCAAATGTTGGCAAATTTGGTTTCTGTTGAAAGCTCTCTTCTTGGCTTGCAGACAGTCTCCTCACTGTGTGTCCTCCCATAGCCTTATCTCTGTTCCTTCAAGGATTAAGAGAGAGGACGAGAACTGACATCTCTTCCTCTTCTTATAAAGACACCAACCCAGTTAGATTAGGACCCCGCTTTTATAATCTCATTGAACCTTAACTTTCCTAAAGACCCTATCTCCAAATACAGTCACAGTGGAAATTACTGTTTCAAATATGAATTTGGTGGTGACACAATTTAGTCCATATATAGTCCATAGCATATAACATTTTAAGAAAAAATAAAAACAACTGCAAACACTTAAAACATTATATGCCAAATACTATTCTAAGAACTTAATGTTTACCAATATACTTATTCCTCACACAACTCTTTCGGCTAGATAATTTTATTACCACTATTTTCATATAAGATAACTTAGGCACTGAAATGTTAACTTGTTCAAGTTTGGCCTGCTTCTAAGATAGAATTCAAGTAACAGAGCCAGGGTTCAAACTTGAACTTTCTTCAAAGACCAGACTGAATCAATCTGCTAACATCATCAGTCATGTTAAGAATGGGGCACTAAATCCCCAGATTGTTTCTCAGCTTTATGAAGAGAAGGACAGTCAGTATCAAGCAGTTCATACTGAGGCTCATTGGCTTTTATGAAGAGGCATTTTCATTCATCTGTTTGAATTGTAAGAAGAACATTAAGTCTTTCTGGAGAAAATTGTCAGTTACAAGTTGCTTTGCTCATGTACATGCAGTGCAGATATATTTGCCCATTTGCACAACTTACAGTTACCCTGACAAGAGGGGCTTTCATTAGCATTCCCTGTGCAAGAGAAATAAATGGAATAATTGAGAAGCTGAGCTATGGAGTACACCACTTTATTGAGCCAGCTTGGATCTTTGGTGTCTAAATGGCTTATTAATGAACTCATCTGAATAATTCACTAAATGTATTATGAACATTATGCAGAGGCATTTTAGAAATGTTATAAATGACCTGGCTTCCGTGGTGGCTCAGACAGATTTCCAAACCAGATGACAGTAATTCGTGAATAAGGAAAAATTTGCCTTTACATTCTTTATTTTTCAAAATTTGACCTATTCACAAAATAAACAGGGGAGAGTTACTTCAGATGACTTCATCAACAAAATTTGTTTTGGAAAGTCATTCATAGCATTTTCTTTGGAAGAGCATTCCCAGCATTAGATTTTAAGAGTGAAGACAGTTAAATATTTCAATTCTTTCCAATTATCTGTACCACTGTGTTGATTCCAGCAAAACTAACATGTCATTTTTTTGCTGTAAAATCTTATCTTCATCTCGAACTAATCAACCTGAATATACCTTCAGGATAACCCTAAGCCTAACATAAAGAACCCTTACTGGACAATTTTAAAGTGAAAAATATTGGTAAAATTTGTCAGACTCAGTATTACTTATATATCACAGTTATTTTTTAAAACTTGTTTTTCTTTTATATTTTAACAACTATATTCTAGCTTATTAACTGTAGTGTTTTCTCAATAATAGATAATAAAGTTTATTTGTAAACAAATATTTTTGAGTAAAAAATCAGTATCTAATAAATAATAATAGGAGTACATGCATACAACAAACACAATAGCAGTGCATTTCAATGACTAAGAACTAGGAAAAAACACTTTACAATATACTTTAAAAATCTAATATTATTATTGTTACTCAACCAAATCAAAAAGTTATTTGCAGTATTTGGAAAATGAGAGCCACAAGCTGAAAACTGTATCATAAGATTAAAAGTTAAGTGAGCATATATATTTACAATTTATTGCTATTGACAGGAAAGGAGACCCAAGTCCATTGTTATATTTTCTATATAATCTTATTAGAGATTTCACTTATGTACCCTTCTGCTGATCGCTTGTATAATCTACAGTCTGTGCAGTAGTTTTTATATTGGTTTAATTATGTGGTTACTTAATCCATTTCATATCTATTTCCCGGACTACAGCCTACCAGGCTCCTCCATCCATGGGATTTTCCAGGCAAGAGTACTGGAGCGGGGTGCCATTGCCTTCTCCTGATTGTAAGATGTTGGAAACAGGAATTATCTATTGCAGGCATTTTGCACCTAGAACTGCGCTATGCATATGGAGTGGTTAGAGAGATATTTACCAAATAATTAGCATTACATGATATGGAAAACAACACTGCAGAATATGGGCTTCTTTCAGAGACCCTCAACTAAAGCCAAGGCCATAAACTTTAAATGTCAACTCCAGTTGTAAACATCGTTGCTTTATCCAAGTGCAAGGGGATGATACTCATGCTGGGCAAGTTGGATAGACTTTTGTACCAACTCCACAGACATATTTTCCAAGATTCCTGCAAAGGATATTCAGCATCAAGAGCAATCACATTCAGACAAGCCCTAAATAATGGCATTCCCATCAGTTATTTTATTTATAATTTCTTCAATCCCAAGTGAAATTTACCAATAAAATGTGTTTATATTGCATTGGCCAGAAATAATAACACTTTATAGAAAACACCAACCAAACATTTTGACCAACACAATGCTGTAAGCAATGCTGTCTAGTAACATAGCTGACTTTTCATCTTTATCATATTTTCAGAGAAAAAAACTAGAAAGTTAGCTGAAGGTCAAATTTTCATACAGAAGGAATAAACTGTTTAGCTAACTCTTTACACACAGCCTCTTTATGTCTAAAAGTTTTACGATCATACTGTCTGATCAAGAGTAAGCTTTTCAAAGACAGATGAGGTGACTAGAACTGAGGACAGCCCCCCTGGAAATCCATCCCATTTGGTTGTTGTTTAGTTGCTCAGTCATGTCAGACTCTGTGACCCCATGGACTCTAGCCCTCCAGTCTCCTCTGTCTGGGGGATTTCCCAGGCAAGAATACAGGAGTGGTTTCCCATTTCATTTTCCAGGGAATCTTCTCAACCCAGGGACTGAACCTGCTTCTCCTGCATTGGCGGGCAGGTTCTTTACTACTGACCCACCAGGGAAGCCCTCCCATTTGCTTGGGGAATGGAAACTTCTTCCCCTTCTCTGTTAGCCAGTTCCACTAATTACAGAACTTTTTCTCCAGTCCTAGTTGTTCTTTTGCCACACTCTTCCTACCCTCACCCTACTTTCCCCCTCAGGCTCCATTTTATCTACTCCATGGAAATGGAACTTCTGACTCTGCAAGTCCATGGCCAAATATTTCTGCCTTACACTCTGAGTCTTAGTTTCTGCTTCAGCAAAGGCTGGGAATGCATTTGTTAAGCCAACAAGATATCATTGGCTAATGCTTCTTCCGTGGTAGGCACGCCTCTGGGAATGGAGGTGAAACAGCGAATGAGACCCATAAAGCCCAATCTCTGAGGGACTTACATTCTAGTTTTGTAGACAGATAATAAAAATACCAAATAAAGAAGCAAGAAAAAAATGTCAAATGTGATGATGATATGCAATGAATAGGTTTGTTGAAATGATAGAGTATCTGTATAAACTAATCCTTCCTTTGTGCATTTTACCCCATGGTCCACAAAAAAGTGACAAAGTACAGGGCCCTCAAATTTTTTAATATCTGTTAAGGATATGTTCAGGTGTATGTAATAGAAACATATAATAGATAACTAATGAGAACCTACTGGATAGTACAGGGAACTCCACTCAGTGCTCTGTGGTGACCCAAATGGGAAGGAAATCCAAAAAAGAGGGGACATATATATACGTGTAGCTGATTCACTTTGCTGTACAGTAGTAACTAACACAACATTGTAAAGCAACTATACGCCAATGAAAATTAATTTAAAAAAATAACTTTCACACACAGTGGACTTAAATAATTGGGACTTTATATTTTTTCTCAAATCACAAATTTTTTAGTGTTTATTTATTTAGCCAAGCTATATAGAACAGTGTCCCTATGACTCAGTAGGCCTTTCTCCCATGATCACAAGTGGCTTCTATATTTTCAGATATAGCACTTGTAACTCAGGAACAAAGAGGGAGGAGTCACAGCATATATTTTTTCAAAACTGCCCCTGCCTTTCCCCCAAGAGAATTACACTTGGGGCTTAGTCTCATAAGGGAGTGATACAGTCACTGCCAGCTACAAAGGAAAATAAGAAAATTGGGGAAATATCTACCATTTTAGGCTTACACAAACTGAGACCTAGGACCTAGGGGCTGCTAGATTGTTACCTCAAACAAAATCAGAGCACTTTTAGCAAAGAAGCAGTAGAAGGTAAACATTTCTTGGGCAAGTAACAGTGAGTTCCAGTCATTGATTTTTCATTAGCCTAGACTTACAATCTATAAGAAGAAGAAATATACTGCTTGTTTGTCCATAAATTCTGAAGAAACTATGATCTTGAATTTCATTTCAGTCTTTATTCAGAGCCCTCTGCACCAAATACTTGAATAATACTAGACCTCAAGTGGGATGATGTCAGATTTCCTTAATTCACCCACAGACAAATCAATAAGGATCCACATGCTTTATGTTTGTTTAGAAAATCTTCTGTTCTTCACTTTCTAAAACAAATAATGACACAGGACAGCACTAAAACTCAGTGATAATGAGAAAAAACCAATTATTCTGATATAAGGCTAATGGGCCTCAGCATGAGAGGAACGTGGTAGAGAAAGTTTAAATGTCTCCTCTATGGCCTGAAGGGTATTTCATAACAGGGGGAAAAAAAAGAATTGGGATTAGAAATGAAAATTGGGGGAAAAGACTCAAAAGGAGAAGCACATACACTTCTGGCATTAAAGTAAGAATTACCATGGCCTTTTGGAAGTGTGAGACAAGATGGTTGTACAATTTTCTGATCCACAAGACATCATTTCATTATTTTGTAGAAAGAATTAAAATGGAAAAGAACTCACAATGGCATTTCGCTCCACCAGCAATATCAGAATGCACAAATAGAGAATGGCAGTATATGTTTTTAGAACCCTGCCCCAGTCTCTTATTGTATGTTGGCTGCTGCTGCTGCTGCTGCTGCTAAGTCGCTTCAGTCGTGTCCGATTCTGTGTGACCCCATAGACGGCAGTCCACCAGGCTCCCCCATCCCTGGGATTCTCCAGGCAAGAACACTGGAGTGGGTTGCCATTTCCTTCTCCAATGCATGAAAGTGAAAACTGAAAGTGGAGTCACTCAATTGTGTCCAACTCTTCACGACCCCACAGACTGCAGCCTACCAGGCTCCTCCGTCCATGGGATTTTCCAGGGAAGAGTACTGGAGTGGGGTGCCATTGCCTTCTCCATGTTGGCTGCTAAGAGTTCATAAATGCACCCTTCTCTAGAGAATTTTTCTCTGCAGGTGGGAGCAACCTATCAGGACAGATTGACCTCCTTCCTCTCTGCTCCCTCCTGCACCGTCAAGCAGCCAACAGCCAATGACACTAGAACGGAAAAGACCACCCTTGCTTCAGAGCTGAATCAACTCTGTCATTTTACTCCAGAGCTCCTTGCGGGATCAGGCAGGAACTAGCTTCCTGCTGACACCACATCTTCCCTAGGCTATGTGCCCCGTGACTTCCGGAGTCTTTCATGCCTTTCTCAGTAAGATACATACATCTGAACACTGACTCAGGCTCTGTGGCTTTGGAACTCCATGCGACATGAAAATGGGACACCCCTTTCCACCTGTGAAAATTTATAACCTCGGAGGTTAGTGAGGACCACGGAGGCCACTTTCTACAGAAGAATGTCCCATCAGGGTTTCCTCCTGCTCTCTTGGTTGTAGTGCAAGTTGGTAGTAGCAGCTTCTGATGTCATAGGTCTGTCTCTCCTCCACTGAGTCTCCACAATATGCACGCACGCTCTGTCGTGTCCAACTCTATGAGGCCCATGGACTGTAGCCCACCAGGCTTCTCTGCCCATGGGATTCTCCAGGTAAGAATACCAGAGTGGGTTGTCACTTCCTACTCCAGGGGATCTACCAGTCTCAGTGATCGAACCTGAATCTCTTGGGTCTCCTACACTGGCAGGGAGATTCTTTACCACTAGGGCCATCTGGGAAGCCCATTGTGTCTCCACAGGGTCATTGCTATTCCTGTAAATTATTGACAAGCAAGCATTCTCTCTTCCAAGTCTGCTCCCCAATGGGTCTCTGCTTTCTTTTAGTCCAAGCAGTGCTTCAACCACCCAGAGTTCTCTATTGCAAGCGTTGATCCCTTTCTGGGAATAACTTGGCAGAGGAGAAAAAGTGTGAAGAGTCTGAAACTGGCAGCAGGAAGCATAAGATGCAGGGAAAACAGTGATTTTTAGTTCACTCCTAGATGTTCATCTCTGGATCAGAGAGTCATGGCACAGATTTCCAAATTTCAGTTTGAGCAGTGTTTTTTCTCACCTGGTCCTGACATAGACAACTAAATGTTGGCATAAGACCCAGACTCTTCTTACTATGACTCAGCAACAGCAGTTCTGGTAGCAGGTTTATCCTTCCAGATAAACACACAAACATATGTATGTTTCTGTGTGTATGCATGTGTGGATTATATACATATATATACACACATGTAAGTGTATATATCATGCATGAGTGTGCAGTCATCCCTGACTCTTATCCATGAGATTCTCCAGACAAGAATACTGGACTGGCTTGCCATTTCCTCCTCCAGGGTATCTTCCTGACACAAGGATTGACCCCCCATCTCCTGCGTCTCCTGCAGTGGCAGGTCAATTCTATAATACTGAGCCACCTGGGAAGCCCAAGTATATATATGTATACATGTAAACACATAGGCGCCTTCTGTAAGGTTCATCTTGAAAGTTTTTTATATATAAATATTGAAGTTCCATTACAATGCTTATTTACTTAAATCCACTCCCAGGGTTATGGATTATATGTATATATACACACATATAAGTATAAATATATATATTTACACACACATATATATATATGTAAATGGACTTCCCAGGTTGCACTAATGGTAAAGAACCTACCTGCCAATGAAGGAGACATAAGACACATGGGTTCAATCCTTGAGTCAGGAAGATCCCCTGGAGGAGGGCATGGCGACCCACTCCAGGATTCTTGCCTGGAGAATCTCATGGACAGAGGAGCCTGGAAGGCTACAGTCTATAGAGTTGCAGAGTCAGGCACAACTGAAGTGACTTGGCACACACAGACACATACATGTAAATATATATGTTCATTCTGTAGTTTTTTTATATAAATATCAAAGTCCCATTACAATGTTAATGCATACAACCACTCCCTGGGGAAGAAGGAGGAAAGAGGATATATTTCTTTTAATTTTATAGGGAGACAACATGTAAAATATTACTACAATATTTCCTGCATTATTCTAAAAGGTTAAAAGTAAATGAACAGATCTAGTCCCTTTTATTCTCTTTCTATAAATAATTTCATTACTTTATTAACTCTGAAAATCTGCTAGAATTTTATTTTTAAATTCAGGTCCTTAATGCTATAATGCAATCCAAGAAAAGCACTTTAGAAAAATTGTTACAATTTCTGGTGGTTAAAATCACTCAGTTTGTGCTGCCTAGTTTATCCCTAAGGTTTCTAAAATGTTTATTGTGACACAAGAGCCAAGTTCTATAATGTCTTCCTTCACAGCAGAGTTGACTAAAAGCTTTCGTTTTCCCACATGGAGGTTTCAAGGCAATAACTTTGCATAGTAAAGAAAGTTGCCATCATGTCATTTTCAGGAAAGTCAAACACACACCCTGATGAAGCTGTTGACAGAAATATAAGTGAATTATGGCTTGGCAAAGCATGAAGCCATTAAAGGAAAAATGTCCTCCAATTCATCCCTAAGGATCAGCAGATTTTATACTTGACAGCTTTCCTTTGCCTAATGGAGTTTCAGTGGGAATTATAGCAGCACAGTTTGCATTAGATGATCCTTTATTTAATATGTGGAAATACGGCTCCTAGTTAAAGTAAGCTCCAGAGAGACAGAGAATAAGGACCAAGGAGTCTTGCCTAGAAATGCAAATGAGATTTCATTTAAAACCTAACAGTTACACTTGTTGTGAGCAACATTTTAGAGAGAAATGCTTCCTTAAATGAGTGATAGATTGGACGGCTCAATGGGTTCCTCCTGGTTTTAAGTTCTCTGAGAGTTTTTGTTTATTTTTTTTCCTTTGTTTGCTTTTACAGTTTTTCAGTAGGCTGTGCTAAATCTATCAAAAGAAGTTTGCTGCTGTTGCTGCTAAATCGCTTCAGTCGTGTTCAACTCTGTGCGACCCCATAGACGGCAGCCCACCAGGCTCCCCTGTCCCTGGGATCCTCCAGGCAAGAATACTGGAGTGGGTTGCCATTTCCTTCTCCAATCAAAAGAGGTTTAGGGATCCTTAAACCTAATATTGACTTGACTTAATTTTTTGTCGTAATTGGGACAAGTTATTTTTTTGCTTTATATGCAAGAGACTTTCTTGTAGAATCTAGATACAGCTGGCTTCAAAAGAGTGAGAATTTCAAAAGAGTAAATTATAAAAGGCAACAAAATAATAACATTTACTGTATACCTTGCTTTGACCATATGCTACGTATTTAAGGTTTTATTTCACAATGAATTCTTTCAATAGGCCTAAGTAGCCTATTACTGGTGCTCTATTTTCTTGGCACTAGAAACAAATTGTCTTTTAAAAAATTATAAGAAGTCCATAAAAGCTGTTATTTTGTGTCCTCAAATGAATGTGGTGGGTAATCATTATATTGTTCTAGTTTTATTCAGAAATGCACAACTGAGTTTACTTCAACACCTTTCCTTCCAGGAAAGAGGTTGAGCAAATCTCTGTGGTTCTGGCTGAATTTATTCAATCAAACAGAAAAGAGAAAATGCTCTTTGTGTAGGGCCATTGATTGAGCATATATAAAACTTTTGTATGTTCTGGATTTAATTATGTATAGTTTCACTTAAGAATGTGCTGAGGTGTTTATTTTGGGGTATAAACACCTCATTAGAGGTCAGCTGGCTGATGATTCTGCTGTGAGCTCCATGTCCATTGTCATGCACAAGGCTCCCAGCATCTGTGGAGCACACAGGCCTGTTGTATAGAGACTGCTGTCTTTTTGTACTATAAGCTATCAAGGAATGAGTGTGGACCAACCAGTTTGGCTAGATCGACTTTCAGATGAAATCTCTATTTGAAATACAAAAAAAATAAAATCAACATATCTGGAAAATTAAAATCGAACATTGGGAGAGTCCAGAGAGACTCAATATCGGCATGGAAAGTAAATTGAAAAGCGAATTAGGGAATCTGGTTGGTAGAGCATTAATGCCAATCCTGGCTTCCTCACCACCTGGTTTTGTGTCCTCGGACATTTGCTAGGTCTCAGTTTTACCTCTGAAGTGGGGTTGTTGAACTAGATATTTTTAATTTTTCAATAACCCTTGCCTTGTTTATCCTGTTTTTAATCTCTTTCAGAGCTCTAAAAACTGTACTGAATTCAATACTTGCCTACATGTACATTGCTTTGACCCAATTTTTCAGCTGAAGCTGATCATGCCAGAGATCACCAGAGAGGTGAAAATACAACTGGGGTCAATTTAACTTTTTAGCATAGTTAATACACAGGCATTTTTGCCATTTGTGAGCTGACTTATTCTTTGTTTTGAGCACTTGCCGCACTCAATATATGTACCAATTGCTTGCAATTTAGCAAATTGACCTTGAGTAATGCAGGGATTAAGGGTGTCAATTCCCCACACAGTCAAAAATCCATGTATAACTTTAGAACCTCCCTAATTTTAGCTACTAATAGCCTAATGCTGGCTGGAAACCTGACGTAAAAGTTGATTAACTTATCTAAACAATTGATTAACACATATTTTGTATGTCACATGTATTTTATACTATATTCTTACAATAAAGTAAGCTAGAGAAAAGAAAAAAATGTTAAGAAAATCATAAGGAGGAAAAAGTGCATGATATTTGCTGTACTATATTTGCTGATACCACAAGTTTATATCATCTGTTTACAAGATGAATTATCTGTCAGTTCCTACATCAATGTTGTCTTACATGATACAAAACACCAAAGCTGTTATACATATTATTAACACCAATCATCAAAAATGAAAAGATAATGTGAAAAAGAAATGCATATTTATTTACAGGTATAACAATTCACACATTGATATCAAGAAGCAGCAATATGATCACTATATGTATTAATATACAACATATATTGTCTACTGTAATGGATGTTGCATGTATGGTATGCAAGGATTTTTGTGCAAAAGTTTGAGTGAATTTTAACTTTTTATAATAGATTTATGAATATTTTTATGGTAGTAAGTGGAAAAATTGACTAGTATCTACATGTATCTTATGCATTAGTTGTATATCTAACATTTTCTTAATTTTTAAGAAAAAATGTCTGAGGTTATTGACATTTCTCCTGGCAATCTTGATTCCAGCTGTGCTTCATCCAGCCCACCATTTTGCATGATGTGCTCTGCATAGAAGTTAAATAAGCAGGGTGACAATCTACAGCCTTGACATACTCCTTTCCCTATTTGGAAACAGTCTGTTGCTCCATGTCCAGTTCTAACTGTTGCTTCTTAACCTGCATACAGATTTTTCAGAAGCCAGGTAAGATGGTCTGATATTTCCATCGCTTTAAGAATTTTCTATAGTTTTTGGTGATCCACACAGTCAAAGACTTTATTGTCAATAAAGCAAAAGTAGATGTTTTTCTGGAACTATCTTTTCAGTGTTCTGGATTGTAATTCAGCTGTGTGTGATGCATGCTAAACCGCTTCAGTCATGCCTGAGTCTCTGCAACCACGTGGACTGCAGCCCCCCAGGCTGCTTTGTCCATAGGATTCTCCAGGCAAGAATACTACAGTGGGATGCCATGCCTTCCTCCAGGAGATCTTCCTGACCCAAGGTTCAAACCTGCACCACTCTCTTACATCTCCTGCATTGGCAAGTGGGTTCTTACCAGTAGTGCCACCGGAGAAGCCCAATTTGGCTGTTCTTTGCACATAATAGGCACTGAAATAAAGGTTCACAACAGCTTTATGAGTAGTAAGTCCTAGGATAAATGTCAAGTATTATCCTATTTTTTGGTGGTGAAAATGTTTAAATATGCATATTGGATCACGTAAATCCATTCCATTGGAATGAAATATCTATTAAATAGTGACAGCTAGAATTAATAAGATCAACAAATATCAATATCACTAGTAATAGTTCTTTCTAAGTGCCCTGCATCATCTCAAGTACTTTACAGGTATAATATCATAATTTCCACACAATCCCATCAGTGTCATCCTGACCCTCATTTATCAGTGAGATTAAGTAATTTGCCAAAATTCCTACAGTTGCCAAATGACAGAAAGTGAAAGTCACTCAGTCATGTCCAACTCTTTGGAACCCCATGGACTGTAGTCCATGGAATTCTCCAGGCCAGAATACCAGAGTGGGTAGCCTATTCCTTCTCCAGTGGATCTTCCCAACCCAGGAATTGAATTGGGGTCTCCCACATTACATGCAGATTCTTTACCAACTGAGCTAAATGGCAAAGCTGGAATTCAAACCATGGTGATACGAAACCAAAGCTCACTGTGTGAGCCTATAAATAAGAATTGTCTGTCTCTAAACAGTGAAAGTTAAAAGAAATGATGTTTTGATAGAAATTTTTCTAGAGCAAGATTTGGAAACTGCAATCTATGAACCAGTTCTAGCCCTCCACTACTTCTGAAATAAAGTTTTGTTGGAATACAGTCATGCTCACTTATTTACACCACGTCTATTGCTGATTTCTCACTATGGTGTCAGGGTTGAGTAGTTAACATCAAGACTCTATGGCCCCTCAAGACGAAAATATTTACTATCCCACCCTTTACAGAAAATGTTTGCAGCCCTCTGGTCTAAAGAAGTCTTTTACTCAGGCTCTTCATGTCTAATCCACCTTCTCTTTTCCCTCCCCTTATAATTCCATAATGAAAAGATGTCACAAATTATATATATCCAAACCCATTCTACCTGTCTTTGAATTCAAAATACATGGCATTTTTTTTTACTTTTTTTTTTTACCATCCAAGCCATTTTATTATTTATTTCCTTTTCCTCAGTAATTGCTTTAAATTAACTTTGTTAATATGTATTCTATTAACAGAGGCTTCCCCTGTGGCTCAGTGGTAAAGAATCCTGCAATGCAGGAGTTGCAGGAGATGCTGGTTCCATCCCTAGGTTAGGAAATCCCCTGGAGGAGGGCACGTCCACCCACTCCAGTGTTCTTGCCTGGAGAATCCCATGGACAGAGGAGCCTGGCGGGCTACAGTCCATGGGTCACAAAGAGTCGGACATTGCTGAAGCAACTTAGCATGTAGGCATGCACATTCTATTACTATGTGTTAACAAACATATGTCAATAAGTGGCTTATCCTCTTATTCTCTTGTGCTGATCCTGGACCAGTTTGCTCTCAGATTCATTTCTCCTCCTTTTTCCTCTGCGTCTATCCCAGGGGATCTGATCTCTGCAGGATGTATTTCACAAGCTGTTCTGACACTGAAACCCCGAGGGTTCCACCGATGGATGGCCTCTGGGAGATGGGAGATAAAGAGAAATCAGGGTATTTATCTTCTTCCCTACATCTCCTCCGTGGTCTAGTGTGGTTCCAGCTTGCTGTTGGTAGGGAGGGTGGGAAAAACTTGGGTTGAAATAATACCCATTTCTCCCTTTTTAGATGGTCCAAGCCTCCTTCATGGCTAATTTCTGGACTGTCTCATTCATTTGGCTTTGTCAGCCTTCCATCTCTTGTGCAGCCATCCCCCTGCATTTAATTAATTATACCTTTAGATGTACATTCTTGATGTGATTTTGGTTTTGAGGGGAGGAGGGGCTTAACATTGACCTATACAATTCTAATTTTGTTGATCTTTAGAAATAGACTACACTCTTTTTTATCAATATTTTAATTAAAACATGGTTGATTTACAATGTTATGTTAATTTCTGCTGTACAGCAAGGTGATTCAGTTATAAATATATGTATATATATTACATTATTTTTAATATGCTTTTCCATTATGGTTTATCACAAGATATTGAATATAGTTATCTGTGCTATACAATAGAACTTTGTATTTAATAAATAGACTACACTTTTAACATTTGTTAATTTATCAAACATGACTTTATTAAAAAAAAAAGACCCTGCAAGAATTAATTAGTCAAATCCTTTACATATGTTCCAAAAATCATACTATCACTAATGGAGCAGTCCTTCAAATAGAATTTTCATGAAACAGTAATAGCAAAAAAAAAGAGAGAGAAACTATTTTTAACTAGCTTTGAACTCTGTTTATAGTCTGCAGGTTGCCAAATTCCATAGGAAAATATGAATCCAGATTCACGTTAGGCATGATGTATTTTTTAGCAGAAAATATTTTAAAATATGAGTCTTGAGACGTAAATTGTTATTGGAAACTTCAAAGTGAAATATAGTACATGGAAATTAAAGAAAAAAATTCTCTTTGTTATTTCCTTTTGCTTAAGCTAAATGCTCAATAAGAATTCAGCATAAAGACAGTATGCTCTAGGAGTATAAAATCTCCCAAGTTCCCTGCCTTTCTGAATATTAAAAACTAAACATGGCTTATAACGTGATGCTCAAGTGAAAAAAAAATGACAGTCAATAGACAATTCCAGTTTTAGAGGCACAATGCACTGTGCTGTCTAAAAAGCTTTTAATATTTATATTGCATTTCACCTGTTACATAGATTTTTCACATTCTATACAAAATGTAATGTTTTTCCATTTTTTTAATTTCAAAAAATTTGTGATAAAAACACATTATAGGATATGGAAACCTCCCTGAAAGAATCCATCTATGAATTTATGGCACCTTTTTTTTTATTAGAAACAGCAACTAGTGTTAGAAAACACTTTTCAATTTCTCTTCATGCCTAAAGTGGAATAGCATTAACAATGTTTTTTGCTGCCTGAAGATTCACTGACTTTCTTATTATTTTCTTCCTCTACTCTGAATTTTGCAACTTCTTTTTAATCTCATTCCTAGTATGTTCTGTAATAACATGGCAAGAGTATGGAGTCTGCATTGTCCAGGGGTAAATCCCAGATTCTCCGCTTCTGACCTGGGAATGCTCCTTACTTCCCTGAGTCACCGTTTCCACACACACAAAATGTTTTTAATTCTGTCTTTTCCACATGATTCTGTTAGGACAAACAATTTTAATAAAGACACTAAAAATGCATTGGTGGTGTTTTAGGCACTAAGTCATGTCCAACTCTTGTGACCCCATAGACTTAGCCTGCCAGGCTCCTCTGTTCATGGGATTCTGCAGGCAAGAATATTGGAGTGGGTTGCCGTTTCCTTCTCCAGGGGATCTTCCCAAACCAGGAATTGAATCCAAGTCTCCTGCATTGCAGACGTATTCTTTACCAACTGAGTTACAGGGGAAGCTAAAATACATTATATAAAATACATTAAGTATTTTACACATTAAATTAAAAGATGTTTTATTTATTTATAATAAAAAAATACATTAAGTTCCTCCAAATTATGGGCACTCAGCATACTTTAGTTTCCACCACTTTTAATTTTTCCCTTTGTGCTAAACCAAGTACTTAGCATTGTGAGTGTGTGCTCAGTTGTGTCTGACTCAGTGTGACCCCATGGACTGTAGCTCATCAGGCTCTTCTGTCCATGGGATTTTCCAGGCAAGAATACTGGAGTGGGTTGCCATGCCCTCCTGCAGTGGATCTTCCAGACCCAGGGATCAAACCCATGTCTCCTGCGTCTCCTGCATTGGCAGGCAGATTTTTTACCACTAGCACCACCTGGAAAAACCAATAAATGTCATATATTCCAATATCTGCATTCACTTTCCATCGTTTGAGTTTGGATTATGTTTTTCTAAATATGCCTACTTGAAGAATGGGAGGAAAACATTAACACAAAGCAATATGCAAAGTTGCCTTTCTGTCTGATTTTAGTTTCTTCCAGGAATAATAACTATGTATCTCTGCCCAGCTAATTTTACCTTAAACAACCATTCTAAAGGACTGTGGGACTCTCCCTAATTTGCTTTTCTCTCCTTCAATCCATGGGAAAGTCTCTGAACCCCTGTTCTTTTCTCCTTGCCAAGACTGCATAACACAGGAGGGAATGCATGGCCAGATGTGGGGAGAAGAAATTTCAAGCGCAGAAAACTTTCAAGCATAGCTTTGTAGCATCATGATGGTTCCTGCTCCTGAAGACCTATAGGATGGGCCACTGGCAAGGAAGGCCATTTAACCAGAGCAAGTAACCAGGCTGTCATAAGTGATACTCCCATGATTCCATTAGAATAAGATGTGTTATGTCAATAGAGATACCACAGCCTACAGACAAAAGGCAAATTGTGAATTTTCAGCTGTGTAGAGAAGGTACATTTACTTCTCAGGAGTAAAAGCCAATATTTAAAAGACATATATTCATTTCACTGATTTTTTTCAGTTGTGACAGAAATATACTATTCATGGAAGTCCTTAAATTTCAATGAAGCACAGGCAGGACACTTTTTGACCTGCCTGCACTGACCCTAAGCTGAAAGTTTACAAGTCAGCTCACAGAAGGAAGGGTCAGAATTTCTGCTGCTACAATGGCCACACAGCTCATATTTTTATTGCAGAGGTGTAATGTATAGTCCTGAGAGAGATGGGAATACCAGACCACCTGACCTGCCTCTTGAGAAATCTGTATGCAGGTCAGGAAGCAACAGTTAGAACTGGACATGGAACAACACACTGGTTCCAAATAGGAAAAGGAGTACGTCAAGGCTGTATATTGTCACCCTGCTTTTTTAACTTCTATGCAGAGTACATCATGAGAAATGCTGGACTGGAAGAAACCCAAGCTGGAATCAAGATTGCCAGGAGAAATATCAATCACCTCAGATATGCAGATGACACCACACTTATGGCAGAAAGTGAAGAGGAACTCAAAAGCCTCTTGATGAAAGTGAAAAAGTTGGCTTAAAGCTCAACATTCAGAAAATGAAGATCATGGCATCCAGTCCCATCACTTCATGGGAAATAGATGGGAAAACAGTGGAAACAGTGTCAGACTTTATATTTTGGGTCTCCAAAATCACTGCAGATGGTGACTGCAGCATGAAATGAAAAGACGCTTACTCCTTGGAAGGAAAGTTATGACCAACCTAGATAGCATATTCAAAAGCAGAGACATTACTTTGTCAACTAAGGTCCATCTAGTCAAGGCTATGGTTTTCCCAGTGGTCACATATGGATGTGAGAGTTGGACTGTGAAGAAAGCTGAGTGCCGAAGAATTGATGCTTTTGAGCTGCGGTGTTGGAGAAGACTCTTGAGAGTCCCTTGGACTGCCAGGAGATCCAACCAGTCCATTCTGAAGGAGATTAACCCTGGGATTTCTTTGGAAGGAATAATGCTAAAGCTGAAACTCCAATACTTTGGCCACCTCATGTGAAGAGTTGATTCATTGGAAAAGACTTTGATGCTGGGAGGGATTGGGGATAGGAGAAGAAGGGGACGACCGAGGATGAGATGGCTGGATGGCATTGCGACTCGATAGACGCGAGTCTGAGTGAACTCCGGGAGTTGGTGATGGACAGGGAGGCCTGGCGTGCTGCTATTCATGGGGTCACAAAGAGTCGGACACGACTGAGTGACTGAACTGAACTGAAAGGGCCTCTTGGTGAAGGTGAAAGAGGAGAGTGAGAAAGTTGGCTTAAAACTCAACATTCAGAAAACGAAGATCATGGCATCTGGTCCCATCACTTCATGGCAAATAGATGTGGGAAACAATGTAAACAGTGAAAGAGTTTATTTTCTTGGGCTCTAAAATCACTGCAGATGGTGACTACAGGCATCAAATTAAAAGACATTTGTTCCTTGGAAGAAAAGCTATAACAAACCTAGACAGCAAAATAAAGAGCAGAGATATTACTTTGCCAGCAAAGGTCCATCTAGCCAAAGCTAAGGTTTTTCCAGTAGTCATGTACGGATGTGAGAGTTGGACCATAAGAAGGCTCAGCATCGAAGAACTGATGCTTTTGAATTGTGGTGTTGGAGAAGACTCTTGAGAGTCCCTTGAACAGCAAGGAGATCAAACCAGTCAATCCTAAAGGAAATCAACCCTGAATATTCACTGGAAGGACTGATGCTGAAGCTGAAGCTGCAATCCTTTGTCCACCTGATGCGAAAAACTAACTCATTAGGAAAGACCCTGATACTGGGAAAGATTGAAGGCAGGAGGAGAAGGGGACAAAGGAGGATGAGATGGTTGAATAGCATCAGTGACTCGATGGACAAGAGTTTGAACAAGCTCTAGGAGATGGTGAAGGACAGGGAGGCCTGGCATGCTGCAGTCCATGGGATTACAAACAGTCAGCCACAACTGATGACTGGTTACTGTGTAATATTGTATCCCTTCAATGTTAATTAGTCTCAATGGCCATTAGTAAGTTTTGTCCAGCTGTCTTTAGAACAGTAAATTAAATCCTCTTTTCATCTAGACTATCACTCATGATATCAGTTTGCACAGTTATTTGGGAAGGAGGTGGACTTAAATTACCACCCAAGAGGTTCTTGCCAAATTACCCAACTTTCCTCTCTATATTAGATATCTCAGCCCTTTTCCCACTCCATTTACAAAACTCTGCATAACTACTTCAGATTTGTGACCAAACTGCCACATCATATCATAGAAATATTTGTTTTAATTATAGCTGTGCAATTTGCAATTATGCTTTAATTTGACATGATTCCTTCCCATCACATCAGTGTCTGACCATGTCATCCAAGTGGTTCAGAGTTCATGGTGGATGCATCAGAGGTAAAAGCCAAAAGAGTACGTGTAAACCATAATTTTTGTTAGCTTATCTGCTGAGTCTTACATAGATTTTTCAGGTTTCAAATTATATAACCAATAGAGTGAATAAGAAAAATACTTCAAATCCATTCAAAAAATGATATTCTTTATCCCTAATCATCCATTTAGACTTGGCAGGTTCTTTCCCTGAGTTCTGGAGGAAATCACAGTCAGATATCAAACATTTGTTTTGACAGTTTTATTGAGGAATAACTGACATAGAGTAAACTGAATATATTTAAAGTGAACAGTTTGATTAGTTGTGATATGGAAGGTATAAGTATGTAAAAATAAAACCGACTGTCACAATCAAGTTAGCATATCACACCCCAAACTTTCATCATGCTCCATTTCATTCCCTCCCACTCTCCCTTTCTACCCTTAACTTTTGTCTACAAGCAGCTACTGATATGCTTCTATGAATTAGTTTGAATTTTCTTGGGTATTATATAAATGGAATCATGCAGCCTGTATTCTTTTAAACTTTATGTCTTTCACTCAGCATAATTGCTTTGAGATTCATCCATGTTGTAGCATGTTTCAGTAATTCATTCTTTTTTTGCCTGAGTAGTATTTCATTGTATGGATAAAACATATTTGCATACTCAGTCACATGTTGATGGACATTTGTGTTGTTTTTAGTTTTTCTCTATTATAAACAAAACTACTGTGAACATTCATATATAAAACCTTATGTGCACATATCTTCTGTATCTTAGGGTTAGATGAAGATTTCTTACATACAAAATTAAACGCAATTCAAAAAGAATGAATTTGAAACTCTACTCTGTTGAAAAGAAAATATTTGCAAATCATATATATTATGGACTGATATAACAAACATATATATTTTTAAATATCAAAACTCAATAATAAGAAAGCAATCAAATTAAAAATCAGGAAAAGATTTAAATAGACACTTAAGCAAAGACAATATATGAATGGCAAATAAGCACATGAAATGATGCTCAAAATCATTTTTCTTAGGAATGCTTAAACTAAAACCACAAAGAGATGCCACTATACACATATTCAAATGACTAACATTTAAAAAGCCGACCATACCAAGTATCAGAGGAATTCTAGAACAAAGGAGACATTCACACATCATTGGAGAAAAGGTAACATGGTTATAACAACTTTGGGAAATGGCTTAGCAGTTTCTTAAAATGTTAAATATGTATTTCCCATATGGTACCACAATTCCACTCTTGGTGTTTGCTCATGATAAAGAAAATATATGTGTAATATTTTTTTATCACTCTCAGGTAATAAAAGTTCTTCTAGCCATACTTAGTCACCAAAATAGTCTTTATAATAAGTTATATTTCCACTTTCAGGTAGTAAATTTCAAGCTATAAAGTTCAAGCTTCCTCTCCCCCCAAGCTCAGTCTTCCCTGATGTTGGCACCTGAAGAGACATAGGGCTCAGTGACAGACTTCTAATTCTCTCTCCTGCCATCAAACCCTCTACTTTCGCACCACTAGCCAAGATTTCTGATTCCTCCAGGGTCTGGCCTAAGAGAATAAAAACATATTCAGATTTTAAGGTGATAATATCAGGAAAACCTTGTTTCTCTGAATGTTTCATGTTCAAAACTGACTCCCTTTTAATGGTCTTTGGGGATTTTCTGGAGAAATCCTTCTCATATCACTTCGAGTTGCTGAAATGTCTTGTCACAGATTCTTGACATGGGTGTTGCACTTTCTGGATGGAGAGATGTGTGATTCTCAATGGTTTAGGGGAACCAAGATATAATGGCCCTATAGATAGGTGTCTTGGGCAGGATGTTAGATGGTTGCAAACCAGCTCTCTCTGCACACGGTCATAGCTTATCCACAAAACATGCTTATAACCTGGTTAAGCTTAAATGACTCCGTGAGTCCAGACTGCTGTGAAATGGCTATCTTTCTTCAGAACTAGCTTTAGACAGTCAAAGAAATGGATCAAGTTTTCTGTAACCCTTGAGTTTCAGGGACACATTTCAATATCTCCAAGGGCTGCAGATAAACAGAACATGCCACTAATCTTTCCTCTGTGAGGACAGAGACCAGGACTCTTCATGCCCTTTCAAAATTTATTGATACTGGAAAATGAAAAAATAATCTTTAAACTTGCCAAGCAACCAGAACCTCTGCAACTTCAAATCTTTTATACTTAAAAATGCATGGAGAGCTAAACAGCACAAGACTAATTTGGGGGCATGTCTTTGCAACTCTACTTCATTAAGCTCCCATCATGTTTTGTACTGAACGGCATTCTGGAGAAAATAAATCCCTCTCCAGACCAGAAATGGCGATGCAGTTCTAGAAAAAGAAAGTCAATTAGCAGTATACCTCTAAACATAAATTACTTCCATGAATCTAGAGCTGATCCTGCACTAAAACAGTAGGAAATTTTTTCTTAAAAAAAAAAAAGAAAACATTGCAAACAATTGAGAATCTCAAAATATCTGAGAAAATATAACACCATGGGTCATTACTGGGAAAAAAATCAACAATATAATGTACAAATAAGAAACAGATGCTAGAATAATATGAAAAGAACTTTCAAATAAATAATCTAATATCTCCAGGGAAAGATAGGAGCGAACTTATCTACAAACAACAAGAATGAATACTTATAAAGAAGAAATTAAAAAGAAAAAGAAGACCCAATTGCTAAAACATTTCCTTAAGGGTGCAGATAAACATTAGTTTGAATACAAGTAAAAAACAAATTAATGAGTCAAAATATAAAGAGTAATTCTCTCACATTATGCTTTAAAAGAAAAAATAAGGAGAAATGTGAATAAATAGATAAGAAACAAATAGAATAGAGAATATTTAATACTCATACAAAAAGAAAACAGGTAATTGGAAATAATAGTAAGGTAAATTAAGTGAAAAGTAAAGGGATGGAAAAAATCTATAGCATACTGACAGTAATCAAAACAAAAATTTGGAATTGCCATATTATTACAAGATAAGAAGACTTCAGGGCAAAAAATATTACTAGGGCTAAAGGGTGCCATTTCATAACAAAATTGGACATAACAGTACTATAAGATTTTGTATCTAATAATAGTGCTTCAACTGAAGCAAAAATGAATAGAACTGCAAAGGGGAAAAAAACAACTCCACAATAATAGCTGGAAATTTTAGCACTCACTCAATAAATGATAAAAATATGCAAAATTCAGGAATGAATGAGAAAAAGGAGCCACATTATCAATACATTTAATCCAATTGGCACTTATAGAACACTCCACCCAATAACAGCACAATGTACATTCTTTTTAAATAAACTTGGAAATTTTGTCAAAATGAACCATTTTCTGGACCGTAAAGCAAGAATCCATAAATTCATGAATAACTCAAGTAATAAAAAATGCGTTCTCTGATAAAAATTAAATATTAAATGTCAAAACCACAAAGGTCTCTGGATAATCACCAAATACTTTGAAACTAAATGACACACTTTTGAAGAGCCCATGAGTCAAAAATAAATAAGTTTAAAAGTATCTTGAAGTGGATGACAATGAACACACAATGTATCAAAATTTGTGGAATCCCATTAAAGCAGGCTGCTGCTGTTCCTGTTGCTAAATCGCTTCAGTCGTGTCTGACTCTGTGCAACCCCATGGATGGCAGCCCACCAGGCTCCCCCATCCCTGGGATTATCCAGGCAATAACACTGGAGTGGGTTGCCATTTCCTCCTCCAATGCATGAAAGTGAAAAGTGAAAGTGAAGTCACTTAGTCGCATCCGACTCATAGCGACCCCTTGCACTGAAGCCCACCAGGCTCCTCTGTCCATGGGATTTTCCAGGCAAGAGTACTGGAGTGGGGTGCCATTGCCTTCTCCGATTAAAGCAGGGCTTAGAGGGAAATTTTTAGCACTAAACACTTGCAGAAGAAGAAAGAAAGTCTCAAATCAATGACCTCAGCTTCTTCCTGAAGCAACCAGAAAAAGAAAGCAAACAAAACCCAAAGTAAGCCAAATGAAATAATAAAGATCCTACTGTACAACACACTGGATTATATTCAGTATCCTGTGATAAATCTTAATATAAAAGAATATATAAAAGAATGTATGTGTTGGTCGCTGAGTCATGTCTGACTGTTTGCAACCCCATGGACTATATATAGCCCACCAGGGATTTCCACGAAAAAGAATATGTATATATATGTACAATTGAATCACTCTGCTGTACAGCAGAAATTAACACAACATTGTAAATCAACTATACTTAATAAAATTAAACAAAAAGGTAAATGGATACTGTGATATATTCATACATCAAAATGCTACTCATCAATATAAGGAAATGAAGTATAGATACATGCCACAACCCAGATGTACCTCGAAATTATTATGCTGAGTGAAAGAAACCAGAAGGAAAAATAAGTACATATGACTTCATTTACTAAAATTCTGAAGATTGAAAACTAATCTACAGTAATAGAAAGTGGACCCGTGGTTGTCTGGAGGTAGGAGGAGTGATGTGGAGGGGAGAGTAGAAGGGATTTTCAAGGGACAGAAAGACAAAGGAAGGGGGGGTGAAGAATATTTTCATTATCTTGATTTTGGTGATGGTTTCCTATGTGTCTAAATATGACAGGCGTTATCAAGTAGTATGACTTAGGATATCATAGATGATGATGTCAATCGTACCTCCTTAAAATTGCTGAGAATATTTTCAGAATTAAGAACCACCCATTCCAGCCTTGGCAGGAGTCAAAGTGACCTACCTGACTCACCATGCCTTGATTCAAAACTCCCAGAGCACGACAGATTCCCTTTCCTGCCCTTGCCACTGAAACCTGCATGTATACCAGTTGTTGGGCACAGCCACCTGCCATGAGTGGAAACACCAGTTAGAGGCGGCCGCCCGGCAGACAGAACAACTTGCCCTCCAGCCCTTCTCATTTGGAATGCAGGGTGCGGCTGTGGACCTCTGCCATCAATGGATGTGTCTGAGTCTTGCTGCTACCACTTCCAAACTGTGTAATGCTAAATGCATTTGTTCTCAGACCTCATTTTCCTAATCCATAGAAAGGGTACTATAAAAACTACCCCACAAGGATTCTTAGCTGAGGATTCAGTGAGTGAATCAATTTCAGTTTGCAGAATCATTTTTCTTTTCATGAAAAGCCTATTCATCTACAATTATGCTTACAGTAAGATGAGATGGTCCAAAGAGGCTACTGGTGCTTACATTGTAATATTAATACATCCTTTCATGTCAAGGAGGGCAGTCCTGAGAACTATAGATACTCATCATTTCCATTTCTAACAACAAAAAAAAATGAAATGAAATACTTAAAAAAAAAAAAAAAAGATTAGATCAGTTTTACTTGAGAGTGTCCTTGGAGTGATAAAGTACAGTGCAACGTGTAAACCTAAGTTCCATTTCAAGTGCAATTAGCAGAGTAGACAAAACGAGGGAAAGCAGTTACTACACTGCGGGAAAAATGCTCTCGAGCAAAGCCTCTCCTGCTCTGTCACCGAGATGCAGAGTCTCACTAATTAGAACGAATTAGGATGGTAGGGCTCCCTTGAAGTGGACTCAAGACTGGCTGACGTGTAATCAACAAAGAGCAATGATAAATGACAGGGTGCTGAGTTGGGCTGATGTGATTAATAGAACCTATAGAAGTCCAGGCTGCCTTTTATTTGGCTTTTAGTATTTTTCTGAATGGATTCAAGAAGGAATTTTTTTTTCAGCACATCAGTTTAAATAAACAGAAGATAGTGGAGGTGACAGATGCTTTAAACCCCAGAAAAGTCAAGCAGAAGATAATAAAGATAGTATTGCTTCCCTATGCTCAGATAGGGCTGTTTGCAAAGGGCTCTCACATTCTTTTATTTAACCCTTTTATTGACATGGTGAATTAGATAGAACTGGCATTAACCCAATTATATAATTGAAGAACTAAAACTCCGAAAGCTTGGGTCACAAGTTCAAGGCTGTATTGCTAGTAAATTTCAGAGGTGGGTCTACAGCAAGCTGTCTCCTGTATTTTTGTCTGCTCAGCATCAGTCATCTTAAAATCTTATCTTAAAATAATACCCTGATTTTGTGTGGGGGAACCACCACTCTCCCTCTCTAGATCAGGTAGAATTAAAGTGACTAAACCACTCACAGGTTCATAGTGTGTTTTTTAACTCCTGCTGGATTCATCAAGCAAAAGGTGATCTCATTCTCTCCTGATTGCTTAGCTGGAAACATAGACCTACCAAAGGTCACCACATGTCATAGAGAAAATGTCTGCCTAACAACTAATCCCAATTAAAGGAGAACAAAGCAAGAAAAGGAGAGAAAAGGAGATATCCGAGGTCATCATTTAAATTCCTGAATGTATTATAGCATCTGAAAGTGAAAGTGTTAGTCACTCAGTGGTGTCCCCTTTTGTGACCCCATGGTAGCCCCTGACCATGGAATTTTCCAGGTAAGAATACTGGAGTGAGTAGCCATTCCTTTTTCCAGGTGATCTTCCTGACCCAGGGATCAAAACTGTCTCCTGCATTGCGGGCTATTCTTTACCATCTGAACCACCAGAGAAGCACTGAATGTAGCATCCAACTGCACAAAATCAGACTTACTCTTAAATTTGTAAGTTATACAAGCCAGTAAATTACTTCTACATTTTGTTTAATTTAGCCTGATTTTGTTTCTGTCACTTTCGCCTGACAAATATAGACAAGAATTCAGGTCTTTGGAC
Source organism: Capra hircus (assembly GCF_001704415.2). NCBI lineage: Eukaryota > Metazoa > Chordata > Mammalia > Artiodactyla > Bovidae > Capra > Capra hircus. The sequence goes on along the minus strand of NC_030813.1, from coordinate 62,443,558 downwards.
CCATGTTAGAATTCTTCCCTTGGTAATAACAATAACTATAAAAGTATGATAGCTCGTATTTATTAACTACCTTGAATATGTCACTACTCTTCCAAGTACCTGACATATATTAACTCTTTTCATCCTTATGATAGTCCTGTGAATTGAAATGCGAAATAATGCACATTTTATTCATGAATAAACTGAGAGCAGTTAAATAAATTCAGCGATAATACACACCTAGTAAATGGAGGAGCTAGGATTTGAACCCACTCAGTCTGGCCACAGAGTCAATGCTTTTCATTATAAGGTTATACTTATTTTTTTAACCTGAATTATTCCCTGATCCATATGAGACCAGTGGTTGGGTAAATGATAGTTTCTGGTAAGCAGCTAATAAGACACATGGAAAAAGAAAGCAGCCTCCGTCCACTCTCAGTCTAACGGTCAACTTCCATTAGGGCAAAATCCTAGTTGGAATGAAAATATCCCCTTACCTGCTTCACTTTTTCACTATGTATTCTAACTCACCACTGAGAAATGAGACAAAGGAGCTTCTCATTTTTTAAATATTTATTTACTTGATTGTACCAGATCTTAGGTATAGCATGTGGAACGCAGTTTCTGGAACATGGGCCCCCCTGCATTGGGAGCTGGGAGCAGAGTCTTAGCCACTGAACCACCATGGAATTCCTGAGATATAGGAACTTGATAAGGTTGACAATCTAATTGGAACAGGTACATTGTATTATAAATTTTTAAAACGTCCTGCTCCCTTGATGTGTCAACATCCTACAAACTGACTGTGAGCATCCTGTCTGGGTGGCCAGATACACCAGTGTGATAATGCTGGTCTTTGCCCCAAGTTCTCTTTCTTGCCCTCCCCAACTGTGACCTCCCACCATTCAAACACACTCTTACACTTTTCGCTGGCCTACTCTACTGTGACTTCCAATAATGGTACTTGCCTACAGCAACCCCCTCAGCACCCCACCTGTATAGTTGAGCTCTCTCTCGGAGCTTTTCCCATGGCTCCCTACTTGGGATGCCTCCTTTTTCTAGAAACTGTTCATGTACGTGTCTTGCCATAGTGTTATTCCAAGTCAGCACCAGAGAGGTGATCAAAAACCCTTTTAAAAATAATATAATTATTCCTTACAACACATGTGTACATCTCAAAGTCTATTTTCTGTACTCTACCCTGGATTGTTCCCACTGACTGCCAAGTCATGCCTTGGTTTACTTAGCTAATCTGGAGTCATAAGAGTTATAGACACAATAATTACTTTGAGATGAATTTTACATGTTACCAAATGTGTCCCCATACATATTTAATTTGATTGCCCCCAATAGGTCTCTGTAGCAAGTGGGGCAATAAAATACCCATCTCTGAAGATGAGAAATCAGAGACTCAGATGAGATGTGTCTTGTCTAGGGTCACTCCACTGTCGAATAAGGAGACAAACCAGTTTCCCTTCCTCTATACCATTCCACATTTTATTGTTTTCTTGGGTGAATGTTATATGCTTCTTCAGTCTAATCTATAAAATATGACCAATTTAACTCCAGGTTCACAATTTTTACCTCTAACCCATTACCTGGTAACCTCACTGACATTTTTATTATCTGCCCTCTAGATATCTACGGGAGGAGGCAATGGCACCCCACTCCAGTACTCTTGCCTGGAAAATCCCATGGGTAGAGGAGCCTGGTAGGCTGCAGTTCATGGGATGGTGAAGAGTCGGACACGACTGAGCAACTTCACTTTCAGTTTTCACTTTCATGTGCTGGAGAAGGAAATGGCAACCCACTCCAGTGTTCTTGCCTGGAGAATCCCAGGGACGGGGGAGCCTGGTGGGCTGCCGTCTATGGGGTCTTACAGAATCGGACATGACTGAAGTGACTTAGCAACAGATATCTCCACTCAAGTTCAGTGGCCTTGTTTGCTGCCATTGGCCTCCACCTTTACTTTTACATTGATAGAATGCCCTAGGAGGGACTTGAGCATCCCAGAGCCTTGGTGCACTTTCATCATCTTTAATTTAAAAACCACAAACAGTCTTCTTCTCAACACTTAATCTTTCAAACTGCTCTCCACTTCCCTGAAAGCTCCTTCCCTCACTTTCACCCTCCCCAAACCTCCCGACTTGACTCTGCAGAACAGTCACATGGTCACAGATGGAAGGACTTCTAGCCCACCATTTTCAGCAACTGATAATCTTTTCAATCTACCATAAAAATCAGCATACATGAGCATCACCTAGGTGTTCAATATGCAGAATAAAGAGAGAGACTTATACATCCAGGCCTCCTTATATTCTATCCTGTTCCCAGTTTCAATGACATTTCTTCAGTCCCCAACAGAGTATACCCATGAGGTATTCCAAAGCCTAAAATTTATAGTATCATAGAGCAAAAATGAATCTGATTTTAGATTTAGGTAGCTTATCTTCAGAGACAAGAGGAGGACCTCTACAGTTAGGGTGGGCTCTTTATTGTAACCCACAACACCAAAATTTACAGTGACTTAGCAATTATCAGGCTACACTGCTACTCTATTTCTCAAATTATAGTCCAGTTTAGGATGACAGATGCATACACCAGAGGCCCAGCATCTTTCTGGGCCTCTGGGTTCCTCTGTTTTAAGCTGGTGGACGGAGAAAGAACAGGGCCCAACAGGAGATTTCAAAGGGCCTGGACTGCCCCAGGTATACACCATGCCGGCTCACACTTCACTGACCAGAATACAACCACACAAGCACATTTAACAGAAAGGGAAGCTGAGAAATATGAGAAAGCTTTCTCAAAAACCACTTGGGAAATGACAATTAAACTTATCATGGTGATCAGTTTGGAGTGTAAAGAAGTATTGAATCATTATGTTGTATACCAGGAATCAACAACAAGTTGTAAGTCAATTATACTTCAAAAACAAACAAACTCATAGAAAAAGAGATCAGATCTGTGTTTATTCCAGGTGGGTGGTGAGGGTGGGGAAACTGGATGAAGGCAGTCAAAGGGCTCAAACTTCCAGTTATAAAGTTAATAAATACTATGGGTATAATGTACAACATGATAAATATCATTAACACTGTCACATGTTATATATTAAAATTGTTAAGATAGTAAATCCTAGGAGTTCTCATTACAAGGCAAAAATATTTTTCTTCTATATCTTTAATGTTTTATTTATATGAGATGGTGAATGTTCACTAAACTTACTATAATAATCATTTAATAATGAATAATCATTTAATTCCTTCATTTAGAAACCAGCCATGGGTCTCTCCAGGCCAAAATCAAGGTGCTGGTAAGGCTGCATTTCCTTCTGGAGGCTCTTAGAATGGACCTGTTTCCTTGTCTTTTTCACCCACATTCCTTGGTTCTGGCTACTTTCTTCCATCATCAAACTCAACAGCACTGCATCTCCAACCATGCTCATGGAAGTACATGGCTCTCTGATACTCTTCTTCCGCATCCTGCTTCCAGTTAAAAGTATCTTCATGATTATATTTAGATACAATGGGTCATTCAGGATAATATCTCTATTTTAAGGTCATCTGATCAGCAAATTTAATTTCACTTCACTGTGTAAGGCAACATATCTACAGGTTCCAGAGATTAGGACATGGACATTTCAGGAACCATTATTCTGCCTGCAATAATTACTATTTTAGGAGAGCTATTGAAATGCAGAGATCGACTTTGACTCTATGTGCATTGAGACATAAGGCTCTCGCCCAAATTACTGTGTGTTCTTATAAAAGTGGGATGCAAGAAGATGGAGATGGCAGTAAAATGTTAGTATTTGCAAAAGAGAAAGGTCAGAGAGTGGCTGAAATAGCTGTTTTTATGAAAGCCTTTGTAAGTGTCCAGGCACAAAGTGTACTGCTCTGGAACAACTCTGGGGCTTTGAAAGACAACTCTTTGTTTTGGTTCTGGCAATCTTCTGGAGCATCAGAAAGCTCTTTCGGGAAACTTCAAGGGCCAGATAAATCAAAATAGGGGAAAAAAGAAAACTGAAGTACTTATACTCACTATCTTGTCAGCATAAAGGATATACTTCTTTGGAGAAATAATTGAGGTCACTATTCTGGGGATCTTAAATCCATTGTTCAGATGATAGGAGCTACTGCTAAAATTTGGTCTCAAAAAGCTATTTCCACTTGAAAAACTCCTTGGAGACCTTTAAAGCCTGGACAGGTAGATGATAGCTAGATAATAGATCAGTAGATAGACAGAGATATGTAAAATATAATACTGTTTTAATTCCTCTATGTATTTTAATTATCTTCTATCATTAAATATGATCAAAAAATTATTAAAGCATTCACTTAACTACTGCTTCTTTTGTTACCATGTTTCAGGTAGAATTTGAAAGTATTATTTTGTTCTTGTACATTCTGCTACATTTTCATTCATTTAAACAATATTAATTTGTACTATCTGTCTATGCTTCATGGATATATTGTAGCAGCACTGAAAGCAAAAGTTGCTTGAAAGAATCTCCCTCCTTGCTGTTGTTTCCCAAAACCAAACCCACTGAAGATATGGAGGTGTGTCTCCTAAAGAGAGAGAATAAATTTTACAGTGGAAGTCTATCTGAAGAACACATAAAGAGAAGAAAGATCTTTCACAGACTGAAGAAGACCTTTCTGAACACCAGTAATGAAGGCAGTTGTCTGTGGTGTTCATTAGGAGCTGTATGAAGCCCTCTGAAGCACTGCTTCAGACCGATTTCAAGAGGGTGCCAGCCCTTGAAGGGTGCCAGACTGCAAGAGGACACCAGATTGCAGAACAAAATTGCGGCACAGCAGGTTTGGATACTTCAGCCATGTGGTCTCCCACCTCCACAAAACATCTCATGCTTTAGGTATGACCTAGAAGCAGCAGAACCAGTGGGATCCCTGAATGTCTCAGCAGTGATTACATCACAGTTTACAGATAACAAGCAGGCATCCTCAGGATCTGGCCAGTAGCATAAAATTCACAGTACATTGCACTTCCCCAGAGAAAGAGGGACACAGCAATGATGGAATTGGATTTCCTGCCCCTCAGGGAAAGGAAGCTCAAAACTTAGCTGATTTAAAAAGACCAACAGATGTGTGCCTTTGTGGTAATTTATAAACAAAGATTCTAATTGGCTCTAGCCTCCCGCTCCAACCCTTCTCTCCATGACTTCATTGTTAGCAATAGATTGTCTGCAGACACAACCTCTTAAGCATTGTTATGTTACAAGTACAGCTCTTACAGCTTCCCTGGTGGCCCATTGGTAAAGAATCTGTCTGCCAATGCAGAAGATGCATGTTCAGTCCCTGGGTCAGGAAGATCCCCTGGAGAAGGAAATGGCACCCACTGCAGTATTCTTGCCTGGAAAATCCCATGGACAGAGTAGCCTGGAAGACTGCAATCCATGGGGTTACAAAATAGTTAAGAAACAACTTAGTAAATGACTAAATAACAACATATCCCTTAACTCTCTACCCACCATCTATGAAGGAGCAAATTGTTACTTTGGTTTCTTACATATCTATCAAATAAGCTTTCCTGAACCTGTTTTTTCTATGTGATCACTAACAATCATCCTGAATTGTGGGTTCAACCAGAACATCTATAAAATGCTAACTTAGAGCACTGAACTAAAGTAATTCAGAGATTACCCCTCCACCCATCCCCAGTGAAAGAATCATGCCTTTTTAGAAACCAAGATCCCAGATTGCAGCAAAGGAGAGGTGCAATGAATAACTATTGAAAAGTGCTTCTCGCTATTGGTTTGGAGGTAAGAAGCACTTCCAGCTCCAAGATGGATATGTTGCTGTTGGGGCCAGTGTGAGGAAAGCAGGAGAGACTCCATCTTGAAGACTGAATGTGAACTAGGCCTGAACCCTGCCCAAGAGTAAGGAAACCATTGTTAGTGAAAACCAGGTCTCCTGGAGACTTACCTCCCTACAGATGACAAATGGAGACTGTAGCTGAGGTCAGGCTGCCTCTGTTAGATTAACCATGGAGAAATCCCCCTTGATATATAATCATTACCGCAACCCCTCCCCGCTTTAACATTAATTGCTTGTTCTCCTAGCACCTGCTGCTGCTGCTGCTAAGTCACTTCAGTCATGTCCAACTCCGTGCAACCCCATAGACGGCAGCCCACCAGGCTCCCCCGTCCCTGGGATTCTCCAGGCAAGAATACTGGAGTGGGTTGCCATTTCCTTCTCTAATGCATGAAAGTGAAAAGTGAAAATGAAGTCGCTCAGTCGTGTCCGACCCTCAGCGACCCCATGGACTGCAGCCTACCAGGCTCCTCCGTCCATGGGAGTTTCCAGGCAAGAGTACTGGAGTGGGGTGCCATTACCTTCTCCACTCCTAGCACCTACTTGTTGTAAAACTCAATCTTATACAACAAAGAGGTTGCTAACATGTGACCAGTCACATAGTGGAGGGTATAAAACTGGGCCTCTCAGAAACGTCAGGGTCCTTGCTGGGAACTGATTTCCCTTGCACCCACTGGTGAAATAAACTGTACTCCACTGTCTTTCATGTCCTCTGAGGTGTGTTTTGCGACTCTAGATTCCACAACATTGCAACAAATGTTGCAACTTTTGTTCTGTCTTTAAAGTGTTCATAATGATAGGATTGGCTGGTTTTTTTAGAAATAATAGCAAGGAAGAGAAAGAAATATCTAGAGTAATTTTGGACTTGAATTACTCAGATACAAGTTGTCCGATGATCTCTATTTTGTCATTATTGATGCTGAACTTTGCTTATGGAGAAAGATTTCCTGTCCATTATATTGGGGGCAGGAGGAGAAGGGGACTACCGAGGATGAGATGGCTGGATGGCATCACGGACTCGATGGACGTGAGTCTGAGTGAACTCCGGGAGATGGTGATGGACAGGGAGGCCTGGCGTGCTGCGATTCATGGGGTCACAAAGAGTCGGACATGACTGAGCGACTGAACTGAACTGAACTTACTTTGTGATTTACTATCAATCAAAAGAAAAAAAAACTCATTTGGTTTTCAGAAGCTGTTAACGTTCTTGTACGTAAATAGGAAAGTATTTGGAGAGAAACATAGAGAAGATACATAGCTAAATAGCAGCGACAGAAAAAATTAATGCTACTATGTGCTAAGATATGGATTATCTCATTTAACTGGTAAAAATGTTAGCATGAAATTATAAATTAAAAACAAGAAGACTTTAAACTCACCCTTCCTATTCATGGGTAACATCTGTTTACTGAGGAAAAAAAAACAAAAACAAAATCTAAAATTTAAGAATTATGTTTTATTTGGTGACAAAAATGAGAATTTAAGCCTGCAACACAGTATCTCAGAAAACTCTGAGGGACTGTTCCAAAAAGGAAGCAGGAAAGGCAGGATTTACAGGAGTTTTTGCAATAAAGACCAGGTACAGAATATCAAAAGAAATCTTAATTAAAGAAAGCCAGATATCTCAAGGAATTTAGTTCCTTATATATTGGAATATGCAAGATTCTGGGCTCACTGAAATCATTCCTTTGATGTACACTCACCTATCTGGAGCCAGTATCTTATTCTTACTCATTCTGAGTCTGCTCCGGGCTTCCCCTTTGGGGACAGCTATAATGTGATGACTTGATGACTTCAGCATCCTTTGTTTACTGAAATGGCAGGTACCCCAGGTGACACTAGAAGTAAAGAACTCACTTGATGATGCAGGAGACATGAGAGATACGGATTCCATCCCTGGGTCAGGAATATCTCCTGGAGGAGGGCAGGGCAACCCACACCAGTATTCTTGCCTGGAGAATCCCATGGACAAAGGAGCCTGGTGGCCTACAGTCCATGAGGCCACAAAGAGTCAACAGGACTGAAGCAACTTAGCATGCACATGTGGCAGGTAATGTTTTTAATTCACATATCAAACTATTGTTGTTATGCTAATCTTATTATTTTATAAATATTTACATTATAAATTAGTGAATATCTTCTTTCACACAAATGAAAATAGTGTGAATTTTATCGTACCTAAAGTTGTTAACACCAGAATTTCCTGGGACTTTTATTTAAATCTTTAGAAATATTAAATAATATGAACAGAGGCATGCTCAGATAATGCTCAAAATCCAAAATAATAATACCTTTTTAAAAAATTTTATTCTGGTAGAAAATATTTAAATACAATATTCCTTTCTTTTCTGGTTAATAATTCTCAGGGACATTTTGAGATCAGAATTAGCATATAATTATTCTTTTCCTAAAACCTCTGAAATTAAAGTTGAGCTGACAAAAGAATATTTAAATCCAAGAACTTTTGAAAAATTACTTGAGTCAGTAAGAACTAACTTTATTTTATTAAGCTTTAGATTTTTTTTTTTGTCTTGGATACCTCAAGGTGAGTAAGAGGGCTCTGATACTGAAAAAATTTACAAGATGGTACAAGGAAACTAAGTTACTGAAAAAGTGAAAGCAAGGTTTTTCTAGGATGTTGAGAATTTTAAAATACTAAAATCCAACTCCACTGGGCTTCTTTCAGTTACTTAGATGCACAGAGTTTTGCCACTTTGGAGAATCCCCTTAAGCTGCTTCCTCTCCCTAGAATGCTTACCCCCACCCCAGCCAGCCCCCAATTCTTTAGCTGCCTAATTTCTACTTATTCTTCAAATTACTTCCTGAGGCAAGCTTCCCAGACCTCTCAAACAATCGTATGCTTCCCTGGTAAATGTTGATATAATCATTCATTTTCACAGTTTATGATACTATCTTCAGTTGTACAAATGTGTTCGTCACCCTTACGAAACTGTAAAATCTATTCCATGAAAACAAGAGCTGTGTTTTCCTCATTCCCTGCTATATTCCTGTAAGGCGAGTATGGAGAAAAGAGAGTGAGACAGGCAGTTAGGCAAAGAAAAGGGAAATTTATTAAAGGGAAATGAGAGTATGACTGGACGTTAAAGAGAACCGGTGTCCTCCCTTTCTGACGGGGTCTTTCTTATACCCTCCCTGCCAATGAAAAATTCTCTGAAAGGATGATGGTTAATTTTTAGCCTGTAGCTGAGTCCTGCGCTCACATAGCCAGAGGTCTGGAATCCAGTGGTCTCATAGCCTTGAGAAGTTAGGCACCAGCAGGAAAACAGAATGTCTGTTGGCCAATTTGATCAATCGCAAGGGTCACTGTGACTTTATCCTTTGTTTGTGAGGTCAACATAATGAGCCATTTAAACAATGAGCACCCATGTAGGCCCTATCAATTCCCAACAGTCACCATGATAGCTGGAGTACATTATATATTCCATAGATACTTGATGAAGAAATGAGAGAGAGAATAGGAATCTTTTGAGAAAAAAATATCAATAATGCAAAAATAAAAAATCATTTTATTTACCGTAACTGTATTGATAATATCAAATTCATTCATTCTGTTATCTAACGAAACCTGTTCTACTCACCCTCATGCAGTAAGGCCTTAAATGTTTAGATGTTTAGAATGGACTTTTGGACGCTGTGGGAGAGGGAGAGGGTGGGATGATTTGGGAGAATGGCATTGAAACATGTATACTATCATGTAAGAAACGAATCACCAGTCTATGTTCGATACAGGATACAGGATGCTTGGGGCTGGTGCACAGGGATGATCCAGAGAGATGATATGGGGTGGGAGGTGGGAGGGGGTTTCAGGATTGGGAACTCATGTACACCCATGGCTGATTCGTGTCAATGTATGGCAAAACCAATACAGTATTGTAAAGCAAAATAAAGTAAAAATAAAAATTTATAAAAGAAAAAAAAGCCAATCTACTGATGCCAGGTAATGATGAAGGAAAATAAGCATTCACTGGAGGGTGCCAAGCAAGGAATGCAGGCAGGTGATGCTCAGAAGATCTGAACTCCCGCAGTGGATTTCAGGGAAGGGTTTTTTAAGAAGGGGTGAGAGAAAGGGTCACAGGGTGCCTGATCATCTTGTGAACACACTTCTGTTTGCTTGATAATGAGGTCATTAGGAGTCAACATCGTCAACATGGTTCCAAGTTGTCTGAGATCTATGTATATGCCTGTGGTCAGCATGCAGTTAAATTTCAATAGCTGGGTTTCAGTATCTGAGACATAGCGCAAGAATATGACTCAGAATGTTATCTATAGCCCTTTAAGAGGAACTCAATGTCTTGGCTTTGCTTAATAGCTAAATGATTATTGTTTTGTCTTGCTTGATTATTTTTCTTTGCTTCATTTTTCTCATTTCTCTGATTAAATTTGCTCTTTGGAACTTAGGGAAAGCCTAGAAGGATAAAATTTTTCTACAAACAAAAGGCAGGCAGAGGATATTGGGGAGTCTGTCCTGGAAAGGCCCTGTAGAGTCCTGCTCAGTTATAATGACCTATTTTCTTTGATTTTCCTCAATCTTAAAGGAACAGGTACAGGGCAAGAAAAGGAATAAAATTTGGGATAGAGAGATTAATCATAAACTCAGCAGAGAAACTCAGTTTTAGGGTGACTACTGAAAAGGTAGGTAATTTCATCCCATTTTATAGGAGATGAAAGAGGCATAGATAGGAAAGTTCTTTTTCTGGGGTTTCCAGAATTGCAATGGACCCTGAAACCTGCCAATCTAACCACAGAAACCATGTCCATTTTAACTAGTTCTTAATTTATGAAGATAAAATAAGATGCACTTTCTAAATGTCTACCTCAGAATCTAGCAACCACTATAGATAATCAGTACATGATAATTATTACCTAATTCTTAGTAGCATGCCTTGACGAGTCTTGGGAACTGTTTAATATTACAAACCAATCTGTGTTCATAGAAAAATGCATTACTAAAGCAAATTCAGAAAGTCATTCATCCAGTATTGAATGTCAGGTCTGTGCAAGACTGTTGGAACCATGCTGTGAGATGAATGACAGAGTGATTAGGATCTCTGCTCTCAGTTCACTGCAGTATGAATGGACTCAGTTCCATCAGAATGATGAGGCAAGGATTTAAACATAAGCATTTCTCTCAGGAGACAATCCCAGGAAACATCCCTGAGGTTTGGGGAGCAAAACAGAGAAGTGAAAGGAGCCAAAAAAGTGCATTATCAAGAAATTCACCTTTTGAGAAGGCCATATTCCACTGGCAAGCAGAAAGACAAGAACTTCAGAGGGATTTGTGCCAACAGGCAGAGAGATTGGTGGAGAAGGAAATGGCAACCCTCTCCAGTGTTCTTGCCTGGAGAATCCCAGGGACGGGGGAGCCTGATGGGCTGCCGTCTATGGGGTCACACAGAGTCGGACACGACTGAAGCAACTTAGCAGCAGCAGCAGCAGCAGAGAGACTGGAGTATCCATACCTCAACTTCCCATCCATCACTGGCTGTAGGCTTCTCTGGGAGTATTAATTCTCTAGTTCTCAGTTCGCCTTGCTCTGGAGCTGAAAGCACTCAGATGAAGAGTAAGAGGTGTTCAGTTAGCAACATTGTGTGTACGGAGACCATACTGGGCATGAGGGGCTATGGAAAGGGCACTGGCTGTATCTATAACATACGTTGAAAATGAGAACAGTATAAATTAGAAAGTGATAAATGTTCTGATATTGCAAGGACAAATAAACACTAAAAATTTCCCTGTTGACAGTAAGGGAAAATATACCCCTCCCCTTCTTTTTCTTAGAGCATTTACTTTAGAATATTTGTAACTGTTCATTCCCATCATTACATAATATTAATATTTTTGAAAGCATTTCATACATTTAAATACTTTTACTTCAATTATCTCCTCTGTCTCCCTACATATAACTCCATACATGGAAAAACTCAACACCATGCAATGTATAAACTAAACCCTGTCACTCCCACATCTGTGCCATGAGCGTGTGTCATCAAAGGCAATGGAACATCACAAGCCTACCTTTGAGAAACTGGGAATCTTTGGAAGAAAACATTTGTGGTTTCAGATCAGGAGAAGTACACTGATAAGCAAGACCATGCTGCATCAGCTTCACACTGTCAAAAACCTGAACAGATGATTTACAGGTGAAGGATTAGACGCTGTGACTGTTTATTCACACTCAGGAAACAAGGAAGGACATTTTATAGGCTCAAGAGATATTTGGTGATGAAAAATAAGCAAAATCTCAAAAGGACAGCTAGAACTCATAAGAGAAAATAATCAGGATGTAAATAGTAACATATTATCTTGGTACTGAAATCTCTCAAATAATTTCTATTGTATTGGGAGATATTACTGGGAGGGTGAGGGAGTTGGTTTGTAGAAAATATTCTCCAAGTTGAAAATATTCATTTTTTTTTTAATTTTAAAATCTTTAATTCTTATATGCATTCCCAAACTGAACCCCTCTCCCACCTCCCTCCCCATAACATCTCTCTGGGTCATCCCCATGCACCAGCTCCAAGCATGCTGTATCCTGCGTCAGACATAGACTGGAGATTCAATTCTTACATGATAGTATACATGTTAGAATGTCATTCTCCCAAATCACCCCACCCTCTCCCTCTCCCTCTGAGTCCAAAAGTCCATTATACACATCTGTGTCTCTTTCCCTGTCTTTCATACAGGGTCGTCATTGCCATCTTCCTAAATTCCATATATAATAAATAAATAAATAAATAAAAAGAAATAACATCCCCTCTAACATAAAAAAAAAAAAAGTCCTCCAAGAATTCATTAAAGGAGAAAAGACAAAATAAAGAGAAAAGACGAATTATACTTCAATATACTATTATCTTTTGCAACAATACTGAATACAAAAGTGTCTAAAGAAAGTTTGGTTTCTATTTAGATGTTTATTGTCAAAAAAATATCATTGAATGTTTCAAAACTGCTTTTAGTTGAAAAAAAGATGAAGGTGGGATAATTCAAGCAGATAAATAATTCTAATTCCTTGGAACTAGGAAATGCCCAAATGAAAAAACATATTTAGTATGAAACTGATGCCAAATGTTAATTTTATAGACAATAATAATAATAACAATAAAATTTTAAAAAAATTAAAAAAATTAAAAAAATTAAAAAAAATAAAAAAGAAAATATTCTGGCACAATCAGCAGTGGAAGTGAATGACTTATAGTTGCTGGCAAAGAATTAAGCATTTCTGATTTTAAAGGGTCAGGCATAACAAGTTTATGAGTTTATGAGTAGAGCTCATAAGCCATGCTGATAGGAAGTCAAATATATATATATTCAAGTCTCCATAATCTGTAGTCTGTCTTTGGGAAAAGCTACCATAGACTTCTGGTTTCAATGACTACAACTCTCACATTTGGAGCATTTCTCACCTGGTCCTTTTCAAGTGTATCATAATTAATTTAACTTCCATTTGTCTGTGGAACAAATATTTATTGAACTCTTCTAGCTAAGCCCAACACTTAACTGTGGGAATTCTGTATTGAAAGACAGGGATCTACCCTCAATCAATTTTTTTTAAGTCCTACTGTATAGCATAAGGCACTATATTCAATATCCTATAATAAATCATAATGGAAAAGAAGAATATAAGAAAGAATATATGTATGTATAACTGAATCACTTTGCTGTGCAGCAGAAATTAACACATTGTAGATCAACTATACTTCAATAAAAATTTTTACATAAAATAATGAATAGTAATAGTATGAGCAAAAAGAACCATCAAATGAGATATTGCAAAAGCAAAGCAAAACACTTTTTTACATTGTGAAATATATAAATAAAATCATTTCATTTATTAAAAAATAAACTATCATAATGTACTACAGTAAAAACTTCAATGTGGGGTGATTACTGATCCAACTCAGCAAACATTTATTAAGAATCTTATTTGTGCCAAATAATATGTTAGATGCTGATGAGCAAACAAAATAAACCAGGATATAATCTAGTGCCAATATGTGGCCCTGTTTAGTCATAATGCAAATTATGTTCTAGGGTGTAGACAGACACCTAGACATTTAGATCTTGGATCTGTAGTCACAAGTAAAGTCAATTGCTCTTCACACATAAGAGCAACTAATTAAAGCTGGTGTTTGTGAAGTGCACACCATGATATATTTCTCAACAATAATTATTTCCAATGCTTTTCTAAGGCTTGTAAAAGGTTTCTTATGTCATGACTCAACAAAAATTCAATTTAGTTTACTAATGTGGCCATCATTCAAAAGAATTGTTGCCATTTATAGCTTATTTATAGCTTATGCCATTACAACTTTTTACTGACTGAAGGCTACGTAAAGTTTGTTTTCTCTTATTTGTTTATTAGTTTTTGAAAAAGAACTTTTACATTGCTCTACTTCAGAATGTGAAGTGCCAGATAGTCTGACCCTAGGGAGGGAGAAATGAAATGGTTTTTCAATGCATTCTCCAATTCTTTAGGTCGGCTATTTCAGAATGTGGGGCTTAAGCAACCCCCCCAAAACAACAGTTTCTATTTTTTAAGTAACTAGCCCAGCACATGATTCTGAATCCTGATGTTTATTGATATATAATATATATATATGACATATATATATAAATTAATAGCAATTTAGATGTATTCACCTTGGTGTTTTGGCATTGAATGGAAACGAATTATGAGTCAAGTGCTAATGAATGTGGTAGACATTATAATCTCTTATACTCTAAGATCATGATATAAACTTGGAGAAAATCAAGTAAATATAAATACACAATTATATATTCTTTTTAACTCAGAATAACTTACTGATCTGCTGATCTACGACCAAAAGGTACTCAAGAGTTGGTGGTCAGGAGCTTCTAGACTAGTGGGTCACATGTGCAAAATAGGTAGGAGAGAATTTGGCTAGGATTCTGACAGCAACATTATGGCAGAGAGATGAGCTATGATGGCTCATGGGTGACTCTCAACTTCTTAAAAATCCACTACAACCCGAGACCCTCAAAATAAGCCAATGTTTGATCTTCATGCATGGCCAAGTTCAGCAAAATTTTGACCACTAGAGATAGAACCACTTTAAAGAAATGTTTAACTGAAAGAGATAAGTCCCAAAACTGAGTTACACCCAGGAAAGAAGTTATTGAATTAACAGCAGTATGCTGGTAATACTGGGCCCAACATCTGGCATGAGGTGAATTAACAAATAATTCTGTTTAGTCTTCCTTAACTTATTCTTGATCTAATTTTTTTCTGATATTGACTATGGAATTTTTTAAAAGTCACATAAATTTACACTTAAGAACTTTTTTTCATAATTTTTATTAAGACAAAATAATCCTGTCTGAAAACTATTCAAGAGTTCACAGGACAAAACCTGCTTTGAGAGAATATGTCAAATTTCTACTTAATGAGAAGATAAATATACCCGATGATGCGCTTTCATTCTAAATCATTTTAGTTGTCTGACTCCTTGTGAACTTACAGACTGTAGCCCGCCAAGCTCCTCTGTCCATGAGATTCTCCACGCAAAAATACTGGAGTGGGTTGTCGTTCCCTCCTCCAGGACATCTTCTTGACCCAGGGACTGAACTCACATCTCTTATGTCTCCTACTTTGACGGGCAGGTTCCTTACCACTTGTGCCACCTGGGAAACCCTTATACCTGATTATCCTTAGGCAAAAAACCATGCACCTACTAAAGTCCTAAGAGGAGACATGTGACATGTGAATTTTAATGTATGAATTTGTCTTTCTCAGTGAGCATATTGGAAGAAAATGAGAAATTTAGGACTTGACTTTTTTTCATTTTTGAGATTTCATTCTCTGCTTAGGAAAGGGAAGATTAGAAAGATGGTAAGAATCTGGAACTAAGTGATGGCAGATATGAAAGGAAAGAAGTGAGCTAAGTGTAAGTTATGAGAATGAAGAAAGCTTGGGAAAAAGTGATTGAAGTCATCAGCCCCTTCACTGGCACAATGCCGAGTCTTTAGAGATGCTGATGAACACGTAGTCTAGCGCTCTGGCCCCTTTTAAACCACAGGATGCCCGTGTTCTTGGCCATGATGTGACCATAAAACTTCAGGTACATTCGAAATATTCCTGTATGAGGTACATTGGCCCTTTGGGGCAGTGTATATGGCAGTTAGCTACAATAGAATCAGAGTTTTACAAGATAATAATTCTTTATGATTACATTTAGTAAAATCCTTTGCTTTTCTCTCCTAACATTCCTTTAGTTTTCTTCTTCTAAAACAATACTCCAAAGTTCCTGTAGAAAGCTATGTTCTCCCTACTTTACTAGCTTGCTTGAGGACTCGGGAGGTTTGACTTCAGCAGACAGCTCTAATTAGCCACAGTGGTCAAGGGGTGAACATATGGCATATTAAAAAACAGTGAAACATGATGGAGCTTTTGCTAGGACTTCTCAAGCAAAACATTCTCTCTCTTTCTTCCGCATACAGCAAGCCTATCGTTGCTATTTTTCCAACGGCATCCTCTCAGTTCATGTCTCTGTGTTACATTTGGTAATTTGCAATATTTCAAACTTTTTCATTATTATTATATTTGTTATATTACTCTGTGATCAGTGACCTTTGATGTTACCCTTGTAGTTTGATTTGAGATGCCATGAACCACATCAATATAGGACAGCAAACTTATCTCAGCAAATGTGTGTTTCTGATTGCTCCATTCCCCCTCTCTCTCCCTCTCCTTGAGCCTCCCTAGTTTCTGAGACAGAAAGATATTGAAATTAAGTCAATTAGTAACCCTATACCAACCTCTAAGTGTCCAAATGAAAGGAATAGTCACACATCTCTCACTTTAAGTCACAAGCTAGAATGATCAAACTCAGTGAGGAAGGCATGCAGAAGGTAAAGACTGGCCAAAAACTAAGCCTCTTGTACCAAACACCCAGGTTGTAGATGCAAAAAAAATGTTCTTGAATGAAATTTACAGGCACAGGAGGGCTGAGAGGAGCTACTCCCCTTCCAAGGTCAGTAGGGGTGGCCGTGAGTAGATACCCCTCGTCCAAGGTAAGGAGCAGTGGCGGGGCTTTGCAGGAGCAGCCATGAAGAGATACCCCACGCCCAAGGTAAGAGAAACCCAAGTAAGATGGTAGGTGTTGCAAGAGGGCATCAGAGGGCAGACACACTGAAACCATACTCACAGAAAACTAGCCAATCTGATCACACAGACCGCAGCCTTGTCAAACTCAGTGAAACTAAGCCATGCCCTGTGGGCCACCCAAGACAGGCGAGTCATGGTGGAGAGGTCTGACAGAATGTGGTCCCCTGGAGAAAGGAATGGCAAGCCACTTCAGTATTCTTGCCTTGAGAACCCCAGGAACAGTATGAAAAGGCAAAATGACAGGATGCTGAAAGGGGAACTCCCCGGGTCAATAGGTGCCCAATATGCTACTGGAGATCAGTGGAGAAATAACTCCAGAAAGAATGAAGGGATGGAGCCAAAGCAAAAACAATACCTAGTTGTGGATGTGACGTGATAGAAGCAAGGTCCGCTGCTGTAAAGAGCAATACTGCATAGGAACCTGGAATGTCAGGTCCATGAATCAAGGCAAATTGGGAGTGGTCAAACGAGATGGTGGGCTTCCCTGGTAGCTCAGAGGTTAAAGCATCTGCCTGGAATGCGGGAGACCCAGGTTCGATACTGGGTCAGGAAGATCCCCTGGAGAAGGAAATGTCAACCCACTCCAGTACTCTTGCCTGGAGAATCCCATGGAGGGAGGAGCCTGGTAGGCTACAGTCCATGGGGTCGCAAAGAGTCGGACAGGACTGAGCTAATTCACTCTCACTTTCAAACGAGATGGCAAGAGTGAACGTCGATATTCTAGAAATCAGCAAACTAAAATGGACTGGAATGGGTGAATTTAACTCAGATGACCATTATATCTACTACTGCTGGCAGGAATCCCTCAGAAGAAATGGAGTAGCCATCCTGGTTAACAAAAGAGACCAAAATGCAGTACTTGGATGCAATCTCAAAAATGACAGAATGATCTCTGTTCGTTTCCAAGGCAAACCATTCAATATCACAGTAATCCAAGCCTATGCCCCAACCAGTAATGCTGAAGAAGCTGAAGTTGAACGGTTCTATGAATACTTACAAGACGTTTTAGAACTAACACCCAAAAAAGATGTCCTTTTCATTATAGGGGACTGGAATGCAAAAGTAGGAAGTCAAGAAACACCTGGAGTAACAGGCAAATTTGGCCTTGGAGTAAAGAATGAAGCAGGGCAAAGGCTAATAGAGTTTTACCAAGAGAATACACTGGTGATAACAAACACCCTCTTCCAACAACACAAGAGAAGACTCTACACATGGACATCACCAGATGGTCAACACCAAAAGCAGATTGATTATATTCTTTGCAGCCAAAGATGCAGAAGCTCTATACAGTCAGCAAAAACAAGACCAGGAGCTGACTGTGGCTCAGATCATGAACTCCTCATTGCCAAATTCAGACTTAAATTGAAGAAAGTGGAGAAAACTCCTAGACCATTCAGGTATGACCTAAATCACATCCCTTATGATTATACAATGGAAGTGGGAAATACATTTTGGAGACTATATCTGATACAGTGCCTGATGAACCATGGACAGAGGACTGTGACATTGTATAGGAGACAGGGATCAAGACCATCCTCATGGAAAAGAAATGCAAAAAAGCAAAAAGGCTGTCTGGGGAGGCCTTACAAATAGCTGTGAAAAGAAGAGAAGCAAAAAGCAAAGGAGGAAAGGGAAGATACAAGCATCTGAATGCAGAGTTCCAAAGAAAAGCAAGGAGAGATAAGAAAGCCTTCCTCAGCAATCAATGCAAAGAAATAGAGGAAAGAACAGAATGGGAAAGACTAGAGATCTCTTCAAGAAAATTAGAGATACCAAGGAACATTTTGTGCAAAGATGGGCTCGATAAAGGACAGAAATGAATTGGACCTAACAGAAGCAGAAGATATTAAGAAGAGGTGGCAAGAATACACAGAAGAACTGTACAAAAAAGAGCTTCATGACCCAGATAATCACGATGGTGTGATCACTCACCTAGAGCCAGACATCCTGGTATGTGAAGTCTAGTGGGCCTTAGAAAACATTACTACGAACAAAGCTAGTGGAGGTGATGGAATTCCAGTTGAGCTCTTTCAAATCCTAAAAGATGATGCTGTGAAAGTGCTGCACTCAATATGCCAGCAAATTTGGAAAACTCAGCAGTGGCCACAGGACTGGAAAAGGTCAGTTTTCATTCCAATCCCAAAGAAAGGCAATGCCAAAGAATGCTCGAACTACCTCACAATTGCACTCATCTCACATGCGAGTAAAGTAATGCTCAAAATTCTCCAAACCAGGCTTTAGCAATACATGAACCGTGAACTTCCGCATGTTCAAGCTGGTTTTAGAAAAGGCAGAGGAACCAGAGAACAAATTGCCAACATCTGCTGAATCATCGAAAAAGCAAAAGAGTTTCAGAAAAAACATCTATTTCTGCTTTATTGACTACTCCAAAGCCTTTGACTGTGTGGATCACAATAAACTGTGGAAAATTCTGAAAGAGATGGGAATACCAGACCACCTGACCTACCTCTTGAGAAATCTGTATGCAGGTCAGGAAGCAGCAGTTAGAACTGGACGTGGAACAACAGACTGGGTCCAAATAGGAAAAGGAGTACGTCAAGGCTGTATATTGTCACCCTGCTTATTTAACTTATATGCAGAGTACATCATGAGAAATGCTGGACTGGAAGAAGCACAAGCTGGAATCAAGATTGCCAGGAGAAATATTAATAACCTCAGATACGCAGGTGACACCACCCTTATGGCAGAAAGTGAAGAGGAACGAAAAAGCCTCTTGATGAAAGTGAAAGAGGAGAGTGAAAAAGTTGACTTAAAGCTCAACATTCAGAAAATGAAGATCACGGCATCTGATCCCAACACTTCATGGGAAATAAATGGGGAAACTATGGAAACAGTGTCAGACTTTATTTTGGGGGGGCTCCAAAATCACCACAGATGGTGATTGCAGCCATGAAATTAAAAGACGCTTACTCCTTGGAAGTAAAGTTATGACCAACCTAGATAGTATATTGAAAAGCAGAGACATTCCTTTGCCAACAAAGGTCTGTCTAGTCCAGGCTATGTCATGTATGGATGTGAGAGTTGGACTGTGAAGAAAGCTTAGTGCTGAAGAATTGATGCTTTTGAGCTGTGGTGTGGGAGAAGACTCTTGAGAGGAGTCTGCAAGGAGATCCAACCAGTCCATCCTAAAGGAGATAATTCCTGGGTGTTAATTGGAAGGACTGATGCTGAAGCTGAAACTCCAATACTTTGGCCACCTCATACGAAGAGCTGACTCATTGGGAAAGACTCTGATGCTGCGAGGGAGTGGGGGCAGGAGAAGAAGGGGACGACAGAGGATGAGATGGCTGGATGGCGTCACCAAATCAATGGACATGAGTTTGAGTGAACTCCGGGAGTTGGTGACGGACAGTGAGGCCTGGCATGCTGTGATTCATGGGGTCACAGAGTCGGACACGACTGAGCGACTGAATTGAACTGAACTCCAGTGAACACATAAATAATAAGAAAGGAAAATAAGCTTATTGGTGATATGGAGAAAGTTGTAATGGTCTGGATAGAAAATCAAAACAATCACAACATTTCGTTAAGCCAAAGCCTAATCCAGAACAAAGCACTAAATCTTCAGTTCTATGAAGGCTGAGAGAGATGAGGAAGCTGCAGGAAAAAAGAAAAAAAAAAAGCTTAAAGCTCTCAAAGGTAGATCATGAGGTTTAAGGGAAAAAAGCCATCTTCTTAACATAAAATACACAGTGAAGCAGCAAGTACTGACGTAGAAGCCGTTGCAAGTTATCTAGAAGATCATGCTAAGATAATAAATGAAAGTGACCACATTAAATACTAGATTTTCAATGTAGATGAAACAGCTTTACATTGGAAGGAGATATCATCTAAGACTTTCATAGCTAGAGAGGAGAAATCAAGCCCAGCTTCAAAGTTCAAAGGATAGTTTAACTCTCTGTTAGATAATGCAGCTGGTGACTTTAAGTTAAAACCAATGTTCATTTACCATTCTGAAAATATGAGGACCCTAAAATTTATGTTAAATGTGTGCTACCTATATTATCAATAAAACAACAAAGTCTGTATGACAGCACATCTGTTCACAACATGATTTTCTGAAAATTTAAGCCCACTGTTGAGAGCTACTGCTGAAAAAGAAAAGATATTTCTTTCAAAAAATTACTGCTCACTGACAATGCACTTCATCACCCAAGAGCTCTAATGGAGATGGACATGACTACTGCTAACACAACATCCATTCTACTGCTCATGGCTCAAAGTGTAATTTCAGCTTTCAAGTTTTATTACTTTAGAAATACATTTTGTAAGGCTGCTGCTGCCACAGATAGTGATTCCTCTGATGAATCTGGGCAACTAAATTGAAAATTTTCTGAAAAGGACTCATCATTCAAGATGCAATTAGGAACATTCATGATTCATGAGAAGAGGTCAAAATATCAACATTAACAGGAACTTAGAAGAAGTTGATTCAAATCCTTGTAGATGACTTGGAGGGGTTCATTCTTCACTGGAGGTTACTGCCACTGCAGATGTGATGGAAACAGTAAAAAATAAAAATTTAAAAAAAAAAGACTAAAATTCAATGTGGAGCCTGAAGATATTACTGAATTGCTATAATCTCATGATAAAACTTTAGGGGATGAAGAATTGCTTCTTATGAATGAGCACAGAAAGTGGTTTCTTGAGATGGGATCTACTCCTGGTAAAGATGTTGTGAGCACTGTTGAAATGACAAGGGATTAGAAATATATAAACTTAGTTGCTAAAGCTCCCTGGGTTGGGAAGATACCTTGGAGAATGAAATGGCAATCCACTCCAGTATTCTTGCCTGGGAAATCCCATGGACAGGGGAGCCTGGCAGGCTACAGCCCTCGGGGATGCAAAAGTCAGACAAGAGTTAGCCACAAAACCACCATGAAAGTAGCATCAGAGTTTGTGAGTATTCACTCCAATTTTGAAAGAAGTTTTACTATATGTAAAGTGATATTAAACAATACTGCATGTTCCAGAGAAATTGCTCTTCTTTTGTTCTTGTTCTTTTCTTTTTATTTATTTTTTTCCTTTATTTTGCTTTACAATACTGTATTGGTTTTGCCATACATTGACATGAATCAGCCACAAGTGTACATGAGTTCCCAATCCTGAACCCCCCTCCCACCTCCCACCCCATATCATCCCTCTGGATCATCCCCGTGCACCAGCCCCAAGCATCCTGTATCCTGTATCAAACATAGATTCATTTCTTACATGATAGTATACATGTTCCAATGCCGTTCTCCCAAATCATCCCATTCTCTCCCTCTCCCACAGAGTCTAAAAGTCCATTCTATACATCTGTGTCTCTTTTGCTGTCTCGCATACAGGGTTATCATTACCATCTTTCTAAATTCCATATATATGTGTTACTATACTGTATTGGTGTTTTTCTTTCTGGCTTACTTCACTCTGTATAATAGGCTCCGGTTTCATCCACCTCATTAGAACTGATTCAAATGTATTCTTTTAAATGGCTGAGTAATACTCCATTGTGTATATGTACCACAGCTTTCTTATCCAGTCATCTGCTGATGGACATCTAGGTTGTTTCCATATCCTGGCTATTACAAACTGTGCTGCGATGAACATTGGGGTACACGTGTCTCTTTCTATTCTGGTTTCCTCGCTGTGTATGCCCAGCAGTGGGATTGCTGGGTCATAAGGCAGTTCTATTTGCAATTTTTTAAGGAATCTCCACACTGTTGTCCATAGTGGCTGTACTAGTTTGCATTCCCACCAACATTGTAAGAAGGTTCCCTTTCCTCCGCACCCTCTCCAGCATTTATTGCTTGTAGACTTTTGGATCGTAGCCATTCTGACTGGTGTGAAATGGTACGTCATTGTGGTTTTGATTTGCATTTCTCTGATAATGAGTGATGTTGAGCATCTTTTCATGTGTTTGTTAGCCATCTGTATGTCTTCTTTGGAGAAATGTCTATTTAGTTCTTTGGTCCATTTTTTGATTGGGTCGTTTATTTTTCTGGACTTGAGCTGCATAAGTTGCGTGTATATTTTTGAGATTAGTTGTTTGTCAGTTGCTTCATTTGCTATTATTTTCTCCCATTCCGAAGGCTGTCTTTTCACCTTGCTTATATTTTCGTTTGTTGTGCAGAAGCTTTTAATTTTAATTAGATCCCATTTGTTTATTTTTGCTTTTATTTCCAGTATTCTGGGAGGTGGATCATAGAGGATCCTGCTGTGATTTATGTCGAAAGTGTTTTACCTATGTTCTCCTCTAGGAGTTTTACAGTTTCTGGTCTTACATTTAGATCTTTAATCCATTTTGAGTTTATTTTTGTGTATGGTGTTAGAAAGTGTTCTAGTTTCATTCTTTTACAAGTGGTTGACCAGTTTTCCCAGCACTGCTTGTTAAAGAGGTTGTCTTTAGTCCATTGTATATTCTTGCCTCCTTTGTCGAAGATAAGGTGTCCATAGGTGTGTGGATTTATCTCTGGGCTTTCTATTTTGTTCTGTTGGTCAATTGCTCTTCAAAGGAGGAATCAATCAATGAGCAAACTTCACTGTTGCCTTATATTCAGAAATTGCTACAATCACTCCTGCTGTTGCTGCTGCTAAGTCACTTCAGTCGTGTCCAACTCTATGTGACCCCATAGACAGCAGCCCACCAGGCTCCCCCATCCCTGGGATTCTCCAGGCAAGAACACCAGAGTGGGTTGCCACTTCCTTCTCCAATGCATGAAAGTGAAAAGTGAAAGTGAAGTCACTCAGTCGTGTCCGACTCTTGGCGACCCCATGGACTGCAGCCTACCAGGCTCCTCCGTCCATGGGATTTTCACTCCTAACCTTCAGCAACCACCACCCTGACAACAATGAGGTAACCATATATGATCCAGTAATCCCACTTCTGGGTATATATTTGGATAAAACTATCATTCAAAAAAGATACATGCACCCCCATGTTCATAGCAGCACTAGTTACAAAGGCCAAGACATAGAAACAGCCTAAATGGTGATCAACAGATGAATGGGTAAAGTAGATGTGTCCATATATATAATAGAATAGTTCTCAGCCATAAGAAAGAATGAAATAATGTCATTTGAAGCAACATGGGTGGACCCAGAGATGATCATACAAAATGAAATGAGTCTGAAAGACAGAGACAAATATCATACAGGATAACTTATACGTGAAATGAAACCATGACACAAATTAACTTATTTATGAAACGGACAGACTCATGGACATAGAGAACCTATTTGTGAGTGCCAAGTGGGAGGGGAAGAAAGGGATGGAGTGGGAGATTCGAATTAACAGATGCCAACTAGAATGAATAAGCAACAAGGTCCTACTGTACAGTACAGGGAACTATACTATTTCCTGTAAAGAAAATCATAATGAAAAGAAACCAAATGAAAAAAACATAATGAAAAAGAGAACCAAAATATGCGTGTATGTAACTGAACAATTTTTCTATACAGTAGAAGTTAACACAATATTGTAAATCAATTATACTTCAATAAAATAAATTTAAAAAAACAATGAGACAACCAGTGAAAGATAAAGACTAAGAAGATTGCTAGCATCTTTTCAGTGGTAAAATACTTTTATTAAAATATGCAAATTATTTTTTTAGACATAATACTATTGTACAATTAACAGATTATAGTATAGTGTGACCATAACTTTCATGTGCCCCAAAACCCAGAAATTCAGGTGAGTCGCTTTATTGCAATTTTTGCTTTATTGTAGTGGTCTGGAACTGAACCCATAATACTTCTAAATTATGCCTGAATATAAACAAGAAATTACTATATTTTTATTAAGCCAATTTTATTAATAGTAACAGATTGTGCGGACCTCTGCCCAAAATAAAGAGAGGTTCTCCAGCATAGCAGAAAAGATTTAGAATCATACACATATGTGTGCTCAGTTGCTTTAGTGGCGTCCAACCCTTTGTGACCCCATGGACTGTAGCTCACCAGGCTTCTCTATCCATGCGATTACCCCGGCAAGAATACTGGAGTGGATTGCCATTTCCTCCTCCAGGGGATCTTCCCAACCCAGAAAGCATATACACATTTTCTGCAGCTCATCATTGGCAGCAAGTTTCTTTACCACTGAGCCACCTGGGAAGCCCAAGAATCACACAATCTGTATTTGAACCCTACTTCTACCACTATGAAAACTTTGTGTAAGTGAATTTTTATTAACTAAACTGAAATATTCTGAGTTTGCATGCAAGTTTGGTCATGTCTGACTCCTTACACCCCATGGACTGTAGCCCACCAGTCTTCTCTGTCCATGAGATGTTTTCAGGCAAGAAGGCAGATTCTTTACCACTAGCGCCACCTGGGAAGTGCTGCTTCTTATTTATGACTTTAGGAAAGTTATTCTACATTTCTTCCCTAATAGCTCAGTTGGTAAAGAATCTGCCTGCAATGCAGGAGACCCTGGTTGGATTCCTGGGTTAGGAAGATCCCTTGGAGAAGGGAAAGTCTAAAGTCTACCCACTCCAGTATTCTGGCCTGGAGAATTCCATGTACTGTTTAGTCCATGGGATCTCAAAGAGTCAGACACAACTGAGTGACTTTCACTTCACTTCATTCTACATTTGTCCTCCCAGCCTACCTGGCATGGGTGATGAATTCCAATTTTTCATTTAGTTCTAAACCTCTGATACTAGAGTTGTTAAATTCAATCATTACAAACTAATAATATGTTAATCAGCATGCTCCTTACATCAAAATAAAAAAGGCACAGTTTGTTATCTGTATTAGGCTTGTTACCCTGAAGTAGTAATTTGGGTAGATAACTCCAAAAATTTGTGAGATTACAAGTCATTTAAATGTAACTGCCACCCATTTATTTACCTTCTTTCCTTCCTTTCTTTCTCTCTGAATAGTTTAGCCATTAGGAGGGGCAAGCAAGGAAGGTGTCAGGGTAGGCTGGGAACAGTGTGGCCATTTGGAGCGATGAAGAGTGTGTCTGCTCATTGGCAGGTACACTGCAGGTTGACAGCAGCGCCTAAGCAAGGCGGGGATGACATCTTCATAAGTAGTAAGGAGGTGGCGGCAGCAGCAATGGGAGACTGGAAACATACTGGAAGGATGAATTCACTATGGAATACATTGAAGATTATGTAATCGCTGCTGAATTGGAATTGAAGGGATCAATATGACTAGATAGATAAATATCTCCTATGTCCACTGAGAAGGCCTGGAGCAGTGACACCCCAGTAGAGATAAACACTAGGTATAGTGTTCAGATATTGGTTTCTAAATACATATTTCCATTAGAAGAAACTAGAGTTCTTTGATGAAATGATCAATTTTAAAGCTCAAGCTAAAAACTGAACTGAAGAAAATTGAAAAAATTAGCCTGGAAAATCATGTATTAGAAAGAAGAAAGTGCTCAAAAAATAATGAAGACATTAAAGAACAAAAATTTTAGCTTAAAAATATCATCTAAATAAGCCTACCTAAGGAGACAAAAGACCAGTATACAGAAAACTATAAGATACTCATGAAAGAAATAAAAAACAAGCCAAACAAATGAGAAGTATATCATGTTCTTGAATTTGGAAGAATCAATATTGTGAAAATGACTGTACTAACCAAAGCAATCTATAGATTTAGTGCAATCCCTATCAAATTATCAATGGCATTTTTCACAGAACTAGAGCAAAAAGTTTCATAATTTGCATGGAAACACAAAACACCCCAAATAGCAAAAGCAATCTTGAGAAAGAAAAACGGAGCTGGAGGAATCAATCTTCCTGATTTCAGACCGTACCACATAGCTACAGTCATCAAGGCAGCATAACACTGACACGAACACAGAAATATAGACCAATGGAGCAAGCTAGAAAACCTAGAGATAAACCCAGGCACCTGTGAACACCTTATCTTCAACAAAAGAGACAAGAATGTACAACAGGAAAAAGAGTGTCTCTTCAATAAGGGGTGCTGGGAGAATCAAGCGGCTACATGTAAAAGAATGAAATTAGAACACTTCCTAACACCATATACAAAAATAAATTCAAAATGGATTAAAGATCAGACTAGAAGCTGTAAAACCCTTAGAGGAAAACACAAAACATTTTTTGACATAAATCACAGCATAATTTTCTCTACTCACCTCCTAGTTTAATGCAAATAAAAACAAAAATAAACAAATGGGACCTAATTAAACTTAAAAGCTTTTGCACAGCAAAGGAAACCATAAACAAGAAGAAAAGATAGCCCTGAGAACAGAAGAAAATAATTGCAAATGAAGCAACTGACGAATCCCCAAATATACAAGCAGTTCGTGTAGCTCAAATCAGAAAAACAAACAACCCAATTAAAAAACAAGCAGAAGACCTAAATAGACATTTCTCCAAAGAAGACATACAGATGGCTAATAAACACATGAAAAGGTGCTCAACATCACTCGTTATTAGAGAAATGCAAATTAAAACTATAATGAGGTATCACTTCATACCTGTCAGAATGGCCATCATCAAAAAAATCTACAAACAATAAATGCTGGAGAGGATGTGGAAAAAAGGTAACCTCCTAGCACAGTTGGTGGAAATGTAAACTGATACAGCCACTGTGGAGAACAGTATGGAGATTTCTTTAAAAACTAGGAATAAAACTACCATATGACCCAGCAATGCAATTTCTGGGTATATATCCTGAGAAAACCATAATCGAAAAAGACACATGTACTCCAATGTTCACTGCAGTTCTATTTACAATAACTAAGACATGCAAGCAATCTAGATGTCCATCGACAGATGAACAGATAAAATAAGTTGTGGTATGTATTTTATATATATATATATATATATATATATATATATACACACACACACACAATGGGATATTACTCAGCCATAAAAAGAAACAAATGTGAGTCAGTGAGGTGGATGAACCTAGAGCCTGTTATACAGAATGAAGTAAGTCAGAAAGAGGAAAACAAATATTGTATAACAATGCATATACATGGAATCCAGAAAAATTATATTGATGAACCTGTTTCCAGAGCAGGAATAGAGAGGCAGACACAGACTTATGGATATAGTGGAGGAAGGAGATAAATTGAGAGGGTGGCATTGAAACATATATATTACCATATGTAAAATAGATAGCTAGTGGGAAGTTGCTGTATGACACAGGGAGCTCAACATAGTGCTCTATGACAACCTAAAGATGTGGGATGGGTTGGGGGGTGGGACAGAGACTCAAGAAAGAAAGGACATCAGTATACTTATAGCTGATTCATTTTGCTGTACAGAAGAAACTAACCCAACATTGTAAAGAAATTATCTTCCAATTAATAATTATTTTTAAAAAGTAAAAAAAAAAATTAAAGTGGGAGAGCTGCCCATTGAGACTCTCTGGCCATATTTAGAACAATTTGAATAACAAATGACTATTTCCCTGGTGGATCAGATGGCAAACAGTCCGCCTGAAATGCAAGAGACCCACGTCTGATTCTAGGTTGGGAGGATTCCTGGAGAAGGGAATGGCTACCCACTCCAATATTCTTGCCTGGGGAATTCCATGGGCAGAGGAGCCTGGTGGGCTATAGTCCATGGGGTTGCAAAGAGTTGGATACAACTTAGCAAATAACACTTACTTTCACTTTTCATTTAGCAAATAGTCATTAGCAAATTAAAAGCCATTTACAAAAATATGAATCTGTGAATCCATACTAATATAAATGAATAAATGAGTGCTGATAGAGTATTTTCTCTTGGCATAATTTCAACTAATAAATATAAAGTAAATTATAGAATTAGAAAAATCACAATATGGTATAGTAATATCAGTTTACCCAAGATATATCAGTGGATGCTAAAATGAATAAAGTTTGATGTACAGTGGGAACTTATACAATCTTACAGTCACTCTTTACAAAATACTTATTAATCACAAAGGACAATGAGTTATTTTACATGGAGAAACTAGGCAGATATCACTTTAATCAAATGGTCGTTAACATCACGCATAACTAGATAAATTAAAACTTTGTACCACCTAACTAGAAACAATGAAAAGAAGACAGCATTGTTTCTCTGATATTATTGCCCAAAAAAATGCATAACCTGAATCTAAAAATATCAGGCAAAATCCCAACTGAAGAACATTTTACAAGGTGACTGACTCTCATCTTCAAAAATTATTCACATCCAGAAAGGCAAGGGCAGACTGAATGACTGTTTCTGATTGAAAGGCATTAAAGAAATTGTAATGTGCACTCTTGGTTTAAACTCAGGAAAACTGGTGAACTTTAAAGAGGGGCTAGAGAATCAATGATGATAATATATCAATGTTAATTTTGATAATTGTATTGTGATTATGCAGGAGAATGTCTTTGTTTATAGGAATTATACACCAAATTATTTGGGTATAATGTAATATTATACCATTTCCTAATCCTTAAATGACTAGAGGAAAACTAAATTCTTTGTGTATTCTTATAAATTTTATCTGTTTGAAATTATTTCAGAATTTCAATTATTTACTTATTTTATTAAATAATTTAATTTAATGTAATATCACAAAAGCCAAAAGCTGGAGATAACCTAAAAGTCCATCAAAAGCATAAACAAGTTGTAGTGCATTTATATGACATAATACCGATAGTTAAGTAAATGCAAAGAAATACTGACGCATGTGATAATAGCGATGAATCTCATAAGCATTATGCTAAGTGAACAAAGGTAGACACAAAAGGGTAATTACAGTAAGATTTTGTGTATAAGAAATTCTAAAACATGCAAAAGTGCATATAATAATAGAAATCAGGTCTGCCTGATCCTGGAGGATGGGATAGCAGGAGGGTCTGACAACAAATGGGCACAGCAGAACTCTTCGGAAGGATGGAAATGTGCTATGCTCATTGGGATGGTAGTTAGGCAGGTGTATACTGTTGATAAAAGTCTAAATCTGAATTTTATCATATACAACTATATCTCAGTACAGTTGACTTTAAAAAAAAAAAACTAAAATATTGCCAATATAAAAAAAAGCAACAAAGGAAAAACCTGTAAAACATCAATAAAAACAAAAAATTTAAAAAGCAAGTTGCAACTGTTCTCTTTGGAAGCATTTAAATAAACAATCCTGAAAGGGTAAATTACCTGTTTATTTACTTAAATTTAATGAGCTAGCAAATGTAATAAGCTTATAAGTATTTAATTTACTTATCTTTATTTTAAGGTTATGTATTTAATAAAATCCTATTATAGAAACAAAATTTCTAAACCCAACCACTTCATTATGTAAATGTATTGAAAGTTTGCCTTATCCTAATAGCTTAGTTTAATTTTAATTATGCATTGTTGAAACAATGTTGTTGTGTTTTAACACTAAACAATTCAGTTCACATAATGATGGGAGCAAATGGCTTGGTTGGCCATTGGTCACAGAAAGGAATTCTGTGACTTCATCATCCACATCTCCTATAAAGTTTTTGAAATATTCTATACCAAAACCTTTGACTCTGGTGTACCTGAACACACCTTATTCTATTCTAAAATTGAAAGCATTTTTAATTGTCAAAAGACTAATATCCTTTAGGAGCAATATCCCAAACATTCAAGGGGACTATGAAAGTCACTCAGCCATGTCTCTTTGCTACCCCATGTCCTGTCGCTTGCCAAGCTCCTCTGTCCATGGGATTCTCCAGGCAAGAAAACTGGAGTGGGTTGCCATTCCTTTCTTCAGGGGGCTTTCCTGACCCAGGAATGGAATCTGGGTCTCCTACATTTCAGGCAGATTCTTTACCATCTACCTGCAGTGGAGATATAGGAACATATAATGTGAAATACAGAGAAAAGGGAAAATGATTTGTGTAAAGTGCATCATACAAGAGAAGCATTGCAAGGCTTTATACTAGCTGGGCCTTAGATTAGGCTATAATCTTCTAGCTCCTTGCAAAACGTTCCAAAGTGTCAATACGCTGTTAAGGGCTGGTATCTTGAGAGTCTACTCATAACCCATTCCTTTTAAAAAAAATTCTTTGCAGACTGATTATACTGGAATAAAAAAGAAAAGACATCAATGATTTAAATATCAAAAATTATGCACCATAATTTTGCTCTTCAGTTCATGGGTGGATTATTCAGTGTCTTTAAGAGCTACCCCTAAATTATTTAGAGGAAACTAATCTAAATTCTTCTGCCACCTGAATTATTTAGGACATAAATGTTTCCTGTTGAATGTTTCTGTGGTCACATATTGTGTCTTGGCCTAAGTGAAAAAAATTAGCTTTAATGCAATAATACAAAAGCAATGTTTAGAAATAATACATGAAGTAATTGTCATTTTTTTCTTATAAAAATGATGAAGTAGATATTGCAATAATATACATTTCTTAATTTTTTTCAGTAAAGGCTTATGCCAACAAGAAATGCTCCCCTCTCTCTCTCTGTCTTTCACTTATCTCTCTTTTGCCTTATATGACAGTCAATTACAATGAAAGTTTTGTGGTCAGATTTTTAGCTCATTTCTAAATCTGCCATTCCTGGTTCAGATTTCCTATTACCTATTACAATATTTTATATTAGCAATAATATTCTTACCAGTGTGGCCAGTTATCTTGCCGAAGAGAAGTTGGCAATCTGTCATTTGATGTGAAATCCAGTGCATTCTCTCTGGAGTGCAGCTCTGATTATATTGCTAAGAGATAAAGCTGTACTTTATTTGTCCCATAGGCTTAGGAACATGCTACCTTGAAGCCTCTAGAAGTCTCATTTTTGTAATTAAATTTAATTGTCTCTCATTTACTGGCACTTATAGTAAATCTATAACCACGTGGTTTGAGTTTCAAATTTTATTTCTCTTTTCATCTTCTTATAGGTTAGAAAGATAGGAGAAAGGAGAGGAGTAGTCAGGTAAAAGTTCCAGAATCATAGGACAGCAGGAAAAACAAGAATGTGGAAATGACTTAATGAATCAAAAAGGGAATATGAAGGCAATAATGCCATTATTTTGTTCTTTAGAGACTCTCTTGAATTAAATTAACATATTCCTGAATTGAATAGTAGTTTACATGTAGTGAACATCCTTGGTTAGTGGTTTATGATTTCAATTAACAGAAGGCAACTTGAGACACATGAAGAAAAATAAAAAATATAGCTTAGACTGATGGAGGAGGTAGAATTTGCTAGATAGACATGGATATTTTGCAGAATCCAAGTGACTCCAGGTCTCCAAAGAGACTGCAACAAGGAATTGGAAACCTGGAGTCCATAGGTTCGCACAGTCACATGACTGAAGGGCTAAGCAGCAGCAGAGCTCTCACTGCACCCCTAACTTGCTCCTCTCTGGACTTGCTTTTTATTTATCTGTCTCCATAGAACCTTGAATATTCATTGGAAGGACTGCTGCCGAAGCTAACACTCTGATACTTTGGCCACCTGATGTGAAGAGCTGACTTATTAGAAAAGACCCTGCTGCTGGGAAAGATTGAAGGCAAAAGGAGAAGGAGGCAGCAGAAGATGAGATGGTTGGATGGCATCACCGACTGAATGTACATTAATCTGAGCAAACTCCAGAAGATAATGAAAGACTGGGAAACCTGGCGTGTTGCAGTCCACGGGGTCGTAAAGAGTCAGACATGACTTAGCAAATGAACAACAACAGATCAGTTTCCCAGTCCACATGGCATGCAGACTCTGGCTAGTCCAGAGTTCCCAAGGTTAGCTCTGGTATGTTCAAGAGAAGCCCAAACTCACCTAAGACTCCCTGGAAGAAGACTCATAAACTTGTTGAGCCAAATGCCTTCCCATGATCCAAGCAACCTATCAACAAGGATTTCATTATGTGGCTTTGGGGCCTTGGGTTTTCATAGGTTTCCTTAGCAAAGGAGAGATTATTGGTTCATGAGCTGGGCAGATACTTACTATATACCCACCATAGAAACCTGTAGCTAAACCATTGTAAAGCAAATTGTCCTTTTAGGTCATGTTCCTTAGCATTCTGAAGTACCTTACTAAAGTAAAGTAAATTTTAAAGTAATTTACCATAAACTGAGAAGAAATTATATATTTTGCCTATACAAATAGAAAATACTTTGTATGTTGAATGTTCAATTTTCTTTCTCCAATGTCTACTTTGTCAATATATTTCAGGTTTTTATATCTGAAACATAGTTTCCCATATTTCCCTGAAGTTGCCATTAACAACTAAGCTGGAGAGTTCACTGTCAATTTATCATGACCTATTTTCCCTTCCAAAGTCAATTCTAGGACTGTAAAGGTAAGGAATATATTCTATAATTCCCACCATCCTCTCCTCGGCTGGGTTCTGAGTTAGGACTTGCCAATGAGAAGCATTTGCATGAGATTTGTATGAAGTGATTTTCCAGAGGCAGTTTCTTTCAGATGTGTGGACAAGCATGAGACCCAGAGTCTTCCTAGGGAACCCAAGAACCACCAGCCTCGCCACTGAAACCTGAGCAGGTTGTTGGGAGCTTCCTGGAGATGCTTAAGAATTCCAGAAGCTTTCAGATGAGAACTTGACCATCTACTTGAGGTTTCAGACTGAGGTCTTAAATCGTGGCTCCCTTGACCCCAACTCTTTCAATAATTGTGTACCTCTTTAATTTATATATTAAATATTTTATACATAGAATACACAAAATGTCTGTGTTCTCCATTGCACCACATCTTATAAAAAGATAATTGTAATCTGCTATCAGCTTTATTTTTCATAAGCTATAATATGTAGCATCCTCCTGAGTCCTTGGTCTAACCACTCTAAAACTAAATTCAAGATTCTCAGTTGTATCATGTTCATCTTAAATAATACTTCTGCTTATATGATCTAGAATCTAATCACTTTCACTCATGGTGAACAAAATTGTCAAATTCAGAAGTCCCACAAAACATTGCATATATTACTTTTTAGAATAATATAATGTCATTACTTTCAAAAATATCATTTGCCCTGAATATATCTGAAAGCCTGTGCGAATGAAACTTGGCAACAGTCATAAGTTGGTCTTAAAGACAGACAGTTCAGTCATCATCAAAAAATTGCCTTCAAAACATCTACATTTCCCTTTAATGTACTACTTTGGATGTGACTGTCAATCCAAGGGTGTCCCCTAAAAGTTTTCAGGGATAAAGTACATTTTTTTTTGAAATACATTCAGAACTCCTTTGGAACACTTACTGCTGCCTATTGATAAGGTCCTTAGCATATAACACATGACTCATCTTCCCATACTTTCCTGGTACGTATTTGTTTTTATTAAAACTAGTTTTGACTGCTGGATTTGCCTTAGATATTGAATTTGTATAAAGTTCACATCGGAGCACTGGGAGGAATAAGCACAGTATAAATAAATCAAATCCAATGAATAAAGCATTAGGTGGGCTGTGCAACAGGACAGAAGTATCTGTATGTTTGTAGGAAATTCAATACAAGATGAATGGTTTGGGAAAACATGTGCACAACTAGGAAAGTGCTCCAAACAAGCAGCCCAAAGGCAGTAAGTCATTCACACACCAGTGGCCCATCCAGCTCGAGTTTCCACGGTCTGTGAAACCCAGTTGCTGAAGCTCTCTTTTCTCTTTGAAATCAAAGACACTGAATTCTACTATGAATTTCACACATTGACATAAACATGTCCGCAGTTAGCTGATTATTCTCTGGGCTAGAATTTATGAAAGTTACGAGATGAAGCTTATATTTAATTAAAAGATGTTGGTGAGGATAGATTCATAATTATCAAAGGTTTTCTGAAAGTCTTTCAGCAGAATCTGACACCCAGCAGTGGGCTGTGTTATATTGTTATATCCCTAGTTAGAGTTTCAGGCAAAAATTTGTTTTTCAAATGGCAGTAATTCCCTTAACTCATTTTCTTACTATAGAACAATGTCTATTAAAGCAAAAACAGGCTTCCAGGATGTGGTATGTCCAGCAGTGAAAAGTCGCAGTGCATATTTCACCACCATGCACAACCTTTCAGACCATGAAAAATGTCACTATCTTTAACCCAGATCTGCAATGTTGGCAAGAGTTTGAAGATGTCTGTAAGACTGAAAAACAAAAACGGATCATGTTGTTTCAATTACATTTAATTTTCATGTGTTGATTAATTTTACTGTTTACTATGTAGAGAAAAAACATATGAATCTAATTATGTTTCTATTTTTAACCAATTTTTCCTATATCTTAGGCAGATATACCTCAAATATTTCAAACTACTAGGGAAATGTTTTGCATATTTTCTGAATATTGTGAAGCATCATATTTTTAGAAAAAATTCTAGTTTATCACTTGGCTTTTAAGACAGCAATATGAGGAGAAAGAAAACATGAAAGAAACTAAGAAATTTCTATTCCCACATGCTGAACTAATCTTCAGAGAAGAGGAAAAGGCATAAAAAAAGAGCAATGGAGGATGATGGCAGGAGGCTGTCATCTGCTCAGAGAAAGTTGAATAAAATTTCTTTTAGAGAAGTGTTAGAACATCTTCCCTCACAAGCTGTATATAAGAGGCAACAAAAATTTCAAAAGAGAGCCCCTGTCTACATCAGATCTCAGGAGATATTTTACTAAAAATTTACAGTCAAGTTCCTTGTCCAAAACATTGAATCACATGAGTTTGTTCAGATCTTAGAATGTCACATCTTCCATTCTATATTTGAGCTCATAATCTATAGTGCCACCCATATGCAAAAAAAAAAAAAAAATCTAGAAATACTAGTAATCTTTGTGTTAAGACTGCCTGAGCAAGGACAGATTGATAGAATGTTTTTGAGCAATATCGTGCAAATGCAGTCAGGGAAATTGTCTAGGGGAAAGTCATATTTATACTTGCCATGAATTTTTTGTTCATATTTGTTCAATGGATTGTTACTTTAGCCCATAAATGTCACTGAATAATTCAATTTAAAACCTCTTTTAAAGTTGTCAGATGAAATGTCAATACTAGTACATTCCACCAAGCAATATCTAAATCCTATGTTACTTTTTTTTTTAATAAATACAACTAGATATTCAGTGCGAGGCCAGCCTCAGACTCAGGACCATGCTCATACCTGTGGACTCAGGCACCAGACTTTTTCCAGTACCAGGTTGGGCCCAGGGGACCGAAGCTTCAGAGTTGCCCCTACAAAGACAGTCGGTAGGCCCACTCCTATGAATCCAGACACCAGACCCACCTACCTACTGATCCAGACAGTGCAATTCTCATAAAAATTCCAATAGCATTGCTTTGCTGAATAGAAAAATATATACATTGATTCTAAAATTCATTTGGAACCAAAAAACTCTGAATAGTCAAAGAAATCTTAAGCAAGAAGAAAAAAGCAGGAGGCATTATACTACCTGATTTCAAAGTATATTACCAAACTATAGTAATCAAAATAGCATGAAACAGGTATTAAAACACACACACACACACACACACACACACACACACACACACACACACACAGACCAATGGGACACAATAGAAAGCCCAGAAATAAATCTACATATTTTGGTCAATTGATCTTCAACAAAGATGCCAAGAACACACAATGGGGAGGAGAAAAATCTCTTTAATAAATAGTGCTGAGAAAATTGGATATACACATGAGGAAGAATAAAACTAGATCCTTATCTCACTTCTATACAAAATCAGCTCAAAATGAATTAAAGTTTGAAATATAAAACCTGAAAATGTAAAACTATTATAGGATTAGAGAAAATGTTTCTTGACATTCGTTGGCAATGATTTTAAACATCTGACCCCAAAAGTAGACAACAAGAGCAAAATTAGACAAATAGGACAGCATCAAACCAAAAAGCTTCTGCACAGTGAGGAAATAACCAATAGAGTGAAAGGACAACCTACATAATGTGAGAAAAGATTCGCAACCCACACATGTGATAAGGGCTTAATATCCAAAATACCTAAGGAGCTTAAGTCAATAGCAAGAAAACAAATAACCTGATTTAAAAATGAGGAAAAGATGGAATAAATGTTCATTCAAAGAAGACGTAAAATGGCCAACAGGTACAGAAAAAGGTGCTCAACATCACAAATTATTAGGAAAGTAAAAATAAAGATGAGATGTTGTCATCTCATATCTGCTAGAATGGTTATTATCAAAAAGACCAGGGATAAATTTTGCAAAGGTGTGGAGAAAAGGGAATGCTTGTGTGTTATTAGTTGGAATGTAAACTGGTGTGGTTGCTATTGAAAACTGTGCTAAGATTCCTAAAATAAAAATAGAACTACCGTATGATTCAGCAATACTACTTCTGGGTACGTATCCAAAGGAAATGAAGCCAATGTCTCGAAGAGCTACCCCATGCCCTTTTACTCACTGCTGCATTATTTGTAGTAGCCAATATATGGAAACAACCTAAGCATCCATTGATGGATGAATGGAAAAAGAAAATTTGGTACTTATATACCATGAAATATTATTATTTAGCCTTAGAAAAAACAAAATCTTGTCATTTGTGACAACATGGATGGACTCAGAGACTATTCTGTTCAGTGAAATGTCAGGCACAGAAAGACAAATACTACATGATCTCATTTATATCTAGAATCTAGAAAGTTTACATTTATAATTATATTGATGATGTGTATAAAAGCAGAGAGTAAAATGGTGGTGACCAGGAGCTGAGGGCTAGGAGATGTTGGTCAGAGAACACAAAGTTTCAGTAATGTAGAATGAAGATTTAATGATAGTCACTATAGTTAACAACACTATATGTATTTGAAATTTGCTAAAAACACTGGATCTTAAACGTTTTTACCATTTGTGTCAACGGGCTTTCCAATGGCTCATCAGATAAACAGTCCGCCTGAAATGCAGGGGAAAGGGGAGATGTGGGTTTGATCCCTGGGTCAGGAAGATCCCCTGGAGGAGAGAAATGACAGCCCACTCCAGTACGCGTGCCTGAAAACTCCCATGGCCAGAGGAGACTGGCGGGCTACAGTCCACGGGGTCACAAAGATGTCATATTATATATTTGAATGTTGCTAAGAGACTGAATCTTAAATGCTTTTACTGTATACACACAAAAAGATAACTGCAAGGTGATTAAAAACAGTTAATTAATTTGACTGTGGTAATAATTTCAAAATGCATACATATTGCAAATATTACAAGGTACAGTGTAATTATGCACAGTTTTTTATTTGTCAGTTATACTTCATTAAGTTCAGTTCAGTTCAGTCGCTCAGTCATGTCCAACTCTTTGCAACCCCATGAACTATAGCACACCAGGCCTCCCTGTCCATCATCAATTCCATGAGGTTACTCAAACTGATGTCCATTGAGTCAGTGATGTCATCTGTCTCATCCTCTGTCATCTCCTTCTTCTCCCACCTTCAGTATTTCCCATCATGAGGGTCTTTTCAAATGAGCCAGCATTTTACATCAGGTGGCCAAAATATTGGAGTTTCAGCTTCAACATCAGTTCTTCCATGAATATTCAGGACTAATTTCCTTCAGGATGGACTGCTTGGATCTCCTTGCAGTCCAAGGGACTCTCAAGAGTCTTCTCCAGCACCACAGTTCAAAAGCATCAATTCTTTGGTTCTCCGCTTTCTTCACAGTCCAACTCTCACATCCATACATGACCACTGGAAAAACCATAGCTTTGACTAGACGGACCTTTGTTGGCAAAGTAATGTCTCTGCTTTTCAATATGCTGTCTAGGCTGGCATGGCTGAGCAACCGAACTGAACTGAACTGAACTGAGGTTGGTCATAATTTTCCTTCCAAGGAGTAAGCATCTTTTAATTCCATGGCTGTAGTCACCATCGGCAGTGATTTTGGAGCCCAAAAAAATAAAGTCTGACACTGTTTCCACTGTTTCCCCATCTATTTCCCATGAAGTGATGGGACCAGATGCCATGATCTTCGTTTTCTGAATGTTGAGCTTTAAGCCAGCTTTTTCACTCTCCTCTTTCACTTTCATCAAGAGGCTTTTTAGTTCTTCTTCACTTTCTCCCATAAGGGTGGTATCATCAGCATATCTGAGGTTATTGATATTTCTCCTGGCAACCTTGATTCCAGCTTGTGCTTCCTTCAGCCCAGCTTTTCTCATTATTTACTCTGCATATAAGTTAAATAAGCAGGGTGACAATATACAGCCTTGATGTACTTCTTTCCCTATTTGGAACCAGTCTGTGGTTCCATCTCCAGTTCTAACTGTTGCTTCCTGGCCTGCATGCACATTTCTCAGGAAGCAGATTAGGTGGTCTGGTATTCCCATCTCTTTCAGAATTTTTCACAGTTTATTGTGATCCACACAGTCAAAGGCTTTGGCATAGTCAATGAAGCAGAAATAGGTGTTTTCTGAAACTCTTGGTTTTTTGATGATTCAGCGGATGTTGGCAATTTCATCTCTGCTCCTTATATTTCATTAGTGCTGGGAAGTAAGGATGATTGAAATTTACACAGTTCGTGTAGATATAGGTGAAAAGTTCTGAAGGAAACATCAAAGTGTGTATTTATGGTAATTTCTTTTTCCTATTGTCCATTGTTTTACAAAAAGCTACGATAACCATGTATAAATGTAATATTCAGAAGTAAGTTTATATATATATCAAAAATCACTCCTACTACTAAGATATTTGAAAAGAAAAATGTGCTGGCATCAACCTACTGTAACATTACTTTAATTTTTCCAATTACGTAGGTCAACCTCTTCCTAACTATCATGGAGTTAGTAAGGAGCAAATATCTCTCACATAACCTCAGATTTTCCAGAATTCTGGATGGGGAGATCCTGTTTCCGAGCATCCGCTGACCATTTAAATCTTCAATCCATTTTGCTTATTTGATTATTCCACTAATGGCATCGTCTTCATAATCACAGGTCACTGGTGAAGGAAGATACATCCTACACATTTTGACAACTAGTATTTGTCACTTTTTACTGGGATACACTTACTAATCCAGATTC
Organism: Capra hircus; assembly: GCF_001704415.2. Classification (NCBI taxonomy): domain Eukaryota; kingdom Metazoa; phylum Chordata; class Mammalia; order Artiodactyla; family Bovidae; genus Capra; species Capra hircus. The sequence goes on along the minus strand of NC_030813.1, from coordinate 62,403,698 downwards.
CCACTAATCCAGGCCACAGTAGAGGAATCAAATCTATACATTTTTTAAATTCACACTCTCATTCCCAGGCGCTTTTCTCCAAAGCATAGTGGTAAACTAGCTTAATGTTAAAACAAAACTTTCTCATCAGCTACAGGATATGCTGGAAAATATTTCCACCAAGAACCTATACATTTTTTATTCTAACCCAGGTTCAGTTCAGTTCAATTCAGTCACTCAGTCATGTCCGACTCTTTGCAACCCCATGAATCACAGCATGCCAGGCCTCCCTATCCATCACCAACTCCCGGAGTTCACTCAGACTCACGTCCGAGTCAGTGATGCCATCCAGCCATCTCATCCTCGGTCGTCCCCTTCTCCTCCTGCCTCCAATCCCTCCCAGCATCAAAGTCTTTTCCAATGAGTCAACTCTTCGCATGAGGTGGCCAAAGTACTAGAGTTTCAGCTTTAGCATCATTCCTTCCAAAGAAATCTCAGGGCTGATCTCCTTCAGAATGGACTGGTTGGATCTCCTTGCAGTCCAAGGGACTCAAGAGTCTTCTCCAAAACCACAGTTCAAAAGCATCAATTCTTCGGCGCTCAGCCTTCTTCACAGTCCAACTCTCACATCCATACATGACTACTGGAAAAACCATAGCCTTGACTAGATGGACCTTGGTTGGCAGAGTAATGTCTCTGCTTTTGAATATGCTATCTAGGTTGCTCATAACTTTTCTTCCAAGGAGTAAGCATCTTTTAATTTCATGGCTGCAATCACCATCTGCAATGCAAAAAAGCAAAATTGCTGTCTGGGGAAGCCTTACAAATAGCTGTGAAAAGAAGAGAAGCAAAAAGCAAAGGAGAAAAGGAAAGATATAAGCATCTGAATGCAGAGTTCCAAAGAATAGCAAGGAGAGATAAGAAAGCCTTCTTCAGTGATCAATGCAAAGAAATAGAGGAAAATAACAGAATAGGAAAGACTAGAGATCTCTTCAAGAAAATTAGAGATACCAAGGGAACATTTCATGCAAAGATGGGCTTGATAAAGGACAGAAATGGTCTGGACCTAACAGAAGCAGAAGATGTTAAGAAGAGATGGCAAGAATATGCAGAAGAACTGTACAAAAAGGATCTTCGCGACCCAGATAATCACGATGGTGTGATCACTCATCTAGAGCCAGACATCCTGGAATGTGAAGTCAAGTGGGCCTGAGAAAGCATCACTACGAACAAAGCTAGTGGAGGTGATGGAATTCCAGTTGAGCTCTTTCAAATCCTGAAAGATGATGCTGTGAAAATGCTGCACTCAATATGCCAGCAAATTTGGAAAACTCAGCAGTGGCGACAGGACTGGAAAAGGTCAGTTTTCATTCCAATTCCAAAGAAAGGCAATGCCAAGGAATGCTCAGACTACCACACAATTGCACTCATCTCACACGCGAGTAAAGTAATGCTCAAAATTCTCCAAGCCAGGCTTCAGCAATACGTGAACCATGAACTTCCACATGTTCAAGCTGCTTTTAGAAAAGGCAGAGGAACCAGAGATCAAATTGCCAACATCCGCTGGATGATGGAAAAAGCAAGAGAGTTCCAGAAAAACATCTATTTCTGCTTTATTGACTCTGCCAAAGCCTTTGACTGTGTGGATCACAATACACTGTGGACAATTCTGAAAGAGGTGGGAATACCAGACCACCGAACCAGCCTCTTGAGAAATCTGTATGCAGGCCAGGAAGCAACAGTTAGAACTGGACATGGAACAACAGACTGGTTCCAAATGGGAAAAGGAGTGCGTCAAGGCTGAATATTGCCACCTGCTCATTTAACCCAAGTTACCCCTAGATATCTGACTGAACTGGAGAAGGAATGAAGCTGAGCCAAAGATCGAGACAAAATCTGACATGGTTTTCAAATGAAGCTAAATTTAAAAATGGACTCAGTTATAAAGGTAGTTACTAACTCCATATTCTAGAAAATAGTAGGGGAAGGTAAAGAGGTGGAGAGAATACAGAGGTTAGCTGATACTTGTAAAGAAAAATGTAGAGATAATGGGGAAGTGATAATGTGTGGATCACTAGTCTCATTTCTATAACTGGTCATAAAACATGGTTTATACTGACAGAGTTCTTCCTCATTTTATTTCACGTTGAGTCTCCCTCAGTCAACACATAGTGGGCTGGGTTCTTTTCCTAGTAGAGTGATCCAAACCTATATTTCCAGGTTATCTTACCTTAGGATCGCTCTGCTTTTATTGTGAGACTACCAAATTCCATTGACCTTTATCACTGACTGTGGCAGCAGGAGGAGGTGTCTGAGAAACTGCCCTCTTCCAGACAGCCTCCTGCCTACACACATTGTATAGCACCAACTACTTTCCATTGACGAACAAGACCAATCAATCAAACAGTAACATTTTTTTCTGTAGATCTGATGTCATCCAAAGCCAAAAATGACCTTATCAATGTCTCGACTTTCATTTCCACAAATTGTTATTTCGGCTCCCAATGAAAGCACTCCTTCTTTGAATACTAGGATATTGATAGCCTGACATCACGGGGACAAAAAACAAAAATATTTGGAGCCAAAATATAACAGTAATATTGAGAGGATTCATCCCTGTTGGTTCCCAGATTAATATATTCTGATTATGCAAAAACCAGTCCCATACCAGAGAAGGCAATGGCACCCCACTCCAGTACTCTTGCCTGGAAAATCCCATGGATGGAGGAGCCTGGTAGGCTGCGTCCATGGGGTCGCAAAGAGTCGGACACAACTGAGTGACTTAGCAGCAGCGGTCCCGTACACTGTCTTTGGGGAAGAGTGTATATTAGACTCTAAATGCTTAAATTTTTACTTCTCAATTTCCTTACTTCTTTTAATATCCAATTATTGTCTTTTAGCAAACCAGTCTTTCTTGGAATAGATAACTTGACTGAAAAGACATTCGTTGCTTACAGGATGAAAACAAAGACCTGTGCTTTCAAAGATTTTACAGTGTTCCCAATCTCTAATCCAGTGCGGCAGGTACTAAAAAGTACACAAGTACTTTATGCATGTTAATTTAATACTCTTAATAACTCTATGAGTTAGGTATTCGTGTTATTCCCATTTCATAAATAAGAAAATTTAGGCACAGAATGTACAAGAAACTTGCCTAAAGTCACACAGTTGGTAAAGGGCAGAACTGGGATTCAAAACCAAGTCGTCTGAATCCAGAGCCTGTGCTCCTAACCACAGTGACATACTGGGATCATCATTTTCTTTAGGATCACGTAGAACCTGTGATGGATGTTTGCCAACCTCCAAGCATTGCTGCTAAGTACCTCGTTTTCCACCTGCCTGAGTTCAGAGCTGGGCATGATTTTCCAGCCATCTTTACATGTAGAAATTCTAGATATTATTAAAGACACTGCTTTAAGCTAAGCCCCTCAAGAATTCTCCCATGTTCAAATATTCTGTCCTTTGGAGCATCTCATACTATTTAGTGTCTTTACATCTGAGAACCAACAACCTACATTGAACAGAGTTTGTGTTCTATTTAACTGTAACCTGTCTTACATCCACATCATGCTAGGGACAAAGTCACATCATAATCATTTTGTAGCCCTCACAATGCCTGGCACATTTCTTAACTGAGAGTCCCACATTTAGTTTTGATTCCAGAAACTCAGAGAGTTTTGACAATTATTTATCACAATAACATTGTTAACAAATTTAAATATTTTATTCAGAGACTTCTACTTTATAAAAAGGCTCAAAGATCCTCCCCGATTTCCATTTCTGCAAACATAAAAGGAGAAGAAAATGGGAAGAGGACACATTTGGTGGGGGTAACATACTGCTATAACTATTCACATATTTATAACAGCAAAGCATTCATACCAACTCTGAAAAAAATATACAGAGTACAGACAACTTCACCTTAGGGAAGAAGGTTCTTAAATACAGAGAGATTTCTCTTTCCTGTGAATACATGCTACAATATTTCCTAGCCAGAAAACAAAAATGTGACAGAAAAATATATTGACAATTCTTGTTTCCAGGCAAAATCTACCACAGACAGGAAACCACTCAAAACAGATCTCTAAAGGTCAAAGCAAATATGTACACTTCACAGCGATGAGTGGCATCTGGTCTCCCAGGAAACAGCACCTTAGATCTGGCACCTGTGCTTCTCCTTAGGGCTTTTCAGGCTTCACATCTTCGTCCATGAAATGCAAAGCAACACACGAAAATATACAATACTCAAAACAGGGACCAAAGCAATCAGCAATTTATTTTATTTTTAAAAAGTTTAAAAGATCTCTATTTTCCATTAGTCATAACATTTTTCTTTTATTGTATAAAATAGTCACTATATCTAGCACCATTTTCTAGATAATACAAATATTTTGTTTTCTAGCTGATCTGTCTTTTTGGGGTTTTTTTAGCTGATCTTATCTTTTAGATGCTCAGATAACATTGATATTAATATTTTTCTAACAAGTGGATGGAAAGAAAAGGTTTAAGATCACAGAAAATAGAAAGGAAAAAAGTAAATACTTAGCACAGAATGCTAAATGAGGCATGCGCTGTGTCAAGAATCAATACGGATTTTTCTAGATATTAATTAGTATTAAGACTAGGTTTCACATATGTTTTGTTACACATAAGCAAAGATTTCAGGATATCTTATATTCTTCTCTAAAAGCTGTATTCCTTTTAAAGTCACCTTGCTACTGAATCATAGATTTTGAGTTTTCCAGTGTGTTCTGTACTATTTTTAATGGAAAAGTTCAAAAGTTCAGAACAGGGCCAGAATGAAAAGTTTCCATTCTTTCTTTTCTTAGCAGAATTATACTTTGAAACATGGATACTCCTCAACAGTTGAAAGAAATGTTTTCTCCCATCAAAGAATTTCCAGTGGTTCTCTCTGAAGAGGAGTGCTTACTGATAAGAATTCATGAAATAGCTTCCAATAAAGCAAAAAAGCTTCAGTATGTTCACTGAGACTGTCTATTTTTTTTAATTTTTTAATTTAATGTTTTACTTTAATATAAACTGTATATATTTGAGGTGTACGGCATGATGATTTATATGCACAGGGAAATGGGGCTACACAAGTGGCTAGTGGCAGAGAACCTGCTTGCCAGGGCAGGAGACTTGGACGCTGGTTCGATCCCTGCGTCATGAAGCTCCCCCAGAGGAGGGCATGGCCACCTACTCCTCTTGCCCAGAGAATCCCGAGGACAGAGGAGGCTTGTGGGCTACAAAGAGTCAGACACGACCGAAGCGATTTAGCATGCATGCACATAGTGAAATGATTACTACAGCCAAGCTAATATATCACTTAACCACTACCTTTTGTGTGTGTGTATATGTTATACTTGCACTCATGTCTGTGTGGTGAGAGCACCAGAAATCTGTTCAATTGGCAAATCTCCAGTGTTCAATACAAGATTACTAACTATGGTCATCATGTTATACACTAGATTTATAAAACTTTCTGATCCAATAACTACCCCTTTGTACCCACTGACTAACATCTCTCCATTTGCCCCACCTCCCGTCCTCTAGTAATCAATCTTCTACACTCTGCTACTATGTATTCAACATTTTAGGTTTCACATATAGGGCAGTAGACCTTGTGCTAAGTGAAATAAGCCAGACAAAGAGAGAAACTAAGTGAAGCAGATGTGGAAGTGTTTCACCTTTGCCAAGAAGCAGGTATCTTCCAAAGTAATTGAGTCTTCAAACACTGCAAGTCAAACACAGGCTGCACTTAGAAAGGCTGGTGGCTAAGCAATACCAGCTGCTGATGAACCTGAAGGGCACTGAGGAAGGTAAGGATGAATGACTTTTAGCATGTTATTAAATGTCCTTGGTTACTGTTACCATCACATCAGTTAGCTAAAGTTTTCTTAGCCAACTTCTGCTTTGCACACTTTTCAGGTTGGCAGATGCTCCCTGCTCCCTCTGTGATACATTCCTTCTGATGCTTCCAGCCTGCTGAATGCATGCAACCAGGAGAAACACTCCTCTCTGCCTGCATATTTCTGCTACCAGCAAACAAATCTATCTCCTAAGCATCCTTTGTTTCTTCCCACATCTGTTGCCTTACAGCTTGGTTTATAATTATGTGTATAATTCTATAAGTAAATAACATTAGGGCTTCCCTGGTGACTCAGACAGTAAATAATCTGCCTGCAATGCAGGAGACCCAGGTTCCATCCCTGGGTCAGGAAGATCCCCTGGAAAAGGGAATGGCAACCCACTCCACTATTCTTGCCTGGAGAATTCCATGGATAGAGAATTCTATCCATAGCAGGCTATAGTCCATAGAGTCACAAAAAGTCGGACATGACTGAGGTACTAATTAAGTATAATAGTTTATTATAACAGAATATTATACAGACTGGTTAAATCTGAACACAAAGAGGAATATACTTATTCTATGGAAACTAAGTTTAATACCTTAGAGATCACTTCGTGAAGTCATGTACAAACAAAAAATTACTGTCAAATTATTATAGGTGATGAAACTACAAAATAACAATGCACGAATCTAAAAGAAAGTTATAGTCATATTTCCTGCAAAAAAAAAAGTCTAAATTTTTCACTCTGCTTTGAGGAGCTACAAACTTGCTTCTCTGATATGTCTAAGGTTTGTACATGAAACACCAGACAAAACTGTAATTGATACCAATGATTTATGTTTTAAAAAGACCCTGGGATGACAAGAAGATTTTAGAAATTACCATATATTTACATTGTTAGGTATGTGTCATCTTTTGATTTCCCCTTCTTAATATTTTAAAAATATTTATTCATAGCCTGATTGCATTACTCTATGTCCTTTGCAAATAACCAGCATTTCCTGGCTTTTGAAATAAATGAATAGTTGCAGAGAGGAAATTATAAGAGCACAGAAGCATAGGACAGACCTTTGTCTTCATTTCAACACTACCATTTTTGTAGATGTTTATTTTGGGGCAACTTTGCTGTTTACTTGACTGAATTCCCATTTTATCCCCAAAGTAAAGGCAGCTCACATGGACTCTTAGGGTACAACAAATTTGGGTAAATTTCAAGACTTTAGAGAAATGAATTAACATTCTGAGTCACAGTTTGTTACAGTTGCGAAGAATAAACGAGATACCTTCTAAAAAGTCAAGCAGACAGAAGTGTCCAATAAATGTTAGTTCATTTCCTTATCTGGTCAGTAAAAGGATATACTGAAGGTACATAATTTTCATGGTAATTAGGAATTTATTCTATGCCTCTGTACAGTACTTAGTGTTTTTAAAGTACTTTCCCATATATTCTAATTAATCCCACATGACAACAGTGCTGAATAAATATATCAGGTTTAATTACCTCACATTTACATTATAAAACTGAAACAGATAGATGTGCAGTGTCTAAACCAAATTCTCTCTAAAAGTTAACACAAATTTATGTTTAAATAAGGCTATTATGAGCTTATTTTCTGAGCCTGTTGCTCTCATTAACTTCTGCAATTCTACAAGATGCCTGAGATTTTCTTTTAAATTTCATTACTCTTTCATAGTGCTCTTCTTTAGAGCCTCACAAATAACTAGCAGAAAACATAACATTTTAATTCCATGCCAGTGCATGAAAAATAGAATAAAGATAGAAACCCAGTTCCTCATGAACACAATTGAACATCAATGCATTTTTATTTTTCTGAATTCATAGTCCAAGATGGGGCCTGAAAATTAGAATGTATTTCTCCAGCCTGATTGAAACCCCAGACAAGAGAATATTTTGACCACAGTTGGACTTGCAGAAACATAGAAAAGTCCTGGGTTTGATTCCTGGGTCAGAAAGATCCCCTGGAGAAGGGTATGGCTACCCACTGCAGTATTCTTGCCTGGAAAATTCTATAAACAGAGGAGCCTGGCAAGCTATAGTCTGTGGGGTCACAAAGAGTCACACAACTGGGTGACAAACACTTTCACTTCAGCCAAGGCCTGAGTAGTCAGAAATTTCTGGATAGGCTCTCAGAACTGTGTTCAAATTGTGATAAGAAACTGTTCACTGAAGCAAGAAACTGTTTTCCTATTTCCTGTCAGAGGGGAAATCTACCCTCAAGTAGCCATAACTTGTACCACTGTCTTAATTCTGATCATACTTAATTTCCTGTTGCCTCCCACCTGTGATGAAACCATTCTATAAATTAATTTTTCCTATTCTTTAGCTTCATATAAGTGGAATCACATAGTACATTTCCTTTGTATCTGGACAAGTTTATTCATAAAATGATTTTAAGATTCATCCATTCACTAGGCAGTGTCTACCTGTATTAATACACTACAAATTGCTAATCATTTCTCCTCTCAGTGGGCATTTGAAATCTTTCTGCTTTTTGTCTCTCATGAATACAGCCTCTATGAAACTTTTATACAGTGTGGACGTATGTTTTTATTTCTGTTGCCTAAACAACTAGGAGTAAAATTGCTGAGCGTACAGTTAGAGTATGTTTACCTTTATTGTTGTTTAGTCGCTATGTCATGTCTGACCTTTGCGACCCCAAGAACTGTAGCCCGCCAGGCTCCTCCGTCCATGGATTTCCCAGGCAAGGATACTGGAGTGGGTTGCCATTTCCTTCTCCAAGGGATTTTCCAAACCCAGGGATGAAACTCATGTCTCCTGCATTGGCAGGTGGATTCTTTATCACTTGTGCCACCTGGGAAGCCCAGGTGTTTACCTTTATTAGAAACAAGCAAATGGCTTTCCTAAGTGCTTATGCCATTTAGCATTCTCATTAGGAATGTATGAGAATTTAACTTATCCCATATATACACCAAACTTTAAGTTTTCAGTTTTTTAATTTTAGCCATTCTAAATTTTATATGGCGGTATCCCATTGTGGCTTTAATTTGCATTCCCCTAGTGGAGAATGAAATGGCAGCCCACTCCAGTGTTCTTGCCTGGAGAATCCCAGGGACGGGGGAGCCTGGTGGGCTGCCGTCTATAGGGTCACACAGCATCGGACACGACTGAAGAAACTTAGCAGCAGTAGCAGTAGCAATGATTAATGATACGTATTTTCTCTTTGTTTTTGGCCACCCACGTATATTTTTTTGTGATGTGTCTACTATCCATCTATTAGATTGTCTTTATTATTTATTTTTCAGAAATACATATATATATAGATATATAATATGGGAGGCTTCCCTTGGTGGCTCAGATGGTAAAGACTCTGCCTGCAGTGCAGGAGACCTGGGTTCGACCCCTAGGTTGGGGAAGATCCCCTAGAGAAGGAAATGGCAACCCACTCCAGTATTCTTGCCTGGAGAATTCCATAGATAGAGGAGTCTGGTGGGTTATAGTACATGGGGTCACAAGGAGTCAGACATAACTGAGCAACTAACATTTTCACTTTCATACGTAGATATAAGTCCGATGGCAGATATTTGTGCTGTGATTATTTTCTCATGGTTGTGGCTTCCATCTTCATTTTTTAAAACATTGTCTTTCAATGAAGAGATTTTAAATTTAATTAAGTACAATTTATCATTTTTTTTTATTCTTAGATATCTTGTGACTAGTTGAAAGCATCTTTGCCTACCCCAAGATTGTGAAGATATTTTCTTGACTTAGCTTTAACATTTCAATAGTTTCTCAATTTAAACACTATTGACTGGACTAGACAATCTTTTTTTTGAGGGGAGGTGTGGTTCTATGCTTTGTGGGATGTTAAGCAGTACCTTGGTCTCTAACCCCTAGGTGTGGTAGCATTAAAGGTAGTAGCCGTGGTAGCAGTAGTTTTCAAGGTCAATTTTTCCATATAGGAATCTAGTAATTCCAGCACTATTTGTTTAAAAGACTCTCCATTTCCCATCGTCTTGAACTGGCAAAAATCAATAGAAATCAATTTGATGTTAATGTGTGTGTTTATTTCTGTATTTTCTAGTTTATCCCATTGATCTCTTTGTCTATACTTTTTTCTCTGTTCAAAATTTTCTTGACTATTCTAGATTGCTTGCATTATAATATACATTTAGAGTTATTGGTTGGATTATACAAACAATTTTATAGGATTTTAATTGAGATTATTTTGGAACTGTAGACATCTTTAAAATGATGGCTTCTGATCCATGAAGTTATGGTATATTTCTCCATGTATTTGGGTTCTATAATTTCTCAGTAAAATCTGTGTCATAATTTTAAACATAGACAATTTTAAATACAAACATCTTTTGTAAAATGTATTCCACATACTTAATGTTTTCTGACACTATTATAAATTGTATTGTTTTAGTTTTATACTGTTTGTTGCTGTTTATATTTCTAATTTCTTTATAAGAGCAAATCTAATTATTTTGCAAGCTTTATTCCAGAATTTACTAGTTTATAGATTCCTTTTGATTTTCTATATCACAATCACATTGTTTACAGACAGTGAGATTTGTTTTTCCAATTTTTATGACTTCTTTTTTCTTGCCTTATTTCACTATCTAGCACCCCCATCATAATGTTGAATAGAAGTGTTGAAAGTGAACATTCATGCACCCTTCTTGATCTTAGGGGTAAAGTATTTAATATTCCACCATTAAGTGTGCTGCTAGCTGTAGAGTTTCATATTTAACAAATTCCTTTCTCTTCCATGAGTGATGAGCTTTGTTCTTGCAGGCAATCATATACTGAAAAATATCACAATACCATGGAAATTTGGCTTCAGGTCTTTCAAGGGCAAGTCTGTTTTGTTTCTTCCCTGAGCTTTACAACATAGCCCTTACTTCTTGGCCTTAAGATAGGGCCCTTCTGAGAACTCAGGAAATATTTATTGTTTACCACTTCAACTCCAAATTCTTACTTTGCACCACAGGCAGCTGCTGAAATCTCTGCTCAGTTCTTTCACCTCCTGGACACTTCCTTCCTCTGTGTATGTACATTAGGAATCAGCCAAAGACTTCAGTGGAATTTATGAGCAGACTTACAAGCTCCCCTCTCTTGGGTTCTCTCATTTCTTAAAATTTTCCATTCAATTCCAGGTACTCTGCAGCCTCAAATTCCAGTTTTATCTTTTCAAATCAGTAACTTTGTACTTTATGATCTGTATTCTGTGATAACTGGGAAGTGTTCTCAGAGGGTAAGCTGGATAAATGTAGGGTTTATTTTGTTTCCTTTCTTCCAGTGACTGAAATCCTTCTGATTCTTTTCTAGTTTTAGTTGCTTTCCAATATCTTCAACAGTTGTTTTCTTATTTTGTTCAGAGTAAATATGTGTATAGCAGAAAGCTTATTCAGCCAAAAACTGCTCCATTATTACCAGATTATAACTATCCATATTGGATGTCTTACAGTTCCTCAAACAAAAACTTTTCTCTGATCTTAGAGTTCCCAAATATGCCATTTCTCTACCTAAAATATCATCTCTCTTACTCTTTGACCAATTGGCTTCCAACTACCCATGATGTCTCTGTTTAAATATCAGTCACTCAACAAAGTCTACTCTTAAACTATTTCCTAACTCATCCAGGTTTGCCTTGCTGCTACACATTCCCAGAGCACCCTGTACTGTTTCTGTAGTAGTTACAAGGTTCATCCTGTGTCTGGTTATCTGTTTAATACTTCCTCTTTCTTAAGAGTGTAACCTCCATGAAAGCAAAAGCTTTGTTTTGCATTCCACGCCTGGCTGACTAGAAAGTACTTGGTAAATATTTAAATCTTTTTGCAAAACCAAGATGTAAAATATTTTGATTACCTTGTCACAGATATTATGAAGGTGATTTATTAAAAATCGTTCATAAAGGAATCCATCAGAGCACAGACATGTGTACAGGTAGGTATTAGCTGATAATTATAGTAAAATTTACTTTTGTCTACTTTGCTAATATTTTCTACTATATGTTCAAACTATGTAATATTTTGTGTCCAGCTCAAGAGAGTGGCAATAGTAGAAAACAGCTGTTTAAAAATATAAATTCAGAGAAGTCTGGCAGCTTTTGTATCATCACGAAAAAATACATTCAATAACATTAATGATTTATCATTAATATCATCAGCTCCAAGACTACTTTTACAGCTTTAAAAATAATTTACTGCTTAAGCATAAGTAAGATATTCTTTTCCACTAACCAGAGCTCTCTTCTTCCCTACAGCTGAGGCTCACATATTAATAAAATGTATGCATCTGGAGAGCTGAATGAACTGATCCTAGACAATAGGGTGGCATTGTGATAGACACCATTGGATATATTTATATTTTCTTTAAAAAAATCAAACACAGTTAGGGAATCAGACTTTGAATATCTTGGAATTTTAGCAGGTCCTCCATTAATTTCAGTTAGAAACCAGGATCTAGCCCAGGGCTTGGCACACAATAGCTGTTGAATAAACATTTATTTAATACATCAATGAAAGTATTCACGGCAAAAATTCCAAACAAAGGAAATTATAATAAACAAAGTTTATTGATTAATCCAGAAGCATAGCCATTAAAAAAAAAAAAGTATAAACCAAATTATTGCTTTCAGTCAATGAAACCAGGTGCTCCGTGGATGTGAAGTCTAACCCAAACAGCTCTTACAGCGCTGAAGACCATTCTCGTTGCAAGCCGTGCACTTCAGGGCCTTGAAAGAGTCTGTAAAGCAGTTTCGAAACACTGACATCTTGCTCCCATGGCAGACAGAGCACGGAAGAAAGCCAAAGCCTCCACAGGAGGGACACTCGTGTGGATGCTGCACTCTCTGGACAGGCGGCAGGAGGACAAGAAGGATAGGATTTGTGTTAGTATGACAATGCCATCAGCCTTCCTGTCTTTCTGTACTGGACCATTATAAAACAACATCAGCATACGACGGTGGAGGGCTTGCAACCATCCACCATTACAGCATACAATAGATACACAGGAAATGCTCTCTAGCGTTTCCTTTATTGTCTCATTGATGGCCATCAACAGCACAAGCTTGGTGCGTAAAGGTTGGTACATTTGAAGTTAAAGGGCACGTCATTTGAAAACACATATTTACAGATCAAAGAAATTCAGAAGATGGTAATTTGCCTTAAAGGAAAATACTATAACTTTCCTTTTAGTATCTCTTCCTAGTTTTGTGTTTTTGTTTATAGAATAGCAGCACTGAGTCTGGAAAATAACAAAAAATAAAAGCTGGATTGGAGGAGCCTCTGTCAACTGAAGATCCATCATCATATTGAACGTATAAATAATGCTTTGTTTTTAAAAAGCACTTCCAAATACTACATAGAATCTTCTCCCATCTCATCCTTCACATATAAGAATACTTTCTTATGTAAAGCAACTAATTCAAACATCATTGTGCTGTGCTGTGCTGAGTCTTTCAGTCGTGTCTGACTCTTTGCAACCCCATGGACTGTAGCCCTCCAGGCTCCTCTGTCCACGGGAATTCTCCATGCAAGAATACTGCAGTGGATTGCCATGCCCTCCTCTAATATCATTACCTTCGTTTTACATTTAAAGAAACAGACATAGAAATCTTGAGACTTACCTAAGTCCATAAAACTACCCACCATAACTATCAACCTTTCTACCTCAAGTAAAAATAAAGTACCCATTACAGCATAATGAAATTAACTAGGAAGCATTCTGTTGTTGTTGCTGTTGTTTAGTCAAGTCGTGTCCAACTCTTTTGCTACCCCATGAACTATAGCCCCCCAGGTTCCTCTGTTCATGGGATTTTGCAGGCAAGAATACTGGAATGGGTTGCCAGTTCCTTCTGCAGCGGAGCTTCCTGACCCAGGGATCGAACCATAGGTCTCCTGCATTTGCAAATGAATTCTTTATCCTGAGCCAGCATGTTAAGGAAAAATTTCCATGCACATTTCCATTCTCTCTTTTGAACATATAACCTCTGCTGGAGTCCACACATGGCAACCATCTGCTGGTGGGAGCTTAGGAGTCATTACAGAATGAATACAAAGAGAATGGGAGTTAATACAAGCTTCTGACTTGCGAAATAGGAACTTTCAGCAATGTTTGAAAGCCAACTTTTATTACAAGAATAATTGCCAAAATACACTTGGGAAATATAGATACACACACACATGCACACACAGACACTCAGACAAACATACCTTACATACTTAGACATACATACAGACTTTCTCTGGAAATTCACAATTGTACTTAATAAAGTCTCCAAAAAATCCAATGGAAAAGGAAACCAATTAACTAGGTTTAACCCACCTTTTTCCCAGCAAGAATTTCTTTCCTAGAAAGCATCTACAATTTTCTCATAATCAGTACCCTGTGGACTGTGCTTTGGGAAACAAAATTAAGGATCTGATTGCTTTAAAATTTATATATTTCCAGACCACTTTTTAGAGCTGCATATTCTGTATTCAGTAAGATTCATTTACAGTTACCATTTGACTTTGCTATTAGATTGAGATAGCAAAATTCATGTCATATCTTATTTTTAACAACAGAATTACTTTGATGGAAAGTAATGATTTCTAGTCTGAAGGACACAAACAAGAAACATCAAGTTTGTAGAGATTCAAAGCTCTTCCAAAAAGTTAGATTGTATGTAGCAATTTAGTTTCTCTGTAGCTGGGTTTTTGTCATTTCCCTGTGCAAGGGTTGACCAAAAAGTGGTGCATCGGACTTATAGTTTTGCATGATATAAAAATGTCTTTAGAAAAAAATTTTGAATAAAAACAAAAGCAGCGAAGAAAGAGTGTAGTCTAAAAACAAAATATAAGAGAATTAGTAAGTAATGCTCTTCTTATCAAATTTTAGAAAAAATATGATAAGGTCGATAGGCCCTCAACATGCTTTAGAACCAGGCCAGAGATTATGTTAAAAATATTTAATGACTTACATAGAAACAACACCAACTAGTCAGAAAGGACTTGTAAAACCCTGAATCTAGGATGGCACCCATTAGTGCTGGATTGTAAATAGGTTTGGATTTCAAGTAGAGTGGGATCATCAAATTTTGCAACTAAAAATATGTGTTGCCCAGTTAACTTGAATGTCAGATAGACCATAGATAAATTTTTGTGTAGATATGCCAAAGATTATATGGACCACACTTAAAATAAAATAATTATTCATAATTTAATTGAGGTTTAAATGTAAGCAGACATCCTATATTTTATCCGGCAACCCTTATAGGGTAGTTGCTTTTATGGAAGAGGAGAGCTGCTTGGGAGTCTTGGTGCAGTAGCTATTTACTAACCAGTATATGCAGAGTACATCATGAGAAACACTGGGCTGGAAGAAGCACAAGCTGGAACCAAGATTGCCAGGAGAAATATCAATAACCTCAGATATGCAGATGACACCACCCTTATGACAGAAAGTGAAGAGGAATGAAAAAGCCTCTTGATGAAAGTGAAAGAGGAGAGTGAAAAAGTTGGCTTAAAGCTCAACATTTAGAAAACGAAGATCATGGCATCTGGTCCCATCACTTCATGGCAAATAGATGGGGAAACAGTGGAAACAGTGTCAGACTTTATGTTTTTGTGCTCCAAAATCACTGCAGATGGTGATTGCAGCCATGAAATGAAAAGACACTTACTCCTTGGAAGGAAAGTTATGACCAACCTAGATGGCATATTGAAAATCAGAGACATTCCTTTGCCAACAAATGTCTGTCTGTTCAAGGCTATGGTTTTTCCAGTGGTCATGTATGGATGTGAGAGTTGGACTGTGAAGAAAGCTTAGTGCTGAAGAACTGATGCTTTTGAACTGTGGTGTTGGAGAAGACTCTTGAAAGTCCTTTGGACTGGAAGGAGATCCAACCAGTCCATTCTGAAGGAGATCAGTCCTGGGTGTTCTTTGGAAGGAATGATGCTAAAGCTGAAACTCCAGTACTTGCAAAGAGTTGACTCATTGGAAAAGACTCTGATGCTGGGAGGGATTGGAGACAGGAGGAGAAGGGGATGACAGAGGATGAGATGGCTGGATGGCATCACTGACTCGATGGACATGAGTTTGAGTGAACTCTGGGAGTTGGTGATGGACAGGGAGGCCTGGTGTGCTGCAATTCATGGGGTTGCAAAGAGTCGGACACGACTGAGCAACTGAACTGAACTGGACTGATAAACCTTAACAACTAGTATAAACATTTCAATATTTTTAAATTCTTCAATAGCATAAGATTTTGCCATAAAATACATTCGTGCTGGCAAGCAAAGAACAACAAAATTAGAATAAATTTGAGTGCTAGGGAGTTTCCTAGGCTCATTCACCATCTATGTCACTTACTCCAAATACCAGGCTTTTAACACAGAGAAATAATGATAATAATAATAAACACACAACCAAATTAAAAATTATTGAAACCAAGCAGAACCCTATAAGGCTTTCCTGGGGACAAACACCTTCCTACCTCATCCCCCGCTTCTTGTTTATAGAAAAGCTTTAGCCTCCTAGCCTTCCCTGAGTTCCAAAGAGAAAATTTAATCAGAAAAGTGAAAAAAAATGCAGAAACAAATGAAAACAGTCAGGCTAGACAAAATAATAATAGTTTAACCATCAAATAAAGTCAACTCCTTTTGTTACTCCTCAAGGGCAAAAGATAATATCCTGAGCCATATCCCTGAATTGTTCTGCAGATACTAAGATTCCCACCCACACCTTGCCACATCAAGTGTTAGTTTCTCAGTCACATCAGACTCTTTACAGCCTCATGGACTGGACCACCCCCCCCCCCCCAGGCTCCTCTGCCCTTAGAATTCTCCAGGCAAGAATACTGGAGTGGGTAGCCATTCCCTTCTCCAAGTGATCTTCCTGATCCAGGGATCAAATCCCGGTCTCGTGCATTGGAGGTGGATTCTTCACCATCTGAGCCACCAGGGCAGCCTCAAGTGGAAGAAGTGAACTGCATGCTGATCACTAGTATGTAGACACCAGGGGGGTTGGAATCAGAAGGTTGAGGATGTTAACTCACCCTGTCACCTCATCACCAACCAATCAGGTGGATGTCCATGAGCTGATCAAGCATCCTTTGATCCTCTCCCTCCTTTTGTCTTTAAAAATCCTTCCTTGAAAGTCACTGGGGAATTCAAATGTGAGCAGTCCATACTTCTTTCTTGGCCCCACCCTGGATGCCTCACAATAAATGCTGTATTTTCCTTCACCACAATCTGGTATGAGTAGATTGGGCTTACTGTTTGCGCAAGTGGACCCAAATTTGGTTTGGTAACATTATCTTATATCATGGGCCTGGAACAGGACTTACAAAGATTACTTTCAAAGGGCCAAAATATCAAATGTTAAATATATGATGAATCTGCTATTTAATAACTTCTGTGCAATTCGGAACACATAAATTTCCTAAAATGAAGTTAATGTATAAACAGTAAAAGCCACAGTGTCCATTTTAAAGAGAATCACAGCTAGACCAAGGTCATCCTAAAACAACTTTGTCAAATTATGCAATGCTATGGTAAAATTTGTCTTTTACTTATACGGTTGTTGAGACAATTTAATGAGTAAATTCATATGAAGTGAATAGAATACTGTCTGGCACATAGTAGCTACTCAGTAAGGCTAGCAGTTAATAGCCATTATTTTATTAATGAATCCTAATCTGAAGAGACTTTTATTAACTGCTGCCTCAAGCTAAATTGTTTGTGGTCACATGGCACAGTCATTTTCTACCACTAATATAGTCATTTTATTTAAACACCACTTCTATACTTGGTCCTCTGGTCTAAAGCCTTGCCACTGTAAGAAAAGGACAGTAAATGCATTTTGATTCACATGTGAATTCTGATGTCTTGGATCACAGCATTGGAAAGATTCTGAGGCCATTTCCACTCTCAAGAAAATACAGCCTTTTAGCCATAAACTTGGGAGAAAAAAGAATGGCTTACCCACTACATAAAGTTGTATGGTCAGGCCACTCAACATGGCTGTTCTCTTGCTGTTCTGTTGCTCAGTTAGTCTCTGCTTTACCTATGCTCTACTTGCATGACTGACCTTCCTTGATTTTTAAAAAATTTGTTTATTTATTGAATTTTTTTTTTTTTTTTGGCTGCACTGGGTCTTCATTGCTGCCTACAGCCTTTCTCTAGTTGCATCAAGAGGGGGCTACTCATTGCAATGCATGGGCTTCTCATTGCAGTGGCTTCCGTTGTTTCAAAGCATGGGCTCCAGGCACATTGGCCTCAGTAGTTGCTGCACCTGGACTCAGTAATTGTGGCTCATGGCCTTAGTTGCCCCAAGGGATGTGGCATCCTCCTGGACCAGGAGTTGAATCAGTGTCTCTGCATTGGCAGGTGGATTCTTAATTAACCACTGGGACCACCGAGGAAGCGCCTGACTTTCCTCTTAATTGTAGAGCCTGATTAGTAAATACCTATATACTTGTCCCTCACCCAAGTTTGTCATTGTTCTAATCTTTAGATGAGAATGGCTCCCCTTTGACAGCTTAATGAAGGGAAGAGCTCTGCCCCAGGAGGGTACATAGCCTAAGGGGATAAAAGAGGAAATCTTCCTCTGCTGATTTCCCTAGTAACCAATGAGCCAATCTACAGTATTTCTCCCTATAGCTGGTAGTCTCCTTCTTCTTCCTGGGAGTGAAGACCTCTGCTGCTGTGTCCAGCCTGCCATCTGCCTCCCAGCAGTGGGATGTTGCTCCAGGACCCTTCTGCTTCAGATGTGGTGTTGTTGTTTAGTCAGTCATGTCTGACTCTTTGCAACCCTGTGGACTACAGCATGCCAGGCTTCCCTATCCTTCACCATCTCCCAGAGTTTGCTCAAACTCATGTCCATTGAGTTGGTGATGTCATCCAACCATCTCGTCCTCTATCATCCCCTTCTCCTCCTGCCTTCAACCTTTCCCAGCATTAGGGTCTTTTTTCTAATGAGTCGGCTCTTTGTGTTAGGTGGCCAAAGTATTAGAGCTTCAGCATCAGTCCTTCTAATGAATATTCAGGGTTGATTTCCTCTAGGATTGACTGGCTTGATCTCCTTGCAGTCCAAGGGACTCTCAAGAGTCTTCTCCAACACCACAGCTCAAAAGCATCAATTCTTCAGTGTTCAGCTTTCTTTCTTGTAAGAAAGATGTGTAAGATCTCCCATCTATCAAACTGCTGATGTCTCTGTCACTGACTCTGGGCTCTTTCTTCAGCAAATATAGTAACTGCAGGCCTGAAGGCTACAGCCCAACAAGAGTCTATATCCAGTATCTGATGTAATAGAGACATCATTTTACAAATGATGAGACAAAGATTTTTAATGAGTAAAAGTGAATGTTCAGATCACAGAGAAATTTGAAAACAGATTTCCACTTTCAGTGAAGAAGCTGACTACAGACAATTTGATCTTCAAACAGGTGAGAAATCTAGAGTAGCTCTTCGGTGTCCTGACACCCAGCAAAGCTACACACCAGGCAGACCTGGTTGATACCAGCACCCAGTAAGAGTGCTGAATCTTCAGAACGCCCCTCCTCCTCACAGCGGTTTGGATGGAGGCATGTTCCTTAGGGTAGCAGCAGTGCTTGTGCTCAGTCATAGCCGACTCTTTAGAGGTGGAATTTCGGAAAAAAGGAGTAAGAAATCATTTTCCCTTTTATCTCTATCTGTTCCTCTATTCTTGGCCAGGGACTTAAAAAAAAAAAAAAACCCAGTGGGCTCCTTCCACAAATAAGTTTACATTGCTAGGCACTGAGTATGGCATAGGAGATACAGCCATGAGCAAGAATTTCCCTGTTCTTTTAATAAATAGCTCTCAGCTACAAATAAGGATTTATTAGTGAAATGTTGACTAACAATGACTAATCTTATCAAGTGGCTATTACAAACCAGGCAATTTTCTATTCACTTTACATGAATTCACTCTAAATCTTCTCAACAATCAACTAGAAGGCAGATCTCATCATAGCACTGTAGAGATTCTGCATTATTTGAGGATGGCCTTGGTTCCCTGGTGGCTCAGCTGGTAAAGTGTCTGCCCACAGTGCAGGATACTGGGTTGGGAAGATATCCTGGAGAAGGCAACAGCAACTCACTCAAGTACTCTTGCCTGGAAAATCCCATGGACAAAGAATTGATGCTCTTGAACTGTGGTGTTGGAGAAGACTCTTGAGAGTCCCTCGGACTGCAAGGTGATCCAACCAGTCCATTCTAAAGGAGATCAGTCCTGGGTGTTCTTTGGAAGGAATGATGCTAAAGCTGAAACTCCAGTACTTTGGCCACCTCATGTGAAGAGTTGACTCATTGGAAAAGACTCTGATGCTGGGAGGGATTGGGGGCAGGAGGAGAAGGGGATGACAGAGGATGAGATGGCTGGATGGCATCACCGACTGGATGGATATGAGTTTGAGTGAACTCTGGGAGTTGGAGATGGACAGGGAGGCCTGGCGTGCTGCGATTCATGGGGTCACAAAGAGTCAGACACAACTGAGCGACTTCTCTCTCTTACTTTCTTTCTTCTCTCTTTTGGCCTGTTTGTGTGATTCCATATAAAAATGATGATGTAGCTTTTAGTATTTATATATTAATTTTACTTTAGGGAATTTATCTGTGGTCTTTGAATATATTCACTCCATACCACAGTCATCTAAACTGAAGCCTCCAAGAATTCCCTAGCCTTAAACAAAGGGCTAGAGGATAAGAGTGGAGTTCATGAATGATTGTGAAATGGGTTTCTTTTGTGGCACAAACTCAAATTTCATAAATACAAAGAGCTTTTTGCTGTTCTCTAATGCAGAAACAGGATGCTAAGATCAAGAGTATTTAGTGTTTTTTTTTCAAGATTAAGGAATGAATGCAATTCTTATTTTTAACCTCAGATCATCTAATCTTATTTTAGGAGTACTGGGAACTCTCTTAAGTGTTCTACCAAGGAAGAAGCAACTTATCTGACTCTCTGTAACCATAAACTCCCTCATCCAGGTTATCTATGAAGCAGACTCACTCCACATAATAGATTGTCACAAAAGTGAACACTTGGCATATAGTCATCTCTGGATGATCCACCTTTGTCTATGTATTTTGTTCTAAACTATAGTCAACAATTTAAAGTTGGCTTTAAGCTCAACATTCAGGAAACTAAGATCATGGCATCTGGTCCCATCACTTCATGGCAAATAGAT
This sequence comes from Capra hircus, assembly GCF_001704415.2. Taxonomy (NCBI): domain Eukaryota; kingdom Metazoa; phylum Chordata; class Mammalia; order Artiodactyla; family Bovidae; genus Capra; species Capra hircus. Next base: position 62,382,682 of record NC_030813.1, on the reverse strand, counting down.
GGGGAAACAGTGGAAACAGTGGCTGACTACTTTTCTGGGCTCCAAAATCACTGCAGATGGTGATTGCAGCCATGAAATTAAAAGATGCTTACTCCTTGGAAGGAAAGTTATGACCAACTTAGACAGCATATTAAAAAGCAGAGACATTACTTTGTCAACAAAGTTCCGTCTAGTCAAGGCTATGGTTTTTCCAGTGGTCACATATGGATGTGAGAGTTGGACTGTGAAGAAAGCTGAGCACCGAAGAATTGATGCTTTTGAACTATGATGTTGGAGAAGACTCTTGAGAGTCCCTTGGACTGCAAGGAGATCTAACAAGTCCATCCTAAAGGAGATCAGTCCTGAGTGTTCATTGGAAGGACTGATGCTGAATCTGAAACTCCAATACTTTGGCCACCTGATACAAAGAACTGACTCCTTTGAAAAGACCCTGATGCTGGGAAAGATTGAAGGCAGGAGGAGGAGGAGACAACAGAGGATGAGATGGTTGGATGGCATCACCGACTCGATGGACATGGGTTTGGGTAAACTCTGGGAGTTGGTGATGGACAGGAAGGCCTGGCGTGCTGCAGTTCACGGGGTTGCAAAGAGTCAGACATGACTGAGCAACTGAACTAAACTGAACTGAACAAAGATTTAATTCAGCAAATGCTTGTTAAGTGCCTAGGAGGCTCTTCCCTGTCTGATCAAGCCATTAATAAGCAGAATCATTTCTGATCCTTGATTTGCAGAGTTATGAAAAGCTGACACAGTCGAAATTTGTTGTTATATTCCTAAATATATAAGCTAGATTTGTGAATCTGATTCTTGATCCAATGGGATGTACAGCCACAACCCTATTTAAAAAGATGTTCCAATTTCAGAAAGAGGCACCCAGAGCACATGGCCTGATCGCCTAGGTAAGTAGGTGGTACTCTGCTGCTGTAACCTCTGAACATGCTGTGGCCACCCACTGCACGGAGAGGGAACATCACCCAGAATATTGCCTCTCCAGGGAGGGTCAGGCAAGCATTTGATAGCTCCAATGCCTCACACAGACAGCCTGTGCCATTTCCAGCATCCTTGGTGTGTGGCTGAGAATCTTACTTCTGTTCTTCCTGAATGACAAATGAGACTTTACAAGGAAAAAAAAAAAAAAAACGCTGAAAGTGAACACTATATTGGCAGCCTCATAGCAATGACATCAAAATGTTTGCTCGAATCTTTAGAAAAACAACAAGGCGGAAAAGCGCATTAGAGCTTCTCTACCACCTGAGATTTTTAATTCAGTGTCTGCCATAACAAGGTGCTTGCTAATACATCTCAGGGCTGCCCTGACTTCCTCTGTGTGAGTACCAGCAGATCAGCTATCCATCTCAGTTATTGTTTGGGGGTAATACTTGGACACTCTTTTCTTTTGATCTTTAGCTTGCTTATTAATATAAGTAAATATACAAATAAATTTTACCCCCCAGATGGTGTTGTTATTCATCCTTTGCACCCAAGCATTCGCTTACATAAAATAAGTTATTTAATCTTCTTTCAGCTAGCCTTATTGAATCCAAGTCTTGTAGCAGCTATTGCTATATTTCACTTGCTTCTGCTACCCATGTTTGAAGCCACTGACAAGTCACATCAGCAAATAATGCCTCCTCAGGTTTCCAGGGAAAGTTTTACTTGGGCGGGACATATGCTAAAATTCTTAGGCCAGAAAACTTGAGATGACTTGCTAACACCATTTTTGAGGGCCCACCTGCAGCCACTAAGCCACTTTCCTCTCCATTACTGGGGTAACTGTTAGAAACTGGGGCCTGAATCACAAAGACCAGGGGAGTCATGGTCTGCCATGCAGCACCGTAGTAACAGCAAATAAGAACTTGGTACGAGCTCTCTGGTTTCTCTCTAAAGGTATTGCCTATTTGCCCATTTCCTGTTCAATGCCATATTAGCATAAGAGCCAAGTGTTACAAATCCAGTCTGTTCCCTGGACCTAATACTCTGCCTATCTCCCAGTAAACTTCTCACCTGGGTCCTGTCACATATGGTCAGGTTTCCCAGATACCAACTTGCCACTTAATTTGAGAGTGAAGGCAGCACAGACTCATGGTTCACAGATTCAAGGAGTCAGGACTAGAATCTTGAGTCAAACACTATTTACAAGGTCTGGAGCAACTAACCTAAACATCTGGGCCTCCATTGCCTTGTCTGAAAAATAAAGACAGTAACAGAACCCACCTTGCAGTGTTATTTTGAGGTTTGAATAACTTAATACATATAGTACCAGGAATAGGAACAGTACTGGCTACTTAGAAAGAAATCCAGTGTTTCCTACCTCAGGAATATTTAACTCCTGTTTTATTGCCAAAAGCTAACATCAGAAGAATTGGATGTGCTTGGATATGAATCTTGTCTTTTGTCTACTTTTCCTGGTTCTTCCAACTGCTTCTCCAAGGCTAGTCTCTTTCCCTGGGTAAGTTTGTTTAAACCCTAGCTCCTTCACAGGCAGTTTAGGGATATCTGGATGGCTGAAAATTCTCTACCAGTTTTGTTATATGGGCAAAGCAGCCCAACAGAGTTATAGCTGTTACAACTCCTATGAATGGTATAAGCCAGTACCATACCATTGTATTTCAACATTAAGAATAGACTTAAATGTTTCTGAATTATTTATGGCATCTGTAGAATTGAGACAGACTTAATGAAGAGAATAAAATCCTCTTTCCAAGATTCTTTGAGCTGAGAGAGAGAGGTTATGTTAATATATAGCATGATAGTATTAATCAAGTTGCCAAATGAAGGAATTATAGACTCAAAGGAAAAAAGTCCAGGAATAGCTAAGATAAATCATCAATCTTTTAAAAAGAAGAGTAATGAGGGACATTCACTCTATAGGATCCTAAAAGGTGCTATCAAACCACAGGAATAAAAATAGTACAATATTGGTAAAACAGGAACAAACAGATCAGTGGAAATTATTAGGAAGCTCAGACAAAGACCTGAACATATATGGCGATTTACGATAATATAAAATTGGCAGCGAACATTCACTGGATTATTGAAAAAGCAAGAGAGTTCCAGAAAAACATCTACTTCTACTTTATTGACTATGCCAAAGCCTTTGACTCTGTGGATCACAACACACTGAGGAAAATTCTTCAAGAGATGGGAATACCAGACCACCTGACCTGCCTCCTGAGAAATTTGTATACAGGTCAAGAAGCAACAGTTAGAAGTGGACATGGAACAACAGACTGGTTCCAAATAGGGAAAGAGGTATGTTAAGGCTGTGTATTGTCACCAGGCTTATTTAACTTATATGCAGAGTACATCTTGAGAAATGCTGGAGTGGATGAAGCACAAGCTGGAATCAAGATTGCCAGGAGAAATATCAATAACCTCAGATATGCAGATAGCACCACCCTTATGGCAGAAAGTGAAGAAGAACTAAAGAGCCTCTTGATGAAAGTGAAAGAGGAGAGTGAAAAAGTTGGTTTAAAGCTCAACATTCAGAAAACTAAGAATATGGCATCCAGTCCCATTACTTTATGGCAAATAGTTGGAAAAACAGTGGAAACAGTGACAGACTTTATTTTCTTGGGCTCCAAAATCACTGCAGATGGTGATTGCAGCCATGAAATTAAAAGATGCTTACTCCTTAGAAGGAAAGTTATAATCAACCTAGACAGCATATTAAAAAGCAGAGACATTCCTTTGCCAACAAAGGTCCATCTAGTCAAAGCTATCATTTTTCCAGTAGAAAATAGAAAATTCCATCCATTTTCTCACCTGTATGGATGTGAGAGTTGGACTATAAAGAAACCTGAGTGCCGAGAATTGATGCTTTTGAACTGTGGTGCTGGAGAAGACTCTTGCGAGTCCCTTGGACTGCAAGGAGATCCAACCAGTTCATCCTAAAGGAAATCAGTCCTGAATATTCATTGGAAGGACTGATGCTAAAGCTGAAGCTCCAATACTTTGCCACCTGATGTGAAGAACTGACTCATTTGAAAAGACCCTAATGCTGGGAAAGATTGAAGGCAAGAGGAGAAGGGGACAACAGAGGATGAGATGGTTGGATGGCATCACCAACTCAATGGACATGAGTCTGAGTAAACTCCGGGAGTTAGTGATGGACAGGGAGGCCTGGTGTGTTGTAGTCCATGGGGTCGCAAAGAGTCAGACATGACTGCTTGACTTAACTGAACTGAAAATTGGCAGAACAAAGCAATAAATAAATAATATATTATTTAATAGAGGATGCTGGAAATCTCACTATGTATAAGAAAATGGAGATGGATCCTCCATTAATGAAAGAACCAGATATTAACAAGTATAAAGTGAATAGAAGAAAATGTAGGCTGATATCTTCTGACCTTAAGACAGACACATACTTCATAAATAAAAGTTAAAAAGCACAAAAGTAAGGAAAAATGGTGGATTAGATTATATCAGAAGGTTTCTATTGGATGAAGGACACCAAGAAAGAATCTAAAAATAGAGAAGAAAATATTGACAGTATTTAAAACCAACAAAAAGTTAACATCTAGACTATAGAAGGATCTTCTGAAAGTCAACAACAGCAAAAATTCCAAGATTTTTAATGGGAAAGGATAAGAATATATAACATAAAGAAAAGAAAGAAAGAAAGTGAAGTTGCTCAGTTGTGTCCGACTCTGTGACCCCATGAACTGTAAACTACCAGGCTCCTCTGTCCATGGGATTTTCCAGGCAAGAGAACTGGAGTGTGTTGCCATTTCCTTCTCCAGGGATCGTCCCGATCCAGGGATCAAACCTGGGTCTCCCGCATTGTAGGCAGACGCTTTATGGTAATATACAACATATAGAAGAAGAAATTTAAAATTTCAACACGCATACAAAGAAATGCCCAAACTCAATGGTTATCAGAAAAACATTATTAAAATGATAAGGCTATATATTTTTATCCCTACTACCTTGGCAAAAATGGAACAATGTAAAACATTGTGGGGAATGTGAGAACATAGGAAACCTCTTTCTCTGTAGGAGGGAGTATTGGATGGTACAAACATAATGAAGAGCCATCTGGCACTACCTGGAAAACTGGGGATATGCATAAGCTATTATCTAGTGATTTCTACTCTCAGAGAAATTCACAAACGAATGTGATCAAGGTTACTCCTTGCAGCACTTTATTTGAAGGAGCAGTTAGAGGACATGAGTGGATGAGTAGATAAAAAATAGTGTGTGAGCTAAGTGCAGCTGCACTGTCCAAAATATAAGCTATTTGTCAGATATGATTAATTATATTATTTATTTAAAATTTTTATTTTATTTGAATTTAAATCAAATAGAGTTAAATAAAATTAAAAATTCAGTTCTTCAGGCACACTAACTATTCTTTAAGTGCTCAGTAGCCACATGCATCCAGTGACTACTATGTTGGGTAGGATACAGTAAAAACATCTCCATCATCAAAGAAAGCTGGATTCAATTGTACTGTCATGGAGAAGTGTGAAGCAATTTAAAAAAAGAGATGAAAGGTTCACGTAGTAATAATAGGTTCGTAAAAGCCTAGTGCCTATAGAAAGGAATTTGAAACATAATTAGGTGTGTTATATAACATCATTTGTATAAATAAAAGTATGCAGAGAAACTAATAATACACATTGAGTTAAATCACTTAAATTAAAAGGCACATATTAACCAAATTGATGGTTTCATCAAATTGATGGGACTGGAGTAGAATGTAGGGACAAAAGGAAAGAAACGAACCCATCTATACAGATTTTAGAGCTGAGAGGAGCTTTAGGTTATGAAGTACACACCATCATTGTGTTTGTCCTTCTGGGCAAGATTACAATATGAATAAAACATGATTCCTAACACCAAGGAGCATATAGTTCATTTGGGACACAACTCAAATGTTCAAAGGAAAGGGGTAAGAAAAATTAAATGACTGTGATAAACACCAGAGAAGAAGAGGGATACAAGAATGCGAAGGTGGGAAAAATCTGGAATGATGTAGGAAAGATGCGATGCCGCAGAGGGGCCTTGATGACGGTGGAGGAGAATGAGGCAATGGAACAATAGGGAACGGAGTAAGAAGCCATGAAGTGGAAGGAATGGAAGAAAATCAGGAAAGAGGTCAGCAAAGGAGACTGGGAAAAAGAGCTGCCCATGGCACACCCAATCCATGTAACCACATTGCATGGTTCACCTGGGAAAGTCTGAGTCATGTTCACTGTCCCAGAAAAATTACTAATGCACCTTTTTCACTCTCAAGATGACCCAGTGAGGCTATAAAATATATAGAATTTAATTCTACATACAGAGAGAAATAGGCTGGTAAAATTGAGAGATATTAAGGACTTTCTGGGTGTATACTGATTTGATACATTATATATCCAAATAAATATTTCTGAGATGTTGTAATTACAAGTACAGGAACAAAATTAAAAGGTACACAGTTGGAGAAATAAGTTTTTCTGTTATCTTTAGAAATGGTGAGCCGGTCTTTGGGGAAAAGGAAAATAATTTACATAAAAACCATTATTTGTGCTTCCAGACAATGGCCTGACTTGAAATACCTCATCAACATCTCTATAAGAGAGAATTAGGTTCTAATAAAGCTGACTGGAATTTTCACCTAATACTATGAGGTTGTTATACACTAACACTAAGTCACTCTAGCTGGAGAAAACCTCATGGCAGGTGGTAGCAAATTAAAACTGCCACACGTATCCTGTTACATATTTGTAAGAACATGCAGGGAAAAATTCAATTAGGGAAACTCAATTACAATCAGAATGTGTTGAACATTTTGATTACTGAAAATAAGTTGCTAAAAGCACAATTACCTCAATTTTGGTTAAGAGGTCTTGCAGTTCTCCTGATTCGTTCATTGACAAAATTTTCTCAGCACCCTATTAACAAGAGAGGGTAGGGGAGAAAGAAAATCCATTTTGTTAGTATTTGAGAAAAAAAGTTCTAGATGGGAAAGTTTAACCCAGAAAATACTGAACAGGATTTTTCACTTCAGATCTAAATAAACCTAAAACCAGTCTTCCCTAGAGGCTAAGTGGTAAAGAATCTGCCTGCCAATTCAGGGGATGCAGGTTCAATCCCTGGGTCAGGAAGATCCCCTGGAGAAGGGTATGGTAACCCACTCCATTATTCTTGCTGGGAAATTCCAAGGACAGAGGAGCCTGGCAGGCTACAGTCCATGGGTTCCCAAAAGAGTCAGACATGACTTAGCAACTAAATAACAACAAAACCTAGATCCAGGAAACCAAAGGAATATAAATTTCTCTTTCCTTTCACATATTCTCCCATCTAGTAAGGCTAATAGTGGGCAAAAGGATTCCCAGCAGAAGTTGAGTGATGGGAACCCACAGATAGCAGATGAAATCCAGATATGGAAGATTCCAGGATAGCCTTCAGAATTGTTCAGGAAGCTGAAGCCAGCCACTTGGGAAAGGAAGCCTCTGAGCAAATCCCCAGCCTGGGCTACCTCTGCCCTCTTCCAGGCAGTCCTGGACCTCCTCTCCTGAGAGTCAAGCATGTAAACACAAGAGCAACTAGCAGTAATAACAAAATCACTAAGCACCCACAAAAGTGCATATTGTGAGTAGACACCTGACATCATCTAATTTGATGTGGTGGATTCTCATAATAGTATAAATTGAGCCTCAGTGAGATTAAATAACAATTCCAAGGTCACCCAGAGAAAAAGCAGAGTTGGAACGAGAACACCAGCAGGGGATTTACTTGAGAGCTAATGTTTTCAACTTTTAAAATTTTACTGTGAAAAGGAAAACAGAGGCAATGCACACTTTCCCACAAACCCATCGTGTCTTTTGGAACTACTCCATTTTCCTTTCCCTTCCAGCCTCTACCTACCTTTTCCCACTCTATTTCCCAACATCCAGCCATAGAGGGGAAAGAAGGAAGACATCATTATTTCCTATCAAAGACAAGACCGCCTCTGCCTTTTTCACATCATATCCCTGGCAAAGAAGAAGGGTTGAATCCATTTTTGATTTGGGGTAGGAAATGGCAACCCACTCCAGTATTCTTGCCCAGAAAATCCCATGCACAGAGGAACCAAACAGGGCTACAGTCCATGAGGTCACAAAGAGTTGGACACAATGAGTGAATGAGCACTCCTGAATGCCATTTTTGATTAATCAAGACAGACAGAAATATCATCACATAAAAAAAATACTTCCTGGATTCCTGTTTGTGCTGAGCAGGGTGGAAAACACGAAGACTCATTTAAAAAATAAAAAAGCCCTCATGTTAGGAGATTACTATACATTTTTATGTAAATACACAACCAAGTAACCCTCAAGGAGAATGGGAGATGACTGCCAAATGAGTGACGCAGGAAAAGGATGAACCAGGAGATCCCAGCAGGGAGAAAATAAGATCTGCTCATGGGGAGCAGAAAAGGCTTTCTGAGGTTGGTAGCATTTGATCTGGACTTTGATGATTCCAGATGAGGAAAAGCCTCATTCCTAGGTGAGGCTTTTAAGACAGGCAGGAAACTCCACCAGGGATGTATAGGAGCCTTTAGTTTTGGGTTTCATTTACTTCCGTTTATTTTATATTGGTGCTAGTGGTAAAGAACCTGCCTGCCAATTCAGGAGACATAGGAGATGTGTGATCCCTGGATTGGCAAGATCCCTTGGAGAAGGGCATGGTAACCCACTCCAGTACTTTTGCCTGGAGAATCCCATAAACAGAGGAGCCTGGAGAAGCCCTGGTGGGCAGAGAGTCAGACAAGACTGAAGTGACTTAGCACACATGCACGCATATCATCTTAATCACAGTCAGGAATGTCCAACAAAGCATAGTGAATGAAGATATAGGGCTACGGAAAACACATTATATTCCTTTGTTTGTCAGTGGTTTTGCCAGGAATACAGATATGACTTACTTAGAGTGAGAACAAACTAAGGAAACACCAAAACAAAACACTAAAAGCCTAAAATGTGGTAATAACTGGTATATTTTACTCTTGATACATTCTATTTCTTTAAGGCGTTACAGGGGACACGGGTTCTCTGCATAAACTAAAATGGGAAAAGCCTCAGGAAATTTGGTATGTGAACTAAGCAGTAAGGAAAATATATCACTCATTTTTCTTCAGTGAAAGAAAATGTACCCCAGTGACTACCAAAAATATGAATGTACCCACGTAGCCATCATGCATCTGCTTCCCAGATCTTTCCTTATCTTAGCAAGGTGCCTTACTCTGCTGTTTAGAATACCATGCACAGGTCAGGAAAGGACTATCTCACTACCCCAGATGCATGAAATTTACTCTCTTCAGCCAAATCATTCCAGCACCATCAGTACTACAGGAGCAAACTCCATGTTTCACAAGAAACTCAGGGTGTGCTCACATAAGCCATGTAACGAAAGGCAGGAGAGTCTACGCTCTTGGAGACATCTGCATGCCTATAGCCCAAATGGTGGACCAAGTTCTTGATGGAGGAAAAGCTCTGCTCTCTAATAGAGACCTAGGAGCTAAGAATTTCCACCCCCCTCACTGCAGCTGCTAACGTGGCCTCCGCTGCAGCTCCACGTGGCCAGATCTCCCTTGGTTTCCTTGGGAGGAGCTCGCTGGTCCCTGAGCTATGTACTGAGCTGTTACAACAACCAAAATTGCCTGCTTGCCCACAGGGTTCCACATCTGCACCCTCCACCTGACCTTGTCCTTGCTGAATCTAAGTGCAAGATCCTACAAGGAGGACAAAGGCATCAAATGGTGTCCTCTCTGCTCTTCGGCAGCAGCAACAGGATGGGAATCTCAGCCTCATTGGCAAAGACTATGGGCTTTCCTGGTGACTCAGCAGTAAAAATTCTGCCTGCCAATGCAGGGAAAAATTAGATTCCTCCCATCCCGAGCCTTGGGACATTTACCAGGGCGACTCTCAACCTGATATTTACCAAGGTAACTGTCTGCACTGCATTTACATATTCCAAAGGTCTTATTCCATACTGTTTTCCAGCGAGAGCTTTCCAATTATTGCTTGACCAATAATGAAGCCCTTGTGTCCAAAAAAGGGAGTGTATTTCCTTAAGCATCAGCATTCTTGAGAAATAGTCTTTTTTTCTGGCTGGTATTTGGCTAGGAATGTCACATGTGAGTTTGTTGCTTTTAAAATATAACTCCACATACAAGTCCACGCAAGTATAAATTAATTAATGATTCTATTAATTGGCGCAGTTTGCCAAGACTGCCAATATACCTGTGGAAATATTTCTAGTATATTTTTCAATTAATGTAGAATCATGTTTTTTTTTTTCTGAAAATTAGTATCTTCCTGAAAATAATGATAATAATGATATGTTAAGTGGTTTACAGACACTGGCTCTTTTAATCATCAGTGTGAAGTAAGTATTATTGTCACGATTTTTGAAATGAAGAAACTAAAGTGTGATGATAAGGGCAGTATCCCAGGCCTTTCTGTTAGTCAAATACAAGGCCTGAGGTACCTCCCTTATGCTCTTCATACTTTAGTTTCTTCATTTCAAAAACTGTGATAATAATACTTACTTTGATAGTTTACATATGATGGTGTGGCACGTGTAAAACAGAATGATGGCTATGCCTGAGCCTTGAGTTTGATTCTAGCCAGCTCCTCCACTGAAACAAAGTTTTCTTAGCACAGTAGTTTACACAATGCAATGCCTTACATAAGATTTTAGAAGAACTGGCTGATATAATAAATAACCCTTGCCTTTTTATTAACTATAAAACATTAATATTTGTTTTTGTTATTGTTTAGCTCCTAAGTTGTGTCTGACTCTTTGTGATCCCATGGACTGTAGCCTGCCAGGCTCCTTTATCCATGGGAGTTCCCAGGCAAGAATACTGGAGTGGATTGCCATTTCCTTCTCAGGGATCTTCCAGACCCAGGGATCAAACTCAGATCTCCTGCATTTGCAGGGATTGGCAGGTGGATTCTTCACCACTGAGCCACCAGAGAAGCCCACAGTCTCCAGGTCAATACAGAAATGGCTCTTGAACCAAACAATATATGATTCATCTCGCCTGCTTAAACCAGGTTCCTTTTCCCTCTCTAATGCCTTCCTGCACTTATTTCTCTATATATATTTTATTATATCTTTGAGTGACTGGGATGAAACCCAACATCCTTAGCACCATCTACAAAGGCCTTCACTATCTTTTTGGACCAACCTTTCCAGCCCTGTGCTGTCATACCATATGCTGATCCTCTGAATTTCTCCCATTTTCCTGGACACACCACATCCTTGCATAATATAAGATAACATGCCTTTGCACATGCTCCATCCTTTTGCCTAAAGTTTCTCCTATCCTCACCATCCTCTTCTGGGAAACTCCTATACATCCTCCCAAACCCAATGGAAATGTTACCTTCTTAATGAAATGTCTTTGATTTTCTAAGACAAAAATCAGTCCTTCCCACCTCTGTGCTCTTAGACCACGCTGTGTCCCACTGCACAGCAATCCTCGTGGTGATGACAGGGGCTACAGCTTCAAGGACAAGCACTTTGTGGAATGCACTGTACATACTCAATAAATATTTGCTAAATTTATGTCTTCTATCTTTTTGTAGTAAATTCAATAATAAACTCCAAATGGCAGTTTCTTATAATAATTGCCACTTGAAAAGGAAAATAAACAAGGTCATGAATCAACATGTGCCTTGGTGGAGGTAAACTGGCAAGGGACCAAAATAGAAAGACAGATACCTAGAGTAGACAGAGGGATAAAGACAATGCAAATGATTTCCTCTAGTTATCACTTCTCTCATCTGGGCACATGATAGGAAGCAAAGAACAAACCACTGGCAGCTGACTTCTGATGAAGCCCAGGAGGCTAGGACTGTCAAGTCCTGGCTGCTAAAGGATCCTTCCGCTGTGTAATCAGGAGAGCAGATGGCAGAGCTGGTGTTTAAGCAACTCAACTACTACGCAGCAGGATGCCTGCCAAAGGATGTGTTCAACAAATGTGTATTGTTATGGTTGCCATGTGGCCCAGAATGGAAGGTTACGTCCACCCAGAGATGGGCCACCTGAGCCCAGCTGACAAAGGCAGGATTGACTTCAGGAATTAGCTTTGGATCGTCTCCAGCACATGAACAAAGTCCACCGAGGCCCTGGTATTCTACACGAAACACTTAGGCTTGGAAAGTGTTCAAAACAGCTGAAGCAGTATCCCACCAGTGTCTAAAAAAACCAGTAAAGGCTCCTGTGGATAATTTCATTCTAAAAAGCACAGTATTCCTCTGTCCCTGGCAGGCAGAAGTAAGCATAAAATTAAACTAGCTGACTTGTTTTGTGCAATTTTATAACACAGACTTTTGGTGTTAGAAAATACCTGCCAAAGACTGATTTTAGTTTTACGTAATTAATTTTTTCAGTGTGGTTCTAAAGAACAACTTCCTATGGAGGTTAATCTTGATTGTTTTTTATAATAAATCCATATCATCAAAACAAATGTTCATAACAACATATATTATTTTCTTTCCTATGGCAGAAGGCCGCCTCTCCTTTTGCCTTAATATTAATATCAGTTCAGTTCAGTTCAGTCGCTCAGTCATGTCTGACTCTTTGCAACCCCATGAATCACAGCACGCCAGGCCTCCCTGTCCATCACCAACTTCCGAAGTTCACTCAGACTCACGTCCATCGAGTCTGTGATGCCATCCAGCCATCTCATCCTCGATCGTCCCCTTCTCCTGCCCCCAATCCCTCCCAGCATCAGAGTCTTTTCCAATGAGTCAACTCTTCACATGAGGTGGCCAAAGTACTGGAGCTTCAGCTTTAGCATCATTCCCTCCAAAGAAATCCCAGGGCTGATCTCCTTCAGAATGGACTGGTTGGATCTCCTTGCAGTCCAAGGGACTCTCAAGAGTCTTCTCCAACACCACAGTTCAAAAGCATCAATTCTTCAGCACTCAGCCTTCTTCACAGTCCAACTCTCACATCCATACATGACCACTGGAAAAACCATAGCCTTGACTAGACGGACCTTAGTCGGCAGAGAAATTTCTCTGCTTTTGAATATGCTATCTAGGTTGGTCATAACTTTTCTTCCAAGGAGTAAGCGTCTTTTAATTTCATGGCTGCAGTCAACATCTGCAGTGATTTTGGAGCCCCCAAAAATATTAATATCAAATCATATAAAAGTGATACCAAGTTACCAGGCTAAAAGAAGATAGTATTGAGGGTTGAGCAGAATAAGCCAGAAGACTGCATTATTTAATAGATTTAGATTGTCACCTACTGTGTCACAAAATTTTCTCCTCATAAATTGAATTTTAGAATACAGTGATTAAGCTCAAAAAAGTGTATTTTTTTAAACTGAGATATAATTGACATATAGCATCTAACTGTTTCTAGGTGTATGACGTTATGATTTGGTATTTGTATATACTGTGAAATGACCGCTATAAGAAGTCCAGTTAACACTCATTACCATACATAACTACAACATTTTTTCTTATGATGAGAACTTTTCAGATATGCTCTCTTAGCAATTTTCAAATATACAGTATAGTACTATTAACAACAGTTACCATTCTGTACATAATATCATATAACTTATTTGTTTTATAACTGTAAATTTGTACCTTTTGACCCCCCTTCACCCATTTTATTTTCACCCACTATACCTTTGGCAAACATCAATCTGTTCTCTGTATCTATGACTTTGGGGGATTCTTTATTTTTTTATTTTTACTATGGGAGTTAGATTCCACATATAAGTGAGATCATACTGTTGCTTTCTTTATCTGACTTACTTCACTTAGCACAATGCCATAAAGGACCATTCATGAGATCACAAATGGCAAGATTTCCTTCATTTTTCTGGTTGAAAAACATATATGTATCATATTTTCTTTAACCACTTATCAATTGATGGGCAGTTAGGTTGTTCTGTATCTTGGCTATTGCAAATAATGCAGAAATGAACATTCAGAGTGCATATATATTTGGAGTTAGTGCTTTTGTTTTCTTTAGATAAACACCCAGCAGTGGAATTGCTGGATTATATGGTAGTTCTATTTTAAGGTTTTTAAGGAACACCCATACTATTTTGCACAGTGGCTGCACCTATTTGTATTTTCACCAATAGTGTACAAGGATTGCCTTTTCTTCACATCCTTGCCAACACTTGTTATTTCTTGTCTTTTTGATGACAGTCATTCTAACAGGTGTGAAGTGATGTCTCATGGTTTTGACTTCTATTTTCTTGAGAATTACTTGAGTACCTTTTTATGTACTTGTTGGCCATTTGTAAGTCTTATTTGGAAAAATGTTCATTCAGACCCTCTGCCCATTTTTTAATTGCATTATTTGCCTTTTCACTATTGAATTTATATTTTGAATATTAACCCTTTATTAGATGTATGATTTGCAAATATTTCCTCCCATTCTGAAGGTGGACTTTTCATTCTGTAGATGGTTTCCCCTGCCGTACAAAAGCTTTTTAGTTTAAGGTAGCCCAACTTGTCTATTTTTACAATCAAATGATTTTTTAATAAGATTCCAGATTAAATCCCAGTGTCTCCACTTACAAATTAACTTGGACAAAAACTCTTTAAGACTTAGTTTCCTTATTTGTAAATTGTGTATAATAATGTGTACAGTGTTGTTGGAAAGATGGCATGAAATGATATGAGTCTAGAACATTGTATAATGCATGATAGGAATTCAATAAATAGTAGTCATTTACTTGTTTATTATTATTATTATTATTATTATTGAACTCCCCAAGGACATTTATAAGCTAGAATCTATTTCAAGCTCTCGAAATCTGGTTCACAAACATTTTCCATCCACAGTCAATAAATAATAAAAGGTACATGCAAATCAACAAGAGTGTCACAATTGTTTTGGGGTAATGTCACCATAAAGGGACTGTAATAAAAGGGGGGCTCATATAAAACAGTGGGATGAAAAACTCAATTGTGTAACCTATTGAAAAGATGACATACTTGAGGACTTTCCAGACAATAAAAGTTCTTAGCTAAGTTGTAGAATGGCTAAAGTATTCTTTATTATGGGAGATTTAGTAAGCTTTCAACTAGACCTCTGAAGACTCAAAAAAGGACAGTTAGTGAAAAACTTTGTTGATGAAAATTGAGTTGATTATTTTTCTGGGACACATGGATATTTAATTACTCAGCAGGAAAAATATTTGAGAAAGACTCATATGGTGAGAGTAATTGAGAAATATAATTAGATGATAAAAATGTCAGTTAAAATTTCATCAATAGGAGGGAGCTCCTACTTGAAGGGGGTTTAACCCAGATGGGATCCAAGGATGTCTAAACACAGATGGGTTAACTAAAGAATCATCACTGCAGCAGTCAATGAAAATTACTTTATTTTGTCATTACTACCTTAGTAAATTTGAGCAAACTCCAGTAGACAGTGGAGGACAGAGGAGCCTGGAGTGCTGCAGTCCATGGGGTCACAGAGAATTGGACAAGACTTAGCAACTGAACAACAGCAACACAGTAAAATTATCAAAAGATCAAAGCACCACTCCTACCTAGCTGCTACCTAGAAAGACATCTCTAGTGAAATTCATGCTCATGAAATAAAGTAGCTATACTATTTTTTCATAAAGTTCTACCATGTAAAAGGGTCATGGGTTATCTAATATTTTTGTTTGTTTAATTTATGAGAATAAACTCAATGCAGCTTTCAGGATCCCAGAAGGAAATTGGGATGTACAAACAATTTAGCTGAAGAGCATTTAATGAGGGACCCATTTACAGAAGTCTGAACAGCATTAAGTAAACCAACAGGCTTGATGAAGCACCCAAGTGCTGGCAAAAAGAGGAAGCTGTTACTACGTTTGAGTTTAATGTATACAGAGCACAGAGTCGGACACGACTGAAGCGACTTAGCAGCAGCAGCAGCAGCAGCCCAACAAAAGATGTAGTCGTGGGAAAGGGACCAAGAGGAATTCAAGGTCTGCCTAAGGTGCACCTCAGAATGAAGGGAGCAGAGAAAATAAATACCTCTGTTTCCTGCCTCCCTCAGATTTCCTGTTCTAGTCTCCTTCTGACTGATGTCAGAGGGCAAAGCACTTGAAGTCAGACACTAAAGGCATTTGAGTGGTGCAGTTTGTTAGGTCTGCCCACAGCAAACCAGAGAAGGAGAGAATGAATCTGGAAAGGAAAACAGAAAGTAATGAACCCAATCAGCCACAAATCAGATGATTCCTTTCATTCTTTTGGGAGTCCATTTATTATGTATCTTCAAAACAAGAGAATAAGGATGATGGTAATCCTCCTTTAATCCTAGGGGGAAGGAAATCATACCAGTAACAAGATCTGCTGAGAAGGTTGTAGCACTGGGGTTAAACTGGTGGGCTCAGCCACACATTAAATCCTGTCTCAACTACTTATTTGCTGTGTGAGTTTGGGCAGTTAATCCCTCCAAACCTCAGCCTTCTCAGCTATAAAATGAAGAGAAAAATATCTCTGCCATGCAGAGTTGTAAGAAATAAATGAGATAATGCCTCTTACGTGTTTAGCATGGCTTCCCTGGTCTCTCAAACAGTAAAGAAAGCACCTGCAATTCAGTAGACCCAGTTTCCATCCCTGGGCAGGAAGATCCCCAGGAGAAGGGACTGGCAACCCACTCCACTATTCTTGCCTGGGAGATCCCATGAACAGAGGAGTTTGGCAGCTACAGTTCATGGGGGTCACAGTCAGACACACTGAGCAACAAAACAGGCACACATAGAGCCTTGGAAATTAAAATATGTGTTTCTTCTTGTTTTCAGCAAACTTGTATAAGCCATGGATGTTTCATTTAGCTTAATTTCAGAAATGGCGTTTGGAAAGACATTGCTTTCTTTTCTGAAATCAACTTCAGTGACCTTCTCACAGTGGGACTATCTTCCTTCTATAATAGTATGGGGAGAATACTAATTACCTCTGCTCCACTGTTATTATCCATGCTCCAGTCTCCTTTGTAGTTAGAAAATCCTCTGAGACCTCTTTGGGCAGAGCATACAGTGAGAGCCTATTTTTCTCAGCCTCTGTGTGGTTAGCTGCAGCCATACAACTAAGTCCTTGGCAGTATAAGCAGCTCCCAAGCCACACTCTTAAATTAGGCAGATTGTCTTACACTTTCTCTTTTAGATAAACTGGGAAGCATGGAATGAGGCTCACCCTGAAGGGAGGTGCAGTAAGTTAGAAGAACCGCTTATAGAAAAGAGACAGTCTGTACCCCTGCACTACCTCCAACTCAGACTTCTTTGAAAGACAAATATACATCGTCTACCTTGTTTAAAAGAATAACCTATGTGTGATTTGGGCTTCCCAAGTGGCACTAGTCGTAAAGAACCTGCCTGCTAATTCAGGAAATGTAAGAGACACAGGTTCGATCACTGGATGAATAAGATCCCCTGGAGAAGGGCATGGCAACCTGCTCCAGTATTCTTGCCTGAAGAATGCAATGGACAAAGGAGCCTGGCAGGCTATAGTCCATGAGGTCACAAAGAGCTGGACACTACTGCAGTGACTTAGCATGCACACACATCCATGATTCACATAGATGATTGAAAAATAGATGTATAGACTGATATAGACATATAGATATATATGCATATATAAGTATAGATGTGTTTATATATATATATATATAGAGAGAGAGAGAGAGAGAGAGAGAGATTTATGTTGAGATAAGCTAGAGATAGAGACAAAGAGATAGGATGAGGAAGACATCAGACAGAGTGACTTAGAAACCAGCACAAATCCTTGGGTACTGCCCAAAACTTAATGTTTTGTTGTTGTTGTTGTTGTTGTTGTTGCTTTTAGCTACAAGATTTAGGGAAAAAAGTAAAATAGAGTGACAATAATAACCTTGTCCAGAGAGAATTCTTGTAGCTATTTTCAGGCTCTTTTCCTCCTCTTTACCAGGGGCTTTTCTTGCCAGGACTATCTCCCATTCCAGAAAAGCAAATCAAGGCACTGAGTTTGAAGGCAGGTTCAAGAAGGATGAATCAACTCAGGTCTCTAAATCAGGACTGAGAACAAAGCTTAGTACTCCTTTCTCATTTCCTTTGGTTCTGGCCTCTGTGACCTTCAAAGAAACGGAGCTTACAGTTTTCTCAGAGTACAAGGCGTCCGTGATTCATCTCCTGGCTGTTTCAGCGGGTAGGACAATGCCAGGAGGGCAGTTCTCAAGGGACGTGGGAGGACGGAGTGAGAGCAGTGACACTGTGGCAGAGCCTGGGAGAAGCCTCTTCTCTAAGCAGAAGCTTAATGAGCATGTGCTCTGCACGCATCACTTTTTGAATCTGCACTGCTTCCCTGCAAGCCGTCTTTTAAAATCCTAGTTGCAAAAATAGAGAACATAAGACTCAAAGGAATTGTGAAAGTATTCTAAGAGTGCCTGTTCGAGGTCAGCCTGCGGCTAACAGTTGGCAAGGTCAGGATTGCAATCTGAATCTCTGTGCGTTAGTGGCTCAGTCATGTCCAACTCTTTGCAGCCCCATGGACTGTAGCCTGCCAGGCTCCTCTGTCCATGGGATTCTCCAGGCAAGAATACTGGAGCGGGTAGCCATGCCTTTCGTATTTCCCCCACCCAGGGGTCAAAACTGGGTCTCTTGCATTGCTGGCAGAATCTTTACCATCTGAGCCACCAGGGAAGCTCTAATCTAAGTCTACCTGGCTCCAAAGTCTATGCTTTTCTTCACCAAACTTCACTTTCTTCACTTATAAATATATACATATATATGTTTTCAAAATAATACCTATCTTTAAGGGATACTATGAGGATAAAGCATGATACTAACACACGTTGTTACTGTTTAACATAGAAAGTGGTTAATAATAATATCTGTTAATATACTTGCTATTACTATTATTATTGCACTAAAACACTATAAAAGCAGTATATGATAAATTTTGTCTAATGTTAACTGATAATAGATAGTAAAGAACATAGATTTTAGACCCTGTCAGTTCTTAAGCCTCATGGAGTGTTTCAGCATTTCATTATGCCCTCAGTGAAGGCAAACTTACGCTGTAAATTTCTGACCTGTGCATCTCTATTTTCCTCCCTGTGAAGCACAAAAGCAAAGAGATGGAAATAGAGGTCATTTGTTAAAGTACCTAGGCTCTCGGGCCTGTTTCAGGAACTCTAGAGAGTAAATATATAGTCTCTTGTTTGAAAGGTGGGCTAATCCATGAAATGATCATTTATCTTCCACCCATTTAATAAGGCAAAGTACAGTCACAGATAAAAGATAATATACTAAATAAGACAAAATAAATTAAGAGAAATGAAAGCACACCTAAAACAGTAAAAGGTAAAATTTAAAAGGAGCTCCCAAGAATAAAAAGAAGTTTAATGTAATCAATGAAAACTAAATGAAACTAAGCGAATAAAAGCTGGGAAAAATATACTAGAGAAATAAAATATTATAACCAAAGTCACAGTAGACTAAGAAAAGTAAGATAAAGAGAGCCCAGAAACATTTTAAAAATAAAACAAAAAAATACTTGAAAATATAAAATTAACCAGTTAAGACATTATGAGGTGTGAAAATAATGTCAAGGAATTTTATTAGAATGTATAAATGAGGCTGCTTCTAAGACTCAAAGCATAAATCCTCATATGGAAACTATCCAGGCTTTTAAGGCCAATTACTTAGTTCAGTTCAGTTCAGTCAGTTCAGTCGCTCAGTCGTGTCTGACTCTTTGCGACCCCATGAATCGCAGCACGCCAGGCCTCCCTGTCCATCACCATCTCCCGGAGTTCTCTCAGACTCACGTCCATCGAGTCCGTGATGCCATCCAGCCATCTCATCCTCTGTCGTCCCCTTCTCCTCCTGCCCCCAATCCCTCCCAGCATCAGAGTCTTTTCCAATCAGTCAGCTCTTCTCATGAGGTGGCCAAAGTACTGGAGCTTCAGCTTCAGCATCATTCCTTCCAAAGAAATCACAGGGTTGGTCTCCTTCAGAATGGACTGGTTGGATCTCCTTGCAGTCCAAGGGACTCTCAAGAGTCTTCTCCAACACCACAGTTCAAAAGCATCAGTTCTTCGGTGCTCAGACTTCTTCTAAACTATAAATGACATCACAAGTAGACAGGTACTCAAATCAACATTCTAGCAGTTGATCTTGACTCCTTGCTCATCACCCCACATCCAAGCAATCAGGAAGTCCTATCTATTCACCTACAATGTTTATTTTGAAACCATCCATTTCTTGTCACTTCTATTGCTAGCATTCTGTTTCAAAGGCCCACTATTTCTGAGGTTTTATTCATGCTCGCCATCAATCTCTACTCCATGCAGAGATCAGAATAACCCTTTACAAAGCCAGAATGGTCACCTCATTTGCCATTCCCTCATTAAAAACATTGAATACCTTTGTCTTCCATCTATACCAGAAGCCAGACCTCTTACCATGACCTGTAGGATCCTGCACAGCATGTCTCTTTCTAATTCTCTAAACTACTTTCACAGCCTCACTTCTGTGTCAAGCTCATGATCTTCCCATAGGTTTTTCCTTCAATTTTCTTATAGCACCCAAAACATGCCAGTTCTTTCCTGCCTTAGAGCATCAGCACCTGCTTGAATGCAGAAAAGCTCTACAATCAGAATTCCCAGCTCCCAGGGTGGCTTTTATGGCAGCCTCATTGTAATGTTCCAAGTCTTAGCTTCAAGTCTCGGATCCTAAAACAGACCTCCTCTGATCACCCAAATTAAATAAACCCTTTTTCTAATTACTCTCAATCTTAGACCCTGTTAACTTCATAGTAATTTTCTATCTGTAATTTAGCACCTGTTCCTAATATTTGCCTGTCCCTCTCCCCCAGTAGAATGTAAGCTCCATGAGACAGGACAACAGCTATGTAATTCAACATTGTATATAACTGGCACTTGGCATGGAGCCAGACGCATCTGCGTGTCTCCTAAATACTTCTGAATGAAAATTCATGCTGTGGGCTTCCTTTTCAAAGCTTTGGCATCCCTAATAGACAAAAATCCTTCACATCAGAACCAAGAAACAGAAAGCAAGATGCTGAGTCCTGGTGCCCTTCCCCTACATCTGGCATCTCTTGCCCCATGTGTACTGTCTCCCACAGATATTAGTGTAGGATACCTCAGTACAGCAAGAGGAAATACTGCAGCCTGGCTTCTTAATGCCTGTAATTTGCAATCTGGTCACAGTCTCCCTTCCTGCAGCGATTCTTTGTTCTTGAACAACATAAGGTTGAACAACACGGCATTGCCATTAGTGCCACTTATTATGGTTCAACATAACAAACACACATTGGTCCACAGAAAAGAGGACGTATAATTAAAGCTAAAGAATGTGCTACAAATAATAAATTGCACCCAACCAATCTCTCAAAGGTTATTGCAAAATAAAAGTATATTTTTAAATTAAAATTTTTAAGTAAATTAGGATTAAATTTTAAAATTTAACTGAATTAAAAATATCTCAGAGACTAAACTGTCACTCAATACAGGTCTCATTTACATCAGACCATAAGCATGAGTACCTTTATTTCCGGTGAGACCAAAATAAACTATCATCTCTTTGCTCCTGGTATTTACAAGGATTACAGAGGACAGGAACCAGGAAAAAGCATAGCATTGGTTCCAGTAGGCTGGCCGTGAGGGACAAAATCAGCTAAAATATAAGAAGGATATTCAACACAAGCCCAAACAATTACAAGCAAACATTCAGAAGTTTTCAGCAAGATACATATACTGCTAAGAGTCTACATTTTGAAGAGTAAAAATAAATAGATTTCTTCTCCAGAAAAACTCCACATAAATCGAGATATCTCTCCTCACAGTACAAAATAAATAACTGTCACTATTCCTGACATCAGTGTTTTAAACTGGATCCTTTTCAAGAGTCAAAAACTCAATGAAGGAATAAGCTAGACCCTTTGCAAAGTCTAGCATCAAGCTTCATGTCAAACCATCCTCCACTGAGTCCTGATGCTCCATAGCACTTGCTCAAGGTGAATTCAGAAACTAAGCAAGACAACTTTATTTGGGGCAAGCAAAAGAAACAGAGTAGAGTCTCACTGCAAACACAGTTTACAGATGAACAAAGAAGGTAACTTTGAAGGTATTATAAAGGTATCCAGTAATCTCTGAAAAAGATATAGGAATTAAATTGTAGAAGGAAAGAAATGCTTATAGCTATGCACATTGTCCCTAGTATACGACTGGAAAAAGTATGAATTGATAATATAGTCCTCACCCTCCCCCCAACATGTTTTGGTAATAACCCAATCAGCATAGGCTGATACATCACAACAGGTTAAAAAATGTACATAAAATAGAAGTCAATCTCCAGCAACCATCTGATATCCAACCATCTTAGGAATTTAGTGGGCTTGTTGTTTACTAACTGATGCTTACAAACCAATGAGCCAAACATATACTTTGGACTGGTTTAAGAGTTTGTCTGCTGCTTAGGAGTTAGTGAATTGACACTATTCTTTTAATTCAGTGTATGATGATTTTATACAAACTTTTAAAATTTGCTAGCAATTGCTCCAAGCAAGATATCTTTTAAAGGTTAAAGCTGTTTGGGGGGAGAAGTCCCAATTTGGGGGTATCTTGAGGGAAAAAAGTGGGCCTGGGGCTGGGATAGGAGTAGAAGCTCAGAAGGAGCACAGGAGAATGGCTTCACTGCTCTGTAGGAAACAAAGAATCTCTTTCCTTTCAAAGAAAGGGGAGAGGACATTTAGGTTGCTTTCAGGTCTTGGCAATTATAAATACTGCTGAAATGAACACTGGGGTGTATGTGTTTTTTGGAATATGCTTTTCTCCAGATATATGCCCAGAAATGGAACTGCAGGATCATAGGGTAGCTCTATTTTTAGTTTTTTAAGGAACCTCCATACAGTACAGGCTGCACCAATTTATATTCCACTAACAGTGTAGATTCATGGGGTCGCAAAGAGTTGGAAACGACTGAGCGACAGAACTGAACTGAACTGAACTGAAGAGTATAGAAGGATTCCCTTTTCTCCACATCCTCTCCATTTACTTTTTGTAGATTTTTTTGATGATGGCTATTCTGACCTATGTGAGGTGATGGGTCATTATGGTTTTGAGTTGTGTTTCTCTAATAATTTAGTGATGTTGAGCGTCGTTTCACGTGTTTTTTAACCATCTATGTGTCTTCTGTGGGGGCCTTGCCAGGTGTCTCAGTGGTAAAGACTCTGCCTGCCAATGCAGGAGACACAGGAGACCCCAATTCAATCTCTCGATTGGGAAGATCCCTGGAGGAGGAAATGGCTACCCACTCAGTATTATTGCCTGAAATATTCCATTGACAGAGAAGTCTGGAGGGCTATAGTTCAGGGGTCACGAAGAGTCGGACACGACTGAACAACTGAACGCATGTCTTCTTTGGAAAAACGTCTATTTAGATCTGCTCATTTCTTGACTAGGTTGTTCTTTTTTTTTTTTTTTAATTGAGCTGCATGAGCTGTTTGTATATTTTGGAGATTAATCCCTTGTTGATTGCTTCATTTTCAAATATTTTCTCCCATTCTAATCTGTTAGTTAAGTTTACAGTTTCCTTTGTTGTGCAAAGGAATTTAAAAAGATACATGTGCCCAAAATCTATTAATTTGCTAAGCATGTTTAAAGCATTTTTTAAGCCAGTTTGTAAAATTTCTTTGCAACATACAAAATTGAATCAATGACTACAGGTAAGAAAAATAAAGGTGAAAAATATTTTTCTTCAGTTTAAATTTATGTTTTCAGAGGTAATTACTTCTTTTCTGCCTTATGAAAAAGTCAGGAAGCACCTGTAATGTTTAGAATGAATGATTTCCTTTTGGGAAATGCTATAAATGTGGGATTCAAGTTTGCCTTGTTGCAGATTTTGTGGTTTTTCTGTTTCTTTTTAAGAGCATGAAGAGATTCTTTTTTTTTTTCTTATAAGACATCTGATGAATTTTTATTCAGTCATTTATATTTTTAAAACATCGTTAACTAGTGGTTCTGTAATATATTGTCTTCAGACTGTGATTTTCATATTTTCCACTTTTTGAGATAGATTGAATTGGTATTTGGCTCTACTTAGTTATATGTACATGGAGCATATTGATTATGTAAAACCTATGGAGCTCTCTATTGATGAGGTTGAAGTTTCAGTATACATACCTTTCAAGTTTATTTCTATATTAATAAAAGAAAGGAATTTTTCAATCAATAAAAATAGGACTGGAAAGGGAAGGGAGGAATTTGGCAATTTTTTTAGGCAAAGTACAGTAGAGTTATGAAAGCATAATCAAGCTTGGTAGCTGAGAGTACAGACTCTGGATTTAGAAAGCCTTGCTCTAGGAGTGAACAATGAAGTAGGGCAAAGGCTAATAGAGTCTTGTCAAGAGAATATACTGGTCACAGCAAACACCCTCTTCCACCAACACAAGAGATGGCTCTACGCATGGACATCACCAGATGGTCGATACTGAAATCAGATTGATTACATTCTTTGCACCCAAAGATGCAAAGAATGGCTCTATAGAGTGGGCAAAAGCAAGACCAGGAGCTGCCTGTGGTTCAGATCATGAACTTCTTGTTGCAAAATTCAGACTTAAATTAAAATAAGTAGGGAAAACCACTAGACCATTCAAGTATGACCTAAATCTAACCCCTTATGATTATACAATGGAAGTGACAAACAGATTTAAGGGATTAAATCTGATAGAGTGCCTGAAGAACTATGGATGGAGGTTCATGACACTGTACAGGAGGCCAAGCTCAAGACCATCTCCAAGAAAAAGAAATGTAAAAAGGCAAAATGATTGTCTGAGGAGACCTTACAAATAGCTGAGAAAAGAAGAGAAGCTAAAGGCAAAGGAGAAAAGAAAAGATATATCCATCTGAATGCGGAGTTCCAAAGAATAGCAAGGAGAGGTAAGAAAGCCTTCCTCAGTGATCAATGCAAATAAATAGAGGAAAACGATAGAATGGAAAAGGCTAGAGATACCAAGAAAATTAGAGATACCAAGGGAACATTTCATGCAAAGATGAGCACAGTAAAGGACAGAAAATGTATGGACCTAACTTAAGCAGAGATATTAAAAAGAGGTGGCAAGAATACACAGAAAACTATACAAAAACATCTTAATGACCCAGATAATCAAGATGGTATGATCACTCACCTAGAGTCAGACATCCTGGAATGTGAAGTCAAGTGGGCCTTAGGAAGCATCACTATGAACAAAGCTAGTGGAAGAGGTGGAATTCCAGTTGAGCTATTTCAAATGTAAAAGATGATCCTATGAAAGTGCTGCACTCAATATGCCAGCAAATATGGAAAACTCAGCAGTGGCCACAGGACTGGAAAAGGTCAGTTTTCATTCCAGTCCCAAAGAAAGGCAATGCCAAAGAATGTTCAAACTATGACACAATTGCACTCATCTCACAGGATAGCAAAGTAATGCTCGAAATTCTCCAAGCAAGGCTTCAACAATACATGAACTGAGAAATTCCAGATCTTCAAGCTGGATTTTGAAAAGGCAGAGGAACCAGAGATCAGATTGCCAACATCTGCTGGATCAACAAAAAAGCAAGAGAGTTCTAGGAAAACACCTACTTCGGCCTTATTGACTACATCAAAGCCTTTGACTGTGTGGATCACAATAAACTGTGGAAAATTCTGAAAGAGATGGGAATACCAGACCACCTTATCTGCCTCCTGAGAAATCTGTATGCAGGTCAAGAAGCACCAGTTAGAAGCGGACATGGAACAATAGACCAGTTCCAAACTGGGAAAGGAATACTTCAAGGCTGGATATTGCCACCCACTTATTTAACTTGTATGCAGAGTACATCATGCAAAATGCCAGGCTGAATGAAACACCAGTTGGAATCAACATTGCTGGGAAAAATATCAATAACCTCAGATATGCAGATGACACCACCATTATGGCAGAGAGTGAAGAAGAACTAAAGAGCCTCTTGATGAAAGTTAAAGAGGAGAGTGAAAAAGTTGGCTTAAAACTCAACATTCAGAAACTAATATCATGGCTTCTGATTTTATCAGTTCATGGCAAATAGATGGGGAAACAATGGAACCAGTGACAGACTTTATTTTCTTAGGCTCCAAAATCATTGCAGATGGTGACTGCAGCCATGATATGAAAAGATGCTTGCTTCTTGGAAAAAAAGTTATGACCAACCTAGACAGCATATTAAAAAGCAGAGACATTACTTCGCCGACAAATGTCCATCTGGTCAAAGCTATGGATTTTCGTAGTCGTGTGTGTATCTGAGAGTTGGATCATAAAAAAGCTGAGCACTGAAGAATTGATGCTGTTGAACTGTGGTATTGAAGAAGACTCTTGAGAGTCCCTTGGACTGCAAAGAAATATAACTAGTCAATCCTAAATGAAATAAGTCCTGAATGTTCATTGGAAGGACTGATGCTGAAGCTGAAGCTCCAGTGCTATGGGCACCTGATGCAAAGAACTGACTTATTTGAAAAGACCCTAATGCTGGGAAAGATTGAAGGCGGGAGGAGAAGGGGATGACAGAGGATGAGATGGTTTGGATGGTATCACAAGTCGATGGACATGAGTTTGAGCAAGCTCCATGAGTTGGTGATGGACAGGGAAGCCTCATGTGCTACAATCCATGGGTTTGCAGAGTCGGAGACGACTGAGCAACTGAACTGAACTGAACTGAGATTTTGCTCCACCACTTCTGCTGTGGATCTTTGGGTAGGTTTCTTAATCTCTCATAACCCCAGTCCTTTTATTTTTAAAAGGGGAAATAATAGCATCTATGTCACAAAGCTCAGAGAATTTAGTGAGATCTTGCATGTGAAGCAGTTACCACTGTGCCTATTTCAAAGGGCTCAGTAAATGTAAGATTTTTAAAAAGTAATAAACTCTCTCCTATTTTATAAGTTTTATATTCAGATATGGTGAGGCCAATTAGTAGACAATTGACATGCGACAGCATGCATGCATGCATTGGAGAAGGAAATGGCAACCCACTCCAGTATTCTTGCCTGGAAAATCCCAGGGACAGAGGAGCCTGGTGGGGGGCCGTCTATGGGGTCTCACAGAGTCGGACACGACTGACGCGACTTCGCAGCAGCAACATACAATCAGTTATGTCTGACTCTTTGCAACCCCATGGCTGTAGCTCACTAGTCTCCTCTGTCCGCGGGATTCTCCAGGCAAGAATACTGCAGTGGATTGCCATTCCATTCTCCAGGGGATCTTCCTGACCTAGGGATGGAACCTGGGCCTTCTGCATTGCTGGGAGATTCTTTGCCATCTGAGCCACCAGGGGAGCTCTTATAGCAATAATACTCAGAGTTCTCAAGAGGAAGGAGCACAGCAGGTCATGCATGGACCAAACACTGAATACAGGTTTTGGCCAAAGAACATGTGCAAGAGGCTTTCTTGTGGTTTCCACAGGAAAGGCAAAGCAGGGGGCGCAGGTTTAGAATTGGCTAATTTGAATAGCTGAAATGGACCCTGAGGGAAAAGGGTTGTCTAGTGGCCAGCTTAGCCTTAGAATGACTGGAGCAAAGGGACAGAGGCCCTGAGTGTGAGAGAGAAGATGGCTGAGGGTATGTTCTCAGGGTCATTGGTTTGCATGTGAATGGCTCTCTCTAGGAAGTAACTCTCTCCAGGAGGGCATGCCTTCCAGTGTCAGCAAGGCCCCAGATGTCAAAGCGTCAGAAAATACAGAAAAACAAGACGTTTTTTTAATACATCTTCAGCTACACGTTTGATTCTCTTCTGCCACAGATTTTAGTAGGAGTTTGAACATTTGCCAGGAAATGGCTTGTATAAATAGAACACAATGTTTCTGTTTATTAAAATTGCCATTTCTAGATCTACTCTGTAATCAATAATAACCATTACCATAAAAGTATCAGGATAACATGTACATCTTAAATTTACAGTGTTATATGCAAATATATTTCCATTTTTTCAATTAAAAAAGACCACACAGTCAGCAGCTTGCCAGGCTATATATATCCACTAACCTATCCAGAGACATACAGAGAACTTTGTACGTCATTCGTTTGCTCAACAAAGTGGCAAAATGGCTACAGACCAAGTATAAGAGACTAAGTAGTGGGAACTATGTTAGAAAAAGGAGGAGAGATAAATAATATTCAGGAAGTAGAATCAAGACTACTTGGGGTCTAAGAGACAATAACCAAGGATGGCCATTCCATTGTGAGGAAAGATAAAAAGAGAGGAATATATATGCATAGTATAAGACAGTCATATTTTAGTCCTATGTCTGTTTTATTAGTATAAGATATTAATTTATAAAATTTACAATAGTTACTGGAGTTTATTTTTTATACAGTCAGTACATTATTTTACCATCTTTCATAATTGCTATTTTAAGGCTACATTACAGAATCATCCTCAAAACACTAATAATTAAAGATGACAGCTCTCCATAGTAAATCTAAGCATATAGAATTTATGGTTTTAAATAAATTCACAGCTGTCTAAATTCACAACAAAGAGAATACTTGACAATTTTTAAGGGAAAAAAAGGCTTAGTCACAGGCAAATCTGTTATTTTACTGGAGCTATAAAGATACGTCCTCTAAATACGTAGATTATTAGTCAAGACTTCTTCATTGTGCAAACCAAAGGGCCCACATATCAAAAGGCACAAGTTGGGAAAAATTAAGACCATTTATTCCACAAGTAACTTTAGGTCAAAGTTAAAGATGATTTATTAGGATTATAAAATAGCACCGAATGTAGTAAATTTATGTCTTTGTTTTGTTCCCTGTCATTTTGTAACCAAAGATATTTCTACTCTGCCATAATGTGTATTTTTAATCAGACAGTATTAGCCACAGCAGAGCAAACCACAAGTCACAAGGACAGATGACTATAATTCTATTTATGTTAGAGATAGAGTTCTGTGACATTGCATATAAAGCAGGATTTATAAATCAAATTAAATTTCTACTTCTCTTCCATAATAATTTTGCTTCTAATGAAATCATTTTGACCCTAAATCTCAGCTTTAAAAACATATTTTTAAAAATACACAATTTTTTCTACAGTGTTCTAAAGTAATATCACTAGTCTGAAAAAATAGCATCCATTTATTGATTAAATGCTGCCTATGACAGAGTAGCATAATGAAGAACCCTGAAAGCTTCAGGATGTTTATATGGGAGGAGTTCTCTCTTAAGATTAAACAGTAGCAGGTAAAGCCTAGTGTTGTCTGACATTTGTCCTGGGCACTATATCATAGTTTTGCTTTACACAACTTTTAAGGTCTCAAACTAAAGGAGACCTTATCCTCAGCTGACTGACCCTCCAATTTTTCAAAGATAAAAACTGTCTACTCTACACATCACCTTAGAAGAGAACTGCTAAAAATCTAAAATATTTCCTAATTTACCAATTCATTTTATTGATCTAAAGCGTGGCATGCATATACTTCATGTACTATTTAAAGCAGTAAATGTACTTCTATTTTAGTAAGATTTGCACTATATGTGGCTTACCTCAATGCCACTCGATTCAGCTGTGCCCATAGGATTATGTATACACTGTTTGCAATGAGGATGTGGTAAACTAGTGACTCCTAGTGGTTGGTACATAATTGTGCAAATATATATTTCCAGCAAAGTCAAAAAGAATGGGAAAAATAGAATATACTACTTCTTACCCTTCCAAACAAAAAAGATTATTGCCACCAGAAATATTTTTAAACGAATAATTTCTACATATGCTAACAAAATACATGTTTAAATAAACATTCTATAACTCTTTTTAATTAAAAGCACATTTCAAACTGTGCAAAGAGAAAAAACTCAAATTTATTGTTGAATATACTAAGTTACCTGACCTGCCTCTTGAGAAACAATGTATGCAGGTCAAGAAGCAACAGTTAGAACTGGACATGGAACAACAGACTGGTTCCAAATAAGAAAAGGAGAACATCAAGAGTGTATATTGTCACCCTGCTTATTTAACTTCTATGCAGAGTACATCATGAGAAACGCTGGGCTGGAAGAAGCACAAGCTGGAATCAAGATTGCCGGGAGAAATATCAATAACCTCAGCTATGCAGATGATACCACCCTTATGGCAGAAAGTGAAGAGGAACTAAAAAGCCTCTTGATGAAAGTGAAAGAGGAGAGTGAAAAAGTTGGCTTAAAGCTCAGCATTCAGAAAACTAAGATCATGGCATCTGCATAGACGGGGAAACAGTGGAAACAGTGTCAGACTTTATTTTGGGGGGCTCCAAAATCACTACAGATGGTGATTGCAGCCACGAAATTAAAAGACACTTACTCCTGGGAAGGAAAGTTATGACCAACCTAGATAGCATATTGAAAAGCAGAGACATTACTTTGCCAACAAAGGTCCATCTAGTCAAGGCTATGGTTTTTCCAGTGGTCATGTATGGATGTGAGAGTTGGGCTTTGAAGAAAGCTGAGCGCCAAAGATTTGATGCTTTTGAAGTGTGGTGTTGGAGTCCCTTGGACTGCAAGGAGATCCAACCAGCCCATCCTAAAGGAGATAATTCCTGGGTGTTCATTGGAAGGACTGATGCTAAAGCTGAAACTCCAATACTCTGGCCACCTCATGCAAAGAACTGACTCATTGGAAAAGACTCCGGTGCTGGAAGGGATTGGGGGCAGGAAGAAAAGGGGACAACAGAGGATGAGATGGCTGGATGGCATCACCGACTCAATGGACATGAGTTTGAGTGAAC
This sequence comes from Capra hircus, assembly GCF_001704415.2. Lineage (NCBI taxonomy): Eukaryota > Metazoa > Chordata > Mammalia > Artiodactyla > Bovidae > Capra > Capra hircus. Next base: position 62,351,977 of record NC_030813.1, on the reverse strand, counting down.
TCCGGGAAATGGTGATGGACAGGGAGGCCTGACATGCTGCAGTTCCTGGGGTCGCAAAGAGTCAGACACGACTGAGTGACTGAACTGACTGATACGAAGCTACAAAAATAACTCAATTCTCCCATCTCTGGAATTTTGTCTTAAAAGTATAATTCAATAGTAACAAAAGTCTATACTCACATTATTTATAAAGCAAACCTCAAAACCAGGAACCTCAATTTCCAACAAGAGGGAAATGTTTTAACAAATTCAAATGTGTCACCAATATGACATAATAAAATCATTCTCAGGTTTAATTACAAGTACTAGGGAAAGTGAAAAATGTTCTTGGTAATATATGCTTAATAAACACTGTAAAAATGGTCCATTTAATGTGAATGCCTCCGTAAAAGTGCATATATACATATATTTATAAACTGGAGGGCAATGTGAAACAAAGAACATGATTGCATTAAGGCGATAACATTATATTTTTCTTTTATTAAAAAAATTTTTAGCATACTTTCAGGTTCACAGCAAAACTGAGAGGAAAGCACAGAGGTTTCCCACATATTCCCTACTCGTTCACATGCATAGCCTACCTTGCTATCAGCATCGCCCACCAGTATGGGACATTTGTTACGACCGAGGAACTGATACTGATGCATCATTATCACCCAAAGTCCACATTGTACATGAGAGTTTACTTGTGGTGTTGTATGTTCTGTGAGTTTAGATAAACGTTTAATTATGATATGTGGCTTCCCTGGTGGCTCAATGGTAAAGAACTCACCTGCAAATGCAGGAGACATGGGTTCGACCCCTGGGTTGGGAAGATCCCCTGGAGGAGGAAATGGTAACCCACTCCAGTATTCCTGCCTGGAGAATCCCATTCACAAAGGAGCCTGGGGTTACAGTCCATGGGTACAGTCCATGGGGTCACAAAGAGTTGGACATGATATTGAGCGATTAACACACATAACAAACACACACACAATGTTTCTTATGTGAAAATTAATCATTGGAAAGTGAAGCTTATGGTTCAGACATTGACACAATAGGATAAGGTAAAATTCTGTACCCTCACTATATTTTCCCACTTTTGCAGCTCAAGCAGAGATGCATCAAAGAATTAATAACCCAGAGCCTAGAAAAAGCAAGAAGGAGACAGATAACAGAAAGATGAAGGGAGTGTTTCTGAGATGTTACAGAAGTGGACTGCTCCCATCTGGTCAGGAGCATATTTTCAGCTCTTCCTTTAATTTCATGTATGTTTTACCTGTGACAGATAAAACACTCTTCATTAGGAAGGAAGGAAAGGAAGGAAGAAGAGAAGAAAAGAGGGAAGGAAAAAACAGAGGAAGAAAGAAAGGAGGAAATCCAACCATTGATTAAAGGAAACTTTGCCATTTTCAAAGATGAAATGAATTTTAATATGTGTGATATTTGCTAAAAAAAAAAAAAAGGAAAGGAGAAAAAAAAGAACTTCTCAGAAAAACTGCATTTTTATTCTTCTTCTCCCCAAATTGGGAGTGCAATAAAAAAAATGTAAGAAACTTTAAAAATAGATAAACCAAAAGAACCACACACATTTTAACATCTTTATAAAAATATTTTAAAGTCTTTTTAAGAAAACCATTTTAATTATATTTTAGTAATCATAGTAAAACATGTGAGTGTTTACATCCTCCACCCACAATCACCTCACTTTAATACTCTGAATGTACTGATACTACTGTATCAGTATCAGCCCATGGGTTTGCAAAAAGTCGGACATGACTGAGCTACTGAACAATGATACTATAAACCATCAGTCCCAAGGTTTTTGGCAACAGGGACCAGTTTCGTGGAAGACAATTTTCCCACAGAGGGAGGGGGCAGCTTTCAGGATGATTCAAGTTCATTACATTTATTTTGCTGCCTCTGACCTGATAGGCAGAGAAGGTGATGGCACCCCACTCCAGTACTCTTGCCTGGAGAATCCCATGGATGGAGGAGTCTGGTAGACTGTGGTCCATGGGGTCGCTAAGAGTCTGACAGGACTGAGCAACTTCACTTTCACTTTTTACTTTCATGCATTGGAGAAGGAAATGGAAACCCACTCCAGTGTTCTTGCCTGGAGAATCCCAGGGACCGGGGAGCCTGGTGGGCTGCCGTCTATGGGGTGGCACAGAGTCGGACACGACTGAAGTGACTTAGCAGCCCTGATAGGAGACAGAGCTCAGGTGATAATACAAGCAGTGGGTAGTGGCTGTAAATGCAGATGAAGCTTCCCTAGCTCACCTGCCAATCACCTCCTGCTTTGCAGCCGAGTTCCTAACAGGCCATGGATCGGATCAGTACCAGTCCATGGCCTGGGGGTTGGGGACTCCTGCTATAACAATGCAAAGTCATTTCTCTCAACATGCTATTTGCCTGACTCAAGTTACTAAACCTTGTAAGCTTCTGAGTCCCAGTATAAAACAAAAGGGCTTTGAGGTCACTGAAGAAACGGCATGATCCACTATGAATGAATCAAGTATAATGTAAACAAATCTAATTTTCAACCCTTTTCATAACTAATAATGGAATTCTAAGCAGACAAATTGTGACCAGAGAAAACATGAAAGTTATGAATCTGAACAATAATACATCTTACTTCATAACATATAAAGCACAAAATCTCCTTAAGTTAGTCATCTGTGTTGTAATTAATTTGAAAGAGTGACTTTGTGGTGTGCAGAGAAATGGACATTTCAATAAAATGATTATCCCAGCTTTGACTTATAGCACTCCCCTTTCTCCTATTAATTATCAAACACAATAAATTATTTAGCTCTCCGAAGAGGACATTTGATCAGCTTCATTTTAATGCCAAGCCTATGGTTGTATTCCAGAATTTTTTTTTGGAAACAGTCATATGGATTTCTGAGTAAGATGGTGACATAGACCCTCTATCTTCAAGGTCACTACATCAGAAAGCTGAGCTAGATATAGAGATAAAAAATGGATTAGGAAAGAACAGAATGCTATGAACTCAAGAAGTCTTTCCAGATAACTCCATCCTTCATAACTCTTTTCTTCCTTGGATATCTTATATCACTTATAATCTGGAAAAAAAAAAAACCTATGTATACTCCATATATATACACACATCTTCACAGTCTTACAAGTTTCTGGTGTACAACCATCACAGCTTATTTTACTACTAAATCTTCCAAAAGCCCTGGCAAAACACATAACAGATTCTTACTCATTTACTAATTGGTCACTTCAAAAGTATTTAACTAATCAATGATGGGAAATTCAGGAAAAATGGATCAAGTGTCTTTCTACAAAATAAAAAAAGATAAACCCTCAATTATATTTTCACTCCTAACACTCTAATAAGTTAGTATACTATGAATTGTAATGCATTTTAAATATTTGTGTTTGAACCTAGGAAAAAAAGTGATGTTGAGAGAATATTTATTGTGAATAACCTCCCTTTAATCTGTTTGTGAGAGTTGGACTGTGAAGAAAGCTGAGGGCTGAAGAATTGATGCTTTTGAACTGTGGTGTTGGGGAAGACTCTTGAGAGTCCCTTGGACTGCAAGGAGATCCAACCAGTCCATTCTGAAGGAGATCAGCCCTGGGTGTTCTTTGGAAGGAAAGATACTAAAGCTGAAACTCCAGTACTTTAGCCACCTCATGCAAAGAGTTGACTCATTGGGAAAGACTCTGATGCTGGGAAGGATTGGGAGCAGGAGGAGAAGGGGATGACAGAGGATGAGATGGCTGGCATCACTGACTTGATGGACATGAGTTTGAGTGAACTCTGAGAGATAGTGATAGACAGGGAGGCCTGGCGTGCTGCGATTCATGGGGTCACAAAGAGTTGGACACAACTGAGCGACTGAACTGGGTAGGGTAAGAGCTACCTTCTAATAAAAGTGAGAAATAAATCAATTCCATTCTGTCATTGACCAAGAGCAATGATGCAGAATGACAGTAAATCTCAGTCCTTTCTTAGGCAAAGGATGCAATCAGTTCAGTTCAGTTCAGTTCAGTTGCTCAGTTGTGTCTGACTCTTTGCAGCCCCATGGACTGCAGCTTGCCAGGCTTTCCTGTCCATCACTATCTCCCGGAGTTCACTCAAACTCATGTCCCTTGAGTTGGTGATGCCATCCAACCATCCCATCCTCGATCCTTCCTTCTTCCTTCTGCCTTCAGTCTTTCCCAGCATCAGTGTCTTTTCAAATGAGTCAGTTCTTCACATCAGGTGGGCAAAGTATATTGGAGTTTCAGCTTCAGCATCAATCCTTCCAGTGAATACTCAGGACTGATTTCCTTTAGGATGGCCTGGTTGGATCTCCTTGCAGTCCAAGGGACTCTCAAGAATCTTCTCCAACACCACAGTTCAAAAGCATCAATTCTTGAGTACTTAACTTTCTTTATAGTCCAAATCTCACATCCATACATGACTACTGGAAAAGCTATAGCTTTGACTAGATGGACTTTTATCAGCAAAGTGATATCTCTGCTTCTTAATATGTTGTCTAGGTTGGTCATAGCTTTTCTTCCAAGGAGCAAGCATCTTTTAATTTTTAGGCTGCAGTCACCATCTGCAGTGATTTTGGAGCCCAAGAAAATAAAGTGTGTCACTGTTTCCACTGTTTCCCCATCTATTCGTCATGAAGTGCTGGGACTAAATGCCATGGTATTAGTTTTCTGAATGTTGAGTTTTAAGCCAGCTTTTTCACTCTCCTCTTGCATCAAAAGGCTCTTCAGTTCTGCTTCACTTTCTGCCATAAGGGTGGTGTCATCTGCATATCTGAGGTTATTGATATTTCTCCCGGCAATCTTGATTCCAGCTTGTGCTCCATCCAGCCCGGCATTTTGCATGATGTATTCTGCATATAAGTTAAATAAGCAGGGTGACAATATACATCTTGACATACCCCTTTCCCTATTTGGAACCAGTCTGTGGTTCCATGTCCACTTCTAACTGTTGCTTCTTGACCTGCATACAGATATCTCAGGAGGCAGGTCAGGTGGTCTGGTATTCTCATCTCTTTCAGAATTTTCCACAGTTTGTGGTGATCCACACAGCAATGGCAACCCACTCCAAAACTCTTGCCTGGAAAATCCCATGGACGGAGGAGCCTGGTCGGCTGCAGTCCATGGGGTTGCTAAGAGTCGGACATGACTGAGCACCTTCACTTTCACTTGTCACTTTCTTGCATTGGAGAAGGAAATGGCAACCCATTCCAGTGTTCTTGCCTGGAGAATCCCAGGGACAGGGGAGCCTGGTGGGCTGCCATCTATGGGGTCGCCCAGAGTCAGACACGACTGAAGCGATTTAGCAGCAGCAGCAGCAGCACACAGTCAAACGCTTTGGCATAGAAAATAAAGCAGAAGTAGATGTTTTTCTGGAACTCTGTTGCTTTTTCTATGATCCAACAGATGTTGACAATCTGATTCCTGGTTCCTCTGCCTTTCCTAAATCCAGCTTGAACATCTGGAAGCTTATAGTTCACAAACTGTTGAAGCTTGGCTTGGAGAATTTTGAGCGTTACTTTGCTAACATGGGAAATGAGTGCAATTGTGCATGTTAAATGAGTACAACAAGGGATTGGGGGACAGGAGGAGAAGGGGATGACAGAGGATGAGATGGCTGGATGGCATCACCGACTCGATGGACATGAGTTTGAGTGAACTCTGGGAGTTGGTGATGGACAGGGAAGCCTGACATGCTGTTGCAAAGAGTTGGACACTACTGAGTGACTGAACTGAACTGAGCTTACAGTGATATAATATGTATCCATATGTACCCTCCCCCTCCCCCACAACACACACTCCTTATATTTTGATTCTAGAAGGCAGGGGCTATGTATGAAAGATCTCTGAATCCCAAACAGTGTACAGTGATGTGTACATAGAAGGCACTCAGGGTTTGCTTAATGACTTATCCTCTTGTTCCTCCCAGGCTTGTCAGGACAATAATTTTCACTATAGCCTAGGGACAGTGCAAAGAGAAGTATCCAAACCCATCCCATCCGATTGTAATCCACCACTCCCACCCTGTATTTGAATGATATTTCCCAAGAAATTCAAATATGATGAAACTGCTAAAAAGAACTTTATACCTTTCTTTCTTTGTTTTCCCAAGTCCTTCAGCTGAACTTTTTGTTTATTCAAATCTTTCAAGGGAGACCATATGTAGAATACAATAACAGGTATGGATGTGAGGGTTTGGTTTGGCATTTCAAAGAGAGATTGAAATCCCTCCCATTCATACCATCCATCAGATGCCCACTAAGGAAGAGTCAAAGGAACTTCGAGGGAACCACAGAGAACAATTTGATAACCACTAATTCTTATTTTGTTGGCCATACCACTCAACATGTGGGATCTTAGTTCTCTGACCAGAGATGGAACTTGCACCCCCTGCATTGGAAGCACAGAGTCTGAAACACTGGACCACCAGGCAAGTCCTGATAATCACTAATTCTCATTCAGTCTCCACAGTCCCTGAGACAGGTCACAAGAGTCTAAGAGACAGGTTGAAATTCACAACAAATGGACAAGAAATGGGAAACTTGCTGGTTTCCTGCAAGACTGGCCTTGATTACAGCCCAGAAAGGAGGCCAGTAATGAGCCGCTGACTTTAGTATTTCAGGGCTTGTCGCTGAACAAGTGGTTTGCTTCATTTTATTCATTCTATTCATCCTTTGAATCTGATCCAGAGAATAAACACCATCAGGACCAAACATATGGTCATGTCATTAGCTTAATTTTTTTATTTTAGAAAGAAAGGCATCTTGGGCTAAGCTCAACCAAATTGGGAGTCCAAGGGGTGATTAAAAATTAAACAAAACCATAGCACAGTGTATCGCAATCCTACCTGAACATAAGGAAGTGTGCCGCTTGGCACAAGAGCTATTTACCTTGTCAAATCCCGTGTGAGATGTTCACTCGGTTGTAATCATATATCATACCAAAGTAACAAACTAGATATTTATAGATAAATAGGTCTTAAGGGCTAGAATCTTTCAGAGAAAATATACATGCACTTTCCATTAATTTTTTCCAGTGAAAATGTAAATGAATGGTATTAATGTTTGATTCAGGATTTAGCTAATTGTTTTAAGTTTTTGAATTATCATGTTTAAACAGTTCCTCCTATTTCATTTCTAGAAATGAAATCTGGATTTGAAGTATTATATGCAATCCATATATTTAAGATATTTAACTTTTAATTGAACACTAAAAAAGATATATAAAAAATGACTTCTATTTTCATTTATTTTCTTATACATTTAATATATTTTCTTATATTGTGAGAGCCCTCTGGTGGTTGAGAAGATACTAAATCTCTATATGCACAAAAGCAGATACAGAGTTCATTATCAACCAAAGTTTTCTTTACTGAGATACTGATTTCAAGGTTTATTAAAAATAGAGACGTTAAATTTTCTATTAACTTTCACCTACTCATAGAATGGCACATTAATTTATTTTATTTATTTATAAATTAATTTATTTATTTTCATACATTTCTAGAATTTTTTTAAAAATCTTAAATGCATATATTGAAAGTGAAAGTGAATTTTTAATGGTACATATATTGAAAGTGAAAGTGAATTTTAATGGTATATTAATTTATTTTATTTATTTATTTATAAATAAATTTATTTATTTTCATACATTTCTAGAATATTTCAAAAAATCTTAAATGCATATATTGAAAGTGAAAGTCACTCAGTCGTGTCCAACTCTTTGCAACCCCATGGACTAAGCAGTCCATGGAATTCTCCAAGCCAGAATGCTAGAGTAGGTACCCATTCCCTTCTTCAGGGGATCTTCCCAACCCAGGTCTCCCACATTGCAGGAGGATTCTTTACCAGCTGAGCCACCAGGGAAGCCTTATGTCTCTTTAAATCTAAATAAGAAAACACTGATCATGCACAACTTCATTTTCTTTTCAATCAGATTAAGAATATTTAGCAATTTATATCTACGTTGAGACACAGATAAATTGGGTCCTGGAGTCCCTTATTAGGTAGCATGTTCTATGTTTTCTTTTAATTTATGCCCAAGTTGAAAATAAACATTATTTTGTACTTGTATGGAACCATGGTCCGAAGGACGAAATTTAAGACTCAGGATTTGACATATACAAATAACTAAAGAGTGAAACTACCAGATATTTTATAAGTATCCTGCAACAGAGAAAATTACAGAAGGAAAAACTAAAGTGGCAAAGTCTTCGGAAAATGTGACAATGGATTTTTAATTTGTAAAATGTGCAAAATGATACAGCTGAGCTGAGGAGGATATTATGGGACTTTCATAGGACAGACACCTTCCCCAGCCCATCTCTGCCTGCCTCTGGTTTGTGAAAAAACCTCTTCAATCAGGCCTTCATGGATTTCCAAAGGGCAAATTTAATCAGAGAAGTAAGAAAATGGAGCACAAAGGCAAACAGTCAAGCAAGACAAAATAATAGTAGTTTATCCATAACAGAATGTCGAGGATCTTTAGTTCCCTCTCAAGGACTGTAGACAACATTCTGAGCCATATCCTTGAACTGTTTCACAGATACTAAAATCCACATCAGGTAAGACAAAGTCAACTGACCGTTGACCACAGGCCTGTAGACCTCAGACCAGTTGGAAGGCTGGTGAAGTTGACTCTCGAAATACAGCTGGTTACCTCACCATCAACCAATAGAAGTATGTCCACAAGCTAATCAGGCATCCTATAACCTTCTCCCTCACTTTGTCTTTAAAAACCCTTCCCTGAAAGCCATTGGGAAGTTCAAGTCTTCTAAGAATTAGCCACCCATACTCTTTGCTCGGCCCTGCAATAAATTCTGCACTTTCCTTCACCACAACCTGGTGTCAATACATCGGCTTTAGTGCACACCGCCAAGTAGACCTAAATTTGGTTCAGTAGCAAAGCCAGGATACATATTAAGGAAAGACTGTATGGGTGAAGCTGTTCCTTAGGTTTATTTAGAAATACTTAGTACCAGCATACCTCAAAGTTCCCCTCTTCTTAATAGACTCCAAGCGTTGGAGTAAAGTTGAATTGTGCATAAACAGATTTCAAGGTACTTACTACTATATGACTTTTCACATCATTGAATTAAGTTTAGCATCCAAAATCTGAGATGAAGAAATTTTAATCATAATACTTCTGCATTTCTTTTGTGAGGTTAAGTGACAGAAAAACAAATCTGTGAGGAGAAAGGCAAAGATTTGGTCAATAGATCAAGGATATCACAGGATGTTACTGTAGGGTACAGGATTACTAAAGGAACAAGATGATAGAATGTGACTCTGGAAACTTGAGCGGGATTTGGTACATTGGTTTAGTTCCACACAGATGTGCTTGAATGCCAAACTGCTCTACAAATATTTTGCAGGCTTGTGGAATGCTAAAGTATAACTAACTAGCTTTAGTCAGTCGAAAGTATGCAATCTTCCAACATGAAAATATCACTGAGCACACAAGACTCAGGCAGAAAGTCAGGGCTCGATAATGCAGTTCTTCAGCCCAGTGGATTGCAGGGCTCACTGTCACCAGCACACCCTTTACAACGTGATGTAGGCAGCCCTCCCATCAACAGGTGGAGTCTGTTCTCTGCATCTTAAACCTGAACCCAACAATGTCACCTGCTCTAGTCAACAGGACAAAAACAAACAAGACTCAATCCAAGGCTTGAAGTGGGCTTCAGCTTTAGGGCTTGCTTGCTTTCACTGTTAGAAATCCCATTGCTGCCATTTAACATTCCCCAGCTAGTCTGCTAGGAAAGAGGAAATCTGAGAAGACAATTTCCACATATGTAACTGATGTCATTCTAGACTACCCACCTCTGGCCAACCGACCAGTAGACCATAAAAGACAGCCAAACCCAGCCAAAAGTGCAGTGTACAAAATGATTCTTTAAAGCCACTAAGTTTTGAGGTGATTTGTTACGCAGCAAAAGCTAACTGTTACAACGATTTTCATCATAGCACCCAAACTTTGACTACAGTTTATTCCAGTCCCATGGGCATATTTCTCTGGGGATGGAAGTTTGAGACATTTGATAACTACTTTGCTTCCTGATCTGAGGAAAGATGTTAGCACCAGAGTGAACTGTTTACAGAAAGAGAGTGACAGTTATCAAAAATCATAGGTTATATTTAATTTAAAAAAATTTATTTCCTGTGCTATTAATTACTATCTAGCAACTACACATCCATAGAAAAGAGGTCTTGGGACCCAGTAAAATGCAACAAAATCCAAGAGTATTAGGAGTTCACTTGAGAAATATTTCACTTAAAAATTACATGAGTCTTTTAAGTGACCTCAGACTCAGGATGATCAATTGTATGACATAGATGCCAGGCACAGCTATTAGAGGGATAGAGATCCTACTGAGGAGATAATCATCTGGAAGATTGGTTCTAGCTTTGGGTGCTGCACTTAAAGACTGGAATATGTCTTAAGGAGAATAATTATGATTTTGAAGCTCAGAAAGTCATGAGATAACAGTAAGTATGAAATAAACCAAGGAGAAAACTTACCAACATTTTTGTATATGAAGTTTTGGTTAAGAGGATGAGGGAACAATTTTAATTCTAATTACTTTAGGTAGAACTAAGACTCATGGGTGAAAGAAGATAGATACAGGCTTGTTATCAACATGAGAAAAAATTTCTAATATTTACAGGAGTACCACAATAGATTGACTTGAACAGTATGAGGTTTTGTCACTGGGTGTGTTCAAAGATTGTTCACCTCTGCCCAGGGTTATGGTAGCAAGAATTATGCACTGAGAAGGACATTAGACAGGATGACATTTAAGATTCCTTTCAAATCCAAGATTCTAATCTTCTGTATGAAATTTATACATGTGTTTATCTTCCACATTTGAAACATAGTAATTAAGTAGATCTTCTGCAACCTCATTTTAATAGTCCCACCAGTCTCCCAGTGGTCTTAATCTGAGAGAATACGAGAGAGGGGAGGTGCTAAGAGAAGAATGTAAAACATTAATTCCTTCACCCACTCTATTTCTTAGTTGGGCACACACTCTAGATTTAATAACTTTGTTTTAGAAATAAGAGTAAATCAGATGTCATCTGTTCATATTTTAATACAATGAAATTCATTCTGAGTTGAATAAAGGTAAAATTAGGTTTACTATTAAAAAGAGAGGGAGGAAAATCAAAGTTTCGTATTGTAAGGAAAAAATTATGATGGTATAGTGTCTTATACGTAAACTTCTCTTTCATTTTCAGAGGAAATAGGTATATTGTTAATAATTTTTAAATCTTGTATGTTATAAACTATTATTAATATGTTTTAACTAGCATTTTTAATTGCTTAGTATTAAAATCGAAAAAGTAACACTATTTAAATAACTATGTTTAATATTCATGGAAAGGTATCATGAATGGCGATGGAATATTGTTAGTAGCCCACGTATCAGCACAAATGAAACTAGTATCTGAAACATGACCTTGATGATAGTTTTTATATTTAAAACACTACCACTATTCAGAAGTTCAGACACTGTGCAGCATCCTGCCCTCATAGATCAGACTACTTGGAAATTAACATGTGAAAGTGAACTCAGAATAATACTCTGCACCTTTTCTCCTCTCATGACTTCTTGATCCAATCCTATATTAATTCTCTTTATTCTCTCTTTCTTTCAATGTACAGCCCATAAATGTAAAGTTTTCTCTAAAGCTCTTGCTGTAATCTTAGCAAAGAATTACTTAGTGTGTGCCATGTTCCAGGCACTATGAGTTTTTATGCTTCATAATTCTCAAAATACCCAGTCATTAGTATTTTATTATTTTCACCTTAGAGAGATTAAATAACTAAACTAACATCCATTCCAGTAAGACAAATAGCTTACTCTTGCATTCAGATGTCTCTTTCCACTGCTTTGCTACTCCTTTCTAGGAGGGGCTCTCAAAATGTGAAAATTGAGATCCCATGGAATACAATGTAAGTCTTGACAAGTGACTAGATATGAGGAAGAGAAAGACAAGGTATCAAAGAAAACTGAGATTTGGAGTCCGAGTGACTGGAAGAATTGTGGGGTCATTTATCAAAACCAAAGAATTGGAATAAAAGGCTAATAATGAAGAAGTTTTCTGTGTTTTTTAATGTCAAAGTAAAATAGCTGTAAAAAAATCAACATACCCTACAAGATTGTAACTGTATAGAGACTTGACGACTAGCAAAAGTGAAAGATAATAACAGATGTGGAAAATAGGAATCAAGAAATGTCAATGAGATTTCTGTTTTGGGGAAATTAGAAAACATTCAAAGCAGTTGGTTATGTGGACCACAACAGAAAACCAACAAGATATTCTCAGGAGTATGAAATAGCGGGCCTAGATAATGCTGACGATACAACTTTGTTGTAGACTTCTTTGCTAACATTTTGAGATTTCTCCAATAATGTCCTTGATGTGCTGGAATAAGAGAAAAAAAGCACAGGAAGCTGTACCAGGCTGGGAACTGACAGAGGTGGAAAGTCAAGGGAGCCGATCCAGTGATACAGACTAGATATTATTATGTTCATGAATACAGAAATATAGGGAAGCAAGTGAAACCAAAAGTGTGCCTACAACAGAAAGGGAGATGGATAAACAATACCAGTGGTAACAGAGCAAGTTCAATAATGGAGAGAGACTGAAAGACAGAAAACTGTGGTCAGAGCATGACATCTCTAAGTTCAAAATCTTGAATGTGGAGTGTTTTCAAGTGATGAAATAATTCAGAATGTAAATATGCTGCTGAAGAGTGGAAGAGTTTGAGCTCTAGAGTCCAACACTCCTAAATTTGAATCCGGGCTTGTGATCTGAAGATATTTAAAGAGTTTCTTACCTTCTCTAAGTTTCTTAATTTGTCCAACAAAATTTGGGATGATAGAAATGAGAGGGGTACTATTTACATTTTTATTTTAATAGATTGAAGAAAGCTTATCAGAGTGTACCATTCAAGCTAGCTTTTACTATCACTGTTGTTGTTGCTCTTTGGGATAGGCCTGTACACACTGCTATATTCAAAATGGATAACTAACAAGGACCTACTGTAGAGCATGTGGAACTCTGCTCAATGTTATGTGGCAGCTTGAATGGAAGGGAAATTTGAGGGAGAATGGGTACATGTATTTGTATGGCTGGACCCCTTCGCTGTTAACCTGAAACTATCACAACGTTATTAATCAGCTATACCTCAATACAAAAATTAAAAGTTTTAAAAAATCCTCAGTTATTCAGGAAAAAAAGGACAAGGAAGCAATCACATGACAGATTATTGCTTCATTTATGCTCCAAGAGCTTGACTTAAAGCTTAAATTTCAAACTTCCCCATCCTGTACTTTCTGAAGTAGGCCAGGAACAAATACTCCATGACTCTGCACAAGGATGCTTAAAGATTGAATATTTGCTGTACCTATTACCAAATAAGATCCATGAAAAATTAGTAGATCTGAAAGCTCAAGGGATTCTTCTTTCATCCAGATCTCTGGGGAAAATGCTAATGATCAAGGAAATGACCAAAAAGATGAATTCCGAAGAAAAAGGAAAAAATAAAGATCTAAAATTCATCTATTCCACAATTAAATGCTAAAGAATCTAAATCAGATATGATTGTAATTACTTGTAATGAAGTGAGTTGCTTACTTGATAAAATACTCAAGGTAACTAAGAAGCGAGGGTATACTTCAGTAGGCTCCATCTTGAAAGTACTCCTTTTAATGAAAAGTTAATCATCTAGGGATAAATTCTCAGAAAGCCTTGATATTTAAAGAAGATTGTGTCCTATGTACAGTGAGATGGTCTATAACTTTCAACAGATTTTCAAAGCATGTAACTCCAACATTTATAAACCACTTCTCACAGGTATATGGTAAATATTTTAAAGAGGTTCAAAACCAAAGAGTTTCAAAACCTAACAAAACACTTAATTTTACATTGATGGTTTATGAAAATAGCTATTATTGCATATAACACATTCCCATAAAGAAACACCAATTTTACCAAAGATTCCCTCCTATCAGTCCACCATCTCCTCAACCCTCCTTAACAGAATGAATACTAGGGAGTTGTCTGATTTAAGCAAACAATTAGTGTAAAATATGCAGCTTGAAGAAGCTTACTCTAGTCAACTACTCAAAAACATCTTTGCTCAGTGTGGCAGATACTAACTTCCTACTCAATATTCATGATGCTTTATTCTAAGAAAAACCTCGATTTTTTTTTTCCAACATATCAATGTGTCCCTCTGGAAGAGCACAATTCTATTTTGCAACAAAGGTGAATAACAAAATACAAAGTTGGGTGAGATTCCTGGATGGATTCTTTAAAAGGGCACTCCTTTAGCTAGAATGTACTTCTCTCTTTTCTTTTCTTTCTCATTCCCATCCTGCCTAGAATGCAAGTATGATATCAATACTTATATTAATTATAGGAATATTAGGCCCATTTAACCTCAAAGATAGAAGGTATGTGCTAAGAACTATAAAATAGAAAGTGGTCTTAGGTGACATCATGGAACTTTATACCCTCCCAGGATCATCTTCCTGTACATTTTTTGTGTGAGAAAAGATAAAACCCCTAATTTTTAAGGCTTCAGGACTTTTTGTTTGTTTAGAGATGTTTTCTGTAAAAATAACTGTTACAGAAAAAAATGTATTTCATAAATGGCATGGACATCAAGCCTGAAAATTTCTTTGTTATACTGCCTAAAAGTGGACAACTTAATGATTCATTTTGGTAAACAGTATAATGGTTTTTAATGGACTTCCCTGGTGATTCAGATGGTAAAAGAATCTGCCTGCAGTGCGGGAGACCTGGGTTTAACCCCTGGTTTGGGAAGATTTCCTAGAGGAAGGCATGACAAATCATTCCACTACCCTTACCTGGAGAATCCCCATGGACAGAGGAGCCTGGTGGGCTACAGTCTGTGGGGTCACAAAGAGTCAGACACAACTGAGCAACTGAGTACAAGCACAGCACAATGATTTTTAATGGATTGTTTATATGGTAGTAAACACTAAACAACAAAGAACTATGACCTCTGAGAGGCAGGGAGTAAATGAGTGAGTTCTATGGACTCCCAGGCTCATTTGATAATAGCTACTCAAGTTATATTCAAGAAGGGGGAGTTTAAACAGAACCAGGTAGATTCCTTGAGTTAAGGGAATAGACCTAGAGCCCAGGAAGCTAAGATGGCTAGCATTCATAGGACAGAGAGTAAAGAGCTTCACAGAGAACTCCAGAGATGGGCAGAGGGCCCAGCTTGAGTTCAGCAGGGTAATGTTTAGTACATCTATGTAAGGAAACTACTCAAGGCCAGCAAAGGACCACCTGAAAGTATGAAAAGTGACAGTATTTGGGGGAAGGGTTGGGAATACTGCCTGTTGTCACCAGCCAGACTGGGGTATTGAGTAAAGTTATCAAAAGATCACATCCCCATCAGTTCAGTTCAGTTCAGTTCAGTTCAGTTCAGTTCAGCAACGCAGTCATACCCGACCCTTTGTGACCCCATGAATCACAGCACGCCAGGCCTCCTTGTCCATCATCAACTCCCAGAGTTTACCCAAACTCATCTGGTCCCATCACTTCATGGCAGATAGATGGGGAAACAGTGGAAACCATCAGACTGTATCTTTGGGGCTCCAAAATCACTGCAGATGGTGATTACAGCCATGAAATTAAAAGACGCTTACTCCTTGGAAGGAAAGTTATGACCAACCTAGAAAGCATATTGAAAAGCAGAGATATTACTTTGCCAACAAAGGTCGATCTTGTCAAGGCTATGGTTTTTCCAGTGGTCAGGTACGGATGTGAGAGTTGGACTGTGAAGAAAGCTGAGCGCCGAAGAATTGATGCTTTTGAACTGTGGTGTTGGAGAAGACTCTTGAGAGTCCCTTGGACTGCAAGGAAATCCAACCAGTCCATCCTACAGGAGATCAGTCCTGGGTGTTCATTGGAAGGGCTAATGCTGAAACTGAAACTCCAATACTGTGGCCACCTCATGTAAAGAGTTGACTCATCGGAAAAGACCCTATTGCTGGGAGGGATTGAGGGCAGGAGGAGAAGGGGACGACAGAGGATGAGATGGCTGGATGGTATCACGGACTCGGTGGACAAGAGTTTGGGTGAACTCCGGGAGTTGGTGATGGACAGGGAGGCTTGGCTTGCTGTGATTCATGAGTTCGCAAAGAGTCAGACACGACTGAGCGACTGAACTGAACTGATGTCCATCGAGTTGATGATGCTATCCAACCATCTCATCCTCTGTCGTCCTCTTCTCCCCCTGCCCCCAATCCCTCCCAGCATCAGGGTCTTTTCCAATGAGTCAACTCTTCACATGAGGTGGCCAAAGTATTGGAGTTTCAGCTTTAGCATCAGTCCTTCCAATGAACACCTAGGACCCATCTTATACAAGATGGACTAGTTGGATCTCCTTGCAGTCCAAGGGACTCTCAAGAGTCTTCTCCAACACCACAGTTCAAAAGCATCAATTCTTCGGTGCTCAGCTTTCTTCACAGTCCAACTCTCACATCCATACATGACCACTGGAAAAACCATAGCCTTGACCAGATGGACCTTTGTTGGCAAAGTAATACTAAGGAATAATTAGTTTTGTATGGTTGGATGGCATCACCGACTCAATGGACATGAGTTTGAGTAAACTCCAGGAGTTGGCTATGGACAGGGAGGCCTGGCATGCTGCAGTCCATGGGGTCGGAAAGAGTGGGACAGAACTGAGTGACTGAACTGAACTGAAACACTATTCTGGCCCTGCCTCGAAAATCTTAATAACAAACCCAAAATAGCAAACTATTTCCAAGTAACTTGACTGCCTTTCAGCAAAAAGTACAAGGATATATATATATATATATATATATATATATATATATATATATGAATGCAAAAATACCCCAATAAAAATACTTTTATCCAACAGGTATGTGGAATTCAAGCAAAAATTACCAGGAAGGCAAAGAAGTGGAAAGCAGTACTCAGAATTTCAAAACCAACCCAGAACTGACACAGGTAACGAAGTGTTAAACAGATTAAAAGTTATTATATGATAAAAAAAGCTTAAAATATATTGAACATGTTAAGTAGAGACATGAAAAATACATTTTTTAAAGAAATCAAATGTCTAAAGATAAAAATTACAGTATCTGAGGGGGCGGTCCTAAGACGGCAGAGGAATAGGACGGGGAGACCACTTTCTCCCTCACAAATTCATCAAAAGAACATTTCAATGCTGAGTAAATTCCACAAAACAACTTCTGAATGCTGGCACAGGACATCAGGCACCCAGAAAACCAGATCATTGTCTTCAAAAACAATGAACCTCTCTGGGTGTCCCTCAATGTAGAGAAACTTTTCATCTTTAACCTAGATGTTTTATCATTGGTGCTGTATAGATGGAGAAGTCTTGAGGCTACTGTAAAAATAAAACTGAAAACCAGAAGCAGGAGGCTTAAGTCCAAATCCTGTGAACATCAGAGAACTCCTGACTCCAGGGAACATTAATCAATAGGAGCTCATCAAATGCCTCCATACCTACACTGAAACCAAGCACCACCCAAGGACCAACAAGTTCCAGAGCAAGACATACCATGCAAATTCTCCAGCAACACAGGAACACACCCCTGAGCTTCAATATACAGGCAGTTCAAAGTTACTCCAAAACCATTGACATCTCATTACTCATTACTGGACACTTCATTGCACTCCAGAGAGAAGAAATTCAGCTCCAGCCACCAGAACACTGACACAAGCTTCCCTAACCAAGAAACCCTGACAAGCCACTGATACTACCCCACCCACAGCGAGGAAACTCCACAATAAAGAGAACTCCACAAACTGCCAGAATACAGAAAGGCCACCCCAAACGCAGCAATATTACCAAGCTGAAGAGACAGAGGAATACTCAGCAGGTAAAGGAACAGGAGAGTTACCCACCAAACCAAACAAAAGAGGAAGAGAGAGGGAATCTACCTGAGAAAGAATTCCAAATAATGATAGCGAAAATGATCCAAAATCTTGAAATCAAAATGGAATCACGGATAAATAGCCTGGAGACAAGGATTGAGAAGACGCAAGAAAGGTTTAACAAGGACCTAGATGAAATAAAAAAGAGTCAATATATAATGAATAAGGCAATAAATGAGATCAGAAACATTCTGGAGGCAACAAATAGTAGAATAACGGAGGCAGAAGATAGGATTAGTGAAATAGAAGATAGAATGGTAGAAATAAATGAATCAGAGAGGAAAAAAGAAAAATGAATTAAAAGAAATGAGGACAATCTCAGGGACCTCAAGGACAATATGAAACACACCAACATTCGAATTATAGGAGTCCCAGAAGAAGAAGACAAAAAGAAAGACCATGAGAAAATACTTGAGGAGATAATAGTTGAAAACTTCCCTAAAATGGGGAAGGAAATAACCACCCAAGTCCAAGAAACCCAGAGAGTCCCAAACAGGATAAACCCAAGGCAAAACACCTCAAGACACATATTAATCAAATTAACAAAGATCAAACACAAAGAACAAATATTAAAAGCAGCAAGGGAAAAACAACAAATAACACACAAGGGGATTCCCATAAGGATAACAGCTGATCTTTCAATAGAAATTCTTCAGGCCAGGAGGGAATGGCAAGACATACTTAAAGTGATGAAAGAAAATAACCTACAGCCCACATTACTGTACCCAGCAAGGATGAAGGAGAAATCAAAAGCTTTACAGACAAGAAAAAGCTGAGAGAATTCAGCACCACCAAACCAGCTCTCCAACAAATGCTAAAGGATATTCTCTAGACAGGAAACACAAAAATGGTGTATAAACCCGAACCCAAAACAATAAAGTAAATGGCAACAGGATCATACTTATCAATAATTACCTTAAATGTAAATGGGTTGAATGCCCCAACCAAAAGACAAAGACTGGCTGAATGGATACAAAAACAAGACCCCTATATATGTTGTCTACAAGAGACCCACCTCAAAACAAGGGACACATACAGACTGAAAGCGAAGGGCTGGAAATATATATTCCATGCAAATAGAGACCAAAAGAAAGCAGGAGTAACAATACTCATATCAGATGAAATAGACTTTAAAACAGAGGCTGTGAAAAGAGACAAAGAAGGACACTACATAATGATCAAAGGATCTATCCAAGAAGAAGATATAACAATTATAAATATATATGCACCCAACATAGGAGCACTGCAATATATAAGAAAAATGCTAACAAGTATGAAAGGGGAAATTAACAATAACACAATAATAGTGGGAGACTTTAATACCCCACTCACATTTATGGACAGATCAACTAAACAGAAAATTAACAAAGAAACACAAATTTTAAATGATACAATAGACCAGTTAGACCTAATTGATATCTATAGGACATTTCACCCCAAGCAATGAATTTCACCTTTTTCTCAAGCACACATGGAACCTTCTCCAGGATAGATCACATCCTGTGCCATAAATCTAGCCTTGATAAATTCAAAAAAATTGAAATCATTTCAAGCATCTTTTCTGACCATAATGCAGTAAGATTGGAGAAGGCAATAGCAACCCACTCCAGTACTCTTGCCTGGAAAATCCCGTGGACAAAGGAGCCTGGTAGGCTACAGTCCATGGGGTTGCTCAGAGTCAGGCACAACTGAGTGACTTCACTTTCACTTTTCACTTCAATGCATTGGAGAAGGAAATGACAACCCACTCCAGTATTCTTCCCTGGAGAATCCCAGGGATGGCGGAGCCTGGTGGGCTGCCGTCTATAGGGTCGCACAGAGTCAGACACGACTGAAGCGACTTAGCAGCAGCAGCAGCAGCAGTAAGATTAGATCTCAATTACAGGAGAAAAACTATTAAAAATTCCAACATATGGAGGCTGAACAACACGCTTCTGAATAACCAACAAATCACAGAAGAAATCAAAAAAGAAATCAAAATATGCATAGAAATGAATGAAAATGAAAACACAACAACCCAAAACCTGTAGGACACTATAAAAGCAGTGCTAAGGGGAAAGTTCATAGCATTACAGGCATACCTCAAGAAACAAGAAAAAAGTCAAATAAATAACCTAACTCTACACCTAAAGCAACTAGAAAAGGAAGAAATGGAGAACCCCAGGGTTAGTAGAAGGAAAGAAATCTTAAAAATTAGGGCAGAAATAAATGCAAAAGAAACAAAAGAGACCATAGGAAAAATCAACAAAGCAAAAAGCTGGTTCTTTGAAAGGATAAATAAAATTGACAAACCATTAGCCAGACTCATCAAGAAACAAAGGGAGAAAAATCAAATCAATAAAATTAGAAATGAAAATGGAGAGATCACAACAGACAACACAGAAATACAAAGGATCATAAAAGACTACTATCAGCAATTATATGCCAATAAAATGGACAACGTGGAAGAAATGGACAAATTCTTAGAAAAGTACAACTTTCCAAAACTGAACCAGGAAGAAATAGATTTTCTATAGAAAATCTTAACAGACCCATCACAAGCACAGAAATTGAAATTGTAATCAGAAATCTTCAGGTAAACAAAAGCCCAGGTCCAGACGGCTTCACAGCTGAATTCTAAGAAAAATTTAGAGAAGAGCTAACATCTATCCTATTCAAACTCTTCCAGAAAACTGCAGAGGAAGGTAAACTTCCAAACTCATTCTATGAGGCCACCATCACCCTAATACCAAAACCTGACAAAGATGCCACAAAAAAAGAAAACTACAGGCCAATATCACTGATGAACATAGATGAAAAAATCCTTAAGAAAATTCTAGCAATCAGAATCCAACAACACATTAAAAAGATCATACACCATGACCAAGTGGGGTTTATCCCAGGGATGCAAGGATTCTTCAATATCCACAAATCAATCAATGTAATTCACCACATTAACAAATTGAAAAATAAAAGCCATATGATTATCTCAGTAGAGGCAGAGAAAGCCTCTGACAAAATTCAACATCTATTTATGATAAAAACTCTCCAGAAAGCAGGAATAGAAGGAACATACCTCAACATAATAAAAGCTATATATGACAAACCCACAGCAAACATTATCCTCAATGGTGAAAATTGAAAGCATTTCCCCTAAAGTCAGGAACAAGACAAGGGTGACCACATTCACCGCTACTATTCAACATAGTTCTGGAAGTTTGGGCCACAGCAATCAGAGCAGAAAAGGAATCCAAATTGGAAAAGAAGAAGTAAAACTCTCACTGTTTCCAGATGACATGATCCTCTACATAGAAAACCCTAAAGACTCCACCAGAAAATTACTAGAGCTAATCAATGACTATAGTAAAATTGCAGGATATAAAATCAACACACAGAAATCCCTTGCATTCTTATACACTAATAATGAGAAAGTAGAAAAAGAAATTAAGAAAACAATTCCATTCACCATTGCAACGAAAAGAATAAAATACTTAGGAATATATTTACCTAAAGAAACTAAAGACCTATATATAGAAAACTATAAAACACTGATAAAAGAAATAAAAGAGGACACTAATAGATGGAGAAATATACCAAGTTCATGGATCGGAAGAATCAATATAGTGAAAATGAGTATACTACCCAAAGCAATCTACATATTCAATGCAATCCCTATCAAGCTACCAGCGGTATTTTTCACAGAGCTAGAACAAATAATTTCACAATTTGTATGGAAATACAAAAAACCTCGAGTAGCCAAAGCAATCTTGAAAAAGAAGAATGGAACTGGAGGAATCAACCTGCCTGACTTTAGGCTCTACTACAAAGCCACAGTCATCAAGACAGTATGGTACTGGCACAAAGACAGAAATATAGATCAATGGAACAAAATAGAAAGCCCAGAGATAAATCCACACATCTATGGACACCTTATCTTTGACAAAGGAGGCAAGAATATACAATGGATTAAAGACAGTCTCTTTAACAAGTGGTGCTGGGAAAACTGGTCAACCACTTGTAAAAGAATGAAACTAGAACACTTTCTAACACCATACACAAAAATAAACTCAAAGTGGATTAAAGATCTAAATGTAAGACCAGAAACTATAAAACTCCTAAAGGAGAACATAGACAAAACACTCTCTGACATAAATCACAGCAGGATCCTCTATGATCCACCCTCCAGAATACTGGAAACAAAAGCAAAAATAAACAAATGGGATCTAATTAAAATTAAAAGCTTCTGCACAACAAAGGAAAATATAAGCAAGGTGAAAAGACAGCCTTCGGAATGGGAGAAAATAATAGCAAATGAAGCAACTGACAAACAACTAATCTCAAAAATATACAAGCAACTTATGCAGCTCAAGTCCAGAAAAATAAATGACCCAATCAAAAAATAGGCCAAAGAACTAAATAGACATTTCTCCAAAGAAGACATACAGATGGCTAACAAACACATGAAAAGATGCTCAACATCACTCATTATCAGAGAAATGCAAATCAAGACCACAATGAGATACCATTTCACACCAATCAGAATGGCTACGATCCAAAAGTCTACAAGCAATAAATGCTGGAGAGGGTGTGGAGAAAAGGGAACCCTCTTACACTGTTAGTGGGAATGCAAACTAGTACAGCCACTATGGAGAACAGTGTGGAGATTCCTTAAAAAACTACAAATAGAACTGCCTTATGACCCAGCAATCCCACTGCTGGGCATACACACCGAGGAAACCAGAATTGAAAGAGACACATGTACCCCAATGTTTATCGCAGCACTGTTTACAATAGGCAGGACATGGAAGCAACCTAGATGTCCATCAGTGGACGAATGGACAAGAAAGCTGTGGTACATATACACAATGGAGTATTACTCAGCCATTAAAAAGAATATATTTGAATCAATTCTAATGAGGTGGATGAAACTAGACCTGATTATACAGAGTGAAGTAAGCCAGAAAGAAAAACACCAATACAGTATACTAACACATATATATGGAATTTAGAAAGATGGTAACGATAACCCTGTATGCAAGACAGCAAAAGAGACACAGATGTATAGAACAGACTTTTGGACTCTGTGGGAGAGGGCGAGGGTGGGATGATTTGGGAGAATGGCATTGAAATATGTATACTATCATGTAAGAAATGAATTGCCAGTCTAGGTTCGATACAGGATACAGGATGCTTGGGGCTGGTGCACTGGGATGACCCAGAGGGATGATATTGAGAGGGTTGTGGGAGGGGGGTTCAGGATTGAGAACTCATGTACACCCATGGCGGATTCATGTAATGTATGACAAAACCAATACAGTATTGTAAAGTAAAAAAAAAAAAAAATTTTTTTTTTAAAATTACGGCATCTGATATTTTTAAAAATACACAGATGGGAGTAATCGAAGATTAGATATTATATAAGAAAAGACTAGGAATCCAGGAGACATAGCAATAGAAACTACCCAAAATGAAATGAAGTAAGCTATGGAACTACTTCAAGCAGCCTGATAGAGATGTAATTAAAGCCTCTTTAAAATAATAAAGAACAGAAAATAAAAATAACATTTCAAAAAAATAATAGCTGAAAGTTTTTCACATTTGACAAAAACTAATAAAACAACTGACTTAAGAATATCCTTGAACCCTAAGCAAAAGAAAAATGAATAAAGTTACACCAAGATATACCATAATTGAGGTTCTCAAATCTGGTGATAAACAGAGATGCTTAAAGGCAGTTGGGGTTGGTGGTGATGAAGAAGACATGTTACAAACAAAGAAATAAAGATCAGGGCGACAGCATATGTTTTATCAGAAGTAATGTGAGAAGACAGAGGTACAACACCTCTAGACTACTGGAAAAAATCCAACTTATAATTCTATATATATCCAGCAAAAATATTTCTTAAAGATAAAAATGAAATAAAAACTTTTCAGACATTTAAATACTGAAAGAATTCATCCACAGCAGACCCACACTACAATAGCAGTGTATAAGAAGTCTTTCACATAAAAGAAAAGTGATGTCAGATGGATATGGTGCTCTATATCAAGGATTAAAGAGAATCAGACATTAAAATTCCGGGGGCTACAGTACTTTCAAACTCACTTGAATGAGGGCATCACTACCCTGATAATGAAACCAGACATAGTCATTAGAACAATAGAAAACTATGTTAAGAGAAAGACCCATGTTCAGCAGGGGACTGGGCTTGGAGGAAGGGATTAACTACTAAATGACATGAAGAATATTTGGGGGCTTATGGAAATGCTGTATATTTTGGATGTGTTGGTAGATACATGGGTGTACACATTTGTTAAACTGTACAATTTAAATGTGTACAATTTATTAAATGTAAATTGTACCTCAATAAAGCTGGTTAAAATAAAACTAAATAAAAGCAGCATATCCAGCAGATACCATGGTTTGTCTCACTCAGTAACCTACCCCATCACTTTATAGACTGTCTTCCTGTGCTACAGAGAGAATATCGGGGTGTAGAGGCTAGAAACCTACAAAGCACATTTCCCATTTTCTCTCGCTGCTTTCATGTGTGACTTATTTATTGACCACAAACAGATACAGATCACTCAAGACTTTACTTAGGAAGAGAATTTTGTAAAAAGAAGGGTAGAGAACAAATCATCTATTATGCTGGTGAAGAGAATTTTGTAGAAAGAAGGGTGGAGAACAAATCATCTATTTTGCTGGTGAGGACCAAGGCAAAGACAACAAGCTACTAGAGCTGGTCACTTCCAGATTGTGGCAAAGGCTTCCTTGGTGGCCCATTTCTGCAGAGAAGTGTTGGAAGTAGTCTCTAAACAAGCTTAGAGTCTATATTTCTAGTGTGTCTACTAGCAATGCTCAATAATAATTTCTTCATTCCTAAATTGAATAAAATAGTACTTTAAATAAATACAGAATTTCCAACAGGAGGCCCCTGTTGGATTCATTCTATATGTTTCATAGCTATGTTCCAATGTGGATTTTGTGGACTCTTACTGTAGAGGTTTATGGCTGGTCCATAATCAAGACATAATTTTTAACTCATTTCCAACTGGAATTTATAAGATTATTTATGTCCAAACTATTGGGACATAATCTCTTCACATCAAGATTTTCTGATGCCAAAAACAACAGGACACTTACTCCAAGGACTTTGCCAGCAAAGGTCCTTATGGTTAAAGCTATGGTGTTTCCAGTGGTCGTGTATGAATGTGAGAGTTGGACCATAAAGAAGGCAGAGCACTGAAGAATTGAAGCTTTTGAAATGTGGCATTGGAAAAGTCCAAGAGAGTCCGTTGGACTGCAAGGAGATCAAACCAGTCAATCCTAAAGGAAATCAATCCTGAATGTTCATTGGAAGGACTGATGCCAAAGCTGAAGCTCCAGTACTATGGTCACCTGATGCGAAGAACTGACTCATTGGAAAAGACCCTGATGCTGGGAAAGATTGAAGGCAGGAGGAGAAGGGGAGAAGAGAGGACAAGATGGTTGGATGGCATCACCAACTCAATGGACATGAGTGTGAGCAAGCTCCGGGAGATGGTGAAGGACAGGGAGCCTGATGTGCTGCAGTCCATGGGGTTGCAAAGAGTTGGACACGACTGAGAAACTGAAAGCAACAATGGCAACCCCAGGGAAATTCCAAGCTGAATTTGCTTCTACCTCCACCAACTCCCCCTCTACTACTGAGCATTGCAGGGCCATGTAGATCTGCTTTCTAAAGTAATTTCTTTCCCTTGACTGTTGCATTATTTCCATCTTCAGGTTTTAGTTTGGCTGGGGAAGAGAGTCATCAGAAAAAAAAGAGCATCTCTGTCAACTCTTCCATTCTTGCCCTCTGATGGAGCCCTGATAGCTTCCCTTCAATGAAAACAACTGAGCTCCTTTGGCACCACCCACCGTGAGTCTGGCAGTAAAATAGGGGAGCTGTGAATTGTCCTTTTCCTCTCCTTCCATCTCATGTTCTCCCACGTTTTGTCTCCATATTCCTCTGTTTGTGTCTACTTCATTCTCTGGCTCTGGCTGTTTCTCTCTCTCTCCATCCTTAAAGACAGTTGTATTTGTGCAGCTGATTCACACATCTTGATTTTTCTCATTTACTTAAATGTTAACTAAATCAAATGGTTCTATATAACTGTTTAAAACATCACAGATGTTAAGGAAACTACCAACATCAGTTTCTCTTCCTCTTCCAGAATTATGCTTCACCACATGCCAAAACCCAGCAGAGGGCATCCTTCCATTTCAGATGCACAAATAGGGAAAAGGTTCTACAAGCCCAACAATGTCCTCTATTTGCAATTGTGCATGGAATCTAAATCAAGTGGCTATTGCAGGAGGAGGGGAATTTGTTATGTAAGCTGTTTTAGACTGTTTATCTCCATTTTGAATTATAAATCTAGAAGTAATTCCTCTTTTATCAGAAAAAGAAAGGGGGTGAACCTCTCTTCAGACTTGGGGAATCAGCTTCAAATTTCAGAAGCAACAGGGTAGCATGTGTGTGATTCTTCTACCTCTAGGTTACTTTGTGTGTAATAAAGTGATCACAGAGACAAAGTCATTGAGAAAGAACTCTGCATTCAGTCTCCTTTGTCTGTCATGCTCTCCCTCTGTCCCTGAAACTGAAGGACAAACAACAGGAGAGGCACTTGGGCAGGTTAGACTGAGAAGTAGGAAGAAGATGAGCATGGTTAAAATGAGAACAGTGGGTGAAGCAAAGTCACTCAGTCATGTCGACTCTTTGTGACCCCATGGACTGTAGCCTACCATGCTCCTCCGTCTGTGGGATTCTCCAGGCAAGAATACTGGAGTGGGTTGCATTTCCTTCTCCAGGAGATCTTCCCAACCCAGGGATCGAACCCGAGTCTCCTGCATTGCAGGCAGATGCTTTACCATCTGAGCCACCAGTGGGTGGGCTAAGTTTATTACCCACTAAGTGATCTTAGAGATCACCCACTAAGATCAACTATGCAGTTTCACAGAACTTAAAACACATTGAAAAATATCTTACATTGTCAGAAGAATTTTTTCCCAGTTTAAAAAGCAAATTCTGACAACCTTTTACCAGTGATTTTCTTCCCAGTGTGGATATGCTCTTCAGATTTTTTCCCTTGTGGAAGAATGTCTTAAAGAAGGAAAGATATGAAGAGACAATATAGCATCATTCCTACAGCCATTTAATGTATGTTTTTGAGAGCTTTGTGACAAACTCTCTTCTAGGTGCTAAGAATATAGCAGCAAACAGACCAACAACAATTACTTGCCTTGAGGTGATGTGCCAAAGTACAAGGGTTTGGGGAACTGGACTGACCTAACATGGAATCCTGGCCCTGCCAATTACCCAGCTATGTGACTTGGAGCAAAAGAATATTCTCTTTTTCAAAACAGGGATGAAAATTGCTACTATTTATTGAAAACATACTTTGTTCCAACCATATGAACTGATTAATATTTTATATCATTATATAATTGATACATTAACTATATAATAATGGGGCTTCCCAGGTGGCCCTAGTGATTAAAAAAAAAAAAAAAACCTCTTGCCAATGCAGAGGACGCAAGAGACATGTTTTGATTTCAGGGTCAGGAAGATCCTCTGGAGTAGGAAATGGCAACCCACTCCAATATTCTTGTCTGGAAAATTCCATGGACAGAAAAACCTGGCACCTACAGTCCATGGGGCCTCAGAGAGGTAGACACGACTAAGCAACTGAGCACACACATGCATGTGTAATAATAACATAATATAATACACACATATATAATAAAACCCTCACCATTAGCCTAAGAAAAGTTCTACTATTATTCTCATACAAAAGAGCAAACCAGGTAATAGAGTGATTTACACATTTCCCAGCATTAGAAGTATCAGAGCATGTTGAAACAATGCTGCCTGACTCCAAGGCTATCTTGCCTTTTAAGCAGTGTTCCAGAGAGTTCATTTCTAAAGTTAGACTGATGGTTAGATGAGATAACACATGTAAGCTGAGAGTATACTATAGTGCTTTTTAAAATCTATATATTTATCTGTCATTATTATCTGTACCATTGCCATGGATATCTGGGACCTCAGGCTCAACACTTCAATCAAAATTCTTCTCGTTCAGAATCAATCTGTGTCCAGCTCTGGTTGAAAGTAAGACTGCATGATGTCATAGCTAGTGACTCATGGCTTTTCTGCATTAATCTTTCCATAAGATGGCAGACTGCCTCTAACAGCCACGGCTCTAGACAGGACATCAGATACAAGCTCCCTGTAACAAACAGGAGCATTTCCTGCTAAGAAAAATCTCTGGCTTTTTCTTTCTCTGAAGCCTGAAGGTTAAGACCAGATTTGAAAAATTAATATGTACTGACTTCTCAGTACACTCAAGGCACCAGAAATATCAAGAAAAATACAGAATTCCATGTAAATTAATTATTGCAATTCACTTTTTTCTTCTCTGATCAGTGACCTTGTCAGCCCTACATCCCCAGCCACTGGCGTCTCTCAGCTCTTTGCTCTCCCTCTCTCCAAAGTGTCCCCTCCAGAGCCCCCTTCTTGGGCTTCTTACCGATGACACACATTAATAGATGGATGGGGGCTATTATGCTAATGGTGTTATTCAGAGAGCAGTGAAGGAGTCATGTTTTTTGCTGCTCTGGGAATTCGCTCTGCTCACTGTAAGCCTGCATTTGTGTCTCACACTCCTGCATTCCTCAAATCAAAAATCATTTTAAACAACAAGAAGATAAAATTCTGGCTACAGGCCCTATTTCTTATTGATTTCATTTCATGACTGTCATCTCAGTTTCGTTAAGTAGGAAATTGAGTGTTTGATAATGTAGTATAGGAGAATTCACAAATGCATATCTCATATATTCTGTTTTTCTTGCCTGCACTTAAAAAAAAGTTTTTGTCCCATATGTCAAGCTTCTCAATTCAAAACTCAAGTTAACTAACAATTTTTAAAATGTATTTCTATTCAAAAAGACAATTCCATGCTGATTTTGTCTCACTACGACTCTGTAGGGATGAACACTGTAGTGATACATCATTTGGGTTAGAAATAAGTGCTTCAAAACTGCTGGATTGAACTCTGAAAATCAGTAAGTATGCTGGTAGCTATGATGCAAGTTGCTTTGTCATAGGTTTACAGATTTCTATCAACACTGGTTGGGTTCAATAAAAAAGATTTTCCTTAGCAGACACTTACCCCTAGATAATGGCCATCAATGAACACGACAGGGAGGGAAGGAGCTTCAGAAACCCGCCGGCATCGTTCATCTAACTCTTTTCCATAGTCGCCATTCAGAGCAATGTTTTTCTCTTCAAATTTGACTCGATGGTTCTGGAAGATCTTTCTAACCAGTTCACACCTTTCAAAGGTTGTCCGTACCACACGAAGGCAAGTGGTATAAATCACTACCCGGTCAAATTCCAGCTCAGTTGATGGTTGCTGAAGGAAAACATTCTAGTGTAAATATTTTGCATTTGCTCTCTTCTCATTATTTTAAGACAATTAACATTTCAGCCAATGACTCAGGTGTTAAATGTGTACAATACAAGTTGAATAAGTACCATATTTGTCAATTCTAAGACATGTCTTTATATTTTAGAACATTTGTAATTGCAATAAAAGTGACAACATAATTTAGATGACATAATTTAATTGACAGTATTTTTTTCCCCTCTTAGTAGCATATCGGATAATGGTGCACCTTAAAATTGATGATGTCTCACATGGCACACCATGTGAGGAAATAAGGAATGGTAAAATTACTTTTCTCATCTTTTGTAGACATCATTCAATTATGATAGTGGCCTCTTGTACCCAAAGTAAAGCATGGGACAGAATAGTCAACATTAAAATTTAACAATTTGAAAAGTCTTCTCCTTATCAACTTACAAAATTTTAAGGTTTTTTGAGCCACAATTTCTTGAGAGTAGAGGACCTATATCATAGGGCTGCTCTGAGGTTTAAGTGTGCGAGTGTGAGTTCTGCTGATGACAGGCTTCCTTGTGCAGTGAGAGGTCGCTACCACTAGGAACAAAAGGTTGAGTGGCTCAGAG
The DNA here is from genome assembly GCF_001704415.2 of Capra hircus. NCBI lineage: Eukaryota > Metazoa > Chordata > Mammalia > Artiodactyla > Bovidae > Capra > Capra hircus. The sequence goes on along the minus strand of NC_030813.1, from coordinate 62,321,967 downwards.
CAAGTGTATAGAAACCAAGACCAAGGTGGGCGGCAGGTAAAAGCCAGACATGGAAAGGAATAAAGGAAATAGTACACTGCAACAGAGGCAAGCAACTCTCAAAACCAAGGTGAAGACTCCTAAGAAGAGAATCTTTTTTTGTCTGCATTTCCTGCTACATCAGGAATCAGTGACTACAATCCTCGGAAACCCTGCTGACACTGCGAGCGCCATATCAGCTAGGTGGTACCGACGTCACCAGGACAACATCATCCTCTTCCTCTTTATCATAGTCTTACTTGAAGGAGGCTGAACAGAACCCAACTACACATCATGAGTTCAAGGGATAGGTGAGTCTCCATGGGGCTACAGTTGTTGAAAGACAACCATGCAACTTGTAAACTCCTGTGAAGTCAAAACTTTGATTGGAAACCACTCCAAGGAGCTAAATAGTAGAACCAGAAGGTAGGATACTAAGCTCCACCATTTTGTAGTCAAAGAAAGTGAACCACTTAGCCAGATGCGAACACACAGGTAGTCCTGGAAATGTATGAAGTGATGAAGACGGCAATGCAATGGCCTACACTTCACTGAGAAAGAGGACATTTTGTTTTTCCTGATGGTGAAATGTACTAAAGACATAAGAATCATTTCTTCCCCCAACAGAATTTAGAGGCTGAGTAGAAAACCAGAGCTCCGGAGGGGCAAAGCTTGTGTCATGAATACTGGAGCGGGCCAGGAGTAAAAGAGGTAGGTACTAATGAGGGGCAGGGAGAGCGTCATTTGAAAAGGGAAAACAGAACTCAACTTCAAGCAATTCCAGGATTTCAGTCATGCCACTTAGTGTTGTCAAATAAGATTACTGTAAATATAAACTTGAAACCTGGATTTTTATAAGAAATTTTCTGCTTTCTAAATAGTGGCACCTCATTAAAAAATATATTGAGACCCTTGGACCAATATCACTGAAGGCTGAATTTGGCTTATAGACCGGAAATGTATTAACGCTGGAAGGGAGAGAGTCCCAGGGAGTTATATCATATATTCCTGGACAATGTCTCTGGCTATCTGTGTCTCTGAGAAGTTACTGAGCCATTTAGCTCAGTTTCTTCATCTGTAGAATGTAGAATGTGATAATAGCAGTAGATACCAAACAGATTTGATGAGTAGATTAAGTAAGAGAGAATAAGAAAACAACTAGTGCAGGGCTTAAAATAAAGTACTGTGTTAAGTTATAACTGCAAAAATGTTACACTCCACATTGTGGAACTTTTAAGAATAAAACCACAAGCAAAAATAAATCAGTGGAAAACATTAGTGAAATTAATAATACAAAAAAGAGGACTATTAGATTAAGAAGCATTGATAGGGTAACCAAATGCCCAAGAGCCTCTGGTTTCCTCTTCATACATTTATGGACATGTTGGGAATCACTGAACTCACTGTAAATGTTGCAGCTTTTGGAAGAGCACTAAGATTCTCTTCTTCCTAATGATTTTATCTGGGTAATTATGCATTGTTCCTCTGGCTGCAAAGACTTATAACTGCATTTGTTTCTATCCAAATGCTTTACCTTTTTCAATAGTATACTTATTGTTTTAAATATTTGATAAGAAATACAGTTCCCCTATGTGAAGAAGTGGGAAAGTTTAAGATTGGACCATTCTGCTACTACAACTGACTCACATAGGATTCTCTCTGCTAGGAAACAAATGCTTGGTACCACTTTCCTGTGTGTCTCTAAGAAATATACATTTAAAAAACAGTAACAGCATGAATCCTTACTGGGTGGCCATGTTAAATGCTGTCTAATGCAAAGGGTAACAAAAATATTCCTATACAGCTATTGTTGAGGATTAGCTTTGTTGCCTGAAATCAATGATTCTACAATAGTATTTGATATTAGAATAAACTAGGGAGCTTTTAAAAATCCCTAAAGCCCAGTCCAAGCACATGCCTGTTAAATCAGAATCACAGGGTGGGACTTCAAAACTGAAGTTTGTTTTTTTTTAATTCCTATGGGTAGACCCGGGTTCAATCCCTGGGTTGGGAAGATCCCCTGGAGAAGGAAATGGCAATCCACTCCAGTACTATTGCCTGGAAAATCCCATGGACAGAGGAGCCTGGTAGGCTATAGTCCATGGGGTCGCCAAGAGTCGGACACGACCGAGCGACTTCACTTCACTTCACTTCATGGCAATTTCTGGCTTCCCCAGCAGTAAATAATTCGCCGCAATGCAGAAGACACAGGAGACATAGGTTTGATCCCTGACTCAGGAAGATCTCCTGGAGAAGGGAATGGCAACCCATTCCAGTATTCCTGCCAGGAGAATCCCATGGACAGAGGAGCTTGGAGGGCTTTGGTCCATATGGTCGCAAAGAGTCAGACACGAAGCCACTGAGCACACAGCACATGGAAATTTCAGTGTGCAACCAAGTTCTAGAACTAGTTAGACACCAGTTGGAAATGCAGGATCATGAGCTGCAGCCCAGATCTACTGAATCAAAATCTGCTCTTTCACAAGTTTTCTGGGAAATCTGGGTTCACACTCTATTTTGAGGAACCCTGGTAAGTCACATAGACAGTTTGACTTGACAGAAAACCTAGGTTTATGCCCTTTTAAAATAACTGCTAGTCATTTACACAGTCATTAGAATAAGTTGCCAAATATATGCTAGGCACTAGATATATAATGGTGAGCAAACAATATAATTTCCTAACGAGCTCATAGTTTAAAGTAATAAACAAAAATGTTACATAAATAAATATAGAATTATAAGCTGGTAAGTGCTGCAAAGGAAATGCACAAGTTGTTAGAAGAGGCTATGGCAGAAGGGTCTTTTTTGTTTAGAGGTTAAGAAAGCATTTTCTGGTATTTGAGCTCCGATTAAGAGGAAAAGAAGAAGTTACAGAAATTAACTAGGTAGCGAGCATGGGGGAAAATATCATAGACAAGTGTAAAGAGGTTGACATGGAGGAAGATGGCATGTTTGAGATTCTGAAAGAAAGTCTTATGTGAAACACAAAGAAGGAGAATTATAATAATACTGAATGAGTCTGGACATGTACAGAGGATCAATATCATGTATATTTTACAGACAGTTTAAAGATCTATGGCCTTTAACTTAAAAGCAATGAGAAATCCCTGGAGGTTTTTAAGGAATATGGGAGGGGTTTACGTATTTTAAAAATAAGTGAAGCAGATATTTGCACAAACCTAGCAAGTGCCATTTTTGCTGTAGTTGTTTAGTCGTTAAGTCTTGTCTGTCTCTTTGGAATCCCATGGACTATAGCCCACCAGGCTCCTCCGTGGGATTTCCCAGACAAGAATACTGGAGCGGGTTGCCATTTCCTTCTCCAGGGATCTTTCCAACCCAAGGATCAAACTCATGTCTCCTGAATTGGCTGGCAGATTCTTTACTGCTGAGCTACCTAGGAGGCTCAACAACAGTGTCATTATTAGTACAGTCTAAAGGAATGATGCTCTCAGGGTTATGTAATCCACACTGTGAACCATCATTTCCATTCTCATTCCCAACTCCCCTGGTCTGGGAACTCAGACGGAATCTGGGATAAATTCAAGGTAGGAAATAGAGTTATCTTGTGTAAGTAATTAAGTAAACAAAAATGATCTTATTAAACAGTTTTTTATATGATTTGAAAGTAGGTCTTTCTATAAGTAGAAGCGGGTTCAATGATTTCTCAAGGTTGTTTCCAGTTTTATGATATGAATTTTAAATGATATTGTCTTGGGGGAAAATAATCCTCTTCTACACTTGCTTCATTTTCTTTCCCTCAACAGATTTGTCAAAGCATCTGGCCAGAAATCTAAAAATAGCCTCTCAGTGGTTAGCTGTCCCTCTTCTCCCTTCCTCAGTGTTACCATGGGAATAGTGTAATGAAGGATGGAGGCGTCTGAGAAAGCTCTAAGAAGCCCCTGGCATCTGCAGTCTGCTTGTTCTGAGAGAGTCGATCTAGGTGATAATAAAGGCAAGCCATTGCCTCCTTTCCATTGATTAAAAAAAGATGAATCTTCAGGGTGCCCCAAAGCCTCACAACAACCCGCAGCAAAGATAGATGTGTTGTCAAGGGAGAGAACTCGCTGTGAATGAGACTAAAGTGTGTCTACATAGCCTTGAACATATATCTTCAAGCTGCACCTTGCCTGGCAATCACCACTGTCAGACAGTAAGTATTGTAGTCATCGAGGCATCTGGGAACACTTCTAGAGCCCCAAATCCACTGTAACTCCCACTGCCTCAGGCCAAGAATTGTCCCCACTGCTCCCTGATAGAGGGTCAGCTTGGTGTATACTCACCTCCGCAGGCTTGGGCAGATCTGGTGGGTTATTTCCACTCGACCCTTTGCCTGTCCAGGTGGCCCTGGTTTGACAAGATCTCCTGAAATTGAGGTCCCTAGACAACTCCAGGAATTCAATTCTTAAATAAAACTAAAAAATATAATAAAGACTGACATTTTAAAATGCTGATGGCAGTGTGTGCATGCGTGCATGCTCAGTTTTGTCCAACTCTTTGCAATCCCATGGACTGTAACCCTCCAGGCTCCACTGTCCATGGGGATTCTCCAGGCAAGAACACTGGAGGGGTTGCCATGCCCTCCTTCAGGAGAACTTCCTGACTCAGGGATCTAACCCACGTCTCCTGCTATGGCAGACACAATGCTAATAACTTCACATTTACTTACTCTTCCCAATAATTACATGATGTTAGTATATTTATTTATAGATCTAGAAACCTAGGTTCAGAGAGAACAAGTGTCCTCAACAGGATGATGGAGTTAAAATTACAGCAAAATTAGAAAATTGGAGCCCAGATGTATACACTTCAAAGTCCATGTGTTTCCACCCAGCCAAGCAGAACCCCTGAACAACGCTGTTGCTTTGTTACCCCTGCTCCAGGATTAAGTTATTGCCAAAACAGACCACTGTAGAACTAATTCAAGGCCCGTGAAATAACACTGATGATTTAAAGAGGTTTGTCTCGTTACCAAATTATGCTCCCACATTTAATAGCAACATCCCAGGAGGGGCAATTTTAACTTTAATTTCAGTCTAAAAAGATTCCTTTGACATGGACAAGGTGCAGAGACCTTTTCTCTGTCTGAAGGCAAAGAGGTGAAGTGATTAGCTCAGAGCCATGCAGCATGTCAGAAGGCTAGCTGGGACTGGACCCAGATTTCCTGATTATTAGGCATCGGGCCAACCCGCTGGCTCCAGGAATCAATTTTATATACAAGACACTTGCCTTTGGAAGCAGGGATGTGGGCTTTACTTAGTAAAGGGCAGGAATTCTCTCCCTCTCTCTCTCCCTCCTTGTGCCACTCTGTAAACCCCTGTGGCTATATGCGTATTCTGAGATGCTTCTTAATGATAAATTTAAATAAATAAATAAGTTCCTGCCTGCCTTGTTTCAAAGTGCCTTTTGAATTATTTCACTTAACTAACTACTGTGATGTGAAAACCTACTTTATCCACACTGTCCTACTCTCTTATCTTAGTTTCTGAATCTGACCCCACTCTGACCATACTCCCTACTTAGTTCTGAGGGTACCCCCTCCCACACTTTGACCACAAACACCATGAGTACCTTCTCATGTTCCTTTGTAACATACGGGTTAATAACTACTATTTGCTGCATGACTCCAGTGTGTGTACACACACACACACACACACACACACACACACACACACACAGAGAGTTCCAGGGCTGCACAGGGGAACTTTACATGTGTAATGTTCATTTATCACAAGAGATAAGGATTATTATCCAAATTTTATAGTCAAAGAAACTGAAACTTGAAGGTAAATTTAAGGTCAAGGCTATGGTTTTTCCAGTGGTCATGTAAGGATGTGAGAGTTGGACTGTGAAGAAAGCTGAGCACTGAAGAATTAATGCTTTTGAACTGCGGTGTTGGAGAAGACTCCTGAGAGTCCCTTGGACTGCAAGGAGATCCAACCAGTCCATTCTGAAGGAGATCAGCCCTGCGATTTCTTTGGAAAGAATGATGCTGAAGCTGAAACTCCAGTACTTTGGCCACCTCATGCGAAGAGCTGACTCATTGGAAAAGACTCTGATGCTGGGAGGGACTGGGGGCAGGAGGAGAAGGGGACGACAGAGGATGAGATGGCTGGATGGCATCACTGACTCGATGGACGTGAATCTGAGTGAACTCCAGGAGTTGGTGATGGACAGGGAGGCCTAGCATGCTGCGATTCATGGGGTCGCGAAGAGTCGGACACGACTGAGCGACTGAACTGAACTGAACATGCCTCAGAGGAAAATGGAGCAGAACCAGAATTTTAACCTGAGTCTTCCTCCTAAATTCTTGCTTACAGCCTTAGGAAGATACTCCACAACCATCTTAAATACAACCAACAAATGGTCAAACCATTCCAGAACTGAGTAGTGAATAGTACCATGGAGAGACTATCAGAGGGACTATCGGAGGGACCATCCTAGAAATTCCCATTGCTCCTCCCTCCACTTCATTCCAGTGTCTCTGGGTACATATCACCTCCTCAGACATACCTCCCTCATCATCCCATGTAAAATAGACCCTCCATCCCCTAATGCAATTCTTTCTTTTAGAATACTTAGTGCTGCTGGACATTATTGTGTATGTTTATTGGCTTATCATCTCAACAAATAAAACATAACCTAAATAAAACAAGGGCTTCCCTGGTGGCTCAGTGGTAAGAATCTGCCTGCCAATGTAGGAGAAATGGGTTTGATCCCTGATCTGGGAAGATCCTCTGGAGAAGGAAATGGTAACCCACTTCAGTATTCTTGCTTAGAGAACCCCATGGACAGAGGAGTCTGGCATGGACAGAGAGGTCACAAAGAGTTGGATATGGCTCAGTGACTGAACACACACACACACACACACAAATAAAGCAGAAATTCATTTTGTACACAAGAACCTAGAATATGACCTGGTACATAGATGCTCAGGAAATACCTCCTGACCTCTTCTGCATACACTGAATTAAGACTTGATTTGAATCTATCTCTTAGTAACAGAATAACCTTGTACCAGTTAATCTCTTTAAGTCTCAGTTTTTTTATTTGTAAAATAGACATCAGTGCTTACTTCATGGGAAATTGTGAAGATTAAATGATTAAATGAATAGAAAAATCCTTAACATGAATCCTGATACATAATAAATAATAAATGTTATTTCTTTATTATTAATATCATTATTACAAAATGTTCTGGACACACAACAGAAATAGTACTATCACCACAATTATTATCATCAACAAGTCCAAATTCACACAAGTCATCAACCACCTAAGTTTGAATGGCAAAGTTTAACTTCGCAGTTACATGATGATCAAAAAATAAATATTTTAATGCATTAAATTACTACTTAAATTTGCTTGGATGTGCCATCAATTCTAAGAGCAGAAAACAATAGAGAATACATGTAAGATGTCATAAAAATCCCTCCTTTTCTAAGTTCAGCTGCCCTCATGGTGGCATGAAAGAAACACATGAGCATAATCTCTTCACACAAAGATTTCACAATAGTGAATACACAACAGTGTATTCTGTTTTCACAGTGCTCCAAGATCACAGAAATAAATGGATTTTATTTTATTTCAGTCATTATATTTCATTTCCCTTCATGCTTTAGAAGTTATCTATTTGTCCAAATCAATTACTGAGTTGGCCTAGACATTAATTGAAAAGTCAATGAACCTAATGAATCCTCCAGACCAAAGAAATAAATTTTTCCAGAAAGTTAAACTGAAACAGTACTGATTTTCCAGCACATCAGAGTTAATGGAAATGAAGGTGCCCCCTCCCACCCCTTGACCTTGGAGAGGGGGGTCACAGTTCCGCCAATTAAGCATTAATCTAACACGGAGATTTCACTTGAAAATTTAGCCTTTGTCTTCTCCTGAAACAGCAGAAAACTCGACAACACTGGTTTTGCTGCCTTCCTCTGCAAAAGCAGCTTGACAGCAACTCTTCACTTTAGATGACACATGGCTCTTGTTGTCACATTTAATACCATTTCCTTTATATCTAGACAATGTCTCTCATCAACATTGCCTGCATTGTCCCTTTAGGTCTTCTTTGTAATATTATATTTAGTCCATGGCTTCTCTTGTGGCTCAGCTGGTAAAGAATCCGCCTGCAATGCGGGAGACCTGGGTTCTATCCCTGGATTGGGAGGATCCCCTAGAGAAGGGAAAGGCTACCCACTCCAGTATTCTGGCCTGGAGAATTCCATGGACTCTATAGTCCATGGGGTTGCAAAGAGTTGGACACAACTGAGTGACTTTCACTTTTGGAGAAGTAAATGGCAACCCACTCCAATATTCTTGCCTAGAGAATTCCATGGGCAGAGGAGACTGGTGGGCTATAATCCATGTGGTTGCAGAGTCAGACATGACTGAAAATGGCTTAGCACTACCATCTAGTCCATATGCACACTTTACATGGGAAGAAATTGAGACTCACACTTTAATTATTTGAATCAAAGTATTTTTTTTAGGAAGCAACATGTTGCAGGGGAAAGAAAATCCATCTGGAGCCATTGTTTTGGCACTCAGTACCTGCACAAACTTGGGGAAATCAGTTTACTTTCCTGGGATTACTTTTTCTCTTCTCTCATATGGGTACAGCTATAATCTAGCCCATGAGGGAGTTGTAGGGTCATAGGTAAAAGACACCTAAAAGAAAGAGAAAGTGAAAACTGCTCAGTCATTCTGACTGTAACCCCATGGACTATAGAGTCCATGGAATTCTCCAGGCCAGAATACTGGAGTGGGTAGCCTTTCCCTTCTCCAGGGTATCTTCCCAACCCAAGGATCGAACCCAGGTCTCCCGCATTGCAGGAGGATTCTTCACCAGTTGAGCCACAAGGGAAGCCCAAGAATACCGGAGTGGGTAGCCTATCCCTTCTCCAGCAAATCTTCCCAACCCAGGAATCAAACTGGGGTCTCCTGCATTTCAGGTGGATTCTTTACCAACTGAGCTATCAGGGAAGCCCAAAGACACCTGAAGACACTGTAAATTATAAAACTTTACAGATACACCAGCCATCATTATCCCCCAAAGTCACACAGCTTGGAGAAGAGGAACTAGGATCTCATGTTAGCCACCTTTTTATCAAACCAATGTATCTCTCTTCTGACATGAATATTTGGTTTCTATAGAAATTGTCGCAAACACAATTTATTGGCATTTGCAATTCTGCTCATTTCTTCAGGTAACACAATATTGATGTGAACACCAAAAATCATCATTTCAGGAGCATCCCATCCCAAAATAATGCGCTTACCCATAGTGAAAAACCAGGCAGCAAATGAATCAGAAACATCTTACAAATGGAGATACTGAAAAACTACATTGTCCCTCTCATCCTATGAAAGATTCAAGTGGCAAAACCAGAAGAAACTGAACTACAGTGTTTAACAATAGCATCAGAATAATAAGTGCTTGGTCCTGCCTTGACCATTTTCATAGTGCCTTTCATCTTTTTATTTTATAAAAGCTCTGGTGCTTTCCTAAAGGGAAAGGTGCCCTTTTATTCCATTCTCCCAAAGACATACACATTATGAATACAAAATCAAACAATAAAAGATTAAAATCTTTCTGGATTTTCTACATCAAAGAAACTGCCTGAATAATCAGCTAAATGTAGTCAGTCCTCTTTAGTGGGTTGGGATATGATAAGAGTCTACTCTAGAGACTGAAACACTTGCATCGCATCTCAGCTTGATGCTTTCATAAATGCCATTGTTATGAAGAGGTGACCTCAGTCTTTGTAGAAGTCCCAGAATCAACTGAGAGTCTATTTCAAAGCCAGTGAAAACTCAGAGGTTGAGAAAACTGGAACCAGCCTCAGGCAAATCCCTCATCCCTGCCTCTTCTTTAGGCTTCCAGGTTTAACTCTTATGTCACTCTGACTGTTATGAATCTCATGGTCCAACCTCACCTAAATATGCTCTTTTCCAGATTCTAAACACTGTATTTAGGGGAAGAAACTGCTGGAGAGCACTGATAGGAAGCTTGGAAGTTGGCACAGGAAGCTTATACATGTATCTTATGAGCACTGAGTCCTTTAATTCTATAAGGAAAATAGGTGCTATCATTATCTTAGCTTTGCAGATGAGGAAACAAAGTAGGTGACAAGCCTAAACTCAGACAAGTAGCAAGAGACAGAGCCAGTATTTGATCTGAGTAAATCACAGAACTCAAATCTTTATATGATCCTATAGGTCATGTCCTGACTTTGACTCCATTTCTACCCCATCTCATTGAGTAAAAAGAAGTTAGAGGGACAGATATAGGATTTATTAATCCTAAAGTTTCATAAGTCATCAATCATAAAGGAAATCAGCCCTGAATACTCGCTGGAAAGACTGATGCTGAAGCTGAAGCTCTAATACTTTGGCCACCTGATTTAAAGAACTGACTCATTGGAAAAGACTCTGATGGTGGGAAAGACTGAGGGCAGGAGGAGAAGGGGACAACAGAGGATGAGATGGTTGGATGGCATCACCAACTTGATGGACGTGAGTTTGAGCAAACTCCAGGAGCTGGTGATGGACAGGGAAGCCTGGTGTGCTGTGGTCCATGGAGTCACAAAGAATTGGGCAGTTCATTTCAGGTCAGTTCAGTTGCTCAGTCGTGTCCGTCGGAAAGTAGGTATCCATTGGACACAACTGAGCAACTGAGCTGAAATGAACCCTAAAGTTTCATAATGTTCTAGGGCTGTTGTATCAAATTACCACAAATGTAGTGGCCAAAAAAAACACAAATGTAATATCTCTAAATTAATTATCTCCAATTCTGGAGGTCAGAAGTCTCAAATAAGTTCCACTGGGCAGAAATCAAGGTCTTGGCAGGACCACCTCCCCTTTAGAAGCTCCAGAGGGGAATCTATTGCCTCATTTTCCCCATCTTCTAGAGGTCACCTGCATTCCTTGGGTCTCCACCCCTTCTGCCATCTTCAAAGTACAGCTGACCCTTGAACAACACATCTTTGAACTGTGCAAGTTCATTTATACACAGATTTTTTTCAATAATAAACACTACAGTATTACACAATCTGATCCAAGGTTGGTTGAATCCTCAAATGCCAAACTGCTAGTATGAAGATACACAAGACAGTGAAGGTTGACTGAATTATACAGGATTTCTGACTGTGTGGAAGGTCAGTGTCCCTAACCTCCATTCTTGTTCAAGGGTCAACCATATACTGTAACAACCTCTATTTCCATGGTCACACCTTTTCTCTGATTCTGCCCTTCATGCCTTTTTCTTACAAGGACCCTTGTGATTACATTGGTCCCATCCAATAATCCAGAATAATATTTCCATCTCAAGATCCATCAGTTCAGTTCAGTCACTGAGTCGTGTCCGACTCTTTGTGACCCCATGAATTGCAGCACGCCAGGCCTCCCTGTCCATCACCAACTCCCGGAGTTCACTCAAACTCACGTCCATCGAGTCAGTGATGCCATTCAGCCATCTCATCCTCTGTCATCCCCTTCTCCTCCTGCCCCCAATCCCTCCCAGCATCAGAGTCTTTTCCATTGAGTCAACCCTTCGCATGAGGTGGCCAAAGGGCTGGAGTTTCAGCTTCAGCATCATTCCTTCCAAAGAACACCCAGGGCTGATCTCCTTCAGAATGGACTGGTTGGATCTCCTTGCAGTCCAAGGGACTCTCAAGAGTCTTCTCCAATACCACAATTCAAAAGCATCAATTCTTCAGCGCTCAGATAGCTAACTACAAATGCAAAGTCCCTTCTGCTGTAAGGCAACATGTTCACAAACTCTAGGAATTAGGATGGGGCTTCCCAGGTGGCTCAATGGTAAAGAGTTCTTTACCATTCCTGCCAATGCAGGAGGCAAAGGAGCTGCAGGTTCGACCCCTGGGTTGGGAAGAGCCCCTAGAGAAGGAAACGGCAACCCACTCCAGTATTCTTTCCTGGGAAATTCCATGGACAGAGGAGCCTGGTGGGCTATAGTCCATGGGGTCTCAAAGAGTCAGACATGACTGAGTGACCAAGCATTCAGGAATTAGGATAAGAACAGCTTTGGGGTTGGGGAGACTATTGTTGAGTTTATGATAGATATATAGGCAGGTAAATAGAGATAGATTGACTTTAAGGTCACAGATCATAGGTTTAGGAGTAAAAAGACTTCAAGTTACACAATCTTAAAGAAGACAGGAAACTTGGAAATCATCTAACCCAGCTTGAACAAATGTGTGACAGTGTCAAGAACACACTCAAACCTCTAGTAGACTAAATCTTCCTCATTGTACCTATTGGCTTGCTAAAACACAAAATAAGGGTATTTATAGTAAGACAGGCATGAAACACATTGCTCTTTTAAGACCTCGATACAATCATTTGTGAGCAGGACTTTTCTCCAAGTTGCTACTGAAGAGATGGAAAGAGTTTAAAAATAAGCAGGTGCATTAAAGAAAGATTTGCTCGATCTTTATCAATTCAGTGTGTCTCATTTCTCTTTTCTACTCTTTCCTATCTCTTACCTTGCAATATGCTTTGCTCAAATTGTCAAACAAGCCTTAGAAATTGCTCTGAAAATCAGATGTTAAGCATGATGAAACAAGGGAGGGGCTCTGTGTTACATGAAAAGAAAAGCACAAATAAAAATGTTTGAAATTTCTGCATAAAGCCAGAGGTTGAATTTATGTATTCCAAAAAGGAATCTAGCTAAGTCTTTCAGTTCAACTTCAAAGCAAATAACCATTAGATTTCAAAAGCAAAAAAAGGTTGCCTTTTCATCTCATTTTCCCCAAATTATGTTGCTTTAATAAAAGAAACTAAATTGTGAGGTACATGAAGCCTACAGGAGCTGATGTGAAGAATAATACTCAAAACCTTAAAAGTCATATTTTTTTTTCAAGTGTATTCTGTACTATCTGGGATGACCAATGTAATTTTCTAAAGGAAGATAAGCACTTGATATTGACTGCATATTCAAATAAGAAATAAATGCAGGTGTTTTTAAACAAGATTAATCACAGTATTATCAGAAGGAAGAAAATAAAAATATTCTTCACCAGACACTGCTCGCTTTGATATCAGAACTCCTTCGGTTCAGTTCAGTTCAGTCACTCAGTCGTGTCCGACTCTGCGACCCCATGAATCGCAGCATGCCAGGCCTCCCTGTCCATCACCAACTCCTAGAGTTTACCCAAACTCATGTCTATTGAGTCTGTGATGCCATCCAGCCATCTCATCCTCTGCCATCCCCCTCTCCTCCTGCCCCCAATCCCTCCCAGCATCAGGGTCTTTTCCAATGAGTCAACTCTTCACATGAGGTGGCCAAAGTACTAGAGTTTCAGCTTTAGCATTTTTCCTTCCAATGAACACCCAGGACTGATCTCCTTTGGGATGGACTGGTTGGATCTTCTTGCAGTCCAAGGGACTCTCAAGAGTCTTCTCCAACACCACAGTTCAAAAGCATCAATTCTTTAGTTCTCAGTTTTCTTCACAGTCCAACTCTCACATCCATACATGACCACTGGAAAAACCATAGACTTGACTAGACAGACCCTAGTTGGCAGAACTCCTTACTGGAGCTAATTATCAGATTTTGGAAATTCAGTCATTAGAAAAGAGATCTGGCTGAATTATTGAAGGAACTAATGTCTCATTAGGTGGGAGATTTTAATATCAGCCATTTTATTCATAATTCAATCAACATATGCAGCAGAAAAAAATTCATTGATGATTTTTATGCCACAGGCATCATATCAGATGAATAGATTCATTATCACTATAATCCTCACAATATAAAATGCAATAGATATTGCTCTTTCATTTTCAATTGACAAAGTAAATAAGTCACAGGGAGATTGCAAACTTGTTCAAAGCACAAACTCATAGAAATGTTTTCCATTGGCATACATAACATCCATCTTTCCTAGATTTCCTCTTACATGTCTGGCTATCCATGTTCAGCTAGAGTCACTCTTCCCCTAAGAATTCTCATTCCCATGGACTCTCAGCTTGGACCTTCTCCTTCTCTCTGGATGAGCTCATCAAAATCTCAATAACTAATTGAAAGCTGTGAACTCCCAAGAGTGTATCTTCAGCTCAGACTGCACTCCAACACTCCAGACTAGATGTCCAGTTATCAGAGTAACATCTCCACCCAAAGGGACACACCCTTTATACCTTGCATTGAGAATGCCTGAAACTAACATCATTGCCATTAAACCTAGTTAACCAACTGCTGAAAATCTGGGAATGGTCCTGATTTCTCCAGCACTTTCCCTCACCACCCCCATTTTCCATAAATCAAGTATCAATTCTTTCTATATATGTTTCAAGCCTTTTTCCTTCCTTCTGTCCCCACTTTTACAGCTTTTACTTTTTAAAAAGATGTGGAAGTTGAGACTCAGATATACAAAATGACTTGCCCTGGATTATACAGATGTGATGTGGAAAGCTAGAATTGACCCCTAGCAAGTCTACCTCCCAAATCGATAATGCAGTGCTTTCCACTAATTGGTCTCATCTCAGCCCTTTCATCACAGGCTGTGTGACCTCTTCTTGCATTCAAATGCAAATGCAAACATCTCTATTTACCCCTTATGCTTCAATCTACGCTTCCTTGTGTCAATTATTAGTGGCATTATGTCTAACAAGTAGATTGTGAGTAACTTGGAAGCAAAGTTCAGATCTTCAAGTCTTCCATTATTGTCTGCTATTAAAATAGAATTGAGAATAGAGAAAGAGGAAAGTGGAGAGAGAGCAAGGGAAAGAAAAGGGGAGAACGGAAGGGAGGGAGGGAAAGAAGGAAGGAGAGAGCAAGATGAACTCTTAAAATTCTTACAGGAGACAAGATGCCTCACCATCACTCCTCAAAGTATGGTCCATAGACCACTTGTATCAGATCTCCTGGGATGCAGTCTTAGTACCATCACCCCTGCCCACAGATTCTAGTGCAGTAGCCCTGCCTGTGCAGTAAATACCCCAGACAATTCTTATCCAAATTACAGATTGCAAATCCCTGAAACCGGAAGTCTCTCGGTGTTCTTGCCATCTTTTTAAACAGCATATTCTATTCGTCCCCATGGAGGGTAAGCAAATACTCTATGGGAAATTTGCCTAATCCTTATGACTGTCAACCTGTAAGACTTGTCACCTTATTCTCATTTTCTCCTTCTTACTGAAAGAAGAGTTCCTAATTAAAACCTCCCACTGAGTTGACAGGAAGTCAGGTTCAGGTACCTATGCTGTCCTTTCTCGATTTTGTGAAAGAAATGTGACAGTGAAATCTTATACAAAAGCCAATTCCTTGTCAAAGCACTCATCTCATTTTAAATAAATGTCCATCTCACCAGCTTTTCTGTTTGTATGTGCTGCCCATTGCATCAAACTTACCAGATTCAGAGTGTTCAAAATTAATGATGTCATCTTTCTTTCTCTTATATTTTGTAGAAATGATTCATTGTTGTTTCCACGCCCACAAGCAGAAGAGGTTTCTATTAAAATGCCCCAGGCCCACACAAATAATTTTAGCTTGACTCCCTCTTTTACAGAGAGCACAAAAACAAGCACAAAAACAATTGAAAACCTTGTGAGCAGAAGTTAAAATGATGTGCTCAGGTTGCTGTTTTAATTTAGGAGCTATGCCAAGTTAATAAGGAAAAAAAAAATCCTGATAGTTTCCTAACCTGGCTCATTTATATCATTTTAAAAAGGGAAGAGCGATATTGCCACATACCTCAAGTCTGTTTTGTTTTGTTTTTTATGTTGCTTCTTAATTGTGAGGATAACTTTGTCCTTAAGAATTTACACATTCTTAAGGACATGTATTATAAGATGATAGCTCAGTTTAGGCCCTTCACTCTATTGTCATTCAAGAGGGACTTGATTTGAGCATTCTAACTAAAGCACACAGCATGCTGTAATGAATGGCTTAGGAATCAGAAGTCCTAGATCTTACTTCCAGTTTGCACAACTTGGAGGCCTTTCTATATTCCTCTGGAACTCATGTGCTTCTCTGTTAAATGAGAGGGATGGACTAGAAAAAGAGCTAACTTTTCAAAGGTTTTTTAGGAGCTATGCAGGTAAAGCAAATGTAAGAACCAAAATGATAATATAAAACAATAGGGGGTAGCAGGGATTATGAAAAACTGGATTTTTATGCTCTCTCAAAAACTATTTAAGTTAATCTTAAAACACTGTGTTAACTAAGCCTCTGAAAATCAAGTCCAGCCCACAGACTATCTACGATCCCTATACTAGATAGTTTTTCCAGTACTTTCTACCTCCAACCATACGTGTTTCTGAAATCGCAAGTAATGGCAATTGAAACCATCTTATAATCTAGATAATAGTAATTGTTAACATTTATCTGGTGCTTACTATACATCAGTCTCTTAGCTAAAGATTTAATTTACAGTAACTCATTTTAGTCCTTATAACGCTGCAATGAGGTAGGTATATAATAATAATACTATTATTATTATTATTATTATTATTATTATTTAATCTGCTTTTCCAAAGGGAAAAATTGAAGCATATGTAGTTTAAATAACTTGTCCAAGCTAATCCACTGACATTTCTGTATGTGTAAGAATTACAATAGTACCAAACAATAGAGCAAGCCAGGCTTAATCAATTTCATAATTACTTCAATATTTAAGTTATAAACCTTAATCAAGAGGCTTAACAAAGGATAAAAGTAATACTTGAAAGTTAGGAAATATTTCAAATGCAACATTATTTAATGTTCTACTCCATTAAAATAATAAATGATAAAAGTTATTTTTAATGCCTCTATGTTACTGAAATAGCCTTGTGTGCTCAGAGGACTAATTGTTATTAAAAACTAGAGAGTAAGAATAAGGATAATTTTTTACAAAAAGTCAATTGTCTAAAATGTTGATAATTTTTAAAATTAAAGAAAATGTGTTTATCAGCGTCATATGAAAGTTAGTATAGTCATAAAATCAGAATAATAAAACTAGAAACCAATGATTACTATTCCTTGACCCAATTATTAGATCATATTATAGCTGCAATATGATCATAGGAATTAACTATTTTAATCCAAAATACCAAATGAGATTGATAACCCTTAAAAGTTAATAGTTTGAATTTCTGGTTTCTACTCCAACATGTAGAGTTTGGAAGCTGTTACTTATAAGAAGAAAATGTTGTGCAAAACTAAAATCAATGACTTTTCTGGGTCCATCATAGAAGTAAGGTTGCAAGGCAAACTGCCACCTTGAAACCTGGAGAGACAGATGCATTCAGAGAGAGACAGCTGAGCTCCACTTGCCTGGAGCTGAAGTCCTTGGACACTTAAATGATACTTTTGATAAACTGTTAGAGGTTGAGCGTGGACTAGTATGACATTATGAAAAAGCAAGGGGCTGCTCTTTTAGGTGGCCCCTAAAACTTTTATGAGTTTTATTTGAAGGAACTCCCACAGATTCTCACAGTAAAGAACCAAGAAAATGCCCCAGGCTCTGGCAGGAGGCAGGGAAAAGAAACCCCTGTGAAAATGCACTCTAAGACAATTCCTCAGTCCTTGAATGTGCGTTACACAGTGACCTCCTCCCAAAAAGCACAGTGTGGAAGATGGGAGAAAGAGTACTTTGACAAGCATTATCTCTCTCAGCCAGGTGATCAAGTTTAGCTTCACCTGTCTGAAGTCAAGTTAGCATGTACATTAAATACGATGTGATGAAAATGTCACCTTACCTCTATGATTTTTCCCCCAAAACACAGAACTCCAGTCTGATCCTGAGAAAAACATCAAATGAATTCCAGCTGAGAGATATTCTTCAACATTCCTAAGCAATACTTCCCCAAACAATCAAGGCCTTCAAAACCAAGGGAAGTCTGAGAAACTAAGTGAAATATGCTATTTAACCTGTGTTCCTAGAACAGAAAAAGGACATTAGGTGAACACTGAGGAAATCTAAATCAACTATGGACTTTAATCTCAAAAAGTCTACAAATAACAAATGTTGGCAAGCATGTGGGAAAAAAGGAACCCTTCCACTGTTCGTGGAAATGTAAATTGGAATAGCCACTGTAGAAAACAGCATGGAGATTCCTCAAAAAAAATTAACAACAGGACTGCTGATATTATACAGCCCATCAATTCCACCCCTGAGTATGCATCCAGAAAAAACAAAACACCAATTCAGAAAGTTACATGCGCCCCAACATTCACAGCTGCACTATTTACAACAGCCAAGACACAGAAACAACCCAACTGCCCATCAGTAGATGACCAGGTTAAGAAGATGTGGTATATATCACACAATGGAATACTACTCAGCCATAAAAAAGAATGAAATCCTGCATTTGCAGCAACATGGACAGACCCAGAGAATATTTTGCTTAATGAAACGTCATACAGATAAATACAAATACTTTAGTATTGCTCTAAAAACTAATACAAATGAATGAAAAGCAAAACAGACTCACAGATGTAAAAAACAAACGTGATTACCATAGAGGAGAGGAAAGGTGAGAAGGACAAATTAGGGGTATGGGAATAAGAGATATACATTATATGCATAAAATAGATAAGCAACAAGGACATTTGTATAGCACAGAGGTTAGAACTATCAATATTATCTTGTAATAATTTTCAATGGAGTATAATTTGTAAAAATACTGAATCACTATGCTGTATATCTGAAATTAATATAATATTAGAAATCAACTATATATCAATAACAACTAAAATGGATCAATATTGGTTTATTAATTATGTCAAATACACCATACTAGTTTTAAGATGTTAGTAACAGGGGAAATAGGGTGTGGGATATTTGGGAACTGTTTATTTTATCCTCACAATGTTTCTATAAATCAAAAATTATTCCAAATAAAACATTTATTTATTAAAAAATAGAGGCTGAATAACATAATAAATCTAACATGAGTAATTAATTGTGAAAATATTACCAATTGCTGTAACTCTGATAATTATTCATGAAAATTAGAGAGCTAGATGCTGTTCCCTCATTAAAGGCCAATATTCACCTTAGTCTTAAATATCAACAGATTCTGGCCTACTGTAATTTTTTATTGAAATAATATCAAAAATAAAATGACAATCCTATTTTCTAATATTTTTATCATTTGACAAAGAAGTGCAATCTCTCCAAAGAAGGGTACTTCTCATCCTGTACATTGCCCTCACCCAAATTAACATATGTCAGGGCTACAAATCCCAGAAGAAAAGTGGGTAAATATCTGATGGAACATTTTGTTAACTGAATTTTATAAAATGACAAATTTTTCCTAGTGGAAAGAAAAAGTAGGATGGGAGTTCTTTCATGCAATATCACATTCTCCCCTTGAAAACCATAGTTAATTTAACATAAGAGCTGGGGAAGTCTTAGACTGAAAAAAACATATTATCCCACTTTGTATGACCATTGTATAATTTTTCACAAAGCATTTATTAACACAGGAAGGAATACCAGACTTTCAAATAATACAGTGCATTCAGATCATTCAGGAAGAAGAAATTGAATTTAAATAATTTTAAATGCCATTCTGTTTTCTCTGTGACAATATTTCATTAGAAAATATACTTTGATGACTATGACCATGTCATAAAGTGTGCAAAAGAAGATTCTATTAGCTTGTTCTCTGAAAACCATGATGCACCTACTCGCCAGCAGAATTTAAAAGTCACTGTTTAGGAGATCAGGGTAGAAAAATATTCTGCATCAGCAGGATGATAAAGTAGACCTTACTTTCTTCAAATGAGGCTCTTAAGAGTGGCTTATTCTTGACTCTGTGTGATTTCGATACCTTTAGATCATGAAATTTTTGCATCCTCTTTTATGTCCCTGGATATATTCTATTATCTTCTGGTTTGTAGTCTATGGTAACTTGAATAGAATTTGTATCCTACTGTTGTGTGAAAATTGTATAAATCTTCATTATTAATATGTTGAATTGGTCCATAGTGCTTTTCAGGTCTACTATATCCCTCCACTTTTCAGTCTATTCATTCTACTAATTTTTGAGAGTCTGATACTGACACCCCGACTAACAATCTTATCTACTTAAAAAATAATTGAAATATAGAGTGGAACTATATGTAACTGTGTTCTGTATTTTTGAAGTCTCCTGTAATTGTATCATATTTTCATAATTTAAAAAATAAAAAAATAAAGAAGAAAAAAGAGTGGTTGATTCTTAAGAGTGATTGATACAAGGCTTGCCCAGCATACGAAGAGCAAAACTCTTATTTTATACATTGGTGTAAACAAGCTGCCCTCTGAGAGACTTGAGTAGAATGATATAAACCACAGGGGAAAGTTCACGGAAGAACATTCTGTAATAGGTCACATTTGGAAAGGTTCTTAATCCTGCCAGATGCTTCCGCCTAGCATTCATGCCCCTCTATCATAGTCTGCTTATCCTTCATTGCACGTCCAGCCCGCATCTCAGACTCCTTCAGCATGAACCTCTGCTCTCACAAAGCTCTTCTCTCTTCACCTGCAGATGAATTTCATTTCTGAGACTTGCTTAAGGGTGCATATCTGACAATATTCTGACTATCTAAAAGCCTCCTTCCTCTTCCTCCCCTCCACATTCTCCCCATCTTTCAAAGTCTAGCTTAAGTCACACTATGCAAAAAGCCCTCCTGGACCTCTCCTGGCCTCAACCACTGCTTCCTTCTTTCTTCCTCTAGTGCCTTCTCTCTATGATGCTGACTTTGTCACTTACTGCATAATGTCCAGTTTACTTCTCCAAATGTGTCCCATGGAACAGCCAGTGTTTATTTTGTTTTGTTTCTGCTGACCACCTCTTAGCACTAGAAATCTGTTTACCTCCATCATGGAGAAAATGCTAACTTTGCCATTGTTTGCATGTCTCTGAAGGCATATGTGTGTCTTTTGCTTTGACAGTAGAGAATGTCTTTCATTTGATGGTGACCTATCACTGGGATGCCCATGTTTAACATATGGAGCATAATAAATACCTGTTGCCTTGACATGCTCCTGAGCAGTCAGGGTTTCAGGCTTTTCAAAATAATCTGCTTCTTCAAGGCACTTGTTTAAGAAGTTTTCTCCCCTTGTCAGAAGCTAAGAGTACAGAATCTGCTCTGCAGTCTCCAATCAGAATCCCAATCCTCCATAGGAAACATTCTTAACAACATGTATTCTATCCCAAAGAATAGAATCTTTGAAAGATTCGAAGAAAAGCATCTTTGACCATAGGAATAATCTTTGTCCGTGCCCCTGAGCTTTCACTGAGCTCACTCATGGGACCTCATCTACTCTTATGCCAGTCTCTGTACATGGATCTGTATGCTGCTGATGGTGTTCCATTGCTCAGTCATGTCCAACTCTTTGTGACCCCATGGATTGCAGCACACCAGGCCTCTGTGTCCCTCATCTCCTGGAGCTTGCTCAAACTCATGCTCATCAAGTCAGTGATGCCACCCAGCCATCTCATCCTCTGTCATCCCTTTCTCTTCCTGCCCTCAACTTTTCCCAGCTCCCATACTTTGGCCACCTGATGCAAAGACCTGACTCACTGGAAAAGACTCTGATGCTGGGAAAGATTGAAGGCAGGAGGATCTGTATGAGACACTAGTGTTAGCTGTTACATATGTGATTCTTATTCCTGCAAAGTTTGCTCACACATCAGGTCTAATACAAACAGGTATGTGAAAATATTTTGTATAAAACAAAGAAAAGTCAAGTAAACACTCTACTGAGTGATAGAGCAAGTGACTAGGAATATGTGTAGTGTCTGTTTGCTAAGATAGAGAAAGAATTTGTTCTGCTTCAGACAACTCCAAAATCCTCACTCCAAGAGATTAATAGATGAACTTTATGAAAAGAAGTGCTAATCCATGTGTTTAGACATAAAAAGCAGACTCTGTGGGTGCCTTGTATGTGTGTGGGTGTGTGTGGTAGAGGCAGGATGTTAAATTGAATTACCATTTGTTTCATGATAAAATTGTCCAGTGTATCTTGTCTTACCTTTTTCATTGCTTGTTTATCACTAAAATATCACTTAGGATATGACAAATGGTGTGGGTAATTTTATGTATCTATGATGTCCTATCATACATATATAACATACATGTATGACATGTATAAAGCAGCATAAAACTGTTTTAGCTTTCCAGTTAATGCTCATAACTTTGTTTTATCAAATACTACCAAGTGAAGAGGTCTACTTAAGGATTCCATAAATGATCTGTTTCTTTCCAATTTAGAACTGCCTCACTTGAATATTTAAAATAATAATAATTAAAAATCAATTTTTAAGCTTCAGTGTTAAACCTGAAGTAGAGCTCCCCATTCCCTCAGCTCCATTTGGCTATATCTCTCCTTGCTTTTGGCTCACTTGGGAAAAGGAGGTACAGACAACATGTGGTCAGATTTTACTTCCTTTTCTCCCTCTACAGAGCATTGACTCCTCATTCTTGTAGATAAGAGGCGAGCAGCCCTGTTGCCTCACTGTGTCAGCATGCTGCCTTCCCCATGATAGGCAGTTCCTCTAGCTTCATGACCATGGACAGATGGGCATGGTGCTTACTCAAAGAGGCAATGCAACACTTCTTAACTTTGGCAGTCCCTTGGGAGGTGTGACCATCCTTCTAGCTGATGCCCAGCTCAGGGTTTCAGGCAACATCCCTCTGACTCATCTGCTCCTTGTTCATAAAGCCCTGGTTCCTAAAAGACTGCAGCCTCCATTATCATTGGCCAGGTGTATGGGTAGGGTCTCACTTCCAGACCTACTTAAACTGAGAGTAAGACACAGGATGTGTCCTGGCTTCCTCTCTGCTCAGTAATTTCTCACCATGCCATCTCTCCCTAATTCTCTTTCCACTGTTTTCCTATGCACTTTGGAAAGTTATAAAACTCTCTCAGGAAGCACATGTCCACTGGTTGAGTAAAGTTGTCATCTCTCCTTCTTTGAGGTTCCCTAGAATCATAGATGATTCTCTCATCACTGACCTTCCTAAGTTTAGTAAAGAAGCAAACATTGGTCTCCTTTTATCTCTCTCCACCTCAAGAGATAGGATAGCGGTCAATGAAGGAGGAGGTTTTCCCAGCAAACCTTCTGAGAGGTTCAGTTCAGTTCAGTTCAATTCAGTCGCTCAATCATGTCCGACTCTTTGCGACCCCATGAATTGCAGCACGCCAGGCCTCCCCGTCCATCACCAACTCCCGGAGTTCACTCAAACTCATGTCCATCGAGTCGGTGATGCCATCCAGCCATCTCATCCTCTGTCGTCCCCTTCTCCTCCTGCCCCCAATCCCTCGCAGCATCAGGGTCTTTTCCAATGAGTCAACTCTTCGCATGAGGTGGCCAAAGAATTGGAGCTTCAGCTTTAGCATCATTCCTTCCAAAGAACACCCAGGACTGATCTCCTTTAGAATGGACTGATTGGATCTCCTTGCAGTCCAGGGACTCTCCAGAGTCTTTTCCAACACCACAGTTCAAAAGCATCAATTCTTCAGCACTCAGCTTTCTTCACAGTCCAACTCTCCCATCCATACATGACCACTGGAAAAACCATAGGCTTGACTAGGCGGGCCTTTATTGGCAAAGTAATGTCTCTGCTTTTCAATATGCTATCTAGGTTGGTCATAACTTTTCTTCCAAGGAGTAAGAGAGGTAGGCATCCCCAACTGTTGCCAGCTCTCTAACACTCAGGAGCACATAACTCGTATCACATTTAGCTTTGGTCTTGGCTGTAATTTCAGGGCCAAAGGAACTGTAACAAATAAACTGCAAACAACTATGAGGACAAAGATGCTTCACATTTCTTTAAGTCCCTGCACATAGCACAGGGCCCTGAACTCCCACTCAAAAAAAAAAAACTTGGATTTATTCTAGAGCCACTTGTGTTGGCCCTTAACTTGTGACACAATCCTTGCATCTTGAGGATGCTCACCTGATGGTGACACTGTACCAACCAGAGAGTTTGAGTCATATTTAAATTTGTCTATATGAATTTTGAGATGCCTTTAACCACATTTGAAGCAGCTGTGGGTGATATCAAATCAGGAAGGACATGTCACCAGCTCTTTGGTATTGACATTCCAAAAAGGACTGGAGAGTTAAAGGGATGAACTAGAATGCTCTCTGGATATCACAGCATGGTTGTATCTCTCACTTCTAAAAGTATCCTATCTCAGAGCCAGTACTCAATAAAATTTTAGCTGGCAGGCTGATGGAACAGCTGGATAAGAAAATGTGCATTCAATATGGTAACATACTTAAAAGGTTTCCTGAACTGTTTGGTCAGGCCACCTAAGGCGGCTATTCTTTGGCTCTCCATACATGCCCTGCTCAAACAGTATCTGCCTCACCTACACTCTACTCACCTGACTGACCCTCCCTCTTAATCACAAGAGCCTAACCAGTAAATGCCTATGTACTTGTTCCATGCCGGGAGCCAGCGTGGAAAATCCCACCCATGGCAAAGGTCATGAAAAAGAGGCCTGACGGGCAAAGGCGAGATCAGGACTCAAGGGACCCCCTAAACTTGCTCGAGCATCTACCCCAAACCAAAATCTGTCTGTCTTACTATTTTATGCCTTTCATCAATTCCTCTGACATTAACAGGGGGCTTCCTCAACCACATTTTCCTGGAAAGAGTTAACTTAGGGCTTTAGTTTCTAAATCTCCTGGGCATAAAAGGAGTGTTTCAAACCCTCTGTTAGCATTCTAGCTTACATGGCAGCTTTATCCAGACTCTTGCAACATTGTTGAGCCTATGCAATGCTTGCTGCCAAGTTCTCACATCCTTTATCCATTGTGTTCCTGGGAGTGCATATAGGCAGGATGTAAAAAAAACAAGTAATAGCCTTAACATTAGCAACATTAGACTTTGAGTTAATAAGTTCTTTCTTTGCTGTAATCCGCTGAATCTTTGCTCCATAAAAATGTAACTCTGTACTTTAAGGGTGATGTAGGCTAAAAATTTAAAAAAAAAATCACTTTAATGAAAAATCATTGTTCTGGTGTTCTGGCTAACCAACCTTTATCAAAAGGAGGTCATGAAATATCAACAGGCCTCCAAAATAAAAGATGATGTACAAAAAATAAGACTTTTGAAAAAAAAAAAAAAACCTGATATTGATGAAAGTTATTACTGATAAAATGTTGAGTTGACTCTACATTTTTCACCTTGCTGTATATATAACTCAGGGTATAAAAGCCCCGGAAAAAATAATGTAAGGGGCCTCACTCAAAAAAGCCTGGTCACCCCGTGTCTCTTTCTTTATCTCTTTATCTATCTTTCTTCATTTGCTGACGTCGTCCATCCTGAGGATATCCCTGGACTCTGCTGAGGCTGGACCCTGACAGTTCCAGCCCCAGCTGTAATTGTTTTCATCTTTAGATCAGAGGTATTTCCACTATGATAGCTTATCAAAGGGGTGGTGAGGGGCATGCCCCTCTGCTTGTTCCCATAAGCCAATAGGATGTCAGTTCCTCCTATAACTGGTAACTTCCCCCACCCCCAGTAGTGAAGCCTGCCACCATGTCCTGCCTGTTGTCTGCTGCACACTGCGGGGTATCACTCCAGGACCCTTCTTTAGACAAGTAAGATCCCACAGCCATTAAGCCAATGATGTCTCTGTCACTGATTCCAGGCTTTTTCTGCAGTCTTGAGGCTGGACAAGTACAGGGCTTGCAGGATGGAGATCTACATGACAACTTTCTCACCATTTGACATTTGACAAAACATTGACATGGGACTCTTTCTGTCAGTTTTGACTGTGATCTAAAAGTGAAAATAAATAAGTAGGTGCCCAAAACCCCTGGATCCTAAAAGGATGTTCTCCAGAATGAGTAATCAGTGTGGTGCATGAACCAGTCACAAGAGCATCACTTGGGAGCTTGTTGGAAACGCAGAATCCCAGGCTGCAACACGGACCTACTGGTCTGATCATATCCTGAGTGTTAACCTAGAAAACCAACTCCCTCAGTCTCTTTTGAGTACTACCGCCTATTTCAAAGAGAGCTAAGTTAGAGTATTGGGGTTCAAGTCCCATTTGTAAAAAAAAAAAAAAAAGAAGAAGATGACAACCTTTTATCTGTGTTTCAGGAAGGCTGAGCTAAACACGCAATTTATCTTTACCTATATCCCACTATATTCCCTGTCATCACTCACATATAATACTCACCACTGCTTCTATTGTTTGCTATAGAGTTTACACCTAAGACATAAATCATATCTTAGGCTCATAAGAAATTTTACTAGCTTGATTACCCTCTGATTACTGCTGTTATAGCAAAAGAAAAGAAAGGAAAGAATGGAGGGAAAGAATTAGCATCACTGAGTGCTTTTCTATGTACAAGGTTCTTCCATATACATTATCTGATTACTATGTCCATTGTAGCTCTGCGAAATCTGAGGTTCAGAGAGGTAGTAAATTGCATGCCTGTGGACAGCAAATAAACAGAGGAACCGAGATTTTAACCCAGACCTCAGTGATGCCACAATGTTCCAATCTGAGGAAACCAATATTATATATATATTAAAAAAAAAAAAAACATGAACCTATATTTTGATCACCAGCCTCAGTATCTAACCAGTGAGAGTCAACGTTAACACTGTGATCTGAATGCCAGAGGCTAATGAACTGCATAGAGGGATGAAGGAAAGCAAAGGCAAAACACACAGAACCTGATGAGAAATGCACATGTCCAACACAAACTTCTGGATATGCAAAGACAGGCTCACTGGTTGGTTTAGAAAAGACATAGAAATTAAACTGCTAGAAGAAAGAAGCTGAATAAAGAGGAGGTAAGGCCTGATTCAGACAGTGCAATTGTCTAGAGAAATTCCCCATGATGAAGAGTGGCTGATGAAATTTTAGTACAGTGAAATATAATAAGTCTGAGGTTGCTCTGTACCAGTGCAGGACTAGTCTGGAACCCCTTTCCCTCAGGCTCTAAGCTTTTAGTATTGATAACAATCTCCTACACACAAATGTCTTATGATGAAGAAATGAACAAGGGTGATGATAGGTGATAAAGCAGGGCAGCTAAAAGTGAGATATAGAATGGACATAGAATTAATGTAAAGAATCCCCTGAAAACAAAAAATCAGAGCTTAGAGGTTAAGGGTCTAGATGCTGGTTGAGTTCATATCTCAGACATCCTGTCTACCACTAGTATAGGTGACTAAGATAAAAATTGGTACTGAGAAGTGAGGTGCTCCTATAACAAATACCCAAAAATGTAGAAATGGTTTTGAAACTGGGTAATGGTGGATATGAAAGTTGGACTGTGAAGAAAGCTGAGCACCAAAGAATTGATGCTTTTGAACTGTGGTGTCGGAGAAGACTCTTGAGAGTCCCTTGAACTGCAAGGAGATCAAACCAGTCAATCCTAAAGGAAATCAGTCCTGAATATTCATTGGAAGGACTGATGCTGAAGCTGAAGCTCCAATATTTTGGCCACCTGATGTGAAGGACTGACTCATTGGAAAAGTTCCTGATGCTGGGAAAGATTGAAGGCAGGATGAGAAGGGGACAACAGAAGATGAGATGGCATCACTGACTCAATGGACATGAGTTTGAGCAAGCTCTGGGAGATGGTGAAGCACAGGGAAGACTGGTGTGCTGCAGTCCATGGGGTCACAAAGAGTCAAACACGACAGTGACTGAACAACAACCACCTGATATCAAAGAACAGGAACCCAGAGGAGCCCTGGGGGCATGATTCTTACTCCAACAGAGAACCACAGCATGGGTGGGGCCACTGCAGAAAGCCATGGAGTGAGCAGGGCCATGCTGAGCTGTGGGGCTTGTTGCCACTTCAGTAGGTCCAGAAGGTAAATCATCAAATCAGGATTAATCATCAAGGAGGACTATTCTTAAGCCTTAAGAACTCATGGAGCTTGCCTTGGTCGGTTTGGGACTTACTTGGAATCTATATCACAGGTCACCCCTTCCTTCTTCCATGTTTATCTGTTTTAGAAAAAGAGAGTCTATCCTATGCCTGTGCTACCATTGTATTTGGGGAACACATAACTTGTGTGGTTTTACTAGATGGAAAGTATGGAGGAATTTTGTCTCAAGATGAATCATACCTCAAGTTTCACCCTTAGCTGCTTGAGATGATATTTAGATAAAACTTTGGACTTTATAAAGTTGATGCTAGAATGAGTTAAGACTTTGGGAACTTTTGGGATGAAATGAATGTATTTTCCTTGTGAGAAGGACATGATTTGGGAGAAGGGTCAAGGTAGTAATGGACTGAATATTTGTATCTCCTCAAAATCCATGTTAAAATCCTAACTTCCCAATGTGATGGTACTAGGAGGTGGGACTTTGGGAAGATAATTAGGTCATGAAGGTGCAGTTCTAATGAATGAGACTAATGCCCTTATAAAAGGGACCCCTATAGAACCTCATTGCTCTGTTGCTCCATGTGAGAATACTAGAACTGCTGATAAATCAGTAAGCGGGCTCTCACCAGACACCAAGTTTGCCTGCACATTGATCTTGAACTTTGAAGTTTCCAGAACTGTGAGAAAGAAATGCTGTTGTTTAAGCCATTTGCTCTGATATTGTCTTAGCAGCCCAAATGGACAAAAACAGTGGTCTTAGATGAGTACTTGACCTCTTTATACTTCAATTTCCTTTCTTCTAAAATGGAAATTATAGTAAAACTTGGATCATATCCAAAGTTGAACTCAAAGAAACTCAGATTGAGAGAAACATCAAAATAAGTTTAAAAAAAAAAAAAAAAAACTTGTGAAAACCTAGAATAGAGTACTGCCAAGCTGAATTACTCTTCCCTTAGGAACAATAGTAGGGCAGCTAGAAGAACTTAAAAGATATCAAGAATGTATCTTCAAGAAGATGTGATATATATCCATGGTGGAATACTACTCAGCCATTTAAAAGAATGAAATAATGTTATTTGCAGCAATATGGATGCAACTGGAGATTATCATACTAAGTGAAGTACTAAGTATATACTAAGTACTTAGTACATACGAAGTTAGAAAAAGACAAATGCCATATGATATCATGTATTATGTAGAATCTAAAATATGGCACAAACGAACCTATCTATGAAAAAGAAACAAACTCTCAGAGAACAAACTTATGGTTGCCAACAGGGACAGGCTGGGGAAAGGATGGACTGGAAGGGTGAGGATATCAGATGCCAGCTATTATACACAGAATGGATGAGCAACAAGATCCTACTGTATAGCACAGGATGTTCAAATGCCTTGTAACAAACCATAATGAAAAAGAATATATATACACATATATGTATATATCTTTGTTGCACAGCAGAAATTAACACTTTACAAATCAACTATATTTCAAATAATAAATATTAAAAAATTGTATCTTCAGGTAGAAAGCAAGAAGGTTAGAATTCATTTCAAAGAAACATTTCTCTCAAGGAGATTTGAAATGTTAGGTAAAAGCAGTTCGTTCCATGGCAATATTTAATGAAGCAATTAATGAGTCAGAGTGAGCTGAACTTCTCCCACCCAGAGGTATTCTATATTGCAGTTCTTGCTCATTTACTGTCAGAAGTCTCTAACTCAGCTTCAGCGTCTGATCTTTGGAGGTGGAGAAAATGTCTGAGGGATCAAATGAACCAGCTGCCTGTCAGTACAACCCCTCCTCCTCCACTTTTTGCCTCTGTCAAAGCAAGTGCTTTCTCTTCTCTCCCACTTGCCCTTCTACTCCGCGTCATTAAACCGCTGTAAAGATGGCGGAAGGGCACAAGCCCAAATGACTCCATTTCATTTATACTGTGAAGAAGGAAATTGACTGTAAATTTTTTACATGCACGGATTCAGCATATTTTTTGAAGACATTTATATCTGAGAGTGCCATTCTAAGAAGGCTATTAAGGAAATTGCTGAAATAAATTACAATGATAAGCAAATTGCTGAAAAAAATAATAGAATGAAATTGGCAAAATATGGTTAATTGGTTTGCTGAGATGTATTCTTAAAATGAACCTCTAATTAGGGTGCTGATGCACTTTGTAAAAGGACTATTTGCTTCTAGGATTGAGTTATTCCAAGGTTTTCTGCATTCTTTGAGTAAAACAAAGGTGGGGCTTTATTTATGGATCTACAGTTTTCACGTTCTGCTTCCATTAGCAATTTGCCCTCCCTAACGCCCTCCCAAATTCCTCACTGACCCTATCTCTTTGGTCTAATTTCCTTCCTCCTTTCAAAACATGTAATACTTGCCCGAGTTAAAGGCGCATTCAATCTAAACACAGGATCTGTACCTTCTTGCCATATACAACTCAAAATGTTTTTAAATATCCTCAGACATCTTTCCATGCTTTTAGAAAGGGCTCACAAACTTTTCTTTTTCACTGGGAAGGCTCACAGCACTAGACACTGAGGTGCTCCATCACTAAGTCGTGTCCAACTCTTTGTGACCCCGTGGACTGCAGCCTGCCAAGTTCCTCTGTCTTTGGGACTTTCCAGGTATGAATAGTGGAATGGGTTGCCATTTCCTTCTCCAGGCATCTTCCTGACCCAGGGATTGAACCTGGGTCTCCTGTTTAGAAAACAGACTCTTTACCACTCTGCCACCTGGGAAGCCCAACAAACAAATTGCAAAAAGCACCTAAGGGTTTCTTCTAAAAATGCATACTGTTTACAGGGCCACAGTGGAAATTAGATCCCTCAATAAAGCAGTCAACGTCTTGTGAAAGCATGTCAGTTGTTAGACTTCCCTGACCTCCAGACCTGAAAAAGGAACCTGCTCCTGCTCCTGTTGTCTACCACAACTGTCATTCCCAATCTCCTCATTCTATGGAGATTTTTTCACAGAATTTATCACCACCTGAAGGTGCATTGTGTATTAATTTAGTTATATATTTGCTTGATTATTACTTGCTTTCCACATAGATTTAAGTTCTCAAAAGGCGGGAATTTTGGATTGTCCCTAGGGTATACCCAGCTCCTAGAAACATACCTTGCACATAACAGGTGCTTCATTTATTTTTGCTAAGTAAAGGAAAGAAATATAGAAAAAAGGGACAGCAGAAAATAGTGATTAGGGAAATTGGTTTTAGAGTCAGAAGGGACTGAATTGCAACACAGGGTCATCGCTTCTTCTGTTCCTGTTACCACTTTTGCAGTTTTTAATTGTCTTTTTATTTCAGCTTTATTGGGGTATAATTGACCAAAAAACTGTTAAGATATCTGAAGTGTGCAACGGGATGATTTGATCTACAATATTCATTGTGAAAGAATCCCCCTCGTCAAGTTAATTAAGATATTCTATCATCTCACATATTTACCTTTTTTTTAAGTGAGAAGATTGAAGTTTTTACTTTATCTGTTTATCCATTGATGGACACTTATCTTGTTCACATACCCTGGCTATTGAAAATAATGCTGCAATGAATATGGGAGTACAGATATCTCGTTAAGACACTGCTTTTGTTTCCTTTAGATATATTCTTAGAGTGGAATTTCTGTATCATATGGTAGTTCTACTTTTAAATTTCTTGGGGAAAACATACTCCATAGTGCCTGTACCAGTTCATTGATTCTTACATGTATGAATTTGGGCAGATGTAAGTTCTCTGATCATCTATTTCCTTATACATAAAATGGTATTGATTTTTATCTCATCAACAGAGTTGTTTTAAGGATTAAATATGATAATTTAGGTAAAATCATCAATTCATCAATTATTATTTCTGGTATATTACATGTGTGTGCACACATATACACACAT
Source organism: Capra hircus (assembly GCF_001704415.2). Taxonomy (NCBI): domain Eukaryota; kingdom Metazoa; phylum Chordata; class Mammalia; order Artiodactyla; family Bovidae; genus Capra; species Capra hircus. Next base: position 62,290,255 of record NC_030813.1, on the reverse strand, counting down.
GTTTTAATATACAGTTCTTACCTTGTTTCACATAAATATTTCTAAAAGCATGACAACTGTGATGAGGTATGTCAGTAACTGAGTGCTTGATGAATTTGCAAGTGAATTACAGGATCTGATCCATGTGTCTAGAGCCCTCCATAAATTAGGGTCCCTCTCGAGAATCAGATCCTCTCTCTTTGTTGCTCTCTATTGCTTGCTGCATTTTAGACCATCTAGGGAATTGCTTGTCAGCTTTAGTATCACAATCAGTTGTGCAACTGGTGGCAGATAGTTTATTACCGATTATAGCTGCATTATTTATCAGAGATTTACCTTTTAATATAGAGTTCAAGGTTACCCCCATAATAACGTCACACTCACATTCTAGCTTTTGAAATGTTCTCCTGAGTGAGAGAAGATGCAGTGAAGTTAGCATATCGGAGGCTGTACATCACCTTCCCTCTTGCACATGGGATGATGCTTGGTAAGTGAGCAGTATCTATTATCTATGTCTCAGAAGAAAAAATATTGGCGCATCTTTGGAGATTTTTAAGAATTGGTGTTTGTGGGAATTCTGTGTATGTGCATTGCCTAGCCTGGTGACAGATGGAGGCGTAGAAACATGGGGCCAAGATAGAAAGAGAAGGGATTAAATTGGTAATTTGCATGTTGCCCAGATACATTTTTAAGCCAAATTACAAGTATGCTATTTGTATAACTGTGAAGTAAAAGAAAATTTCTATACACAGAAAGCAAAGATCAAGATAAATATTTGGCTAAATAGTCCTCTTTCTTTTTTACTGGCAAAGCTACCTACTCTAATAGGAGAGGTATTTTGTCTGCATGCATATTAGGATATTGAGAGATTTTCTTATTGGCCCTGGAATGGGTCACTCAGATTGTAAACTGAGAAGGTAGAGCATAAATTACCTAATAAGAGGGCCCAACAGTCCCTTTGGGCTTATTAAGAAACAAACAAGTTCTGCCATCCTCCAACTACCTCCCCATCTCACTTCCACCCCTCCCCCTACCTTATATAATGAGAGGATAAAAGAGAGATGAGGTTCATTACAGAGGCAGTGGTTAGCCTTCTCTCTAAGGACAACATTCTTGCCCTCCTACAGCCATGCCCATCCCTACAAGATGAGGGACAAAGGGACTTGTCAGTCTGAAGCCTAAACCCTCTTCTAGGTCATGTTCTGAGTACTCCAGAATTCTCTCTCCAAATGGTCCTAAGCCTGCTTTCAGAATTTACACAGACTTCTTCCCTGGGTCCACTCCCCTGAAGAACAAAACCTCTATGCCCCCCAAAGTAGCCATGGGGTGGCTGTTTGCAGCAGGTGGCAGGAGGTAAAACAGAGCTTGAACTTGTTGGCTGCAGTGACTATACACAGGGATACAGGGCCAACATCAGTGTGAAATCCAGGAAAGATAAAGATGGTAGCCTTGGGCCATGGGTGGAGAGGAGGACAAGGATGGTTCATTCTATGCCATCATGTTAACATACAACATTACAAGGAGTTCATGGACTCCACAGTCCAACTGGCCTTGAAGGTCAATATGAAAAATGTCTATCAAAATAAGTGCATGGAAGACATCTATTCAATACTTCATTTGCTTGATATACAACTTCTTAGTATTTAGACATAGGATGTCTTGGCTTCGATCCATACTCATGACACAGGCCCCCCAAAATTTTAGGGGTACCTGGCAACAGAGGGGCACCTGGGGAAGCCAACTAGTGTTAGTTAAGAGATAAAAAAAGAAACACTTGTCACCTTCTATCACTTTTCTCCTTCCTGCACCATAGGCATGGGGACCTAGAAAAGGAAGTGGGTGAAGGAAAGGCAGGCAGGTGGTATGTTCTAGGATCTGATCACATCTCTCATCTTTCCAGGTCTTCCCAGCCCTAAGTCACATCAGCAGGGGGAGAGAGAAAATCTAAGGGTTAAATAAGAGAAAGAGAAATTTAAGTGTAGACAAGGTTGGAATCATTATCATATTTGTCCACGATGTTGATGAAATAAAAAAAGATTGGATCAAACATGTTTCAGATGGTGATATAAAAAAAATTAAATCAATTTACTGTTTGAATCTCATCAAGTTCAGACTATTCAATGAACAGTTTGGTGATGACTGAGTGTGCAGCTACAGGTTTTTCTGTGTACCAATGCCCCACCCCAAATGCTCAGGAGAAAGTTACCTGGAGCCCCCTGTCAAAGTGTTTCCTGTGTGGCTGTTCAGTACCCAGAAGCAGGGTATGGTTCTGAATTTCCAAATTTAGAAGATCTTTAGAAAAACAATCTATAAATGAGTAAAAGTAGGCATGTTGGTACAAATGAGCTTTGTGTTGAAAGCATTCATTTTCTGCGATAGAGATTTAAAAGGAAATTATTGCAACCCCATAGTGAATGATAACCCCACAGTGAAGTGAGCTAGGAATGATTTATTGGCCTCTGCTTACTAAGGAAGACAGAAGAAGAAAAACCAGAGGGAAATGGTTAAAAATTTCAGAGAGAACTCTTCAGTTCTTCATACTATTAAGTATGAATTTCATCAGGATTAGTGGAACAGCTCAGTATGAGAAATGAAAGAAGAGTGAAAAGTGTTTGATTATCTGAAAAAAAATTTAAAGACATTTTCTAAGAAATAAAGGAGAGGGGAAAAGGAAGGCAGAGAAGGAAGGAGGGAGGAGGAGAGAAAGGGAATCTTAAATCCTGCAGGATTTATTCAGTTTGACAGAGGGGACACCATTCTGTGCACTGCATGGAGCTGTGATTTGAAGTAGAACCTCTGTGCCCTGTTCATGGATGCTCTGCACATACGAAGTTGACACATGCTCTAGGCTTTAGCACCTCTCAACATGATACACTGCTCTTTGCTATTTCTATGTGACACTTTGTCCCAACATATATTTCGTAATTTCATAACTGACTTTCCTGATGTATGCATTAAGGACAGATGGCAGGGGTAGCAAATTAAGTTCTCATACTAATTCATCATAAGCTATAAAAGAAAAAAAACTTCTTGGCTGAATGGGCGAGTGTACGCTTAGACATTTTCAAGAGTTCTCTTTCGTTGAGATGCTCAGTGCTTGTGCCCCAACCTCCCCCTTCACCTTTCCAACACTGCTGACTTCATGAGAAGCAGCTTCTTCTAGAAGTGTTTGCCACTGTTCCCACTGGCCTATGGTAAACTCCCTCTGCAGTGAAGCAGAAGAAGCATGCTACAGAAGAGCTCTGCCAGTGGATGGTCAGCAATGCAAACCTCCTGCCTACTCCCCAGACGCGAGCCAGACTTGTTGCTTGCCTCTCTGAGGTCCAGGATCCATTCCCTTGTGCCACAAAGGCTGCAGTGCCTTCCAAAAAGCACAGAGAATCAAGGTATACATAATTCCACATATTCCATATCTTTTATGGCAAATCACATAGTAGGATGCATTAGACTCCTTGACAGATATAGAAATCAGCTGATAGATTTCCAAATCATTAATATAAATGGAAAGGAACACTTATAGAAATTTTCATCTCTAGAAATTAAAATTTTAAGCTCCAGATAGACAATAAACAGTGAGTTCTGGGATTTTTTTTTTTTTTTTGAACCAGTATGTGACATGGAAAAACCCTGGAAAAGACCCTGATGCTGGAAAAGATTGAAGGCAGGAGGAGAAGGGGATGACAGAGAATGAGATGGTTGGATGGCATCAGTGACTCAATGGACATGAGTTTGAGCAAGCTCTGGGAGCTGGTGATGGACAGGGAGGCCTGGTGTGCTGCAGTCCATGGGATCGCAAAGAGTCGGACATGACTGAGCGACTGAACTGATGTGACATGTTCTTGGAAATGGCCTTGTGCCTGCCAGTGAAGCGTATTCTAAAGGATCCAATGAGAACAACCAAGAAAACATGATTTAGTCAGTTTCTCTGTCGTCCAAATGTATTATTTTCATATTCTATTGAGCTTTCAATTCTGAAGGCACTGATGGCTAAGAGGTCCAAAACTTTCTATGTTGGTATCACAGACTTCTGTTCTATGTTTGGAATCCAGATTTATCCCTGAAAAGGGATGAAAATTCTATAGCGCATCTGTATTAAATGGAAAAACAAAAGCAAATGGCACACTTTAAAAATACCATGTTTAAAAAAAAAAATATGTTTAATAAAGACTAAGAAGCTGGCTCAGGACCCCAAATCCACGTGCCCATGAAAGATAAGCAGGCAACACAAACAAGAGGGACTCGGGCCAAGCATGAGAAAGCAACAGAGTGGATATAAGGATAAACACCAAGGACCCCTGGACTTGGAATAAAGGAGATAATAAAAAGCATTAAAGACAGAGGCATGATGGAAGATGCAATTGTGTCTGACAGGCCAACCACTACACAGCTCTAGCTGTTATCTCAAGAGAAAATGCGAACCCAGATTTGTCAAGACACGCCCCTGATACAGGCTGATGTAAAATTTTCTGATTTTAAAATAACTGAAGCTAATACAGGCTGTCTTTAACTCAAAACATTATTAAATCATTATGATAGCTATTTTAAAATGACAGCCAGCAGAGCTCCTAGATTGAGCCTTAGATTCACCCTCAGATTTAGCATGTAGACCAAAGGGGAGAGTCTTATAGTACTTTATTCATGTGAGTAAACCAAGACACCTATTGGAAAAGAATTCGTGTATCAGAAGAGAGATGGTCAAGCACAGGAGCTTGTTACAAAATCAATGACAGGTAGCAGAGATGGGAACAAGCGTCCTTTCGGTCATCACCCTCTTCTTCAAAAGACAGAGCACATCGGTGCAGAACCCACGGGAACTTTCAGGGGCAGAGGCAGGGGGTGTTGGGAGCCTCCACAAGAGTGGGAGGCAGAATATGGAGCTAGGAATGTAGAGGAGAGGATGGAGGGACACCATAACATCACTGGCCAGGTCTAGTCCTCACCAGCATGGCTTTTCAAACAGTTATTTGCAAAGGAATCACCAGGGCTCTTGTTAAAATGCCATTCTGATTTAGTAGGTCTGGCTGTGGCCCCAAATCCTCTGTTTCTAACAAACTTCCAGGTGATGCTGAGGCTGCTGGTTTTAGATGACATGTTGAGAAGCAAGGAGTCCTTTGACCTGGGGATTTTAGTGCCTCAGGGGAAAAGAGAAAACTTCGTTAAAACTAGAGTTGCTCAAGAAATATATGACTGCAGGGATATCCCTGGTGATCCAGTGGTTAAGAATCCACCTTCCAACACAGGGGACACAGGACCGATCCCTGGTCAGGGAATAAGATCCCACATGCCACCAGACAACTAAGCCTGTGTGCCACAACTAGGGAGAGAAGCTCACTTACCGCAATGAAGACCCAGCACAGCCAAAAATAAAAAGAAGGAATACACGACTATGATTCTAGGTGCACCCCTTCATGAAAGTGAGGCTGGTGTGGCAAGGGAGACACCACCAGAGGAGTTTTGAGAAATATTTTATGCATATAAGGGCTTCCCCAGTGGCTCAGATGGTATAGAATCTGCCTGCAACTCAGAAGATCTGGATTCGATCCCTGGGTTGGTAAGATCCCCTGGAGAAAAGAATGGCTACCCACTCCAGTATTCTTGTCTAGAGAATTCCATGGACAGAGGAGCCTGGCAGGCTACAGTCCATGGGTCACAAAGAGTCCATCAGTGACTAACACTTTCACTTTATGCATATAAAGTATGTTAGTCGCTCAGTCATGTCGGATTCTGTGTGACCCCATCGACTGTAACTCACCAGGTTCCTCTGTCCATGGGATTCTCTAAGCAAGAATACTGGAGTGGGTTGCCATGTCCTTCTCCTCATGCAGATAAAACTGATTCCAAACCACTGTACCTTCAGATACAAGTGTGTGTTGGCTGGACTAAAATCTTAAAATGCCTATTCACCAGTTAGGTTCCACAGTAGATCTCATAATATTGCAAAACTAAAGATGAAGGTGAACAGTTCGTGGGTTTCCTTTATCCCTATCATTATGTCTAATTCTTACCTTGCTCCCTATTGGAGATTATGGTGTATGCTTCATAATCCCAGTTGATCCTTTCCTGCCCAGAAATACTAAGGTAGCTTTTACGCCTAGCACAACTTCTTTCACCATGAAATTCATTCACTCTAGAAGCTCTTATCTAAGAAGCCCTCTGTACCTCCTTCATCCTGACTGGCCACCTGTTTTAGAGACTATTTAATTAAAGCAAGTGTCAGCGGCTCCATTTATCATTCCCCATGTAAGTGAAAGGAATCATAAAGTCATGAGTCGCTGCCCATGAAGTCCTGGCTGGTGAGTCCCCAGCTGAGCTGCAGACATACAACGTTTTCATTGGTAGCTGTTCCAACCCTTCATTTACGATTAATTACTCTGCAGGAGCAATCTGCCTGGGACTACAAAACAATTTTCATTCATCAGCAGTGAGCATGAGATTAATGAAAGCCACAAGCTCATTAGAATGAAACACTAAGCTTTCATTTGTGCTATCAGTACTTGAGGAAATGGAACACTTTTTTTTCTTCTTTATATATTTCTGCTTCCAGAAATAAAATCAGATTTGGTCAGTCCAGTCTCTCAGTCATGTCTGACTCTTTGTGACCCCATGAATCGCAGCACACCAGGCCTCCCTGTCCATCACCAACTCCTGGAGCTGACTCAGATTCACGTCCATCAAGTCGGTGGAGCCATCCAGCCATCTCATTCTCTGTCATCCCCTTCTCCTCCTGCCCCCAATCCCTCCCACCATCAGAGTCTTTTCCAATGAGTCAACTCTTGGCATGAGGTGGCCAAAGTACTGGAGTTTCAGCTTCAGCATCATTCCCTCCAAAGGAATCCCAGGGTTGATCTCTATCAGAATGGACTTGTTGGATCTCCTTGCACTCCAAGGGACTCTCAAGAGTCTTCTCCAACACCGCAGTTCAAAAGCATCAATTCTTCGGGGCTCAGCTTTCTTCATAGTCCAACTCTCACATCCATACATGACCACTGGAAAAATCTAGCCTTGACTAGACAGACCTTTGCTGGCAAAGTAATGTCTCTGCTTTTCAATACGCTATCTAGGTTGGTCATAACTTTTCTTTCAAGGAGTAAGCATCTTTTCCTTTCATGGCTGCAGTCACCATCTGCAGTGATTTTGGAGCCCCAAAAAATAAAGTCTGACACTGTTTCCACTGTTTCCCCATCTATTTCCCATGAAGTGATGGGACCAGATGCCATGATCTTCATTTTCTGAATGTTGAGCTTTAAGCCAACTTTTTCACTCTCCTCTTTCACTTTCATCAAGAGGCTTTTTAGCTCCTCTTCACTTTCTGCCATAAGGGTGGTGTCATCTGCATATCTGAGGTTATTGATATTTCTCCCGGCAATCTTGATTCCAGCTTTTGCTTCCAGCCCAGCATTTCTCATGATGTACCCTGCACAGAAGTTAAATAAGCAGGGTGACAATATACAGCCTTGACGTACTCCTTTTCCTATTTGGAACCAGTCTGTTGTTCCATGTCCAGTTCTAACTGTTGCTTCCTGACCTGCATATAGGTTTCTCAAGAGGCAGGTCAGGTGGTCTGGTATTCCCATCTCTTTCAGAATTTTCCACAGTTTATTGTGATCCACACAGTCAAAGGCTTTGGCATAGTCAATAAAGCAGAAAAATCAGATTAGACTTTTATAAATGCCACAGATTACACTTTTGACTATTCATATATGTATCTAAGATATATATAATATAGCTATATATTATATGTGATATATGTATAATACGTAAAAAAAATTGCAAATGTATCAACAGCTTGTGAAAGCAATGCATGGAAGCATATTACAAAAGCCATCCTCCTATCAGTGTTCATTTTAAAGGAGTAATTATTGGCCTGGTTTCCTCCCAAGCTGCCTTCTTTGACCCTAAAACAGTGACACACTATTAAAGTGAAAGATAGTCAGGAGATGAAGCAGAAACTCCTATTCTCAGTTTTCATCAGCACATACATCAGTTCATTGAAAATCTTTAATTAATTTTAAATACCCTGGAGACTGAGAGTGCCCTGGATATGAGAAACAACAGAAGACCTCAGATCTCAAAAGCTCTTGTCAGTGCTCAGATAAGGATGGTTTCCTGAATCCAAATCACTCTACACATCTTTCCCACAAAACTAACATCCACAAGGAACAAATTAATACCACACATGCCTCATACATTCAGCATCACTAGAAAGGAGAGAAGAGCATGAGCTTCAAATCAACGCAGATTACAATAGTGCTCCCTCCTTCTACCATCATCATTCGCTTTGTCCACCAAAAAAAAAAAAAAAACAGATAATGATGTACCAGCAGCAGTGAGCAAATCCACCACCCAGACTTTGGTTTCCAAATACCATTCTGCATCGGAAGGGACCAGAGCTCTTTGGAGAAATGATCGATTCTTGAGATATGCAGGAAAAGTCAGCCTAGAGCATCTTGTGCCACAAGTAAGGAAATGCTCAAAAGATTGATGGAGGCATGTCAAAAAGACACCAGCATCACTTTTAAGGGGCTCCCACTAACCAAAAGTGGAATATTTAAAGTATCAAAATAAAAACATTGGTAGATTATAACTCAATGATAAGAATCCATGAGTCTACATACTGATATAAATAGATAAATAAATGAATCTATAACAAAGGAGAAACAAAGAGTTTCCCTTACAGGAAAATACTGATCAGTCACTATAGGGAAAAAATATCATTTTGCAAACATAATTCTGAAAATTAATACAGGCAAATATCATCATTGGGTGCTTAATCTTGGTTGTAAAAATTTGATGAAGAACAAGAGAATCACATAGCCTCAAGTACCTCCCAACAAATTATTTAGCAAGTAAAGTGGGGAAAATGACTAAGCAGTTGAGAAATTAGAGATCACCATAATAAAGTGATCAAAATTAATATCACTCTTAGGGAAAAATGAATAACATGTACCTTCAGATATGATACCCCCATAATGGTATTTTATCATTTAAATAATATCCCAGCCAAAAATGTGTAACTTGAGGAAACATCAAAGAAACCCAAACTAAGAGATATTCTATTAAACAACTGGCATATATTTTTCAAAATGTCAGTGGCACAAAAGACCAAAAAAGGCTGAAGAACTACCATCTTAAAAATGCCAAATTTTATTTGCTATATATTCAGATCATAACTACATTTCAGCTTCTGTAGTTTTTCCTGGCATTCATAGCTTACTTTCTTTCCTCTGGCTTTCAGTGCCTGTATATCTCAGGTAGCCCTCTTTAAGCAGGAGGACTTTTCTCAACTACCATTTATTCTGTTAATCCAATCTGGAACCAATCGCTCTCTGGATCTGCTGAAGACTTTCATCCTGGAATCTTCCTTTACTGCTCTTCTGAGTGGGATCCAGTATTTCTTAAATTCCAAATTTTCTCATCTCTTGGTTTGTACCTTTATTTTTTTACAAAAGTACATCCTTAAATAACATTACTCTTCTGAAACGATGTGAGCAAGGTTAACTCTCTTGAACTCTGAACATTAGGAAATATTTTTGTTCTAGGCTTATGCTTGTACTGGCTTCCCTCCTAGGTCAGTCAGTAAAGAATCTGCCTGCAATGCAGGAGACATGGGTTCAATTCCTGGGTTGGGAAGATCCCCTGGAAAAGGAAATGGCAACCCACTCCAGTATTCTTGCCTGGAGAATCCCATGGACAGGGGAACCTGGGCGGGCTACAGTCCCTGAGGTCGCAAGAGTCTGACACAACTGAGTGACTTTCACTACTACTACTATACTTGATTAGTGGATTTATACAGGTGTAGGATTGGGAGTAGAATTATCTGTTGGCTGGAATTTAATTTATTTGTTCAAAATAATTTTCTCTAAGAGATGTCCAATCAAATGGCATTGCAACTTTAGGTTTAGAGATGCCCCAACTCCACGTTCCAAGCAGCATTGTGTTGTATTATTCAGTCCCTAAGTTGTGTCCAACTCTTTGTGACCCCATGAAGTGCAGTGAACACCAGGCTTCCCTGTCCTTCACTATTTCTCGGAGTTTGCTAAAACTCAAGTCCATTGAGTCAGAGATGCCATCCAACCATCTCATCCTCTGTTGCCGCCTTATCCTTTTATATTCATCTTTTTTTTAAAACTAAACAGCAATGTACTCATTATGTAATTTTATTAGATGAATAGATGAGTATGAAACAAAGAGGTAAAAGTAGTTTTATGCTGGTAGAATTATTCGATGATTCTTGTTTCTTCCCTATACTTTTTATATTCTTCATGAATTTCTAATAGTGAGAATATATTTTACAATCGTATTAATATAAATATATATGGATATATTCACAATAAAAGCGAAAGCATATCTGGCTAGTTTTCCTTACAGTTTTCATTTACGAGGTCCATCTACCTTATTTTTCTTCCTATTCAGTAAAATAAGCTTTAAAAGGTAGCAATTACCTTTCATATAGTACAGGGGTTATTACCTGGGGCACTGATTTTCTCCTAGACAGAGTAGTTTGAGCTGTCCAATCTCTTCTGAACATAGTTCCCGAATTTTGGAGAGTTTCCCCCTAATCCCCAAGACATAGCCAGAAGTCACTGTCCTAGGCCCTCTTGTTGCTGACATCATACACATAATGGGTGTTGCCAATCAGATGCATCACATGAGTCTTCAGCTGGCAAGCTAATGTTATAAGGATGCCGAGATGAACGGCATTTATCCCAGGTGAATACAACCACAGCGGCTCAATGGTCATCTTTCCCAGCATCAGGGTCTTTTCCAGTAAGTCAGTTCTTTGTATCAGGTGGCCAAAGCCTAGGAACTTCAGCTTCAGCATCAATCCTTTCAATGAATACTCAGGGTTGATTTCCTTTAGGAACAATTGGTTTGATCTCCTTAATGTCCCAGGGACTCTCAAGAGTCTTCTCCAGCACTACAATTCAAAAGTATCAATTCTTCAGCGCTCATGGCAACCCACTCCAGTATTCTTGCCTGGAGAATTCCGTGGGCAGAGAAGCCTGGCAGGCTACAGTCCATGGGGTCACAATGAGTTGGACTTGACTGAACAATTAACACACAACCTTCTGTATGGTCCAACTCTCACATCTGTACATGACTACTGGGAAAACCATAGCTTTGACTAGATGGACCTTTGTCATCAAAGTGCGCTATGTTTTTTAATACACTATCTAGGTCTATAAAAGCTTTCCCTCCAAGAAGCAAGGGTCTGTTAATTTCATGGTTGCAATCCATCTGAAGTGATTTTGGAGCCCCCCAAAATAAAGTCTATCACTATTTCCACTGTTTCTCTATCTGTTTGCCATGAAGTGATGAGAACAGATGCCATGATATTAGTTTTCTGAATATTAAGTTTTAAGCTAACTTCTTCACCCTCCTCTTTCACTATTATCAAGAGGCTCTTTGGTTCTTCTTCACTTTCTGCCATAAGGGTGATATAATCTACATGTCTGAGGTTATTGATATTTCTCCTGGCAATCTTGATTGCAGCTGGTGTTTCATCCAGTCCAGCATTTCTCATTATGCACTCTGCATATAAGTTAAATAAGCAGGGTGACAACATACAACCTTGACATACTCCTTTCCCAATTTGGAACCAGTCTATTGTTCCATGACCAGTTCTGTTTCTTCTTGACATGCATACAGATTTCTCAGGAGGCAGGTAAGGTGCTCTGGTATTCCCATCTCTTTCAGAATTTTCCATGGTTTGTTGTGATCCACACAGTCAAAGGTTTTGGCATAGTCAATAAAGCGGAAGTGGATGTTTTTTCTGGAATTTTCTCCCTTTTTCAATGATCCAACAGATGTTGGAAATTTGATCTCTGGTTCCTCTGCCTTTTCTAAATTCAACTTGAATATCTGAAAGTTCACAGTTCACGTCCTGTTGAAGCCTGGCTTGGAGAATTCTGAGCATTACTTTGCTAGCGTGTGAAATTAGTGCAATAGTCGTAGTTTGTGTATTCTTTGGCATTGCCTTTCTTTGGGATTGGAATGAAAACTGATCTTTTCTAGTCCTGTGGCCACTGCTGAGTTTCCTAAATTTGCTGACATATTGAGTTCAGCATTTTCACAACATCATTTTAGGACTTGAAATAGCTCAACTGGAATTCCATCACTTCCACTAGCTTTGTTCATAGTGATGCTTCCTAAGGCCCACTTGACTTTGGATTCCAGGATGTCTGGCTCTAGGTGAGTGATCACACCATCATTGATTATCTGGGTCATGAAGATCTTTTTTGTATTCACATGAAGTACACTGCATTAAATAAACAGGGTGACAATGTACAGCCTTGATGTACTCCTTTCCCAATTTTGAACGAGACTGAAGCAACTTAGCAGCAGCAGTTGTTCCATATCTGATTCTAAATGTTGCTTTTTGACCTACATACAGGTTTCACAGGAGGCAGGTAAGGCGGTTTGGTATTCCCAGCTCTTTAAGAATTCTACACAGGCAAAGGCTTTTGCATAGTCAATGCGGCAGAAATAGACGTTTTTCTGCAATTCCCTCGCTCTCTCTATGATCCAACGGATGTTGGCAATTTGATCTCTGGTTCCACTGCCTTTTCTTTTTTTTATAAATTTATTCATTTTAATTGGAGGTTAATTACTTTACAATATTGTATTGGTTTTGCCATACATCAACATGAATCCACCACAGGTATACACATGTTCCCCATCCTGAACCCCCCTCCCTCCTCCCTCCCCGTACCATCCCTCTGGGTCATCCCAGTGCACCAGCCCCAATCATCCTGTATCATGCATCGAACCTGGACTGGTAATTCATTTCATATATGATATTATACATATTTCAATGCCATTCTCCCAAATCATCCCACCCTCGTCCTCTCCCACACAGTCCAAAAGACTGTTCTATACATCTGTGTCTCTTTTGCTATCTCGCATACAGGGTTATCGTTACCATCTTTCTAAATTCCATACATATGTGTTAGTATACTGTATTGGTGTTTTTCTTTCTGGCTTACTTCACTCTGTATAATAGGCTCCAGTTTCATCCACCTCCTTAGAACTGATTTAAATGTATTCTTTTTAATGGCTGAGTAATACTCCATTGTGTATAGGTACCACAGCTTTCTTATCCATTCATCTACTGATGGACATCTAGGTTGCTTCCATGGCCTGGCTAAATTCAGCTAGAACATCTGAAAGTCCTAGGTTCACGTACTATTGAAGCCTAGCTGGAAGGATTTTGATCACTACCTTGCTAGCGTGAGAAATTAGTACAATTATGCGGTAGTTCCCTGGTGGCTCAGACGGTAAAGCGTCTGTCTACAATGCGGAAGACCTGGGTTCAATCCCTGGATTGGGAAGATCCCCTGGAGAAGAAAATGGCAAGCCACTCCAGGACTATTGCCTGGAAAATCCCATGGATGGAGGAGCCTGGTAGGCTACAGTCCATGGGGTTGCAGAGTCGGACAAGACTGAGCGACTTCACTATATAGTCACTATGCGGTAGTTTAAACATTCTTTGGCATTGCCCTTTTCTGGGATTGAAATGAAAAATTGACCTTTACTGGTCCTGTAGCCACTGCTGAGTTTCCTAAATTTGCTGACATATTGAGTGCAGCACTTTAATGGCATCATCTTTTAGGATTTGAAATAGCTCAGCTGGAATCCCATCACTTCCACTAGCTTTGTTCTCAGTATTGCTTCCTAAGGTCCACTTGAATTCACACTCCAGGATGTCTGAGTCTAGGTGAGTGACCACACCATCGTGGTTATCTGGGTCATTAATACCTTTTCATATCCTGTGATTTCATATGCTATGATTCTTGCCACCTCTTCTTAATCTCTTCTGCTTCTGTTAGGCCCTTACCAATTCCATCCTTTATTGTGCCCATCTTTGCATGAAATGTTCCCTTGGTATCTACAATTTTCTTGAAGATTTCTCTAGTCTTTCCCATTCTGCTGTTTTCCTCTGTTTTGTTGCATTGTTCACTTAAGAAGGTTTTCTTATCTCTCCTTGCTATTCTCTGTAACTCTAGATTCATTTGGATATATCTTTCCCTTTCTCCTTTGCCTTTTGCTTCTCTTCTTCTCTCAGTTATTTGTAAGGCCTCCTCAGACAAATGTTTTGCATTCTTGCATTTCTTTTTCTTTGGTATGGTTTTGGTCACCACCTCCTGTACAATGTTACAAATCTCCACCCATAGTTTTTCAGGCAGACGGTTCTCCAGATCCAATCCGTTGAATCCATTTGTCACTTCTGCTGTATAATCATAAGGATTTGATTTAGGTCACACATGAATGGTCTAGAGATTTTCCCTATTCAGTTTAAGTTTGAATTTTGTAAGAAGTTCATGATCTGATACATAATCAGCTTCAGGTCTTATTTTTGCCGACTGTATAGAGCTTCTCCATCTTCAGTTGCCTATACATATGTATAAATACATATATAGGTGTCTGTGTATATATATTATATATATGTGTGTATAAGTATATACATATATATCTATGTATATCAGAGACCTATTTGGATACTTACCTCACTGCTTTCAAAATATATCAATGTTTTAACTTATTTGGAATGGACTTAGATTAGATTTTCTTTTTAGGTAAAAGCAAGGCATCACAAAATCAAAATGCACCCATTCTTTTAGTCCTCAAGTACCTAAAGAACATTTATTATACAGTCAAATACTGTATTAGGTACTCAGGATATGGAAATTTTAAATACAGTCCCTTATAAACCTATGTGGAAGGCTGGGTAGTAAACAAATTTGGGTGTTAGAGTTAGTGTTGTAATAAGAGCTATAATAAGGATATTTCAAGAACTACAGAAGCATTTAGCACTAACTAGGGGGAACCATGGAAGCTTCCAGGAAAAAGTCACATCTGGTGTTAGCTGAAAAGATTGTGTTAACTAAGAGAAAAAAGAGGCAGCATTTCAAGAAAAGAAATGAGTATACAACAACAACAAAAAAAGAATCAGGTTCTATTAAACGAAAAGGTCTGACTAGGATACCTGTATTGGTGTGCACAGGCTGTAAGGAGACCATGTGCAGGGATGAGGCAGGAAGAGTAAAAAGGAAACTCGCGGAAAGCTTTACAGGTCTTGTGTGTCGGCAGACTTTTGTGTTCCACCCCACAATCATGGCTTCAGGAAACAGTTCCATATGAGTGTTAAGTCATTTTGCACTGACAGAAACTCACTGCAAGTTTGTGTCACACATCTTTGGCTTTCTGCCCCAGGTTTTCTCCAACTCCTCAGTGAGAGGCACTGGAGGAAGACCACCCAGCTCTTAGGTATTACAGCACAGAAATGTGTGCATGGATGGGGTGGGGAACATGTAAACCTCTTGGGGCAACCCTCACCAAAGGGGAAAAGTTCATAAATGCTTACCTTTATGGCTGGTGTGGACTCTGAAAGGTGTTAGAGACAATCCCAAGAAGGCCCCAGTGGGAACCAGGATGGAAGGAATCCTAGTCTCCCATGACAGTGATTAAGACATCTCCATATCGGCTTTATCCCCTACATTCCTCAATCTCTCCCTTCTGCCCTGAGATTACTCCCCAAAAACTACCCACACACGGACCCTTATTTTACACTCTGATTTTGAGAGGAACTCAGGCTCATATCCCAGGCTGAGAAGTTTTATACGTAAATGCTACAGAAAACAATTTGCTTACTTTTAGCAAGGGAGTAACATGATTAGATTTTTAGTTCCATGAGGAAATGATCAGCCAAAGGTAAGCCTGGGGGCTGGAAAACAAAATAGGAAGCGTTTCTTCATGTCTATTGCAATAGAAACTTACTAAGCAATCCCCAGAAGTAAATAGGCTTTTTAATGAGAAAATAACACTAATGACCTTTAAAAATGGCTAACCAGATGGCACTTTCTGATTGCATTTTAGGAAAAGGAAAATGCACTAGCTCTGGTTCCAGGAAAAATGACTAATTAGTTAGAGTTTGGATTTTGGGGTTCTCTTGCTGTTCACGTTATCCTATCTTGCGATTCTTTTTAAAAAGCATTTAGTAGCCATGATCTCCTGGTATACTACTTCCAGGGGAGGGAAAAAAGCACTAATTTGTAGTATTTGCTGATCTCTGTGCTAGGAACATTTCCACCATGGCCAGTTTCTAACAGCAAACATTTTGACAACCAATTTGCAGATTTTATGAATACATAACCATCTTCCCACCACATCACTGCCATTTTCCACAGGAAAGACTCAGGCTACTCAGAATTCTCACAACCAACTTCCTTTCGATCATTTGGAACTGCTTTCCAATGCAGTGCTATAGTGAGAGACCCCAGTATCCTGAATTTTGATCCCTTCCTCACTCAGCATCATTCCTCCACTGTCTCCAGATATCATCATATGTTTCCAGGGTGTAGTGGATGCTGTGGGGTCTATCCTTGACTCTCCCTTCCCTTCACCATTCTGGTACTCTATCTCTATTGTCATGAGTGGTGGCTGCAAACTGTTCTCAGCTTCCTCTCCCTTTAGACAGAGAATTACTCCCTTCGTCTAGGAGACTTGGGTGGGAGGGCAATTATGGACATTACCCAGAACCACATACTGGCCCACCAGTATTAACAGCTCATCTAAGACATGATGGGCAAAAAATACTAAGTGCCTGACTGTAAGACACATATGCTCCAGAATGTGGGAGAAAATCCCAATAAAGATCCAAGAATTTGCAACTCCTGATGAATTATTTAGGAGTCTGGTGGTCTGGGGCATGCTGGAACTTCCCCTCAAATGGAAAGGATGAGTTGTATTTTGCACCTTTTCTATTTTGGCCACTCCACACGGCATGTAGGATCTTAGTTCTCCAACCAGGGGTCCACCATGCTCCCCCTGCACTAGAAGCACAGTCTTAACCACTGGACGGCCAGGGAAATCCCTGTACCCTCTATCTCTAGGTAAAAAATGCAGTGGATGAAACTGGAGCCAATTATACAGAGTGAAGTAAGCTAGAAAGAAAAACACCAATACAGTATACTAACACATATATATGGAATTCAGAAAGATGGCAATGATGACCCTGTATGCAAGACAGCAAAAAAAGACACAGATGTGTATAGCGGACTTTTGGACTCAGAGGGAGAGGGAGAGGGTGGGATGATTTGGGAGAATGGCATTGAAACATGTATATTATCATGTAAGAATCGAGTCGCCAGTCTATGTCCAATGCAGGATACAGCATGCTTGGGGCTGGTGCACGGGGATGACCCAGAGGCATGTTATGGGGAGGGAGGTGGGAGGGGGGTTCATGTTTGGGAACGCATGTACACCCGTGGTGGATTCATGTCAATGTATGGCAAAACCAATACAGTATTGTAAAGTAAAATAAAGTAAAAAAAAAAAAAAAAAGAGTTAACACTGAAAAAAAAATGCAGTGCTGGATGGGGTTAAAAGACACACATCCATTTGTAACTGTCATAGAAGGTTACCAGTCTTACAGTAAGGCTCACAAAAAGAAGGGCTTTGCAATAGCTACAGGCCAAAGTACAAGTAGCCCTGAAGAGCCCAGCAGATCCCATGTTACTAGAGGTGTCTGAAGTGGACAAGGACACTCTGTCAAATCTCTGGCCAGGAAAGACGTAGCAGCAACCTCTAGGTTCTGTATCAAAACCATGCTGTCTGCAGAAGAAACTACACAGTATTTGAAAAGCAGCTTCTGGCATGGCCAAGCCCCCGGTAGAAACTGAGCATTTACCCTTCCAGACTAATATAATTAGTCTGGATGTATACTACTTTATAGATGTATACTGTCAAAACCACAAAGTCATTTAAGATCGAGTAGGTCTAGCAACAATTCATCAGAAAATGAAATAAGATCAGGCTCAAGCAGGTTCAGAAGGCTCAAGCAAGCTACTTGAATAGGAAGGAACACTGGCCCTACCATATACCACATCATGCAGAACTGGATAGAGCTATAGAATAGCAGCCTGAAAGCATAGATGATGCATCCGCTTGGTGATGACACCTTATGGGAAAGGGTATCATTCCCCAGGATGCCAATTACTTCTTAAGCTATATTGCCAATATCTAGAAAGCATGGGTCCAGGAAACAATGGGGAGAAAGAAGAATGATCCCATTCACCATCACTTACAGTGATTGACTTGTGCTTTCTATTCCTACAACTTTCAGTCAGTTGAGTCACTCAGTCGTGTCCGACTCTTTGCAACCCCATGAATCACAGCACGCCAGGCCTCCCTATCCATCACCAACTCCCAGAATTCACTCAGATTCACGTCCATCGAGTCGGTGATGCCATCCAGCCATCTCATCTCTGTCGTCCCCTTCTCCTCCTGCCCCCAATCCCTCCCAGCATCAGAGTCTTTTCCAGTGAGTCAACTCTTTGCATGAGGTGGCCAAAGTACTGGAGTTTCAGCTTTAGCATCATTCCTCCCAAAGAACACCCAGGGCTGATCTCTTTTAGAATGGACTGGTTGGATCTCCTTGCAGTCCAGGGGACTCTAAAGAGTCTTCTCCAACACCACAGTTCAAAAGCATCAATTCTTCGGCACTCAGCCTTCTTCACAGTCCAACTCTCACATCCGTACATGACCACTGGAAAAACCATAGCCTTGACTAGACAGACCTTTGTTGGCAAAGTAATGTCTCTGCTTTTCAATATGCTATCTAGGTTGGTCATAACTTTCCTTCCAAGGAGGAAGCGTCTTTTAATTTCATGGCTGTAGTCACCATCTGCAGTGATTTTGGACCCCCCCAAAATAAAGTGTGACACTGTTTCCACTGTTTCCCCATCTATTTCCCATGAAGTAATGGGACCAGATGCCATGATCTTCGTTTTCTGAATGTTGAGCTTTAAGCCAACTTTTTCACTCTCCTCTTTCATTTTATCAGGAGGCTTTTTAGTTCCTCTTCACTTTCTGCCATAAGGGTGGTGTCATCTGCATATCTGAGGTTATTGATATTTCTCCTGGCAATCTTGATTCCAGCTGGTGTTTCTTCCAGTCCAGCATTCCTCATGATGTACCCTGCATATAAGTTAAATAAGCAGGGTGACAATATACAGCTTTGACGTTCTCCTTTTCCTATTTGGAACCAGTCTGTTGTTCCATGTCCAGTTCTAAATGTTGCTTCCTGACCTGCATATAGATTTCTCAAGAGACAGGTCAGGTGGTCTGGTATTCCCATCTCTCTCAGAATTTTCCACAGTTTATTGTGATCCACACAGTCAAAGGCTTTGGCATAGTCAATAAAGCAAAAAATAGATGTTTTTCTGGAACTCTCTTGCTTTTTCCATGATCCAGCGGATGTTGGCAATTTGATCTTGGTTCCTCTGCCTTTTCTAAAACCAGCTTGAACCCCATGGAAGTTCACGGTTCACGTATTGCTGAAGCCTGGCTTGGACAATTTTGAGCATTACTTTACTAGTGTGTGAGATGAGTGCAATTGTGTGGTAGTTTGAGCATTCCTTGGCATTGCCTTTCTTTGGGATTGGAATGAAAACTGGCCTTTTCCAGTACGGTGGCCCCTGCTGAGTTTTCCAAATTTGCTGGCATATTGAGTGCAGCACTTTCACAGCATCATCTTTCAAGATTTGAAATAACTCAACTGGAATTTCATCACCTCCACTAGCTTTGTTCATAGTGATGCTTTCTAAGGCCCACTTGACTTCACATTCCAGAATGTCTGGCTCTAGATGAGTGATCACACCATTGTGATTACCCGGGTCATGAAGATCTTTTTTGTACAGTTCTATGTATTCTTGCCACCTCTTCTTAATATCTTCTGCTTCTGTTAGGTCCAGACCATTTCTGTCCTTTATTGAGCCCATCTTTGCATGAAATGTTCCCTTGGTATCTCTAATTTTCTTGAAGAGATCTCTAGTCTTTCCCATTCTGTTGTTTTCCTCTATTTCTTTGCATTGATTGCTGAAGAAGGCTTTCTTATCTCTTCTTGCTATTCTTTGGAACTCTGCATTCACATGCTTATATCTTTCTTTTTCTCCTTTGCTTTTCGCTTCTCTTATTTTCACAGCTATTTGTAAGGCCTCCCCAGACAGCCTACAACTTTAGCTATCATTAAAACCTTGGTCCCAAAAGGGGATACTTCTACTAAACAGCATAGGACAGGGCCCATTAAACTTAAAGCTACAGCTGACATGTCGTTACCTTGGGCTCATTATAACAGTAATCCAGCTGTCATAAAAAAGGAGCTATCACACTGGATGGGGTAATTGACCCTGACTGTCAAAGGGATAAACTGTTGCTATATATTAGGGACAGATAAAAATCAGTTTGGTGCTCAGGTGCCACTCATGGTACTTACTTGGTTTTAAATGTAAATGGGCAAGTACAGCAATCACCAGAGGCTCAGAATCCCCTGGGACTGAGAATACAGGTACTCAACCATGCCAGCTATGGTTGTGCTAGTTAAGAGGAGGTGGTCTATAGTGGAAAGTAAGAGAGGGATAAAACAAAAATCACTCTAAGACTAGCTACAGAGTGGGGGTTATAATTTATCCCACTAGCTCCCCACTAACTGGGGCATGGCTGTGCCTGGGTGGAATAAATTCCATGGGAGAAGCAAATAAGTCTGAACAGTGCAAGAAG
The DNA here is from genome assembly GCF_001704415.2 of Capra hircus. Lineage (NCBI taxonomy): Eukaryota > Metazoa > Chordata > Mammalia > Artiodactyla > Bovidae > Capra > Capra hircus. Next base: position 62,269,717 of record NC_030813.1, on the reverse strand, counting down.
TGGACTGTAGTGGATGCTCCAGGTTTGCCCCTAAATGCTGGGTCAGCCACCACCACCACCCCCAGCCACTGTGAATATTGCCTGCTAAAAGCTCACAGCTTCCCCTTTCTCTGGATCAATGTTTCAGCAGAATGGATGATGCCTTTTTACTACAGACATTTATATACACACATAGACAGCCAACAGCCAATGACAGACAACACAGGCATGACAAACCCCAGCCCCTTCCTAAAAACGAGGACAAATCCATGTTATAATTTGTATTCCAAGCATTCAGGCTGAAGCTAGTCTCTAGACAAGATTGCTTCTTTGCTTAGCTTTCTTGCCACCCTAAACTGTTCCCTCCATCCCTTTTCTTCCGAGAGTGTTCCCTCAATAAATCACTTGTCTGAAGAATCCAATCGCAGGTTCTCCTTCAAGGGAACTTCAAATGAAGACAAAGAAGATCTCTGGAGTCAGAAAAATAATGGAAAAATTTCAGATGGCAGATCAAAATAAAGGTCAAAATATTTGGGGACAAATGTTTTTTCATTGCTTTTTCATCAAATTGGGATGTTGTCAGCTTATATCATGTAAAATAAATTAATATCTGACTTCCAAATTTGCTATAAGGATTGAAGAAACAGTATTAGAAAAAAGATGTGTGTGTGTGTGTGTGTGTGTGTGTACACATGCTCAGTCATTTCCCCCTGGACTTTGCAACCCCCTGGACTGTAGCCTGCTAGGCTCCTCTGTCCATGGAATTCTCTGGGCAAGACTACTGGAGTGGGTTGTTATTTCCTACTCCAGGGGCTCTTCCCCACCCAGGGATTGAACCCATGTCTCTTGAGTCTCCTGCATTGGCAGGCAGATTCTTTACCACTGCTCCACCTGGGAAGCCCATAAGGAAGGTACCTAAGTTAATTTCTGTATGTGCAGGCATTCAAAAAAAGATTGCTCTCATTATTAATACCAATAGAATTTGCTTAAATAATTTTTTTAAAGCTTGTTTGTGACTAGTGGAATCTGGAAAGCAGCAGCAGCAAGCTAAGAGGCTTGCTGAGAGAGGTCTGCCCTGCTCTGCGTGCAGAGAGCTGCTCTCTCTTTGTTCTCCTCAAATGGGAAGTGAGTCTCTCTCCTTGCCTATTGAGCCCTGAGGGGATGCTTCCAAGGCAGGCGTGGAGGAGGAAGCTGTGGGAAGCTTCCCTGTGACTCAGTAGTGTGTGTTTTGTATTTTATTTTGTTTCTGATTTAATGAAGGCAAGCAGGAGGGAAAAAATAAAGCCATATGCACTGTATAGAAGTTCATTTCTGTTTCAGGTGGCTCAGCTTAGGTCAAGTGTGGCTGACGTGCACCTTTTAAAAACTACACAATCAGGCCCTACTCTAGATATAATAGATAAGTAATATACTTAGATGTTTATGGCTATGAGTTAATAATAAGTTGTTTAGCATCCCCTCATGTCATTTGATGTTCGATGGCATCACTGATGCAATGGACATAAACTTGGGCAAACTTTGGGGGTGGTGAGGGAAAGAGAGGCCTGGCTTGTGCAGTCCATGGGGTCGCAAAGAGTTGGACATGACTGGACGAACAACAACATGTCATTTGCGGTTTCTGAAGTTCTAGTATTAGAATAATGAAAGCCATCTGGTAGAAAGGTTCAAAAAACTTTTTTAAAAGGTAAAAAGCAACAAGAAAAAGGTCTAGGCCTGAGAAAACAGGTATGGCAGCCGTAAATCAAAAGGAATGGATACTGAAAAAATATTAAGAAATGAACTTGAAAAGACAGGAAAAAACAAGGACAGGTAAAAACAACGCACACAGATTATACTGTAAGATCACTATTAAAATGCTTCTGTATGATCCAATGTGAGTCAAATTGTATAAAGTCTTAATTAAAAAAATTAAGTCATATCACAGTTCTGGGTGGAATCAGATGGCTGGGTGGCATCACTGATTCAATGGATACAGGCTTGGGCAAACTCCAAGAGATGGTGAGGGACAGAGAGGCCTGCCATGCTCCAGTTCATGGGGTCATAAAGAGTCCAGCACTACTGACAGACTGAAAAACAACAATCAGAGTTCTTGGGTAATGGTGTGGCAGGCACGGTTGCTTGCTTACCCAACAGCTGTTTCAAACTCCAGGCTCCATGCTGTCCTCTGCCACAGAGGCAAAGCCATGACTCATATTCCCAGGCTCCTATTATAGCAAGCAGTAGCCATAAAACTCTATTCTGGACATTAACTGAAAGAGAATGCTTCTGAGAAATTTCTAGAATTCTCTTTTCTTTTCTGATAGAAGAGGCGAACCTACGAAGGAGCTCTCTTTTGCCGCCGCTCCCTTTCTGTTTTTGACTCTGGTCTGGCAGCCATCTTGGATCCACGAGGAATTTCACAAATAAGCCAAGGATGACAGAGCAGAAAACAGGAACTAAGTTGTTTACCCCCTTATCAAGCCACCAAACAACCTCAGCAACAGCCTTTTCTGAACATCTCCTGAACTGATAAAAATGAATGCCTGTATTTTAAGCCATGTCTAGTAGTCTACTCTGTAGTTTATAGCCAAATACATCCCATATAAACACAAATAATCCCTTGGATTAGGGTTGAAAGGTATAAACAGTCAATCCAGGCTATTACTAAAGAAGAGATGGGAGTTATCTCTACCCAGAAGGAGTAAGCCAGGCTTTCAGGATGACAGGCGTTGTGGAGGAATGCTCAGACACAAGGCACGTGGGTGGCTGGCTGAGCTCACAGGTACAGAGCCAAACAGACACACATGTGGCCTAGCAGCCTCAGGAGGTTAAAAAGAAAATAGAAGACAAAGGTCCACGCAGAGGCCAGAGCCAAGACCGGATCTGGAACGGAGGAACTGGCCTCGGGAAAACAGGTTTGTGTAGCAGAGGCTAAGCCAAGTCCAGGGCCAGCAGCTGAGTTTTTTCCCAAAGAGAAGTGAGTGCAGCCAGCAAAGCCTGCTGTACCATGAAGTCTTTTCAGGAAGTCCCACGCAAGCCCTAGTTTTAAAAGATGTTATGTGAGGAGAAGAGCATCTCTAAAGACTTACAGAGTTGGGTCAGAATTCCCGCCTCTGTCTGTTTGTAAACACTACGGTACTCACCATGTTTGACAGGAACTATGAGTTTATCTTCCTCATGAGAAGGAATTTAGCTCCTTTGAGGATAGAAGTCATGCTTTGTTCATCACTCTGCCCTCATTGCCTAGCAGAGTACTTAGTTAGCAATGATTGATTCAGTTTGTTTGAGGGATGAATAACAGAAATAACAGTTTTATTCACCATGTACAATGTGCCAGGCATTGTGTAAAATGCTACATACTCAGTAGTTCATTCATTTCATGGGAAATAGTTACTATCATTATCCCCACTTAACCGATGAGGAACCTGGGGTTTACAAAAGTTAAGTAAATTTCCCTAGGATACTCACCTCGGAGTTTCAGACTCTGATTCAGAAACCAAGCCATCTCCCTCCAGAGAAAACTCTTACCCATTAACGGAGGGAAAGAGAGCACAAAAAGCATTTAAGACGCTACCAGAGAATTAGGACATTTGTTCCTTCTTTCTCTCAGAAAGGAAACTGGGGCTTTGTTTCTTAGACACACTTGGTTCTTTCCTTACTCTTGGGAATAATTGATAGCGCTATTTTTAAGAGCCCAGACATAAAATGAAGGCATACAAGATGGCAAACCCAAACGTGCAAACACACTTCAAGCCTCTCATGTGCTACATCAATAGATTTCATTGTCCAATAAGAGTCACATGTCCAAGACTACAGTCAAAGTTTGTAGAAGCGCACTCCTGTCTTCAGGTAGCCATGGCAAAACTATGTCAGTGTACCACAGGGAAAAGGGAGAAAAAACAGCCAGTAATTTAATCTACCACAAAACCTTCGTTTTCTCATAGATAAAATAAGCTTACTACACCTACCAGTTGTGGTATATAGACTAACAGCCACTCCAAAGGGGCCACACCCTAGTCCCCACAACCTGCGAATACCTTATCTTAAATGGCAAAAGAGATTTTGCAGAAGAGATTGTGTTAAGGATCTTAAAGTAGAAGGTTTGGCCTGGATTATACAGGAAGGCTCAGTGTAATCATAAATGTCTTTATTAAAGAAGAAAGGAGGTAGAAGAACTAGAAGAAGAGATGTAATAGTGGAAGCTGAGGTCACAGTGATGCAAGATCGTGGCCAAGGAATGCGCAGCCTCCAGAAGCTGTAAAAGGCAGGAACAGAAAGATCACAGTCCAGTTAAAATCTGCACTTTATCCCCATGAGACATTTCAGACCTCTGATCTCTAGAATTGTAAAGTAATAAATTTGTGTTATTCTAAGCCACCAAGTCTGTGGCATGTTGTTTCAACAGCAGTAAGAAACTAATACATTAAGTGAGTCATTATCATTGTCCAGGAAAGTCCTGAATATGGATACTGCAGGCTTTATTTTTCACATACCCAGCATGATTAATCTGGATGCCAAAGGCCCTGTTTTCATTTCATGGGGGAATCGTGAGTCCTGTGTCATTGAAAAGAGGAGTGTTTACTTGGGACAGTTTGGAAGGAGTTCAGCAGAATCTCAGGACATGAGAGGGCATCACTTCCATTAGATGCTCTGCAAGCCATATGCTGGTAGCTGTCAAAGGGAGGTGCTCATGAAATAGCCATGGGGTGACATGTGAGCCTGGCTCTGCAGCAAAGACAGCAAGCAGTCAAGGAGAGCTGCTCTGCCAGCATTGGTTCCTTCCAGAGCCCCCATAAGTAGGGTTGTCCACAGCTTCTCCATGCTGATCCAGTTCTAATCCATGAAGCCCTGAACCCCAATCTCTAGACCCACCAACTTCCTCTAAGGTCAAAGCCCATCACCTCTCTTCCCTTCCTAAGATGACCTTCATTTAGTCTCCACCAGTCTGGGACTCTAACTTTTTTCCACTGACCTGTTAGAGCATAATTCCCCAGTGCCTCCTCTTCTACAACAGACCATCTCTTTCAAATAAATACTTTGGTTTTCACTATTCTTTCCAGCTGTGGACTAGCCAAGCTTTCAGAGTTTTCATATAATAAAGATCTTTAATTTCATAGCATTTCTTATGTAAGAGATACATAATGGAGGAACTTAATTCTTTCATGGCTTAATTTTGTTGTTTAAAGATCAATAAAATAAGGAATTCTTCTCTAATTTGGTCTATTAACTGTGGGGGAGATTACATGAACAAAATGCAAATATTGGGTTGGCCAAAAAGTTCATTTAGGTTATCACATTTTACGAGGAAAAAATTTAACGAAATTTTAGGTCAACCTAATATTTCTTTCCTTCTAATGAAAGGTTCTAAGACATAAACTGTCAGCAGTTAGGTGAGATAATGAATTATTAGAAAAATAAAACTAAGCACATGGATCCAAATTCTTGGTTGAATGGATTTGCGTATGTAAATAAACTGTCCTTAACCAAAAAAAAATTGTATATTTTAGTCTGTGTATTATTTTGAAAACTCATTCCAAGCAATAAGGATTGAGGGATTCATATAATTGTATAGTATGCCAATTTATACACCATTAAATGTTCATATTGCTTTTACACAAAGTCCAAAACACTGGTCTTAGAAGAAAATATCAGAAACTCTGCAAGCATGAATATGCCACTCAGAGGATGTTTGTCTAACCCTACTGTTATACTGCCTTTATAAAGTTTGGAAATATCAGGTGTTAATTCTCTAACTATGCGGTAACCATGGGCTGCCAGTAAGAGTTCCTCAAACCGTTTCAAATCATCCTGTAGAATCTGCAGGTTTTCTCAGTGTGTTGTTCCAAAGTCAGAATTGAAATAGCTTCATGGGGCCTTCAAACAATCAATCTTCAAACAATTACAACCAAGCTCCCACAAATTTCAATTCATGATGATACAAGGATTCTGATAAATATTTAGATATTTATTGCGCTAAAGAGACAAGATTTTAATAAGATTCACAGGACTTGGATAAGTGAGTACTAAAGGGCAGAGTAACTATTTCTGACAATTGGGGACTTATAAGGTCAAAATAAGTATCTTTAATTATATAGATTACCCTTCAGTTCTTATATCTGGTTAAAAATGAAATTAGAAAGAAAGCAAGAGTAGCTGAAGAAAAGAATGTAATATAATGACAGTCTAACAATAAAAAAGACTAAAACTGAGAAAAATATAAGCATTGGCAAATGAAGAATGGGGGCATGCCTATGATAGGTCAATGAGCAAACAGAAGGCGAAAATCCTCTGGAGATGGGATACAATGTCAGTGTTGTATCTGAATTCTCCCAGGAATCACTTTACACAACCATTCATAATGTACTGTTCAATCTTCCATGGAGGCAGAAATTAAGTTTTATTCCTCATCTTATCTAGCATAGTCCCGGCTCCATAACAGATATGCAGTAAATGGCTATTAAATAAAGGATTGAATGAACATTAAAGATAACTCATATCAATTAAAGATAACACATCAATTAGAGAATTGATGGGAGCAAGCTACTAATACTTCACCATGCAAACTCTATTCCTATCCAATATAAGAAATCTCCAAACACAAAGAGAAGGAAATAACCACTAAGAGTATGTCACTAAATTCATTAACTCAAAGAAAGAATATTTATTGAGGTCCTAATTAGAATCACAGTATAAATACTGTTATAAAGAGTACCAAAGGGATGGCACGTGGAAAGTGGTCACAGTACTCTACAGTTTACAACAATTCTTTAATTTTACATAATAATATATCAGTAGCTGGTGACTCAGCAGTAAAGAATCCATTGGAGACACGGATTCAATCCTTGGGTTGGGAAGATCCCACGGAGAAGGAAATGGCAACCCACTCCAGTGTTCTTGCCTCGGAAATCCCATGGACAAAGGAATCCAGCAGGCAAAAGTCCATGGGGTCGGGTCGCAAAAGAATCAGACATGACTTAGTGACTAAACAACAACAGTACCAACTTCTATTTTGGTGCTTTTTTTCCTGCTTCTTTGATGCTGTCGCCTAATTTCTTAATGTAGCTTCCTGCACCATTTGAAATTGTATCAAAAATTCTAGAATTTCTTGCCTACTGATAACTAAGAAGACAATATTTCCATTAGTAGATGCTTGTTTTGATAAACTATTGCATAAGAATTCCCCCAGATAAGTATGATTTTAAATCCCACAATTTAATGTTTCATATACAGAAATGAAGTACAAACTGTAATTAATTGATTAATAATGATACTACCTTGTAGAGTTGCTATGAAGAGCAAATATGCCAATGCACATAAACAATGAGAACAGTACCTGGCATTCAGGAAGTACTTAATCAACCTTTACCATTATTATTGTTTTTCCAGAGAAGTCCAAATAAACCACTGGAACTTAAGAGTCATCAAGAGTATTGCTTCCTTTTTTCTGGAGTATTATTTTATTATCAAAGCTAGATTCAGTGAACCAGAGATGGATAAGAAGTATGTCCAGAAACTTCTGCCAATACAGATAAATAGCTGTATGCTAAGGTCAGTGAGCAAAGCTGAGCAGCTGCTTCCTTGAGTGAACCAAGCCATTCCCCTGCTGTCTTAACTTCTCCAATCTCATGACACTTCAATCAAATGATGTTATAGAATTACAATTTAAAACTGAATAGAAGCTATTTAGCTGCAGAAAAATCTCCCGTAGGTGAAGATTGAAAGTTCAATGGACGATAAATTTAAAAATCTTCTAACCAATTGTTGAAATTTCAAAAGACCAGATTATATCATAACATGATATATTTATTCCTACATATCTTCATATTTGTTATTACAACATTTCAAAAGGCAAAGTGAGGAATTTTTGTATAGAGTGTTATACTTTTAAAAACAAACAAAGCCAAAACAGTGAAAGATAGTTTTCTAGCTTTGGGTCAAATAACTGATTTCTCTGATATCCAGCTATTTAAAAACAGACATCATCATAATAATATCCTCCTTATTTCACAAAAATTTTAGTACAATTAAGCAAAATAATGTTTGTAAAACCCTTTGCAAAATATAATTGTTCTGCATTATTATTTTATTTTATTTGTCTTAAAACATTAGAATGCTCATAAATACAAGCTCACAAGCTAGAGATATGCATATACATACACAGATGGAGGTTACATGTCTAATTTGAGTTCTTTGAAAAGAGCCACCAAATTATAGTGCGTGCTGTAATTACTTTCCTTTTTTGCATCTATTTTTCTCTAATACAGAAATGTCAAATTTGTAGAAAGAGAGGGACCTAAATTTATGGAAATTATTTAGGCAATTCTAACAGAGTATGCTTACAAAGTTTGAAGATAAGATCAAGAAAAGATTACCGTCTGAAATGTAATTTTATAAGAATAAAGTAGAAAACATTAATGACCTTAATTATGTGCATCACTGACCACTGTAAGAGCCTTTGGAAATAATGTTGCTGCTGAGAGACAAGTGTATCTCATACTTAATCATATGAACTGGGTGGAGAGCTTGAGCAATACAGTTGTGTAATTTGTCTTGCATGAGATAACAATGAATAATTTTTTTAAACAAAAAATAAATTTTCTAAAATTTTCAAATAATGAGGAAAAGTATTATCTAGATAGAAATATCCTTACAACAGAATTTCTTAAAGAGAACTAAAAAAGAACACCTACACTGGTAAGATTTCTGGACCTGTTTCTAAATCAACTAGAGATGGATAAATTAGGATACCAATAGGAAACCTGTCTATCAGTATACCTTTATTTATCTCTGACTCAGTAAACACCCTCCTGATGGTCTAACCTGATCAGAGTGAAAAATCGTAGATCAATACATATCTAATTTCCTCATTGAAGTCATAAAGAACACTATGAAATATTTTTCATTAAAATTTCCTTTTACGTCCTGGCCAATAATTCTTGAACTTTACTATATGCAAAGTGAAGTGAAAGTAGCTCAGTTGTGTCTGACTCTGCGAGCCCATGGACTGTAGCCCACAAGGCTCCTCTGTCCATGGAATTCTACAGACAAGAATACTGGAGTGGGTTGCCATGCCCTTCTTCAGGTTACCATATGTAAGAGTAACATAAACAGCTTCTGATACATGCCTATTTCCAGGCCATGACTATATTCTAGGCTTTCAGATTTCCAAATCGGCCCCTCTTAAGCATTACATCCTGTGATCTCTGGGAGAGATAAAAAAGTCAGGCATCTGAAAACTCATAATTTAGACCAGCACCAGGCCCTTGAGTGATTCACCAACAAACCACAATTTACAAGGGCCACTGGATAATCCAGGTGACCTTTTCCCTCTGGGTCCATCATCACCCTTAAAAACCTTGATTCGTACTGCACACCTTCAATAACCCAGAATTCTATAGGGCAATTAATTGACAAATGAAATAAAAATTTTTTCTAATATCCTTTTTATAGACAACTTCCTATTAATTAATAAGTGCTGCTCAGAAGTATAAATGTTTGGAGTAAAAACTATTTCATTGATTATTCTTTGCACAGTTGAAAATTTTGCAAGTCACTTACCAGAGATGGTAATAACATAATGGAAAACTAATAGAGAGAAAGCAAAGTGATTTGCATGGTTTTTCAAAGATGTTATTTATATTTAGGGTTTCCTCTCAAGTTTCAGGTTGAGTGTTTTAAGATTTTATAACTTAATATCTTAAAGGAAGAGCAGGAAGAACAACCTGATCGTTTCTTCCAGCACAGTTCCTTTCCTCAAGATTTGCTGTGCATTGGAAACTTAACCAAATATCCAAGATAGGACTCCTGACTCCTCAGAGTCTCTCCTCCCTGAGAGAAATTGCTACATTACAGTTCCATCTAGTTAAATTTGCTGCTTATTTCTCAAGGGATTTGGAAAATATACAGAGATCCAGGGAAGAGGCACTTCTGGCCCCTATACCGACCTATGAGTGTAATTGAATGGTAACTTCTGCTTTTACCTTCTGGGGCTTCTCTGATACTGCATGTGGGATGCCTATGGACATGACCGACTCAGTCATCCTAAAACATATGCCTAAGACATTTGTCATCGCTTATTGACATACTCATCTCTTAGCAAGCAGCAGTATCCAAGTCAGCTCTCAGGATAATACTGGGGGGATGTCTGTGCTGCTCACACAGACAGTGATGTTAATGGAGCCCCTTGAAATAGTGCAGCAAGCAGCTCTGATATAAGGTAGGAGCTCCTTTAACATTTGTCCTGGAAAGATGGGCGAATATCCCCACAATGATGGTGGCAGTGATAATAATGATGATGAAACTAGTGATAATGGCCACAATTTGTGAATATAACGTGCTGATTCCTATACAGTTATTTAAAAAAAAAAGAATGACCAACTTGGGAAAAAAAAAAACTGGTTGAATATCAAACTTTGAGAGACCTCTGCTAGTAACCATTATTGTCTTCTTAAAGCATGGAGTGAATAGAATGAGGTTACATTATTAGAAAATGACAGTTTTGTTGGATTTTTATCTTAAAAAAAAAAGATGAACAAAATTTTATGCTAGTGCCCATTATTTGTTTTCATACCTTACCCAAGACACCACGTTGTATTTAACTGCGTTGAGCAGCTTCAGCTGCATGCAACAAATTCTGGTAAATTCTCTTTTCATTTTTTACTCTATTACCAATATCTTCAAATTTTCCTTGTTATGGCTTCTTGGATACACCCATCATTTGAAAGTGGTCATTTAATTTTCAAGTACATGGGATTTTGTTTATAAAGTATCTTTAATATTAATTTCTCATTTTGATGCTAATTTTTCATTTAGATGCTTTCTTCTCTACAATTACCCTCTCTCCTTTTTTCAATCTAACTTTTTTGAAGCATTTCATGACTAAGTCAAAGATCTCTCTTGGTAAAGGTCACACTGCACTTGAAAATATGCGGGCTATCTTCAAATATTTTTGATATTGATCTAGCATAATTCCACAATGATAAGAGAACAGACTCTGTATGATTTCAATACCTCTAGACCGTGAAATTTTTGCACCTTGTTTTATGTCCCTGGATATGTTCCAGTGTCTCCAAGTTTACAATCCATGGGAAAGTGAATAGAATTTGTATCATACTGTTGTGTGAAATGGAGAAGGCAATGGCACCCCACTCCAGTACTCTTGCCTGGAAAATCCCATGGACTGAGGAGCCTACCTACAGTCCATGGGGTCAACAAGAGTCAGACACGACTGAGCGACTTCACTTTCACTTTTCACTTTCATGCACTGGAGAAGGAAATGGCAACCGACTCCAGTGTTCTTGCCTGGAGAATCCCGGGGACAGAGGAGCCTGGTGGGCTGCCGTCTAAAGGATGGCACAGAGTTGGACAGGACTGAAGCGACTTAGCAGCAGCAGTAGTTTTGTGAAAACTGTATAAATCTTAATTATCTTGAATTGGTTCATAGTGCTTTTCAGGCCTAATATATCCTTCTACTTCTCTGTGTATTCATTCTATTAATTTTTGAGAGTTTGATATTGAAACTCCAAGTAAAACTCTTAATTTATCTACTTAAAAAATAATTGTAATGTATAGAGGAACTATATGTAACCTTGTTTTGTATTTTCTAAGTCTCCTGTAAATGTGTTACTATACTTTCATAATTTAAAAAAATTAAAATATTTTTAAAAAGATGATGTAATTGAGCAAAAAAATCTAAATAAATATTGTAACCTAATCTAGGACTAAAATTTTGACCTTGGAATTTCCTCTATTTTGTATTTGAGTTTATAGCCTCATTAGGATTAAGCCACAGAGAGGAAAAGCTTTCCTCTTGCAGGCTTTGAAGGTTTAAGGTATTTACTCATAAATGATAGGTTTCTTGGGAGATTTGAACAACAAATTCTAATCCAAGGGCCAAAATTAGTACAGGAGTTTTATAAATAACCCTCCAAATTATAAAGCAGGTGAAGTCATGACAAGCTAAATTAATCACAAGAATGCAAACAGTTATAAACGTAATCATTATAGTGTCTTGTCCTACACTTTAGCAATAACAATTTCTGCACTGGGTGAAACACACAGGGCACTGAGATGAACTCAGCCTAATGAGTAGAACACCACCAAGGATTATTTTCAACCTAGTGAAACATACTCACCAATTTCTGATGTTTGGTTCTCAACCCCCACTCCTAATCTATAAAATCTGTCATAGGTAAATTCTGTATATGAAAAAAAAAACATTTGAGCTGAAAAGCTTTTACCCTTTAGTTTCTTTTCTAAATCCTCATAATGTGACCTTTCCCAATACTTCCTTTAAATCAAAAATAAAAGTCTTTGGTTAAATTCGCCACCACTCCCATGTCCTTATTTAATGTCGAGGCACTGGAATATTCATCATGAGAGATCATTTTATTTAAATATTGAAAATAATATAAAATGGTATTACAATGAAAAAATATTGGCTTGCTACTTTAAAGGTAGTTATTATGAATTCCATTCGTGAAATAAAGATTCCTGTTTTTAACAGAAAATCATTTCACCAATGCTCTCAGGCAATTTCAAAACCTTGTATTAACATAAGATCATTGCCAATGGCCCCAGGATGAATAATGCATTCCTACATTACGGTGCATAATCTATCATATTTTAAAGACTAACTTCTGACTATAAAATCTGGATCCAAACTATACATTTATAGAAGAAAAACTTTTTCAAGTACTGCTCTAGAGTTCTTAAGTCAAATTAATGGAGTAAGGTACCTTAGATGAAATGTGCAATCTCACCAGGAAAGGGAGAAAGTCAAACTAGCCTTTTATCTTCATAACATTCCAACTAAATCCAACTCCACTCAACGTAGCACTCAATCTTTTCTAGTTTAAATGTCTATGCAAGTGATGACAAATGGTAAACTGTGTATTAAGGATGAGTAACCAGAAATTAATGCCTAAACTTTGCTCAAATGCTTTGAACACTATAATCTGTCTTCTTCCCTTCCTTGGCTAAGAAACACGTATTGTTTTAGTCATTATGTATTAGAAGACTACTTAAAAGTTAGGAATTTGGCTTTGAGAAATCAATCTAGTTTGCTAAGCATTTGACCATATTTTAAATTGATGGCTGTTGAGACAATAGCCTAGATGCAGAAGTGACTCATAAAATGTGTAATAGTCATAAATAAGAGAGGCTTGCTTTAAACTGGAGAACAGAGGTGTTGAGACAGTGAGTTAGAAACAAAGATCAGGAAGGAGGGACAAAGTACAAATGACTTACCTGTAATACTTTTGTCAAATTGTTAAATAGAGCTTGTCCAGCACTGACTTTATATTTAACACCTCTGACTGTGCCATTCTTGCTTAAAATGTTGACTCTTCTTGTCCCAAACCCCTTCTCGCTGGCTGCCCTTGCTAACACCAGTAAGTTATCCTGGTCATTCTCCTGTTCATCACCTTCTGATCCTATGTGGCCATTCTGCTGTCCATCAGACTCACTGAGCCCATCTATGCCACAGATACTGGCACATTCAGAATCCAGAGAGCCTGCTGGCCGTCCATCTTCATACACCTCCCTCAGAACTCTCCCACTGTGAGATGATGCTATCCGAAATCGGACTTTCCGTGGTCTGTCAGTTTCTGGCTTCACCTCCCGCTTCAGCATGGTCCCATCCACCCTCATAATAAACAGTTCACATAGTTCTGGATCCCTTGTTACTGCATTAGTCTACCTGCCACATAGCAATATCAGGGCCTAATTCTAGTGGCAGTAGCACTTGCATGAAACTAACATCGCAAGGAAAGAAGATTCCCAGGAACTTACAGTGCATCTCTGCTATTAATAATGAATGTGTGTGTGTGTGTGTGTGTGTGTGTGTGTGTGCGTGTGTGCGCACGCGCTATGGTTACCTTTAAACTAAAACCTGCAAAGTGATCCCAACCTTTAAATATTAAATAGCCATGGTGGACTCTTCAGCAAGACAAGTGCAAGAAAGTAGCAATCAATGAAACAGAAAGTAAGTACGAGGCCAAGAAATGAAAGGCTTGAACTTTGAAGCCAGTGGTGAGTGTTGAAAAGGATCTTAGCAGCAGAAATACCTCTGAAATTCAGAGTGGAAACCAGAGATAAAATACGGAATCAAATGTGTAGGATGGGAGGTGTCACAGGCTTCTCACAGTGCCTATTCCTTCTGTCTTTCACACTCATAAAAAGAGGCAGTGAACATACTACATGCTTGCATAGGGCTATCAATATCAATTCTTATTAAATCATCAATTAGATTTCACCCACATTTATGCAATGAATTTTCAATCTACACCTTCATCTTGGTGCACAAGTAGTTTTGCTAAAGAATAGCTTTTCAACAGACTATAAGAAGAAATAACTTTTCTTTTGTTGCTTTCCCACTTCTGGGAGCAGAAAACACTCCTCTCTTTGACAGAAGGAAAGGTTTTGGAAAGGAAATATGGAACTGCAAGGGAAGAATGGAAAATCCTCCAAGTCAGCCAGATCAGCCAAGGCAATCCAGGTGATTAGCACTGATAAATGTCATACCCAAATCACCCATGCATAGAGAAGGGTCCTGCTTACACTACGCTCGGTGGATTTTCTGTCACTTTGGCAGGCGCCTGAAGAAGTTCCTAAGATACAAAGGCATGTTGAAACTTACACCATAGTGAGTGCCCCAACCAATCTAAACCTCCAGACGGAGGCCACTCAGCTAGCTCTCATGGACTCTTTTACTTTAATGTTGATAAGCTTTTACCTGATTATAAACTTAATTTGTGCTTATTTCAGAAAATTTAGAGAGTAATTAACAGTACAGAGTTAAAAATAAAAGTCACAACTACTGTCGCTAGAGATGGTAACAATTCTGTTAAATTTATTCCAGTGTATATGATGCTGAGATGCTCTGATACATACAACTGCATTGTCCATCCTCTTGCATTTAAGGGAGAAAGAACAAATGCCTGGCTTTTGCCGAGGGGATGTGTGCAAAAGGGTATTTGTGGACCAAGGCAATTGGCAAGACACTGTATGTCATTCTATTTCTCTTTCTTCCCCATCTGCTAGCTGGATGGGGAAGAAATATGGGCATATGGGCACATCAGGAATCATGCCATATATGAGCTAGTCTGAGTCAGAGGGAAATTCATAGCTATGACCACTGCATTGGACTACAAGTAAATGAAAGTATCTGCTGGTATACGAATATGTGCATCCTAGGCAAAGTAATGTCTCTGCTTTTGAATATACTATCTAGGTTGGTCATAACTTTTCTTCCAAGGAGTAAGCGTCTTTTAATTTCATGGCTGCAATCACCATCTGCAGTGATTTTGGAGCCCAGAAAAATAAAATCTGATGCTGTTTCCACTGTTTCCCCATCTATTTCCCATGAAGTGATGGGACCGGATGCCATGATCTTCGTTTTCTGAATGTTGAGCTTTAAGCCAACTTTTTCACTCTCCTCTTTCACTTTCATCAAGAGGCTTTTTAGTTCCTCTTCACTTTCTGCCATAAGGGTGGTGTCATCTGCATATCTGAGGTTATTGATATTTCTCCCGGCAATCTTGATTCCAGCTTGTGTTTCTTCCAGTCCAGCATTTCTCATGATGTACTCTGCATATAAGTTAAATAAGCAGGGTGTAAATAAGCAGGGTGACAATATACAGCCTTGACGTACTCCTTTTATCTAGTCAAGGCTATGGTTTTTCCTGTGGTCATGTATGGATGTGAGAGTTGGACTGCAAAGAAGGCTGAGTGCCGAAGAATTGATGCTTTTGAACTGTGGTGTTGGAGAAGACTCTTGAGAGTCCCTTGGACTGCAAGGGGATCCAACCAGTCCACTCTAAAGGAGATCAGCCCTGGGATTTCTTTGGAAGGAATGATGCTAAACTTGAAACTCCTGTACTTTGGCCACCTGATGCGAAGAGTTGACTCATTGGAAAAGTCTCTGATGCTGGGAGGGATTGGGGGCAGGAGGATAAGGGTACGACAGAGGATGGGGTGGCTGGATGGCACCACTGACTCGATGGTCGTGAGTCTGAGTGAACTCCAGGAGTTGGTGATGGACAGGGAGGCCTGGCATGCTGTGATTCATGGGGTCACAAAGAATCGGACATGACTGAGAGACTGAACTGAACTGAACTGAATGTATAATATACCCTAGGCAATTATAATTCAGACACCTGTTTTAAGCTAAAATAAAAATCAACCTGTTCTTTTAGGTGGGTAATCTTTGTAATTCTTTTTTTTTCATTCAGGCAATAAATATCCCACAAGCATCTACTGAGTGCCCCCCAAGGGTAGCAGGAGATGATAGTAAATATAAAGATATATAAACTTAAGACCCATACCTTCCACTGGTTATCTAATACTTAAAAAATTAGCTATAGCTCCACACAGCATATTTTAAGATGCACAGAATCATTCTTTTTTAAAATAACCTAATTTCTAGTCATCACCAACAAAACACACCAATGCTATTCTCAACAGTTTCCACTCTCATTCTGTTTAGAATTTGTTCCCAGCTACTCAATATGAATATAGCACTTTCTAGCTACTCCACTTGCCACCTTTTTCCACTATCAGTTTATTATTTCCTGCATTATAATCAGGGCTTCCCCAGTATCTCAGTGGTGAAGAATCCATCTGCCAAGTAGAATATGCAGGTTTGAGCCATAAGTTGGGAGGACCCCTTGAAGAATGAAATGGCAGCCCTCTCCAGTATTCTTGCTTGGAAAATCCCATGGACAGAGGAGCCTGGCAGGCTACAGTCCATGAAATCACAACGAGTTGGGCACAACATAGTGACGAAACCACAACAACATTATCATTGCTTTGCCAGTTTGGCCTCCACCCTTGAGCAAGAATTTCCTTCTTTTCCTTCAGATGTACTCTTACAATCATTTATTCATTTAACAATATTTATTGAGCACCTACTAAATATCAAGAATTGCTGGATCTATACAAGCATGATCCTTGCCTTTAGAGGTAAACAGATAACAGTCAGTAAACAAATAGAGGTAATAATAAAAATTGTAACAAGTATTACCAAGGGGGAAGGTGGATACAATTAGAAAATATAAAAGAAGGGAGCCTACTTTAGAAGAATCACAGTAAGCCTCTCCTAATAGGAGGCATGAAACTAGGGCCTACCAAAGTTAAAAGATTGATCATAAAAGACTTGGGAGCAACAGTAATTGAAGATATTTCCTCAGCTGAAATGTAGTTGAAAAGGCCCTGAGGCAGAAAACCATAAGTTTGTCCAAAGAACTAAAAAAAGGCAAAGTGGCCAGAGAATAATTCCCATTTACAAAGCTCTTCTCAAAAGAGGGCATGACTAACAAGACCTTTCCTTCCTAAGCTAAGCCTTGATTTATACAACCCCTCAAAACATAAAAAACACCCCATTTCCATGAAAAACCACATTACCAATACAGAAATATTTCAAGTTTGACACCATTGGGCATTTATTTATTTAAAATATAAAGTTAAAAATTCCAGAAGCTATAGAGGGTCAAATATTGTATTAAGCAAGGTAGAACTACTTTGGAAATTAACATTAATCATGTATTCAACGAAAAAAGTACCCTCTGTTCAATTCCTAGTAGAAACAGTACTCTAGCAGCTAGACCTAGGCCTGGATATTTCTTGTTGGCATTAGTTTTTTAATCAGAATATCAAATTACTTCCTTATTTGCAGAGAAATATAACATAAAAATATAATTATGTTTTTACTCATCTTGTCTCCAAATATTGCCCCATATACCATTCTGTGTGATTATTACTGCATGGTGAAAAATAATTTTAGCCACATTCCTAGCATTTCGAGGAAAATTGTTTAATCCCTTGGATCACAAAAAAATATGTGCAAAATGTCTCCATTTGTTGCTATTTTATAGCTATCATATTTACTGTTTTATTTTTTGGTTTTGAAGAAATATTGCCAGTCATTGGCAAAGTAATGGTCTTTTCTCCAGCAACACATGTTCCTAGAGAAACAATAAATCATAACTTATTCCCAAAGTGCTGTTCTTAGAACTTTTGTTTGAATGGAAGGAACATATCAATTTCTATTTTCTAACTACATTGGCAATTAGAGGAGGAAAAGATTTACTAACCATCAGTAAGGGCACTAGTGATAAAGAACCCACCTGCCAATGGAGGAGACATAACAGACTCAGGTTTGATCCCTAGATCAGGAAGATCCGCTGGGGAAGGGAATGGCAACCCACTCCAGTATTCTTGCCTGGAGAATCCCATGGACAGAGGAGCCTGGCAGGCTGCAGTACCTAGTGTTCCACAGAGTCGGACAGGACTGAAGTGACTTAGTATATACACCTGCACAACCATCAGTAAAATAGGGAAAGTAAGCTACCCCTGAAACTTTTCAGCTTACCAAATATTGATATTTTCTTAACCAACATGAATTTGCAAATCAAAATTCACAGTTCAATATTCATTTGACGTGCAGAGAACTTCTAAATCAAAAATGAAACTGAGTGCATTAAAGAAAATATTTGTTGAAAACAGAACTACTAATACATAACAAGAAAGAGTGATGATTTCTTAGTTTATAGATTAGTGGTTAAGAATGGCGGCTGTGGGTATACACAGCACTGGGTTTAAACGTTGGATATACCATCCCCGAAAATGACCTTGAACCTCAGTTTCTTCATTTGTCAAATAGTAGATTTTATTGCTCAGAATGTTTGGCAAGTGTAGGGAACAAGGTATAAAGAAGGTTGAGAAGTGCTTGCAAACGAGACTCTCAACCAGGGCTGAATGTTCTGCCCAGTGTAGGGAATTAGGTATAAGGAAAGTTGAGAAGTGCTTGCAAACGAGACTCTCAACCAGGGCTGACATTCTTGCAAACGAGATGTTCAGCTAAGAATCCTGTTTGTTCCCGTGGGAAAAGAACATTTCTTGCACACAAGGATGTTTCTCTGATTCCTCAAAAGGAACAGACCCAGGGACAAAACGGATTCTAAGTTGATAAGGAAGTTCCCCAAAACAAAGTCTTAGCTGCAGTAAATAAGTCAAGGTAAAGGTTATCTCGCCCTGTGCCTGCGCACTGTATAGTGTCTGAATCATAGTGCTTGGCAGCTTGCCCTGTAGGTTTTTGTGCAAGGGATATAAAATACAGCAGCTGTAAGAAGCAAGTGTTAAAATATAAAGATTCAAACTACTCTGCAGTGATGGTGTTTCATTTCGTCGCCAGCAGGCAAGACTGACTAGAATGATGTATATGCAACGTGCTCAGAATGCTGTTATCAGATGATAGCTATAAATTCTTATCATTTACTTAAAATAGCTAGACACACATACAGTCATCCCTAGGTATCTTGAGGAATTGGTTCCAGGACCCCCACAGATATTAAAATTTATGGATGCTCAAGCCCCTTATTAAAATAGCACAGTATTTGCATATAATCTACACACATCCTCCCTTATATTAATTCTTCAAATCATCTCTAGATTACTTATAATACCTAATACAACGTAAATGCTATTTAAATCGTTGCTAGTGTATGTCAAATTTAAGTTTGTTCTTTGGAACTTTCTGGAATTTTTTCAGATATTTCCACCTGCACTTGTTTGAAACCAAACCATGAGTGTGGAACCTTATGTATACAGAGGGCTTACTATACTGTTTGGAGGACAGTGAGAAGAATGTGGAGTCACGTGAACATGATTAACTGAAAAGGAATCAAAGCAATTTTTTTCTAGTCTGACTCTAGGTCTTCAAGGCTGAACCATTCTGTCAACACTTAGATCCTGGGAGAAGGGCTCCAGTTTGCAAAATCTTATTCACTCTATACAATTCTGGACAGTTGACTATACATTAAGTGCTGTACTGGGAGCAGGGGTTTTCAGTGCTGGCTTATACCTGTCACCATGGATCCAGAGAGGCATGGTTGTCTCAGAGTCTCAGGGCTGCTCAGTAGACTCAACATGCACCCAGCATTTCTATCATATAATTACCTAAACTCTTTAAAATTAGCATAGCCATCAATGAAGGAGGACCAATAAAGAGCTCCCAGAGAAACAGCTTCCCAAAATAGACTTTTACAGTTCAATTCTCATCTTTCATTTCCCAACTGTATTTTGTAGGATGTGTTACATATAAATAGCAACCAGAAAAATGTTTGCTGAATTAAGACTAGCTAAATTCAGTTTTAATGTCAGAACAAACTGACCTCACATTTAGGAGATGCATAAATAACAGCTAACATGAGTACTTTCATCTCTTTCTATCCTGCTCCCAGTCTACATATAAGGTGGGAATTAACGTCTATTTACTTTCCAGGCAAATGTCAAAGTTATGGTTTTTTCTATAGTCATGTATAGATGTGAAATTTGCACAATAAAGAGATTTCATGCTGAAGAACTGATGCTTTCAAACTACTGTGCTGGAGAAGACTCTTGAGAGTCCTCCGACTGCAAGGAGATCAAACCACTCGATCCTAAAGAAAAACAACCCTGAATATTCATTGGAAGGACTGATGCTGAAGTTGAAGCTCCAATACTGTGGCCACCTAATGTGAACAGCTGACTCACTGGAAATCTTTCCCTGATTCTGGGAAATATTGAAAGAAGGAGGAGAAGGATGAGATGGTTGGATGTCATCATCAACTCAATGGACATGAGTTTGAGCAAATTCCAGGAGACAGGGAAAGACTGGGAAGCTTGGCGTGCTACAGTCCATGGGGTCGCAAAGAGTCAGACACAACTGAGTGGCTGAACAGCAACAACTTTCCAGGCAAAATATCTTTAATGCTATTGGTGTCATTAAAGGCATCATCTACTCTATATTAAAAGTTGCTGAATGCTAGAGAGTAAATAGTATACTCTGCTTGTAGAATCCAGTCCCAGAAAAATCAAAGAACAATGAATCAAGTTTACTTATTTAGGTGTTGAAACCTTGACTTGGCTACCTTCAACTTATAAAAGCCAAGAGATTCAAACATCCAGTCTACTTAGCACCAAGTAGCTATATGCTCAAGTTTCATTCTCAAGCATAAAACAAGGATTTTGCTAGTTTCTCTTGAATAGGGAATTTCCTGTATATTGTATAGCTAAGAAACTTCAAAGAAAATTTCTTTCCAAAGATTGGAAGACAGGTCACTTTTATGTTCTTCTTTATTCAGATTGTCAGTATATAGAATACTTATACGGAGAAGGCAATGGCACCCCACTCCAGTACTCTTGCCTGGAAAATCCCATGGACAAAGGAGCCTGGAAGGCTGCAGTCCATGGGATCGCTGAGGGTTGGGCATGACTGAGTGACTTCGCTTTCACTTTTCACTTTCCTGCATTGGAGAAGGAAATGGCAACCCACTCCAGTGTTCTTGCCTAGAGAACCCCATGGACGGGGGAGCCTGGTGGGCTGCCGTCTATGGGGTCGCACAGAGTCGGACACGACTGAAGTGACTTAGCAGCAGTAGCAGCAGAATACTTATGAACACGTCTTATGGTAAAAAGATTTTTTGACTACTCCATTATTACCTGAGGATATTGGCATATGAATCTGATATCTCTTAATTCCCAATGAAGAGGAAATCAATGAGTGAAATTAAAAATACATTTATCCTACACATGGGATGCTTACTTCTCAATATTCTGCATAGAATGATAACAAAAGTAAATCCAAAGGCCCCAGGATGGAATAAAGATCAGATAGGATGAATGAGTATGGCTCTCAAGAAAAAATATTAATGAGTAAACCATCAAAAAGACTGAACTGGGGGAGAGTGTCCGAGATGGCAGAGTAGAATGATTCTAATCTCACCTGCTCTCCTGAGCACACCCAAGCCACAATGACCTGCAGAACAACCATCAGTGAAAAAGACTGGACCCTCTCAGAAAAGTTCTTCAAACAACTGAAGACATAAAGAAGGAACACAACAAAATATAGGAGGGAAGACATGATATAATCAAATCTCATACTCCATGGATGAGCAACTCAAAAACTGGAGAATAATTATATTGCAGAGGTTCTGCCACAGGTGTGAGAGTTCTGAGCCCCACATAAGGCTCCCCACCTTGGGGGGTCTGGCACCAGGAAGATTAGCACCCAGGACATTTGGCTTTAAAGGCCATCAGGGCCTAATTGCAGGAGCCCCATGGAACTGAAAGAAATAGACACTTCACCCTTAAAGGGCACACACAAAATCTCATGTGTACCAGGAAAGTGAAAGTGAAAGTCATTCAGTCATATCTGACTCTTTGAACCTGTGACTCTTTGACCCCGTGAACTATAGTCCATAGAATTCTCCAGGCCAGAATATTGAAGTGGGCAGCTGTTCCCTCCAGGGGCTCTTCCCAACCCAGGGATTGAACCCAGGTCTCCCACATTGTAGGCGGATTCTTTACCAGCTGAGCCACCAGGGAAGCCCTCCAGGGCGAAAGGAGTAGTTTGATATGACGATGGGCCAGAACTCCTTCCTGGCTTTGGATAGTCTTCTGGAGGCAGGGTGGAATGGAGGATGAGGCTTACCCTGGGGATATAGACACTGGTGGGAGAAATATTGGGGAACACTCAAATACTTCCATGAACAATGCTGCTGGGGGCTGCCATCATGGCCAAGACTTGGCCCCAACCAACAACTGATAGATACCAGTGCTGGGATGCCTCAGGCCAAAAAACTAACAGTGGTGGGATACAATCCCAACCATCAGCAGACAGGCTGCTTTAAAAACTTCCTGAGCCCATAGCCACCTCTAGACATGCCCCTACCCATCGGAGGGCCAAGACCCATTACCACCCCCCCCTGGCCAGACATGGCCCTTCCCAACAGTAAGCTTGCACTAGCTTCACCCATCAGGCGGCAGACACCAGAAGGAAGAAAACTACTATCCTGTAGCCTGGGGAGTGAGCCTACCAACAGCAAGCCAGACCCTATCCTGGGACCAGCTGGGCCCCTCCGACCTACTAACAGGCCAAAATAACCTTCAGGACACCCTGGGCCCCATACCAAACTGTGTCAGGAACTCCCATTAATGATCTGAATTGAGCTCTCAGATCCCAGGGACCTGCCATCAGACTTCAGGAACCAGCTGCAACTGCCACTAACCCCAGGATCTGGCTTCACATGCCAGTGACAATATGCCTAGAACATTTGAGATCTTGACTCCACCCATAGTGAGGTATCATGAGCCCCAGGGCCCACTAGGGCTCTGCAACCAACCACCTTGTTACCAGGCCCCACTAAATAGCAGCAAACAACATCCTCATAACACAGAGCCTGGCAACCAACCAGACCAGGGACTAACAAAGCCTACCAGGCTGCCCACATAGTCAGCCTGCCACAACAGAGGGACCCAAATAGCCCATTTGGGGGGGGCCACTAGAGCATATACCTTGGGTGACCGTAGGGGAGTGCACTTCTAGGAAGCATAGGACATCTCTTACAGAGGGTCATTTCTCCAAGGTCAAGAAATGTAACTAACCTGCCACATACCTAAAAATACAAAGAGCAACTTAGACAAAAAGTGGTAGCAGAGGAATATTTTTCAGATGAAGGAACAAGATAAAAACCCCAGAAGAAGAACTGAGAGAGGTGAAGATAGACAATCTACACAAGAAACCATTAAGAGTAATTATTATAAAGATGATAAAAGAATTTTCAAAGAAAATATATGCACAGAGTGAGAAGTCAGAAGTTTTAAAAAAATAGTTAGAAAATATAAAGAACCAAATAGAGGTGAATAATACAATAACTAAAATGAAAAATACACTAGATGAAATCAATAGTAGACTAAATAAGAATGGATTAATGAACTACAAGACACAGTGGTGGAAATCACTGCCACCAAACAGAAAAAAGGAAAAGGGCAGTTTAAGAGACCTCTTACAACATCAGGGGCATTAATATTTGCATTATAGGTAACCCAGAATCCAAGAAGCAGAAGAGAGAAAACAGAGGTCTGAGAAAATATTTAAAGAGATAATAGCTGAAAACATCCCTAACCTGAGAAAGGAAACAATCACCCAAGTCCAGGATGTGACAAGTCCCTTACAGAATTAACCCAAAAGGGAACACACCAAGACATCCTGTAATCAAAATGACAAAAATTAAAGAATCAGAGAGAATATTAAAAGCATCAAAAAAAAAAAAAAGGCAACAAATAACACACAAAGGAACTCCCATAGAGCTATCTCCTGATTTTTCAGCAGAAATTGCAGACGGGAAGGGAACAGACTCAAATATATAAAATCAGAAATGAAAAGGAGGAAATTACAATTGACACCACAGAAATAAAAAGGACCATAAGAGACTACTATAAACAACTATCTGCCAATAAAATGGACAACCTAGAAAAAATTACAAATTATTCAGTTCAGTTCAGTCACTCAATCGTGTCCAACTCTTTGCAACCCCATGAATCGCAGCACGCCAGGCCTCCCTGTCCATCACCACCTCCTGCAGTTCACTCAAACTCACGTCCATCGAGTCGGTGATGCCATCCAGCCATCTCATCCTCTGTCATCCCCTCTCCTCCTGCCCCCAATCCTTCCCAGCATCAGAGTCTTTTCCAATGAGTCAACTGTTCGCATGAGGTGGCCAAAGTATTGGAGTTTCAGCTTTAGCATCATTCCTTCCAAAGAACACCCAGAGATGATCTCCTTTAGGATGGACTGGTTGGATCTCCTTGCAGTCCAGGGACTCTCAAGAGTCTTCTCCAACACCACAGTTCAAAAGCATCAATTCTGCAGTGCTCAGCTTCTTCATAGTCCAACTCTCACATCCATACATGACCAATGGAAAAACCATAGCCTTGACTAGACAGACCTTTGTTGGCAAAGTAATGTCTCTGCTTTTGAATATGCTATCTAGGTTGGTCATAACTTTCCTTCCAAGGAGTAAGCGTCTTTTCATTTCATGGCTGCAGTCACCATCTGCAGTGATTTTGGAGCCCAAAAAGAGAAAGTCAGCCACTGTTTCCACTGTTTCCCCATCTATTTCCCATGAAGTAATGGGACCAGATGCCATGATCTTTGTTTTCTGAATGTTGAGCTTTAAGCCAACTTTTTCACTCTCGACTTTCACTTTCATCAAGAGGCTGTTTAGTTCCTCTTCACTTTCTGCCATAAGGGTGGTGTCATCTGCATATCTGAGGTTATTGATATTTCTCCCAGCAATCTTGACTCCAGCTTGTGCTTCTTCCAGCCCAGCGTTTCTCATGATGTACTCTGCATAGAAGTTAAATAAGGAGGGTGACAATATACAGCCTTGACGTACTCCTTTTCCTATTTGGAACCAGTCTGTTGTTCCATGGCCAGTTCTAACTGTTGCTTCCTGACCTGCATACAGATTTCTCAAGAGGCAGGTCAGGTGCTCTGGTATTCCCACCTCTTTCAGAATTTTCCACAGTTTCTTGTGATCCATACAGTCAAAGGTTTTGACATAGTCAATAAAGCAGAAATAGATGTTTTTCTGAACTGTCTTGCTTTCTCCATGATCCAACAGATGTTGGCAATTCAATCTCTGGTTCCTCTTCCTCCTCTAAAACCAGCTTGAATTTATTCTTAGAAAGCTACAATCTCCCAAGACTGAACCAGGAAGAAATAGAAAATATGAACAGACCAGGACTGAAATTAAATCAATAATTTAGAAACTCCCAACAAGCAAACTTCCAGGATCAGATGGCTTCATAGGCGAATTCTATCCAACATTTAGAGAAGAGTTAATACTTATCCTTCTGAAACTATTCCCAAAAACCTGCATAGGAAGGGACATTTTCAAACTCATTCTATGAGGCTACAATCACCCTGATACCAAAACCAGACAAAGATACCACACACCCACAAAAATTATAGGTCAATACCACTGTGAACATAGACACAAAACTCAACAAAACTCTATCAAACTGACTTCAACAATACATTAAAAGAATCATACACCACAATCAAGTGGGATTTATCCCAGGGATGCAAGAATTTTTTAATATCTATAACTCAATCAATGTGATACACATATTAACAAGTTGAAAAATAAAAAATTATATGGGATGCGGAAAAAAGTTTTTGGTAAAAATAACATCCATTTATGATAAACACTGTCCAGAAAATAGGCATAGAGAGAACATATCTCAACATAATAAAGGCAATATACAACAAACCAACAGCTAATTTCATACTCAATTGTGAAAAGCTGAAAGCATTCCTTCTAAGATCAGAAACAAGAAAAGGATGCCCATTCTTATCACTTTTATTCAACATAGTTTTGGAAGTCCTAGCCACATCAAATAAGAAAAAGAAATACAAATTTGGAACGAAGTAAAACTGTCACGGTTAGCAAATGCCATGATACTACACACAGAAAATTCTAAAGATACTACCAGAGAATGATTCGAGCTTATCAATGAATTTGGTAAAATTGCAGGGTACAAAATTAATAAACAGAAATCTGTTGCGTTTCCATGCCCTAAAAATGAAATATCAGAGAGAGACATTAATTAAAAAAAAAAACCACTTACCATCATGTCTAAAATAATACTAGGAATAAGCCTACCCAAGGGGGCAAAAAGTCTGCACTCTGTAAGATGTGTAAAAACTGTAAGATTCTAATGAAAGAAATTGAAGATGATACATACAAGTGGAAAGATATACTGTGTTCTTGGATTGCGAAATTCAATATTGTTAGAATGACCATACTACCTAAGGCAATCTGCAGAGTCAATGCAATCCCTGTCAAATTACTATAGGATTTTTCACAGAACTAGAACAGATAATTTCAAATTTTGTATGGAAACTTAAAGGACCCTCAATAACCAAAACAATCTTGAGAAAGAAGAATGAAACTAAAGGAATCATGCTCCCTGACTTCAGACTATAGTACAAAGCTACAGTCATCAAAGCATTACAGAACGGGCATAGAGACAGGCATATAGATCAAAGGAATAGGATACAAGGTCCAGAAATAAACTCATGGTCAATTAATCTATGACAAAGGAGGCAAGAATATACAATGAAGAAAAGACCTTTCATAAGTGTTGCTGAGAAAACTGGACAGTTACATGTAAAAAAATAAAGTAAAACATTCTCTAACATCATATACAAAAATAAACTCAAAATGGATTAAAGATCTACATGTATAACCAGATACTATAAAGCTCCTAGAGGAAAACATGCAGAACATTCTTTCACATAAATTATAATGATATTTTTTTGATGTATCACCTACAGTAATGGAAATATTGAATAAAAACAAAAATTAACAAATGGGACCAAATTAAACTTAAAATCTTCTGCAATGCAAAGAAAACCATAAACAAAAAGAAAAGACAATGTACAGAATGGAAGAAAATATCTGCAAACAATGCCACTGACAAGGGATTAATTGCCAAAACATACAAATAGCTCATACAGCTCAATATCAAATAATCAAACAATACAGTCAAAAAATGCACAGAAGACCAAAATGGACTTTCTCCAAAGGACACACAGATGGCCAACAGGCACTTGGAAATATGCTCAATGTCACTAATTATTATGTGCATGCTAAGTTGCTTCAGTCATGTTGGACTCTTTGGGAACTGATGGACTGCAGCCTACCAGGCTTCTCTGTCCATGGGATTCTCTAGGCAAGAATACTGGAGTGGGTTGCCATGCCCTCCTCCAGGGGATCTTCCCAATCCAGAGATCAAACCTGCATCTCTTATATCTCCTGCATTGGCAGGAAGATTCTTTACAACCAGTGCCGTCTGGGAATTCCCCACTAATTATTAAAGAAATGCAAATGAAAACTACAATGAGGTGTCACCTCACTGGTGAGAATGCCATCATCAAAACTCTGCAAATAATGAATGGTGGAGAGGTTGTAGAGGGAAGGGAATCCTCCTCCTACACTGTTGGTGGTAATTTAAATTGGTGCAACCCTTACGAAAAACAGTACAAGCATTCCTTACAACATTGAAAATAGAGTTACCGTATAATCCAGCAATATCCCACTCCTGGGATATACCTGGAAAAGACAAAAACTCTAATTCAAAAAGATACATGTATCTCAATGTTCACAGCTGAACTATTTACAATAATCAAGACCTGGAAGCAACCTAAATGCTCATGAACAGATGAGTGGGAAAAGAAATTTTGGTGGATATATATATATATATATATGTATATATATATATATATATATATATATATATATATATATATACACACACACACACACACACACACACAAGGGAATATTCAGTTCAGTTCAGTCGCTCAGTTGTGTCCAACTCTGCAACCCCATGAATTGCAGCACGCCAGGCCTCCCTGTCCATCACCAACTCCCTGAGTTCACTTAAACTCACGTCCATCGAGTCAGTGATGCCATCTAGCCATCTCATCCTCTATCATCCCCTTTTCCTCCTGCCCCAATCCCTCCCAGCATCAGAGTCTTTTCCAATGAGTCAACTGTTCGCATGAGGTGGCCAGAGTACTGGAGTTTCAGCTTTAGCATCATTCCTTCCAAAGAACACCCAGGGATAATCTCCTTTAAGATGGACTGGTTGGATCTCCTTGCAGTCCAAGGGATTCTCAAGAGCCTTCTCCAACACCACAGTTCAAAAGCATCAATTCTTCGGTGCTCAGCTTTCTTCACAGTCCAACTCTCACATCCATACATGACCAATGGAAAAACCATAGCCTTGACTAGACAGACTTTTGTTGGCAAAGTAATGTCTCTGCTTTTTAATATGCTATCTAGGTTGGTCATAACTTTCCTTCCAAGGAGTAAGCGTCTTTTCATTTCATGGCTGCAATCACCATCTGCAGTGATTTGGGAGCCCAAAAAGAGAAAGTCAGCCACTGTTTCCACTGTTTCCCCATCTATTTCCCATGAAGTGATGGGACCAGATGCCATGATCTTAGTTTTCTGAATGCTGAGTTTTAAGCCAACTTTTTCACTCTCCTCTTTCACTTTCATCAAGAGGCTTTTGAGTTCCTCTTCACTTTCTGCCATAAGGGTGGTGTCATCTGCATATCTGAGGCTATTGATATTTCTCCTGGCAATCTTGATTCCAGCTTGTGCTTCTTCCAGCCCAGCGTTTCTCATGATGTGCTCTGCAAATAAGTTAAATAAGGAGGGTGACAATATACAGCCTTGACGTACTCCTTTTCCTATTTGGAACCAGTCTGTTGTTCCATGGCCAGTTCTAACTGTTGCTTCCTGACCTGCATACAGGTTTCTCAAGAGGCAGGTCAGGTGGTCTGGTATTCCCATCTCTTTCAGAATTTTCCACAGTTTCTTGTGATCCACCCAGTCAAAGGCTTTGGCATAGTCAATAAAGAAGAAATAGATGTTTATCTGGAATTCTCTTGCTTTCTCCATGATCCAGAGGATGTTGGCAATTTGATCTCTGGTTCCTCTGCCTTTTCTAAAACCAAGGGAATATTACTCAGCCATTAAAAAAAAAGAATGAAATAATGCCATTTGCTGCACTGGAAAAAGAGATCATCATAATAAGTGAAGTGAATCAGAGAGAGAAAGATAAATATCATATGATATCATTTATATAGAGAATCTTAAAAAATAATACAAATGAACTTATTTATAAAACAGAAATAGTATCACAGATGTAGAAAACAAACTTTGGTTACCAAAGGGGGAAGCAGGAGTGACAGGGTAAAATAGGACCTTGAGAAGTTTGGAATTAACAGGTACACACTACTACATATAAAATAGATAAATAAAGTTCTACTCTATAGCATAAGGAACTATATTCAACAACTTATAGCAACCGCTAATAGAAAAGAATCTGGAAAATAACATGTATATTTGTATTGTTCTGAATCACTTTGCTATACACCTGAAAGTAACACAACATTGTAAATCAACTATATGTCAATTGAAAAAAATACTGAGTCAGACCCAAAAATATTCAAGGTATTCTTGATATCATAAAGACCAGGTTTATACTTAAGATTTTCCAGAATTAGGACAGAAACAAAAGAACAGAAGAGCCAAACTATTAGAGACATCAGCAAAAGCCCCCTTTCCCAATCAGCAGCATAATTCAACGGAATATCAGGGCTGAATGTGATAGCTTGGAAGTGTAAATCCCTAGAGTGTCAATTTACTTTTCTATAGTGACAATGTGCTTTTAGGAAGTAGAAAGAGCCTCAAGAATGTTCAAATCTATTTCAGATAAAATGGCAACACTCTCAAAGACTACCTGTTGATAAATTTTTCTTGGTCATTATCTTTAAATTGATGAAAAAGTAGAATGTCAAAAGAAACACACAAAGCTGACTATATATATATATATATATATTTCATATGTGTGTGTGTGTGTATATATACACACACACACACATATGAAAACCTTATCCTGAGACAGACTTCCTGTCTTATTCTTGTGGTTGAACTGTTTTTAAATCACTGAAAGTTCAACATAGATTATCTTTCATTAATAAATGGCATATAGTTAAAATGAATGGATACTGCCACTTTAAAGTACCACAAGTTATATTTCATAATTGTGTTTTCTTTTGCTTTCAAGAGCATGATGCTAGCATGAAGCATTGAGACATTCTAATTCTATTATCCTATCATCGTTGCCAAGGTAACAGGGCCCTGTTGATTCTACTGTCTGAGATGAAGGTTAAAATTGGCAAGGAAAGGAAAAACAGGGAGCCAGCAAGACAAAAAATAAAATAAAAATTCTATGTTCATGTAGAGATCTGGAAATGTTTTTGTGTTCCTGGTAAGATTGTAATTTGAGTCCAAAGTAAACTAGAAAGTTTTTTAAGAGCACAAAACTGGTGCCCAAGAAAGACCAAGGGAGTTTCCCTGAAGAGAAGACATGATGGGGTATGAAATGTGAGCTCTTGGTTGAAAAATCACATCACCTCACAAAACACAGGGCTCATTCAACTCTCCCAAAGTACCAAATACACCTTAAAGAGATGGACTTTGCAGACATGTATTTGCAGCATCTTTTACAAAATGAGTTAATGCAGTTTCCAAAGCTTTTGAGCTTTTTCATACATTAGCTTGAAACTTTAAGATAATTTAACTAACTTGGCTTTCATCTGCTTGGTTTGCAAATAGAATCTTTTCCCACTATGAATATATGCCATGTTAGAAATGAAACTAAATAAAAATAATCATTTACATTGACTTCCCACCACTAGAAGAAGTTCACAAAAGGTGCATGAGATAATCCTTGTTCTCAAAAAGTTTATCATCTTCCTGAGAGAAACAAACTAAGATTAAGATTAAATTCATACAAAGAAGGAAATATGTGTGCAAATGGTAAAACATCACTCCTATCCAGCTAAAACTAGTGATAGAACATGGATCATCACACCTCCTCTGCCTCTTCATTTTGCACCAGTTGCAATGCACAGGGATCACTCTTGATTTGTGGCTAAAAGAAGTATGAGAGAGTGATAAGAGTTTGATATATTTTGCCTTGGCAAGGAAGGCATGAGAGAGTATAGGCGATGGATGTGAGGGAATAACGGAGATGTTATCTTGGTTTCTGTTTAGCTCTCAGAAACTTGGAATGCTTTGAAGCCCTAATATTGCAAGGATGACAGCCAGAAGCCAGAGGTCTCCTGGAAGATTCACGGAACTCTAGGAATGAATTTTGCTCCTTTGGGAGTAGGGAATAAAATGAAACGACGAGTTAAGAAGACCGTCCTTCATCCCCACTATGTATAAGAACTCCCACATCTCTGACATCCTAGAGATAAAAATCACTGGAAGCTTTAGAAAACAGTACTGTTGGGCACAGACACTGTGGGCTCACAAGGGGCAGAGGCAGCTGCTGACATCTGTCAGGCATATTTAGGCAGCTTCAAGTGCGATGGGTAATGATCGGCATAAGCCAAAGGGAAAATACATGCCACACGGGGCTACACTCACAAACAGTTGTGCCATTTTTCAAGTGAGACTCACTGAACCCCCTTTTCTTTAATTCTAGAGGTTTGGGAGTTGGGAACCTTGAGGTCCATCCATCCATCCATCTATTGAAGTCTGGAGTCACTGTAACTGAGAAATCATGTGTTCCCTCCAGCTGTGGAAGCTGCTACACATATTCGTCAGTGCGTTAAATGTGCAAGACCCAACCTGGAATGCTGTCTAAGGAGTTACAGAGGCATCTGAGGGTCCAGGATATTTGAGTATTTCATCCATTCTATGGCTTGCATTTTTCACTGTGTTAACATCTCTGAAATTATTGGGCATCTGACCATCAAATCACCCTGCGACAGTCATGACAAAGCTGTCACTGCCGGCACAGTAAACTTGCAGACTCTTGTCACTGGCTTGGAAGCAACTCTGAGGCAATGGCGTAGCATACTTTTGAGAAACATTGCATCATCAGTGCTTTTGACTGCAGGAAGGACTAATAGCCCTATGTTAAAAAGCACACATATCAATTACTCTGAGTGGAAAGGTGATTCATAATAATTAAACTCTGCATATGAGCACATTTAGAAACATCCGAATTAATTTGTTTCACGTTTATTTGCTTTTATATGTATGTTCAAAAGTAATACATATGAGTAATCTATGTGTAAATATACCTTTAAAAGCTTTTTCCATATGTTTGAACTAAAAATTTCAAGTCACAAAATATTATGCCTTGATTAAATTAAAAGCAGGTTTGTTTTTATTAACTTTCCTAGTGGTTTATAAAATAAAGATGCATCTTACAGCTAATATTAATAGCACCTTAGAGTCAATGAAATATGAGCATAGGCCACAATATTCATATACATATCACTTTTATTTAACATCCAGAGTAACAGGCAGCAAAGAACTTCATTACCTGGAAACA
Organism: Capra hircus; assembly: GCF_001704415.2. Lineage (NCBI taxonomy): Eukaryota > Metazoa > Chordata > Mammalia > Artiodactyla > Bovidae > Capra > Capra hircus. Next base: position 62,237,002 of record NC_030813.1, on the reverse strand, counting down.
TGTATTTTTACTAGAAGCCTGTCAGAACACTGGGGTCCCGAGAATGGTTCATTCACTTATTTGCAGTCTCCATACAGTCACCTTTGTAGCCAATAAAGTCAGCCTCAGAGGGATATCCAAGACTTCTTCCTCCAGTTTCCATCTCCTCCCCGTCTTCCTCCTCTGCTCTCTGCTCTCCTCCAAGGACCCCAGCTCCATCTGACTCTCACTCTGTGTGGTCAAAGCCAGACTCTGGCTCCTCTCACCTTTCTATGGGATAGGCTCAGGTCTTTCATATATTTCAGAATGGAGCATCTCTGAAGCCACCAAGATTTCTCTTGCCCATGTTGATCACCTCTCACAGCACAAATGCAACCTGTCAGCTGTGAGGATGGGGAGGAATGAACTGCGTTAAATAGACAGAGAACACTGCCTTTTATCTTATTTAATCTCATAACATTCCTGAGAATGTGGTAGTGGTTTAGTTGCTAATTCATGTCTGACTCATGTGACCCCCATATCTGTAGCCCTCCAGGCTCCTCTGTCCATAGGACTTCCCAGGCAAGAATACTGGAGTGGGTTGCTACTTCCTTCTCCAGGGGATCTTTCCAACCCAGGGATTGAACCATCATCTCCAGCATTGCAGGTGGATTCTTTATCACTGAGCCACCAGGTAAGCCCCTCCCTGAGCATAGGGGATTATGAAATATCCATTTTATGGATGAGACTAAATAGTAAGTCAGGCAGTAACTCTACATGGGCCAATAGATTCTGGAGCTAGAACAGCCCATTAATGGTGACAGACGATGGGGGAAAATAATCTTATATTTTACTTAGAACAGTAATAAGCAGGATGTGTGTTAAAAATAATCCTTCATATATGTTTACAAGTGATTGTTTATTAAGAAATTTTGAAGCCTTAGAAGTGTTCTAATTTGATTTTAAGCAAAACAGCTATCATTACTTCCATTTATGTTTACACAATTCTTACAGAGACTAAAAGAAGTCTATAGAATTGCATATACTATAGCAACATAAAACAAATTCAAAACAATTTAGAAAAGAGAAGCATAGGAAAAATAAAGACAGGAGTTAAATATGAATATATCCACTTTCCAGACTGAAGAAAGTGAAGTGAGACACAGAGATTAAACTCTTCTCGGTTCATTGTTGATCCCACAGCTGGGTCCTATGTCAATGAAACATTTGAAGTTTAATGTCTGTAACCTTTCAGAAAGTGAATCCTCATCTTTATATTTTCACTTTTTCCTTTGCAAATCCAATTGCTTAATTTCTCAATTCATTAATTTATTCAGCAAATATTTTTAGCATATTTCATGTACCCGGTACTGGCCTCGATCCTGCCTGTGCAAACACACACAGAACTAGTCCTCGCTCATACAGAAAGTGACTTGCTTTTCATCTTCCTTTTAAAGTTGTCATACAGTTCAAATACCAACACAGAGTGATTGAATAGGAATATTTTAACCTCTAAAATTTCCCAAGGTACCTGCAATTATTAGTTTTAAAATGGTAGTATCCTAAAAATAGTGTTCTTCACAGAAAATAATTCCCTTTTTTCCAAGGAAGTAGACAAGAAAAAAATGAGATGTTTCCTAGTATAAAGTCTTCTATGAGCGCTCCTATTAAGGATATAGTTGTCCTTGATAAATAATTAACCTAAATTATTCTGCTCTGATACAAAGCACAGTGCGTGGTGAATAACATCTTATCACCGAAAGAGAACATTTTTATGTAAGGTTATTTCATTTTTTTCCTAAGTTTTCCTCACTCCTTTAAGAAAAGTCTAGCTAAATTCCAGATAACACAGAATATTACACTTCAGAAAAGAATAATGACCAGCACTCATCTTTCTTTTTCTTACACTAAGGTTTCTAAAATTCCTTTTATGTACATCATTTTGTGCATTACATGCATACAATCTAAAAGGTTAATGACTCTCTTTCAAAGACTTCTTAATCAAAGCCTATGAATCTGCTTAATTTTTGTTTGTTGAAATAAATTCTTTTTAATATCAGATATTTTGTTCAACATGTCAATATTGAATTCTCCAAAAGTAATTTATAGCAAATCACTGAAGATCTGAAAGTATCATAGTATCACCCTAACATTCAATACAATGAGTATCTCTTTGTATCAAGGATGGCGAGGGGAGGGGGCGAGTGTGTGTGAAGGAGTAATCAGTACATACATCAAACGCTTGAAATATTAAATCACTGAAGAATGAAACACAAACATTGGCTTAATTTTACTCAACTTGATAAGGAAATTTACAAGGAAGTCTAGATATGAAAAGTAAACAGTTGCTAAACCTGGGCAGTTTGTTATTTTAATTATATTCTATCCTAAGATAATTCCATCCAATGAGTTTAGGCACTTAGTTTCTGTATCCCTCTACATAAAGGATATGAAATACCTGATTGTGTTGTTTATTTCCATTGGCTACATGCATGCACAGCAATTTGATAGAATTGCTCTGGAACTCATGTTTTCAGTTCTTTTCAGTTTATCCTCTTACTTAATGAATTACTTCTAATACAGTCAAAACTTCATTACTTTCCTGTAACCAAAATATTTCACTTATCAACACTCCAGATTGCTAAGATGTAGATCCCTGTGAAAGTGAAAGTTTTTTGCTCAGTCATGTCTGACTCTTTGCAACCACATGGACTGTATTCCACCAGGCTCCTCTCTCCATGGAATCCTCCAGGCAAGAAGATAGGACATAAACAAGTCTATCATTAAGGCAATATGATTATCAGATTAAATAGTTGAATCACGGGTATTTGGACATGAGTCAGAATCTATTTCTTAGGTCTAAATATCCAAGATTCAATTAATTATTTTGATAATTATATTGGCTTAACTGTAGACTTGTTTATGTCCTATCTTGGAAGAATATTTTCTTGAATATTACAAAACAGGGCATCAGTTAAACAAATGATGACAGTCCAATAATTAAGACCTAACTTTGAATATAACATTAGAATATTGTGCTAAATCTAAAAAAATATATATCCACTATAGAACACTTTTGGAAATAAATTATAAGACAAGAAAATTTCTATTTTTAAAATATATAGACAGAAAGTAAATTAAATACATAAATGTTTGAAGATGTGTGGAAAACTGAGGGCCTCCTAAAATAATTGATTGGTGTATACACTTATACAAACCTTCAAGATCTCTTGACCCACAAACCCCACAAACCCACTCACAGGTATATAACCTAGAGACATGACCTCACAGGTCCCTAAGGGGTCATGTACAAGGAGGTTTATTTCAATACTGTGTGGATTGCATTGGGACACTGGAAATAATAGCTCTTTAAGTGCTATGTAGAAATTTGGATCAATGCACTAAATTTACACATAATTGTGATATACAAAACAATACACAGTATTTATATTGAATAAAATAATTCATAAATAGGATGAGTTCTACAGACAATAACATATCATGTCAATAGAAGAGAAACAAACGCATGCACAAATAACAGTACGTATTTTACACAGGCAATATAAACCAAAGTATGCTCCGTAGGTATATTTAAGTCAGAGGAGGGAAACGGTACTGGGAGTATGGGATGGGTGGAGAGGAAAGGCTTTGCATGGATCAGTGGTGATAAAAGCACCCCGAACAGCAGGCTGGTATGAATCTACCCCACTGTCAGCAGAAAATAGATATGTGATCATCTCATGGTTGAAATATTATGATTGCTATTTGTGTCGGTGTGTCTGCTTTTCTGCATTTTTTAGATGAGAATGTCTTATCTTCATAATAAATAAAGCAGAGTTATTCCTCCGATTTTTCAAGATGTATTTAGACACGCTTAATTTACATGCAATATATTTCATCCTTTTAAGGCTAGAGATTGAGGAGTTTTGACAAACATAGAGGGGCTCCTTGTATTTTAAGTGACTTGCTTGAACCAGATCTTCTGACCCAAATCCAGTGCTCTTTCCACTATGTCAAAATACATTTTAAAATTACCCACAAACTTGCACTCATTTCTATTTGCACTTCATAACACGTCATACCATTTTTGGCCTTGAAAAATTAATTACTATAATAAACGCCTCCATAGAACTGCAAGTGGGAGGACATCATGAGACAGGCCCTTTGTTATGTGAAACAATGGAATTGAGAGAAAATAATTTTGGGTGATGAGAAAGCAGAGACCAGACAGGAGATTGGGACACCATGAGCCTGATATCTGCTTTAGTGCATTGTAATGACTAACTTCTATTTTCTGGATAATATTTGACCCATCTTAGAAGTATAGGAAGCCAAAACTTTATCCATTTAAAATTATGCCATTCTAGAAGGAATGGTAACTTTCCACTCACTCCCGGTTTCCTTCTCTCCACTTGCCACAGAGCATTTTGGGGCTCCAGGGGAGCTCTGGGAGAAATGTGAAGCAGAGACAAGCAGCTAGACAGGCATGTTCAATAAGAGTAACATTGAGAGGTAAGAAAAATGAGCTGCTGGTGTCCAGCTGACACAGCATGGCGAGTCTGGACCCAGCAAGATGGATATGGTCTGAGATCAGCCACCCAGACAACAGATGATACTCCTATAGCTGGCAGGACATTGTCCCCAACTAGACTGGCAACAGCTTGTAGTCTGGCTTAGAAATCAGATCTCATTCACCCCAAATAAATTAATTAACACCCACCCTTCTGAATTAAATAGCCCTGTCTGCCTGCCCAGCTTCTGTCAGCATTCTTTCTTCTTTAATGCTTGTGCCTTCTCTGAGCTTTCCAACTGTCCACAGAGCTGCCAAGCAGGCAGTTCCTGTTCTTCAATTCAGTTTTATCATGTCAGGAGATTGCAATCAAGCCTTAATAACATTCTGCAGCCTGGGAGACATTAGCTGCCCCTAAAGCTCAGCTAACTTCTTCTTCAAGGCATCTGTTCAGGAGAGATCAAAGTCTGCCCAGGCTCAGCCAGCACCAAACCCACACTTCAGAAAATGGACTAGCACTCTCTGTTTATTCCTTCCTCGGGGTCTCTTATTCCGATCAATCAGAAATATGCCAAGATCATCAAGTAAAGGTCTCTAATCTAAAAGATGACCAAGGACATCTTGAGAAGCATTTTCTACTAAGCTGTCCAGGTGGCACTCAATTTATCATAAAGCTATGAGAATAAGATTTTGCATTCGTTGAGTCCTTGAGTTTCCAACTGTTCTCACATGCCATGTCTTACACTTCAGGTCAAAGAAATGGGATCAGAAGAAGCTGATTTTGCAAAAGGATCACTCAAAGAACTTAGTGAGAGAAAATTTTAATTTTCAATCAGGTGATGATGTTGGCAGCGAAAGTGGTCAGACATTCCATCAGTAATTATTTGCAAAGTCAGCCATCGATTACCAGAAGCGCAAGAAGTTCTATATGGATAGCAGGACAAATTTGAGCTTTAAAAATTAAAACAAGTACCTGGGTTTAAAATGGGATGCCTATATGTGTGTTGCAGGAAAATTTATAAAGACATTGGTTTCTCTTTCATTCTCACTGCTTTAGGAAATAGTAAGCAAAGTCCATCTCTTCATTTTCCAATCACCAAATAAGCCCTCACAATTCTTATATAATTCTCAAGGGGCATACCCCAAAATAATATTCTAATTGAAGTTTTTTTCTATCCAAGAGTAGGGGTTCTGAGAAATAGATTTTATGATTTAGAATCCTTCTAGTCAATGTGTAGTTGACAGAGCATTAATAGTATCACTTGGCTTGAGAGCTTGTTAGAAATGCTGAGCCTCAGACCCAGCCCAGAGCTACTGACTCAGAATCTGCCATTTAACAAGATCCCCAGGGGATTCCCATGCACATCCAAATTTGAGACATGCCGGTTCAGAACAAGGAAAGCAGAATATTATATTTGTATAGACTGTTTCTTACACCCATATATGATGGGGTAAATCCACACCTGCCAAACTTGGATGCTGACTGAAGCTCAGTTCAAAGAAATGTGCAATTTTAAAGCTATTAACAGTATTGATTTACAGGGATAAACAGTGTGGATTAACCCCATCATTTTATAAGGAAAAGAAGGAAAATATGCTTCTTTACCCTTGATAGCTACTACTCTACAGAGGTAAAAGGCATTCATTGGACTTTTCGGTGACAAATAGTACCAGTGTGCCTGAGACGAAGGGGGATTCTGGGGACCAGGGACTTCAAGCGCTAGAACACAAGTGCCTGCTTCTGTGCTCAGCTGCTCCGCTGTGTTCGAATTTGTGTGACCTCATGGACTGTAGCTCACCAGGCTCCTCAGTCCATGGAATTTTCCAGGCAAGAATACTGAAGTGGGTTGTCATTCCCTACTACCAGGGAAATGAAGGACAGTCCTAGACTAAAAGGACTGGCTGGCTTGTTGATATCTCTCCAAATGTTTATTTTTCTAAAAATCTTAAGTGATTATTCTTTATATGTCCATAATATTTAATTTTTTTTTACAGAGTATAACCAATCTTTCTCACATTACCTAAGGTCAGAACACATCTTATTTTAGAACCAATACTCCCATTTGTTGGACTTATTTTTCAAAGGAAACTCCGGGGAGTGTGGAAATAGGCTATCACAGCCTCCTATGACATGGAAGACTGGATCAAGGGAGGGCAGGCTGCAATACTGGAATAAGAGGTGAAGATTCCAGCGAGGAGACACATCAGAAGAGAAAAAAAGCAAAATTCAAACTTCTTGTTGGCTTCTCAATTTGGCTTTATGGCAACTATAACAAGCCTGAAAATTTGCCTATGGTACTGTGTGTCCTCCTTGGGGACTGTGCATGGAAACTTCCCTGGCTTCAGGGACCTCTGACCCAAGCCAGATCAATAGGCAGCTCTCGCTGGAAAACTTTGAACTAAACAGCAACACTTTTCACTAGTGTTTGCGGCCACTGGAATTTAGGGGCATCCTTGGCGTCATCACTGTTCAGCATCTGCATGAGGACACTGAGAAAGCTGTTTGTAAAGACGGGGAAAGAGGAGCTGCAGTTATCCAGAGGAAAACACAAAAACGGAGTTGCAGCAGCAGGACAGAAACAGACAGAGAGGCTTTGGGACCTGGTCTCATTCCTACGGCTGCCTTCGGTTCAGTTGCAGGAATGCAACTTGCCACCCTGTTTGCCTCCAGACAGCTCTCAGGGGACTTGGTATCTGAGGAGCCCCACACTGGGCCCTGGCTTCTGCCTTTTGGCTTCAGGCACCCTCCTGTTTCTCATTCGGACCATAGCAACTGACCTCTCACATTCTCTCATCTAGGCTCTCTCTGAGTCGACTATTTGGCCCACTTTCCTTTTCAGTTTCTAGCCTCACGGTGTCTTCTTAGAGTCTTAAGTACTACGGTCTCACCCTCAGGTCCAAATGCTCCAGCACCAGGTCAGAGCTCCTCAGGACTAGGGCATTTTGGAGGCTCTGCAAATCTCCCTACAGCTATACGTTCCAGCCTGAAATCTCCCCAAAGAAAAGCAGTCTACCTCCCACAAGATCCAGTAGCCAGGAAGTCACAGTGGCAGGACCAATGAGCCAGGAGCTAACTGCCTCGCATTAAAATACCAACTCCGAGCCAGGGCGTGTAAAGTTTGGTAAAAATTTTGTAACTGCCCTGTGCTTCCCTTCCTTTGCATGTAAAACCTTAGGTCTAATCAGATGAAACTGTCATTTCTATAGGTCAAAATGATAGAGTATAAATAACTTCATATGGATAAACTTAATATTATACCTGTCTCATGGGTAAGTGAAGACTGGAGTTTTTAACCAATGTTTTTAAGCACCTGGCCTCAATGAGTCATAGCTATTAATCTCAAGGTGCTGTTGCTGTTTTTACCCAGCACAATATCTCCGTTACCATAGGTACTTTATGATGAAGAGCAACTAAGGAGTTCAACCTCCCCAAGCTGCTAGATTGCCTAGTTTACTAATCCCAGAGTGTAGTTTTCTGACAGAATATGGCCTTCCTGAGCTGGGCAGGGTACATGGAGAACAGGTGGCAATAAGAAGATAGCTATAGGGTTCTCAGGGAGCTGAACTGTGAAAGTCCACACCAGCAGGGTAAGTGGCTCAAGCTCTTTCAGGACATCCAGAAGAAGAGGCTCATGTGTGAGGCAAAAAGCACACCCAGAAAATAGAGGGGGCAGTTTATCCTACAGCAGCCGTTAGGCTTTGATTGAGCCAAGTCTCCAGACAGAAAGGACTTCACAAAATAGAGCCACAAACTGAGTCCAGCCTTTTACAAAGCAACCTCTCTATAACACCATCTTTCTGTACCATAGGATGGAAAAGGCTGGCATCTCGAGATGCTTCTACTTCCACACTGACAGTCACCTGTATCACGGGTCAGGCTCCAAAGTGGCAGGTCAGCCAGTCCTCACACAGCTTATCCTTGGGGGTAGGCACACCAGAGTGCACTCCCCTGATCTTAAAAATTCTAAAGTTTTAAGTTCCCAATGACCCAACTCTTTGGGATAATCAAGCATTCCCTATTTCTGAACCACTTCCCCTGAAATAATCTCCCCCTCCACTATTTCTCTTGGTGTCTGTTCAAACGTCACACTCTCAGTAGGGTGACCAGGTTGCCTGGGACAGTCCCAGCTTATGTCTGTCATCCCAGGATTACTAAATAATGCTTTTTTGGTCCTCAAAGAATCTCCATGAGACAGTAAATTATATAGTCATCCTGCCTTCCCTGGCAACTTAGATAAAATCTGTTACTCTTTTTCTTAGCCTGCTTTATTATTCTTCATGTTTTCTGATGGTTTTTCTTCTCACAGTCTCTCCTTTCCATGTAAGCTGCTCTAAAACAAAGACTTAAACAATTTTGATAAATGCTATATTCTATCATCTAAAACAATGACTGGAAGGCTCTTAGAAGGTGTTCCAAAATGTTTTTCAATTAATTGTAAAATTAAGAAATGGGATCATTTTAATTATCTGATGAAATTATAATAAAGTTAACCAACTAAGTCCATACCTAGTCTTTTCTTAAAACATTCTCATATTCTAACAAAGCAGTATGCTTTCACAGGTTTGTTTTCTTGGTATGTTTCTGCCAACCTGCCCAGAACCCACCACCCTCCACATACTCAGTGGAAGGTGTGGCCAATGGCATTTAGAAGGTATCTTTTCAAATGGTTTGCCTTGGCCGTGCCCCTGTACACAATGTCTGTTCCAGCAGCTCTACCAAGTGGGCAGAGACAACCCTGTCCCTTGCCAGCCCAATCACACCATTTGGAATTAGAACACAGCAGCTGCAAAGCTTCCAGCAGAGAAGATGGAAAAAGCAACCCCCTGCATTCCTAGGGATTTCTAGCTCTTTCCTCCTCATGAGGCCTGTCCTGCCATGTATACCTCTATTTAAGCCAACTGTTTACTTAACCTGGCTTGAATAGCTTTGTGTGGCTGGTGGTACAGCGCTAAAGGATCCACCTGCCAATGCAGGAGACGTGGGTTTGATCCCCGAGTCAGGAAAATCCCCTAGAGGATGAAATGGCAACTCACTCCACTATTCTTGCCCAGAAAATTCCATGGAGAGAGTGTGGAGGGCTACAGTCCATGGGGTCACAAAGAGTCAGACATAACCGAGCATACCCACACACGTTGCTTACAACCAACAAACTTAAGTCACTGGGGGAATTTCACCAAAATGGTTCTTTATTATTACTACAAAGCACTGTCCAGGCAAAAACTCCTAGGTGCTCACTTCCCTGGAATCAAAAATTCCAAATGCAAAAATCTTTAACTGTCTGGAGCTGATCTGCTCATAAACAGGCTTAAGGAAAATGGAGCCTTTGGATGAAAATGTACTGATGGTTCAAAGTCACTCAATGACTTCCTTTATTTTCACAAGCCAACTGGGCCTTTTCAACAAGATGTGATTATCACTTAAGCATAGAATATCTAAACTAGAGCTTCGTTATGCCTCATCTTCCTCTTTCTAATCATCTCCACTTCTGGCAACAACACTCCTCTTTTTAGCGAATTTCTACTCTTCTCAACCCTTTTCCCTTCCTTTGTCTCTCTCTACCTGGAAAGCGCCATAAGCACTGCTTGTGTCCCCTTCAAAATACATCTCAAGTCTGTCCTTTCTCCCCATTCTCAGGAGTATTCACTTAAGCTCAAGTTCTAATGTGAAAAGAAAACTGCATTCAGAATTGGCAAGGTTGGGTTTCTTCTAAACTTCTCTACTCATTGTCTTTGGATCCTGTAGTTTTAAAAGTAAAAATACAAGCCAGAGGATTTGAATGGATAAACCCAAGGCCCCAACCTAACTAAAACAATCGGGTGGATGAATGATTATTTCTTGTCTAATAAATTCACTCTTTAATAAAATTCTATGCACACTTTACCCCATTAAAGTGTTCCCACACACTATTTTTTCTTTCCTTTCTACTTTTTCATTTACTTTCTTTTCAGTTACCTCTCTCCCTAGTCTCATTTCCTATTTCTATTCTGAAATATCTTGTTTCAGCTTTCTCCGCTCTTGATTTTTATGCCTTGGCACCTGAGCACATGAATCAGTTCCAGTTTTAGAAGGCACAGCTGCACTTTTATGGGAAATGGAAAAGGACAAAATTTCTTTTTTAGCAATCTGGAGAGAGCATCTGGCTTTTTTGATTGCTTCTTTACGTTTCACTTTTCAAAGGAGTAAATAACATTCTGGTATCAACAAAGCACCAGTGGCCCTGAGTGCAACCCCTTGCTGTGAAAGAAGATAAAGATAAATAACCTGGCTTGTACATTTCCATATTTCATGAATGAGCTCTAGCCTCTGGGAACTACTTCAGAATCAAGTCTAGGCTATAATTCGGTCAATGATTCACTGCATATCATTATTCAGAAGTCTGAGTTTCTTCAGCTCCATCAGTGATCCTTAACTGCATCACACCCCATGTCTGTTTTTGTACCAAGCATTTTAATAGTCCTTTTACTATCCTGGAATAAAATACATAGCACTGTAATCCACCTACATATATATAATGCATTCATTCCACCATTTCTTCTCCATAATTCTAAAACCCATAAGCTCTGAAATCTAAAAACTTTTACCAGATTTTGAAACCTAACTTCACATGGTTGCATCCCCTGACCTGAACTGATGAGAGTAATTTATTCTATTTATCCCACCTATTATGAATATTTGCAACAACAAAATCAATGTGTTTGGTTACAGGGGCTCTCCCATATTCCTCCAAGAGTGTTACATGCTATCAGGAGTAGGTACTTCATTGGTTTTCTAAAATCTGAAAAAGACTGAAAATACTTCTGGCTAAGAGATTCAGAAAATGGCTTTTGGAACTATATAACCAACCTTCACACAAAAGCTCAATATAACACTCAACACTAGCATGAAGAAGAAATTAAAAAATGTTAACTGGTAAGAAACCACACATACTTCATTATGTAAGTGCTGAGACCTGACTTATGGAAGATGTGTTGAAGTAGTTTGGTGCCTGCCATACAACATAGAAGCATCCATCACTAGTATAATAAGACACACATGGAAACTGGCAGAGGTCCTGTCAACCACTCATATACACAACCAACACGGTTTCATAATTTTTTGAAATGATGAATCACTTTTGAGAAATTTTCAAAAAGTAGAATATCATACTCTTCTCAATTTACATATCAGTTGCACTTCCTAGTAAATAAACTGCATATTAAAACCACATAAAAAGCACCTGTGTTCACACGTCAGCTGGAGTTCATTTCCAGGTTAAGATTGTTTGAGATGTGCAGAGGATATGTATACATTTGCTGTGTAGGGTTCTCCCACACGTGGCAAGACAATTAGAATCCCTGGACCCAACTTTATTAAATGACAGTGAAGACTCCTCCCAAATATTTAACAACCCAAACATGCTCTTCCACAGTTTCCAGAATGCCTCCCTGGGGGTGGTACTTCCTTTCCAAAGCAGAATGCCTGCTGGGGGTGGTACTTCCTTTCCTAAGAATGACTGAACTAATGTATATTCTTTCTCCCAAACCACATTATTACAGGGAGATTTGGAAAATGAATGAAGTAGGCACTGAATCCTATTCCAGGCCTTTCTGATACTCTAGAGTTCTCAGATAACTCCCTTCCCAGCTAGTCCCATCTAAACAGGAATCATGGTCTCAAGGATATTAACAGTGTTCTGTCTGTGAGCTTGCTTACCACCTCTGCTTCTTCCCCCAAGATGTTCATTCTGTTCATTTTTCAACTGTTCATTCCATCCATGTGATCGAGCACATGTCATGTCAAACAGCAGGGATTCAAAACTTCTTAACTTCTGCCCTTAAAGCATTTCCAGTACAATCTGACAAGCAGCACAGAAGAGACGCATGAAGTACAGAGAGGCAGAAGAGATGCTTAGTCTTCAGTGTAAAACTTCAGAGGGAGCATCAGCAAAAATTTAGTAACATTTATTCCTGTTACAGTTCTCAAGAATGATGAAGAAAAGTCTTTATGCAACAAAGTCAAACAGAAATAATTGCTTGCACATTTAAAGAAAAAAATTACTTCTTTAGTCATCCTCTGAGGAAAGAAAACTGGATAGCAGTCCATTCATTCAAAAGCATGGTTTTTAGAAAACCTACAAATACAAGTTTATTGAAGACCTATAAAACATCATATAATTCTAAAGTCATTATTTTTATTATTTTTCCCAAACTAGGCTTTAGATTAGAAAATCTATCCAAATATTTCCTTTTCAAGAGTTCTTAACAATCCACCGATGCAACCTTGGTTTTCCTCACTTTTCTACAAAAAGGATACACATACATACACACGCATATAAACACACGCATACACACACATACATATATACAGTTCTTAGCATGGGTATCCAAAAGCACTATTTATCCAAAAATATGCTTTCACCATTTCTTTTGACTGTCTACTTGGTTTATAAAAAAAGGGAGAGGGCAAACAAAAAGCTCAGTGGTGGTAACTGTTCAAAAAATAGAACTAGTTCCTTAAATAGAAATGTTCCTGCAAATTCTTTTACTATTTTGCAAATAATATCATAACTAGAACTTACAACTGAGAAGTTGCTTTTCATATGTGGGAGGTATAAAAGAATATTCTATTTTCATAGTCTATTTAATTGGTTTAAATCATTTACTGCTTTTAATGCCAACATATTCTTGCTTTTTCATGTGTGAACTACATTTTTCTTAATTTCTCAGAAACCAAATTTTGTCCTTTTAAATTGTAAAATCTCACTGAAGATAAGAACTCAGAAATTTAGAAAGTGTAATTTGAAGTGAGAAACTCATTTTTGCTTTTATTGGTGTGTTTCCTACTGGATAGACCCATTCCTACTGGATAGACAGTGTGTTAAAAAGCAAAGTCATCACTTTGCTGACAAAGGTCCATATAGTCAAGGCTATGGTCTTTCCAGTAGTCACACAGGGATGTGAGAGCTGGACAATGAAGAAGGCAGAGCACTGAAGAATTGGTGGTTTTGAACTGTGGTGTTGGAAGAGACTCTTGGGAACCCCTTGGAAAGCAAAGAGATCAAACCTGTCAATCTTAAAGGAAATCAACCCTGAATACTCTTTGGAAGGACGGATGCTGAAGCTGAAGCTCCAACATTTTGGCCACGTGATGCAAAGAGCTGACTCACTGGAAAAGACCTTAATGCTGGGAAAGATTGAAGGCAGAAGAAGAGGGAGACAGAAGGTGAGATAGTTGGATGGCATCACTGATTCAATGGACATGAATTTGGGCAAACTCCAGGAGATGATGAGGGACAGGGAAGCTTGGCGTGCTGCAGTCCATGGGGTCATGAAGAGCTGGACTCAACTTAATGACTAAACAACAGACCCCATTTTGGATGCTTCATAAATAATAAATAACAATGATAAAGCAACATTTACTAAGTATTTCCTGTGTGCCAAAAAAATGCTCCATATGTTACCTCTTTTATTCCTTAAAATACAACTATGAAATATGCAATATTGTCCCCATTTTACTGAGAAACCTGAGGTTCTGAGAGACTGAATGCCTTAGTCATTAAGGCAGAGCTTGGATTCAAATGCATATCTGGTTGAACCTTGCATTCCAGATTATAGACGTCCTGGTCTCAGAACTGAAAGACCAATTCATTGATGCTCCTTTCTTCCACACTGCTGGCTGAAACAGAATTCCTGATTCCACATCCAGAAAATGCAAAAGGCTTCTTATCCTTAAAGTTTCTTCTCTGTATGACCTGTACTCTTCACAGCCTTTGCACAGTAGAAATGTTTCACTCAAATAACTTTTAAGAACCTTTTAGAAGTATCAAGTGGCGGGGGGGGGAATGGTCTCTAGAGGGTAGTACAAACTGGACCAGTGATAGATCTTTCATGAACTGGATGCCAAAATGTTATGATTTTTATGAAATCAGAGATTAAATATTGTACAAAGTTGATGTGTTTTACAACTGACGTAGCTGGTTTCATATGCCATCATCTTCCAATAACTATAATTTTACTTCTGTTCCTGGGACATGTGGAACTCTTTAAAAAAAAAAAAAAAAAAAAAAAAAACCTGAAATGAGCATTTGGCTGAGCCCATAATGTACAGACTCAATTTTGAGAGTGGGCAGTGGGCCATGCTCATAGAATGTCAGAACTAAAAAAGAAACAGAGATAAAGCTTAGTTTCATCAATTTCACCAGTTTTTAAAGAAGAGAATCAGGGAGATCACTTGGATAGATAGGGACATCACACAAATGAGGACTGGCGTCCACTGGAGACATTGTTCCATGACCACTGTTCCATGCTACCAAGTCTCAATAATGGCTAAGAGATCATATTCACACTCTCAGGTTGAGTTTTAAGTTCAGTCTCTTTATTGTTATGCTGTGTACATCGTTAAATATACAGCAACTTGAAGCTATAAGTATTGTTTTGGATATTCTTTCCTATGAGTTTCTCTTGATGAATGCTAATCACCTGCTTCTCCATTATTTTCCCTTCTATTCCACACCTGTTGGGCTCCACAGCCTCTGGTTTTACAAATCTGCCTCAGCATTTATCTTTCTCCCCTCTCATATTTCGATGCCAAACTTTTTTATGTGCCTTTATTTGGAACAACAATGGAAGTGAAGCCTGACTGAAGCCAGGGAAAAGGTTAAGATCAAAGAACAGTCTTATAATACAGGCAGGCTCGAACAAGGGACCCACTGAAGAGAGAATAGGGATCAGAGTGAGAAGAGAAGAAACTCAGAAGGACAGCATTAGGGTTGGAGAAAACAGAGCAAGAGGAGTAATCAATATCCAGAAAAGTGCGGCAAACTCACTTTCCATTCAGATGAGTGCCTGTATTTGACGGGCTTCCCAGGTAGCATGGTTGTAAACAATCTGCCTGCCAGCGCAGGAGAGGCAGGAGCCACAAAAGATGGGGTATGATCCCTGGGTCGGGAAGATCCCTGGAGAAGAAAATAGCTACCCACCCCAGTATTCTTGCTTGGGAAATCCCATGGAAAGAGAAGCCTGATGGGCTACAGTCCATGGAGTCGCAAAGAGTCAGATATGACTAAGCAACTAAGCACACACACAGTCAATGATGTGTGTTGGGAAAGTTGGGGCAGGGCAACAGAAGAGTCCAGGTAGGGTTCACTTTCAATGCAGTGTTAAGGTGGGTAAAGGGACTGGGCCAAGCTTGTGAATCATCATTCTCTGGGAACAAACACCATCATGAGACCTAGTAAATACAAGACCGTTTTCAGCCATGTATGGTAAAGAGGGAGGCAGTGAAGAAAGCTAGGTTAGAACAGGGCAGGTTGTCAGCGACCCTTCAGAATACATAAGGGTTCAGAACTAAAGGCCAATCCAGCAGAACTGATGCAATGAAACAGAGACAGGAAGAAATGCAGCCATGTGGAGGGACCAACAATGCAGATACTAAGGCAAGGCTGCATGCAGCTCAGGGCCTAGTGGGCCTAGCACTGATTTTGTGGCTTTTGGCAGCAAAACGTGTCTTGTCTTCTATTGTTTGACAGATTGTAGTCTCCTACTTTAGTCTCTACTGAATCAAGAAATGAGTTAGACTTCAGTTCCCAAAGCTGAGCTAGAGAAAACTGAGGCTGGCCCAGGCCATGTGCGGCATGCAGAATGACATCAGAGGAGACAGAGAAATTGAAGGCAAAAGGAAACATGACAGCTGAGCTAGTATTGCAGCACTAACTATGAAAGAGACTTGATGTCCACAAAACAGCAGCTTTGAAAATATGACTAAGCCTGCTCCTAGAATTTTCCTTCTCTACGAAACAGGCACTGAACAGGCTAGCTTCCTGGACTCTAACCAGCTCAGGACCCACATGCTCCAAGGCTGTAAAATGTAACTCTCTGTGGTTCACTCTGGATTTATTGCCTGTAGTATCCAGCAGAGCCTGACACCCTGAGAGGAAGATTCCCATGCAGTTTTGGAATCACTGCTTCCATAAACCTAAATTCCTAGTCTTAAGCACCCTGCAACATATGACAGCTTTGGGGAGCCGCAAGGGATTCCCAGGTAGTACAGCGGGAAATGCAGAAGGTGCAGGAGACCTGTGCCTTTTTCTTGCCTGTCCACAAAAAGAGAGAGGTTTAAAAACACTCATATACTTTTATTTTCATTTTAATGGCTTTTCCTTAGGAAATTAATCATCTTTGTAATATGAGGAAATATAGCGAAGATGATGTTTTTAAAGCTCTCTCTCTCTTTTTGTTGGTATACAAAAAAAAAAGTCAGATTGCTGTAGTGAAGGAAAAAAAGATATTACTATGGAATCACATTTATTTTTTAAGAACTTTAACAAATTCTGAAATTCTTATGTTGTAATTATTCAAATGCAGCCTAGTTCTCTACATATGCTCAAAAGGTTATACTTATAGTTTCTGAAAGAACGGGAAAATTTTAGGACACTGGTTTTACAAACCAGTTGGCAATAAACATAAGCATATAACTAAAAAGGATCAACGTGTGATCTTGATTTTTTTTTTCAATCTGTCCTGGCTGTTTTACATAGGGTCTGCCTGGAAGCGTTATCAGTAAGGTTCTTGTCAGGAAAATAGACACAATTCTAGGTTTTTCAGAGAAGAAATTTAATTGAGGCGATTGGTTACACCAATAGTAGATGAGGTCAGAGAGAAAACTGGGGGTGATGAGGTAACTCAGAAATGAGTAACTGAGTGTTCTGTTTCTTGATTTTTACATATCAGAGTATCTCAAGCTTCAGGGGTTCAAAACAACCATTTCTTATCCTTCTCTTTCACAGTTCTGGGATCTGGGGTGGCTCAATTCACATCATGATGGAGGTTGGAGTCACCTTGAAATCTTACTTGCTCACCTGTGTTATAGTTGATGCTGGCTGTTGACTGGGACCTTTTAGCAGGGGGCTGCTGGCCAGAGCACTCAGACATGTGGCCTGGCTTTCCTTACAACATGACAATGTCAGACTTCTTCCTTGATGGCCCAGGCTTCAAAGGCAAGTAATCCAAGAGAAAGGTTAAAAGATATATCCCCTTATGCTGCTAAGTCACTTCAGTCGTGTCCGACTCTGTGCGACCCCATAGATGGCACCCCACCAGGCTCCCCCGTCCCTGGGATTCTCCAGGCAAGAACACTGGAGTGGGTTGCCATTTCCTTCTCCAATGCATGAAAGTGAAAAGTGAAAGTGAAGTCGCTCAGCAGTGTCTGACTCTTCATGACCCCATGGACTGCAGCCCACCAGGCTCCTCTGTCCATGGGATTCTCCAGGCAAGAGTACTGGAGTGAGGTGCCATTGCCTTCTATTATGACTGACCCTCAAACATCACTTAGTGTCCCACCTGCCATATTCTATGCTTGATTAGTTAGTAAGTTCAGTCTAGATATAAAAGAAAAAGACATAACCCTCATCTCTTAGTGAGAAGAATGTCAGATAATTTGTGAATATGTTTAAAGACCATCAGACAGAGGAAGTAGCTACCATCTTTATGTCAAGAAGAAGACATTGGTATTGGTATTACAAGAATCAAGAACTATGGCATCAGAGCTCTAAAAGCCTATGTTGGAAGCATGTGCTGGAATCATGGAGAGAGATGAAAGAGGAATCTAGGTCTTGCTGTTCTACACACAGTGATCCACAGAAACAGTCCTAATTATTTCACCATACTTCTTGCTCTTGTTGTCTTCATCTTAGAAAATATGGCTGACTTGACAAAGTACTTACTGGTGCACTAGTAAAGTGATGAGTAGATTACTGATTTTTTTATGATAGCATTTTTCAATGAACAACACTATGTAAGTAGGCTGTCTGCTTTGTAGAAATGAAATATTTAAGGGTTTGATATATGGCAGTCTCTTTGATAAGTCAGGATCATAAGAAAAAGCAACTGGGCCAAATTGAAATAACCTAAGAGACACAATCTTGGGTTTGGAAACCAGTCCTGAATATTCATTGGAAGGACTGATGTTGAAGCTGAAACTCCAATACTTTGGCCACCTGATGCAAAGAACTGACTCATTGGAAAAGATCATAATGCTGGGAAAGATTGAAGGCATGAGGAGAAGGGGATGACAGAGGATGAGATGGTTGGATGGCGTCACCGACTTGATGGGCATGAGTTTGAGCAAGCTCCAGGAGTTGGTGATGGACAGGGAAGTCTGGCATGCTCCAGTCCATAGGGTCACAAACAGTTGGACACAAATGAATGACTGAACTGAACTGAAGAGACACAATAACCAAATATAATGTGTGGTCTTAACGTAGACAAATCAACCTTAAAGGACATTTTTCAGCCAACTTTGAAAATTTGAAAATGATCTTGGTATTAGATGAGATAAAAATTTACTGGATAGGAAAGATAAGGATCATTGACTAAGAAAAGCAGCTTACAAAACAGGATGCACAAAATTAATACGTTTACTAAGGCATTAATGGTGCGGATACCTAAGGGAATGAGAATGTAATGTTTGTTTCTATTTTGCTCATTTTGTGTTCTAACTTTCTCTAACTCATATGCACTATATCTGTATCTATAAAAGAAGCTATTCTATTAAAAACCTTTTAAAAAAAACATGACATATTTGTGGACTCAAAATCATATAGAACCTGTCTCAGATTCACAATTTCAAAAATGCAACATAAGGCTGAGAAACAAATTTATTTTCAAGAACCTTGAATCCAGACAGAACCCAGAGGCAGAGATATGATGCCCACGTGGGGATCAATATACTTTCTCTTGGATTTAAATAGATATTAGTGATTCTGAACAAAGCACAAAGGAAAATTAAATTGAAGTGTCCCTCTAAACTGATTTCCTCTCTCTTGTCTCAGCACATGAAAATATCTAAGTCTCTCCATCTTAAACTAAACATGATGCCCCCCAACAGTTCTATCCTTGATTTTATCCTTCTTTTTATTTTTATTTTATGTATTCCTACAAAGCAGATCATCATCTATAGTGATGACTCCCAAATACATATTTTCATTACTGATTGCTCTGCTAAGAACAGATAAACATTTCCATTGGAATTCTCAAAGGACCTTAGAATTCAAACTATCTAGCATTAAATTTAATCACTTTTGTTCTTGTGAAACATAATATTAATTTTAGATTTCTAATATATATTAATGATAGTGATATCAAGTCAGAAACATAATGGTCATTGAAAATTTCCTCCATAATCCCACTACCCATACATATTACTAGTCATTCATAGATACCCTGATAATCTATCTATGCAGAAAATCTATGTAGCTACTGAAACTAATAAATGAGTTTTCAAGGTTTCAGGATAAAAGATCAATGTTCAAAAATCATTGATTGTATTTCTACTAACAATCACTGGAAATTGCAGTTAAAATATATTTTTACAATAGTGTAAACACATGAACTATGGATAAGGGGCTTCCCAGATGGCACTGGTGGCACAGAATCCGCCTGCCAATCTAGGAGATGCAAGAGATGCAGGTTCGATCCCTGGGTCAGGAAAATCCCCTGGAGTAGGAAGTGGCAACCCTCCAGTATTCTTGCCTGGGAAATTCCATGAACAGAGGAAACTGGCAGGCTACAGTCAATGGGGCCACAAAGAGTCAGACACAACTGAATGACTGATCACACTTAGGAATAAATATGCTAAAATATGGACACTGAAAACTATAAAATATTGAGAAGAGATATTCAAGAAGATCTAACTAGATGGAGAAATATGTCATGCCTGTGGATCACAAGACTTAATTTAGTTAAGGTGGCAATCATCTAAAATGAATGTACAGATTCTAACTAGGTTGCAATCAAAATCTCAGAAGCTTCTTTATAGAAGTTGACAAGCAATTCTAAAATTTACTTGGAAATGCACAGGAACTAATATAGCCAAAATAACTTTGAAAAAAGAACAAATTTCTTTTACCTTACTTAAAAATTTAGCATAAAAGTATTGGCTCCAAGATAGACAGCTTGATCTATGGAATAGAACAGATAGTACAGAAATATGTCGATTCATATATAGTTAATTGATTTTCCACAAAACTTCAAAGACAATTCCATGGAAAGTCTTTTTAACATAGATATCTATACATATACAAATGTTAATATGTATATAGATAAACTTCAATCGAATTTTATACCATATACAAATATTAACTCAGAAATGGATTATAGATATAAATATAAAGTATAATGCTATAGAACCTCAAGAGCAAAGTATAAGGGAAATTTTCCGTGTTTTATTTAGGCCAAGATTTCTCAGAAAAGATATCAAAAGCACAATACATAAGATAAAATATTAATAAGTTGGATTTCATCAAAATGAAGAACTTCTGTTCTCAAAAGAGTTTGTCGTTCAGTCGTGACTGACTTTTTGCGACCCCATAGACTATAGCCCACCAGGCTCCTCTGTCCATGGAATTCTCCAGGCAAGAATATTGTAGTGGGTTGTCATTCCCTTCTCCAAGGGATCTTCCTGACCCAGGGGTTGAACCCAGGTCTCCTGCATTGCAGGGGAATTCTTTACTATCTGAGCCACTGTTCTCCAAAGTGAAGTGAAGTGAAGTGAAGTGAAAGTCATTCAATTGTGTCCGACTCTTTACAACCCCATGGAACACATGGAAATCTTCAGGCCAGAATGCTAGAGTGGGTAGCTTTTTCCTTCTCCAGGGAATCTTCCCAACCCAGGGATCAAACCCAGGTCCCCCACATTGCAGGCAGATTCTTTACCAGCTGAGCCACAAGGAAAGCCCAAGAATACTGGAATGGGTAGGCTATCCCTTCTTCAGTGGATCTTCCCAACCCAGGAATCGAACCAGGGTCTCCTGCATTGCAGACAGATTCTTTACCAACTGAGCTATTGGGGAAGACCCCATTCTCCAAAAGGCACCATTTTAAAAAAAGAAAAGCGACAAAACAAAAATGACCAAACCATAAACTAAGAGAAAATATTTGAAAATTTCATATCTGATAATGGACTTTTATCCAAATACAAAGAGAAATATCAGACCATAATAAAAAAAATTAAAAAGAGTAAATGATTTGAACATTTTGCCCAAGATTTACTGATAGCAGATAAGCCCTTGTACAATGCTCAACATTATCCATCATTAGGGAAATGCAAATAAAAGCCATACCATGATACTACTACACACCCATTAGAATGTCTACATATAAAAGACTGGTCATATCAAGTCATAACAAGTATTAGGGGGTATGGATAACTGGAACATATGAGAATGCATGTTGCTGATGTAGTGAAGAAGTGAACTGAAGTCACTCAGTCATGTCTGACTCTTTGCGACCCGTGGACTGTAGCCCACCAAGCTCCTCTGTCCATGGGATTCTTCAGGCAAGAATACTGGAGTGGGTTGCCATTTCCTTCTCCAGGGGATCTTCCCGACACAGGGATTGAACCCAGGTCTCCCACATTGTAGGCAGATGCTTTAACCTCTAGGAATGTAAATTGATGCTACTTTGAAAAACTATCTAATAGTTTCTTAAGCTAAACATACATCTACTCATTGGAAAAGACCCTGATGTTGGAAAAGATTGAAGGAGGCAGAAGAGTATGATAGAGGATGAGATGGTTGGATGGCATCACCAATGAGCTGGACGTGAGTTTGAGCAAGCTCCAGGAGATGGTGAAGGACAGGGAAGCCTGCTGTGCTGCAGTCCATGGGGCCACAAAGAGTCGAACATGACTGAGCTGACTGACTGAACAACAACAACTAAATGACCCAGTCCTTCCAATCCTAGGTATTTGCCCAAAAGAAATAAAAACATGTGTACATTTAAAAAAAATGTGTAGATGGATGTTTATAAGCAGCTTTATTTGTAACAGCTAAAAACTGGAAATAATCCAAATGTCCATCACTGAGAACATGGATATAAAAATTGATTCCTCCATTCGGACAATGGAAAAACCATTTAGCAATAGAAAATGAATAAACTACTAGGACATCAATAACTTAGAAAAAATTTCAAAGTGATTATGCTGCCACCTCATTTTTTAGTAAACACATATATAAACCTAATTAAAAACTGATTTTTATTATTATTAATTTAATATTATTATGAAAACTGAAGTGGGTAGCCATTCCCTCTCAAGGGGATATTCCCAACCCAGGAATCAAAACCAGGTCTCTCACATTACAGGAAAATTCTTTACCATCTGAGCCACCAGGAAGCCCATAATATTATAAACTGCACACATTTATGCATTGTGATTTTCTACTCATCATCTTGTTGGAGGAGGTCATCAAGAAGACATGACTATCAGTTGACTGATGACCTGAACCTAGGCAACCAGAGGCTCCTCACTGTCTCCCCTGCTGGAGTCATTTCAAATGTAGATCTGAGATAGCAGTATTTTGTTGAGACCATCTAGATGTATATGTAACTGAACCCAGTTAAAACCTCTCCATAAAATTTTAAGATTCTGGTGGGTGGATGTGGAGATCATGGGGCTGCCCAAGACAAGTTTCACATGTAAGAGCTCCCTTGCTTATTAAAACTGCCACTTGCCTTGGACAAACATCTCTTTAGGTCTTCTGTCAATTTTTTAATCAGGTTGTTTATTTGTTTATTTTTGTTGTTCAGTCTCTCAGTCATGTCTGACTCCGCAACACCATGGACTGCATCACACCAGGCTTCCCTGTCCTTCACCATCTCCCAGAGCTTGCTCAAACCCATGTCCATTGAGTCAGAGAGGCCATCTAATCATCTCATATTCTGTGATCCCCTTCTCCTGCCTTCAATCTTTCCCAGAATCAGGGTCTTTTCCAATGTTTAATATTAAGTTATATGAGCTGTTTGTATATTTTGAAAGTTAATATCTTATCTGTAGCATCATTTGCAAATGGTGATATTTCCTCCCAGTCCATAGGTTGTCTCTTCACTTTGTTTGTGATTTTCTTTGCTGTGCAAAAGCTTTTAAGTCTAATTAGGGTACCATTTGTTTATTTATTTTTTTATTTCCAATGTTCTAGGAGATAGATCCAAAAATATGTTGCTGTGATTTATGTTAAAGAATGTTCTATCTATGTTTTCCTCTAGGAGTTTTTTGTACCTAGTCTTACATTTAGGTCTTAAATCTCTTTTGAGTTTATTTTTGTATACAGTGTTAGAGAGTGTTCTAATTTCATTTTTCACATGTGACTGTTCAGTTTTCCCGGTACCACTTATTAAAGAGACTGTCTTTTCCCCCTTATGTATTCTTGCCTCCTTTGTCAGAGATTAATTGCCCATAATTGCATGGGTTTATTTCTTGTCTTTCTACTTTATTCCACTGATTATGTCAGGTTTTTTTGCCAATGCCAAATTGTTTTGACTACTGTAGCTTTGTAATATAGTCTGAGGTCAGACAGTGTGATTCCTCAAGCTCCATTCTTCTTTGTCAAGATTGATTAGGCTATTTGGGGTCTTTTGTGTCTCCATAAAAATTTTAAAATTTTTTGTTCTAGACATAGAAGCAACCTAAATGTCCATCGACAGACAAGTTGTGGTCCATAGACACAACAGAATATTACTTAGTCATATTGGACTAAGAATATTACATAGTCAAAAAAGAATGAAGCAATGTCATCTGCAGCAACATGGATGGATGTGGAGATTATCATACTAAGTGAAATAAAACAGAGAAAGAAAAATATCATATGATGCCACTCATATGTGGAATCTAATTGTTTAAAAAAAGATACAAATGAGCTTGTTTACAAACAGAAGCAGACTCACAGATCAAAAATGACATTATGGTTACCAAAGGGGGAAATGGGGGGAGGGATAAGTCAGGAGTTTGGGATGAAACCCACACATTATGTAAGATAGAAGACCTATGGAGATCTACTGATTAGCACAGGGAACCCTACCCAATATTCTGTGATAACCTATATGGAAAAGAATCTAAAAAAGAATAACTGAGTCATTTTGCTATATTCTTGAAACTAACACAACAGTGTAAATCAAATATGCTCCAATAAAATTAAAATATTTTTTAAAAAGAAATACAGACACTCCAGAGAGACAAGATTAAGAAAATAAAAAACTTTTCAGTATAACTGTTAAAGCTTTACAAGTTAATAGAAATGCTTTCCCCTATATTTAGAATCAAACACCTCAAACTTGCTGCAAAATACTGTAGGCTGTGGGTATAAGACTTGGTTACAGATGGACATGGAACAACAGAATGGTTCTAAATAGGAAAAGGAGTACATCAAGGCTGTATATTGTCACCCTGCTTATTTAACTTCTATGCAGAGTACATCATGAGAAACGCTGGACTGGAAAAACACAAGCTGGAATCAAGATTGCCAGGAGAAATATCAATAACCTCAGATATGCAGATGACACCACCCTTATGGCAGAAAGTGAAGAGGAACTAAAAAGCCTCTTGATGAAAGTGAAAGAGGAGAGTGAAAAAGTTGGCTTAAAGCTCAACATTCAGAAAACGAAGATCATGGCATCCGGTCCCATCACTTCATGGGAAATAGATGGGGAAACAGTGGAAACAGTGTCAGACTTTATTTTGGGGGGGTCCAAAATCACTGCAGATGGTGACTGCAGCCATGAAATTAAAAGACGCTTACTCCCTGGAAGAAATGTTATGAGCAACCTAGATAGTATATTCAAAAGCAGAGACATTACTTTGCCGACAAAGGTCTGTCTAGTCAAGGCTATGGTTTTTCCTGTGGTCATGTATGGATGTGAGAGTTGGACTGTGAAGAAGGCAGAGCACCAAAGAATTGATACTTTTGAACTGTGGTGTTGGAGAAGCCTCTTGAGAGTCCCTTGGACTGCAAGGAAATCCAACCAGTCCATTCTGAAGGAGATCAACCCTGGGATTTCTTTGGAAGGAATGATGCTAAAGCTGAAACTCCAGTACTTTGGCCACCTCATGCCAAGAGTTGACTCATTGGAAAAGACTTTGATGCTGGGAGGGATTGGGGGCAGGAGGAGAAGGGGATGACAGAGGATGAGATGGCTGGATGGCATCACTGACTCGATGGACGTGAGTCTGAGTGAACTCCGGGAGATGGTGATGGACAGGGAGGCCTGGCGTGCTGCAATTCATGGGGTCTCAAAGAGTCGGACACAACTGAATGACTGAACTGAACTGAACTGAGAGATAGAAAGAAAGACTGAACATTTGCTCCCCTGGAGGAGGAATTAATGATGTGGCTTCTTTGTATCTTCTCTAGGGCAAAAACCACTGAGTTTTATGCACCAGTCAATCTATTAAGAAGCCTATTTCTTATATCAACTTGGAAACAGGCCCTACTTCAGATGAAAATCTAAATGTCAAAAGTCTAGGTAATTTTTATTCTTAACACTCCTCTAAAGTTGACTCTCTTTTTTTATTATGATACTACAGGGGACACTTTAGGTTAGAAATGAAGTAATATGCCTACATACAGTTTTTCAAATGACACTAACCTTCTATTTCTGATTCATCTTCCTTTACTGCCCCATGTTCTTTTCGTAAAGATTGCTTCCAAATGTTCCATCTCTAATCAAAAAATTTTATATTGCTCCTAAGAGACTAAATATCTTTTTTTAATTAAGTGATTTATAACGGCATAGAATTTGCTTCCAGCTGGTTCAGCCATGTTGAAATTCACGGTCAAATTTTCCACCATCTGGAAAGGTGCTGATTAACCCCTGAGTGTATGCAACAGTTTATATAATGCCATTATGTTCATTTTTCTAAATTTTACTTTATCAACTCAATATTCTTTATATGTTTTTTTTTAATTCTTATCATTTTGATTTGTTTGCTAAGGCTGCCATATCAAAGTACTACAAACTGGGTGGTACAAATAACCAAGAATTGTGTCTCATAGTTCTGGAAGCTAGAAGTCTGAGATCAAGATGTTAATAGAGTTGATTCTTTCTAGGGGCAAGGAACATCTGCTCCAAGCCTCTCCTCTAGCTTCTGGTGGTATGCTGTAATAATTGGCATTCCTTGACTTGTGTAAGAACCACCCAATCTCTGCCTTCACTGTCACGTGATATTCTTCCTGTGTGTGTATCTGTACCCATACTTCCCCTTTTATAAGGACACCAGCCACATTAGATAAGGGCCCATCCAAAGGACTTCATCTTAACTAGTTACATTTGCAAGGACCCTATTTTCAAATAAGGTCACATTCTCAGCTACTGGGGGATAGGATATATGATTTGGGGGGAGACATCATTCAACCCCTCACAGACATATGCTACATTAGGAAAGTTATATCATTCCATATTGTTGATGGTCTTAAGAAAATTGTTTTCATCTTATGAAAACAAGTATGAAGAAAGTAAATGTAAGTGCATTTCATTAGTACACTTACATCAACAACATGGAGCAATAATATAATGTAATAGTCAAATAGAAGTACTAAAGTCAAATCAATTCAACCAATAGTTCAATTGTAGACCCTCTAGTTTATGCTCAGCCTCCCTTACCTAGCATCTTTTGGTTATTGTTTGCTGCTTTCTAACTATAAACATATATATATATTCACTGTCTCCTGATCAATTTTATAAATATGAAATAAAATAAAATATATGACCTCTAGCTCTGGGTACAGTCCACTAGTTTTGGTCATCGAGTTTTAAACATAACAGCTCTGTGAAGTGCAGCAAGTGGGACTATTTAAGCTTGTTTCACAAGTATTGACAAGTAGGGTAGCAAGTAAATTTCATTTCTCTGTTAGTGCCAACTCTAGTCAGTAGATACATTGAATTACTAACATGCTTAATTAAAGACTGAGGTGTCCTGATTGTTCTCTTCCTCAAATCATGCTTCTCCCTGATTTCTTGTTTATGAAGTATCTTCCTCCATACTATCTAACAATACTAACAATCTCTCTGTCCCCACTTCATTGGCCCTTGAAAATCAGCCCTGTGCTTCCTTTTCTGGTTTGCCTCTCTTGACTTGTGCACCAAGTATCTTCCAGGTGGTATAATCTGGAAGCAAACTAGGTTCTGTAAGTCAACGCCCTTTTCCTGAGCTTCCAAAGCTGTAAACACAGCAAGGACCATATTCCGGAGCCTCTCAGCTGTGGCTGCTGTCAATAAAGTTGTGGAAATATAAGGCCAGCATACTAGTGTCCATTTTTTGGTTCCATGGACTGAGAGGAAGAGTAGAGGCTTCTTGCTTCCTGTGGGCTCAGAAACAATGGCTTGCCTAGAGGGACACTGATGCAGTCCTCTAAAAACATTTCTGCAAACCCAACCTACCTTGCTTCCTTTAGCTTCTCCAGTTATTTTCAAAGCACCTATTATGGGGACAGGTAACCTCTTTCTGCTTCAAATACTTAGAGTGGTTTTCATAATTATAGCAGATTTAAATGAATATGAGGGATAGGGCAGAGCCATGAAGAGCTTATGGCACAGAAATACAATTTCAAACTGAGCATTAGACATTAGACATTGGACACCTCTATTATTTTCTTTGGGTTAATTCCTTGTGGGAGTTTTTGTTGCATACATTACACCATATCAAATCCCAGCTACATGCAATCTCACCCCTTGTTTCTAGATTGTTTCTGACTTGCCAAATTCTCCCTAATTGCAGAGAAATTCACTCTCCTCATTCCCCAACCCAAACCTAGTTCTCAGGCCAATCTTGTACACCAAAACCCAGCAGCATGCACAGCAGCACAAAATAATCCATCTAATAGGAACTACTCTCTTATATGGCAGTAGTGCTTGTACAAAATAATTTCTTCATTCACTAGATGATCAGAGTTGATGTGAAAGCCAATGGAACAAGAGCTGATATGTCACATGAGAAGTTTAAAGTGTGATAAAGCGTGACCATATGGTGTTATCAGAGATTATCAAGTTTCCTCCATCACATGACAGGAGAAAAGCTTTATGTACTTCCCAAAGGGATACCACTGGGAGCAGAATGAAAAGCCAAGTCAATATCCAAAAGCCTGTTTGCACACGCTCTCTCGCTCACTCTCTCTCTCTCTCTCTTTCTCTCTCTCTCTCTCTCTCTCTCTCTCTCTCTCTCTCTCTCTCTCTCTCCCCTCCAACTCCCAGTTATGGAAATCGATCCTGCCTGGGCACTTCCAATCTGAATACACAGGTCTATAATCCAGTGCTATCTTTCCAAGTTATTTCAATTGCTGTGTTTCCTTCTATCTATCCTTCTTTCCTTTTTTTAGAATCTCTAGCCTTTATACTTCAGAACTCCTGATGACGCCCCAAAATCTCATAGCTTCTTCCTCATGATTTTATCCTCTTTGTATTTTTGCTGTTTTACACTGTTTTTCTACTTGACCCTCTAGGATGATCTCTATGGTGACTAAAGTGAAAGTCACTCAGTCATGTCTAACTCTTTGTGACCCCATGGACTGTAGCCCACCAGGCTCCCCTGGCCATGGAATTTTCCAGGCAAGAATACTGGAGTGGGTAACCATTCCCTTTTCCAGGGGATCTTCCCTACCCAGGGATCAAACCTGGGTCTTTCACATTGCGGGTAGTTTTTTTACCATCTGAGCCACCAGGGAAGCCCATCTCTTCTCAATTCACCCACTCAGATTTTAAATTTTAAAATTATCAGATTTTTAAATTTCAGAAAGTCTTTGTAAAGCTATAATAGAATCTCCTGAAGCTTTCTCTTAAAACATTTTGTTATGGTTATTCTAGTATTCATCTGTCTCCTCTAACAGTTTTATTACTATACTAGAAGATTTCATATCCTTTTATCCATTCTTTCTCTCTCTTTCTTGCTCACCCTTCCTCTCTTTCTCTTCTTGTTTTATCTCAAAGACACTGTTGCTGAATCTCCTCAGACTACAATAATTTCTTTAGCATCCCCATAAGTTTATTTACATCCCAAGCTAATAGAGTACCTGTGAGTGATGGAAATCCCCAAGTGGTAGGAAGTATTGCTCTTCACAGACAGGGATATGAAATGGGAAACTCTTTAGTTCCCTTCACAAACACAAGAATAAGCGTGACTGCTGATCTCCAAATCAGCACATCAGGAGAGTCACAAGGCCTTGACAGTCAGCAGGTCTCCCGAGAATGACCAGGAATGGAGTGATGATGCTCTTCCTCCGGGGAATCCATAGAACTCAGAGGAACACCTTTCTTCGGGAGCAAAAGAATTCAGATTTCCCTCCCGGGTCAACTGCCAGGCCCAGAACTGAGAATCATCCTAAAAATCCAGCCCCTAGAAAGGTCAAAGTGTTCTCACACCCTAAGTCTGGCACCTGTTTCTCTACAGAGACAAGAGCTGATAGTTGGATTAGAGATGAGAATGG
Source organism: Capra hircus (assembly GCF_001704415.2). Taxonomy (NCBI): domain Eukaryota; kingdom Metazoa; phylum Chordata; class Mammalia; order Artiodactyla; family Bovidae; genus Capra; species Capra hircus. The sequence continues at coordinate 62,207,311 of NC_030813.1, read as the reverse complement.
ATGTGTCAGGCCACCATCTCATCAGAATTCTGATCACTTCGATGTAGATGGAAGAGACAAAAATAAGGATGACAGGCAAGATAGATTGAAACAGCCAGTATTGTTTGGTTTATGCCTTATCACTTTCCACAAAAGATTTAATATGACTTACGGTAGAGTACACACAATAGAACAGCAAAATGTAAACAGAGATTAAAAATAAGAACCAAGCGATACATAATTTAGAAGAAGAGATTTAGACAATGAAAAATGAAATCAGTAACTTTTATCTTGAGCTGGATCAATGGGCAGATTAGCCAGGAGGCTGCCTGGGACACTGATGTCTAATGGATAATAAAACTTTACTGGGGTAAATTCACACAATGGAAATTGCTCCCATTCCCATTAAAGCAGATAGAATGAAGTCAAAATTCTAGATACTCCTTAATGTACTACTTTATCTTTTTTCCTTCCAGTTTCACTGAGATATAATTGACGTATATCAATATGTAAGTTTAAGGTGTACAACATAATGATTTGACTTACATACATCATAAAATAACTTCCACAGTAAGTTTAACGAACATCTCATATAGATACAAATATAAAAGAAAAAGAAAATAATTTTTTTCTTGTGATGAAAACTCCGGATTTACTCTCAAGAACTTTCATATATAGCATATGGCAAAGTTAGTTATATTTATCATGCTATGTATTACATCCCTAGTACTTACTTATCTTAAAATTAGAAGTTTGTGCCTTTTGACTGTCTTCACCCAATGCCCCCTCACACTCGCCTTCCTGCCTAACCTCTGATAAGCACAAATATGATCTCTTTGCTACTTTATCTTTTGAAAATTTCTCTCCTACCCTTACAAAATTTTAGTGAGTTAGGTGTCAGCAAAATGTGCTGAGGTTCTAAAAACAAAACCACATGTAGATCTGCCAATGGGAATGAGTAAATCAGTTTATTAAACTTAAAATCTGTACTTCTAAAAAGTTGTCTCGAAACTCTATAACCCTGTCAACATCGACAGATTAAAAATTATAGCAGAAAAATGGAAAGATAAAAATTAGATAAATAGAAAAGAGTTTGACACATATTTTAGATAGTATTAACGCCTACCTCCTTTTATCATGCTTTGCAGATACTCCATTTTTTACAAACTGAAGGTGTGTGGCAACCCTGCATTGTCAGATGACAGTTAGCATCTGTTAGCAACAAAGTAACTTTTTTGAATTCAGGTATCTTCATTGTCTTTAGACATAACGCTACTGCACAATTAGTAGGCTATAATACAGTGTAAACATAAGTTTGATATGCACTGGGAAACCAAAAAACAAAAAACTCATGTGACTGACTTTAAGACAATATTCACTTTATTACAGTAGTCTAGCACTGAACCTGCAATATCTCGAAGGGAGGCCTGTATGTGATTTTCTCTGTTATAACTTTTTAGGAAGAAGTTTCTCCTCACCACCACTACATAAAAGTTTAAAATAAATTTTTAAAATTTCTGTCTGGAAAAAAATTCAAGTCTGTAATCTTCCGATTAAATCCTACATCTCACTGCACCCTTATGTGAAGCACATTCAGCAATAAGCCTTATTCAAACAGTTCTAACTCAGTTCCAGCTTTCCCAGAAACCAGAATCTTTACTACAGTAACATATTATCTACCTCGCTCAAGTACCTATCTATGGAAATATCTAGAATTATTTTTAAATTTATAACATTTGAAGGAAAAAATTGTTTAATTGATAACTACTAGTCACATACTTTGAATGGGAGCAGGTGAGTTTCTCTATAAACTGCATGAACACTAGAATTCCTAGCAGAAAGTGAGATCAAACCAGTAAATCCTAAAGGAAATCAATCCTGAATATTCACTGGAAGGACTGGTGCTGAAGCTGAAGCTCCAATTCTTTGGCCAAGTGATGCAAAGAGCTAATTCATTGGAAAAGATCCTGATGCTGGGAAAGATTGAGGGCAAGAGGAGAAGGGGATGGTGACAGAGGATGAGATGGTTGGATAGCATCACCAACTCAATGGACATGAGTTTGAGCAAACTCAAGAAGATAGTGAAGGACAAGAAAGCCTGGTATGCTGCAGTTCATGGGGTTGCATGAACTGTTGCTAAGTTCATATCATGCTGTCATAACATGACTTAGCAACTGAACAACAACAACAAAGTGACTACAAGCTGTGTAACTTATTCCAAATCCCTTAGCTAGATCCCCCAAATGCATAGAGTTACTCCAATCTACACACCATGAGGGAAAGTATGTCAGAGGAAAATGTAGGGTGGAGAAAGTAGTTTTAGCTGATTGCTGTTAAAATACTGTATTTTTTTTTCAAATTTTACAAAACTGACCATTAGAAGCCACTGCTAGGGCCCCTCTTTGCAGGGTCTGAGATGGGGCTAGTGCACATGAGGGGCCCTGGAGCTCCAGCTTCATAGAAAATCCACCTCTGCAGAGACCCTTCCCCAAAGCCAGGGAACCAATTTAATCAGAAGCCTTCACTTTTGTTGATAAGAGGGAAAATATTTCTAGGATTCTCAAGCAATATAAAAGAATAAGATAACTTCTTATAAGACCACCTTTATGCTCCCCTTTTGAACTTTTAACTTCTTATTTATTTTTATTGAAGTATAGTTGATTACAATGGGCTTCCCTGGTGGCTCAGATGGTAAAGAATCCACCTGCAATGTGGGAGATCTGGGTTCGATCTCTGGGTTGGGAAGATCCCCTGGAGGAGGGCAGGGCAACCTACTCCATTACTCTTGCCTGGAGAATCCACATGGACAGAGGAGCCTGGCAGGCTACAATCCATGGAGTTGCAAAGAGTCGGACACAACTGAGCAACTAAACACCACACAATTGATTACAATGTTATTAATTCCTATTTTACAGCAAAGTGATTCGATCTTACATTTATCCACATTCTTTTTTAATATTCTTTTCCATTACGATTTATCATAAAACTTTATTTTAATTGACAGATAACTGCTTTACAATGTTGCATTAGTTTCTGCCATACAACAATGTGAATCAGCTATAAATATACATATATCCCCTCCTTCTTGAGCGTCCCTCCCACATATGCCCCTTTTAATTTACTTATTTTCTTGGATTAATCTTGTTGCTTTGAAAAACCCGAGAAGCATCCAGGCAAAGACAAACGATTTATAGCCAGGAAGAAAACATATCAATGTATTGGTTGTTCAGCTTATGACGTTTTGAAATCTGAGAACATTCTAGAACATTTCGCTCTAACCCTAACTTTAGTTTGCCCATGTTGTATTACCATTTCAGATTCATCTTAACCTTGCAAATGCTAACGCTGAAAAGATTCTGTAGCACTTAGCCACAGGTAGTTCCTTTCTGACTTGTTTTCATTTCAGCATGAACCTCCGAGGAGTCACTGAGTTAATTCAATTTTCAGGCCCATTAGTCTGGAACTTCAAATCAAAAGACAGATGATGCAGCTCCCCGATAGGTTGACAGGGCAGAAGCAAATGTGGCAGCAACATCTTAAAACTCCTCTTGCTGCCTACAAACTTAGTGTGCACGCCATTCCCCAGCCCCGACCTACTTGAGGATGGCTCCTTAAATTTTGTGTTTGGGGGGAGGCTTCTGCATGTCTCTTCATTGTTTGCCATTAATCCTAAGGAGCCTAGTCTTTAAGCATTGTGAAATAGACAACGCATGGTTTTGGAATCCCCATGTCTTCCACTCCAGTCTCTCCAGTTTGACCATCAATTTCCTTAGGAATCCATAGCTCTCTTTATTATCCTTCTCCCTTCTAGTAACCCGTTTTTCAGGAAGATATCTGATCAAACAGAAACCAAGAACAAAATGCCCACACTCAGATATCTCAGGCACAAATCAGTACATTTTAGTGTTTCAACAGCAGTATTTACGGACACTGGCTGCACATTAAAATTACCCAGGGACTTCTAAAAACAATTCCAATAGCTGGGCCCTAATCCAGACTAATAAAGCAGGTACTCTAGGGGTCAGATCCAAGCATGTGGACTTTTCTAGTATGTCCCCAGGTGAATCTATTTTGTCATTTTCATTTTCATGGGGAAAGGAAACAGAAGGGAAAATCTGGAGAACCATTTGCAGAATTTCAGGCAACAGAAAGCAAGGCGGGTATTTGAGGGAACAGATGGCAGAGGGCTTTTTCAGCAGCCTGAAAATCCCTGAAGTCCTAGATTTACTTCTCTCATTCATAGACAGAGGCTGCTCTAAAATTGCTGCACCTATAGCAACCATATTAGCATCAAACAGACCAATTGAAGGGCCATTATCTTCTAACAATCCAGTCCCAAGACATCTGTGTAATGTCACTTTCATATTTCAATTATGGATTTCACCCACTGTACATTGCGCATGTCACAAAGAGTGACAGCAGATGTCAATACAGGACAGAAATTGTTATTTCTCTGTTAATGTTGTTTATTAACAAGCATTATATAAGCCCCCACCTAAAGACCTGCCCTGGGAGCCATCAGGAGACTAGGAAACAATGGCCGAACTAATCTTTCCTTAGCTGTACAACATTCTATGACTTTGAGGCAAATCTCTCCTAAGAATACGGAACACTTTAGAAAGACCTCTTAGGAGATAAAATTTTGGAGTCAACAAAGAGCAAATTATTTCCCCAAACTGTCTCTTTTCTTCTCTGCCTGAAATTCCTGTTTCTTCTAGATGCATCAAAGAAAGTTTCAGAAAGGTAATGCTACACTGTAGCACCTACTGCTTCCTTGGCATACACTGGTCACCAGATCACCTAGAAAAATATATCAAAGTTTAGAGCCCTGAGCAGGAAAGCTCTATAGTAGGAGAAGGGATCAGAACAGTACAAGCCTCAGTGAGGCAGTGTGAACACTGCAGGCCTGGAAAGGACATGGGCGCCCAAAAGAAAAGAGCATTTGGAGAGGGCAGGAGAAAAGGCTGGAAGAATCAGGATATCACACCCTCTACCTACTTCCCAAGTGTCACCTGGATGGGTTGGGGCTCTTTGTCTTCAGGACAATCTGTTGCTGGTTTGAACGTTTTTGGATCTATGGCCTTCGTGTTATTTGACCATTCTCCACCAGTTTTCACCTGACTTCTTGCAACCCAGCTCCCCCTGCTGCCTGCTCCTGGTTTCTGCATAATTCTTCCTCTCACCAGTTGCCCCCATCACTGCTTGACCCCAAACACAGGGTAGGATGATGTCTCTTTAAAATAAAGTTGAAAAGTGTACAATAGGTCATTGGGAAGCAAAGAAGTAAGGTACATGGTGGCAGTGTGTGTGTGTGTGTGTGTGTGTGTGTGTGCGCGCGCTCAGTTGTGTTTGACTCCTTGTTACCCTATAGGTGGTAGCCTGCCAGGTTCCTCTATTCATGGAATTCTCCAGGCAAGAATACTGGAGTGGGCCACCATGCCCTCCTCCAAGGGATCTCCCCACCCAGAGATCAGACCCACGTCTCCTGCACTGGCTAGTGGATTCTTTACCACTGCGCCACCTGGGAAGCCCCCAGTGGTAATAGTAATAGCAGTTGTATTACTAAGACACTGCATGTTTACTGTGAACAGGTGCTTCAGCAGTGATCAGGCAATGCTCCCATTTCCAGGAATGCACTCTTCCCTTCCCCCTTCCTCTCAATGGGATATTCTTATACTGTTCTCTGTCTGGAAAGACAGAGCTCGAAGCACATGTGAAAAGGTCACATAAACTCCAGGCTGAATGGAGCAGTCTGAGAATGTTTTCTGCTACATAGCATGTGAGACCTGAGTCTGAATGAATGTGTTTTACTATTTGTATGTAGAAATTCTAAGGGTAATGCAATCTGTAGAATTATGGGATAAACACATATTCAAGGAATTTTTATGACATTGCTGTTACACACTACCTTTCGTGAACATTCTTAGAGTATTGGTGCCTTGAGAGTAAATTCAGTGAAACAGAGGAGGATGACATAGAAAGAGGCAGAAGATGATCAGGGATATTCATACACTTGTCCCCTAGATCCAACCAGTCCATTCTGAAGGAGATCAACCCTGGGATTTCTTCGGAAGGAATGATGCTAAAGCTGAAGCTCCAGTACTTTGGCCACCTCATGCGAAGAGTTGACTCATTGGAAAAGACTCTGCTGCTGGGAGGGATTAGGGGCAGGAGGAGAAGGGGACAATAGAGGATGAGATGGCTGGATGGCATCACGGACTTGATGGACGTGAGTCTGAGTGAAATCCGGGAGCTGGTGATGGACAGGGAGGCCTGGCGTGCTACGATTCATGGGATCGCAAAGAGTCAGACACGACTGAGCAACTGAACTAACTAACTAACTCCTTTGCATCCAGTGCACAGACTTTGAGCCCATGAAGGACAATGGGCCTGACACACTCAGGTTCAAAATCAAGCTCCATTTTTCATAGGCTCTGGCATCTTCAGCATATTATAATGTAAGAGTTTAAGGCCAAAAATGAAGGCTCAATATCCTATGCTCCTTTTTTTTAATTTAAATTTATTTATTTTAATTGGAGGCTAATTACTTTACAATATTGTATTGGTTTTCCCATACATCAGCATGAATCTGCCACGGGTGTGCACGTGTTCACATTGAAACATGTGTAGTATCATATAAGAAACGAATCACCAGTCCAGGTTCAATGCAGGATACAGGATGCTTGGGGCTGTGCTCCTTTCTTATGTATAAAACCAGGAGAGCTTCTGATGGCCTAACAGCAGGTCCTCATCCCAGTCTGTTTCTGTCACTATGGTCGCCAACCCAGACAAAGCTCTCCATCAGAGGGACCAGGCACAGAATACTCATCCCTGAGTTTTGAGTTTCAGTTCCCTGAAAGGCCTCACAGATATTCCAATCAAGTCCCATCCTCTCCTGGGAACCAGGGGTCACTCCACCCTCTTGATTCTATGAATATAAAGCCTGCCTCACAGTCCCTGGTTGTCCATTCTGTTCTTGAGAACAAACCTGCATGGCCCTGACAAGCAGCCGTGTCCTCCGCCCCTCGCTGGGAGTGCATGTGGCTATGCAACCGCTGTCGGTACCATCCGTCCACTGTCCAGTGTCTTGTGTTCAGCCAGCCTCTTCCCCATAACCCTAGGGCAGGAATCCCTCCATCACCAACAGGGTGAGCAGGAGGTGATCGACACATATGCATTACCTCTCTTGTCCTTTAATCTATGAAATATGAATTAAAATCACATCAAGTATCTTGCACAGTCTCTGGAACAAATGTTCCCTTCTTCTCCCTGAAGATGGGAGCCTCTGATCTCAAAAATCACTTTCTTGGTTGTGACTTTCTTTGAAGTCTTAGAGCAAAAATAGCAGTTGTTACTCTAACAATATGTACATTATCTTTGCATATGTATTCATCCTGACTGCCACTCCCAAAACTGTAAAGGAAATAGTATATTTTACACTCCTGTCCTATGCCTCCAAACACTTTATGTATGTTTGTGACCATATTAGATGTGAAGTGAAATTTCTACATCACGTCATTGATGGTCACTTAGTGCTATTTGGCTGGCAAATCGACTGATCTGGAGGAGCCAAGATAACCTTGCTTTCATGTCTAGTACTTCAGTGGAGATGGCTGGAAGGCTGCGCTCATTTGAGACTCTCAGCTGCAGCGCTGAGTCATAAGACTGTATTATATACATGGAAGCACTAGGTTCCAAGAGCAAATGCTTCACAAGTGAAATGGCAAGACCTTTATGACCTATCCTTGGAAGTCACAGGGTGTCATCTCAACATATAACTACTAGTCAAGCAGTCACAAGCCTATCGTTTCAAAGAGAGGGGACATAGACTCAACTTATTGGTGGGAAGTATGTCATAGAATTTGGGGCCAGTTTTAAAGCCACTGTAGATATTAGTGAAAGTCGCTCAGTTGTGTCCAACTCTTTGCAACCCTGTGGACTATACAGTCCATGAAATTCTACAGAATACTGGAGTGGGTAGTTTTTCCCTTCTCCAGGGGATCTTCCCAACCCAGAGAACGAACCCAGGTCTCCCACATTGCCTGTAGATTCTTTACCAACTGAGCCACCAGGGAAGCCCAATAGATATTATCCCAGCTCTAAAAAGAAGTAAATTTGGACTAACAGAGGGATTGAAAACTTGCTATATGTCATGCAGCAGGGGCACCATACAGACAGCTGGACAGGGTATTCATTAATCACACTCCAAGATAGGAGCCCATCAGGGACTTGCATTACCTATTTAATTAAGATAGTATATGTTGAAATCTTTACATGTTCTTCAAAGAACTCCCAGTATATAGACAGCTGCTTCCTATAGCCCATGTATTCCTGAGACAATTACTCCCACAAGTCAGAGCATATAGTTTATCATAGAGGGAAGGTTTATCACTTTGCCAGAGCTAGCATATGGTTATAACACCTCTGTAGGAGCGATTGAAATGATTTGGGAAGATGTGTCTAAGTCGTGTCACGTCACCGAAGATTATGGGGCATCCTAAAAGAAGTCTGATTTAAAGACAATATGGCCAATGTGGTTGCTGTTGAAACTTGCTTTGAATTTGCATTATTCCTGCCTTGAAAAGCAAAGTTACTAGAATCTGACTTTTTCAGAAACTGTCTAATTATCATGTTGAACGTGAACATGAACATGAAAGTCGCTCAGTTGTGTCCAGCTCTTTGCGACCACATGGACTGTACAGTCCATGGAATTCTCCAGGCCAGAATACTGGAGTGGGTAGCCTTTTCCTTCTCCAGGGGATCTTCCCAACCCAGGGATTGAACCCAGGTCTCCCATATTGCAGAAGGCAATGACAACCCACTCCAGTACTCTTGCCTGGAAAATCCCATGGACAGAGGAGCATGGTAGGCTACAGTCCATGGGGCCGCAAAGAGTTGGACATGACTGAGCAACTTCACTATAACTCCCATATTGCAGGTGGATTCTTGACCAGCTGAGCCACAAGGAAAGCCCGTCGTGTTGAATATTAGTTCATTTACCACATGTCCCTAAGGGTAAAGTGTGTGTGTGTATGCATATGCACATGATTTTGGTGGGAGGTGAGGCTATTAGAGACAGCATTAGCACATTACTTCAAACACATTACTTTGTGCAAAAATGATACTGTCTGTGGGAGATGCTGACAAGAGAACTGACTTAGAGGGAAAGTAACAGCACGGAGAAGGAAATGGCAACCCACTCCAGTACTCTTGCCTAGAGAATTCCATGGACAGAGCAGCCTGGTGGGCTGCTGTACATGGGATCGCCCAGAGCCAGACATGACTGAAGCGACTTAGCATGCACACATGCATTGGAGAAGGAAATGGCACCCCACTCCAGTACTCTTGCCTGGAGAATCCTAGGGCCAGGGGAGCCTGGTGGGCTGCCGTCTATGGGGTCACACAGAGTCGGACACGTCTGAAGTGACTTAGCAGCAGCAGCAACAACAACACAGTAGTGGCAAAAAATGCAAAAGATGGTGGCACAGGGACTTAGGCTCCTGATGAGAAATTCACTGAAGAATCAATGGGCGTAGCAATGAGGCAGGGTGACATCATGAAGAGACAACAGAACATCCTGCAGGCAGAGGCCGGAATCCCAGATCAGACACTTCACAGCCACCTGAAATATAACCGACGGCCAAATGTATCTGAGCCTGTTTCTTCACATGCAAAATGGAGGATGACACCAAAATAAAGCACTGATGCAAAAATGACAGTGACTGTACTTTCTAGGTACTTAACTAATGCTGTTTGACAATGATTAATAATTCTCAGTTTCCTCTGGTCAACTGTAAATTCCATGATTGGAAGAAACAGCCATCGAATTGTTGCTGTATTGAGAGCATCCAGCACAGGGCAGGGCACACATTAAGAATCTGGTAGCTATTTGATATATCATGCATGAATGAATCAATAGTTGGGACAGAGTAAACAATAGCAAAAAATAATGGGGCTAGGGAAGAGATGCTGTGGCAGCATCTCCAGGTCAATAAGAACATGAGCTTTGGAAAGAGAGAAGACTTAGAATGTCAGGGTGCCTCTCATAGCTGAAGGCAGTTGTGAGGTTCTTAATCCCTCCCTTGTGGGTTGTGGTGATGAAATGAAGAGATGTATGCAAAGGGACCTGCGCGGTGCAATCTTCAGCACTGACTCTTGCCATCATCTAGATTAGCATACCCTTTCCCATTCCCTGGCTTTCCCCCTCACTGTGAGTCCAATATACTTGTGCATATACCCAGTTAGAACAAGAATCTGGTGAGCCTGTAAACTCTCATGAACATTCTGCAGACCTACAAATCTGTGCTTTTTTTCTTTTCCTGCTTTAAACGTTCTGGCTCTAGTTCATGCTAATGCTATTGATTGCTTCAAGGTCACAGCTAGTATTTTTTAACTTAGTGAGGATGTTTAGCATGGCAGGAAAACGAATATAAAGCTCCACACTACAATTATCAAAGCATGCTATTTTAATTCAAAATACAATGATTCATACATTATTCCACCTCCCCCCCAGCAGTTGACATGTGCACTTATCTGATTTAATTTTATTTTTTTGTTCTCCGTAATGGCTTGTCTCTGTTAATTATATACTAAGCCCATTTCTCCCCAAACTAGCTGCAACATTTCAGTGTTCTCATCACAAAATGTCAAACTCAAAATTGATTCTGTAATTTAAATATATGGTTGCATAGTCTTTTGAGCTCAGTAAAGAAATGTGTCTGTTGTGTTCCTTTTTACACCAAAACTTGGCTTTTTCCACTGTCTTTCTTTTTAAATTACAAAGACAATACATGCTCTGGTCTACACATCGATTGCAGAAGTCAAAGGTATTCGGTCCCAGTATTATATTTCTTAAATGCACTCTCTAGATTTCAGAGTTTCATTCAAATACTAAGTCTGATTCAGTCAATACCCAGTCTCTTTTCCTTCCTTCATAAAGAGAAAACACTGCAATACTGTCTTAAAGGAACATTATAGGGAATCTTTGGTCTGAATTTTCTGAAAATAAGTCCATAAATAGGATAGTTGCAAAAGAAGAAGCACAAATGTACAAGAAACACAGGAAACCATGTCACTTTTACTATGGCACAGAAGGAAAGACTGCTTTCCCACTAGCCTCCTAGGTTCTTCAGTTGAGGCTCTGTAAGTGGCTGGGCAAAAGACAGATTAATAGGAGAAAAGCATACAGGTTTATTTAATATAAATTTTCCTTGACATGGAGCCTTCAAAAGGAAATGAAGACCCAAAGAGATTGTTAAACCTGGGCATTTCTATATCAGGTCTGATGAAGAAAGTCATGGGAAAAATATATAGGGCAAAGGGGTATGAGCCAAAGTAGTAAATGGGAAACTTAGCCAGGCGGTGTGTTCACATTCCTATCAGTGTCAGTCATCTCTGGGATATGGGTATTCATTTTCCTGCAGTATAAGGAGAGCACCTCTCACAAGAAGGTTTTATGGTCTGCTCGGGGGAAAAGGGGGAAGGTCAGAGAGTTCTTCCAGGACCTGCAGTTTTCTCATATTCTTTCAGGTTAAAATAGTCAGCATGCCATATTGTGGGGTAGCGTGTTCCGAACCCCATCACTATCAAATAAGGACTAAGATAACCAGCATTAACCTAGTGCTTCCAGTGGTGCTAGAGGTAAAGAGCCTGCCTGCTAATGCAGCAGACGTAAGAGACATGGGTTCGATCCCTGGGTCAGGAAGATCCTTGAAGGAGGGTATGGAAACCTACTCCAGTATTCTTGCCTGGAGAATCCCACAGACAGAGGAGCCTGGGGGGATTAGGTCACAAACAGTCGGACACAGCTGAAGCCACTTAGCATATATACACACATGCATGATTCACACAGATGATTGAAAAAATAGATATACAGACTGATAAAGACAAATAGATATGTATAAAGTAGTATCATATGCAGGGAAAAGAACACAAAATTCTTAGAGAGTAAATTTCTGAATTAAATACATAGATATGCATAAACATTTTTGAAAGATAATGTACCTAAAATTTTAAGTACTGAAAATTTTGTTACTGGTGTAACCCAGATATATGCCCATTTCTTTTTCCTTCTACAGGTTCACCAGTATTTCTGATACTTAAAACTAGTGCATAGGATCACTGCTCATTTCTCTACCTTCAAGTTGCAAAGTGAATTTACATAAATATTTGAGCTGAACTCTGAGACTTTCCCTTACACACACCATCATACTACTGTCTGCAGGCTCATGTGCAGGCATTTCCCTTCTTCTCTGAAGGGATGAAGAACCTTCAAGTGAGGTAGCACTTTGCTGCTGCTGCTAAGTCGCTTCAGTCGTGCCCGACTCTGTGCGACCACATAGACAGCAGCCCACCGGGCTCCCCCATCCCTGGGATTCTCCAGGCAAGAACACTGGAGTGGGTTGCCATTTCCTTCTCCAATGCAGGAAAAGGAAAAGTGAAAGTGAAGTCACTCAGTCGTATCCAACCCTCAGAGACCCCATGGACTGCGGCCCACCAGGCTCCTCCGCCCATGGGATTTTCCAGGCAAGAGTACTGGAGTAGGGTGCCATTGCCTTCTCCAAGGTAGCACTTTAGACAGAATTAATTTTTAGATTTCTCTAGTAACCATTTCACCTCGAGAAGGATTTAGGCATAAAATCTGGGAGCAAAAGAGAAAAGATAGTACTTTTCCTCACGTGGTTCAGAGAGCCATTGCGGCTTATACTACAGACTGGGAGAGGAGGGAAAGCAGTACATTGAGCAAAATGGGTTGATGAGAGAAAACATGCACTGTGCTAACAAAACAGCGCATTTGAAGGATGGACAGCAGTGAGGGACAGGGCGGCTTGGCTTATGAAGGAAAGAACAGTGCCACTTACATGTGTGAAGAGAGGTATATTCATTTCAGGACATGTCATGAAATTTTAATGTCTTCTTATAACACAGTCACTTGAATTTGACAGTGTTTCAGTTCTTATCACAAGAAGGCTTATCAATTTCTGGCTGAAATACTAAGTTATAAAATGTTCTCCTCGATTTTCGACACAGTTATTTCAGTTCCAGCCTGGCCACCTGTATTTTACAACATTACTATCAACAGTATTCCTTAAACATTGTTAAAAGTTTTATATGAAGGTGGCAAAATGCAAATTCTAAAAAGCATATAAACCCGCAAAATATAACTAGGTCGTCAGGATAAAGATTTGTCGGGAACATGTACAGGAAACTCATTTTGCAATCAACCTGGGTCTTATCAAGGTTCTGTTTGCTATACAAACATTGATGAAGTAGAAATCTAAGAGGTGATTGGGGTTATTCGCTAAGTAATCACCCACTGCTCTGTGGTTGAGTACATAGCATTAGGTAGACTTAACAGAAAAGGAACCCCGACAACTCAACAAGCAAGCCTCTCTTATCTTCAGATGATTTAAAAAAAAAAAGAAAATCCTGTTTTCCCTTATTTAATGTACCAATCGACCCAACACAAAATAAATAGTTGGGCCATTGGTTTCTGTTTGTCTTTAGAATATGAAAAATCTGATTACTCAGTCATACCCAGAGAGATGGAAAGAAGACATTAGTGATTTATAGAAAGAAACCTGAAAGAATTTAATGCTCAGAGAGAGGAGTGGAGGTGAATGTCTCGTCCCTTATAACTGCAGCAGAAGTCAGAATGAAAGACAAAAAGAAAGGGACAACTGCCCGGCTGGCCAGGTGTTTAGTGACAAAATAGTCCCACATTATCTTGGTAAATCCATCTCTGTCTAACATCTGGTTGCCAGATCTATAAACTAAAAATCCTGATTTTTTTTTTAAATCACTTATAAGGTTTTATTTTAGCAACAGTGATCTACCAGAGAGAATTAAAAATTAACTCATCCCCAATATCAAGAAAAACTGTTGTTAATCTCATTCTACTTACTTTCAGACATTTCCTAGGCACAAGCCCTTCTTGAGACAAATGCTGCCTCAGTGTACTACAGCGTCTCCAGATTTATGCTAAATTTTAATTAAAATTTAATGTATTCATTGGATAGTTAAGAGTAGGGCCTTTGAAATGAGAGAAACTTGGACTAAAATTCAGCAGTTCGGAACCATACACATTGAAACACTTCATGACCTTTCTCAATCATAAAAGTGCAGAAAATAAAATTTCCTTAGAGCTCAAGCTTCAGTGAAGACGTAATGATGCAAAGCACAATACTTAAAGCACTGCATACAAGGTAGGTCATACAGCAAGTCCTAAATTATTAGTAGCTTTTAAATTTTATCTGTTTTAAAATTAGCAGTTAAACAACCTGGCAGTTAATTTGTGCCAAGTTACTCTTTGGAAACTTGGATTCTGGTCCCTCCAGACAAGAACACTGTCACCCAATGCATGTGTCAACCAAGGACTGCTGATACACATCCCCTCTGCAGTTCTAGGCCCATTAGTTAACAAAAGAAGAAAGAGTCTCAAACCAGTTGCCTCTATTGAAATGAAAGTGAAAGTGTTAGCCACACAGTCATATCCAACTCTTTTCATGACCCTGTGGACCATTGCCCTCCAGGCTCCTCTGTCCTTGGAGTTCTCCAGGCAAGAATACTGGCGTGGGTTGCCATGCTCTTCTCCAGGGGATCTTCCCAATCCAGGGATTGAACCTGGGTCTCCTGCATTGCAGGCAGTTTCTTTACCATCTGAGCCACCCAGAAAGTCACCCATCATTTAAAATATAGATATCAAATAGATACATCTTCATTTACTGATGCCTTACTTACTTATTATGAGCGACAGAGATATCATGCACGTGATGGGTAGAGAACCTCGGTTTGAATCCCCACTCTATGTTCTCCTATCCTCCAGGTCAATCACTTAACATTGTTTGATCTCAGTTTACTCATCTTTAACCTAGACAGCATATTAAAAAGCAGAAACATTACTTTGCCAACACAGGTCCGTCTAGTCAAGGCTATGATTTTTCCAGTAGTCATGTATGGATGTGAGAATTGGACTGTGAGGAAAGCTGAGCACCAGAGAATTGATGTTTTTGAACTGTGGTGTTGGAGAAGACTCTTGAGAGTCCCTTGTACTGCAAGAAGACCCAACCAGTCCATTCTAAAGGAAATCAGTCCTGGGTGTTCATTGGAAGGACTGATGTTGAAGCTAAAACTCCAGTACTTTGGCCATCTCATGCGAAGAGCTGACTCACTGGAAAAGACCCTGATGCTGGGAAAGATTGAGGGCAGGAGGAGAAGGGGACGACAGAGCGTGAGATGGTTGGATGGCATCGACTCGATGGACATGAGTTTGGGTGCACTCCAGGAGTTGGTGATGGACAGGGAGGCCTGGCGTGCTGCAGTTCATGGGGTCACAAACAGTCGGATGCAACTGAGCGAGTTAACTGAACTAAAAGATAGTAAGTAAAACTTAGAGCAATGTCTAGCACTAGGTAATTTATAAATAAGATCAGCATCATACAGAGCTTTGTGGGATTCATATCCTGAGAACTACTGATTTAAAGATTGTCTTAGTACTCCCGGGAGACTGAGATGGCTTTTCATATTTCCACGCTGACATTGACAGTCTGTCTTTCTCAGTTGCTATATGCAGATGGCTGCAGCAATTCCAGATATCCCCAACAGATGTAACTCCGTGAAGGAGAGGGGCGTTTCTTACCATGAACATCCTTTTATTGGCAAAGGAAAAGGTGATCAGATGGTAGAGAATATGCCTGCAATGCTGGAGACATGGGTTTGATCCCTGGGTCAGGAAGACTCCCTGCAGAAGGGAATGGCTACCTACTCCAGTATTTTTGCCTGAATTCCATGGACAGAGGGGCCTGGCGGTCTGCAGTCCACAGGTTAACAAAGACTCAGACATGACTGAGCAACTAACACTTTCACTTCAGCAGACCACTCTCAGATCCCACTGACTGGAGTTGATGGTCCCTGAGGAGAGGAATGAGACCACCAAGAATGACGTAGATGAGGGATGGCTTGTCCCTAGGCATAGGGGAGAGTCAGACACTTGAACAAATTTTGTGGAGGGGGGGGATGTCTGCCTGAAAAATAAAGTGGGGGTGGGGGAAGGAGGCAGGGAGAATGGTTGCTATAGCAAACCACAAAACCTGCCACCAAATTAAACTTTCTCAGTAATATATACCATATGCCAAGCACACATTACGTACCAGACAGTGGATCTGCGTGGAGTATAATTCTCATAACCATCTACTCCAGTATGGCTCTTGTTCCTGTCACCGCAATGCAAGTGCGCTTGTTTTGAGTCACTGTGAACAAACCTTAAGGCCATGTCTCTATCCTCATTTACTGATACCTCTCAGCAGCAACAGACACAAATAACCCCTTCCTAGACACAGAACATTTTCTTGTTTTTAATCCATTAGCAAGCTACTCCTTTCCAAACTCTTCAACTGATTTTTTGAATATGCACTTCAACACTGGAGTGCCCCAGGTCCCCTGATCTCTGCTCATTCTTTTTTCCTGAGCCATCTCTTCAGGGCCTATGGCTTTAAATATCAGCAAAACTATTCATTCCCAAATTTATACATCTCCAGCCCAAAGCTCTGCCCAGAGCTCCAGCTTGCATATTCTACTTCTTATTCTTAGATACCTATATGATATCTCTACTTGAATCCTAAAAAACAACTTAAACTTAACATATGAAAAATGGAACTCTCAGTTTCCTTGCCCAAAGCAGTTTCTTCTCAAATTTGACTCCCATTTGATTGTTCTACCCATCAAAGGGGGGCTTCCCTTGTGGCTCAGATGGTAAAGAATCTGCCTGCAATGCAGGAGACCTGGGTTCAATCCCTGGGTTGGGAAGATCCCTTGGAGCAGGAAATGGCAACCCACTCCAGTATTCTTGCCTGGAGGATTCCATGGACAGGGGAGCATGGGCTTGCAAAGAGTCAGACACGACTGAGCAAAAGGCTGCTGCCCAATTCATGAATCATGAGTCACCCTTCAAACAAAAATGTAGGATTTATCCCAGACTTCTCTCTTTATTAAACCCCTCAAATTTAATCCATTAGCAAGTTTTATCATCAGTTTAGTTCAAAATACATCCTGAATCCATATTTTTATCACCATTTCCATTGTTACTTCACTAGCCCCAGCAACATCATCTGGTACCCAGAATAGAGGAATAGCTTTCTAACTCGTCTTCCTGAAAGATAGATAGCATCTATCCCACAGTCCATTTTCTACACAGCAGTCAACTTTTTGAAATACAAATTAAACCAGGTCATTACATTTCTTAAAAGTTTCCAATGACTTCCATTGTCCTTGGAGAATATTCCAATCCTTACTGTGGTTGAAATGAACTACAGTTCAGTTCAGTCGCTCTGTCGTGTCCGACTCTCTGAGACCCCATGAATCGCAGCACGCCAGGCCTCCCTGTCCATCACCATCTCCCGGAGTTCACTCAGACTCATGTCCAAAAAGTCCGTGACGCCATCCAGCCATCTCATCCTCGGTCGTCCCCTTCTCCTCCTGCCCCCAATCCCTCCCAGCAGCAGAGTCTTTTCCAATGAGTCAACTCTTTGCATGAGGTGGCCAAAGTACTGGAGTTTCAGCTTTAGTATCATTCCTTCCAAGGAAATCCCAGGGTTGATCTCCTTCAGAATGGACTGGTTGGATCTCCTTGCAGTCCAAGGGACTCTCAAGAGGCTTCTCCAACACCACAGTTCAAAAGCATCAATTCTTCGGCATTCAGCCTTCTTCACAGTCCAACTCTCACATCCATACATGACCACAGGAAAAACCATAGCCTTGACTAGACAGGCCTTAGTCGGCAATGTCTCTGCTTTTGAATATACTATCTAGGTTGGTGATAACTTTTCTTCCAAGGAGTAAGTGACTTCTAATTTCATGGCTGCAGTCACCATCTGCAGTGATTTTGGAGCCCAAAAAAATAAAGTCTGATACTGTTTCTACTGTTTCCCCATCTATTTCCCATGAAGTGATGGGACCGGATGCCATGATCTTCGTTTTCTGAGTGTTGAGCTTTAAGCCGACTTTTTCTCTCTCCTCTTTCACTTGCATCAAGAGGCTTTTTAGCTCCTCTTTGCTTTCTGCCATAAGGGTGGTGTTATCTGCATATCTGAGGTTATTGATATTTCTCTCAGGTGGCTGTTGCAGGCACAGGGGGGCCTAGAGGAGCTATCCCACATTGAAGGTCAGAAACAGCGGTGGTAAGGAGATACCCCTCGTCCAAGGTAAGGAGCAGAGGCTGTGCTTTGCTGGAGCAGCTGTGAAGAGATACCCCACGCCCAAGTTAAGAGAAACCCAAGTAAGATGGTAGGTGTTGCAAGAGGGCATCAGAGGGCAGACACACTGAAACCATACTCACAGAAAACTAGTCAATCTAATCACACTAGGACCACAGCCTTGTCTAACTCAATGAAACCAAGCCATGCCTGTGGGGCAACCCAAGACCTGACTTCTGTCTGTTCTTACTACACTCTGGACTTCCTTGGTAGTCCATTACATTTCCAGGGCAGGGAGTATGGGTTTGATCCCTGATCAAGGAACTAAGATCCCACAGGCTACACAGTACAGCTGAAAACAAAAAAGTTCCGTGTTCTAACCTACTTTATTTTTTTTTTAATTTTTTTTTTTTTAATTTTTAAAATCTTTAATTCTTACATGCGTTCCAAAACATGAACCTTTGCATTTCTATGCCCTGTCCATAGAAGGTGCTTCCCCGGACCTCTCACAAGAGTAGTGCTGTTTTGTCATTCAGGTCACCTTCAATATGATGTCCTCAGAGGAGCTTTCCCCAGTCACCTTGTTTGACGCTGGGCTGTCCCTATCAGCCAAGGCATTCTTACCACACTGTCCTGATGTATATCCTATATAACACTTAGGGCTACCAGAACTGTTTAAGTCTATGTTGCTTGTCTTCCCCAGCTAGAAGGCAAGCTTCATAAGGATAGGGCTTTTGGATCTCTTATTCAACAATGTATTTCAACATTTAGAATAATGCCTAGCACAAAACTGCTGCTGAATAAATTTCTGGAGTGAATCAACAATACACTAGAAAGTTAATATGCTTATCCCCAATGCACTGATGTTGAAACTGAGAATCAAAGAGTTTTGAAAAATTTTGTCAGAGGTCCTCTAGCTTGTTGCAGGAGAATCCACATTTTAACACTGAATGTTACTAACTTATCCAGTGTTCCTTCCGCTACTCCGAGAATTTAAATAGTTTGTTTAGAACCAACATTAACATTCTTTTCTGACTACATTATCGTTTTTTTAATGTGACCAAAGGTGGAGTACTGCTAAATTGGTAGTAGCAACAATTATTGAAACACATAAGATTTAGGACCTGAAACTCTGAGGTTAATAAACCTGTTGAGACAAGAATTCCAGGACTTCAATCAAATGTTATCACTGAGCAAACAGAAATCAAATGGAATGGTAGTGTATGTTAAGCATCATGTGAAACTCTACAAAAACACTATCAAAGTGCTATGAAATTTAAAACATTTTTAAACAGAAGTCCCAGCTTGAGCCCCAATTATTGGAATGTTTTACTTTTCTATAAATCATATTTTGATTTAATGAAACATATTCTTTATCTTACTACATCTATAAGGTTTCCTTTGATTCCTTCCAAAACTGGGGAGGTGGGGGCTGGTTCCAAAAGTCTAGTCCATCAAAACACACATTTACTGAGCACCTTTGCTACAGCTGAGGGCTACGACAGCACCGAGATCAAAACGCCGGTTGTAATTTACGATCCTTTAAAGTCTCAAAAAGAAATATCAGTTGAACTCACTGCAAATTTGACAGTCCAGAAGCTTATTCAGTGTTTCCTCCAAGATCAGAAAGAACCTTGGGGAAAACTAAAATTCACTGGCAGCACTGACATATCAGAAGGAATCTAATAATGTCAGGACCCCCTGCCTGTCAACAGTCCTCTGGGTTTCCTTAAGTCATTCCAAAAAAATATTACCATCCATCACCCGGCTGGACTTTACAGAGCCACATGGTCCAACTGGCTCTGCTCCCAGTGATTGATTCAAACGTGGGTTTCATAGGTAGCAAAATGCTTAGCGTGGTGTGAAGCTCTGGTTCCCAGTGAAAGGAAGGTCGGCATTGCGTTCGGCACCATGCTTCACTCATTGCCCCTTGGGTATCTCCAGGCATTTGATGTGGCATTGCTGAGCTTTCTAAACATTCAGTTTTATAAATATCATACATCTCCTTTCACGTGTCACCAGGTTTAGTACGTGCTTTCTCCTGGGATGAGAAGCTGTCATGCTCTGAACGGCTGTTTGCTGGGTTGTAGCTGCAGTACCCAGAAACTGCCACGTGGGGGACAAGCGGCTCTGTCATCTGGGACCTGCGACAGCTTCTGAAAGCAAAGCCCTCTCATCAGACTAATGTCCTTAAATATTAAACAACAAATCTAGAAGTGGAACTGCAGAGTCCTGTGTGTATGTATATAGATATATACACACATATATGTATAAACACAAAGTATATTCATATGTAGACGCTTTCACCTAACAAGACTTGAGCAATTTCCAATTCCACCTGCCCCATAGCCTTCAGATACGTCTCCACTTGGCTTATCCTTTTTCCAACCTATAACTGGAATTTCTTGCAGGGAGCTCAAAACAAAGGAAAGGTCTCATCTCTGGAAACCCACAGCTACATTTACATATGAACAGAACTAAGATATCTCAAAAGCACAGTTCCTTTAGGACATTAGATCAGAAAAGGTATTTGTGAAAAGTATGCATTTCCCAGGTGCCTCAGTGGTAAAGAATCCGCCTGCCAGTACAGGAGATGCAAGACATGCAAGAGACGTGGTTTTGATCCCTGAGTCGGGTAAGATCCCCTGAAGAAGGGAATGGCAACTCACTCCAGTATACTTACGTGGGAAATCCCGTGGATAGAGGGGTCTGATGGGCTACAGTCCATGGGGTTGCAAAAGTCTGACATGATTTAGCAACTACACAACAGACAACTACATACTTTAACATCTGAGACACACAACTGTTTTTTCATGTTCACTTGGAAAGTTTTTTTTTCTTTATTGCTGTTGCTATGAAGAGGGCAGTGTCCAGCGTGTACAGATAAATTACACCTCCCATTCTCTACTCTCTGGGTCCCTGCCTCCCTCTTTATTCATCTTTACACAGGAAACTTTACTCTTGCCAAAAGGGCAGCTGAGACAGAAATTCTAATTTATTGTGCCATCCCTCTGAAAGCTAAAAAGGAACCAACTTATCTGAGGAACATTGTAAGATAAAAAGGGACCACTATAAATTTACCTATGCAGATAAAACTTTGAACTATGTTTTTTCACTCTGAACTATTTCTTTTCATTCATCTTCAGAAAAAATGGCCAAAGGTTATAGTTTGTGATAACAGGTCTTGGGTGTCAGAGAGACACACTGAAACTATGATCACAACCATATACATTTACATACACACACACCTACACACAAAGGGGTCATTCATTCAAATCTTAAGAAGAAAACAGATAAGCAGTGAGGATTTACTGTATAACACAAGGGACAATATTGAATAGCTTATAATAACCTATAATGAAAGTAATCTAAAAAATACATATATAAAGCTGAATCACTTTGCTGGACATTTGAAACTAACACAATATTGTAACAACAATACTTCCATTTAATAAAGACGAAAACCAGAAGGCAAGATAGATCAGGTCTTGACTGGTACCATGGTCAAATGTCGATGTTGTTGGATTATTAGGACAGAATTATCAAAACAAAGAGAGCGAGGTCAAGCAAGCCACTGGCAGTTTCTTCTAAGCAATCTCCAACCAGTCACAAGCATGCTGTGAACAGCATCTGTGTGGCTGTAACAAGTGTTCACAGCTGGTCTGGCAAACAAAGCCTAGAGCCTAGAGCAGGAAACACATTTTCTCTCGGTCCAAAAAAGGATACTTGAGGCAAGAAGCCAGTTCAAGAACCCGTAGCTCTTTCCATTCCAAGGTCAGTCTGTCCTGTCTGAGCCAAAGACCAGGTCCCCTATTTGTCTATGAAATTTCCTTAAAGATACATAAGTAAGTAAATTTAATAAATAAACAGAAAATAAAAGATGAGACAAAACAGTCACTGCTTCAGCAGAGTCAAACTTAGGTGTTGCAGCAAGAGGGACCCCATTGAGGGCCTGAGTGGATTCTAGCCTAACTCTCAGAAATGAATCATCCAAGGAGACACACATGCTGATAATAAACCAAGAGACTTTATTGGGAAGGGACGCCTGGGTGGAAAGTGACAGGGTAAAGGAACCCAGGAAAACTGCTCTCCACGTGTTTCACAGTCTCAGGTTTTATGGTGATGGGGCTAGTTCAAAATATAACCTCAATGTGGCCATTTTTTACCACCTCCATCACTGCCACCTTTATCCAAGTCAATATTACCTCCCATCTGGACCACAAAATCATCTCTTGACTGATACCTCTATTCTATACTCACCTCTCCACAATCCATTCTGTACACATCAGAACTGTTTGTGGTTTTTTTAGCTGCATTTGATCCTGACATTTTCTGATTAAAAGAAGTAAAAGTGTTGGTATAAGGGTGAGCAGTTGTCATATTTTGAATACATTTTAAAGGCACAGATGGCAGGACTGCTAAAGGATTGGAAGTACTCCCCATTATCCTTAGAATAACATCTAAACTCTTGGTCAGGGCCCCAAAGCCCTGAATGAAATAATTTCTATCCACCTCTTCAATCTTATCCCATACTGCTCTCTCCCTCCATAACTCAGTTCAATCCACAATGATTCTAGTTACCTTCATAAAAATGCAATCCTCTGAGCTTCTGTACTTGCTCCTCCTTCCACCTGGGATGCTCTATCTCCATCTTTGCATATCACTCCAGTGTCAGCTCAGATGCCACTTTGCACATGTCTTTCCTTTACCACCCCAAGCTGAAGTGGGTCCCCAGTCACTGTCATCTCACCCTGTTAGTATGTTTATAGAACTTATTGCTACTGCATACTTTGTTCATTTTGTCTCCTTGTTAATAATGGGAGAAGAATTTAACTTGTTTCCATTTGTATCATCCTTGGATCTAGACGACTGCCCGACACACAGTAGATGCTCAAGAAACATTTGTTGTGCTATTAAGTTAGAAAGTTTAAGAGAATATTTTAATGTCATCTTTGATGAGGACCCAAGTTAGTTGTTCTTTTTGTCATCTGCTGAGGGTGTCCACTGGAGAGAATAAGTCATTTAGTGATTGAATTTCACATTTAATAACTGCAGGCAAAAATGATCCCCATCCATAGCTGAGACTTTGCTAAACCTAATCTCAACTGTCTTAAATTGACACATTCCCCTTTCAGTGACAAAGAGAACCAAAAACACCAAAAATAGGAAATGCAGTCCTTGACATAAAAAATAATAGTGATTCTATGAGAGGCAAAACTTATATCTGTACTTGAGAGAGACTAATTAGGCCAATGGGAAAGGCAACCACTTGTTTTACACTTGTTTATACACTTCCATACACACCTCAATGCAAGGTCTAATACCCTCTATGAAATAATGCATTGGTTTCATTTGATAACTGCGAGTGGCTATGATGGCCAGTATTTTATACAAACCCATCAGGTCTAAATCAAGTACAACAGAATAAAAGTAATCCAGAGGAATGTTTTAATTTAATTTAGTAATTGATCACTTTAGAGTCTATTTATATAACTAATATAATTAATAATAGTTTAGGGGCTACATTTGAGCTGAGGGAAGAATTTAGTAAGCTCTTCTCTAGGACTGGCAATAAGCTTTTCTTTTGTTGAAGTGCATTGAGGGAGCAATGAACAATCCAAAGTACTTTGTGTTCTCTATCAAGAAAAGGGACAAGTATATACCACTTCCTGTAGCACAATTTCTTAAATGCCAATGTGAAAAATATCCTTTTCTTTTAAAATTTCATTTGAGGCTAGTTAATAACAAGTGCCCCAGCCAAAGCCCAGCAGAGCAATCAGCTGTGACTGTGTTCTTTGTCACAGCATTGAGAATGTGCCAAAGATGGAAAGTTCTTCTCTGAGTCTAAATGCTCCCAGGGCATGTCAGGACTACTAAGTCAAATCAGCAAATTAGGAAGTGAGAGGACAGTCATGGTGTCCTAGTTGCAGAACACAGGGCAAAACAGCCTGGCTTGCTGGGTTCCTCTGCTCAATCTGAGACCAATATAGAAGCAAGAGGGGAGTACGAGTTATAGTAACTAATGCACATACAAAATGCATATGCTCATGAAACCCTGGGGATCAAATGCTTTTTCTAACTGGACTGGGTGTGAGAGGTAGAAGACTGACTGCAGCCTGGGGCCAATGACAGCCGAAACCAGTCATAAGAGAAGAAAACCTTCCACATTGGCTCTTGCATCTTGCCACATTAGTCTGAGAGATTATAGTCTGGCCTTTTACTATAGAAATCAGCAACATGAGTTTAAGTTGCCCTGGTGAAAGCATTGCAAAATCTCTGCTGAATGAAGTGTAGATGAAAATATGTGAGCTACCTGGACAAACTGGAAAACCTACCCCTCCTAACCCTTCCTCCCTCAAACCCTAAGCTGCTAGCTTCCAACCTAAAAAGATATGATGTTCTGCTAAAGCTTTGCTATTTTTTAATATTTTTATCATATTTATTTTTTAGATCTAATATTTTAATTGAAATATATTTGACAGATAACATTGTATAAACGTAAGGTGTACGTTTATACAAGTACAACAATTTGATACATTTATATATTGGAATATGATTAACATTATAGTGATAATTAGCACTTATATCACCTGATGTGATTATCATTTCTTTCTAGTGGTTGGCATAATTAAGACTTAGTCTCTTAGTAATTTTGATGATTATAGTACAACATCATTGTTATATTCACTATACTGTGCATTAGATCTCTAGGACTTACTACTCATAAGTTTGTACTCTTAAACATCATCTGTCCTATCTCTTCCACCATCTCCTGAAAACACCATTTTACTTATCTCATTGAGCATAATGTCTCTTTATTAACTTAAAGGTGAAACTCTGAGTTGCTTGGTGAAGTGATAGCAAATAGGAATGATACAAGCAATTGTTTTGTACCTGGAGATCATATCCTTCATTGTCCTTAAACTCACCATATAGACAATACAAAACCAAAAGTTAATAGAAGGAAAGAAACCATAAAGATCAGAGCAGAAATATGAAATAGAGATTAAAAAACAATAGAAAATATCAATAAAACTAGTTCTTTGAAAAAATAAAGTTAACAAACTTTTAGCCAGACTCGTTAAGAAAAAAAGGGAGAGGACTCAAATCAATAAAAATCAGAAATGGAAAAGGGAAAGTTACAACTGACACTACAGAAATACAAAGGATCATAAGAGACTACCGCAAGCAACCATACACCTTAAAATGGACAACCTAGAAGAAATGGACAGTCTTATAAAGGTACAGTCTCCCAAAACTGAATCAGGAAGAAACAGAAAATATGAACAGATCAATTACCAGTACTGAAATAGAATCAGTAATTTTAAAACTCCCAACAAACAGAAGTCCAGAACCAGATGACTTCAATAGGCGATTTCTACCAAACATTCAGAGAAGAGTTAACATCTATTCTTCTGAAAGAATTCTAAGATATTGTAGAGGAAGGAATACTTATGAACTCATTCTATAAAGAAACTATCACCCTGATAACAAAACCAAACAAAAATAATCACACACACACCCAAAAATTACAGGCCAATATCATTGATGAATATAGATGCAAAACTCAGCAAAATACTAGCAAACTGACTCCAACAATACATTAAAATCATTGTACACCATGATCAAGTGGGATTTATCCAAGAGATGAAAGGATTTTTCAATATCCCCTAATCAATCAATTTGTTGTGATACGACAATTTAGCAAATGAAGAATAAAAACCACATGATTATCTCAACAGATGCAGAAAAAGCTTTTGATAAAATTTAATGTCTACTAATGACAAAATTAAAGTTGCTTAGTCGTATCCAACTCTGTGACCCCATGGAGTGGAATTCTCCAGGCCAATATACTGGAGTGAGTATTCATTCCCTTCTCCAGGGAATCTTTCCAACCCAGGGATCGAACCTAGGTCTCTCACATTGCAGGCAGATTCTTTACCAGCTGAGCCTCCAGGGGAGCCCAGGAATACTGAAGTGGGCAGCCTATCTCTTCTCTACCAGATCTTCCTGATCCAGGAATCAAACTGGGGTCTCCTGCATTGCAGGCAGATTCTTTACCAACTGAGCTACCAGGGAAGCATTGATGACAAAAACTCACAAAGTAGGCCTACAGGGAACTTGCCTCAACATAATAAAGGCCATATATAACCCACAGTTAATATCATACTCAATAGTTATTACTGTCTTTTAAAAAAGGTGGGGAGGGGGCAAAGCCCTCTAGAATCAAGATGGTAAGATAGCACTCTGTTTATTTAAATATGCTTGCTTTGAAAAAGCCCAAAGTTGCTCAACTCATTTGGGGGACTAGTATCACTTTGCTATCAAACTCAGACAGTGCAGAAGAAAAGAAAATTTGAACCTCATTTAACTGACTGCAAAAGATTTTGTATTATAAGCATTTACATAGATTTTATTACATCAGGCACTCATCTAAACAAACCCCGAAATACGTTATTCAAAGACAACTCTTTGACTATTATCTCCATTTTACTGAAAAAGAATTTAGGCATCGAAGGATCATGTGGCTTAATCAAGGTCATACAGCTCAAGGTCACACAGCTAGCTAACCGAATCTAATAGTTCATCTGAAAAACACCTGAAAAGTTCACATCATACTCAAATGAAGTTAATCCTAGAAGTACAAAATTATTGTAGTTATGTTTGATGAAATTCATCAATGCCACTTATCTCATTAGTAGATAGGAAAATCATATTATTTAAATGATGAAAAAAGACTTTAATCAAGTTCCAGACCTGTTTATTTTTTCAAAAATCTTAGCAAACCAAGACTAAGACTAGAAAAGAAATTTAACTGGGTATAACAACAAATCAATAGCACTAACTTACCCCAACAATAACCAATGAGAAAATACAACAGTAGCAAAAAAGAAAAAAGAAAGAAAAGGGGGGAAAAGCCATAAAATATCTAGAAATTAACCAAGAACACACTCCATGGAGAAAACATAAAACTCTAGTAAAGGTCATACTAGATGATTTATAAAATTAAATAGACATTCTATTCTCTTCAACAAAATGACTTAACATTACAAAGATATTCACTCTTCCTAATTCTATAAATTCAATGTAATACTCATCCTATTTCCAGTTGGCTTTTTAAACAGCTAAATAAACATTCTATTATTTAATAGGAAGTCAAAGTTTTTAAAGATTTTTTTTAAAAAGTGGCAAGCTGCCAGATATGAATACATACTTTAAAATAATAATATTTTAAAAATAAGATACTATCACAAGAATAATTATATCGACCAATGAAACAAAATAGAAAGCTCAGGGATATACCATGTATATGGGACATTTTTATATAAGATAAGGGTAGCATCACAAACTCACAGAGAAACAATGAATTATTTAGTAAAAAGGTTTGGGAAAAGTGAATCCCCATTTAATCTTACATACCAAAGCAGACTATGAAGGAGTGAATATCTAAAGGTAAAGGATAAAATGGGAGAATAAAATGTAGGACAGCTACAGATTTGAACAAAATTTTTTTGTTTAAACAAAACTTTGAAAGCACAAACAGAGAAGTGATTAAGTTGTCTACATCAAAATGAAAAATTTCTGGTCGATAAAAAACATTATGGATAAAGTTAATATATAGCTGAAAGAATGAAAGAAGTTATTTTCGAAGTATAAAACCAACTAGGGACTAATGTTTAGAATATACAAAACCACTTAAAATTCTATAGCGAAAGATAATAACTCAAATAGAAAAATGAGTTGGAAATATGAATATCCAATAATAGAAGAAACTCAAGATGCTGACAACTAGATGACAAATCAAAACAAATGGCAATTACAGAAATACAAATTAAGTTCTTGTAGGCTGGCAAAAATTGGAAATCTAGATAATGCTAACTACTGGCAGAGGCGTTGGTAACAATGAAACTTCATCCATTGCTGGTGAAAATATAGACCAGCGCAAACTTCCCAGAGGGCAATTTGGCACTAGTCACAATAAATATGTATCCCATACGGCCCAGAAATACTGCACCATTATGTCCAAAAGAAATTCTTATAAGGTCAGAGTTATTTATCACAGCTCTAGCAAAAACATCAGAGTTTCCCACAGCCCATGTGACCAACAGAGAAGGAGCTGGACTTGACCTCTCTTGGCAGGACTCCATTCAAGAGTTCAGTTCGCCTGTGACAGAGTTCCATCAACAAGAGGCAAAAAGAAGGCTTATTTTGACCAGAATCAAGGGGGAGTAGAAGGAGAAGGGCGAGACTAGACCTCACCCACAGAGAAATGTTCAGTATCATCCCCTAAAGCCTCCCCCCAAACTTATATGTGTGTCTTCTGAGGAGGAGTCAGTATTTGCTCATTCACCATGGAGAGGGAGGGCATTGATTGTAAGTTCAGTTCAGTTTCAGTTCAGTCGCTCACTCGTGTCCGACTCTTTGCAACCCCATGAATTGCAGCACGCCAGGCCTCCCTGTGCATCACCAACTCCCAGAGTTTACTCAGACTCATGTCCATCGAGTCCATGATGCTATCCAGCCATCTCATCCTCGGTCGTCCCCTTCTCCTCCTGCCCCCAATCCCTCCCAGCAGCAGAGTCTTTTCCAGAGTCACTTTTTCGTATGAGGTGGCCAAAGTACTGGAGCTTCAGCTTTAGCATCATTCCTTCCAAGGAAATCCCAGAGTTGATCTCCTTCAAAATGGACTGGTTGGATCCCCTTGCAGTCCAAGGGACTCTCAAGAGTCTTCTCCAACACCACAGTTCAAAAGCATCAATTCTTCAGCGCTCAGCCTTCTTCACAGTCCAACTCTCACATCCATACATGACTACTGGAAAAACCATAGCCTTGACTAGACAGACCTTAGTCGGCAAAGTAATGTCTCTGCTTTTGAATATGCTATCTAGGTTGGTCATAACTTTTCTTCCAAGGAGTAACTGTCTTTTAATTTCATGGCTGCAGACACCATCTGCAGTGATTTTGGAGCCCCAAAAAATAAAGTCTGACACTGTTTCCGCTGTTTCCCCATCTATTTCCCATGAAGTGTTGGGACCAGATGACATGATCTTCGTTTTCTGAATGTTGAGTTTTAAGCCAACTTTTTCACTCTCCTCTTTCACTTTCATCAAGAGGATTTTTAGCTCCTCTTCACTTTCTGCCATAAGGGTGGTGTCATCTGCATATCTGAGGTTATTGATATTTCTCCCAGCAATCTTGATTCCAGCTTGTGTTTCTTCCAGTCCAGCATTTCTCATGATGTACTCTGCATAGAAGTTAAATAAGCAGGATGACAATATACAGCTTTGACGTACTCCTTTTCCTAGTTGGAACCAGTCTGTTGTTCCATGTCCAGTTCTAACTGTTGCTTCTTGACCTGCATACAGATTTCTCAAGAGGCAGGTCAGGTGGTCTGGTATTCCCATCTCTTTCAGAATTTTCCACAGTTTATTGTGATCCACACAGTCAAAGGCTTTGGCATAGTCAAGAAAGCAGAAATAGATGTTTTTCTGGAACTCTCTTGCTTTTTCCATGATCCAATGGATGTTGGCAATTTGATCTCTGGTTCCTCTGCCTTTTCTAAAACCAGCTTGAACATCAGGGAGTTCATGGTTCACGTATTGCTGAAGCCTGGCTTGGAGAATTTTGAGCATTACTTTACTAGCATGTGAGATGAGTGCAATTGTGCAGTAGTTTGAGCATTCTTTGGCATTGCCTTTGCTTGGAATTGGAATAAAAACTGACCTTTTCCAGTCCCGTGGCCACTGCTGAGTCTTCCAAATTTGCTGACATATTGAGTGCAGCACTTTCACAACATCATCTTTCAAAATTTGAAACAGCTCAACTGGAATTCCATCACCTCCACTAGCTTTGTTCCTAGTGATGCTTTCTAAGGCCCACTTGACTTCACACTGCAAGATGTCTGGCTCTAGATTAGTGATCACATCATCATGATTATCTGGGTCATGAAGATCTTTTTTGCACAGTTCTTCCGTGTATTCTTGCCACCTCTTCTTAATATCTTCTGCTTCTGTTAGGTCCATTCCATTTCTGTCCTTTATCGAGCCCATCTTTGCATGAAATGTTCCCTTGGCATCTCTAATTTTCTTGAAGAGATCTCTAGTCTTTCCAATTCTGTTCTTTTCCTCTATTTCTTTGCATTGATCACTGAAGAAGGCTTTCTTGTCTCTTCTTGCTATTCTTTGGAACTCTGCATTCAGATGCTTATATCTTTCCTTTTCTCCTTTGCTTTTCCCCTCTCTTCTTTTCACAACTATTTGTAAGGCCTCCCCAGACAGCCATTTTGCTTTTTTGCATTTCTTTTCCATGGGGATGGTCTTGATCCCTGTCTCCTGTACAATGTCATGAACCTCATTCCATAGTTTACTGTTAGTCAAAAAACAGAAAAAGAAGGACATCACCACTGAACAGTTAAGGTAAGAGATAATGATCTATTTTCCCTCTTCTTCCTCCTATGTTAATGAAATGGAGGAACTGAACTTTAAGGTGAGTTTGGAGAGGAGGCTATCTCAGAGCTATATTATATCCATCATCTTTGTGTAACATCATTGTGTAGAGGGTACCCACCAGAGCTGGCTTGTCCAAGAATGTGCCCAATCATAGAAGCTCTCGAAAGATGGGAATGAAAGTGTTTATCAGGTCACAGTACACAACTTTGCCTCCTCTCATAGCTGGACCACAGATGTCTAAAAGGATTAGGACGAAGAGGAGAAAGACAAGCAAGACTATCATGTCCCCAAATGTCTTTCACTTGCAAGTCCTGGAGTACACAATTATTGATCTCCAGAACTTGAAATGGAAATTGATGGTTTCAAAATGATAGAGAAAATAAGAGAGTTAAAGGAAGAACCTTACAAAAAATATAAGCCATTAAATGATGGGAAATGTTCACATTCACCATCTATATCTGTGTGTGTGATGACAAAATGAGTTGTGAACAAAAAAGGTCAGTCTTATTTTTTCAGAATGGGCTTCACGTTTAACAAAACCCATGAGTTACTCTTTTCAAGTCTCAAAATATCCTTTGAACAACTAGACTGAAACAAAATTGAGCATAACATGTATTTTTTTAAATCCTGATTTGTTCTTGGTAACATAGCTGGTAACCCATCCAGCTATGGCTGGTCAAACTGCCTGATTTGAGACCTGAAATCAAAATGTCATTTCCTACTAAACTTTGATTGTGTGCCAGATGTTCCAGCTTCAGATGCCCTTGGGAGTTGATTATTAACGTAATTCTGACTGAATGCATAAGAATATCCAAATATCTTCAAATATTAAGTTTTGGCCCTGAAATAAGATAACCATATGCAAGTGTGATGATTTGGATTTGAGAAATTAAACAAAATAGAGAAGTAAAGAAAAATGTCCCAGATATGAATAGTCACTAGGTAATGAGGCATGAAACTCCAGTACTTTGGCCACCTCATGTGAAGAGTTGACTCATTGAAAAAGACTCTGATGCTGGGAGGGATTGGGGGCAGGAGGAGAAGGGGATGACCGAGGATGAGATGGCTGGATGGCATCACTGACTCGATGGACGTGAGTCTGAGTGAACTCCAGGAGTTGGTGATGGACAGGGAGGCCTGGCGTGCTGCGATTCACGGGGTCGCAAAGAGTCGGACGCGCCTGAGCGACTGAACTGAACTGAACTGAATGAGGCATGGCATGTGCTTCCCAGGTGGCACTAGTGGTAAAAAACCTGCCTGAGTTCAGGAGACGTAAGAGACGTGGGTTCAGTCCCTGGGTCAGGAAGTTCCCCTGAAGGAGGTTTTGGCGATCCACTCCAGTATTCTTACCTGGAGAATGCCATGGACAGAGGAGCCTGGTGGGCTATATAGTCGATGGGGTTTCAAAGAGTCAAACATGACTGAAGTGACTGAGCATGCATACAGTGAGCCCACGGTAGAGTCACATCTCCTGTATATAAGTAAGATTTGACAACATAACAATAAGCATCAGGTCAGTTCACTCCTTTTGCCTTGAATAGTCTCCACATCGTGAAGGAAAATTTTCCTGTTAGAGCTAAAGTTCTCAAAAGTAGGACTTGGTACAAAATCTTTCACTTCTGAGCAACACTAGTGAGGTTAGTTGTCATTTTATTTATTATACTCATTCAGTTTTATATTAGGAAAGGAAAATGACATAAAAGAAATTAATTGAGTTCAGGGCAAAAGATATCCTATATTTGATGTTTTTGAAGTTCTAAATATAAATAAAAGTGTCAAAGCATGTTTCTGAATTTTTATAAGACTCTAATTATACACATATTTAATAACCCCATTAGGCAGGATGCTTTAGAAAACATTGAAGACTCAGATTATTATGATTAGCATAATAATTAGGTCATTTATCAGGAAAAAATTTGAATAATTCATTTTAACTAAGGAACTGATGTAACAGTAAATCAACCATCAGTGCAAGAGCCTAGTAAGTTATGGACTGCAGTAAATCACCAGTAAAACTAACTTCTGGGTATAAGATAATAAATTAAAATTTGTTCCATTAATTTTAAAAAAACACCAAAATTTTTCTTGAACTTTGCGTGTTTGTCACTCAATAGATTTTCCCCAGGCATGTGAAACACTTTGCCGCTGCATAACTTGAAAACTACAAAAAAACTATTAGGTATCAGAGATATGAGAGGAAAATGTGCCTCTCTTCTAGATAATAAATGTTGCCATTGTGTTGCTTTCTTTCTGGCTATGCCAGGTGACTAACTTTTAGAATCAAGAATAGGAATAAGTGTTATACAGGGAAGAAAGAGTCCATGCAGAAAACAAGTATCTGAAACCAACTATTGCTGTCCATAAATGCTGGTTGAAATGATTCTGGAAAAGAACAAAAGATTTTTTCTCCACATCCATTTAGCTCACAGGGAGAGCAGAGCCAGCTTATAAAGCCTGTTGAGATCCTGGGACTCAGAACAATCCTTTATGAGATATTCTGCTGCTGCTTCTGGTTTAGCCAGAAGGAAAACAGTCCAAGAGTTCTAATTGCTTCTGGGAAGAGAGATAAAGATCAATTTAAAGATTGTAATAAATGATCAATATTAAGATACAGGGATGCCTAATACACGAAGGCCTAGCTAACTTATAAAAGTATTATTCTCAATTTTAGGATGTGACACTCTTTAAAGCAGTGTGTTCCTATTTTTTTCTTATAATCTGTAAGTTTAAAGATCGTCAAGTAGACTCTAGAATTTGAAAAGACCAAATGAGCCCTTATTTTAGTGTGAGAATAACTAAAAATAAAGCTTTAGGGAATATGACGAAGTTCTTTTGAACATAGGAGCTTGGGGACTGTTTTCTGTGCTGAGCAGAGAACACGCTGGACAATTAAGCATTTTATTCCAATACAGCTGGGCTGAATCATCCCCCAGTTAACTCTGGCCACAGTCCTGATCTCAGAAAGGCCACTGCTGCAATACTGAATGGGGTTCAGGGTGGCAGTGACCACCAACAAATAATCCGGCAGTCGGCACATCAGCCAAGAAACAGGGCAGCTGGACATCTGCGTCCTATCATTCTTCAGGAGGGTCAGGCCTCGGACTTGGATGCCATCGCAGACTCCTTCCTTTCAACTTCCTGACCAACTGGTCTGCATGTGCTACGGGTTCAGTCTGTAAACACCTTTCCACGCTGCCCCCAGTCACAGTTGTCACCAGCACTCCTTTCATTCATGCACTAATCATCTCTTTAGTTGTTGTAATAAAATAGTCTCCTATTGGCTTTTGTGCCCTCCTATATGCCCTGTTCCAACACAAGTCTGATTGTAGCATTCTGTTACTTAAAATACCTCAATTATTCCTAATTTCTTTGCTTACATTTAATGACTACTTACTTTTCCAGCACCTGCTTTACCAACCCTAGAGATGACTCAGTTCTTACAGATCTTAGAACATGTCCTGTTCTCGTCTCTCAGTCTATATGCATATATTCTGGATTCAGTCAAATTGAAGCTTTCACTACTCAAAGTAGTTTGAGATGAGATAGCATTTGATTGTAACTTCATACTTAAACAGAAGTCTTGAGACAGCACAGTAGCAGAGCTGGTTCCTGCTTACCTCTTCTCCTAATTTCCTGTTATCTACAGTGCCAGCTATTAACAACACTGAATTTTGTCCCTCTGCATAAAAGTAAAGGAGCTTTATCCACCCAGACCAGCCAGAATTCAAACTAGCGTAGAATGAGATGACTTAGCGCTAAGTGAAGACCAGATAGGGATTTTCTGAAATCAGCAGCTAGGCCCCTCTAAAAATGACAGGATCACTGTCCCAAAGAAAATGTCCAGTGCTTTTTATTACTTCACTCAGGAACAAAATTAACATCTCATTTGACTTCCATTCTTTATATTTTTATAACTTCTTAGGCCACTGGGGACAGATTTTCCCCTAGCCTATTATTCATAAATACCGATAAAAGAGGAAGTTAGCACAATTTTCACCAAGAAAAGGAATTTTTGACAAAAGACCCCCAAAATCAAATAACACACTTTCTGCACTAGAAAGATTTAAGTGATCAATTTCCCAGAAGGAACCCAGGAACACTGGCTGAGCTTGTTCAAAAGGAAGCATTGATATTAAGAATTTGCTTTAATTTCTGTGTGTATGATAGATGTATTATATTATTAATCAAAAAGTTTTATTCATTAAAGATAACTAAAGTGTTTGCAGATGAAATTATATACGCCTAGAGTTTGCTTTAAAATAATACAATAGGGGAGGTGGTAAGTGTAAATGAAACAAGGTTGGCCATGAGCTTGATTATTTTTAAGCCAACTTATTAATACATGAGAGTTAATTATACGATTCTCCCTTCTTCCCTATAAGTTCCTAAAATTCTGTAACAAAAACTTTTTAAAAAAAGAAAGAATATTTATAGTCCACTGATCCCATTTGTTCTTATAAAAGCAGAAAATGACTACAAGGAATCCCAAGAGTGTCTCAGACCTCCTTGGGAGATTTTTCTGAGGGTTTTCTTTAATATGATTCTACTGTCTCTACTTGAAATCAT
Source organism: Capra hircus (assembly GCF_001704415.2). Lineage (NCBI taxonomy): Eukaryota > Metazoa > Chordata > Mammalia > Artiodactyla > Bovidae > Capra > Capra hircus. The sequence goes on along the minus strand of NC_030813.1, from coordinate 62,172,129 downwards.
CACCTCTCCCCTCACACCCCCCGCCTGTATTTATTCTCCACAGCTTAGTTTAGACACAGCCCTCTATGAAAGCCTGAACTCATCCTCCTCCTTCCCAAGTCAAGGTAAAGTGTTTCTAATACATGCTTTCATAGCAACCCATGTTTCTTTTAATAGGGTTCTTATTACACTAAACTGTACCTATTTCCTTACTTATCTGCCTTTTCCACTAGAATCTACAATAGAATCCAAGGTTTTTGAAGATAGGAAACATCTAATTTATCTTAGAACTTCCCAGGTGACTCAGTGCTGTGTTGGGAAGATCCCCCGGAGAAAGAAATGGCAATCCATTCCGGTATTCTTGCCTGGGAAATCCCGTGGACAGAGGAACCTGGCATACTACAGCCCAAGAGTCTGCAAAAGAGTCTGACATGACTCAGAACTAAACAAAAATTTATCTTAAGAAAGAATTTTAAACTACATACTATTTGCATTATCTTTACACCTATTTCCTCATTGTTTTCTGGATTTAATCTCTTTCCTGGTGATCTTTCTTACCTTGAAAATCTTTCATCATTTGGAGAGTCCAGGAAAAAAAAAAACTTATTTTGAATCTAGTAAGTCCTTCATCTTTTATGTTTCCTCTAGATTCTGCTTGAAAACTGAACTATTTCTCTTTTAACTCATCTGTCTATTTGTATTTTATAATAAGCAGTGAGATGAAGGAAGGTGGCATTGTCAATGGTCTACCTGGAAATCTTAGCTAGATCATTGGGCTCATAAGTTACATTTGCTGTTTTCCATATTACTACATAGTAGAGTGCTAAAATATAAAGAAAGCTGAGTGCCAAAAAAATTGATGCTTTTGAAGTGTGGTATTGGAGAAGACTCTTGAGAGTGCCTTGGACTGCAAGGAGATCCAATCAGTCCATCCTAAAGGAAATCAGTCCTGAGTGTTCACTGGAAGGACTGATGTTGAAGCTGAAACTCCAATACTTTGGCCACCTGATGCGAAGAACTGACTCATTGGAAAAGACCCTGATGCTGGGAAAGATTGAAGGTGGGAGGAGAAGGGGATGACAGAGGATGAGATGGTTGGATGGCATCACCGACTCAATGGACATGAGTTTGGGTAAACTCTGGGAGCTGGTGATGGACAGGGAGGCCTGGCGTGTTGCAGTCCAATGGGGTCACAAAGAGTCGGACGTGACTGAGTGACCAAACTGAACTGAACTGAACTGAGAGTGCTGAAAAACTTTCTTCTATTATATAACAAGGGTTTCTTTTCTTCCAGCTTCCAATAACATTTTCTCTCTCCTCTAATCGCTCACCAATTGGCTATTTGAGGCCCATTTAGCAACTGCTAAGATGGTCCTCATGGCCCTTAAGATTTTATTAACATCTCCCCAAGTCTACCCACCATCAAGTCCATATGTTCCACTGTTTTTTATGGCAGTGTCCCATTTCCAAATATCAAAATCTGTTTTTGTTATCTATCACTTTGTAACAACTCATCCTAAAACAGTGGCTTAAATAACCATCATTTTCTAAGATTTCATGATTTCTTTGAGTCAGAAGTTTGAGAAAGGCTTGGCTGGGCAGTTCTGGTTCAAGATCTCCTGGGTAGTTTTAGTCAGTTGATGGCTGGAGCTAAAAGAGAGCATCTGGGAACTGTCGAGACATCTCCGTGTCTTTCTTGGTGTATTCTCAGAGCCCCTACACATGGTCTCTATGCATGCGATGGTTTGGACTTCCTCACTGCATGATAGTCTCAGAGCGGTCGTACTGTTCACATGGTGGCTGAGGGCTCTAAGGACAAATATCCTAGCAGTAAAGGTGAAGGGTACATGACCCCTTAGGACCTACCTCAGCAGTCACATTACGTGTGTTACTTCTTTGTATTCCAGTGGTTAAAACAGTCATAAAACGTCACCCAGTTTAAAAAGGAGGCTATGTAAAGCCTCTCTTTCCATGCAAACAGTATCACAATCAGATATCTTAAAAAAAAAAACAAATGGGGTGGGAAGCAGGCTGTTTCTTTGGAAAACACAACCTGCCCAACTTGGTTGTTTAAATGTAAGTATATTCCAGAGAGCTGTTATGATGATTAAACATCATAAGAACCTCTTGCATACAATAGGTGCTTAATAACATTTGTCACCTTCCTTGCCCCTAAGAAATGACACAATAAAATACACTTTCAGAGAATTTGAATAATACATTTTTTAAGTTAAAAAAAAAAAAAGCTCAGTGTGGCCAAATATTAGTCTGTCTCCTCCCACTCTGCCCATTATTTCCATATGCTTCACAGGATAGCTACAACTCTTCTTATACAAGGGGCAATTATTTCTTAGGCCAATAATGGTAAATTCACTCCCCTTCTTGGTATTTAGCTTAAGAATGAACAAATAAGCACTAACTCTAGCCTTTCAGATCTGAGATGAAAAAATGAGGAGAGGGAGGAATTCTAGGAAACCCTCCTCACTCAAACAAAGCATCTAGAATCTACTCCCAAAGGCCACCACTTCCTGCAGGCATGTCTGACTGCCTTGTTGCTTCTTTGTGTACACTCACTTCCCTCTCTTAGGCCTCACATTTTCCCAGTTGGGCTTACTGAGATTTTGTCTAGGATTTGAGTCTGATATAAGGGGGGATTTTCCATACACATGAGTCTTCTACTTACACATAGTTTAACAAAAAGAATGGGTCTATATAAATTTCCAAGCAAATGGTATAAAAAGATGGAAAAGGAAAAATATACTCATTTAAATGCAGAGATCTAAAGAATAGCAAGGAGAGATAAGAAAGCCTTCCTCACTGATCAATGCAAAGAATTAGAGGAAAACAATCAAATGGGAAAGACTAGAGATCTCTTCAAGAAAATGAGGATACCAAGGGAATTTTTCATGCAAATATGGGCTCAATAAAGGACAGAAATGGTATGGACCTAACAGAAGCAGAGGATGTTAAGAAGAGGTGGTAAGACTACACAGATGAACTATACAAAAAAGATCTTCATGACCCAGATAATCACAATGGTGTGATCACTCACCTAAAGCCAGACATCCTGGAATGCAAAGTCAGGTGGACCTTAGAAAGCATCACTATGAACTAAGCTAGTGAAGGTAATGGAATTCCAGTTGAGCTATTTCAAATCCTGAAAGATGATGCAGTGAAAGCGCTGCACTCAATATGCCAGCAAATTTGGAAAACTCAGCAGTGGTCACAGGACTGGAAAATGACCATTTTCATTACAATCCCAAAGAAAGGCAATGCCAAAGAACGCTCAAACTACCACACAATTGCACTCATCTCACACGCTAGCAAAGTAATGCTAAAAATTCTCCAAGCCAAGCTTAAACAGTAAGTGAATCATGAATTTCCAGATGTAAAAGCTGGATTTAGGAAAGGCAGAGGAACCAGAGCTCAAACTACCAACATCCATTGGATCATAGAAAAAGCAAGAGAGTTTCAGAAAAACATCTGTTTCTGCTTTATTGACTATGCCAAAGCCTTTGACTGTGTGGATCACAATAAATTGTGGAAAATTCTGAAGGAGATGGGAATACCAGACCACCTGACCTGCCTCTTGAGAAATCTATATGCAGGTCAGGAAGCAACAGTTAGAACTGGACATGGAACAACAGACTGCTTCCAAATAGAAAAAGGAGTACGTCAAGGCTATATATTGTCACTCTGCTTATTTAACTTATATGCAGAGTACATCATGAGAAATGCTGGGCTGGAGGAAGCACAAGGCTGGAATCAAGATTGCCAGGAGAAATATCAATAACCTCAGATATGCAGATGACACCACCCTTGGGCAGAAACTGAAGAACTAAAGAATCTCTTGACGAGAGTTAAAGAGGAGAGTGAAAAAGTTGGCTTAAACTCAACATTCAGAAAACGAAGATCATGGCATCCAGTTCCATCACTTCATGGAAAATAGATGGGGACACAGTGGAAACAGTGGCTAACTTTATTTTGAGGGGCTCCAAAATCACTGTAGACGGTGATTGCAGCTATGAAATTGAGACACTTACTCCTTGGAAGGAAAGTTATGACCAACCTAGACAGCATGTTAAAAAGCAGAGACATTACTTTGTCAACAAAGGCCCGTCTAGTCAAGGCTATGGTTTTTCCAGTGGTCATGTATGGATGTGAGAGTTGGACTATAAAGAAAGCTGAGTGCCAAAGAATTGATGCTTTTGAACTGTGGTGTTGGAGAAGACTCTTGAGAGTCCCTTGGTCTGCAAGGAGATCCAACCAGTCCATCCTAAAGGAGATCAGCCCTGGGTGTTCATTGGAAGGACTGATGTTGAAGCTGAAACTCCAATACTTTGGCCACCCGATGCGAAGAACTGACTCATTGGAAAAGACCCTGATGCTGGGAAAGATTGAGGGCAGGAGGAAAAGGGGACGACACAGGATGAGATGGTTAGATGTCATCACCAACTCAATAGACATGGGTTTGGGTGGACTCCAGGAGTTGGTGATGGACAGGGAAGCCTGGCGTGCTGTGGTTCATGGAGTCACAAAGAGTTGGACACAACTGAGCGACTGAACTGAACTGATCTATTTACTTATTTATTTTTATGCCCCTATTAGTTTTCTCCCCATACTCCACAGATGATTATTATAAAGTGCTTTTACTAACACGATAGGCTGGATCACCTGTCAGGCTCATGAAACCCACCTCTTACCAAGCATCACACTGTACTAGTGATTAGTCAAGTTTACAAGAAAGGAGCCACACATCACAACAGGATACATCTTCCTAAATCTCTTCTTCATATTGGGATGTATTTTGGGTTTAGAGCAACAAACACAATGGGCAATACAAAATGACATAAGGAAGCCCTTTAGTTCTGTGCTTCTCTCGCCTTAATGCTCTCTGGTCATGTGGTAAGAAGGTCTATGTGATTAACTTTCATTATCCAGCCCAGCTCATAAAGCTAAAATACTCATGGAAGTGTTAGTCACTCAGTCATGTCTGACTGTTTGCAATCCCATGGACTGTAGTCTGCCAGGCTCCTCTGTCCATGGGATTTTACAAGCAAGAATACTGGAGTGTGCAGCCATTCCCTTCTGCAGGATATCTTCCCAGCCCAGGGATTGAACCCAGGTCTCCTGCATTGTAGGGGCAAATCCTGTATCGTCTGAACCACCAGGGAAGCTCCCATAAAGCCAAAAACTGAAGACTAATTAATAATGAATAATCCAGATGAACAAGGTACATCCTGCTAAAAAGGTTCCTTAGATAAGAATCAGGACTTAGTTCCCTCAGAAGATCTTCAGTTGCCTTCTAGTTAGTAAATTTCATCCAGTTGTTAACAAAGAGGTCTTCCTAAAGTCAGAACTGTAGACCTGTTTATTAATCCTTTTATGGTGTTTACAGTTTACTTCTTATTTTGACATATTCTTGCAGCATGTGTATTATTTGGTGAGCATGTATACACATGCTCATTTGTATCTAATATTTATTTGTGTTGCATATTTACCTCAAAATTCTGTCTCTTACTGGTTTCCTTACCTCAGTGTCTTAGGATCCATCCATATTGCTACATGAACACCTAATCCATTGCTTCTAACTGTTGCATACTACTACATTTTATTTACTCCTGTTCTAATGAGGATAGCTGGCTATCCTCACTTCCTTAATAGCTGGATAGCCAACTTGCCTCCCTTTCTTAGTACCAGAAACAATGCTGCAGGCAATATTTTTAGATATGAGAACTTCATTAGGATATTTAATCCAGAGCATTATCTTGGGCAATATGAAACAAATATACTGCTGCTGCTGCTGCTAAGTCGCTTCAGTCGTGTCCAACTCTGTGTGACCCCATAGACGGCAGCCCACCAAGATCCCCCATCCCTGGGATTCTCCAGGCAAGAACACTGGAGTGGGTTGCCATTTCCTTCTCCAATGCATGAAAGTGAAAAGTGAAAGTGAAGTCACTGAGTCGTGTCCAACTCTCAGCAACCCCATGGACTGCAGCCCACCAGGCTCCTCCATCCATGGGATTTTCCAGGCAAGAGTACTGGAGTGGGGTGCCATTGCCTTCTGTGACAAATATACCACACTTACCACCTCCAAAATAAATACACTCAGACTATACTCCCACCAGGGCATGAAGAGCCCTATATTCCCATATTCCTGCCAACATGTGCCATTATGCAGCTGATTGGGGATAATAATTACAACAGAGACATCTCATTTTGTTTGGAACTTTAATTACTAACTATGGTGAGTATTTTGACAAATACTTGTTCCCTTTTGAAATTTCCTCTTCTCTAAATTGTATGTCATGCCCTTTATGCATTTTCCAAATTTTAGTTAAAATGGCACATTCCCAACTCATTTTCTCTTAACTAGATTCAAAAACTGTCCATAGATTCTTGAATATGACATTAAAAGGGAACTGTAATGAAGGGGTAATCGGAGTAGCAAAAGTTAGTAGTCCTCACTAACTGCAACAAAAATAACTTATTCTTGCAAATTTCACTAAAACACATAACATTGTGAATATCTTGGGAGGGCCCCTTCCAAAGCAAGTAAGGAGACCCGAACCTAAGCTTTGTTTGTGTCATAGTAAATCCACCTGTATACAGTAAATTCCACATATACGTGGGTCCAGTCTGAGCCCTCTATTTGCTTCCATTGATCTATTGGTTTATTCTTGCACCACACTAGGGTAACACAAGTTTATTAGCATTTATTTGTAGTTGCTTGAATTTTATCAATAAACATTATTAACTTATTTTGTAACTTTTAGAATATCACTGAAAATTGCTTAGAATCCCAAATAACATTTCATATTTTACTTTTAATTCAAATTTTACATACCCCCACCACCTATCCCCTCACTATGCCTAATAAAATCCTCTGACCAACATGATTTCCCACCTTTAGAGGATACCATTCTCCTCATATTCCCAGGGGCATTATTTTTTATAGTTTTATTATTTTTTATCAATGGTATTATCTAGCTAATAAGACACTGCTTAGAAAAACTCATCTAGCCCTTTCATACTAGTGAATTAACTAAAGCATTCATTTACTCAGTAAATAGTTTTTAAGTGCCTACAATATGTGTAAATGTTATGAATTCAACAACAAAAAACATATGCTAACTCTCACAGAGTTTAATTCTTACCATAAATCATTTCCTTTACAGAGAAGAAAGTAGAGAGTATATGGGGATATATACACACTTTCTTCCTTCCTTTTATAATATAAAGTTATTAATAACAATAAGCTCTTTCTGATGTCCATTGCTGTAAAGTTCTAGACACTGCAATACACCAATGGTGGTTTCTACAAAAACAAAGACTTTGTATTTGTTCCCTTTTCCATAGGTCAGCTCACCACTCTATACCACTACAGCTGTGTAGGTCTGAGTCACAATGGTCCATGCAAAAATTTGAGTGATCTTTTTAATGCCCCCAATACACACAGTGCTGACTTAGCTACTATCTTATTGGACTACAGTTCTTTCCCACTCTGTTCATGCCTCTTTCCCTCACTTTAAAGAGACAAAACTTCATAAACCATTCTTATGTTGAGGAAGATCAACACGCTCTAAGGAAAACAAGGATGCTTTCACAACATGATTGAAAATGAGTGCATTTTTCTTTTAAACCAATGGTAGTGGTGGCCGTTGTGGCTGTTTTCCTAATGTAGAATTCATGACATCACTTATTTACAGATAAATTCAAGCATGTCAAGTTTGGCTGATTCTTTCCAGAAACTAGTTTATCTCTCCAGCCTAATTTCTGCCTCTTCTGCACTATAATTTGCATCCTAGCAAAGTTCCCAAAATAGAACATGCTATTTCCTGCATCGGCATTTCTAGTTTCACTGTGACTTCTACCTGGAACATGTTTCCAGCATTCACTTCTTCACCTACTTCCACCCTTCATGCAAAACTCAGCCCCAGGGTACACGACTCTTCTCCAAACACATAATGCTACTCTCCTGAGACCCCCAAAGCCTTGAATATTACAGTATCATAACACTGAAATTAGTCTTTTAAAATGATCAGTTTACATGCCTGCCCAGTTTACCAGCTGACAAATTTCTTGAGAGCATAAGACTGTGTCATTCTCCCCTTTACATTTCCAGCTGCTACTACACTCCTTGCCATATAGCATGCAATCAACAAATATTGAACAGAGCTCAACTCAAGTAAAATAACTTTTTGGAACAGAACTTTGAGCTTATGCAATCATAACTATCCCTGAAATGAACCCTGTGGGTAAACCAAATAGCCGACTCCCAACATAAGAAACATGAAGAGCAGAGAAGGCAAGTTAACCCCACAACCACTTTGTTTGAATTCCCTCCTTATTCTTTAAGTAAAAAACTTAACATGCCAATTAGTATACAGAGCATGCAACACCTTAATAACCATTAACCCATTCCTTGATAATACAATAGTATAATGCCTGGCTTAGCAAAGTGGTTGTCAAACTTGGCTTTTTGAGTTGGGGTGGGGATCAATTTTGTTTATTTTTTGGTGCATATTTTAAGTTGTGATTTTTTTTTTCTCTAAGTAAAGCATGAACAGAAAAATGGTCACATAGAACAGATAAATGTGAGTGAGCTAGTTGAGAATGGATGGAGAGCTGAGAGAAACTAAGATGGATCCTCGGGATCCCTACTGCTCCTTGAAGATCACATCAACTATCATTCATAGGCAGTGTGTACAGTCCTTGGATGGAGCACAAAAATCTAAGCTTGATGACCAAAACTTTTTTCCTTCATCCCTCATTTCATGATCACATTTTAATTTTTTTTTTTTTGAGTTAGACTCTGAAACTACCAACTTCATTTGTATTCAGAAGGATCAAGTTTCCATAATTTCTAGGATTCTGAGGTGACTCAAAAATGTTAGAGCTAGAAAGAAAAAATGACAATGGAGGTCATTCCATCAGAGATATATAATCACCTGCCTCACATGTTTTATTATAGTTTATTATTATTTTACAGGTATTGTATGAAAAGTGCTATAGAGCAGCATTGCTCAATTGTCAACGTGCAGAGGAAGAACCTGGGATCTTATTAAAATGAAGGTTCTGACTCAGTAAGTCAGGTGTGAGATAAATATTCTAACAAGTTCCTGTGCATGCTAAGTCACTTCAGTCATGTCTGACACTTTGAGACCCCATGGACTGTAGCCCACCAGGCTCCTCTGTCCATGCAGATTCTCCAGGCAAGAATAATGAAGTGGGTTGCCATGCCCTCCTCCAGGGAATCTTGGAGGATCTGACCCAGGGATTGAACCCGTGTCTCCTGTGGTTCCTGCATTGCAGGTGGATTCTTTACCACTGAGTCACCAGGGAAGGCGGCAAGCTCTCAGGTGATGCCAATGCTGCTGGTCCACAGACTGTGTTCTGAAACGCACTAAAGGATGCAGGGGGGAAATGGATGAGAAATAGTCTCTAGTTTTCAATGAGTTCACAGTTTCATAGACCTTTACTGTAAGGACTCAAATACGAAGCAGCAAAGGGTGAATACTGAAAAGGATGCTGATCACCAGGAAGCCTTGAGGTCTCTGCAGAAAAATGTGCAACATGGGCTGTTCTCAAATCTCATACCAAGTGCTTTAAGAAAGTCACATGAAGGTTTCCCTGGTGGCTCAGAATCTGCCTGCTAGTGCAGGAGACTTGAGCCCTGAAGCTGCAACTACTGAGCCTGCGTGCTGCAACTACTGAAGCTGGCGGCACCCTAGAGCTTGTGCTCCACAGCAAGAGAAGCCACCGCAATGAGAAGCCAGGACGCTGTAACCAGGGCGTAGCCCCTGCTTGCCGCAACTAGAGAAAAGCCCATGCAGCGATGAAGACCCAGCTCAACCAAAAATAAATAAATAAGAAACCTGCAAAAAAAAAAAAGGGGGAAAGTAACATGAAAGAAATCAGGAGGACCCACTCTGTAGGTCCCAAAAGAAACTAAATGTGTTCTTTTTATTATCCCTTTCTTGTGTGCTTTCTTAGCCAAGTGGTAGAAGGCTGACTTTGTTTACCACCAACATACTTCTGCTTTCTTTTTGCAGAGAGAGCAGTAAAGGAAGATAGACCTCAGAGAACACCAGCTTCCTCACAGTTTCTGAAAACAGACTCTGAGACTAAGCAAGTATTCATCCTGGCAGAGATGTCACCTTACAGGGACAAAAATTGAGCTTGTTATCAAACAGCCAACCCATCTCTTGGGTGTAGGTGTCTAGGTGTCAAGCTGAAAGGGAAGACAAATGCAAGTCTGCCCCCACGCACATGGCAAGAACTGCTCTGGAAAATTCCATGGTGACACGGTTGTTGTCCTAGTACTCTCACATTGTAACAGGTTAACAGTTTCAGAGCTAAACTTTCAAAACACAGCTTTACAAACCTGGATTTCTTTGCAATGAAATCAAAAGACCACATGGTTGAACTGCAGCTCAGACCCCATCCTGGGAACGCGTGTCAGGATTTCACTCTCAGAACCTCAGCTTCTAGGAAACATATACAATAAGCCCCTCCAATCTGCAGGAAGAGTCTGCTCTGAATCTCCTCAAGATTCATTTCTCAGAAAGAACTGTCTGTATCAGTGTTTTTCCCTCATCTTTTTTCCCAAATTGATGATAATGCGGTGTAGAAGGAAACACGTGGACTTGGAAGAACAAGTCTTTGGGCAGCGCTCCTAAGTCCAGGGTTTTCATCCATAAAACAAAGACAATAAGATCTATTAAAATTACCTAACAGCATACGGTGAGATTTAAAGAAGAAAATGTAAAGAACTGTAAAAATGACAAAATAATAATGGTAGCACCTAATATTTATTATGTACCTGAAATTTACTGTATATAAATACATATTTACTGTATGTACCTGAAATTTCCCATATACTACCTCAATTAATACAACAATCCAGAAGGCAGGAATCATTATCATGATTTTACAGTTTTAAAACACTGAGCCTAGAGAGATTCACTCAACAACATCACATTGCTAGTAAAAAGCCAAGCAAAAGGCACATTTGTTAGTTCTTAGCCCCCAGCTTCCACTGTAACTTGCCCACAGGGCTCCAATTTCTTTTGGGGGAATCAGATCTGATTAACAAGTCTTCTGATGCTGGGAAAGATTGGGGGCAAGAGGAGAAGGGAGAAATAGAGGTTGAGGTGGTTGGATGGCATCACTGACACAATGGACATGAATTTGAGCAAACTCTGGGAGACAGTGAAGGACAGGGACGCCTGGCATGCTGCAGTCCATGGGGTCACAGAGAGTCGGACAGGATTTAGCAACTGAACAACAGTAGGTAGCAAAATAGTTGATTTACATTGTAAGAACTGAAGGACTAGATCTTTCTTCCCACTAGACTGGAACTAGAAGGGTAATAAATGTTAGCCAAACACTCATTTCTGGGACTCCTACCCTTGAAGCATTGGTGCAAGGCTTTAAAAAATAGTGAGGTCCTATTCATTTAGAAGTAAATGAATTGTTCCTGTCTTGAGAAATTTCCTTTAGTTCTTGTTCCTTGCTCCATTCAAAATTATTGGTTTCTTCCTATTCCAAGATATGGTTCTGTAATTTTTCAGTCTGCCAATAAATTTCCTTTTTTTGCTTAGGTTGGCCACTATTTGTTTCTTTGCAATTAAAAAAAGTTAACTGATATACCAAGCCCTGGCTCACCTCAGGGCTGCCTGAAATCCTCAGCTCGTGAACTAAGCCAATAAATTATATTCTCTCTTAAGTGTCACTGCTGCTGCTGCTAAGTCGCTTCAGTCGTGTCTGACTCTGTGCGACATAGACGGCAGCCCACCAGGCTCCCTTGTCCCTAGGATTCTCCAAGGCGAGAATACTGGAGTGGGTTGCCATTTCCTTCTCCAATGCATGAAAGTGAAAAGTGAAAGTGAAGTCGCTCAGTCGTGTCTGACTCTTAGTGACCCCATGGACTGCAGCCTACCAGGCTCCTCCATCCATGGGATTTTCCAGGCAAGAGTACTGGGGTGGGTTGCCATTGCCTTCTCCACTTAAGTGTCACATTAAGTATTAAAACGTACAGTGTTTCTCTTCTCCTCCAATCTGCACCTATATCCATCTATAATCTATCCATTAGTTCATATGATAACTTCTACCTTCTAAAAACATGTGAAAATTATTTCGTAGGTGATAATTCAGAAATTCTCTAAAGTGCTGTGGATTTAAGGTGAATCATTGAGTCATCTGAAAAACTGAAAGAAAAGCTGATAGGAATCAATGAGATCATTGTCACCTAACTTTGTATAAATAGAAATATCATAATAATTTAATGAAAACAGTATCTGGTACCCCACTGCTTAGATGCAATGTATCACAGACAAGTCTCTCCAAATACAAACAGTAAACAGAGACTACAAAGACAAAATTTATTTTTTCTCAGCTTTGTCTGTTCCAAATTTTAAAAATATCCAGGCTCTGCTAAGTAAGCTAGCAATGTCCCCGAGAGTAGTCTAAGCAATCATCCTGGACATCAAACAACAGGAAGCTTTCAGAAAGAACAAAAAAGGATAAAAGTTCAGCCACAGTTTAATTTCCTCTCTAATTCCAAAGGAATATATTCACTGAGCTCCTTGGCAAAGGGACTTGTTTCCACTCTCTAAACACTTTTTTCTTTTTTGTTAGGGGAAGCACACTGATTGAAACCGCCCACTCTGGCCAGGTACCATAGTAACCATTTGCATGAGTTGTTTTATGACAGGAGATCCTGATAAGGAATACGGAACTAATTAGCCATCACCAACTGGAAGAGTTCGGGAAAGGTCTAAAGGAGACACTGCGTGTCTGTCCACTTCCCAGAATCCCTCTCGCTAGCATCGATCTTGGCTGAGCGATGCGTGTGCCACCAGGAAAGACTCTGAATTAGAATGATTGGCCAAAGACCACCAGGAAACTAATCCCATCACCATAAAACCTGAGGAGACTGTGAGCCACGTGGCGGAGCAGTTCTCCTGGGTTCCCTTACCCTCCTGCGCTCCACCCGGGTGCCCTTTCCCAATAAAATCTCTTGCTTTGTCAGCACATGTGTCTCCTCGGACAATTCATTTCTGAGTGTTAGACAAGAGCCCAGTTTCAGGCCCTGGAAGGGGTCCCCCTTCCTACAACAGTTTTACTAGATGAAAAATAGGCACAACAAACTGATCTGGGCCCTAAGATTCATAAGTTTTTAAAGAAGGGACTGCAGGAATGGGCATGCGCTGCAAGTTGAGAGGCGAGGAGGGAACCAGAGCCATGGGTTCCTGCGTTTGTCTGGAGCTGTTACCACTCACTCAAGGTGTGGCCAGTGTTTCATGAAAGACACAAAATGCATGTCGACTGAAAAAATGCATAATCTAAAAGCTGAGAATTATGCTTTACTTGGCAGACTTGCTAAGGAGGACAGCCTCTCAGATAGCTCTGATGAACTGCTCTGAGGGGTAAGGGATGAGACAGGATATACATAAGTTTTTGCAACAAAAACCAGGTAGTCAGAATATCAAAAGATTACTGTTCATAAAAGAAAACCAGACATCTCAAGTTAATGAATTCAGTGCTTTATATGAATGGAAAGATGCAAGAGTCTGGGCTCATTAAAATCATTCCTTTGATATGCACCTTAACTACCCAGGGCCTGTATCCTGCTTTTCTCCATCCTGAATCCCCTCAGGGTGCACAGTAGTGGGTGGCTGCAGTGGCTGGAGGCTTGGTGGAGGCAACATACTTTGCTTCTTGATGTGGCAGGCAACATTTCTATATGCAAAATAAATTCATCACATTGGATTATATATTTAAGACTAAATGATATTCTCAAAATTCCCTGCAACATGCAAAAAAGCACTCACATTAAAGGGTTGAAGGATTCTTTCATTTAGCAGGAACATTTTTTAGCACTTTGAGGGACTATATTAAGCATGTAGAGAGCTCAAATCAATACCTCACTCACTGTGAAATTCCAAGTCAGAGGATCATTTTATAAAACATGATAGGGTCCTTCTAGTAACACTGATAACTCAATCCTGTTGAATCCTGTTGAAACCATAGAACACTGAATTGCATCAAATATAATATACTATCAACAAGTAGGCTTTATAAGTTTAAATTTTAGCAAAGTAAATAAAGACAAACTGATTGCACATTAATTTGATGACTACTTTTATTGAATGTGTGACTGGAATCATATAAATATTATAAATGACTTGGTCTAATATAATAAAATCTATCCAATTGGAATTCTTGAAAAACTATATCCTAAAAAAATTAGAAGAATGAAAAACACTGCCATAGAATCTCCTCAAAAATCTCAAATGGAATTATCTGATGGGTCTGGAACGTCATTAGAAAAATTTCTATTCACATACTTGAAGATCTGTAGAAAGAAGGTTAGAAGTCTTGATATAATGGAACAGGAGCTTTCTATGTAGACACTGCAAGAAGAAATAGCTACAATGACATGACCTAAGAATATCACCTTTATCCTAAGAGTTACTAATTTTAATATTTTCATTTACAATTTATTTCAAAAGTTGGTCTAATACTCCTACTCTTACTCTTTGATGAAAAAACTTTCATCAAAATGGCCTTCCTAAGGGATAAACTTCTCTTCAGTTTACAAAGACTAAATTCTATTCTTAAGCAAGCAATTCTGATTTTTATATGTGTAGCACCATTAAATAGAACTGGAAAAGTTGCTTGTATTTTGAATGTTTTTTGCTGTAAATTTTACTACTTCAAACTTTTTTGTGTCTGCCAAAGGGAAAAAAATAAACAAAACCAATATTTGAATTTAAACTTGAAAATATGATGAGAAGAAATGGTTTATCTACAGTGAGTGTGGGCGTGTTGTTCTTTTCTTTGCTTTGCCTACTTTCTAGAATGTATGCTTATGATACATATATTTACAGATAGCTTCTTCTCCTCCTATTACAGAGATTAACAATCCCTTTATCTCGATGAGCATAGAAGCTATCATTTATCGACTAGTTGTTATGTGCTCCATACCATACTAAGTTCTTTAGACTCATACAAGAACTCTATGACAAAGGTCAGATTAAAATGGTGAAAATCTGTACATTATTCATTCAAGAAGTATTTATGGAGCAGCTACTACCAGACATTATTCTGGGCTTTGACAATATAAGAATGAGCAAACAAACAAAAAGAACTCAAAGTCACTGCTCCTGTAAAAATAACAAAAATAGAAAAAAGCATTCAGAGATGAAAGAACATTTTTAAATTATGACAATCTGAAAACAAATCAGAAGTTGCAATGCTAACAGAAAATGCTGAGAAAATACATTCAAAAGGCAATCTAGAATTGTATGTCCAGTTCTAGAAAGAGGGAAAAATGTGAAACTCATTAGATGGAAACAAACTGATTCTTCCCATGAATAGATTCTAAATAAAACCAGTCAAAATATACTTCTAGAAGAAGACAAATCATCCACAATGGAAGGTCAGCAGAGACACAGGAAGGATGAACAAAGTAGATTCCACAAAATACCAATAACAATACTGGTGGTCATATTATTATTTGTGTATGGATATGACCTAACAGAAGCAGAAGATATTAGGAGAGGTGGCAAGAATACACAGAAGAACTGTACAAAAAAGATCTTCATGACCCAGATAATCACGATGATGTGGTCACTCACCTAGAGCCAGACATCCTGGAATGTGAAGTCAAGTGGGCCTTAGAAAGCATCACTACAAACAAAGCTAGTGGAGGTGATGAAATTCCAGTTATGCTATTTCAAATCCTAAAAGATGATGCTGTGAAAGTGCTGCACTCAATATGCCAGCAAATTTGGAAAACTCAGCAGTGGCCACAGGACTGGAAAAGGTGAGCTCTCATTCCGATCCCAAAGAAAGGCAATGCCAAAGAATGCTCAAACTACTGCACAATTGCACTCATCTCACATGCTAGTGAAGTCATGCTCAAAATTCTCCAAGCCAGGCTTCAGCAATATGTGAACCATGAACTTCCAGATGTTCAAGCTGGTTTTAGAAAAGGCAGAGGAACCAGAGATCAAATTGCCAACACCCGCTGGATCATGGAAAAAGCAAGAGAGTTCCAGAAAAACATCTATTTCTGCTTTATTGACTATGCCAAAGCCTTTGACTGTGTGGATCACAATAAACTGTGGAAAATTCTGAAGGAGATGGGAATACCAGACCACCTGACCTGCCTCTTGAGAAACCTATAGGCAGGTCAGGAAGCAACAGTTAGAACTGGACATGGAACAACAGAATGGTGCAACTAGGAAAAGGAGTACATCAAGGCTGTATATTGTCACCCTGCTTATTTAACTTCTATGCAGAGTACATCATGAGAAATGCTGCACTGGAAGAAGCATAAGCTGGAATCAAGATTGCCAGGAGAAATATCAATAACTTCAGATATGAAGATGACACTACCCTTATGGCAGAAAGTGAAGAGGAGCTAAAAAGCCTCTTGATAAAAGTAAAAGAGGAGAGCAAAAAAGTTGGCTTAAAACTCAGCATTCAGAAAACAAAGATCTTGGCATCTGGTCCCATCACTTCATGGGAAATAGATGGGGAAACAGGGGAAACAGTGGAAACAGTTTCAGAGTTTATTTTGGGGGGCTCCAAAATCACTGCAGATGGTGACTGCAGCCATGAAATTAAAAGACAGTTACTCCTTGGAAGAAAAGTTATGACCAACCTAGATAGCATATTCAAAAGCAGAGACATTACTTTGCCAACAAAGGTCCATCTAGTCAAGGTTATGGTTTTTCCAGTGGTCATGTATGGATGTGAGAGTTGGATTGTGAAGAAAGCTGAGAGCTGAAGAATTGATTCTTTTGAACTGTGGTGTTGGACAAGACTCTTGAGAGTCCCTTGGACTGCAAGGAGATCCAACCAGTCCATTCTGAAGGAGATCAGCCCTGGGATTTCTTTGGAAGGAATGATGCTAAAGCTGAAACTCCAGTACTTTGGCCACCTCATGCAAAGAGTTGACTCATTGGAAAAGACTCTGATGCTGGGAGGGATTGGGGGCAGGAGGAGAAGGGGATGACAGAGGATGAGATGGCTGGATGGCATCACTGACTCGACGGACATGAGTCTGAGTGAATTCCGGGAGTTGGTGATGGACAGGGAGGCCTGGCGTGCTGCGATTCATGGGGTCGCAAAGAGTCGGACGTAACTGAGTGACTGAACTGAATTGAACTGAACTGATGTCCTTACCTTAAAAATTATATCTACAAACATACATCAATACTTTCTTTATTACCATTATATATATATATTATATTACAATATTTTATATATATATATACACACATGCACATACGTATATAATGTATACAGTATTATGGGGAAATTTTCCTCTAAAAATTTAACCTGAAATAGATCAATTCATATGAAGAGAAAATTAAGTTCTGTTGTCCTTTAAACGCAATTATGAATAATGGCTTCTTTTAGGTGCTGCTGTTTTAATCAATTGTTATTTTTATTCCCTATTTTTATACTCAAATTGTCACAGCTTAGCCAGTGGGAGGTCTTTTTAAGTTGGCTTCCAAGTCTTGTCAACAGATATCAGAACATTTCAAAGTGTACTTGCTTGATGGTAACAAAAATTTCTAGCCTAATCTTGAAATATCTCTTTCCCAAGGCATAGAATTATCTCCTCCTAGAAGCACTGATATTTTTAGTTGAGAGTTACCATTTCTCTATGATATCCCTACTTGAAATTTTAACTCCTCACAAAACTATAATTAAACCTCTTTACTTTCATAGTCTGATGAGCTAAATAAATTTTATAAATTTCAGTAAAATTTATATAATTAATTTATTTTTTAAAATCTGTCAATAAAAACTCTCTAAAAAACAGTGCTAGTATTTTGAGTGATTTGTGATATTTTATTCTGCTATGATTTTATGCACTCAAACTGCATTTCAGCCCAATATTTCTAATTGTTTCCAGGAAGTTTCATAATTTTTCAAACTTCTATACAGTGATATTCCTAAAGCTGTTGCTTTCTTTAATGTTTTATAATTATTTTTAATTATGAGACAAAAATTTTAAATCAACTGCTTGGCAAATGTCAAGACATATACTTTATCCATCTAAGAAATAAAGTGAAAATGTTAGTCACTCAGTTGTGTCTGACTCTTTGAGACCACATCCATGGCAACTGTGGCCTGCCAGGCCCCTCTGTCCATGGGATTCTCCAGGCAAGAATACTGGAGTGGGTGGCCATGCCCTCCTCCAGAGGATCTTCCTGACTCAGGAATCAAATTCAGGGCTACTGCAGTGCAGGCAGACTCCTGAGCCTCTGAGCCACCAGGGAAGCCCCTATCCATCTATACACAAAGACAAAAAAAAGTTTTTTTTGCTAGTACATTTTTTAATTAAAATAAGAAAAGCATTATATCTGTAAACAATTATGCAAGTTATAATTGGAAACAATCTTAATATTTGCTTGGAGAGAAACTGAGATTCTGATGCATGCAAAAACATACAATGCATCATGGAAGTTCAGTATCTAAGCCCTCAGGGAAAAAGCATCTTCAGATCTCTTTGATGATACTTATATGGGAAAATGGTACCCTCTGGTACAAGACTGATTGAAACTGACACTTTCAACTCTATGCTCAAATTGGAAAAAGGTCCCCTAAGGATAGAGAGGCAATACTCAATTAAAGATGCCTGATTGTTAGAGAAAATGATACTGATTATCTTGTCTCTGAACCTCAAATTAATTATGCAAGATAATTCTCTACAATTTAAGACTGCCTCTATTATGTGATCTATTAGAACTATCTTGACCCTCCTGGCCACTTAACATATGGCTTTTCAAAAGTAGCTGAAAAATGTGTTTCTTTTCTATCCAGAATTTATTCAAAAATGTTAAGGATAATAACTTGAGATATATCATCTAGACACATTAATATTTATAAATCTAGGTTTAGCTTTGCCAAAACAGAGCTGCTACTAGAATCCAAGCTTTCACAATCATTCAGATTTGTACAGTTTAAAAACCAAAAGTAATTTTGGCTGAATCTGAAATGATAATTTGTCCCAAATCATTGCCCAAGGTCCTATAAGTCATTACAATGGGAAAGCAAAGCAAAGAGATTGATTTATAGTAAAACGTAGGCTAAGGTTGTTTCTATGCTAGGATCATCAGTTAATACATAATTTCAAATATCTATATAGAGTACAAAATTGGATGGTTTTTTGAAATACCAACTAGGTTGTGTTGCATGCACCTGTTCCAATTATCTGATTCTGAGTAACTCCAGGACTACGCTGAGAATTCTGAGAAAGAAGTTGAGAACTAGGTACATATTTTTAGCCATCCTGACTCCAAGAAACTAGAAAGAATTTCTTAGAACATTACCTCTACCTTTCAAAATATGAACAAATATTCTTTCCACTTCGAATTAAGATATCTAATACATTTGATTTATATAAACACCTTTGAAACTAAATGTTTATTATATCCAAAGATGTTCAATTTAATAGGAAAAAAATTTCACTCAATGCCTACTAAAAGCCTATATACCTAGAAAGAGTGAACAAAATAGACACAATTTTTCCCTCACTGGGTCCTCATATTAGCAGGAATGTAATAATTTTGATAATAATTATCTAAACAGTAAAAGATCTTCAACACTATTTAACAAACTAAATCCGATAACGCGCAAAGAGGACCATACACCATGATCAATTTGCATTCATTCCAGTGTCATCAGGATGATTCAATATACACATCAATCCATGTGATACATCACATTAACAAAAGGAAAGATAAAACCGCACAATCACCTCAGGAGACACAGAAAAAGCATTTGACAAAATTCAACATTCATTCATGGTAAAAAGTCTCACCAGAGGTAACATATCTCAACATAATAAAAACCATTTATGACAAACCCACCGCTAACATAATACTCAGTGGTGAAAAGCTGAAAGCCTTCCCACTAAACTCAGGAAGAAGACAAGGATGTCCACTTTAATTGTTTCTATGTAACACAGTGTTAGAAATCCTAGTCACAGCAATCAGGTAAGAAAATAAATAAAAGGTATCTAACTTGGAAAATAAGAGGTAAAACTGTCACCGTCGGCAGATGACAAGATACTCCATATAATGAACCCTAAAGTCTCCACCAAGAAAACACACAAAAACCTATTACAACTAACAAATGATTTCAGCATGGTAGTTGCATACAAGATCGATACGTGGAAATCCATTGCATTTCTATACATTAGTAATGAAATACCAGAGACAGTGAAAAAAAAAATCCCATAAAAACATGCCTAGGAATAAACTTAACCAAGGAGGTAAAAAGTTTATATGCTGAAAACTATGAGACATTGATAAAGGAAATCAAAGATGATTCAAAGAAAAGGGATGATATCCCATGATGCTGGATTGTGGGAAAGCTGGACAATTACATGTAAACTATACATTTTTCCAAAGAAGACATACAAATGGCCAACCGGCACATGAAAAGATGCTCTGCATTGCTAATTATTTGAAAAATGCAAGTCAAAATCATAATGAGATATTACCTCACACAGGTCAGAATGGCCATCATCATAAAGTCTACAAACAAATGCTAGAGAAAAGTTATTTCATCAAAATGAAAGAATGGTTGCTCTTCAAGGGTACTGAACACAGACTAATTATAAATATACTTTAATAAAAATCTTAGTATTAAAAGAATGATTACTAAGAAGAGACTTACCATTTCTAGGCCATTTTACGCCTTTTTATTTGATGCCAAAATAATCAGCCAAATTTTATCTCTTCTTTATGGCCAATAATAGATGATGTTTCCTTTTTAGAACCTTTCTTCTTAAATCTTTTCACAAGACCTATCTTTCTCTTTGAGTTGTTCCTTTGAACTCTTTCTAAGGTCCCTTTGTATCTTTCCAATTTTGAAACAGAGAACAAAATATTAAACTCTAGAACTACCTGACAAATTGTATATAAAGCAAAAGAATGATCTTAGGAACTCAAATGCTCCATAGGTTTTCTTTCTTTAATATTGTTTTGGAAGCCTTAAATGAGGAGACTATGCAACCTCCTGCACAGAGGAAATCTTGACAGACACCTTCCTCATCACCTCTTTCCTTATTAGGACCTCAGAGACTGTGCCCTCTGTTTTCTTGTGTGCTACCATGTACTTCTTCCAAAGAGAGTTTTCCATGATCCTAAACAACTCAGAGCTTTCTCACAGTTTTTGCAGATTTTCCATTGCAAAAATAAAGAAATTAAGACAACCTTAACTAATCATAAGGATCTTATATTTTCAGTAAGTTACTGAGCAAAATAACTCCAACATCTGTAAGACCTAGAAAGAAAACTATGCCTTCCAGTCTTTCGGCTCTCTCTCTTCATTCTCCTTGGTTCTGGTGATGTTACACCTCAGCGGACATGAGATAAATATATTCTTCTCCTTGGACTGGTGATTCTGATAAGGATAAAAAAAGTTAATTATTTCTTAATGGCACACATATCCCTTCAGGGGTGGGCAATAAAGGATCCCATATTTCTTTGTACACAGCAGTCTCTAAATAAACATCTGTTGAATGAATGAACTAAAGACAAATAAGTCACAGATGACACTGAATCCTTTAAACCATAAGGTCAAGGTATGTTTCCTCTACATTTTAAGAAATAGAGACATCGGTTTTTTGGTTTTTGCTTCTGCTTCATGAAAGTAAATTATAATTACCTTAGTCATCATTCTCAGACAAGGGATGACAATTCATTCTTCTTTCATGAATAATTAACTCAGAATATTAAAGTTTATAGAGGTAATCTAAGATATTAGGGAAGCTGCTGTTTTTTTCCAAAGGAAACTACAAATCATGGCAGTACAAATCCTTTTTGGAATAAGGCAACATCATAAACCTATAAATTAAAATATTTTACTCATCAATTTTTAATTATAATAGGAAACAGAAAAAATATATTCAGTTAACACATTAATAAGT
Source organism: Capra hircus (assembly GCF_001704415.2). Lineage (NCBI taxonomy): Eukaryota > Metazoa > Chordata > Mammalia > Artiodactyla > Bovidae > Capra > Capra hircus. The sequence goes on along the minus strand of NC_030813.1, from coordinate 62,150,183 downwards.
ATAGTCTTTGTCTAGGTTATGGGTAGAAATAGAAAAGGAAGCAAAAGAGATCAAGAAGATAGAGGGAGAGGGAAAATGGAAGAGACAAAAGGAAAGAAAGAAGCATGCAGCAAGAATTGAGAGAATTGTATCCTATTAAAGGCTTTTTAAACAATTACTGCCCCAGGCTGTTAAAGTTGACCTATGGTGTTTCCCCAATAGGATTAAACAGTAAAGTCAAATTTTGAATTTTCCTAGAGTCAAAGGACAATAAGCTATGAGCTGAAAGTTTCCTATAATTTAAAGACTACAATATAATTTTAATATTAATTTAGGGAGAGAAATACATTTCTCCTACTCTATCAGTTATAAATTTCAACTGCAAGTAAAGAAACCATGATTAAGAGCAGCTTAAACAAATAGTTTCTTTTTTTTCTCACAGAACAATAAGTTCAAGGGAAGGCAGTATCTGTGTTCACTGACTGTTCAATGATGTTACTGAGGGTCCACAAACTTTTTCGTCTATGCCCTGGCTACAATAAGAGACCTCTTTTCATCATTGTGGCCTCCCAATCTCTTAATAACTCCTGAACCAACAAGCCTCATGACAACAGGTAAGGAAAGAAGAGTGCAACTGGAGAAAAGTAATAAAGAACAAGGCCAGAAGGGCCTTTCTGCATGCCTGTCCCTCCTCATCAGAGAAGCCATGGTATCTGGGACACCTCACTCAGCCCCTTGGGCTTGCATCTCACCGGCCAGTACCACATCTCATAAGGAGATGGGCTTGTGTATGGGATTGTGTAAATCACCGTGTTCACCACACTCACATTCTTAAGAGTTCTATTTATTTTGCCTGGGGTCACACTTAAATGAAGCAGACAGCAGCCATTTTTGCTTCGGTAGTCATGCTCCAGGGATCCAGTGGCAAGCAGAAGAAAGATTTTGCCCTCATATGAAATTTAGTTCAGGGACAAATATATTGTCTTGCTATTGTACTCATTCATTCAACAACACACTCCCATTTACATAACATGGATCTTATAATCAAATCAATAGCAGGCCTTTGAAATTTCAAAATGCAACCGCAATACATGAAACCTCCAGTTCTACCAGGTCCTTACAGTTTAAAATGCAAAATACTGTGTTCTCCAAGCAACCTTAATTCTTCATGAATTTAACTTGTCATCTAAGTCTTACAACAGAAGTACTTGACCTTGTGTATATTCAGTGAATACAACTGAACATGAATATTCTCATTTTCTCATGGACACTCAGGAAAACACAAGCTTGTAAGATAAATTATGTACTCTTTCTGAGTTCTCTGAACAATAAACCTAATTCGAAGTTAGTATTCCTAATAATTACACACACATACACATTTATATACTAGGGTACATATACATATATATGCATATGTATACAACCATATATACTAATATATATAAACTATCACATATAATTAGTGTATATAAACTGGGCTATCCTGGTAGCTCAGATAATAAAGAATCTATCTGCAATGCAAGAGATCTAGGTTTGATCCCTGAGTCAGGAAGATCCCCTGCAGAAGGGAATGGCAACCCACTCCAGTATTCTTTCCTGAAGAATTCCTCGGACAAAGTAGCCTGGCAGGCTACGGTCCATGGGGTCGCAAAGAGTTGGACATGGCTGAGCAACTAACACACCTAAAAGGATAAAAAAAAACCCAACTGGTAGATATATTTATATATATAAAACATATAATGTTACATATATATAAACTATCATAGATAATGGTTTCTGGCACTTTACTATGGCTTCATGATTATTTTTATCAAAATTCTTATTATCAATACATTATATTAGAAATGTTTGCATGTCATGCTCTCCCACTAGTTGTAATCTCTATAAGGATGCAAAGATTTTGTCACTTATTTCTAAATTCATACTCTCTAGAATAGAAATTTCTACCTGGAAATTAGTAGGTACTTCTTTTTCTCAGAATGAATTAATGAAAGAATGAATGAGTTGGATTTTTTGCTTTCTCATTCAGGTCGACCTGACACTGACCTGAATGAGGAAGTAAAAAGTCAAGCTCACATTTGATGATCCACATGCTATGATCGTGCTAATATGTTAGAGGTGCTTCCAACTAAAAATCGTTGCTCTACGTTGGGTTCCAAAGGCATGAAGTCACTAGTCACTACAGTCCCTGACCTTCAACATAACCTGAAAGAAGTTCAAGGTGAAAATCAGGAAGGAGGCCCTCTGTGCTCTGGGAAAAACTGCCAGAACTGGCCTTAGGATAGTTAGATATTTTCAGGAGAAGATTTTAAGAGCTCAATTTCTTGCATCTTTTCATACTTAGAAAAGCACTGAAATCATTAATGGAGACATCTGCTCCTCATGACTAGCAGCAACTTTCTGCCAGAATGTGTGCTTGAATGCACATATCATCCTTCACTAAAATCACATATATCCTGGTCTCCCCCTCTACCTCTTTGGCACAGTACCTCAGAGATACCTGAGTGGCTGTCTCTGGGATATAGTCCTCATTTGACCCCAAATAAAACTTAAGTCACAACTCTTATGTTGTGCTTTTATTTTTTTGAAGTGCTAACATATTTTTGAAAGAAAAAAATTAATGAATCTTATAATATCCTTCAGATGCCACTGAGAATAACATGATTTCCTATTTCTAACATTGCCTTAGGTCCAATGATTATATAGAAGTTGATATCAAAAGCTGACCTATCACTATTGAGAACCCCCTCTAAAATTACATTCAAGTACCATTTTGCCAGATAGTGAAAGACAGGGAAGCTGGAGTGCTGCAGTGCATGGAGTCACAAGAGTCAGACATGACTGAGCCACTGAACAAAACCCCCCACAATTGCCAGATGCCAGTACTAACCTAAACCATTCATTATTTTAATTTTCTATTCAGAAAAAAAGCAACATTTTTATCAACTTGTCTTACAACTACCTAGAAGCAAAAACACAACTTTAAAATATAAAACAATCAGGTCTAAGATCTGATTTTATTTTCAAGCTAATAAATTAGTCTTATTCTTCCCTGGCTGCTGGCAGAAGAGGCAAAACTGAGTCAGAGACAAAGGGTTTTATTACTCATGGCCCAGCTAGCAGCTGGAGCATCAGCATATTTGCAATGGTTCTTCTTGCCCCCAGATCTCACAAGGAGACAAGGAGGAGCCCAGATAGACACTACACGTGCAGGGTATGTGCATCCCAACCGAAAAAACCTGAGATTGGGGAATCCAAAACCACTTTTATAGAAAGGAATAACAAGCTTGCCCTTTGTCTGGGGGTAGAAGGAGATATTATCTCATCTCTCAACCTTATCAATTACATAAACAACCCTGAAAAATGACCTCAGTAAACAGCAGTTAGGGCTGAATCTTAGGACATTCAGCAAAACATAAAGGACAATTAGTGACCTACAAAGGACTATCTCTCCCAGTGAAGCTATTATTATATAAGCACAAATAAATCATCAACCAAAATTTACAAATTTTTGTTTATTCTGCAAAAAACAGAGAGCAAGCATATTTCTAAGTAGTTCGATGTTTGGGTTCCACTTGGCTTTTATTCCCATCTACTATGACTAGAGCAAAGAGTTCATAAATGAAATACAAGAAATGAGGCTGCAGCGGATGTCAAGGTCACAACGTTAAGGCTTTTAAACACCATGATAAGATCATCAGACATACCCAAAGAAAACAGAAGTTATCTGAGGGTTCAAAGTGAGAGAAATTCAATTAGCATTTTAGATAAATGGCAAAAATAGAGGCGGCAGCAGCAGCAGCTTAGTCACTCAGCTGTGTCCAATTCTCTGCAACCCCATGGACTATAGCCCACCAGGCGCCTTTGTTTATGGGGATTCTCCAGGCAAGAATACTGGAGAGGGTTGCCATGCCCTCCTCCAGGGGATCTTTCCAACCCAGAGATCGAACCCAGGTCTCCCACATTGTAGGTGGATTCTTAGCACCTGAGCCACCAGAGAAGCCAAAAAATAGAGGCAGGAAGGCTAATTTGGAGGCAGTTGAATGATTGTGACTTGACCCAAAGAGTAGGAGTCAGGATGCAGATAAAAGTAGAGGTAAGATATGTTTAAAAGGTAAAATTGTCCTAATTTAGAGTTTAATTGTATACAAGAGGTGAGGAAGAAGAATTTAAGAAAATCGTCTGCTTCTGCTTAAGCAGCCACAGAATGGTGACACTATTCCTTAATGCACAAAGCATAGAAAATGTAACAAATGAGAGAGTGAAAGTGTTTAGGTATTTTGATCCTATAAGGAGTTTGAGATGTACTGGGACATCTAAGATGCCTAATAGAAGTTGATATGTAGACGTGGTGCTTCAGAGGTAAAGCTAGGCCTGTGCCATGGAACTAAATGGTAACTGAAGCCTCTGAAGGAGAAGGAGATCATGTGGGAGCATATGAAGAATAAGAAGGAAAAAAAAACAGGCTCAGGTGATAACCTTCAAGTATAACCAAACCCTGCATCACAATCACTCAAAGACTCAAAAGAATTACAATCAGAAAGAAGAAAGAAAATCAAGAATGCATGATACGACAGTCACTAAAAGAATATTTCAAGAAAAGAGACATCAGAGTCAAATGCTATGGTGAATTTAATTGACTTCAGGACTTAACATGTTTATTAAATTGAATAAGGAGCTCTTTGATGTGAGCAGTTTCATTGGAATCATGGAGGAAGAAATGACAACAGAAAGAGAAACAGAAGTGAGATGAAGAAATGACAGATGTGTGTGTATGCAGGCAATTGTTTCAAGAAGTGTAAAGTATAAATGGAAACAGAAATTTTCCAGGATTTGTTTTATTTTTTAATGATAAGAGAGATTTGAATATGCTTTAAATGAACATAGGAAGAAACCAACAGATAAAGATTAAAGAAGTGGATATAAGACAGGAGAGATAGTCAAAAGAGATGCTAAAGGAGAATTTTCAGAAAGATAAAATCACAACTCTCATACAAATATAAAAAGAACATGTATCAAAAATGCCCTTTGATCTGCTAAACAATGAGGTAACTTGTAAGATATTAAGACCAGCTCAAAGTGATTTAATCGGATGATTTACTTTAAAGCTTTACCAAAGAAGGGCTTCCTGGATAGCTCCACTGGTAAAGAATAAACCCGCAGTTCAGGAGATCCCAGTTGGTCCTGGGTCAGGAAGTTCCCCTGGAGAAGGGATAGGCTACCCACTCCAGTATTCTTGGGCTTCCCTGGTGGCTCAGACAGAAAGAATTCACCTGCAATGTGGGAGAGCTGGGTTCAATTCCTGGGTTGGGAAGACCCCCTGGAGGAGGGCATGGCAACCCACTCCAGCATTCTTGCCTGGAGAATCCCCATGGACAGAGGAGCCTGGAGGGCTACAGTCCCTGGGGTCACAAAGAGTTGGACACAACTGAATAACTAAGTGTAGCACAGCACATTATCCAAGAAATATAAGGACAAGATTGCTTAGTAAGTGCAAATTGATTAATATCCTGAAAAGCAAAAACTGGAGTCTTTAGTGCTTTTATACAGAAGAGAAAATTTAGACAAACCTTATTTACATCACTATAGTGCAAAATGCATAAATTAACTATTTATGTAACTTCACTAAGTCTGGGACCTTTAAGTCATAATAAACTGTGAGCTGAACAAAGTACATTCCCCTGGATAACCCTTGTGTGGACCTGTAAAACAATGACCCCTTATGATAATAAAAGGACATTCTGTTCACCTTTGATCTTATTTACAAGTTCCAAACAATTTTTCTTGATGAGTATTTGCTAAGAACGTGTATCCTCAACTTCTTGACAAGTAGCAGAAACACTCAAAAAAAAAAAAATGAATGAATTTAATGAGCTGAAATTAGAGACAGAATTAAGAAAAAGGAACCCAAAATGGTGAAGGGCTCCTGGGGTCAGCAACAGTGTCACTCCGCTAGGTCTGATAACAGAGCAAATGGTTACCATGACGTTTTGAGACCTATAGCTCCAGGGTAAACGCTGTGGACTTTGATAGAGGAACACATTCATCACCAACCCCTGAGCCTGAGAAGGAGGATAGTAAGGGCAAGACTATTCCTCAACATTCTCCTGCTCTCTGATTGCTGGTGACTTCCACTGGCAAAATCCAACCTGATGCCAGAGGGCAAAGGAGCCTTGATGTAGGTCCTACAGCTCCTTCTCCTAGGACATAAAGCAGGGCAGAAATGGTAGAAAGTGGACGCAGAGGACAGATGAAGAATATCCAGCTCAGGAAGGGAACTAGAGCTTAGAGGGAAAGATAAGCCTTTGAGAGGAAAGAGGACTTTCAGTGGTAGCAGGAAGATAAAAGGTAATGAGTGTAGTTATAAGGTTGTTTGTACATTGGAAGGTATTTCTGGGGCTTCTTACTTAATGAATTGAATTTACTATCTTTAAAGTCATTATATGAGGATCGAGTTGATAGCAACAAGGTTGGTGAGACTGGAGGTTTTAAGAAAAGAGGAAAATTTGGGGATGCTCTTGTAGAGAAGCATAGAGGGAACTGACCAGATAAATAACAGTAAGAATTTTCGAAGGAGGGGGTAGAGGTACAGAAAAGGGGAGTTATATGTAAAGAAGATGAATTCATAGTGGAACCCATCTTCAAGATGGTTTGTTTTTTCTCCAAAGTTCAGTTATAGCCTCACTTCCTTCGTGACATCTCCTGTGACTTCAGTACAAGTATAAAAGAACAATGACTAATTGGTACAAACCAAAAGAATTCTCTTGATGGATTCTAATATTCATGGATGTAGTGTCTCATTGCATTCTGATTACAAATTAGTACATTCTTTTATTGCTTCTCAGGAAAGGAAACAGATGGCCAATGGTTATGATTGGAATGAATCCATCTTGTAAGCTAAAATATCCAAGATTTATTCAGGTCAATGTGAAATCAGTAAACTTTGTATTCATATTTATATTATTTTTCATAAAATAACCAGATTAGCAAAACTTGTTCAGGATATCAAATGCTGTCATTAGTTCTGAGAAAAGAAAATACAGCATCCAGCAATTTTCATAACACTAACTACTAGGAGTATTTGTAAAATACTGGCTGCATTATGATACCTAATGAGTTAACAAAACAAATTTCCTTTATTATGTTACAGTTTTAGATGTTACATCTTTCATCAGGCATTTTTAACAGAAATCCAGAATGATGTAAAAGGGAAGGCCACAATTATTTCAAAAGAAAGATGTTGAAATGCAGGGTATATTCAAACAAACTGGATAGCAATGTAGGATGATTTGTTTTGTGCCAAAGCATAATCACATGGCTCCATAAGGCACAAGTTTTGATCTTCTGTAACTTGCTGCTAACACCACTTCCAGTTCTCTTTGGCAATTATTATACATTGCTGTAACATCTACAACAACAGTATCTTTCAACAGCAAGCACCTCCTACTTGAATCCTGTCATTTTCCCTATTTAAATAAGCCTTTTCCTAGATCGTTTCAACCAAGAGTTTCATTTCAAGAACAAAGAATTTGTTGAAACATCAAGGTAGGCAAAGAACTTTACTCTGAACTCACCAAGACTATGTATCTAAGTCTCAATAAATGTCATTTTCACTTTCTACCGTGTTTCTTATGGATGTGCACACATGTCCTCTCTTCTCTACCAGAATATAAATTTCTTATCTGTAAGCTCTCTCTTATTTACCGCTCTGTACCTTGTGGAAATAGCACATTGTGGGCACTCATAAGCATTTGGTAAATATTTGATGAATGAATGGATAGGTGGCTAAATGAATACAAGAGAAAATTAAATGGTCTGTTAATTGACAAATATTTGAAGAGCTCTCATCTATTTATGAACTTCCCTGGTGGTTCAGCAGTGAAGAATCTGCCTGCAGCACAGGAACTACAGGAGACATGGATTTGGTTCCTGGGTCAGGAAGAGCTCCTGGAGGAGGGCATGGCACCCCACTCCAGTATGCATGCCTGGAGAATCCCATGGACAGAGGAGCCTGGCAGGCTACAGTCCATAGGGCACAGAGTCTAACACAACTGAAGCAACTTAGCATACATGCATATCTGTTTATCACCTGAAAGGGAGTAGGGTATGCCATTGTTAATTGTTTTACTAGGCATATCAGCTGAAAATGTATCTAATTATATTTTTCAATAACTATGTCATAAATCAATTAGAGAACTAAAATGGAAATTTCCTCAAATGTGGAAACGTAAAGCATAAACTCTTAGTTTTGCTTTATAGATGAGATCATGAAAAACTTACATGGTTTACAAAAGCTTTGACACAAATGCTAAGAGCAACATTATCCATAACCACTAAAAAGAGGGAAAAGCTCAGATATCTACCAACTGTTAAATAAAATAAAAAATGCAGTATGTCCACGTAATGGAGTATTATTTAAAATAAAAAGGAATGAAGTGTTAATATATGCTGTAGCAGGGTGAACCTTGAAAACATTACATAAATTGAAATCTATATGAAATGTCCAGAAGAGCAAATCTATAGAGACAGAAAATATTTTACTAGTTGCCAGGTTTGGGAGCAGTGTGAATAAAGAGTGACTGCTAATGGGAATTAGGGGTTTTGGGGGGTTATGAAATGTTCTCAAATTAGACTGTGACAATTGTATAATTCTGCAAATATACTATAAAGCATTGAATTGTATGTTTAAATGGGTGAATAGCATGAAATATAAATGATATTAAATAAAGTTTTTAAAAAGTAAAGATTACGTGACCTGTTCAAAATTACATGAATAATTAGTGAAACCAGAACTATAATCTACTTTCTCAACCAGTACAATTATTTCTTCTTACTTTGCTGTTGTCTTGTGTGCAACAGTTGGATTTCTCACTCCTTTATTTTCCGAAATTCTTCATCGCTTTTTTGCCATTTTCATATTTTTATTTAGTTCTCTTTCTCCACCCCCCGCCCCATTTCTTAACTTCCTCAAGAACTCTCATGCTATCCTTTCCAGCTGTTAAATGACATACATTTTAATGATCACGACTCAATTTCTTATTTGGCTGCATATCAGGATGATTTCTCATGCTATTAATCTATTTCTTCCCCAAAAGGGACATTTCAGACCAAGCATGTGAAACTTCCTGGGCAGGACTATGTAGAAGAAGATGACTTTAGCAAAATGTGACCAGCAGGTGGTAAACCACTGAACAAAAGATTGACTCTGTTGCTGGAATCTTATTACATTCATAGAAATGAGAGACCTGCAAGCGTTGTTTAATCTGATACTCCTACCCGGGAGATTGACTTACAGCTGGTGTGTGAGAAATGCCATTTTCCAGATGACTTCCTCTCCTGTTACAAAGTCTGGCTATGGCCCCTGCAAAGTGCTGGATCTTCTCCATACTTGGGTGTTTGAGACACTTATCTTGTCTTTCCCCTCTGTGCTGGCTCTTTCCACTCATCTTTTTTTAAGTGTTCTACTCTAGGAAGATTAATTCTTCTCTATTGAGTTTCATGTTTTTATGAATATGTGTGCAGCCATGGTGATAATTTCGACTGGGACTGAGAGAAGGCATAAGGTAAATGGTAGTTCACACTATTAAAGAAAAGCACAAGGTAATGCATTTTCTCTCTCTGCAGGACATGACTGGATCACTTCCTCAAACTGAAGAAACAAAAAATGGACATCTCCTCATCTATGACTGTCAGTCTCTAGAAATATGATTAGAGGTAATTAGCAGGTGACATTTGTTCTGTTTTTCCAAGTAAAAATGTCCAATGTGAGTCTTTCACTAGTTTAAATTGTAAAACAGATAGGTTTTCTTCCATTTTTAAAAACATTTTCTGGTGGCTTTAAGCAGTTTTTATTCACTAACTGCCCACAGTTATTATTCATTTTCCTTTAATCAAAAATTATTTGAGGGACTCGTGAAACTTTTATGGGAAAATAGGAGAATATTGGTAAGTTCATGTCATTCAACCTATAGTACAACTTGTAAATTGTGGAGTGAAGAGGGAAAAAAAGAAGACAACGGAAGAATGTTCTAGGTATAGACATAGTAGGAATAATGGTCCAAAGTGGAGTCTTGATGTTACATTGTCATATTTCACAGAGTTAAAAGAGAAGGATTTTAGGAAGCTGACAGTGATAGTTGCCTACCCAACAGGCATTTGTTTCCCTTCTTTCTTGCTAGCAGAAGTGCAATGTATTTTGAGTTGACAGTGTGCCCAGCCCCAAGAACTGACTCATGACTCTCTGCCCAGCCCCAAGAACTGCATCATGTCTTATCAATCATGACTTTAATGTCTCTTTCTGATTCCTTCCTATTTGGGATACTGGTGTGCCATAATGATGCTTAGAACTTCAGCAGCCATCTTTCCACCATAATGCAACAAAGGAGGATAAAAGTTAAATGTGTTTAATACCTGAAAAAAAGTTGGGTCTTTGATGACATCACTGCACTGACGAACTAGATGCTCTGCCTCCCCCAGACCCTATATAATATAAAGAAGAAAAGTGTCTCAAATGCTCAGTTGGTTGTTTATTAATTGCAGACCTACACATCATAACTGAAACAGTGTCAGAGCATTTTCATACCATCAAAAATTTAAAGGAAATGGCAACCCACTCCGGTACTCTTGCCTGGAAAATCCCATGGACAGAGGAGCGTTGTAGGCTATAGTCCATGGGGTCACAAAGAGTCGGACGCAACTGAGAGACTCTACTTTCAAGATTATAAGAAAATTAAGTTTTTGATAAGTCTTAGATAATATAAGCCTTCCATCAAGGTCAACTGATTTCTCAGAGTTGTGCCTTTTCCCTGATATGCCCTTCTGGATGGCATGACTGAGGTGAAAGGCATAGTTCTAGATAAGCAATGGATACAGCTCTGGGTCCTCTCTGAATCTTGAGTTATCATTCACAAGGACCACAGATAGCTTATGGTGAACCGCGTCCGAAGAAGAGAATTTAGCTTTGGGACCAGAGACAAGGCTTCAACCACTCAGAGTTTCACTGCAGTTTTATTACAGTGAAAAAGGGATAGAAAAGCTTCTGACATAAACATCAGAAGCATCAGAGAGTGCCCCACTGGCTAGTCTTATCAAGGCCTTATATATTTTTTCAGTGGGTTACTAACAATAGAAAGGTCTTACCAAACCCACTCCCACAACATACATCTTAAGATAACAGGATTAGCCAGAAGGTTCTTGTTAAGAAGGAGAACATGTCCTCAAGCAAGATACATTGTTGGTATACATTCATTAATACAGAGTTTAAGGAAAAACATACCCTTGAACAAGATGAGTTGCTTTGTTGTATAATCATTAGCTCTGGGCTTAAAGAAAGTCTTAGGCAAAATAGATTGTTGCCTTAACAACTCAGAGCTTAAGAAAAAAAAAAATTTCTTACATGACTAAGATGAAGGGATGTAGAAGAAAACTGTTTGTCCCTTCCTCTCCCTTGAGGGCCCTGGTAAGAATTAGTTCTCTCACAATCATTTAAAAGATAATAATAAATGACTATTAAGATTCCTGGAATATTCCTAAAGAAGACAAACTGTTTAATCACATGACCTTACTTGACGAAATTTTCAAAATGTACACTTCTGGTTATCACTACACATTTCGGTTCAGTTCAATTCAGTTGCTCAGTCATGTCTGACTCCCGACAGCCAGGACTCCCTGTCCATCACCAACTCTCGGAGTTTACTCAATCTCATATCCATTGAGTCGGTGATACCACCCAACCATCCTTGATTGTCCCCTTCTCCTCCTGCCTTCAATCTTTCTCAGCATCAGGGTCTTTTCAAATGAATCAGTATTTTGCATCACGTGGCCAAAGTATTGGAGTTTCAGCTTCAGCACCAGTCCTTCCAATGAATACTCAGGACTGATTTCCTTTAGGATGGACTGGTTGGATCTCCTTGCAGTTCAAGGGACTCTCAAGAGTCTTCTCCAACACCACAGTTCAAAAGCATCAATTTTTTGGCATTCAGCTTTCTTTATAGTCCAACTCTCACATCCATACATGACTACTGGAAAAACCACAGCCTTGATGAGATGGACCTTTGCTGGCGAAGTAATGTCTCTGCTTTTTAATATGCTGTCTCGGTTGGTCATAACTTTCCTTCCAAGGCGTAAGAGTCTTTTATTTTCATAGTTGCAGTCACCATCTGCAGTGATTTTGGAGCCCCAAAAAATAAAGTCAGCCACTGTTTCCACTGTTTCCCCATAGATTTGCCATGAAGTGATGGGACCAGATGCCATGATCTTAGTTATCTGAATGTTGAGTTTTAAGCCAACTTTTTCATTCTCCTCTTTCGCTTTCATCTAGAGGCTCTTTAGTTCTTATTTGCTTTCTGCCATAATGGTGGTGTCATCTGCGTATCTGAGGTTATTGATATTTCTCCCGGCAATCTTGATTCCAGCTTGTGCTTCATCCAGCCCAGCATTTCTCATCATGTACTCTGCATATAAGTTAAATAAGCAGGGTGACAATATACAGCCTTGACCTACTCCTTCCCAATTTGGAATCAGTCTGCTGCTCCATGTCCAGTTCTAACTGTTGTTTCCTGACCTGCATACAGATTTCTCAAGAATCAGGAAAGGTGGTCTGGTATTCCCATCCCTTTAAGAATTTTTCACAGTTTATTGTGATCCACACAGTCAAAGGCTTTGGCATAGTCAATAAAGCAGAAATAGATGTTTTTTTCTGGAACTCTCTTTTTTGATGATCCAGCAGATGTTGGCAATTTGATCTCTGGTTCCTCTGCCTTTTCGAAAACCAGCTTGAACATCTGGAAGTTCATGGTTCACGTATTGCTGAAGCCTGGCTTGGAGAATTTTGAGCATTACTTTACTAGCATGTGAGATGAGCACAACTGTGCAGTAGTTTGAGCATTCTTTAGCATTGCCTTTCTTTGGGATTGGAATGAAAACTGACCTTTTCCAGTCCTGCGGCCACTGCTGAGTGTTCCAAATTTGCTGGCATATTGAGTACAGCACTTTCACAGCATCATCTTTCAGGATTTGAAATAGCTCAACTGGAATCCCATCACCTCCACCAGCTTTGTTCATAGTGATGCTTCCTGAGGCCCACTTGGCTTCGCATTCCAGGATATCTGGCTCTAGGTGAGTGATCATACCATCGTGATTATCTGGGTCATGAAGATCTTTTTGTATAGTCCTTCTGTGTATTCTTGCCACCTCTTCTTAACATCTGCTCTGGTAGGTCCATACCATTTCTGGTCCTTTATTGAGCCCACCTTTGCATGAAATATACCTAAAAGATATATAGATATATGAAAAAAGATATATGAAATATACCTAGAAGATATACCTAAGTACCTAAAAGCAGAGGGTACATTACATATGTACAAAAAAATCCTGGTTACAGAACAGACATGGAGCCTAGGAATGTATAGCCATGCTAAATAACATGCATCCTATTCACATTTTCTCTCCCCCAGCCATACCCTCAGCTACACACTTTTACTCAATAATGAAAATAAACAGTATTTTAAAAGTATCAATACATTAAAATATAGTCTTTATACATGTCTTGATTTCCTGAGTAGGGAGTTTATAAAAGAAATACAATGATTATGGCTTTTTATCATTTTTTGATTAACACTTTGATCTGTAGGTTTCTTAGGAACAGAAATATGGTCTGTTAGAATCATTAGCTGGATAATGTTAAGCTTATAGTCATGCAGCTAGCAGTTACTGAGCACCCATAATGTATCAGGGGTTGTATTAAGTATTGAAATGTCAAGGTGGAAGATGTGTTTCCCACCATCAGTTTCTCACAGAAGATGAAGAAACCTAGTTATGTACCCCCAAAATTGTATCACATTGTGGCAAGGTGCTACAAAAAAAGGTTTTGGGGACAGAGAAGAAAGATGCAAGATTCAGACGGGGATACCTGGGAAGGCTTGGGATGGTAGAAACTTGAACTGAATCCTGAAGGACTAAATGGAACTTTCTAGATGAGGAGGGAAGGATGTTTAACAGTAGGTGGAACTGGATGTGCAAAAACTGCAAGGCAATAGAGAAGCAAGCAGTTAATTATGGAAGGATCCACGGGAGGGAGAAACAGCAGGTGGGAAGGGGGGCACTTTGTGGCTGAATGAAAATTCAACACCAAAGGAGATAAGAAGACCTTGGAGGATTTTAGGTAAGGAAGGAAGCACTCATTTTGGCACCTTAGGATAAAATGAGTTAAAATGAAGAGAGTCTGGCAGTGGAAGGAAAATAATCCCAACAAAAAATTACAAGAGTGGCATTGGGTACGAATCAAGAAATTTCAAGAGAAAGTCTGAAGGATTTGGTGATCAATTGAATATAAGAGTAACAGCAGCATGGGGGGTTTGAGGATAACTCACATATTCCTGACAACATACTGGGATGGATAGTTATAACATCTGTTATGATATACAATAAAAATGAACTTTGTGTGTAGGGGGAGAAGAAGGTAACATCGAATTTCACAGTGCCGAGTTTGAGATGCTTGTGGATCAGAAGTTCCTAAGATTTTAGATTTCACATGCCGTCAAAATCTCCAAATAAATGTGAGAAACTAATTTAAGACTATCAATTTTTCATTTTGTTATGTCGGGATATATTTTTTAAAAACTATCCATTAATATCAATATTTCATTTTTACAAAAGGATATTTCAGCACCAGAAATTAAGGAGTGAATCTTAATATAAAAGGCAATTTATCAAATTAAGTAAATGACTTCATTTTAAAACTACACTAAAATGTTCCTTTATTTTTCATTTCCTCTTGTACCAACATAATCCTCATCACTAACTTACAACATATCACAAATCGGCACTTAAAACAACTGAAATCGATTGTGCATACACAGATTTGGGGCCCCATAGAGAAGCGTTAGTTGAAGATCTAGACTCATAAGCCTCTTATTTTGAGTTGACAAAATAGATAATCATAAATACTATTAAATCACTACCTCTCTATGTCAAACACTATTGTAAGGGCTTTACATTATTTCTCATTTCAGAATCACAATTCTGAAAAATAAGGGAGGGTAGTTGATTTTCATAGTTGAAGAAATTGAGACTGAAGGCTTTAAGCTGCTCAAGATCGCAAAGCAGAAAGTGTCAGAGTTAATATCCAAGGTTTCTCTAACTTGAAGCTCTATAGTTTCAAGTGTAATGTGATACTGCTACCCTGGAAAGAATATATACAATGAGAAGGTCATCAAGGATGTCATCAAGTATGGAGCTCTAAGGAATACTGACACTTAAGCTGGTGCTCCAGAAGGAAAGAGCCTAGGAAAGGGAAAAAAATTAGATCATGTAAAACAAAGGAGTGGAGAATTCCAAAAGAAATGTGTTGTCAAAAATTCCAAATGTCATGGAGAAGCAAAGTGAAAGTGTTAGTGGGTCAGTCCTGTCTGACTCTGTGATCCCACGGACTATAGGCCGCCAGGCTCCTCTGTCCATGGCAAGAATATTGGAGTGGGTTGCCATTTTCTTCTCCAGGGGATCTTCCTAGCCCAGGGATTGAACCTGCATCTCCTGCGTTGGCAGGCAGATTCTTTACCATTAGCACCACCTAGGCAGCCCACTAGAATCAGTAGCTGACTAGAACTCTTTAACTCTTTTCACAAGTCTGGAACCAGCCTGGATCTCCTTTTTTGTTACTGGCTCATTGTAAGGGGTTTAATCTGGATCACTTGAGCTGTTCGACGTGGCACCGCGATAACGTGAGTTTCGCCCCGTTCCTGCGTACAGTGGGTGTGCGGTACTTGCTTATTCAAGGGAATATAGCTAATGATTCAGGAACCTCTCTCAGCTCGTAAACCAGGCATCTGCCTAAACCAGACACTCCCTCTCATTCATTTTGACATGGATGAAACAACGGATGGTAGAATATCTAGAGGTACAGCGGCCGCTACGGTAATTAGAATCAAACGACAATAAGAATTAACAAAGGCTGGGGGAGGGAGATAGAGCAAATTTCGTTTTCTAATAATTTGCACCCTGCTTCACATTTTACTGGTAGTGTGAGGAACTTCTAGTTCTCATCCCCACAATTCCCAGCATTTAGGAAGAATGTTCAGAAATGTCTTCCCACGTTAATATATGATTCCAGTCTGAATGGTAAAATTACTCTAATTGCTAATGTCACCTTGTAATTTCTACAAAAATAGGTTAGTCTTAATGGCCATGTTTTCATATCAGCACTGATATTATTTAAGTGGGTTTAAACATTAATTTGGAGAAGGCGATGGCATCCCACTCCAGTACTCTTGCCTGGAAAATCCCATGGACGGAAAAGCCTGGTAGGCTACAGTCCATGGGGTCACGAAGAGTCAGACACGACTGAGCAACCTCACTTTCACTTTCATTGTAAGGGACTTAATCTGGATCACTTGAGCTGTTAGATTAACTACCATTTGAAGTTTTGACCTTGGTACTTTATCAGTATCATATCACACCATACTCAAATTTATATCTATTACACAGGATAAGGGCCTCCAATAGAAATATTTTTTTAACAATGTAATTTATAATTTAGGAACTCTGGATGTAGAAGAATACATTTGCTGCAACCTTATAGCCTGTTATAAAATTTCAATTATAAAGGGCTTCCCTGATAGCTTAGTTGGTAAAGAACCTGCCTACAATGCAGGAGACCAAAAAGTGAAGTCACTCAGTCGTGTCCAACTCTTTGCGACCCCATGGACTCCAGGCTCCTCCGTCCATGGGATTTTCTAGGCAAGAGTACTGGAGTGGGTTGCCGTTTCCTTCTCCAGGGAACTTTCTGATCCTGGGATCGAACCCAGGTCTCCCACATTTTAGACAGACGCTTTCCGTCTGAGCCACCATTTGATCTTAGCCAAAAGGCCAAAGCTGCTTCTAATAGGCACAAAGACTTGAAATGCAATTTCAACTTACTTTACTATCACTAGGAGGCAGTGACACACTGATATCTGGGTTTGAATAATTAAGCCTATACTTCGTTTTAGGGCTTCCTTGGAGAAGGAAATGGTAACCCACGCCAGTATTCTTGCCTGGGAAATCCCATGGACGCAGGAGCCTGGTGGCCTACAGTCCACAGGGTCACAAAGAGTCGGTCACGACTGAGCAACTTCACTCACTTCACTTTGATAGCTCAGTTGGTAAAGAATCTGCCTGCAATGTGGGAGAACCTGAGTTTGATCCCAGGGTTGAGAAGATCCCCTGGAGAAGGGAAAGGCTACCCACTCCAGTATTCTGGCCTGGAGAATTCCATGGGCTGTATAGTCCATGGGGTTGCAAGGAGTTGGACACAAGTGAGCAGCTTTCACTTCATACTTTGTATTCAATAGAAGTTTAAGACAGTCACTTTTATCAGGTCCTAACAGAGATTTCCAATTACGAATGAATTCTTCACCCTTTCAGTGCCTGTCATATATTACTGTCTCTCAGGTTCAAATTCTTTATTTTTGCCTGCTCTGTGAAAATGGATCTGGGCCCTTTAAATATTTTCCACTGTCAACTGTACAATGTCAAACTTTGTAAGCAGAGATGCTGGAGGGACACTGCAGGGGGAAAGGGCTTTACGTCCTGGTTCCGATGTGCTCACTTGGCAGACTTCTGCGGCACATGCCCAGTGTCCAGTTGCTATAGCTCAAGCAGCTTCCAGCACCATGCTCCTGCATGGTACCCAGCTCTTCCAAAGCCAGGTTGCTGTAGAGTGGCCAGGAGCACAGTGACTGTCACCACCTCTGGACAGTTTTGTTGCATTGCTTTAGGTGAGATACCACCTCATGAACAACTTCCCCTGGAGCCCTAGAGAAAGGCAAGTTCCTGAGACCAGATTTCCAGCATATGCCCCCAGGGTAGCATCACAGTGACTTTTCTGACATCCAGGAAGGGCTGTGTCTTCTGCAATAGGTTCCAGATCTCAATCCTAGAATGCAGAGAGGGGAGGATGAGCGGGGGCTCTTCCTTGTATGCTCTTCTCAGCCCTATGGTTAAGGACTGTTCCTTAGACCTATTTTACTGTATTCTTTACAGTTCTCTTAGCAGTGAAAGAAGCATTCCTCCAATCTCCTATTATAGTTCATGATTCTCTATATTAAACTTTCTGTGTTCAAGTTACTACGTGATTTTTCATTCCTGATATGACCCATACTGGTAAATTCCATTTACACTTCAGTTCAGTCACCTAGTCATGTCCGACTCTTTGCGACCCCATGAATCGTAGCATGCCAGGCCTCCCTGTCCATCACCAACTCCCAGAGTTCACTCAAACTCACATTCATTGAGTCAGTGATGCCATCCAGCCATCTCATCCTTTGTCATCCCCTTCTCCTCCTGCCCCTAATCCCTCCCAGCATCAGAGTCTTTTCCAATGAGTCAACTGTTTGCATGAGGTGGCCAGAGTACTGGAGTTTCAGCTTTAGCATCATTCCTTCCAAAGAACACCCAGGACTGATCTCCTTTAGAAGGGACTGGTTGGATCTCCTTGCAGTCCACGGGACTCTCAAGAGTCTTCTCCAACACCACAGTTCAAAAGCATCAATTCTTCGGTGCTCAGCTTTCTTTATAGTCCAACTCTCACATCCATACATGACCACTGAAAAAACCATAGCCTTGAGTAGACGGACCTTTGTTGGCAAAGTAATGTCTCTGCTTTTGAAAATGCTATCTAGGTTGGTCATAACTTTTCTTCCAAGGAGTAAGTGTCTTTTCATTTCATGGCTGCAGTCACCATCTCTAGTGATTTTGGAGCCCAGAAAATAAAGTCTAACACTGTTTCCACTGTTTCCCCATCTATTTCCCATGAAGTGTTGGGACCAGATGACATGATCTTCGTTTTCTGAATGTTGAGCTTTAAGCCAACTTTTTCACTCTCCTCTTTCACTTTCATCAAGAGGCTTTTAAGTTCCTCTTCACTTTCTGCCATAAGGGTGGTGTCATCTGCATATCTAAGGTTATTGATATTTCTCCCGGCAATCTTGATTCCAGCTTGTGTTTCTGCCAGTCCAGCGTTTCTCATGATGTACTCTGCATATAAGTTAAATAAGCACGGTGACAATACATAGCCTTGACATACTCCTTTTCCTATTTGGAACCAGTCTGTTGTTCCATGTCCAGTTCTAACTGTTGCTTCCTGACCTGCATACAGGTTTCTCAAGAGGCAGGCCAGGTGGTCTGGTATTCCCATCTCTTTCAGAATTTTCCACAGTTTATTGTGATCCACACAGTCAAAGGCTTTGGCAGAGTCAATAAGGCAGAAATAGACGTTTTTCTGGAACTCTCTTGCTTTTTCCATAATCCAGCGGATGTTGGCAATTTGATCTCTGGTTCCTCTGCCTTTTCTAAAACCAGCTTGAACATCTGGAAGTTCATGGTTCACATACTGTTGAAGCCTGGCTTGGAGAATTTTGAGCATTACTTTACTAGCGTGTGAGATGTAGTTTGAGGTATTTTATTAAAATAACTAAAGTAATTAAATGGGCTTCCTAGGTGGCGCTAGTGAGAAAGAATCTGCTTGCTAATGCAAGAGACACAGGTTCAATACCTGGGTTGGGAAGATCCCCTGGAAGAGGAAATGGCAACCCACTCCAGTATTTTTGCCTGGAGAATTCCATACAGAGGAGCCTGGCAGGCTACAGTCCATTGGGCCCCAAAGAGTCAGACATGACTTTAGTGACTGAGCACAAAAGTAATTAAAAATAATAACAATAAATTTCAAAGATAACATCACAACTTTTAAAGAAATAAATAATTCAAATAATACCTTTCCCACTACATAGTAACTTTGCCAGTTCACCATGTTTCCCAAGAGGAAGGCAAACACCCTTTCTGTGAATTTTCCTTAACCTTTAAATTTCCTAGACGTTAAAGGAGGAAAGATGAAGACGACTAAAAGAAGCTGATTGCGAACCTATCACATTCTAGAAATCTATGTATCTCATCTGCCTTAATTTCCAAAGAAAAAACTATTATTGTTCCAGTTTATCTATGAAGGAACTGAGGCCAAGAGAAGTTAAATAACTCACTGAAGATCACGTACCCTGTAAATGGTAACAGAAGATTCAAAGGCAGGTACAGCTGATCCCAAACTTCTTATACTTCACCACAGACAATTGTTTGTGTTGCTGCGTCTTTCTCTCTGAATCAGATAAAGAGGACGGCTCACTGTGACCAAACTGTCAGTTTATGTTTTCACAACCTGCATGCCCTCAAAACACAGCTTCTTTTCTTTGCATGCTTCAGAAGAAAAAAAAAAAAAAAAAAAGAAGGGACTACCTAGAAAGCATGCAATAACAGAAAAAGCTTGCATGTGCATTTCCCTTCAGTCAAAAAATAAATATTTCTAATAACATAAGAGGTGTGAAATTGTAAACTGCCTCTTCTTTTTCCAATCAAAACAGGCTATTTAGGTGGCAATGATAATTAAACTTTGGCAACTTTAGCACTAGACATATTGATTTATATTATATCAAATTTAGCACATTTTTCAAGTGTTGAAAGAAAAAAAAAGCTGTCAGCCCTATATTCTATCCTTCACAAAAATATCCTTCAGGTATGAAGAGGAAAAAAAGACATTCTTAGATGAAGGAAACCAAGAGAATCTGTTCCCAGTAGACCTAACCTTAAAGAATGTCTTAAAGAAATCCTTCAAACAGAAAGGAAATGACTTCAGAATGGTAGAAATAATAATGCAGTAGGCAAAAATAAAAAAGGGGGGGGCAAGGAAAGAGTAAATTTAATAGACTATCCCTCTTCTCATGGATTCTAAATCATGTGTGATGGTTGAAGCAACAACTATAATACCAACTCATGGAGTGCTCCATGTGTGTAAAGGAAAGTAATTTTTTAATGGGGAGAGTTAAGGGACTTATTTGAATGGAAACAAGAGTCCTATACTCCACTTGAAGTGGTAAAATGTTTCCCATAGATTGCCAATGCAGTTATACACATTCATTGTAATACCTAAAGCACCCACTAAGAAAATGGTACATTTAAAAATAGTTCAAGGAAGACAAAGAAGGACCTCTATAGCGCATATTAAGGTCTACTGGAGAGAAACAACTTTAGAAGAGGTGTCCAACACCCCAGAGGACAGGATGTCTCAGTCACGCAGCCTCAGTCTTCAGCTTCTCTGGCACTTGAATAGAATAACCATGAACCAGAATGACCATAAAGAGTGTCGCACTTTAACAGCATCATCTTTTAGGTTTTGAAATAGCTCAACTGGAATTCTATCACCTCTACTAGCTTTGTTCGCAGTGATGCTTCCTAAGGCCCACTTGACTTCGCATGCCAGGATGCCTGGTTGTAGGTGAGTGATCACACCATCATGATTATCTGGGTCCACTGGACTGGAACATTTTCATTCTAATCCCAAAGAAATGCAATGCCAATGAATGCTCAAACTACTGCACAATTGCACTCATCTCACACACTAGCAAAATAATGCTCAAAATTCTCCAAGCCAGGCTTCAACAGTACGTGAACAGAGAACTTCCAGATGTTCAAGCTGGATTTTCTAAAAAGGCAGAAGAACCAGAGATCAAATTGCCAACATCTGCTGGATAATCGAAAAAGCAAGAAAGTTCCAGAAAAATACCTACTTCTGCTTTATTGACTACGCCAAAGCCTTTGACTGTGTGGATCACAACAAGCTGTGGAAAACTCTTACAGAGATGAGAATAACAGACCACCTTTCCTGCCTCCTGAGAAATCTGTATGTAGGTCAAGAAGCAACAGTTAGAACTGGACATAGAACAACAGACTGGTTCCAAATCAGGAAAGGAGTATGTCACCCTGCTTATTTAACTTACATGCAGTGTACATCATGCAAAATGCTGAGCTGGATGAAGCACAAGCTGAAATCAAAATTTCCAGGAGAAACACCAATAATCTCAGATATGCAGATGACACCACCCTTATGGCAGAAAGTGAAGAGGGACTAAAGAGCCTCTAGATGAAAGATGAAAAATGCTAAGATCATGGCATCTGGTCCCATCACTTAATGGCACATAGATGGGGAAACTATAGAAACGTAAGAGACTTTATTTCCTTGGGCTCCAAAATCACTGCAGATGGTGACTGCAGTCATGAAATTAAAAGACGCTTGCTCCTGGGAAGAAGTTATGACCAACCTAGACAGCATATTAAAAAGCAGAGACATTACTTTGCCAACAAAGGCCCATCTAGTCAAAGCTATGGTTTTTCCAGTAGTCATACATGGATGTGAGAGTTGGACTAGAAAGAAAGCTGAGCACTGAAGAATTGATGCTTTTGAACTGTGGTGTAGGATAAGACTCTTGAGAGTGCCTTGGACTGCAAGGAGATCCAACCAGTCCATCCTAAAGGAAATCCATCCGGAATATTCATTGGAAGGACTGATGCTGAAGCTGAAACTCCAGTACTTTGGCTACCTGATGCAAAGAACTGACTCATTTGAAAAGACCCTAATGCTGGGAAAGATTGAAGGCACAAGGAGAAGGGGAGATAGAGGATGGGATGGTTGAGTGGCATCACTGACTCGATGGACATGAATTTGAGCAAGCTTTGGGAAATGGTATGGTAATTGGCAGGGAAGCCTGGCATTCTTCAGTCCATGGTGTCATAAAGACTTGGACATGACTGAACAACTGAACTGAACTAAGAATGACCTTGGTGGAAAATATTGACCTCCACATGTGCCTGTCAGCCTGGGCTCCTTTGCACCAATGCTACGCTAGCTACTGCCTCTGGTGAATGTCTGTCTTGCCAGCAGCACAGAACAGTGTGCCCGCACTATGAACTATCTTTCAGCGAAACCAACCAGATACTTACACTCTGGAAAAGGCAACGTTCCATCCTGCCTGGGCTTGTATTCCAGATAGGGCTTTGTGTTTTCTTTCCCAGCCATGGTTCCCAGCCAGCACCAACAAGGGTTCATAGAATAGCTAAATTTATCATCATCGAATCCTGTGTAACATTACTATCAATTTACATAACCACAGTACAGTGAAGGAGGACCAGCAGAGGTCTTGTGACTACAGTAACCGTTGCTCCTACCCCATATTGTGCCATCTAAGTTACCAGCCCAATAGAAAACTGAAGAGGCTTCATAAATGTGCAACAGAGAGCAGCTTGGTGAGAACATGTTGAAAGGATTGTTCAGTCGCTAACCTGTGTCCAACTCTTTTGCAACCCCATGGACTGTAGCCTACCAGGCTCCTCTGTCTATGGAATTTTCCAGGTAAGAATACTAGGGAGGGTTGTCATTTTCTTCTCCAGAGATCTTCCTGACCTAGGGATCGAATCCACATCTCCTGCATTGGTAGGCAGGTCCTTTACCACTGAGCCACCTGGAAAGCCCTTGAAAGGGTCAGGCCCTATCTTTTAGGATGCAGTGTAGATCTTAAACCAACAGCCATTATGCTGTTCTATGTCCATGATGAATATGTGGGACTGGCCAACATGGGATGGAGGCAGAAGCAGTCACACTCATGATCACATCCAGGAACCCACTTGGGAAAACATGCACGCTGCCCCACAATTTGGAACTCTGTGGAATCCTTCCACTAAGGACAAAGCAAGAATATCACTATCGTAGAGCTAATGCTGCTAACTGTTCACTTTGGGATCCTTATGCCAGTAAATAGGCAAGCAAACCAAAGGATTACTATACTGACAGTAACAACTGACCATCTCTGGTACACCATGTGACTTTCATTCCCAGTCCTTACTATAAAAAGGAAATTACAGCAACCATGAGCCAATAAAGACAGAGTGACCAAGAGGCTCACACCATTCAGAATAAGGGGGGTCATCCATCCGCCAGGCAAACCACGCTGACTGGCAGAAGTGCTTGGCAATGTGGAGAAGAACTCAAAATTGAGTAGTGAAGGAAGGAGGTAGTGAATATCACTCACGGCCTCAGTAGCAGCTAGATTTTATTTATCCAGGTAAGTTTCTTGTAAGATTTCCAATCAGAATTCTTGAGAGGCTGTGCCTGAATGCATGTCTATCTGAGTTCAAAGGGTGAACTGTGAAGATTGTTGTCGGAACCCACCCACTTCACGTAAACAGGGGCATCCCCCTTTCCCCCAGCTACTGTGAGCAGTGGTTGATATCTCACAGCTACTCCCATTTCTAGAGATCTGCCCTCACAGGAACAGGAGTGGCCTCACCTGGGAGGCTATGACTGCCCATCTCTTCCCAGGTATGCCCACTGCCCTGATTGACCCCCATCATGAGATGTGACCTGGCTGTGCAATTTGTCCTCTACAGCTTCCTATGGGATAAGATCCATATTCTGGCTCAGGGTTTTTTTTTTTGTTTTTTTTTTTCCTGACCTATTCTATTTTCCTCAGTTTCCTTCACCTGAAAGTGCTTTCCTGAAAATACACTGGAAGAAGACTTCCTATGTCATAGTCTGCTTATAGAAACTCCAGGTAGGACACTTATGAATCTTATGAAACCATACTATGCTAGACATGCCTTGTGAAACTTGATCATTTCCATCAAATCTGAAACCTGAAACCAAATGGTTAAATTTAAATCTGTAGATAACACAAACTCCATTATGTATCTCATATTACTTGAGTTAGGAAACAAGCATGCCTGCGTGATGCTGAGTTGCTCAGTTGTTATCTGACTCTTTGAGATCCCATGGACTGTAGCCCACCAGGATCCCCTGTCCATGGGATTCTCCAGGCAAGAATATTGGAGTGGGTTGTCATTTCCTACTCCAGGGGATCCCCCCAACTCAGTCTGCATCTCCTGCATTGCGTTGCAGGTAGATTGTTTACCTCTGTGCCAGCTGGGAAGCCCTAGGAAAGCAGAGTTTCTAGTAAAGATAATAATGTATTATTAATTCAAAAGAGGCAATAAGCTTTCTGTTTCTGCCTTGATGATGACTTTCCAAAATCTGCATTACTCTAAAGACAAGAAGCATGCATCACAGAGAGCCTAGCTTTCACGTTACTAGTTTTGTATGGGCCAAGAAAACCGAAATGGAGGCCACCAACAACAAGAAGAAATAACTTTTTAAATAATTTTTACTCTGCCATAGAATTTATCCTGCTTATAATTAATTATCATTCAGGTGGTTTTCCACAAAAGTCCAATTGTAAAAAATATATTGCAAAACAAAGTTACAAATCAGCATTGTACTGTAGAGGGAAATATTTTTGGAAATTATGTATAATATCATGAATTGATGGTCTTGATCCCTGTCTCCTGTACAATGTCATGAACCTCCGTCCATAGTTCATCAGGCACTCTATCTATCAGATCTAGTCCCTTAAATCTATTTCTCACTTCCACTGTATAATCATAAGGGATTTGATTGTGAAAAGAAGAGAAGCAAAAGGCAAAGGAGAAAAGGAAAGATATAAGCATCTGAATGCAGAGTTCCAAAGAATAGCAAGAAGAGATAAGAAAGCCTTCCTCAGCGATTAATGCAAAGAAATAGAGGAAAACAACAGAATGGGAAAGACTAGCGATCTCTTCAAGAAAATTAGAGACACCAAGGGAACATTTCATGCAAAGATGGGCTCAATAAAGGACAGAAATGGTATGGACCTAACAGAAGCAGAAGATATTAAGAAGAGGTGGCAAGAATACACAGAAGATCTGTACAAAAGAGATCTTCACGACCAAGAAAATCACAATGGTGTGATCACTCACCTAGAGCCAGACATCTGGAATGTGAAGTCAAGTGGGCCTTAGAAAGCATCACTGCAAACAAAGCTAGTGGAGGTGATGGAATTTCAGTGGCGCTATTTCAAATCTTGAAAGATGATGCTATAAAAGTGCCGCACTCAACACGCCAGCAAGTTTGGAAAACTCAGCAGTTGTCACAGGACTGGAAAAGGTCAGTTTTCATTCCAATCCCAAACAAAGGCAATGCCAGAGAATGCTCAAACTACCACACAGTTGCACTCATCTCACACGCTAGTAAAGTCATGCTCAAAATTCTCCAAGCCAGGCTTCAGCAATACGTGAACCATGAACTTCCAGATGTTCAAGCTGGTTTTAGAAAAGGTAGAGAAACCAGAGACCAAATTGCCAACATCTGCTGGATCACCAAAAAAGCAAGAGAGTTTCAGAAAAACATCTATTTCTGCTTTCTTGACTATGCCAAAGCCTTTGACTGTGTGGATCACAATAATCTGTGGAAAATTCTGAAGGAGATGGGAATACCAGACCACCTGACTTGCCTGTTGAGAAACCGATATGCAGGTCAGGAAGCAACAGTTAGAACTGGACATGGAACAACAGAGTGGTTCCAACTAGGAAAAGGAGTACATCAAGGCTGTATATTGTCACCCTGCTTATTTAACTTATATGCAGAGTACATCATGAGGAACGCTGGACTGGAAGAAACACAAGCTGGAATCAAGATTGCTGGGAGAAATATCAATAACCTCAGATATGCAGATGACACCACCCTTATGGCAGAAAGTGAAGAGGAACTAAAAAGCCTCTTGATGAAAGTGAAAGGAGAGTGAAAAAGTTGGCTTAAAGCTCAACATTCAGAAAACGAAGATCATGGCATCTGGTCCCATCACTTCATGGGAAATAGATGGGGAAACAATGGAAACAGTGTCAGACTTTATCTTTTGGGGCTCCAAAATCACTGCAGATGGTGACTGCAGCCATGAAATTAAAAGACGCTTACTCCTTGGAAGAAAAGTTATGACCAACCTAGACAGCATATTCAAAAGCAGAGACATTACTTTGCCGACTAATGTCTGTCTAGTCAAGGCTATGGTTTTTTCAGTAGTCATGTATGGATGTGAGAGTTGGACTGTGAAGAAGGCTGAGCACCCAAGAATTGGTGCTTTTGAACTGTGGTATTGGAGAAGACTCTTGAGAGTCCCTTGGACTGCAAGGAAATCCAACCAGTCCATTCTGAAGGAGATCAACCCTGGGATTTCTTTGGAAGGAATGATGCTAAAGCTGAAACTCCAGTACTTTGGCCACCTCATGAGAAGAGTTGACTCATTGGAAAAGACTCTGATGCTGGGAGAGATTAGGGGCAGGAGGAGAAGGGGACGACAGAGGATGAGATGGCTGGATGGCATCACTGACTCAATGGACGTGAGTCTGAATGAACTCCGGGAGTTGGTGATGGACAGGGAGGCCTGGCATGGTGTGATCATGGTGTCGCAAAGAGTCGGACACGACTGAGTGACTGATCTGAACTGAACTGATCATGAATTGAGGGGAAAAAATTAAGAACACCACAGAGAATTACAATCTTGATTGGCAATCATAACACTAGGAAACTTGGTGGGCTCGATTCTTCTCTACAGGACACAGAGCAAGGTGTTATCTTTTAACTCTGGTTCTCCTAGAGCTTCAAGGCTAGAAACTTACAGCTTAAATGACCAAATGTAAATTATTTTTAAAAGTGTTCCTATCACCAGTAAGAAAACAATATGTCATCAAAATCCATTGTTCAATTTCCAAAGATCTAATGTTTACAAATCTCATCTTCCGTCAAAGGGAGCTTCCAGTATCTTGACAAACCATGGTGACTAGCACTTAAATTAGCACTAAATCTTATCACAAAGTTTTGGTACAGAACATGAAGATGCCTTACCTATTGAAATAATGGTTTCTTTTAAAGTTCTTTGTCTATTTTCCAAGGTCTGTCAAACTTTGACCCTAACCTACCTTTCTAAGCTTATCTTTTACTTTTCCTATATGGCCCTGCTGCTGCTGCTAAGTTGCTTCAGTCATGTCCGACTCTGTGCGACCCCATAGATGGCAGCCCACCAGGCTCCCCTGTCCCTGGGATTCTCCAGGCAAGAACACTGGAGTGGGTTGCCATTTCCTTCCTCCAATGCATGAAAGTGAAAAGTGGAAGTGAAGTCGCTCAGTCGTGTCTGACTCATAGCGACCCCATGGACCGCAGCCCACCAGGCTCCTCCATCCATGGGATCTGCTAGGCAAGAGTACTGGAGTGGGGTGCCATTGCCTTCTCCTCTATATGGCCCTAGAGACCAACAAAACTCGGTGGTTTACTGTTCCCTTATTGTCCCACATTTCTTTATTTACAGGATAACTTCATCATTAGACTCTGGAAGAAACTGCTTGGGTTCAATTTCTCGTCATTATTTTGAAGTGAACCTCAAGCATCAGTATCAATTTATCCGTAAATACTTCACTGTATACCTTTAAATACAAGGGCCATTTTTTTTTTCCAAACACAGCTATGGTGTCATTCATTATCACATCCAAAATATTGAACCATAATTCCTTTCAATAAACATCAAATAAGCAGTCAGTATTCAAATATCCGTGACTGTCTTGTACATTTTTAAATGTTTAGTTTGAATCAGGACTCAAATAAGAATCACACATTGCATTTGACTGTGTTTCTTAAATTCCTTAAGATTTTTCTATGCCCACCTTTCCCTCTTCGAAATTTGCTTATTAAACAAACAAGATTATTTGTCCAATAGTTTTCTACATTCTGGATTTTAATGACTGCTTCCTCATGGTGTCATTTAACATGTTATTCTGTCCCCTGTATTTCCTGTAAGCCAGGCTCATAAATTGCTAGTTAAATCTAGAGGCTTGATCTATTCCAAGGTAAAAATCTTGGCAAGAATATTTTAGAGGTGGTGGTATATATTTCTATCAATAGGTACAATATGTAATGTCTAGTAGTTTCTCTTTTTTGTGGTGGTAACAGCTATAAAGGATAATTTCCTAGATTAAACATATCATTGAGGGTCACAAAATGGTGATGTTTGCATCCTATTATTCCCTGTTTATTGGCTATGATAATTTTATAGAGAGAAACTTACCCTCATGAACTATTTGACTGCCCTGAGGAATAGTTCATATTGGAAAAGGTGATTAGATGCTAGGGGTAGGATGGGATTGGAGATGTGGAGGAAGTTTAAGAGGGAGGGGACATATATGTACCTGTGGCTGATTCATACTGATGTATGGCAGGGGCCAGCTCAGTAGTGTGGAGTAATTATCCTCCAATTAACTTAAAAAAAAAAAAAAAAGCTTGATTCTTTCAATAGGAAGAAAAATTTTAAAGATGATTTTGCAGGCAAGAGCTCTGTTAATACACTGCCTAATGGAAATATTTGGTGTGCCTCTTTTCACCTTAAAGCTAGTTATAGGAGCTTCACTGGTACTACTGAAAGAGCTTAGTATGGACACAATATGGGAAGCCCAGTAGCCTGGAACTCACTCCCACCTGACAGATACAGAGCTAAAGGCAAGGTGGTTGGCTGTCGATGACCGAACCCAAGGACTGTGAGGTCTAACTTCACTCCAGAGCTTATCAGGTCAAAGGGTACATGAAGGAGTCCAGTGCATCAGATATGGGTCATACACAAAAGAGAGACCCTGCGAAGGTTTATATTATGTCCTATTCAACAAAACCCACTGGGGAGTGCCATGGGAGTTACAAATATGGCCTGCTATATTCCTAGCAACTAAGGAGAGAGTCAGAGGAGAGAGCATCACTTACCCCAAGAGAGCTACCAGTGAGAAGTTCTTAAATATATGATAGGGGTCTCTGAAAACCTTATGAGAGAAAAATTCATCTTTAAATACCTGCTGAACTCAGACAACTCAAAGCCATATTAAGTCATTTTAAGTCCTTGGTTAACAAAACAGATTGTTTGTCCACTATGGTTATGGATTTTTTTTTCTTTATGGATTTTGACCTCTTGGCCATAGACCAAAGTGTGAATTGTGACTGTGGCTGAGAAATGGGATATTTTTCCTACTGAAATACGACTGTCTTTTTTCCAGAAGTTCTCTATTTTTATAAGAACAAAAGTTATAGGGATTTACTGTTTAGGAAATGAATGGGTAAACTTGTCAAGGCAAATAATGGTCTATTTCTTAACTTACAGACATTTTTGGATTGATTTTCCTAGTTCTCATCCTACTCTGCCCTAGGCTGTTTGAAAAGCTGCAGCTAAAACTCATCCTCTGCTTTGACTATTTTCTGCCTAGTCATTTTATGCTTCAGCAAAATTCTTGTTGCCTTCCTTAATGCATCCTGGGAATGGAAGAGCAACTTCAATAAAAGTTCAATGAATTAAGTGATGGTACCAAGGAGTCGGACATGACTGAGCAACTGCACTGAACTGAACCAAGCCATTAACAAAACTCTAAGCTTGTCCTATATCCCAGAACATATTACATTAATGAAGCCCCTCTAGCTTTTAACATATTTCTATGCATATTATTCAATTTATCTAACAAACACATTTATATTTATCAAACGCTTTTTCTGCATCTACTTAAAGTCATACTTTTTTTCTTTTTTATCTGTTAATATGGTAAATTCTCTAGTTATACTTTCTTATGTTGAGACCTGGGATTACTGGGATAAACTTGATCTGAATAATGAATTATTGTTTAATAACCCAATGTTAGATTGGCTAATATTTAATTTATAATATTGAAGCATGACTTAACAAGAAAAATTGGCTTATAATTTTCTTTTATTGCCTTTACGTGATTTTGGAGTCAATACTTCACTAATCTCATCAAATGAGTTGATAGTACTTCTTTACTGGAATAAATTTGAAAGATTAGTTTTCCTTGAAATTTCAGTGGAAATCCCCTTGAAATAAACTGGGGGCTACAAAGTTTTGGTAGGAGGGAGGTATTTTCCCACCATTTTAATGTCTCTAGTGCTTATTGACCTATTCAATTCTCTTAATTTGGGCCCTTTATATTTTTCCAAATAGTTAATGACGTCTTATTAGTTACCAAGTAAATACTTATCTAGTTTATACTATTGATTTGTATTTAAAATATGTTATATCTGTAATTATTTTTCTTTTTCATTGCATGTTTCTGTTTTCATTTTGTTTTTTTCTTGCCCAGTCTTAGTTTTGTTGATACATTTACTGCTTTAATTCTTTATTATATTAATTCTTCTTTTATTGTCATTAATTCCTCCTTTGTTTCAGTTTGTTTCTTTGGATTTCCTCTATTACATTTCCAACTTCTTAAATTGAAAGTTGAGCTTATTTATTTTCAAATTCTCTGTATCCTGGTAAATTTAGTTGAAATCAAAGGGTTGCGTTAGCTGTGTCTTAACAAATATGGCACGAGGCTTTATTGCTGGTTGAGTCATAAAACTTCATAACTCCTTCATGATCTCCGTTTTAGCCCAAGGATTGTTTATTAATGTAAAACCTGACATTTAAGATTATGTAAACTATACTTCTTTTCTTCATTAAAATTTCTAGCATTAATCAATTATGGTTAGAGAATGCAGTCCACACGATCCTGATTCCATGGAATTATTGAGGCTTCCTTTATGGCCCAGTAAATTTTCCATGTGAGAGAATATTTTGTAAATAATCTGTGTGACCATTTGTATTCTCAGTTGCATCCATGGTTGAGTTGTATTTTGCACATATGTGTGTCTGTGTATGTGTATATCTTTGGGGAGACAAAATTCAATCAAGTACACATGACAAGAGGGACTTTGCAGATGTGATTAACTTAAAAATCTTGATGTGGGGTTATTGTCCTGGATTATCCAGGTGCCCACTGCAATCACACAGACACATATAGACACAAACACATATACATACATACATACGTCTATACATCTATGTATATAAAATAGTTCAAGTTTTTCTACTACATTACTCAGTTCTCCTGTGTCTCTAGTGTCTGTCTGTTTGTCAGTTTATGAGGGGAGCATGTTAAAATCTCTTGCAACACATGTTGGCATATCTATTTTTCTCCACCATTATGCCATTGTTACTTTGTATATTTTGAGGCTGTGTTAGAGCATCTATATAAATGCTGACTATACTTCCTCACTTTATTATTTTCTTTAACATGCTCCCCTCATAAATTGATCCTAAGTGGCATCTGAGCAGGAAGGGGGCAGCCATCACCAAGGATTGCAGGGGTGGCACCTCAGAGGCAGTCTGGACCTCTGAACATAGCCAAAGCGACATGGTCCATACACTGACCTTCACTTAACCCCCAGCGAGCCCCTCTTGCTCTAATACTCCTCCCCTCTGCAGCAAGGGTGCTGATGCTGGGAGGGAAAAGAGCACACACTTACAGGGACTTGAGCTAGCTGAGGCCAAGCCTCATGGCTTCTGCTACAGCAACATGGGACCTGCTCCTGCCCCTATAGAGCAGGGACAGTCACTGACTAGTGGGATCTGACCTTAGCCACTCCTCCTTCAGCCCTGTCTCCTACCAACGTGAGCGCTACCAGCATATCCTGACGAAAACTGTGACTTGTGTTCATATCAAATCCAACTTTTCCACCAAAGCCACTGGGCACACACACACTGAATAAGGATGCTCCCACAGAAGGATACCCCTTTAAGACCTCCACAGGTATCTGCTGCACTGAATTTCATTGAGACAGAGGAAGTTAAGCAAAAAGAGAAGACAGGAATATGCCTCAACTGAAAGAGCAAGAGAAAACCCCTGGGGGTGGGGGGGGGGGTGTGGGGTGGGGTGGCGGGAAGGACAAAGTAACAAAAAGGAAGTAAGCAATTTACCAGATAAAGAATGCAAATCATTAGTAGTAAGAGTGTTAACTGAATTGGCACAAGGATAGATGAACACAGTGAGAATTTTTAACTAGAAACTAGAAAATATAAAAAGGAACCAAACTGAAGAATATAAAAATGAAATGAAAAGCACACTACAAAAATAAATAAATAAGTAAACAGTATACTAGGTGATACAGAAGAAAGGTCTTTATGATACATAAAAGACCTGGAAGATAGAATAATGGAAACCTCCCAATCAGAACCACAAAAAACAAACAAAAAAAAATTTTTTTTTTAAATGATAAGAGCTTAAGGGATTCTGAGGCTAATATTAAGCATAGCAACATCCACATGGTAGGGGTCCAAAGAGAAGAAGAGAGAGAAAATGGGATTGAAAATGTATTTAATGAACTCAAGCTACATGTAACATTTGTTACTTAAAAACACCTTTTCCTTCAACTCTTCTGTTTGTATTCTGTCAGTACTATTATATTCAAATTACTTTAGAGATTCAACATATCCATAAGGAGCAATAAAAATGAAAAATTCCTCAGAAGAGTTCTGAGAAGAAAAGCAATTTAATGTCTACCAAGCTTTCTTTCAGACAATTTAACCTAGTGAATGACTCCTACACAATTAAAGAGGAATTGTTAGGAATCATTTTTTTTCTTTAAATGAATTGCTTACAGTTTGATAGAGTATTTATTACTCCAGCTCTACAAAATTAACAAGCATAATTACACACATAGTCTTTCAGAAGCCTAAATAATGAGACCCCCAAGAATTACTAAAGAAAGACAAAGAACCAAAAATATATAAGTGTGAATTAGAACTATTTGAGCCCTGGGTTCAGAATACCAAAGAAGAATACTATCCTCAAAGAAATATAGGAGAAAAATATATACTAGAATTTCCTTCATGCCCTCCCTCCTTTATCTCTCATCACTAGATATTGTTTGTGCTATAAGTATTTGCAGTACACATGCTGGCTCAATATTTTTTATCTAAACCACTTTATTGAAATAATATGACATACAAAAAGCTGTACATATTATATGTATATAATTATATGAGTTTGGAAATATGTATATATATCCATGAAACTATCACCATGATCAATGTCATAAATATATCCATCACCTCCGTAAGTTTTCTCCCATCTTATCCATCTATCTATTTATATGATCCTAACATAAGATCTAGACTCTTAGAAAAATTTTACACATACCATAAATAATTTTTTACAAAGCTACAATAGTCATAGTATCATTAGTATGGTATTGACATAAAAACAAACATAGACCAAAGGAACAAAATAGATAGCCTACATGTATGCATGCTAAGTCACTTCAATCTTTTCCAACTCTTTGTGACCCCATGGATTGAAGCCCGCCAGGCTCCTCTGTCCATGGGATTCTCCAGGCAAGAATACTGGAGTGGGTTGCTGTGCCCTCCTCTGGGGGATCTTCCCGACCCAGGAATCAAACGCACATCTCTTATGTCTCCTGCATTGGCAGTTAGCCCAGGGAGCCCACACACAGAAGCAAATCAGTCTTTAAAAAAAGTGTCAAGAATACTCAATGGGAAAACAACAGTCTCTTCAATAAATAGTGCTGAGGAAACTGGATATCCACATGCAAAAGAATAAAAGTGGACCCTTTCCTTACACTGTATGCAAAACGTCACCCCGAATGGATTAAAAACTTAAATGTAAGACCTGAATCCACAACACTGCTAAGAGAAAACATAGGGAATAGGCCTCTTGATCTTGGCAACAATTTCTTGGATCCGACAACAAAATGATAGAAAACAAAAATAGGCAAATAGAATTACATCAAACTAAGAAGCACCTGGGATTTCTTTGAAAGGAATGATGCTGAAGCTGAAACTCCAGTACTTTGGCCACCTCATGCGAAGAGTTGACTCATTGGAAAAGACTCTGATGCTGGGAGGGATTGGGGGCAGGAGGAGAAGGGGACGACAGAGGATGAGATGGCTGGATGGCATCACCGACTCAATGGACGTAAGTCTGAGTGAACTCCGGGAGTTGGTGATGGACAGGGAGGCCTGGCGTGCTGCAATTCATGGGGTCGCAAAGAGTCGGACATGACTGAGCGACTGAACTGAATTGAACTGAGGAAGGACCTGGGCTTCCCTGGTGGCTCAGTGGTAAAGAACCCACTAAAAGGTTAATGTCCAAAATATATTTTGAAACTCCTTCGTATAACTCAATAGCAAAAAGAAAACAATACCAAAAAAAAACCCAAGTAATCTGATTTTAAAATGGGCAAAGTACCTTAATAGAAAATTCTCCAAAGAAGACATACAAATGGCCAAGAGGTATATGAAAAGATATTCAATATCACTCATCATCAGAGAAATATAAATCAAAACTATAATGAGAGATCAACCTAACATTCTTATTAATGCATTTTAGAGCAGAGCCATAGTTTTTATCACCTGTGCATATGAGAACCAGATCCAATTCTCTCATGTTATCCAAGCTCATAAAAGAAAAGGATATTATTCCCTAACAAGCAAGCAGCAGAAAGGAAAGTAGGTAGGGGCTACCTATTCGCTAGGCTTTCTCAAAATACACATTCTGTCTTTTTTTGTACTGAATGATGAGCAAAGTTGAACACACTCTGCACACTCTGAGCATTGTATAACCATAGAATTTTTCCTTCCTTTCCAAATGGAGGGTTATGATCTCTGTGCCTCATGTGTGAGACAGTTTTGAAAGAGCATAGACTAGGAATAAGGAAACCAGGTTCCAAATAGGCTAGCTCTGCTTGGAACTTTAGACAAGTGATTCAATATCTCTGTGAAATGAGGGTAGTGATCCTTCACCACAAACACTTCTCAGGATTAAGGATCAATGGAGACCACATAAACACTCAAAACACCTAAGGTCTATCAAAGAGTCTTATGTAGTTCTAGATATGTGACACTTGGTATAAAGTGTAATATTCCAGCTGTTAAATGATGAAGAAATGTTAGTTTAAAATGAATCTAGGTCATGATCTTCAATGACTAAGATCACACACACACAATGAGAGATAAACAGACAATATTCATGGATTCCTGAAAAAAAGATCTAAATCAGATCAAACCACCAAACCAAGTCTCTAGATTGAACTGCCAGTTTTCAGGCAGCAAAAGTACATGTTAAATGACACCACACGGAAGTAATCATCAAAATCCAAAACTCAAGAAACTCTACAAGGGAAATTGCCTTGCTTTTTCAACAATTTGCTGAGGAAAAAAAGAGACTAGGGGAATTTATAGAAGAGAAACTTAAGGGATTTCCCTGGTAATCTAGTGGTTCAGAAGCTGTCTTCCAATGTAAGGGATGCAGGCTCAATCCCTGATCAGGGGAACTAAGATCCCACGTGCCACGGGGCCACTAAGCCCATAAGCTGCGACATTGAATCAGCATGTCCCAAGTAGAGAGAAGCCTACATACCACAACTAAGAACCCACACGCCACAACTAAGACCCAATGGAGCCAAAAAATAACTAAATAATATTTTTTTTTATGAGAACCAAGTGATTGTGTGAACATTGTTTGGAAATCAACTCAACAGACCAAGATGAAAAAATCATTCTGGAGACACGCATGGAAATCTGAACACTGGATATTTGTTGCTATTAAGGAATTTTCCATTTTTAGCTGCAATAATGGTATTGTGGTTATGTTTGTAAGCAATTCGTTATCTTTAAAGAGACAAACTTAAATACACATGGATGAAATGACATAATGTGTGAGTCTCTTCAAATAACGAGAATGTACAGAGAATGGAGGCTGCAGATAGAACTGGGTGGGGATAGACATGAGCCTCCTTGTAAACATACCCAGACCATGAATTAAAATAAGGAAACTAGAAGAATAGTATATAAAGTATACAGTAAAAATCTGTTTTTAGGAAATCTTGAACATGCCATGCTCCCTGTGGAGTGAATTAACATTTCACCCACCAAAAGTTCTAACAAGTACACAGGAGTCAAAAATCACAAAATATGAAAACATTATTTTTCAATACGAAACTTTGAGGTTTCAAATATGCATCAATGAGAGGAGTGTCTGTTTATCTCCATTGCAGACTAAACAGTTTCAAGGATACCAAATCCTTTTAATTTATACTTCCTTCTTTTTTTTTTTTTTTTTCCAAAATGTAACTGGAAAGGTGAGCTTTGTCTTTTCAATTATGAACGCAATCTTGGGAACTCCTGTGAGATTTATGGTCACCAGTCATAACCCTCAAAAAACAAAGTGTTCTCAAGGTATTTTTTAAAAACTGGTTTGTGGTGTACTTCTTGTTCTTCCGGATCCCAGACCCCTGACCATGCATGACACAGACACATTTCAGCTGCAAATCATTTGCTTTATTAAACTTTAGAGTCCATAAAAACATTCATGCTACCAAAAAATGTGATCCCTGGGTTGGGAAGATTCCCTGGAGGAGGGCATGGCAACCCACTCCAGTATTCTTGCCTGGAGAATCGCAAGGACAGAAGAGCCTGGCAGGCTACTGTCCATGGGGTCACAAAGAGTCAGACATGACTGAGCAATTAACCACACCACAGATTTCCAGGAAGAAAAATGAAAGCAAATTGCCAGTCTGTATTTTTATTTTTAGCAGATTAAATAATCATAATAGAATTACTAGCAACTTCAAAGTATTCAGCCTTTATGTGCACTTCCTATAAATATATATAATAATACTAGAAATTTTTGGACCAACCTTTTACATGGAAAATAAAAATGTATCTTTAAACACTCAACCTCCAAAATTCTCAATAACACACACTTCTCCTAAGTATACAACCACCTTTGGCTTCAGTTCTTAAAACCCACAGCAGTTTAAAAGTAATTCTGTCATTAGGTAATGTCCCAGACAAAATGAAGAGAAAAATCCCAGAGTCATGCCGTCTCAGCCACATAAATCTAGTCTCCTTTCATTAAAGGATGGGAATCATATTAATTTCCTGGAGTTTCAGAAACAAAGGGCCATAAACTCGGTGGCTGAAACAACAAAAATGTGTTGTCTCACAGTTTTGGAGACTCCAATGCCCAACATCAAGGTGTCAGCAGGGTTATGTCTTTCTGTTGGTTGTGAAGAAGAAATTATCCCATGCCTCTCCCCTGGCTTCTGGTGGTCTCCTAGCGACCTGTGGCACTCATTGCTTATAGAAACATCGCCTTGATCTCTGCCTTCATCTTCACATGACATTCTCTTTGTGTACATGGCTGTGTCCAAATTTACCCTTTTTTTAAGGACACCAGTGATACTGATTCAGGGCCCTCCCTACTCCAGTATGACCTCATCTTAACTAATTACACCCGCTACAGCCCTATTCTCAATAAGGTCACATTCCATGGTGTGAGAGGTTAAGACTTCAATATATGAATTTTGGGGATAAACTAATCAATGCATACCAGGAATTAAGATAATTTATTTGCTCAGATGGTATGCGAAGTCAGTCAGCCAAGATACACAAATGGCAGGGGGGGGAAGAGAAAGCCTTACATATCAAAGTTGTAGAGATTTAGTTCCTTTCAGTAATCCATTTATACATGCATTCAAGAAAACTTATTGAATAATAGCAACAATGTAAAGACACAATCAGGGATAAAGGAGTTCACATGCCATTAGGGACTATCTGATACATATGCCCTGCAGAGACAAATAACATTTTAAATGTTTATTCAATACTTGCTTAGTGGCAGTGGAAAGAAACTGATATCCTATTAATAAAATTACATACTTTCTTCCAAAATCATGCATTAAACTATGATTAACATTTGCTTTTATTTGGGAAATTTTTTCCTCTTCACGGTTTACTGTAGTATTCATAATTAAATAATGTTAATAATCCATACTCATTAAGGACCAAGATAAGTTATAAGACTCTAGTTACAGCTGCATTGTTCAGCAAATATTTGAAAGGTTTTTTTTCTGGCTATCAGGTTGGTAAAAGTCTCTACTTTTTTGTAGAAGAAGTCCTACTTTTTTATAGTTCTTGATCTCTTCTCAGTTTTCTTTTGCCATTTTGAAACTAGATAAAGTCTTGGGAGGCGTACTTAAAGGTTCAAACTTCAGATAATAAATCACCAGGCTTCCCTGGTGGCTCATTGGTAAAGAATCCACTTGCCGATTCAGGAGACACGGGTTTGATCCCTGGTCTGAGAAGATCCCATATGCCTCGGGGCAAGTCAGCCCGTGCACCACAACTGCTGAGCTTGTGCTCTAGTGCCCAGGAGCTTCAACTACTGAACCCTCACCCCCTAAGGCAACAAAAGTAGCCACTGCACTGAGAAGCCAGTGGAGCACAGCTGGAGGGTAGCCCTGCTCTCTGCAACTCGAGGAAAGCCCAGGCAGCAAGGAAGACCTAGCATGGCCAAAACAATAAATAACATTGTACATAAATAAAATGAAGCACCTAGTGGTAAAAACCCACTTGCCAATGCAG
The DNA here is from genome assembly GCF_001704415.2 of Capra hircus. Classification (NCBI taxonomy): domain Eukaryota; kingdom Metazoa; phylum Chordata; class Mammalia; order Artiodactyla; family Bovidae; genus Capra; species Capra hircus. Next base: position 62,111,247 of record NC_030813.1, on the reverse strand, counting down.
GAGACACAGAGACATGGGGTCAATCCCTGGGTCAGCAAGGTCCCCTGGAGAAGGATATGGCAGCGCACTCCAGTATTTTTACCTGGAGAATCCCGTGGGCAGAGGAGCTTGGTGAGGTGCAGTCCATAGGGTCACAAAGAGTCAGACAATTCTGAAGCCACTTATCATGCTCATACCCATTCTCATCAAATAGCACCGTCCAATTCCAGAACTTTAGATGACTATGAGTATCAGATTCAGGGAACTGTCACAGGCTGCTTTCAGAGTGGGCAGCACACCCCAATGGACCCATGTATCCCAAATATATTACATGGGGATAAAGAACATTCAGGAGAATCTTCTCTAAAATGTTCATTTGTTGGCCCCGCGTAGTCAGAGGTAGGAAGCATGGACAATAGGCTTTTTCTGTTGTGTAAGGAATTATTCATGAAGCTGTAAGATGATGCACATTTATTTCCCACTCATTCCAGTGAGCTTAGTATTTCCTTATGAATTAGAGGCCCAGGAAGGTTTTGATGTGCCCCTTAATTAGTTTTGCAAACTAGTAGAGGATATAATCACATAAATCAGGGAATCTCAGATTGGACATAGCTTGTAGGTAGAGGGAAAATGCAGAACATCCCTGTAGTCTGTCTCTTCCAGCATTATGCACCAGGGAAAATAACTGCTGAATGGTGCCCAGACTCTGGAATAGATATCTGGGCACAAATCCTACTTTGGGCATTTAACTCTGTGACCTTGATCAAGTCATTTGACCTTTCTGTATCTCATTTGCCTCTTGGACAAAATGGTAATAATATCAGTGCCTGCTTCTTGGAGTCTTATACAGATCAAATACATCAATATCTATAAACTGTTTAGAATAATACCTGGCACATACCACGCATTAGCTATTACTTATTATAAGTTTGTAATTGAAAAGTTAAACTGTTTTGTTGTGATGTTACATATTGATTTCAACTTTAAACAAGCATATTTCTTAGTTGGCATGGAGTGGGCAGTGAAGCAGCTGGGCATACATTCTACTCAAACTTCCTAGGGAAGGGAAACACTGCTCTCTCCAGGGTAGGCCCACCTCCCTCCACCCCCAGGAAGATGATCTCTGATCAGGCTGATCTCGTCCCAGGGGCTTCAGAAAGCACTTTGCTGAACAAAAGAGAACCATCCAGCCTCCTAGGACACACTCAGCTTACTGAGCCATTCTCTTACTTTTTCTCAATTATCAATAGCACACACAGACTTCTACCAGACACCTGTTAGGGACTTTTCCTCTATCTTCTTCTGATCAAGGAAGATAAGGATCAATCTCATGGTTGTATTATTGCTGTTTAACTGGAAATTATTCTTGACATTCTCGACATTAGAGGCAACCAAGAGTAACAAGAATCTTAAATACATTTGTAACCATGTCTGAAACCTCAGAGCTCTCAGCCACCCTAAGATAGAGCTCACCATGGTCTTCTGGTCTAATCACTTAACAAATGCTTATGTGAGAAGCTATAAAACTTGGAAAAATCATAATCAAGTATCACAAATTATAAATTCCATAAAAAGAACCAAAGTTCCTGAGAGAATAGAGGGAAATGAGCATGCAATTACTACAGGGAGTAAACGAGGGAGAGGACAGAGACAGGTTTAGAAAGATTCTACCAAGAGAGCATTTGAATGGGCTTGGAGGAATGTGTGACAATGATTTGCAACTTATCTTCACTGAAGAGAGGTGAGGAATAGACCCATTTCCAATATTAAAAATAGCTCACTGTAACAGTGACTACAATAGAGCCAGGTTTGCTAGGAAGAGAGTGGCACTGATGGCTTGAAAACAATTTCACCCACTCAGTTCAGTTCAGTTCAGTCGCTCAGTCGTGTCCAACTCTCAGAGACCCCATGGACTGCAGCACGCCAGGCCTCCCTGTCCATCGCCAACTCCCAGAGTTTACTCAAACACATGTCCATTGAGTCGGTGATGCCATCCAGCCATCTCATCCTCTGTCATCCCCTTCTCCTCACTCACTCCTCATCAATCCCCACACACTTATCTTCTACAGAATCGCTAATGCACAGAAAACAGACTACAGAAAGGGCACAGATATGCGTTTAGCTCACTGGACATGAGCACAGAATCACAAGTTGGAATGGTTAGGACTAAAAGATGAAATTTTATATTGTGAAAATATCCAGATGTAGGATAGCCTAAACTTTCAAAGCAAAGTCTTGATCATTTTTCTCTGTTGCAAGAGATTCCTGTAGAATTTCTGTACCAGATGGGTCTTGCAGAAAAGGTAGCAGGATGGAGCAGGAAGGAAACTCTTTTTCTCTTCTTATTTTCAAGTCCCTTACAGCATACACCATAGGAAATACTCTCTCAAGACAGGATCCAGCAACATATGCAATGCCTTCCAAAAGCAAACTAACGTGGCTTTCAATTTATTTGATATTTGGTGTTACTTGTGTTCCCATCCATGAGAAGAGACAAGTTTTCCTACAATGAAAGCAAATCAAACCAAACTAAATAAAATTTCCTGTATTCTAAGAAGGTACCAGTAACTCTTTGCTGACTACAGAAAGGGTCCCAAATTCCTGAGCTTGGCTTAGGTCCTTATCTTTTCCTCGTAATTTGTTGAGACAACCCTCCTGACTTTTCCCCAACTGTATTCTCTCCTCTCTGCCTGCATATTTATTTATTTTCTTTTTTATCTAAATACCAATTCTTCAAGTTCCAACCTGCCCTCCTCCTGTGACAAGGCCAGCTATTGTTCTGACTCTTATGTATTAACATAATATAAAGAGAGTGTCCCGTGTAGGAGGATTGGTTCCTGAAAGAGTGAAAAACTTGTTCACTTTGTGAACACAGAGGCCTGGGCCCTCTTCCCAAGTCTCACCAGAGTCCCACAGTGTGGCAAGGCCTCTGAATTGGATGTGCATAGGTACCTTTGACGCTGAGCAAAAGGCCCAATGCTGAGACTGGAATAGAGCAAGAAGAGATTTGAGGACTGTGGATAAGGAATCCCCTGACCTTCAAAGAGCCATAGAAAATATCAGTAGTGACCTTGAAGAATTAAGACCAGTAGTCTTCAAAATTCCTAGGCTTCTTAAAATAGAGAGGATTCCTTAAAATGATGGAAAATCATCCCCACAAATCCTGTTGGATGGGGACTAAACCAATTAAAGCTGATCTGAAAAAATTAAGAAATATGACCTCTGCCACAACTGAGAACAATAGAGCAAACTCATGGCTTTGCTCTGCTTGGCTTCTCTCATTCTTCTAAAGTGGATTCCCTCTCTTCATCTTGAATACAAAATGTTTCCCATTTCTGTGGTACAGCCTGATATATAAATCCCCACATGGACAAATTAGACAGCAAGACAAAGATTACTGGGTATGCCATGATGCCGAAGATTCGATCGCATGCTTAGTTGCTCAGGCATGTCTGACTCTTTGTGACCCCATGGACTGCAGCCCGCCAGGCTCCTCTATCCATGGGGATTCCCTAGGGAAGAATACTGGAGTGGGTTTCCATGCCCTCCTCCAGGGGATCTTCCCTATTACTCAGAGATAAATGAGAAGCACCGGTAGGTTCAGCGGAAGGAAAGTGGCAAGAATGAAATTGGCATGAATCCCTCAGTTCTTTCTTCCGATGTCACCCTGTGCACCTTTACGTTAGTCAGTCCCCTGACTGCCTTCAGTCAGTTCTGATGGACAGCAATGGACAGCAGTGGACAGCTTCCCTAGTATGTATCAGAAGACTTTGGTAGTCAGTGTACCACATTACAAAGTGGCATGTGACTATGAAAGCAAGATTTAGCCCAACCCTCCTGAATGTCTGAACAGTTAACAAACAGGCGCCAAGGGAGTTTTTGTAGCTCCAAGGAGACTACCACACTCTGCCCCCAGCCAAACTGCCTCAAACCGTGCATGAAAACTTCAGTCTGCCCCAAATATATTCTGACAGTAGAATTGATCAGCCTTAAAGTTAGGTGAAGAGACAGACTCTTCCGTGAATCAGAGGGATGCTGGATGGGTGAGGGGGCAGAATCTAACCTCCACTAGGAAAGGAGGTGTATCACACAGCTCAGTTAGTGCAGGAGAAATGGGGCCTGTGCAAACATATAACCAGCTGTATATGTTGAATGACACTCATTCATTAAGGAAACATTATCTCTGTCATCTTTACACCATGGACAAATTCTCTAGCATAAATATTGCCCAGATTTATTAAGGAATAACTGAGAAATAATATTGTATATATGAAAAGCATACTACATGATGATTTGGTATACATTGTGAAAAGATTATCACAATAAAGTTATTTAATACATCCATCACTTCAAATAGTTAACTTTTGTGCATGTGTGTGTGCGTGTGTGTGCTTAAGATATACTCTCAGGAAACTGCAAGTATAGAATTCAATGCTGTTAACAGTCATGTTAGACATTATCTCCTCAGAACTTACTTATACCTATATGGCCTCAGTTGACCTATATGGCCTCATTTCTTCTTCCACCTAGACCCTGGCAACCACCATGCTACTCACTCTTTCTATGGGATTGGTGTTTTTCCTCTTTATTTTTTGTTTTAGATTCCACATATAAATGATACTAATAGTATTTTTCTTTCCCAACTAGCTCATTTCTTTTAGCATAATGACCTGCAGGTTTATCTATATTGTCACAAATACCAGGATTTCCTTCTTCTTATAGGCTTAACAATATCCCATTGCCTACATATATATACATAGAGAGAGAGAGAGAGAGTTACATTTTCTTTATCCATTCATCTGTCAAAGGACATAGGTTGTTTCCATATCTTGACTCTTGTGAATAATGCTGCCATGAACATGGAAATGTAAATTTCTGTCTTCATTTCTTTTGGATATATACCCAGAAATGGGATTGCTGGGTCATATGGTAGTTCTATTTTTAATTTTTTGAAGAATTGCTACCACTGTTTTCCATAATGACTCTATCATTCTGAGATTTTGAGACTGGTGTTTAAAATGCTAAGTGTTATGGACTAAATGATCATTTCCTGACAAACTATGTGTTGAAGCCCTAATCCCCAGTGGACGGTGTTTAGAGACTGGACCTTTAGGGGGTGACTAGGTTTAGATGAGGTCATAAAGATAGAGTCTCCATGATGGGATTAGTGCACATACGAAACAGAAGAAGAAGGGCTTCCCTGGTGGCTCAGATGGTAAAGAATCCGGCTGCTATGAAGGAGACCCAGGTTCAATCCCTGGGTCAGGAAGATCCCCTGGAGATCCAGTATTTTTACCGGGAGAATTCCATGAGCAGAGAAGCTTGGCAGGCTACAGTCATGGGGTCGCAACTAAGCGACTAACACTTTAAACAGAACAAGGGACCAGAGCCTCTTTCTCTCTTCTACCTGAGGATACATCAAGAAAGCAAGCCCCTGCCACCAGGAAGAGGGCACTCAGCAGACAGCAAATCTGCTGGCACCTTGATCTTGAACTTTCCAACCTCCAGAGCTGTAAGAAATGAACATATGTTGTTTAACCCACCCAGTCTCTTCATTTTGTTATTAATAGCCAAAACTGACTAAAATACTGGGTAACTACTCTAGTTGGTTGTTGATTCTTCTCAGGGTCTTTCAGATGCCATCCCTAAGATATAGAGTAGCATTTACCTGGTTCACATTCAGATAACACTGTTTCTACCAAAATAAATTTAAATTACAGACTATAAAATGTTTGGGTGTTGTTTCTGTATATTCTTTGCCAATAAATAATTGTTAATATATACAAAGCTGATAAGCTGTAATTAGGATAAACATCTATTTTAAAGATGGGAAAACTGAAGCCCAGAAATCTATTTACTAATTTTGGACATTTCTAAGCCATATAATATATGGTCATTGTGATAAACACAAATGATAAAGGAAATACAAATTTCCTTTCTCAGTACCCGGCATTCAAGAAGCATTCAATGAATTATCATTTTAATATTCTAAATGAAAGTATAAATGAATTAAAGAATTTTTGAGCCCTCATTTTAATACCTGAGAACATTTGCCTCTAGGCAGTAAAAGAATTTTACTTTTACACAAAAGTTTAGAGATAATTTAAGACCAGTTCCTCGAAGAAAGAAGCCTAAAGAAGTCTTTTTACTTGCCTGAGAGAACAAAGAAAATCTGTTGCTTAGTCGTTTCAGTCTTGAAGACTGTGCAACGCTATGGACTGTACCCTGCCAGCCTCCTCTGTCCATGGGATTCTCTAGGCAAGAATATTAGAGTGGATTGCCACGCCGTCTTCATAGCTAAAGTCGATCAGGATCTAGTATTGCCTGATAAACAGAACTAGTACATTTTTAATTAAATCCTCCTATGTTTTATTTGGCATAACTATATTCAGTGTACCACATCCCAAGACCCATCCCCCATACCTATGTTTCATAGAAGCCATCCCAAGCATCTTATTACATCAGCTTGTTCATTTTCCTCTAGCTACATTCATTATCCTCTTTTTGGTGTTATGTCAAGAGATGCATGACATCATTCTAGAGGGTTGCCTTGTGGTTCTATTTCTGGCTGTAGTCCACCACTTTCGGTCCTGGCCCAATGCCAGGTTAGTCATATACTGATTCACCAATTGGCAAGAAACCAAAGTGTTTCTAGCCATGGAAACTACAAGAGAGAAAATGAAATGGAGAAGGCAGTACAGAAACCCAAAGTCAAAGACTCACTTCCAACTCTTGGCCCAAGATTCAATTTAGAAAGAATATGTGTAATGATGCCAGTAGACACTGGGAATTTTACAGAGTGTTCTGAGTAATTTTTGGCCTTTCCACAATTTCTGGCATGAACAATGTATTAAAAGAATACTAAATCATCAATGATTTTTTTTTCTCATTTCTAAAACTCTTTTCAAATTATTTTTCCTTAAAGTCTTAGATTTAAAATGCATATATGAGATTTTAATATAGTCTTCCAAACAACATCTACTTTTGTAACATATCCCTCAGGGGGCAGTCAGCTACACTGTTTCACAGATCCAATTATTAGAAAGTCCTTAGTTTTATTCAGAGACATCTGCCTTTCTGTAATTTACAGGTGCTGGTCAGAAAATCAATCTTAAGGCCACAGCATTTCAAAGTTGGCAAGAATCTCAAGACCGTTCTGCTCTCTAGATGTCCACAATCATGGTAAATCTCCATATCACATTAGAACTCATATTGGTTTTTGCTAGGTAACCAATCATCTCCATCATCCTTAACATCCTTACTTTCTCTCATCTGAGTAATCCTTCCACTGGCTGGCCCAGATGCAGCTAGGTGGTCTAGAGTGGCCTGATTCACACGTCAAGCAGTGGTCAGGCTGGTGGTTCTAGAGGTGACCTCAGCTGGGACAGTTTGTCTTTGCTCCACATGCTATTTCATCATTTCATCCTTCAGTAGACTTTCTGGGTTTCTTCACATGATTATCTTATGGACCAAACAGCATTACTTTTTCAGCCCATGATGAACCATATTTGCTAACATTCTTTTGGCCAAAGCAAGTTACATGGGTATATGGGTCTTCCCTGGGTGGCACAGTAGTAAAGAATCTTCCTGCCAGTGAAGGAGATGCAGGTTCAGTCACTAGGTTGGGAAGATTCCCTGGAGAAGGAAATGGCAATCCACTCCAGTATTCCTGACTAGGAAATCCATGGGCAGAAGAGCCTGGCAGGCTACAGTTCACAGGGTTGCAAATGAGTCACGCATGACTTAGTGGACTAAACATCACCAACAACAGGGCTGGATGGTGCCACCCCAACCTTCTTCCTAAGTTCACATCCTTCCCAGAACGTTATAATGTGAACTTATTATAGGGTTATAACAAGGGTTACTGAAGATGTAATTAGTTAAGTTAAAGTGAGGTCATACTGAAGTACAGTGGGCCTGTAACCAATAGGACTTGCACTTTTTAAGAAGAGAAACAGAAACACACAGGGAGAATGCTGTGATGACTGCAGGAGATCAAGGATTGCCATTAATATCAGAAGCTAAGAGAAAGGCATGGAATAGATCCTTACATGGAGCCTTCAGAGAGAATATGGTCCCACCAATAACTTGATTTCAGACATCTAGACTCCAAAGCTATGAGATAAAAGGTTTCCCTTGTTTTAAGTGACCTAGTTTGTGGTAGATTGTTATGGCAGCCCTGGGAAATCAATCACACAGGCTAGCACACATTCAAGGGATGAGAAAAAACATTACCACTTTTTACTTTTACTTCTACTAAGAAGAAACATCACCTTGCAAAGTGATGTACAAAGGGATGGGAAGAATCTGCAGACATGTTTTCAATTTACCAGAGAGCTCTCAGAGCTTTACCAGAGGCATGTGACATTTATATTCATCACCCACCCACCCCGCCCCCGAATCATCATTTCCAGGATAATTCCTCCCCATTTCTATAACAAGGTCTCAAAACCCCTTCCATATAGGATGCTCTCTTGTATGACAAATTTGTTCATATCCCTCTTGAAATGCAGGGCACAGGCCTCCCTGGTGTCACAGTGGATAAGAATCTACCTGCCAATGCAGGGGACACAGGTTCGATTCCTGGTCCAGGAAGATTCCACATGCCAAGGAGCAACTGGGCCCATGAGCTGCAACTACTGAACCTACGTGCTATAACTACAGAAGACTACGCCCCTAGAGCCTTTATGCAACAAGAGAAGCCACCACAATGAGAAGCCCGCACACCGCAATGAAACTCAGCGCAGTTAGAGAAATCCTGGGCAAAGCAACAAAGACCCAGGGCAACCAACAATAAAAATAAATAAATAAAATCCTTTAAAAAAAAGCACCACAGGGCAGTAGCTGGGGGTGGGGGAGAGGTGGGTGGGTGGAATGAATTGGGAGATTGGAATTGATACATATACACTATTTATACTATGGGTAAAATATATAACAAATGAGAACATACTGTATAGGGCAGGGAACTCTACTTAAAGCACTGTGGTGACCTGAATGGAAAGGAAGTTCAAAAGGAAGGAGATAGAATGACAACTGATTCTAGTATTCTTGCCTGGAAAATCCCATGGAGAGAGAAGCCAGGCAAGCTACAGCACGTGAGGGTGCAAGAGAGTCAGACACTGCTTAGTGACTAAACAACAACATTTATATGTATGGCTGATCCACTTTGTTGTACAGTAGAAACTAACACACTTTTAAGCAACTATACTCCAATAAAAACTAATTTTTTTTAAATGGCAGGGCACTGATATTACTGTACACTCTGGATGTCTTCTCTTGAGCCACAATATTAAGTTCTGTGTTAGTCAGGCTGTGTGTTTGGCCACAAGTAATAGAAAAATCTGACTCGCCAGGGCGTATTGTTTTGCTTAAGAACTCTAGAGATGACTGGTCCCAAGTTAGGTAACTCCACAGCATCAGGGGTTATGTCAAAATCTCTGAAATTCTCTTAGTCACCCCTGACTGACTGCAAAAGGTCTACCTCAGCTCTGAATATCATATTTCCATGTGGCCATGTCCCATGTGAGGCAAGGCACTGGAAAGGAGAAATGAAAGAGAAGTTCCCTGACTTGCCTTCGTCATGTCATCAGGAAAGAAACGTTGCCAGGAAGTCTCTCAGAAAATTTTCCCACATTCTCTCAGGCTAGAACTGAGTCACATAGCTACTCCTTGCTACCCAGAGGTTGTGAAAGCAAGTTCCTGCTTTGCCAGCTCTACTGAGGGCACTAGTAAGGGAGAAAGCTATTGGGAAGGGCTGTTGGGTATAGCTTCTGGGAAGCCAACCAAGGGTGCTAGAGACACTTCCTCAGAAACACATGACCTTTTGAGGCAGGTTATTATGGATGTGCTCACTTTTACATAAGGGATTTTTAGAGATGACCAAGAAATTGTCACCGACTCTTTAAATTAGCAACTAATGTGCTTATCATATAAGACAGGGGATAAAATAGAGAATAGGAATTAAGCATGAGGGTTCTGAAGTCAGACTATCTGGGCTGAAACCCCAGCTTTTAATTTACCAGGTGAGTGGCCATGGGTAAACGACTTAACTTCTCAATGTCTCAGGTTCTGCATCTTAAAAATAAAAATAGTACCTACTGTTAGAGTTGCAAAGACTAAATGTATTACACTTGTTACAATGTCTGGCACAAAGTAAGTACTCAACAAATATTAGTCATTAGCTCTGTGCCCATCACCACTGTGGGATAAGGTAAGGACCAGGTGCAGAACCAGGAACACTGATGTTAATGGACATATATTTACATCAATAACCTATAAGAACACATCAGAGTCTACTAAAAGTACCTAACTTTAGTAGCAATAAAGAGACTTTTTAGGGAATATTCTCATACATTCTAAGTTTGAGAATATATAGTATTTAGTCAAGAAATATTCCGAGTTCCCATTAAGTATTTAAATCAATTAGGTCATGATTGCAGGAAGTTATAAGGTAAAACATTTTCCCAGATTGCAGCAAGTTACCTTTGAGTGACTGAGTTAAGGATTTTGTTTATATATTTTTACCTTTCTGGAACTCCTCTGTAGAAAGCAGCGTGATGCTCCCTTCCCTGCAACTGAAAGATGTTTGGGTCTGAAATGCTGGAATCCATGAATATTTTAGGTTACATGACCAAGACAAATTAAGGTGGCAGGTAGAATTAAGGAAATGGCTAATAGTTGACACTAAATAGGGAGAGTCATAAGTAAAGAAAAAAGTATGGGAGAGCCCTGTAAGTGAATAATTATTTAAGAAAGCAGGCTTGCCTGATAATAAAACCATGCAACAGAGCATGAAACATGGCCCAAATGAAAAAACAGTGGTAGAATGCGACCTGCAAGCTGCCCAGTGAGGTCAGTAAGTTAATGATTCCTAGAACATGCTCCTTCTCACACACGAAAAACAAAAATGTAATGGAAAGGTGACATTATACTGAGACCTGAGATGATTTCCCATATTTTAGTATATGTTACTGCTGTTTTGCTTATTTCAATTGCACCATGACAGTCCTGGTTTGACCATACTGGGGACAAGAAATCTCCCCCACCTGACATGGAGAAGGAACTGATGATGGAAGTCTGACATGTGCTCCAGAATGAGGAAAAGGTGGTCTGCTGTTCCTCCCCCACTTACTCTTTGATTATAAAACTGTAAGTTCATGGGGCAGCATCCTCTTGCTCACCTGCCTGGAAACCTCACAAGTGTCCTCTGCTAATAAATCACTCCTTATCTATCATTTTCCTCTCGCTGAGTTCTTTCTGTGCCAAAACATAAAGAACCAGAGCTCTCCTCAGTTTCGGTGCCATGTGAGAAAAACTCACTGGCCATTGCTGGTGGGGAAGGTAGCAGGGGGCAATGAACAAGGAGAACAGGCAGCCTACAAAAGCCAGGAAAAGTAAGAAAATGGATTTTGCCCTCAATTCATTGTTCAGTTGCTCAGTCGTGTCCAACTCTGAAACTCAATGGACGGCATCATGCCAGGCTTCCCTGTCCTTCACCATCTCCCAGAGCTTGCTCAAACTCATGTCTACTAAGTCGGTGATGCCGTAGAACCTCCCAAAAGAAAACAGTCCTGCCAACTCCTACATTTTAGCCCAGTGAGCCCTACGGATCTCAGATCTCTAGAATTTATGGTACTAAGTTTGCATTGTCATTAGGTTTACAAGTATTTGTTATTGAAGCAATAGAAAACTAGTATATATGTTCCCCATGTTTAAAATAATGAGAATGAATCACTTCAACAGTCAGAAATATACACAATTTAAAGATTTTATATACATATGTATACAAAATGGAAATGGGACCAAGAGTATTAAATAACATTTCCTTAATGTATACATGAGATGACACACACCACTAGCTTGTAATTTTTCATAGACATGGGCCCAAGGCACTCAGGCAATTTTCATAAGGCACAAAAGAGGCCAAGTGTATGCTCTCACATGCCTGGTATTAATATTTTTCATTCTACCTATTTCCGAGTCCTTCACAGACTGTTCCACAGCCAGCAGGCATGTTGTATCTACCTAGTCTTCAACAGAAGTGCAGATTTTACCAAACACACACACACACACACACACACACACACACACACACACACACACACACAACAGGAAAATCTCACTGTAAAAAGGAAAGACAAATCAAAAAGACTGATAATACAACATCATTGCTTGAAGAGCAGAAAATGTTCTGAGACACCAGATAGAAATCTGTTTCTAATGTAATATACCTAGTTTTCCAGAACAGAAAATTGTCTGTTATAAATGCATTGTCATGATGAAAATTGGGAAAAATAATGTTGCACCAAATTCCTCTGTTTTTCATCCTACCTTTGAAGCCTAGGACCTAAAAAAGACTTAAATACAGTAGTTTGATGTTTTTAAAGATAAAAATTAAAAGCAGTTGGAAAATCTTCTTTAAAGAGCAAATCGAAGTAGTTGCTATAAGAAAAGTTTTTAAACTTTGTCTTAAATTGTTCAATTCCCTCTTGATCTTGAAAGTAATATATATAGATGGTAAGAAATGTCAAAATACAGAAAAATATGTAGAAGAAAATACTAATCATTCATATTCAGAGGTAATCATTCTTAAAAATCTTTGCTATATTTTCTCCCATTTTAAACGTAGGCTTTTCTCATAGTACAGATAATATGTTGTATATACAATTTTTATTTATTCTCTTAACATTAAAACAATAGCCTTTACTTTGAAATACAAAATTGTAGTAATACCATAATTTTTATATTGCATAATTTTCATATTTGCATCCATTGTGTGAATGTGCCACAATATATTCACACTTTCCCTAGAACTGAAGAATTAAGTTACTTATAAGAGTTCATACTGACAAATAATGCTTCAACCACAAGCTTTATATGTAGATTTTTCTATATTAAGGATTGTTTCTTCAGGATCAACAGAAGTAGAATAAAATAGGTAAAACCTAAAAGCTTTTGCAAAGCGAAAGAAACTATAAACAAAATGAAAAGACAACATACAGAATGGGAGAAAATGTTTGCAAATGATTTAGCCAACACATGATCAATCTCTAAAACATGCAAACAATTCAATATAAAAAAAATCAACCCAATAAAAAATGGGTAGATGATCTAAGATATATTTCTTCAAAGAAGACATACAAATGACCAAACAGGATATGCTCAAAATAATGAATTATTAGAGAAATACAAATCAAAATTACAATGAGCTATCACTTCTTTGTCAGAATGGATGTCATCAAAAAGTCTACAAATAATAAATGCTGGAGAGTGTGTGGATAAAAGGAACCCTCTTGGTGGGAACTTGGTACAGTTCTCCATAGTGGTACAGCCACTATGGAGAACAGTATGGAAGTTCCTTTAAAAACTACAAGCAGATCCCATTCCTGAGCATATATCCAAAGAAAACCATAATTCAAAAAGATACACGCACCCCAATGTTCATTGCAGCACTATGTACAATAGTCAGTGCATCGAAACAAACTAAATGTCCATCAACAGATGAATGGTTAAAGAATATGTAGTATATTTAGACAATGAAATATTACTCAGCATAAAAAAGAATGAATGCCATTTGCAGCAACACAGATGGGCCTAAAGATTATCATACTAAGTGAAGTAAGCCAGTCAGAAAAAGACAAATATCATATGATACTGCTTATATCATTAAAAAAATACAAAATAACTTTTATACAAAACAGAAATAGACCCACAAACAAAAACAAACTTTGGTTACCAAAGGGGAAAGGAGGTAACCAGAGGAGTTTAGGATTAACAAATGTACACTACTATATATAAAATAGATAACCAATGAGGACCTACTGTATAGCACAGGGAACTAAACTGAATATTTTGTAATAACTTCTAAGAGAAGAGAATCTTGAAAAGTATATATGTATATGTAAATACATATAAATATGTAAATGTATATATAATATATATGTGTGTGTGTGTGTGTGTATGTATATTGGGCTTCCCTGGTAGCTCGGCTGGTAAAGAATCCACCTGCAATGCAGGAGACCCTGGTTCAATTCCAGGAAGACTACCTAGAGAATGGATAAGCTACTATGGGTCACAAAAAGTTGGACATGACTGAGCAGCTAAGAACAGCACATATATATACTGAATCATTATTTATAAAGCTTACACCTGAAACTACCACATTTTAAATCAACTATACTTCAATAGAGTCTTTTAAAATAGCTTAGAATTGGAGTAGCTGAACTGATATACAAGGATATCTTTGAAAATTTAATACATATAGCTAAAATTCTTCCTAAACATGTATACATTTATCTTCAAGCAATACTTGAGATAGTCTATATTACAACTTCCATAAGCACTGAGTATTATTACTTTTAAATCTTTATAAGTTTGATAACAGAAAATAATATTCCCTTTTTTTAAATGTATTTTTTAGTTAGGTTAAACACCACTCACTTTCTATTAGTACATCCTCTTTTATAAATTTTCTAGTCACATCATTTGTCAATTTGTTTTTTAGGACTGATTTACTAGAATTTATAGCAATGGGGCAGAGACATTGAGCAAATGACAAAAGCAAATACTAGCTTATTATGGGGTTAGTTTCAGATCAGATATACCCAGGGAGCATCCTCTCTCAAGGCAAGAAATGGCAATCACAGAAATACTGTCAAACCCTGCTCTCTGCCTGCCTCTAGGGAAGTCCTTCCAAAGATCAACCCCACACTGGATGTCTATACTCATAAAAAATCACAAGACATAATCACACACATAGAAAATCACAAGATATAAATTACTTGCCTGTAACTTTCCTAAAAATTCTTACCTTTAGGAGCAAGTTTGTGGTTTCAAGGAAATCCAGACATACCTTATCTAGAAGACCTCTAATAGAAAGAAATAGAAGTAGGCAGAGCAGGGCCAAGAACACTCTATTGGAAAAAGACTTCCCAGTCCATTGCATGTCCGTGGGGATGATTCCCTTTAAAAAAGAGAGGGGGTCCCTAAGAGCTACCACCGTGGGATGAATAGTGGATCAATGAGTTTCATCAGTTATTTGTACTCAGTAATACGAATCACAAATGGAGAGTTGCCCTAATGATGTTTTTAGAGTGTTTCATATAATTTTCATGAACAGTTTGTATAATAACTCTTCACCCTGTTAACAGCTTGGTTTGGCTTAAGAATAATGTAACAAACATTCTAGGTTTGAGGGAGTTTTGGTTTATCTGGGGAGGTTTTGTTGCTTTTTCTTTGAGAATAGCTAAATAAATCAAATAAAATGGGTGGTTTCCTAAAAATAAAACTTAACATGCAATTATAGCTTCAGGGAGGTAGGGTGAGGGGTGTGTGCGGAGCATTCCAGGTGGATTTTCAGATCAAAATCTCATCCACTTGAGAATTCAAAGAAAAAATAAAGCATGTCATGAAAAAAATAGAGGTGGTCCCTCATTGAGCAAGATGTCTGACTCTTTGTGACCCCATGGACTACATAGTCCATGGACTTCTCCAGGCCAGAATACTGGAGTGGGTAACATTTCCCTTCTCAGGGAATCTTCCCAACTCAGGGATCGAACCCAGGTCTTCCTCATTGCAGGCTGATTCTTACTAGCAGAGCCAGGAAAGCCCAAGAATGCTGGAGTGGCTAGCCTATCCCTTCTCCAGGGGATCTTGCCAACCCAGGAATCAAACCAGGGTCTCCTGCATTGCAGCCGGGTTCTTTACCAGATGAGCTACCAGGGAAGTCCCCCTTATTGAGCAAGATACCCTATTGGTAGTTTTGCATGGTATCTACTCCCTGAGACCTCCATTTGACAAGTTATAATGATACATATTGGGGCATGAGTAGGAGGCAGCAAGGCTGTAGGAGGAAGAGGAGACTTGATCTTTCCTCTCTGTTTCCTATTCCTGTGAACATCACCAAAGTGTTTCTCCACCCTGAGGGCAGTTCTTTCTTGAAGTAGCAGTTGAATCCAGCTGGCATTTTTTCCCAATACTTGAGCCAGTTTTATCAAATCCCACCCCAGCCTGAAACTCTAGCAGCAGCCAGGCAACACGTCTTCCTGCCTTGCTCTGAGCTCAGAAACACCAGAACCTGCTGAGCAGCAGCCCCTCCTCAGAGGTCTGAGTTTTGGTTCTCCAGGGTGTGTCCTCTAGGACTCTAGATTTTAGTAATCCCAGCCTCTGCCCACTGTGCCCTCCGCCCTAGCTGCTTCCTGCCATGGCAACCTCCATGACACTTCAGAACTCTTTTGTGGTCTAGAGACAGACGTGAGGCTGGGGAGGAGAGACCAGACTATTTCCCCGACTGCCTCTCCACCTCAGGCAGGGTCTCTATGGCTCCAGCTCCCTCTGGACAGGGTTTCAGCTTCTTTTGGGTAATTCCAGCCCCTGGGCTTTGCTAAGGGCATGTCTTCCCTTAGATGAAGGTAGGCGATGTCTTCCTGCTACTACAAATCCCTGCGTTATCTCACCATCAACAATTGAGTCTCTCAACCCCTTCAAGACCTGAGTAACCAAACTAAAAGTCCTCTGTTAAAAACACCAGAAGCAGTTTCTGGGTTACTGGTTGAACAGTGGTACAAAGGGAAAGGCTTTTCCTATTATTTCCCACCATGTGGAAGGAGCTCCAGTTATGGGATAATCCTGTCTTCTCTCTGCTGTGTACCCATGGAACCACTGACAAAGGACTAAATTGATTTCACTGATGAATGTGGACGCAGAAATTAGGCTCATAGCCCAGTCTTTTCCCTTCCCCTTTTCTCTGAATTCCAGTGCACCCTTAGGCAGAGTGTGCTCTATTTCACTTTCAGCAGTATGATAAAAAGATCTGACCCTAAACAGGATGCTTGCAGATTTCCAGGGTTGCCAATGGCTGGGTAAATCTGCCTAATTTTAAATTTGTGGATTAGGAAGTCCACTGGCTGACAAATGCAAGCGTTATTTTTCTTTATCAGCACTATCAGTAATAAAGGTAATGTTTTGATTATTCCATCTTTATCACTCTTGTTTCATATGCCTCAGTACAGAACTCAAACAGGGAAGCGAATCTTATTAAGACCCCTCAGAAACCCAGCATAAATAATACTCATATATATTATATTCTAATTAATCATATTCCTAAATCCCTAGGCCAATTAAAAATAATAATCATATAATTTATAGTGTACCAGGAATCATTCTAAGTATTTTACATATAACTCTTTTAATCTCAAACCAATACAATGTGTATTATTAAAATTCCTGTTTTAGAGCTAAAAAAAAAAAAAAATGAAACAAAGATATTATACAACTTGACCAAAGTCACACAGATAATAAGTGGGTAGAATCTATAATCAAACTCCAAAAGCCGGGCCATAAAATCTATACACTGAAGCACCATGCTGTGCTGGACAGTTTAGACTTTAACGAATGATTGTGCACTTCATCTAATGTGATTTAATTTCAGTCTTTGATGCATTACTTTCAAATATTTCACGTAACCCAAAAAGCAGTCTCAGTTCTTGCCACACGTCAACTTTGATATAGAACCCTGTATTATTTCGCTCTCCAAGAAGAATCCATTCCCACCAAAGACATCACTAAGCAACATGAGTGCTTACGAGCTAAGTTGCTTCAGTCGTGTCCAACGCTGTGATTCTACGGACTGTAGCCCACCAGGCTCCTCTGTCCATGGGATCCTCCAGGCAAGAATACTGGAGTGTGTTGCTATGCCCTCCTCCAGGGACCTTCGACCCAAGCATCAAACCCTCATCTCCTGTGTTTCCTGCATTGACAGGTGGGTTCTTCACCGCTAGCGCCACCCGGGAAGCCCACCGAGCAGTGCAGATTTTACCAAAGATTTCACAAAAGAAATGGAAAAGGCGATTTGCAACTAATATCCCGTGGCAAACTACCATGTTTTCTGCAATGAACACATTCCTAAAGACTTCAGTCATTCTCCTCTGGCAACCTGAAAGATGACGATCCCATAAAAATAAAGGTAAAACCTTTCCTCCAATATCCCATGATTCTAGCACCCACCCACACCACACACAAAAGTTTCCACACTTTATTACACTCTGCAGTTTACTCCTGCTTCTTCCTCCAGACCTATTTATTTAACCCCCCACCACAAAGTTCAACAAAGATCTCCAGTCACAGGGGCCTACCCTTCTCAGAAAAAGGAAGACATGGATAGAAATAGATTCAGTGTTTGTTGTGTCAGAGCGACTCTATACCAGCTTGCAAGAGCCAGCTGCCAAATTTTCAGGAATTCTGCGAGCAGTTCTTAAGTACATTAATTATAAAAAACTAAATTACATAAACTTACAGTAAACAAGTGGCATTAGAACAAAGATGGCAAATACTCAAGGAGAAGGCAATGGCACCCCACTCCAGTACTCTTGCCTGGAAAATCCCATGGATGGAGGAGCCTGGAAGGTTGCAGTCCATGGGGTCGCGAAGAGTCGGACATGACTGAGGGACTTCACTTTCACTTTTCTCTTTCATGCATTGGAGAAGGAAATGGCAAACCACTCCAGTGTTCTTGCCTGGAGAATCCCACAGATGGGGAAGCCTGGTGGGCTGCCGTCTATGGGGTCACACAGTTGGACACGACTAAAGTGACTTAGCAGTAGCAGCAGCAGCAGCAGCAGCAGCAAATACTCAAAACTGACTGCTTCCTAGTCCTTTTGCTATATTTTGCACTTATCTATGCTCTTGAAGTTATTTACAGTTACTATTTCTGTATGGTGAAAATATTACATAAAAATGTTCTTTATATCACTTCCCAGCTCTGTATTCAACAATGTCTTATCAGTAGCTTAAAATGAGCCATGGTGGGAGAATTTATGCCATGGAAATAGGCAAAACTTAAAAACAAGAATTCTGGTTTTTTGTTGTTTTTTTTTTTCCTGGAGTGCCTATTGTTAAACATGTATGAGCACACCAGCAGAAGACAGTGTACAGATGAGAAATTTGTTTAGTTGCCAAGTCATGTCTGACTCTTTGTGACCCCAGGGAATGTAGCCCACCAGGCTCTTCCGTCCATGGGATTTCCCAGGCAAGAATACTGGACTGGGTTACAATGCTCTCCTCCAGGGGATCTTCCCCACCCAGGGATTGAACCTGTGTCTCCTGCACTGGCAGGTGGCTTCGTTACCCTTGAGCCACCAGGGAAGCCCGATAGATGAATAGATAGATGTATATATGCATACACACTTCCTTACCTATATACAGAGGTGAAGGTGAAGTTGCTCAGTCATGTCCCACTCTCTGCGACCCCATGGACTGTAGCCTACCAGGCTTCTCCGTCCATGGGATTCTCCAGGCAAGAATACTGGAGTGGTTTACCATTTCCTTCTCCAGGGGATCTTCCCGACCCAGGGATCGAACCCAGGTTTCCTGCATTGGAGGCAGATGCTTTAACCTCTTAGCCACCAGGGAGGCCCAGTACAGAGACATGTAGATAAATCAACACAACTTTCCTTATAAAATATCTCTGTATCTTAACAAAAATTCTTTCAACTTTCAGTTAAACAACTACATACTCTGTGTATTTCCCATTAGATTATAAAACACATGGTTTCATACAGGGCATGAAAATTAAAACTCAAAACAATTCACTGAACCTCCTTGTACATAAACAGACAATAGTAGGGAAAGGGAACTAACAATAGAAACCATGTAGGCTTGGCACAAAAGATTCTTTGAAGACTTGGAGGGAAAGGCTGAGCCAGCATAAGTCCCTAGGAGCAGTTATACATTCTAAATTACAGGTGGTCAGCATAAACATTCTCCAATAGCAGGGGTGCACTTAGAGACCTCTTCTCTAAACAAGAAAAATGATACTTTAAATTGAGATGGAGGGTAACCAATTTCTACATAAGAGAGCAATACCAAGCAAATTTGCCAAACCTGTCAGTTAGAGAACTGGGAATTGATTGTATGGGGGCAATCTTCTCCAGCACCAATCTAGGTAGACAAAATAGCTTTTTTAAAAATGTCATGATGCTGTATCTCTCTGGGTTTTATTATAATGCTAATGACATACTTCAATAGTGACTGAATTTCTTAAAGTAGTAACTACAGCTTGAGATCCCAAAATGCCAAGGCAGCGCTGTTTCTCATTTTATTCCAGGTAGCCCATATCTTCTATAGGAATATTTACAAATGCAAAATATTTGTAAATAAAATCATTACCAAGTCCAAGCTTACTCCACTCACCACACGATAGCCCAATGAACCTGAAAGATGAGGTGTTGAGGCAAGGAATATGACTTTATTTGGGAAGCTGGCTGACCAAGAAGATGTCAGACTATCATCTCAAAATAACCATCTCAAGATGCCAGGTTCTTTTAGGGATCAGAGATCAGGGGAGGTGAGGGAACAAAGTAAAAAGACCATTTCATTCTTGCAAATATCTTCTAGAATGGCAAGCCGCAGGCAGGGAATATGTTAGTTTCTTTCCTTACATTCATTCATAGATGGGCAGGGTCAGATTATCTCCTTGTGAGCTAAACAAAGGGGCTTTAGATCAGGCCAAGTGGGCAGGGTTCTCTAAGGCAGGCCATTATGCATGGTTATAATAACAAAAATGGGAAAAATAAGGGTTAAAGTTGAAGAAACAGATCCAACATGGAGTCTACATTAGCTCTTCCCTGTTACAAAACTTTAAAATGTTAAATGTTTTATGATTACAGCTATAAACATTAAAATAAACATGGGGTAGAAACAGTTCAGTTCAAATATTTACATTGTTCAAATCACTGTTGTCATCACCAGGGAGGTAAAAAGATTATTCAACAAGAGCCCCAATTTGCAGATATTTACACTGTGGTTGCAGAGAAGCAACCAAGTGTAACCTGGATAATGTGCCTATCCAGCTTGTAGTACAAATACGGTCACACTTTTAATAATCCCATTGCCCCATGCCTGAATTACTAAGCATTTTCTCCAGCAGAAATCTGGGGGCAGAACTATTTACTTGGTTCAAAGAGGAAAGTTTGAAGTACACAAGACAAAATTAGAGAGTTCGATCAGTTTATCAATGAGGTGGTGAGTTGTGAGCCTCAGTTTATAATTTTCTTTACTTTTGTCCCCACTTCCTGGCATCACTATTGAAGATGGATCCTCACCTTTGGCTCCTAAGTCATCCTTGCTAGGTCAGACCTCTGAAGAGGCTGCAGTTATCCCTTCTGCTTTGTTTTTTAAAGTTTTATCTCTTTTAGCTTGCTTTCACAAGCCCATCATGCCAAACTAAGAAGAAAATCTGCTATATATTCTGTCTACAAAGACAAATGGCCATTTTGGTCCCCTTAAAATGTAGAGTTTCACCAGATACACTGCATCTTAAATAATTCAGAAAGAAATCTGGGCTATGATAAATGTGTACACAAATTCAACAGGAACACAGAGTAGAGGGCAATTAAGTTTGACTGGATAAAGAGAGTTTTCCAGAGTCAGTGATATTTGCCCTGAGACTTAGAGAGAGGATTATGAACACAGAGAAAGGCATTGATAAGCAAAACAGCCCAAGGGAAATAAACATTTGAAAATAAAAGGGACAGAAACACAAGGTTCATGGGTGACCAGGAATGAGGGAGTTGAAAAGGAAAAGTTAGTTGAAGATCTACCTTTTGTTCAACTTTAAATATCATGTTAATGAGCTTGAAGTCTATTCTCAAGACAATGTAAAGATTAAGAACAGAAGAAATGAGGTGCCTGTATTAGGGGAAACACACTGATTGAACCGCTTACCCTGGCAGGCACCATATGAATCATTTGCATGAGTTATTTTATAACAGGAGGTCCTGGAAAAGAACACAGGATTACTAAGCCATCACCAACCAAAGAGTTCAAGGAAAGTCAAAAGGAGGCACCACATGTCTTACCACCTCCCAGAATCCTTCTCACTGGCATCCAGCTTAGCTGAACAATGTGTGCGCCACCAGGAAGGATCCTGAATCAGAATGATTGGCCAAAGAAAGAGACTGTGAGTCACGTGGCAGAGCAGTCCCCCTGGGTTCTCTTACTCAGGTGCTCTCCACCTGGGCACCCTTTCCAACAAAGTCTCTTGCTTTTTCAGCTCATGTATCTCCTAAGACAATTCATTTCCAAGTGTTAGACAAGAACCCACTCTCAGGCCATGGATGGGGTCGCCCTTCCTGCAACACCTGGATCTGTAATTCTGTGAGATAAGCAGTACCTATGCTGAAGGAAAACAGGCTGGAGGCAAGAACCTGAAGCTGTTCTCAGTTATCCAGCGGTGAGATGGCACAGCCCTGAGAGCAGAGGCAGTGATAATCCGAGGGAAAGAACTGATTTCACTGGTACTTTAGGACAGAGTTAGAAAACACTAGGGAATACCTGCACGTGGAGTGAAATAGAGAGGGAAAAGTCAGAAATGATGCTGGGGTTTGAGGCTAGGCAGACTGAAAGCTATGCCATTAACCACACTAGGAAACATCAGAAGAGGAGAGTTGTAGTGGAGCCATGAATAATAGCTTTCTTTTGGCCATACTGAGTCTGATGTGCCCATAGGCCATACATGTAGAAAAGCACTTTCTAAATTCACATGGTTAAAAAAAAAAAAAGTAAATGCTTTTATTTGTCTCCAGGCTCAAAATGGGACTGTGTTGTAAGGACATAAAAAAATACAACTTACAAAATTTCTCATCATATACAAATCTGCTACAAAAACATTTCTGGCACCAATAAGATAGAATAATAGGTTGAAAATACATGTTATTTTTTCTTGGTATATTTCAGTTCAGTTCATTTCAGTCGCTCAGTGGTGTCTGACTCTTTGCAACCCCATGAATCGCAGCATGCCAGGCCTCCCTGTCCATCACCAACTCCCGGGGTTCACTCAGACTCACATCCATCGAGTCAGTGATGCCATCCAGCCATCTCATCCTCTATCGTCCCCTTCTTCTCCTGCCCCCAATCCTTCCCAGCATCAGAGTCTTTTCCAATGAGTCAACTCTTTGCATGAGGTGGCCAGAGTACTGGAGTTTCAGCTTTAGCATCGTTCCTTCCAAAGAAATCCCAGGGCTGATCTCCTTCAGAATGGACTGGTTGGATCTCCTTGCAGTCCAAGGGACTCTCAAGAGTCTTGTCCAACACCACACTTCAAAAGCATCAATTCTTCGGCACTCAACCTTCTTCACAGTCCAACTCTCACATCCATACATGACTACTGGAAAAACCATAACCTTGACTAGACAGACCTTAGTCGGCAAAGTAATGTCTCTGCTTTTGAATATGCTATCTAGGTTGGTCATACTTTTCTTCCAAGGAGTAAGCATCTTTTAATTTCATGGAGGCAATCACCATCTGCAGTGATTTTGGAGCCCAAAAAAATAAAGTCTGACACTGTTTCCACTGTTTCCCCATCTATTTCCCATGAAGTGACAGAATGAAATAGTACAAATTGATGTACATGAAAATGATTAATAAATAGCAAGAATTCACCGTTTGCTATTTGGAGAAAATATATGGATTTAGAGCCTTACCTCATATCATAAACCAAGTTAAATTAAAAAGAAATATAAAATAGAAGACAATGAAGGTGAATATGTCTTCAGTCTCTGGATCTCAGGATGAGGAATATCTTGTATACTTAAAAACAATGAAAAAAGTCACATAATTTATAATTAGTAAATTTGGCTATATAAACATTTATATTTCTTTCAATATAGCTAAATTTAAAAGATGTAATATATTGAAATTTATAAGCAAAAAATTTAACAGAAGAAAAATTATATATAAATATCTAATAAGATTCCTTAAGAAAAAAAAGAAAAGGGAAAAAGCTACAGATAGATAGTAAATATTTACTTCACTTAGAATGAAGAAATTTTCTAAACTTTTAAAAACTTCATGAGAAAAGCAAACATTAGTAAGTTAGTAATAAACAGACACTCTCAGATATAGGTGATAAGAGCAGTCATTTTAATTTTTTAAAAAGCAAAGTGGCAATATTTACCAAATTTGATAACATAATCTGACTTCCCAATTCTGATAACATAAAATTATTAAAAATTCAGACAATAATTTGCACTATTAAACACTGAAATACTTATCTTTAAATACATTTAAAGATTTATATATTTCAAAATGTATATTCTGATGTTTATAATCATGAAATATAGCAAGTACTGTAAAAGTCTTGTTCCTTGGAATGAAAGCTTTGACAAACCTAGAGAGTGTATTAAAAACAGATATATCACTTTGCTGACAAAGGTCCATATAGTGAAAGCTATGGTTTTTCCAAGTCTTGTATGGATGTGAGAGTTGGACAATAAAGAATAAAGATTTGGATGTAATCATCTTAGATGTAATCAATATAGAAGTATGACTGTAAGAGAAAATTCTATAAAAAGAAAAAAGATCCACATGTATAATGTGTACAAATTCTTGATCCTTCCAGGAAAGAGAAGGACTGTGCCCCTCTCATCCTCTGCTCCCATTCCTACTGGCTGGAATTTGAGAGTACTGGTGGAAGATAGAAGCCCTACATTGATGATTGTTGTTATTGTTGTTAAGCCACTCAGTCATGTCCAACTCTGCAAGCCCATGGACTGCAGCACGCCAGGCTTCCCTGTCCTTCACTATCTCCCAGAGTTTGCACAAACTCATGCCCATTGAGCTGATGATTCCATCCAACCATCTTGTCCTCTGTTGTCCCCTTCTCCTCCTACCCTCAATCTTTCCCAGCATCAGGGTGTTTTCCAATAGTCAGCTCTTTGCATAAGGTGGCCAAAGTATTGGAACTTCAGCATTAATCCTCCCAATGAATACTGAGGGTTGGTTTCCTTTATGATTTACTGGTTTAATCTCCTTGCAGTCCAAAGGACTCTCAAGAGTCTTCCTCAGCATCACAATTAAAAGCATCAATTCTTCAGTGCACAGCCTTCTTTATTGTCCAACTCTCACATCCATACAAGACTCCTGGAAAAACCATAGCTTTGACTATATGGACCTTTGTCAGCAAAGTGATATATCTGTTTTTAACACGCTGTCTAGGTTTGTCAAATCTTTCATTCCTAGGAACAAGCATCTTTTAATTTCATGGCTTCAGTCACCAACTGCAGTGATTCTGGAGACCAAGAAAATAAAATCTGTCACTGTTTCCACTTTTCCTCCTTCTATTTGCCACAAAGTGATGGGACTGGATGCAATGATCTTAGATTTTTGATGCTGAGTTTTAAGCCAGCTTTTTCACCCTCCTCTTTCACCCTTATGAAGAGGCTCTTTAGTTTCTCTTTGCTTTCTGCCATTAGAGTGGTATCACCTGTATATCTGAGATTGTTAATATTTCGCCCAGCAATCTTGATTCCAGATTAAGCTTCATCCAGCCTGGCATTTCACATGATGTACTCTGCACATAAGTAAATAAGTAAGATGACAGTATACAGCCTTGACATAGTCCTTTGCCAATTTTGAAGCAGTCTGTTGTTTGCCGACAGCCAACACACAGATAAAGCCTGGATCATCAAAAGTGGCTCCTCATATCATCCTAGACTCATCTAATGCAGGTGTACCTGGCATACACATGCCACATACATTTAGTGTTCTAAGTGACAACCCTGTAGAACTATATGCACAGTTATATAGAAATTAATAACTTTTGCTCAGAGATCAAAATTTGGCACCACACCTGTGCAGGTTGGTGTACATATACATATCAGAGCAGATGGATGAGAAACAGCATATAGATCTGTGTGCCCCCTCATTCTTCTTTACTATTTAAGATATCACCTCATTCCCTCCATTCAGAAGGGCAAACATCAAAAAATCTACACATCATAAATGCCAGAGAGGGTGTGGAAAAAAAGGAACCCTCTTGCATTGCTGGTGGGAATATAAACTGGTACAAAAACCATGGAGAACAGTATATGTGAAGTGAAGTGAAGTGAAGTGAAGTGAAGTGAAGTCAATCAGTCATGTTGGACTCTTTGCGACTCCATGGACTGTAGCCCACCAGGCTCCTCCGTCCATGAGATTCTCCAGGCAGGAATACTGGAGTGGGTTGCCATTTCCTTCTGCAGGGAATCTTCCCAACCCAGGGATTGAAACCGGGTCTCCTGTATTGTAGGCAGACGCTTTACCATCTGAGCTACCAGGGAAGCCCATGGAGGTCCCTGAAAACTAGAAATAGAGCTACTCTATGACCCTGCAATGCCATCCCTGGGCACATATATGGAGAAAAACATAATTTAAAAAGGTACATGAACCCCAAAGTTCATTGCAGTACCACTGACATTAGTGAAGACATGGAAGTAATCTAAGAGTCTGTTGGCAGATGAATGGATAAAGAAGATGTAATATACATATCATTGAACATTACTTCAGTTCAGTTCAATTGGTTCAGTTCAGTTGCTCAGTCGTGTCCAACTCTTTGTGACCCCATGAATCGCAGCACGCCAGGCCTCCCTGTCCATCACCAACTCCCGGAGTTCACTCAGACTCACATTCATCGAGTCAGTGATGCCATCCAGCCATCTCATCCTCTGTCGTCCCCTTTTCCTCCTGCCCCCAATCTGTCCCACCATCAGAATCTTTTCCAATGAGTCAACTCTTCTCATGAGGTGGCCAAAGTACTGGAGTTTCAGCTTTAGCATCATTCCTTCCAAAGAAATCCCAGGGCTGATCTCCTTCAGAATGGACTGGTTGGATCTCCTTGCAGTCCAAGGGACTCTCAAGAGTCTTCTCCAACATCACAGTTCAAAAGCATCAATTCTTCAGTGCTCAGCCTTCTTCACAGTCCAACTCTCACATCCACACATGACCACAGGAAAAACCATAGCCTTGACTAGACAGACCTTAGTCAGCAAAGTAATGTCTCTGCTTTTGAATATGCTGTCTAGGTTGGTCATAACTTTTCTTCCAAGAAGTAAGCATCTTTTAATTTCATGGTGGCAATCACCATCTGCAGTGATTTTGGAGCCCAAAAAAATAGTCTGACACTGTTTCTGCTGTTTCCCCATCTATTTCCCATGAAGTGATGGGACCAGATGCCATGATCTTCGTTTTCTGAATGTTGAGCTTTAAGCTGACCTTTTCACTCTCCACTTCCACTTTCATCAAGAGGCTTTTTAGTTCCTCTTCACTTTCTGCCATAAGGGTGGTGTCATCTGCATATCTGAGGTTATTGATATTCCTCCCGGCAATCTTGATTTCAGCTTGTGTTTCTTCCAGCCCAGCGTTCCTCATGATATACTCTACATATAAGTTAAATAAGCAGGGTGACAATATACAGCCTCGACGTACTCCTTTTCCTATTTTGAACCAGTCTGTTGTTCCATGTCCAGTTCTAACTGTTGCTTCCTGACCTGCATACAGGTTTCTCAAGAGGCAGGTCTGGTGGTCTGGTATTCCCATCTCTTGAAGAATTTTCCACAGTTTATTGTGATCCACACAGTCAAAGGCTTTGGCATAGTCAATAAAACAGAAATAGATGTTTTTCTGGAACTCTCTTGCTTTTTCCATGATCCAGCGGATGTTGGCTATTTGATCTCTGGTTCCTCTCTCTGCCTTTTCTAAAACCAGCTTGAACATCTGGAAGTTCACAGTTCACGTATTGCTGAAGCCTGTCTTCAAGAATTTTGAGCACTACTTTACTAGCATTTGAGACGAATGCAATTGTGCAGTAGTTTGAGCATTCTTTGGCCTTGCCTTTCTTTGGGATTGGAATGAAAACTGACATTTTCCAGTGCTGTGGCCACTGCTGAGTTTTCCAAATTTGCTGGCATATTGAGTGCAGCACTTTCACAGCATCATCTTTCAGGATTTGAAATAGCTCAACTGGAATTCCATCACCTCCACTAGCTTTGATCGTAGTGACGCTTTCTAAGGCCCACTTGACTTCACATTCCAGGATGTCTGGCTCTAGATGAGTGATCACACCATCGTGATTATCTGGGTCGTGAAGATCTTTTTTGTACAGTTCTTTTGTGTATTCTTGCCACCTCTTCTTAATATCTTTTGCTTCTTAGTCATAAAAAAGAGTGAAATAACACCATTTGCAGCAACACGGTTGGACCTAGAGATCATGATACCAAAAGAAGTAAGCCAGACAAATACAACTATCACATGATATCACTTATATGTGGAATCTAAAAAAAAAATGATACAAATGAACTTCTTCACAAAACTTAAATAGACTGACAGACATAGAAAACAAACTCATGGCTACCAAAGGGGAAGGGAGAGGGAGAGAAAATAGGAGTTTTGGATTAAAATATACACACTGCATGTGTGCTAAGTCACTTCAGTCATGTCTGACTCTTTGTGACACTATGAACCATAGTTGTTAGGCTCTTCTGTCCATGGAATTCTCCAGGAAAGAATACTGGAGTGGGTTGCCGTGCCCTCCTCCAGGGGATCTTCCCGACTCAGGGATTGAACCTGCATCTCTTATATGTCCTGCATTGGCAGGCAGGTTCTTTACCGCCAGTAAAAATTGGGAAGCCCAGAATATACACAAATATATAACCAATAAGAACATACTTTAAAGCACAGGGAACTATACTCAATATCTTATAAGAAACTATGATGGAAGAGAATGTAAAAAAAGAATATATATGCGTGTGTATATATATATATAACTGAATCACTTTACTACATACCTGAAACTAACACAACATTATAAGTCAACTGTATTTCAAAGAATTTTTAAACAGGAAAACCCACAATAAAAGATAGCAGAGGGACCGACCTAAGAGAAGGAGCCTGAGTTCCTCATGACTGCTGAGTCTCATTATTAGTAATGGATTTCCTACTTCTTCTTTCTGTTCGTGAGAAAGAGAAACAGACTCCTATCTTACTTAACCCACTTTTACCTCAGGCCTCCTGTCAAGCTTAAATGTTAAAAAGATCAAAACCATAACATTGTTTTATGTTCCCAACAGTATCAGAAGAGAATATAAGCAATATAAAATCTACTACTCTGGAAAAATAAATGCATAACTAAAAAATTTTAACACAGGAGTCAGTCTCACAGGTCAGCAACATTCACAGTACCCCAAAAATGCCAGTTTTTTGTCTCCTCTTTTAGATATCTGAATTGTAAATCCTGTGATCCATGAAAGTTTCTCAGTCATAGGCTCTCTGCTGACTCATTAAGAAAGCAGTGTTTGTTATTTTATAGTATACTTTGAAGAATTTACTTAGCCTCTTACGTTATGAGAAAATTTTAAATATAGCTACTTTCAAAAATCCAATTGTAAAACTTTATAGGCGTCCCTGGTGGCTCAGACCAGAGAATCTGCCTGCAGTGTAAAAGGCTCAGGTTCACTTCCTGGGTTAGGAAGATCCCCTGGAGAAGGGAATGGCTACCCACTCCAGTCTTCTTGCCTGGGAAATGGACAAAAGAGCCTGGTGGGCTACAGTCCATGCGATTGCAAAAAGAATCAGACACAATCAAGTGAGTACCACTTTCACTTTCACAGTACCATACCAAATCCAGCAATTGGCCCAGACTGAAATGTGGAACAACAGACGGGTCCCAAATAGGAAAAGGAGTACGTCAAGGCTGTGTATTGTCACCCTGCTTATTTAACTTATATGCAGAGTACATCATGAGAAACGCTGGACTGGAAGAAGCACAAGCTGGAATCAGGATTGCCGGGAGAAATGTCAATAACCTCAGATATGCAGATGACACCACCCTTATGGCAGAAAGTGAAGAGGAACTCAAAAGCCTCTTGATGAAAGTGAAAGAGGAGAGTGAAAAAGCTGGCTTAAAGTTCAACATTCAGAAAACGAAGATCATAGCATCCGGTCCCATCACTTCATGGGAAATAGATGGGGAAACAGTGGAAACAGTGTCAGACTTTATTTTGGGGGGCTCCAAAATCACTGCAGATGGTGACTGCAGCCATGAAATTAAAAGACACTTACTCCTTGGAAGAAAAGTTATGACCAACCTAGATAGCATATTCAAAAGCAGAGACATTACTTTGCCGACTAAGGTCCATCTAGTCAAGGCTATGGTTTTTCCAGTAGTCATGTATGGATGTGAGAAAGCTGAGCACCGAAGAATTGATGCTTTTGAACTGTGGTGTTGGAGAAGACTCTTGAGAGTCCCTTGGACTGCAAGGAGATCCAACCAGTCCATTCTGAAGGAGATCAGCCCTGGGATTTCTTTGGAAGGAATGTTGCTGAAGCTGAAACTCCAGTACTTTGGCCACCTCATTGGTTGACTCATTGGAAAAGACTCTGATGCTGGGAGGGATTCGGGGCAGGAGGAGAAGGAGATGACAGAGGATGAGATGGCTGGATGGCATCACTGACTCGATGGACATGAGTCTGAGTGAACTCCGGGAGTTGGTGATGGACAGGGAGGCCTGGCGTGCTGCGATTCATGGGGTCACAAAGAGTCGGACACGACTGAGTGACTGTATTGAACTGAACTGAAATGTATTGAATATTCTTCTGTCACCTGGAAACCGTGCCCCAGCCGGACAGTGTGAGAAGGAGCTGCTGTGTATACATGTCCTAGACTCTACACTTGAGAGGGGGGGAAAATAGGAGTTTGGGATTAAAATATACACACTATTATATATCAAAGAGATAATCAACAAGAACGTATTTTAATGTACAGGGAACTACACCCAATATCTTATGACAACCTACAATGGAAGAGAATGCAAAAAAGAAAAAAAGAATATATACATGTATGTGTCTACCTCAGGTGAATGAACCATGGGAAACTATTACAAACAATGATATTACTTAGGCAAGTCTCCAGAGTAGCATGTTAAGAATCAAAGCAAAACAAGCCATCTGCCACAGCTGGTGTGGTAATGAGGCATACAGTGAGAGAGAGTGGAAGTGAAACACAGAGCTAGTGAAGGGCACAAAGATTTCGAGAGATGGAAGGAACTTGGTTCACTATGTATGACCTATATCTAAAATATTGCCACACATACATGCATAAGCAAAAAACCTAGTTCAACAGACATATCTAAAGAAATAAGGCAATTACTATTTTCAGTGAATCACCACCATCATTTCCCAGATTCCTCCATAAGTGATATAAAGACAACTGACTTCCATGCACTATTAGTTAAATTACTAATATATCAATGCTCACTGGAGCAGAACAATAATAGTAATATAAATTTATATGATAATTGCTGAATTACTAAGATAAGTCTGATAACAAAAGAGACTAGTTAACTGTTGTCTTGCCTTGCTTCCTTCCAAAAGCAATAGTTTTCAAAAACTCTCAGGAAAAAATTACCATGATTTCAGAAAGTAAGTACAAAGAATGAGAATTTTAAGGTAGCTAAAACCTACCATAAAGAATATTTTCATGGTTCTCTTCAAAATTTTAATTGCTAAAACTAAAGATCAAGTAGAAATTCCCCGAGCTAAGAGGTCATTAATAACGGGTTGCTCACTTCAAATACTGGAAATAGTTCTTAAAACTTAAGCAGGTTTTTTTTAATCATAAAGAGACATGAAAGATCATTTTCCTGTTCTGAGAGATCAAGCAAGATTAAAAGATGATAATCAATATCTGTCATTTTAATCAAGGAGAGTACCCTTTAGGCCTTCCCATTTCTCATACAATCATGTGCGAACAGCACTTAAAGGAGAAAAGCTCCAAATCACATCAACATTGTCGCCAGGGTTAGGGAACCTAGACAGACGTATTCTTTGTGCAACTTACACAAAGGCACTCTTTCTTCTGGACTGAAGCCTCTTGATCCTTATCAGGGCACACGGCTTAGCAATCAGAGTATGGCCCCAGTTTCCTCTTGGACAGTAGCCCTGTAGCAGGACAAACTAGTCCAACAGTCCTTGGTAGCCCTGTCTGCCTAAAGGATTAAGATGGTTTGTCGCAAATTCTTTTGAAGCGAAAACTCTGGGAAATTTCTTCCCCCTAACTGAACTGCACAGGACAGATGTTCCCAGAGGTATGTATACTTCAATGGAAGAATGAGGGGGAGATTGAAGAAGTAAGTTCCAAGCAGCTTTATTTGAAGGAATAGGTGATTTGTTTAGAACTTTTACAAATGCACTTCTAATATTTGACTCACTTATCCAACCACTAATTTGGGTACTTTCTGAGTTTTCCCAGCACTGAGAGGGCACAATTTACCAGAAAAACAGAAGAAGCACAGCTGGAAAATCAATACATCAGTTAGTTTCATTTTTCTAAATCTCCACTTTAAAGAAAATCCTACATCATTTTTCCTAAGGTGTTTTTTTTCTTTTCCTATACATACTTTTAAAAGTACATATAATATTAATGCATAGGACTAGGTCTAAATGATTATAAGTCTATTTTTTTAAATTTTAAGACGGCATTTTAAAATCTAAAACATTACATTTTAAATAATGGGTTCAGTCTTTTTAACTTAGTGAATGTAATCTATGACCTTTTCATCCACTATATCACAAATTGAATTTTATTTTATCACAATTCATCATGCTTATATTTTGCATGCATTCTAAAAGTTTTTGCCAAACTTTGTGATCTATTTAGTAATTTTTATTCAAGAAACTGAACAGATTTTCTAAATCTTAGTCATTTCTTTTTTCCTTTTAGCAATATTAAAACTTGATGACTCAGATAGCCTAGAAATAAATCTATATACCTGCAGTCAATTAATCTGTGACAAAGGAGGCAAGAATATACAATGCAAAAAAAGACAGTCTTTTCAGCAAGTGGTACTGGAGATGTTGGACAGCCACATTCTAATCAATGAAGTTAGAACACACCTTCACACCACACATAAAAATAAACTCAAAATGGCTTAAAACTTAAATATAAGACATGACATCATAAAAATCTCTGAAGAGAACATAAGCAAAATATTCTCTGACTTAAGTCATACCAATGTTTTCTTAGGTCAGTCTCCTAAGGCAATAGAAATAAAAGGAAAAATAAACAAATGAGACCTAATCAAAGTTTCAAGTTTTTGCCCAGCAAATGAAACCATAAACAAAATGAAAAAACAACCTACAGAATGGGAGAAAATATTGCAAGTGATGTGACTGACAAGGTATTAATATTCAAAATATATGAACAGCTCAATAAAAACTCAACAACAACAACAGAAACAAACAACCCAATCGAAAAATGGGCAGAAGACCTAAACAGACGTTTCTCCAAAGAACACATACAGATGGCCAAAAACATCACTAATTGTTAGAGAAACGCAAATCAAAACTACAATAAGGTACCACTTCACACCAGTCAGAATGACCATCATAAAAAGTCTACAAATAACAAAAGCTGGAAAGGGTGTGGGGAAAAGGGAACCCTCTTACACTGTTGGTGGAATCTAAGTTGATACAGCCCCTATTAAACAGTATGGAGATTCCCAAAAAAACTAAAAATAGAGTTGCCATATGATCTAGCAATTCCATTCCTGGGTATATGCAGACAAAACTATAATTCAAAAAGATACATGCACCCCTATGTTCAAAGCAGCACTATTTACAATAGCCAAGACATGTAAATAACCTAAATGTCCTTTGACAGAGGAACTGACAAAAAAAGATGTGGTACTTGGTCTATGTACAAAGGAACACTCAGTTCAGTCGCTCAGTCATGTCCAACTCTTTGCGACCCCATGAATCGCAGCACGCCAAGCCTCCCTGTCCATCATCAACTCCCGGAGTTCACTCAGACTCACATCCATCGAGTCCGTGATGCCATCCAGCCATCTCATCCTCACTCGTCCCCTTCTCCTCCTACCCCCAATCCCTCCCACCATCAGAGTCTTTTCCAATGAGTCAACTCTTCTCATGAGGTGGCCAAGTACTGGAGTTTCAGCTTTAGCATCAGTCCTTCCAAAGAAATCCCAGGGCTCATCTCCTTCAGAATGGACGGGTTGGATCTCCTTGCAGTTCAAGGGACTCTCAAGAGTCTTCTCCAACACCACAGTTCAAAAGCATCAATTCTTCAGCGCTCAGCCTTCTTCACAGTCCAACTCTCACATCCATACATGGCTACTGGAAAAAACCATAGCCTTGACTTGATGGACCTTTGTTGGCAATGTCTCTGCTTTTGAATATGATATCTAGGTTGGTCATAACTTTCCTTTCAAGAAGTAAGCGTCTTTTAATTTCATGGCTGCAATCACCATCTGCAGTGATTTTGGAGCCCAAAAAAATAAAGTCTGACACTGTTTCCACTGTTTCCCCATTTATTTCCCATGAAGTAATGGGACCAAATACCATGATCTTTGTTTTCTGAATGTTGAGCTTTAAGCCAACTTTTCCACTCTCCTCTTTCACTTTCATCAAGACTACTTAATCATAAAAAATGAAATAATGGCATGTATAGTCACATAAATGGACCTAGAGATTATCGTACTAAGTGAAGTAGGTCAGAAAGAGAGACAAATATCATGTGATATCACTTATATGTGAAATATGAAATATGACACAAAGGAACTTATCTGTGAAACATTCAGAATCAGACTCACAAACATAGAAAACAGATTTGTGGTTGCTAAGGGGGAAACCAGGGATAGAGGAGGGAAAGACTAGACGTTTGGAATTATCAGATTTGAACTATTATATATAGGATGGGAAAACAACAAGGTCCTCGTGTATATCACAGGGAACTATATTCAATAGCCTGTGATAACCATAATGGAAAAGAATTTGGGACAGATTGGAAAAGTAGGATTGACATATATACACTACCATGTTAAGATAGATAACTAGTGGTAAGCTGCTATTTAGCACAGGGAACTCAGCTCGGTGCTCTGAGATGACCTAGGGGGTGAGATGGAGGCTAGTGGGAGACAGGTTCAAGAGGGAAGGGATATATGTATATGTATACAGTTGATTCACTTTGTTGTAGAGCATAAACTAACACAATAAAGCAATTATATGCCAATAAAAAAATTAAAGTAAATTTTAAAAAGAAAAATAATATATCCATATGTATATATATGTATGTATAACAGAACCACTTTGCTGTATAGTAAAAATGAACACAATATTGTAAGTCAATTGGATTTCAATTAAAAAATTGAGTTTAAAAAAATCTAGAAAGTTCCAAAATGATTTTAAAAAATTAATGGCTTATATCACCAGAGGAAATATAAATAACCTCTTCTTATAAAAATTAAATATATATGTATATATATAAAACATGTTAATATGTCACATTAACAAGTATATAAAATACTTCGAAAAGACTACTGAACTCACAGAGATGTAAAAACCCATCAGAAACCAAGTCTATGACCCAAATTCAAAGCATATTTCCCTTAAAGGTATGATATAATTATGGGAATTTTTTAAAAAATCAAATATAATTGATTCTCTCTGGCCATCCCTCTTGCCCAAAATACATCAAAGAAGTCCTAAGGAGTAATAACAACTAGAACAGTAAAGGGCTGAACCAACCCATTTGATACACAAATTATCTAATCTCTTTTCTATTTATTCTATCTAGGTATAAATCCAGTGACCATACAGTTAGCATCATAAATCAAAATATACAAGCAACTTCTGCAGCTCAATTCCAGAAAAATAAACGACCCAATCAAAAAATGGGCCAAAGAACTAAATAGACATTTCTCCAAAGAAGACATACGGATGGCTAACAAACACATGAAAAGATGCTCAACATCACTCATTATTAGAGAAATGCAAATCAAAACCACAATGAGGTACCACTTCACACCAGTCAGAATGGCTGCGATCCAAAAATCTGCAAGCAATAAATGCTGGAGAGGGTGTGGAGAAAAGGGAACCCTCCTACACTGTTGGTGGGAATGCAAACTAGTACAGCCACTATGGAGAACAGTGTGGAGATTCCTTAAAAAATTGCAAATAGAACTACCTTATGACCCAGCAATCCCACTTCTGGGCATACACACCGAGGAAACCAGAATTGAAAGAGACATATGTACCCCAATGTTCATCGCAGCACTGTTTATAATAGCCAGGACATGGAAACAACCTAGCTGTCCATCAGCAGATGAATGGATAAGAAAGCTGTGGTACATATACACAATGGAGTATTACTCAGCCGTTAAAAAGAATTCATTTGAATCAGTTCTGATGAGATGGATGAAACTGGAGCCAATTATACAGAATGAAGTAAGCCAGAAAGAAAAACACCAATACAGTATACTAACACATATATATGGAATTTAGGAAGATGGCAATGACGACCCTGTATGCAAGACAGGAAAAAAGACACAGATGTGTATACCGGACTTTGGACTCAGAGGGAGAGGGAGAGGGTGGGATGATTTGGGAGAATGGGAATTCTAACACGTATACTGTCATGTAAGAATTGAATCGCCAGTCCATGTCTGACGTAGGGTGTAGCTTGCTTGGGGCTGGTGCATGGGGATGACCCAGAGAGATGTTGTGGGGAGGGAGGTGGGAGGGGGGTTCATGTTTGGGAACGCATGTAAGAATTAAAGATTTTAAAATTTAAAAAAAATAAAAAATTTAAAAAAAAATAAAGAATCTCTAAAAAAAAAAAAACTTATGCTGTATTTCTGCATTAAAAATAATAGATCTATCAACCTGAAACATGAATTTAAAGACATTATTAAGAAAACATAAAGTAAATAGTGATAACACATACATACATAATATTTAGTACATACAAAAATAAGAGAGGAAAATGAGAAAATGATGGAGAAAGGGATTCTTCCTTTTAGAAGAATGCTAGAAAATAAATGTAGAAGTAATAGAATTTTTTTAAAAAATCACCATTTTGTGCAGCGTTGGTCATACAGTGGTGAGCATAGCTGCCTTCCAAAAAAATCACCATTTTGCAACCCTTTGTGTGATATATGATTTAGACAAGGATCCACATAGACGCTAAACCCATTGAGTGAAAAATTGTTGAAGAGCAGGATAATCCATCCTATGATCCCATCCCACATACCACTTTTGATTTATAAGAGGAAGGAGTATCTCCCTGTTGCAGAGATCTAGCAGACATCACCTAACTGAATAACCAAACTGCTCATCAAGAATGGCACAAACAGACATCATGTGCTTCCTAGTGTGACGCAACAGGAAGTACACAAGTGGGAAGTGGGATATTTTTTAGACAACTAGCCCACACTCCAAAAATGCCAGTGGCATAAAAGCAAACAAAAAGAGGCATGGCTCTAGACAAACAAGATGAAAAAGACATGGCAGCAAAATGCATTACATAATTTTGATTGAATCTTGAACTTTAAAAACGTATGGAACCTTTTCTTTAATAATTGGAGAAATTTGAATATACCATATATTTTTATTGTATTACAGAACAAATGCTAAACTTATTTGGTGTCTAGCAGTTTTGTGGTTGTGTTAGAGAAAGCCTCTGTCCTTGGCTTATATGTTAAATTATTTAAAGGTGAACTGTTAAAACTATCTGCAATTTACGTTGAATAATTCAGGAAAATATATGTATGTGAGATACACGTGATTATACACACACAGAAAGAAAAAGCATATGTGGCAAGATGTTAACTGGTAATTCTAAATAAAGATATACTGTTGCTTATTGGACTATTCTCAACTTTCATAGCACTGAAATTCAAAATAAATTGTGGAAGAAAAAGAGCTAAAGGGAAGAGGAGGAGAAGCTGGTTAATATGGAAGCTCTTCAGTATAATTCCATGTAGACTGTAGCTCCTCTTATATCATCTAAATGCTATGTTAGAGGCAAAATATATAGAGTTTGATATAATACAACCCATTACATATGTCATGATACATGACATGTCATGATATGATCTATGATATTCATGATACAATAATCACCTCTGAAGAAAATATCCAAATATATTAACCAAAAGATTAAATTCAGTTAACAGTTTAAAATATCGGGAAGCACACATAACTTTAGCCATGCAACAGTCAAGTTTAATCTCAATTTTACTATTTACTAGTTATGTAATCTTGGGTATGATACTTCACATTAATTGACATCTCCTGGATTTATCTTGTGCAAAACAGAGATGGTAATACTTAACTCATGTGGTTGCTCTGATAAATAAATGCTGTAATGCTGCAAGTCAGTGGGTCTCAAACTTCAGTTGGATCCTACTCACCCAGAAGGTTTGTCTCTACCCCCAGAATGTCTAATTAACTAGGTTTCAGATGGAGCCTAAGAATGCACATTTCATGTGAGTTTCCGTGTGAGTCTGATGCTGTTGTCCTACCTACGAGGGACCACACTTTGAGAATTACTGCTATAGATATTCACATTGGAAAATGTGCACACCCTCTAATAGAGAGATCCGTCCCTCTACCTCTCAGAGTGACATCTATTACCCTGAGTTGGCTCCTTCACCAATCCACGATCATCTGTATTTCATTTTCTCTAGCTGGAGATCCTCACCATTCCCATCCTGGTCTTCAGCCAGAGCACACGTAAGTGTCTCATTAGCCAAAAACTGAAAATAACACATAAGCTGCACTTAGTTCCACTAAAGTTTCTTTTTGAGTAACAAGTGCCATATGTAAAAAATTTAGGCTTATTCTGGAATTAGCATGCTATATCAGTGCCTGATGTAGGATGTTTAGAGTGAATTGTGCCCCCGTGGTACCTTCATGAGCATCTAGCATAAATCCCAGAGCCATTCTACCCAGCTGGAGGTCTGCCCTGATTCCTAATTTTTATATATGTTTCCTGTTACACAAATAGTACAGTTGTGGACTTTGGCCTGATCTTGTTAGATCTTTCTCACCCGTGGCCTTCAGCCTGATCTTGTTAGATCTTTCTAACCCCTAGGCTCCCAACATGACCTCAAGGATAGACAGAGAAATCTAATTTCTAGTACTAAACTGTACAAACCAGAAAGCTCACCACCACAGACCTTATGTGCCCCAGCTTAGACCTCATTTTTGCCACTCTTCAGATCATGTTCAAGCTTATTCTGCACTCTGACTGGGGTTTTTGGATCTCAACACTCGCGGAAGTTTATCGGTTGTTGTTCAGTGGCTCAGTCATGTCTGACTCTTTGCAGCTCCA
Organism: Capra hircus; assembly: GCF_001704415.2. Taxonomy (NCBI): domain Eukaryota; kingdom Metazoa; phylum Chordata; class Mammalia; order Artiodactyla; family Bovidae; genus Capra; species Capra hircus. Next base: position 62,072,330 of record NC_030813.1, on the reverse strand, counting down.
TGGACTGCAGCACACCAGGCTTCCCTGTCCTTCTCCATCTCCTGGAATTTGCTCAAACTGATGTGCCATCCAATCGTCTCATCCTATGCCTCCTCCTTCTCTTCTTACCCTCAGTCTTTTCAGGCATCAGGATTTTTTCCAATGAGTTGACGCTTCACATTAGGTGGCCAAAATATTGGAGCTTCAGCTTCAGCATCAGTCCTTCCAATGAATATTAAGGGTTGATTTTCTTTAGGATTATCTTCTCCAACACCACAGTTTGAAAACATCAATTCTTTGGCTCTTAGCCTTCTTTATGGTCCAACTTTCACACCCGTACATGATTACTAGAAAGACCATAGCTTTGACTATATGTACTTTTGTCAGCAATGCTGATGTCTCAGCTTTTTAATATGTGTCTAGGTTTGTCGTAGCTTTTCTTCCAAGGAGCAAGGGTCTTTTAATGTCATGGCTGCAGTCACTGTTCACAGTGATTTTGGAGCCCAAGAAAATAAAGTCTGTCACTGTTTCTTGTTGCTTCCCCATCTATTTGCCATGAAGTGATGGGACTGCATGCCATGATCTTAGTTTTCTGAATGCTGAGTATTAAGCTAGCTTTTTCACTTTCCTCTTTTACCTTCACCAAGAGGCTCTTTAGTTCTTTTTCACTTTCTGCCTTTAGGGTGGTGTCATCTGCATATCTGAGCTTATTGATAATTCTCCCAGAGATCTTGATTCCAGTTTGAGCTTCATCCAGCCCAGCATTTTACATGATGTACTATGCATAGAAGTTAAATAAGCAGAGTGACAAAACACAGCCTTAATGTATTCCTTTCCCAACTTTGAACCAGTTCATTGTTTCATGTTTGATTCTAACTGTTGCTTCTTGACCTGCATACAGGTTTCTCAGGAGGCAAAGTCAGGTGGTCTGGTATTCCCATCTCTTTCAGAATTTTCCACAGTTTATTGTGATCCACACAGTCAAAGGCTTTAGCATATTCCATGAAGCAGTAGATGTTTTTCTAGAATTCTCTTGCTTTGTCTGTGATTCCATGAATGTTGGCAATTTGATCTGTTTATCAGAAGAACAGTATGATAGATTGCAAAGAGCATGGGTTCTAGAGATTCGAATATTTAAGTTAGAATCCTAGCTTGATTACTAGGTAGAAAGCCCTTGACCAAATTACTTAAGGTCTCTTGGGCCTCAGTTTTCTAATTTATACAATGGAAATAACATAACTTGATTTATAAAATTAAATGAGATAATGCATATGAAAACACTGAATTCAGTATCTGACTATTGTATGCGTGAGATAGATTTTTTTAAAGTCATAGTGATGATGAAGAAGTGATGACAACTGACAAAGGGAGGACAAAAAAGAAAAATATTCCTACTGGTGAAGCTAAATCTGTGGCTATTTCCTGGCTAGCTTCTTTCACACGTTTATCCCTCCACCTTAAATCCCACCACGCCTCATAGCTCATAGGACTGAAAAGCTAAATTTAAAAACTCTTTCCAATGGCTGTCCTAAATCCTAAGATCTGAGAATGGACATTATGTTCTTCCCTTGATAGAAAGGACTTAAAGAGTTAATGGGTACAATTACTCTGCTTCCTGGAATTTCTTAATGGTAGAGATGTTCCCAGGGACCCTCTCCTTACATATGGTTATGAGTCTGGGGGTTGGAAATATTGCCCCTAATAAACCAGACCATACAGTGCTCTTCATTGGAAAAGACCCTGATTCTGGGAAAGATTGAGGGCAGGAGGAGAATGGGGCAACAGAGGATGAGATGGTTGGACAGCATCACCAACTCAATGGACATGAGTTTGAGCAACCACCGGGAGATAGTGAAGGATGGGAAGTCTGGCATGCTGCAGCCCATGAGGTCTCAAAGAGTCAGACATGACTTAGTGACTGAACAACAACACAGTGCTCTATTCTGCAGTGTTATATATAGATGGGATCCTTAGTGAGAGACACGTACAATAGATGAAAATACAACAGACTGGAAGTTAGAACAGCTGGATTTCAGTTGCAATCTCTCACCAATAACTAGTTGTATGACTTTGGATAGTGTTTCAGAATTCTCTCTTTCCTCATGTGTGAAATACACACATATTCTGTAGGATCTCTTTTACGTTTCAAAAATTATGGCTACCTCTGTCTTAATTTTGGCCCTGGATTACTCTTCCAACCTGGAAGAAGAATCATAGTTGACATATAGGTTTGTCAGTTTCACAGCTTAATTCATGAAGGTCCCGAGAGTCACCCAATAGCTGGCCTCAAGAACTATATCATAATTGCGATGAATCACCTTGAGTAAAAACACAGAAGGAACTAACACTGCATTCAAGCCAGACTTATGAAAAGTAGTTCAAGGTCTCATGAATACACACTTATTGCATTCACATTTCTGTGGCTCCATTTATGCCCTAAAGAATGAAAGTAAATGCTTTTAAACTTTTACAAAGCTATAATCAAGTAACAAAACAGGTTTCACAACATAATTTGATTCTTAAAGAACATATATACAGTTCTGCACCCCAAGGTAATAGTGATGTATATCACCCAATGATACAGATTTCGTACGTAAAATTTTCTCTTTTCTTTGATTACAAGCATTTTCTAATCTTCTACCGTGTGCTTGTATTTCTTTTGTAATAAAAGACAAAATACAACATTCTGAATTCTGTTTCTCTTTCAAAGTCTTTTACAGTTTCTCTGCCTGCAAAGTAATTCAGATTCAGGTCAGTCACTTCAGTTCAGTTCAGTCGCTCAGTCATGTCCGACTCTTTGCGACCCCATGAATCACAGCACGCCAGGCCTCCCTGTCCATCACCAACTCCCAGAGTTCACTCAAACTCACGTCCATCGAGTCAGTGATGCCATCCAGCCATCTCATCCTCTGTCATCCCCTTCTCCTCCTGCCCCCAATCCCTCCCAGCAGCAGAGTCTTTTCCAATGAGTCAACTCTTCACATGAGGTGGCCAAAGTACTGGAGTTTCAGCTTTAGCATCGTTCCTTCCAAAGAACACCCAGGGATGATCTCCTTTAGAATGGACTGGTTGGATCTCCTTGCAGTTCAAGGGACTCTCAAGAGTCTTCTTCAACACCACAGTTCAAACACACCAATTCTTCGGTGCTCAGCTTTCTTCAGAGTCCAACTCTCGTATCCATACATGACCACTGGAAAAACCACAGCCTTGACTAGACGGACCTTTGTTGGTAAAGCAATGTCTCTGCTTTACAATGTGCTATCTAGGTTAATCATAACTTCCCTTCCAAGGAGTAAGCGTCTTTTAATTTCATGGCTGCAGTCACCATCTGCAGTGATTTTGGAGCCCCCCAAAATAAAGTCTGACACTGTTTCTACTGTTTCCCCATCTATTTCCCATGAAGTGATGGGACCAGATGCCATGATCTTCGTTTTCAACTGAAGCTTTAGGCCAACTTTTTCGCTCTCCTCTTTCACTTTCATCATGAGGCTTTTTAGTTCCTCTTCACTTTCTGCCATAAGGGTGGTGTCATCTGCATATCTGAGGGGATTACTAGACTTCTAATCATATTATGGCTAAAAAGGAGAAGAAATACTATCCATGGTTCCCTAGCATGTCTTCCAAGCAGAACACCTGTTTCCATTAAACTTTATCCTATCTTTAAGAATTCCCTTATTGAGGTGTCTTAGGTTACTCCCCTTATTACTGACTGTTTCTCATAAACAAGCAGAAAATGCTCAGGCTGCCATAAAAAGGGGGGCAGCGTGGGTTGTAGGTTTGAGAGTTCAGATTCACCTGCTTTTCCCAAAAGCTAGTCAGTTATGGGAATTTTTGCACTGGGACCCCTTAACAACCTAAAGATGGAAGAAAAGCAGAGTTCCCTAAGTGCATCTGAATCCTACTCTAGGTTGAACCATGACTCTACTGTTTCCAAACTGTGTGACCTTGAGTCCTTTACTCCTTCTCTCACCTCCTCAGTTTTCTTATCTGCAAAATGAGTATATAAGGTTGTCAGGACTGCATGAGATCCTACTCATAAAACAGCACAGTTCAGTTCATGGAAAATAGTAATTACTTACTAGAACATCTGACGCCTCAATAATTAATTCTAAAATATGATGTAGATCTCTACCAAAATAACTTCAGAAACTTAGCTTTTTTTATCCAGTACAAAATCTCATCCTGTCATCATCAGCTTTCTCCCATTTCTGAGAGAAATAAATATACTTAAGGACTATTTCAGACAATTTTTCTGCCTTGATTTTATTCTATCAAAACTCTACCTACTCAATTTCTCAATTTTAAAATCTTTTAATGCTCAAGTGGGCTTCCTTGGTAGCTCAGATGGTAAAGAATCTGCCTGCAATGTGGGAGACCTGACTTTGATCCCTGGATTGAGAAGATCCCCTGGAGAAGGGAAAAGCTACCCACTCCAGTATTCTGGCCTGGAGAATTACATGGACTATATCAGTTCAGTCAGTTCAGTCGCTCAGTCATGTCCGACTCTTTGCGACCCCATGAATCGCAGCACACCAGGCCTTCCTGTCCATCACCAACTCCCGGAGTTCACTCAAACTCACATCCATCGAGTCAGTGATGCCATCCAGCCATCTCATCCTCTGTCATTTCCTTCTCCTCCTGCCCCTAATCCCTCCCACCATCAGAGTCTTCTCCAATGAGTCAACTCTTCACATGAAGTGGCCAAAGTGCTGGAGTTTCAGCTTCAGCATCATTCCTTCCAAAGAAATCCCAGGGCTGATCTCCTTCAGAATGGACTGGTGGATCTACTTGCAGTCCAAGGGACTCTCAAGAGTCTTCTCCAACACCACAGTTCAAAAGCATCAATTCTTAGGCACTCAGCTTTCTTCACAGTCCAACTCTCACATCCATACATGACCACTGGAAAAACCACAGCCTTGACTAGACGGAGCAGCTGTGAAGAGATACCCTACGCCCAAGGTAAGAGAAACCCAAGTAAGATGGTAGGTGTTGCAAGAGGGCATCAGAGGGCAGACACACTGAAACCATACTCACAGAAAAGTAGTCAATCTAATCACACTAGGACCACAGCCTTGTCTAACTCAATGAAACTAAGACATGCCCGCGGGGCAACCCAAGACAGGCGGGTCACGGTGGAGAGGTCTGACAGAATGCGGTCCACTGGAGAAGGGAATGGCAAACCACTTCAGTATTCTTGCCTTGAGAACCCCATGAATAGTATGAAAAGGCAAAATGATGGGATACTGAAAGAGGAACTCCCCAGGTCAGTAGGTGCCCAATATGCTCCTGGAGATCAGTGGAGAAATAACTCTAGAAAGAATGAAGAGATGGAGCCAAAGCAAAAACAATACACAGCTGTGATGTGACTGGTGATAGAAGCAAGGTCCGATGCTGTAAAGAGCAATATTGCTTAAGAACCTGGAATGTCAGGTCCATGAATCAAGGCAAATTGGAAGTGGTCAAAGAAGAGATGGCAAGAGTGAACGTCGACATTCTAGGAATCAGCAATCTAAAATGGACCGGAATGGGTGAATTTAACTCAGATGACTGTTATCTACTACTGCGGGCAGGAATCCCTCAGAAGAAATGGAGTAGCCATCATGGTCAACAAAAGAGTCCGAAATGCAGTACTTGGATGCAATCTCAAAAACGACAGAATGATCTCTGTTTGTTTCCAAGGCAAACCATTCAATATCATGGTAATCCAAGTCTATGCCCCAACCAGTAAGACTGAAGAAGCTCAAGTCAAATGGTTCTATAAAGACCTACAAGACCTTTTAGAACTAACACCCAAAAAAGATGTCCTTTTCATTATAGGGGACTGGAATGCAAAAGTAGGAAGTCAAGAAACACCCGCAGTGATAGGCAAATTTGGCCTTGGAATGTGGAATGAAGCAGGGCAAAGACTAATAGAGTTTTGCCAAGAAAATGCACTGGTCATAGCAAACATCCTTTTTCAACAACACAAGAGAAAACTCTACACATGGACATCACCAGATGGTCAACACTGAAATCAGACTGATTATATTCTTTGCAGCAAAAGATGGAGAAGCTCTATACAGTCAACAAAAACAAGACCAGGAGCTGACTGTGGCTCAGATCATGAACTCCTTATTGCCAAATTCAGACTTAAATTGAAGAAAGTAGGGAAAACCGCTAGACCCTTTGGGTATAACCTAAATCAAATCCCTTATGATTATACAATGGAAGTGAGAAATAGATTTAAGGGCCTAGATCTGATAGATAGAGTGCCTGATGAACTATGGAATGAGGTTCGTGACAGTGTACAGGAGACAGGGATCAAGACCATCCCCATGGAAAAGAAATGCAAAACAGCAAATGGCTGCCTGGGGAGGCCTTACAAACAGCTGTGAAAAGAAGAGAAGCAAAAAGCAAAGGAGAAAAGGAAAGATATCAGCATCTGAATGCAGAGTTCCAAAGAATAGCAAGAAGAGATAAGAAAGCCTTCTTCAGCAATCAATACAAAGAAATAGAGGAAAACAACAGAATGGGAAAGACCAGAGATCTCTTCAAGAAAATTAGAGATACCAAGGGAACATTTCATGCAAAGATGGGCTCGATAAAGTACAGAAATGGTATGGACCTAGAAGAAGCAGAAGATATTAAGAAGAGGTGGCAAGAATACACAAAAGAACTATACAAAAAAGATCTTCACGACCCAGATAATCACGATGGTATGATCACCCATCTAGAGCCAGACATCCTGGAATGTGAAATCAAGTGGGCCTTAGGAAGCATCACTACAAACAAAGCTAGTGGAGGAGATGGAATTCCAGTGGAGCTATTTCAAATCCTGAAAGATGATGCTGTGAAAGTGCTGCACTCAATATGCCAGCAAATTTGGAAAACTCAGCAGTGGCCGCAGGATGAGAAAAGGTCAGTTTTCATTTGAATCGCAAAGAAAGGCAATGCCAAAGAATGCTCAAACTACCGCACAATTGCACTTGTCTCACATGCTAGTAAAGTAATGCTCAAAATTCTCCAAGCCAGGCTTCAGCAATATGTGAACCGTGAACTTCCTGATGTTCAAGCTGGTTTTCAAAAAGGCAGAGGAACCAGAGATCAAATTGCAAACATCCCCTGGATCATGGAAAAAGCAAGAGAGTGCCAGAAAAACATCTATTTCTACTTTATTGATTATGCCAAAGCCTTTGACTGTGTGGATCATAATAAACTGTGGAAAATTCTAAAAGAGATGGGAATATCAGACCACCTGACCTGCCTCTTGAGAAACGTATAGGCAGGTCAGGAAGCAACAGTTAGAACTGGACATGAAACAACAGACTGGTTCCAAATAGGAAAAGGAGTATGTCAAGGCTGTATATTGTCACCCTGCTTATTTAACTTCTATGCAGAGTACATCATGAGAAACGCTGGACTGGAAGAAACTCAAGCTGGAATCAAGATTGCTGGGAGAAATCTCAATAACCTCAGATATGCAGATGACACCACCGTTATAGCAGAAAGTGAAGAGGAACTAAAAAGCCTCTTGATGAAAGTGAAAGTGGAGAGTGAAAAAGTTGGCTTAAAGTTCAACATTCAGAAAACAAAGATCATGGCATCTGGTCCCATCACTTCATGGGAAACAGATGGGGAAACAGTGGAAACAGTGTCAGACTTTATTATTTTGAGCTCCAAAATCACTGCAGATGGTGACTGCAGCCACGAAATTAAAAGACGCTTACTCCTTGGAATTAAAGTTATGATCAACCTAGATAGCATATTGAAGAGCAGAGATATTACTTTGCCAACTAAGGTCTGTCTAGTCAAGGCTATGGTTTTTCCAGTAGTCATGTATGGATGTGAGAGTTGGACTGTGAAGGAGGCTGAGTGCCGAAGAATTGATGCTTTTGAACTGTGGTGTTGGAGAAGACTCTTGAGAGTCCCTTGGACTGCAAGGAGATCCAACCAGTCCATCCTAAAGGAGATCAGCCCTGAGATTTCTTTGGAAGGAATGATGCTAAAGCTGAAACTCCAGTCTTTTCGCCACCCCTTGCAAAGAGTTGACTCATTGGAAAATACTCTGATGCTGGGAGGGATTGGGGGCAGGAGGAGAAGGGTACGACAGACAATGAGATGGCTGGATAGCATCACTGACTCAATGGACATGAGTCTGAGTGAACTCCAGGAGTTGGTGATGGACAGCGAGGCCTGGCGTGCTGCAATTCATGGGGTCGCAAAGAGTTGGACACGACTGAGCGACTGAACTGAACAGAACTGACTAGATGGACCTTTGTTGGCAAAGTAATGTCTCTGCTTTTGAATATGCTATCTGTGTTGGTCATAACTTTTCTTCCAAGGAGTCTTTTTATTTTATGGCTGCAGTCACCATCTGCAGTGATTTTGGAGCCCAAAAAAATAAAGTCTGACACTGTTTCTACTGTTTCCCCATCTATTTCCCATGAAGTGATGGGACCAGATGCCATGATCTTTGTTTTCTGAATGTTGAGCTTTAAGCCAACTTTTTCACTCTCCACTTTCACTTTCATCAAGAGGCTTTTTAGTTCCTCTTCACTTTCTGCCATAAGGGTGGTGTCATCTGCATATCTGAGGTTATTGAAATTTCTCCTGGCAATCTTGATTCAAGCTTGTGCTTCTTCCAGCCCCGCGTTTCTCATGATGTACTCTGCATAGAAGTTAAATAAGCAGGGTGACAATATACAGCCTTGACATACTCCTTTTCCTATTTGGAACCAGTCTGTTGTTCCATGTCCAGTTCTAACTGTTGCTTCCTACCTGTATAAAGGTTTCTCAAGAGGCAGGTCAGGTGGTCCTGTATTCCCATCTCTTTCAGAATTTTCCACAGTTTATTGTTTTCCACACAGTGAAAGGCTTTGACATAGTCAATAAGGCAGAAATGGATGTTTTTCTGGAACTCCTTTCTTTTCCGATCATCCAGGGGATGTTGGCAATTTGATGTCTGGTTCCTCTGCCTTTTCTAAAACCAGCTTGAACATATTATCATTCTTTTTATTATTGAGAAAATACAAGCATTGGAGAAGTTAACATCTCAAAGTTTCTTTAAAGAATACTTCAGAGAAGATTAAGTTCCCATGAGAATAGCAATTTATCCTAATCTATTTTCAAAGTTCATTCCTTGACAAATTGATTCCTCTTGCTATTCCCTTGGGCCAGTTTTGGAGAAAAACTTCAATTCCCTGCTTTGTTGGTTTGACCTCATGAGAGTTACATTCACCTGGTTGAACTCACCTGAATTCATCTAATTAGCCTCTGCAATTGATGATCAGGATTTTTTCCCTTCACTATAAAACCATTTAAACATGTAAGAGTACAAAAGGCAAAGTGTAAAATTAGCCTAACAGTGCTAAAATACCAAGATTGAAGAGATGCTAATATTTCGCTCTCTTTACTTCAACTCTCTCACTTTGTTTACTAAGGAATGAAGTGTTACACCTTCATCTCTATCCTCAAGCTGCCATCTTCATGCCCGGAAGTAACCACTGTTCTAACGATGGTGTGTATTATATTTATGATGTTTTTCTACTTTATTACATATGCAGCATCCATAAATAGTGCTATTTTTTAAAGTCTACATAAATGAATTATACTTAAGTATAATTTGCAACTTACTGCTTTTTACTCAGCATTGCATTTTTGAAGTTAACCATACTTCCTCTTGTAGATCTGGAAGATTTATTTTAAATGTTGCTTAGTAATTGTTTGGCTAAACAATGGCTTATACATTTATTCTTTGTTACGTGGATTATCTTCCTTGTTACAAACCTGCTCAAAGACTCTCCCAGTACACAAATGCCTGGGGTTTTTTAGGGTAAAGATGTATAATGGTAGGATGGAGAGGCAGGTGCAAATTCATCTCTACAAGGTATTCACAAATTGCTCTCCAAAGTCATCAAACAACTTACACTCCAACCAACATTCAGTATGGTTTCATCTTCCCCTACATTCTTATGAGCGCTTGGTATGGTTTATATATCTATATATGTTGAATTTTCCTGATTTCTCATTGATATTTTTTCACATGTACCTGAATTATTTGCCAATCCAATCATATGCCAGGAATCTCCTAATGTCATTTTCTAGAAAAAGTCTTTGTAAAATCAGGAGACAGAGCAAATAGATGCATGAGGCTTAAATCCAATCATTCATAAAGGGTATTTTCTTAAAGAAAAAGACAATTTCAAAGAAGGGAATGAGTCAACATATGAAAATATAAATATGAACCAAAAATCATGTTCTTATGAGGCAGCTGGAGGTAAGCCAACAAAAGAAATCCTAAAGTTCAACTCCTGCTCTGAAGTTTAGGGTAAACTGGATTGTGTTCATTCCTTAACTAACTACAAAAACTGCAATTTCCTTTTTGTATCTTTCAGAAGCAGGGTAGAAATATATGAAGTCCTCATCAAAATTAATAAAAATTTCCTATTGAGATCTCATATGCCACTCAGCTGGCAAATTAAGATTGGTTCAAAAATTTATACATCAGTTGAGGATAAATTAATGAGCTCTGTGTATGAGGTTGTATTTATTTAAATGCACTGAATCCAAATCTTCCATGTTACAAATGTGCTTGCTACTTGGTCTTCATAAAAATAAAAACCACTGTGGTCCTATGAAAATGAATGATAATACTGTTTTATACAAAGGAGTATTAAACTCAATAATAAACTACTACACATTAGTACCTACCAATATTATATTTATTGCCAGATAAAATTATGAAGAATAATTATTGGCTTCATAAATGTAATTTTTAAGGTTTAAAAAATGTTTTTAGTTGTTGCCTTTGTCATTTTTGTTTGCTTTTGTTATTCTATTCTGCTTTATATTTCCCACCACTGAAAAATGATAATACTCAGCTATATAAACTGTCTTTATTATGGTTTCATCACTGGGACGTATTCTAGTAATCTTACTACAAAAAAAATCCAAACATCTAGAAATAATATCTACACAGATACACAGGAAAATAAAGTTGATGCTTGGTACTGGCCCATTGCACCCTAATATAGCCATTAAGGTGCTCTGGCCTGGATCTCATAAGATGCTCTGTAAAATATTAAAAATAATTTTCTAGAGATTTGTTCATTTCATATTTGATAAAAATATATTGTATGTCCTTTAATTTTCATAACTTGTTTCTAAGAGAGAGTAGGAAAAAGACTGCTTTTAAGAGCCTTTTGAAATTGACAATGCTTGATCACTGTTCAGTAGAGCCAATGATTCACCTAACTTTATATTTGTAAGTGTAATCATTTACTAAGAAATGATTTTTAACAAGCCAAATATACATATTATTAATAAAGCAATGCAGTTTTTAGATATTCATTTTTAAAACAATTTTATAGCTATAGTCCTCTTTAAAATGTTATAGTCTTATAAATGCTGTCTATGAAAACATACAAAATTGTTATAAATTTGCCTTAAAGGAAAATGTGTAACTAGTAGAAGATAATGGAATCAATGGTATAGATCATATTATTGGTTGTATGCAGCTCACATAACTAAATAGCATAGTGTACTTCACAGAGCTATGGAGCATACTCTGTGTTTAAAGAACAAAAATAAGTAAATAAAAAATTTTTCCACAGTTTTATATTTCATTCTTTGCTCAAGCATTTTCAAAAAATAAAACCATTCATTGGATTTCTAGATTTCTTATTGTATCCCTGGTACAAAATCACTTGGTCGTGGAATGTCATTTTTAATATATATTTAAGAATTCTATTAATATTTTGTTAAGGACTTCTGCATCTATATTCATAGGAAACATTGTCTATGGTTTTATTATTTTTTTGTACTGTCTTTGGTTTTGGTATCAGAGTAATATGAGCTTCATAAAATAATCGCCTCTTTCTTCTAGAAGAGATAGTGTAGAATTGGTATTAATTCTTCTTCAAGTGGTTTGTAGGGTTCTCTAGTGAAACAATCTGGACTTGGAGATTTCTTTTGAGGGTTTTTTATTACAAATTCAGTTTAAGTAATATTCATAGGACAGTTCAAATTAATTATTTCATATTAGGTGAGATGCAGTAGTTTGTGTTTTTTGAGCAATTGGTTCATTTCATTTAAGCTGTCAAATTTCTGTGCATCAGGACTTCCTGGTGATCCAGGAGCTGACTCTGTGCGTCCAAGGCAGGGGGCCCAGGTTCTCTCCCTGGTCAGGGAACTAGATCCCACATGCCACAACTAAGAGTTCGCACGCCACAGCTAAAGATCTTGCATGCCTCAACTAAGACCTGGCACGGCCAAATAAATAAAAATATCAAAATGAAAACTTTCTGCTTGTAGAACTTTTGCAGTATTCCCTCATCATCATTTTGATGCCTGCATTGGTTTTAGAGATAATCCCCTTTTCTTCCTGATATTGGTGATCTATGCTCTTTCTTCTTTTGCTTCTGTCTTTCTAGAAGACAGTCGGTTTTATGGACCCTTTCAGAGATTCAGCACCTTGTTTCATTGATTTTCTTATTTTCAATTCATTGACTTCTGCTTTTATCTTTACTATTTTCTTCCTTCTGTTTGGTTTCAGTTTATTTTGCTCTTTTTTCTAGGTTCTTGAGGTGAGGGTTTCAGGCTATTGATCTGAGGCTTTTCCTCTTTTCTAATGCATTGAGTGCTGTAAGCTCCACATTGAGTGCTATAAGCTTCCCTCTAGGTGCTTTAGTAATGTCCCACAAATATTAATACGGTACATTTTCATTTTCATTCAGTTCAATGTATTTTTTCATTTCCTTTTGGAGGAATGCAATTTTTCATTTCCATTTTTTCGTTTCATTTTGAGACTTCCTCTATGAATATTTAGAATATGGGTTTATTTATAGTGTGCTGTTTAGTTTGCAAGTGTTTTGAAATTTCCTTTTGCAAATTTCTCTCTTCTTTTAAGGAATTTAGTGCCTACTCTAAGGTAGTATAATCTTGTTTTAATTTAATTACATCTGTGAAGACATTATTTCCAAATAATGTTATACTCCTGTGAGTAGTATACTCCCAAGGAGTAGGACCTGGATATCTTTGGGGGCCATTATTCAACCTACCACACAGACATTGTTTTAACTCTGAAATAAAGTTTTAAACCAAGAATCATACTGTTTTTTTTTTTAATGAATCAAAAACTATGAAAAGATATAATGACTTTTATTCACAATAGTATACAGGATTGTGATGCATGAAACTAGAGATGATAGGCAATAAATTGATAACTGACAAAGAATTGATTTTAACTATAAAGTGTTTCTTCAGTAAATTTGATGATGAATTCCAGATAACACACAATTGTCATTAGTTTTCTTTCATAACAAGATCAAATTTTATAATGACATATTCCTCTGAGTAATTATTATTTTAAACATGTCTTTCTCACTACAGATTAACCTTGAGGGCAGGATCTTGTCCTGCACTGTTGAATCCTCAACATTTACTTTCATGTCTAATACAGAAAAGATTTTCGACAAATATGTGTTCAAGAGACTGAATACATGAAAGCATACAAGATGATGATAGGATTTGCATGAATTCCTCTTATAATATCAAAGATGAAATTCTTAGCTAAGAATGACTATGTTAATGCTTTTATCTTGGCCCTACTTCACCACTCTGCTCTTATTATCTAACTCTCTACTTTTATGGTAGACATTTCAAATCCATGACGGTCTAGCTTTTTCTGGTATAAATGTTGATATGCTATGTGCAGAGTACTCCACATCTTTCTGTGTTAAAGTCTCCAAAAATTCAGTCCAAAAAAACAGGAAAATTTTCTTCATCAATTACAAGATGTCATTTTCCGTATTTTTTACATTTTTCTGATAAATTTTAGAAACATAAAAATATAATTACTGAGATAGCAAACATCCCTATTCTTGCTATTCGTAACTGATTCCAGTCTTATAAATAGAAATCAATCTAGAGATAACTGAAGTCTATGCTAACTCTCTACCCCCACTCTCTCTCTCCATAATCATGGCTTTCAGCTGGATACTTTCAGTTCTTTCTAAATATATGTTTACATTTAGATCTTCCATTCATCTTTATTCTTTCTTACACAATTTGAGTAGAGAAAAACTTTAATTTTTAAATATAGATAGTAAATGGTCCCTACAGTGTTTATTCTTCATTCTTTAATCTATAATGTTACTTTTTTTAAAAATGAAAATTCCCATTTATGTTATTTAGTGCCTCTTGAATTCTCTATTCTGTTCTAGCTTTTTAGTCTATTCTTAGTAAGGTAAATTTTAGTTTATTTCTAGTTAACTTCTAGCACATTATTTTAATTACTGCAGCTTTTTATAATGAGACTAGATACCCAAAATGAGGCAATTTCCCAATATTTTTCTCTGTCCATTAATCTTGGATCTTACTTCTTCCATATAAATTTTGGATCAACATCAAATTTCATGGCAAAACACCTAATTGGCATTTTGCCTGGAAATTAATTTATTTATAATTTTATTTACATCATTATGATATGGGATTCCTTGAATCTATGAACATGGCATCTGTCCATTTTCAGGTCTTAAATTTTACATATATAAAATAATTAACATAAAATATTTTAAATTTTTATTTCATTAAATCCAATTGAGCTGTTTCAAATCCTGAAAGATGATGCTGTGAAAGTGCTGCACTCAATATGCCAGCAAATTTGGAAAACTCAGCAGTGGCCACAGGACTGGAAAAGGTCAGTTTTCATTCCAATCCCAAAGAAAGGCAATGCCAAAGAATGCTCAAATTGCCGCACAATCGTACTTGTCTCACATGCTAGTAAAGTAATGCTCAAAATTCTCCAAGCCAGGCTTCAGCAATACGTGAACCGTGAACTCCCTGACGTTCAAGCTAGTTTTAGAAAAGGCAGAGGAACCAGAGATCAAATTGCCAACATCTCCTGGATCATCGAAAAAGCAATAGAGTTCCAGAAAAACATCTATTTCTGCTTTATTGACTATGCCAAAGCCTTTGACTGTGTGGATCACAATAAACTGTGGAAAATTCTGAAAGAGATGGGAATACAGGACCACCTGACCTGCCTCTTGAGAAATCTGTATGCAGGTCAGGAAGCAACAGTTAGAACTGGACATGGAACAACAGACTGGTTCCAAATAGGAAAAGGAGTATGTCAAGGCTGTATATTGTCACCCTGCTTATTTAACTTATATGCAGAGTACATCATGAGAAACGCTGCACTAGAAGAAACACAAGCTGGAATCAAGATTGCTGGGAGAAATATCAATAACCTCAGATATGCAGATGACACCACCGTTATGGCAGAAAGTGAAGAGGAGCTAAAAAGCCTCATGATGAAAGTGAAAGAGGAGAGTGAAAAATTTGGCCTAAAGCTCAACATTCAGAAAACGAAGATCATGGCATCTGGTCCCATCACTTCATGGGAAATAGATGGGGAGACAGTGGAAACAGTGTCAGACTTTATTTTGGGGGGCTCCAGAATCACTGCAGATGGTGATTGCAGCCATGAAATTAAAAGACGCTTACTCCTTGGAAGAAAAGTTATGATCAACCTAGATAGCATGTTGAAGAGCAGAGACATTACTTTGCTGACTAAGGTCTGTCTAGTCAAGGCTATGGTTTTTCCTGTGGTCATGTATGGATGTGAGAGTTGGACTGTGAAGAAGGCTGAGCACCAAAGAATTGATGCTTTTGAACTGTGGTGTTGGAGAAGACTCTTGAGAGTGCCTTGGACTGCAAGGAGATCCAACAAGTCCATTCTGAAGGAGATCAGCCCTGGGATTTCTTTGGAGGGAATGATGCTAAAGCTGAAACTCCAGTACTTTGGCCACCTCATGAGAAGAGCTGACTCATTGGAAAAGACTCTGATGCTGGGAGGGATTGGGGGCAGGAGGAGAAGGGGACAACCAAGGATGAGATGGCTGGATGGCATCACTGACTCGATGGACGTGAGTCTGAGTGAACTCCGGGAGTTGGTGATGGACAGGGAGGCCTGGTGTGCTGCGATTCATGGGGTCGCAAAGAGTCAGACACAACTGAGTGACTGAACTGCATATTTTATTAAAATGTTTTATAATTTTCTCCATAAAAATCTTTGAAAGACTCTTGGTATCTCTCAAGGATTAAGAATTTTTTAAGTATTTTCTAAATAAATATTGGAATAATATTAACTAATGTTATTGCATGCTTATTAGACCAGACACTGTTCTAAATGACTTTACCTGTGTTAACTAATTCAGTCCTCATAACAACTCTAAGATATATACACATATATACGTGTGGGTGTGTATATATATTTAATATTATTAGCTCCCATTTTTGGAGAAGGCAATGGCACCCCACTCCAGTACTCTTGCCTGGAAAATCCCATGGATGGAGGAGCCTGGTAGGCTGCAGTCCATGGGATCACGAAGAGTCGGACATGACTGAGCGTCATCACTTTCATTTTTCACTTGCATGCATTGGAGAAGGAAATGGCAACCCACTCCAGTGTTCTTGCCTGGAGAATCCCAGGGATGGCGGAGCCTGGTGGGCTGCCATCTATGGGGTCGCACAGAGTCAGACACGACTGAAGCAACTTAGCAGCAGCAGCAGCTCCCATTTTATAAGTGAGGAAACTGATGCACAGAGAGACTAAGTATCTTGCCCCAAGTTACAAATTTAGTCATCTAATAAGTGGCAGACCTGGAATTTGAGCCCAAGATTCATATACAGATTATAGTTTAACATTGGAAGAAAATTATGGTGCCCTAGCATTAGGTTGCCAGGAAGTACAACACCTGGTAGAAGGTCTCAGGGAGAACTAAATATTTAGAGTAACTGGGGCTATAACAGGGGCCAGTAACAAATCCATTTCTTGTCCACATACTCTGACAAAATCAAATTTTATCTGCTTTTTCAGTGTTATTGGTTAGACTTCAAGCTCATATTAAACATTTTATAAATATTTAATATTTATATTAAATGGACAGAGGAGCCTGGTGAGCTGCAGTCCATGCGGTCGCTAGGAGTCGGACACGACTGAGCGACTTCACTTTCACTTTTCACTTTTATGCATTGGAGAAGCAAATGGCAACCCACTCCAGTGTTCTTGCCTGGAGAATCCCCGGGATGGCGGAGCCTGGTGGGCTGCCATCTATGGGGTCGCACAGAGTCGGACATGACTGAAGTGACCTAGCAGCCCGGCAGCAGATAAATAAAATTATAAAATGTGAAGAAATAAACAGATAAATGCTTTAAGAGCTGTGTTGGTCTAGACTATAAAATCATTTTGTAGCTATTTGGCCAAACAATAAATACTGAAGAATAAGAAAATGATTTTTGAAAAGGAGAACCCATTCCTAATGTTCCATAGCTATGTACAAAAGGGACAGGGCACATTTTATACTAAACATGCCAATGCAGATCGTTAAGAACATTATACAAGCTGTTACCAAGAACCACAGAGAAGGAGGAATATGATCTTTTAATGAGGCAAAAATTAATTATTGTTAATTCTGCCTTGAGCAATAGCTGGACTCAATATGCCCATCTTTTTGAGTGGATATCTTCAAAAACACACATATAGTTTATTACCATCTGTTTTGTAATTTTGCTTAGATTGACCTACATATTCATGATATACTTACCTATTTCTATTCACTTTTAATGTTTTTAATTTATTTTTAATTGGAAGATAACTGCTTTACAGTATTGTTGGTTTCTGCCATAACAATATGTATCAGTCATAAGTATATATATATGTCCCACCCACCTCCCACCCTACCTCAACCCTCTAGATTGTCACAGAGTACCGGGTTGAGCTCGCTGTATTATATAGCAACTTCCCATTGGCTATCTAACTTGTAAATTTTTTCTTTTTAATTATCTTCTAATGAGAAAACCCCAGGGTCCTTCTCTGTGTTCTTCTGAACCAAGTCCTCATTGTTCTTAGGTTGCTAGACTCTTCAGTCATCCTTACAAAACCACTGAAGCTAATGAGCCCCTGCTGGGAACAAATCTCAGGTGCTGAGATCAAATTTCTCAGCAAGGTTCTGCAAAACTTAATTAAGAATCAGTTCAAACCTTCACCTCAGAAGTAAACCATGGCTAGGAAGTCGCATCATAGTTTCTTCTCATTCCTTGCAGCCTCTCATTTTTCAGGTATTTGTATTAATGTACCTGCCTTAGAATGGAATTACTCTCCAAGAAGCTAAAGCCATTCAAAAAACAAAGTGAAAGTAAGTCTGCCCTATGGACTATTTTGTAGCATGTCTTTAATGATTGCTTTTGATACAAAATACCTCCTCTAAGTGTAACTCTCTCTCTTAGATAGGAGTTCATCACCCTGCACTATTCTATAAGATCATATGATAACATCCATTTTCTAACTAAATTAACTTGTCCAGATAAAAACTCGTCTTAGTTCCCTTATGTCAGGTTACCAGAATGTTCTGTATCTTTCTAAGGATCACCCCTCAGTTGTAGTGGTCTATAAAGACATCAGTTGTATTTCTGTGACAGTCCGTTGCTACCTCAGCACCTGCACTTCTTCCTAACCGAACTTTGCTTTTATTCATTGTCTACCATGTAGCCACTCCTTTTAAGGGAAGACAAAATCCATCTCCCTCCCCAGCATGGTTGTCTCATCCCTTTACAAAGCTTTGGTTTGCCTGTACATGTGACCCAATTCTGTCCAATGAGACATGAGAAGTCTGTTGAGGCTTTGGAGGGATAGCTTCCATCTCTTAAAAAGAGATCTAAGATAAAGATTGCCTTTTCCCCCTTCCTCTTGACATATCAGCGTTTGCAATGTCTGGCACTGCTGCAGTCATCAAGCAACAGTGAGGAATCTGCATAGCACAGGAAACAGAAAAGTAGAAAGATGGCAAGTGTCATGGTTTCTAATGATTTTGTTGAGCCACTGCATTAGCTAACGCTGCACAGAGGAGCCCGGCAGTCTACGGTCCATCAGGTCATAAAGAGTCAGACATGACTGAATCAACTTAGCACATAAAACAGTCCAGAATTCTGCTAAGAGAATTAGCTAAGGGATGTATTCAGTTAAAAGTAAAAGAAACCTCAATACAGGGGTTTAAACTAATACATTTTTATTTTTCTCTTTCAACATGAAGTCCAGAGGTAGGTACATAGTGAGGTTGGAAGATGACCAACACATGGTAATACAGAAAAGCCTATGTTTAAAGTATGAAGCAATCTAGAAATAAAAATATGTGTTTATAATAGGAAACTGGGAGAGCACATGAATTAGCCAGGCCACAAAGTTTGATCTAGAATGATGACATGAGCTATGTTTACGGTTGTTTACTTCAATTTACCATTGAACAGCCAAAAAAGCAATGCAAAAGATAAATATGAGATTAAGGGAACAAGTGAGTCACTATAGCTCCCTCCTGTGATGCAGTTTGTCTTAGATGTACACTCAAAGTTACGTATGCTTTAATAAAGGGAGGAATCCCATTGGAGGAAACCAGAATTGTAAGCTTTCTGTCTTATACTGTTAAGTTATAGAGGGACAGCTCAGGAATCAAGGATCTACGTGTCCTTTTATCATAAGAGGAAAAACAATTTATCAAAGGGAAAAAAAAAAAACCTTGCTAGACCAAATTCTGTGATGATTTCATGGCTCACACGAGAATTTAGAACTGTATTGATAAAAGACAGGACTAGATATGGAGAAATAAATACAAAGCATTTTGTCCTTGGGATTCCTGTTAAGTAGGCTAAAAAACCCAAGTCAGGTGTGTTAGATTTTACTAAGCTGTATTATAGAATAATCTCTCTTGCTTCCCTGGTGGCTCAGACGATAAAGCGTCTGTCTACAATGCGGGAGACCCGGGTTCAATCCCTGGGTTGGGAAGATCCCCTGGAAAAGGAAATGGCAATCCACTCCAGTACTATTGCCTGGAAAATCCCATGGACAGAGGAGCCTTGTCGGCTACAGTCCATGGGGTCACAAAAAGTCGGACACGACTGGGTGACTTCATTTTCACTTTCACTTTCACTTCTGATGGTGTAAAGCCCTCAGCATCGAAAAGGAGAGAAAGTGACATGTGATGGGAAAATCCATTAAACATTCAACACTTTTCCTACATTAAAATATAAAGAACTAACATGCAAGGAAATAAACCAAGCTCCTAGCAAAGCTGAAGAACCAAATGCCGCAGGGAACTGAGCAGCAAGTGAAAGAAACTTTCAAAGGGCAGCTGCTGCGTAAAATTTACAAATTCAAATACCACAGGCAATGGGTCACAGAGGGTTTTAAAACAGCTGAATGTGTGTTATAGTATTTGAAAGCAAAAGAACACATTACTAGCCTCAAGGGGCAACTGATGGTAAAAAGACAATTTTTAAAAATGGCATTAAAAATAGTCTAGAGTCAGGGTAGGACAGCAGTTCTCAGAGTATGACTGATCTGTGACCAGCAGCATCAACATCATGTAGCAACTTAATATGCCAATTCTCCGCCTCTGAGGTGGAAACCAGCCCTCTAGCGAGTGTTCTAACAAGGTCTCCACGTGATTCTAAAGCACATTCAAGTTTAAGAAACACCGGTACAGGAGCAAGGAGTCCTAGCCACCAGATAGTGTGGCTAGGTGACTAAAAGCACCAGCTCTGAGTTTGTATTTCAAATTGTCTGCTTCTAGATGCATGAAATTCAGCAAGTACGTAAACACTCCACACCTATTTATAAGTATACCTATCTTAGAGGTTCACTGCAAGGATTACCAATACCATTCATGAAACCTCCTCAATAAACAATAATAACTATTATTTCATCATCATCTTCACAAAACTGTCTGAAGGCATGACTATACTATTTCTCTGTGTGCAGAAGGTACTGAGTACTCAATGTTCAATATAGTCTGTAAAATAAAATAACAAGGTGAGTACCATCTTGTGGCAATAGTTGTGTATGAATGGTTGAATTAATAGTAACAACTCTTCTATGACAACATATTTGGCATTGCTTTAAGTGCTTTACATACATTAGTTCAGTTCAGTTCAGTTCAGTCGCTCAGTCCTGTCTGACTCTTTGCGACCCCATGAATCGCAGCACGCCAGGCCTCCCTGTCCATCACCAACTCCCAGAGTTCACTCAGACTCACGTCCATCGAGTCAGTGATGCCATCCAGCCATTTCATCCTCTGTCATCCCCTTCTCCTCCTGCCCCCAATCCCTCCCACCATCAGAGTCTTTTCCAATGAGTCAATTCTTTGCATGAGGTGGCCAAAGTACTGGAGTTTCAGCTTTAGCATCATTCCTTCCAAAGAAATCCCAGGGCTGATCTCCTTCAGAATGGACTGGTTGGATCTCCTTGCAGTTCAAGGGACTCTCAAGAGTCTTCTCCAACACCACAGTTCAAACACATCAATTCTTTGGCACTCAGCTTTCTTCACAGTCCAGCTTTCACATCCGTACATGACTGCTGGGAAAACAATAGCCTTGACTAGACGGACCTTTGTTGGAAAAGTACTGTCTCTGCTCTTCGACATGCAATCTAGGTTGGTCATAACTTTTCTTCCAAGGAGTAAGCGTCTTTTAATTTCATGGCTGCAGTCACCATCTGCAGTGATTTTGGAGCCCAAAAAGAGAAAGTCAGCCACTGTTTCCACTGTTTCCCCGTCTATTTCCCATGAAGTGATGGGACCGGATGCCATGATCTTCGTTTTCTGAATGTTGAGCTTTAAGCCAACTTTTTCACTCTCCTCTTTCACTTTCAATTATTTAATCCTCACAAATCTGAGATAGAGCCTATTATTGCTCCCACTTTACAGATGAGGAGACTGACCCAGAGAGGCTAAGTACAATGTCCAAAGTTACCAAGTTAGAAAGGGGGAGAGTCAGCATTTAAATACAGACAATCTGTCTCAGAGTCTTCGAGTATGTACTTAACCCTACCCTATACCATTCCCCTAAGTTAAAAACAAACTTTGATGTTTAGGGCAGAAGTTTCAGCTGTCTAGGAAAATACACTTACATGAAATATCTCATTCTCCAAGGCACTGGAAAAATGAAACTCTATTCTCATTTCTGCTACCTGCTCTGTAATCGTCTCTTCCGTATTCATTAAATGCACCTGACTGATTCCATAGATAAGCAGGTGGCCTGAAAAATGGGATGGCTGTTTCCACTAAGATGGTAGGAAGAAATAAGAGGCAGGGAGAGCCAGTGAAATGCACATGGTGGGAAAATTCATCCAGTTCCCCAGCTTCTAATGTTCTCAGGGCAAGGGCATTTCAGGATAACAGAACAAACTATTACCCTCCAGCAGCAACAGTATCTCTGCTATGTCTGAGTCAGATGCTCAGATGGCTGAATGTGCTAAGAGGAAACAAGAGAACAGAGCTCAAGGGAAACAGGCTGATTGCTCTAAGTTGCTCTCTGCATGCCTTAGCAAGCTGCCTGGATGCCTGCGTATGGAAGGGATGAAGCAGTTTC
The DNA here is from genome assembly GCF_001704415.2 of Capra hircus. Classification (NCBI taxonomy): domain Eukaryota; kingdom Metazoa; phylum Chordata; class Mammalia; order Artiodactyla; family Bovidae; genus Capra; species Capra hircus. The sequence continues at coordinate 62,049,950 of NC_030813.1, read as the reverse complement.
CTCAACCTTGCTTGATAGATTTTGTCAGGGCTTTCAAATTTTCTTCGTGTTCTAAACAAGAGAATTCAGACTCCAAAGCTGCAACAAAAGGAAGTAGTTCTTTGGACAGAAAGCTGAAAAACAGATCAATTTTACCCTTAACTCCTTCAGAGTCTGGTTTTTGAATGCCTGCCAAATCCTGTAGGCTTCTTCAAGATGACCAATCCAAAAAATTCACTCAGTTTCAACATTCTCAGTTGCCCACTGTTCTAAGAAATACTGTGCTATGATAAGGAAAAACAGAAACAAAAGCAAAACTCCCTATTTACTTCCCAATGCCAGAAAACAAGCTGCAATGAAATTGAGAGAATGTGAGATGAGCTTTCCCCCTTATTTTTGAGGGTCAAACATGCATTGGGCCAGGTTTTTGGCAGAATGGAAATTTCAGTAAGTGTGCTATACCTCCCGTTCCCTCTTGCTGAAAGTGGTAACTAATTATCAACACTCTCTCTGAATGTCTAATATGTTATGGAAACAGACATTGAAAAAGAAATACCTACGGTTTACTCTATAAAATTTTCCACTAACTACAAAGAAATACTAGAAGAAACAAGATTTCTCACAGGATGAGTAAAATGTTTCCTTTCACTGCCTGGGTGTGCAATCATTTCGTCTGGTCTGACTCTTTGCAACCCCATGGACTATATAGCTCAACAAGCTCCTCTGCCCATGGAAATGTCCAGGCAAGAGTACTGGAGTGGGTTGCCATTGCCTACTCCAGGGGATTTTCCCGACCCAGGGCTCAAACCCACATCTCCTGCACCTCCTGCATTGGCAGGTAGATTATTTACAACTGCACCACCTGGGAAGCCCTTTCACTATGATTGTTCATTTGTTCTAACACAGAGTTTTTCTTAATGAGACTGTTTCCCCTAATTTTCTATTCAACTTATCTACAAAGAATTGCTGAAAGTTAAATAACTTTGAGTTTTGCTAGATGGGCAATAATATTAAGAAATCAATATTAGTTTTTAGGTGTGATAATAGAATTTGTTAAGATTAGGGACTTTGACCTCCTGCAGGAGCTAAGCTTCCCACATAACAAAAGGGAAAGAATCTGTAAGGTCTACGGGACAAACTGCCTCAATGTCTTTTTTAAGAAAGTCATTAGGTCAATCACTTAGCAGAAAAGGCTTTCTTAAATGACATAAACCTAAGAAGAAACATCCTATTTTTCATTTTATATAATCCCTTTCAGTAACCCCAAAACTCTTAACAAAATACCTCTCATGTAGTTTTGACAGCTGAGTCATGGGAATTGGAGGGATGAAGAAGTATCAGAATTGGGGGCTCCACATCATCTCTGGGGTCTTTATTCAGGGTTTTCTTTTCTAAGAATCCACCTTAACATCTACTATCTACTCTCTACTCTCTCTTCAGGATAACTCTCCATTTCTCCATTTGTTTGTTTCCATTCCAATTCACCAACCTCATTTAGGGGAACTTGACTATAAGCTCAGACCTTAAAACTGAAAGGAACCAATCAGAAAATGCATTGGAAAATAAATGAAATCCAATCCAATCCCATTAAGTACACATTAATGCTAACAGGTAAGGAAAAGTATGAAAACAATGTAAAATAGAGTAACATTGCAATAGATCAGTTGAAACTAATCAAATGAATGAAATGTGGACTGCTGTATATGAAAAAAAGTATTAGGTAATGGAGGACTTGAATTTGGAGGAGTCCCATTGATAGTGATAGATGTGAGAAAAATTTCAAGGGTATCTGCAGTTCTGCAGCTCGGATGTCCTAAATGACATCTCTAGTTAATATTCAACCTCAGCCAACTGGAAATGTAACCTCCATCAGTGCTTGTAATGCTAATCCTAAGATTGTTTGGATGACATAATTGTTTCCAAGAAAATTATTAGTTTTAAACCTGGGGAATTAAGTATATATATGATAAAGTAAATCAAACCTCTATAGTACTAATATTCTTCAGCAAAGTTTAGAAATGATGTATTTAAAATAAATTTGCCTATGATAAAAATATTTCAACCTTGTGATTCAAAAAAACATTGACAGGACTGAGTACTTGATTTAGTTAAAGAATTATGTTGCAATACATTGCGGGGGGCGCTCCACAGAAAGAGAGAGGCAGTGGAACTTCCCTCAACAAAGCCGAGGGGTCCCGAGGAGAGGTGAGCCTGCTGTCTGCCAACCCAGCCCCTCGGCAACACAGAGACAACCAAAGGCAACAAGGGTTCCATCTAAGCAGTTCCGCTTTATTGCCACAAACTCTTGGTTTATATAGGCAAGCAAGGGGGAGGGGTTTGCAAGGGTTGCACCAATCACATTAAAGGTCAAATTGTAATATGCCATAGTTGCACCAATCACGTTAAAGGTCAAATCTTAATATACCATAGTTGCACCAATCACATTAAAGGTCAAGTCGTCATGCGCTTCATTGTAACAAGAGTCTATGGTGATCACATGCTGTCCACGTGCATGGAAATCAAGAGAGCCAATCAAAAGTTTTAACAAACAACTTACACCACGCCCTCATCTTTTCCACCAGGCGCCATCTTAGCTCTAAAGGGCAAAGCTAGCCCTTTTTTCAAGGTTTCCCATTTAGGGCCCCACAATACATCAGTAATAGAAAATTTAAGAAAGCCTAAGACTCATTTTTATAAGTTAAATTTGTCCTATTACAATGGTTACTTAAGTACTTGGAAGGTTCTTCCAGGTGAGTAAAGGACTTGAAAACAAAATGCACTGATTTCATAGAGTAGTTTAAAATGTTTAAGGGAGTCTTAGTTTAGAAATAGAATCAAACATTAACACCTCCTTAAAAGTAATTCTTAAAATTTGCTACCTTTTTAAGTAGAATAAAATGATTAAGTTGAATTTCAAAGCTCAAAAAAACTATTTTTAATACATAAATTTAATATACTGAATATTAAATATTAAAAATAAAGTTTGCTTTGGTTAGTCTTAAAATAACCATCAACCAGATGCCCACAGTAGCCCCTTAATGTAATCTGGACCTCTTCCCTCATAGCCTGGACACAGTCTGGACACAACTCAGACAGGGATGCTTCTAAAATCCTATTAAGTAGCAATTCTCTTCAGAAACCTGTTCTCTGATTTTTCCCTTTCCTGATTTAAACAAGAAAAAATTGAAATAGTAAAAACAATTTTTTTATTAAATTTATTTAAGCAAACAAACAAAAGAAAATGTTCACCCATTTCTCCCACCCCTACAACACCCCGTCTCTTGCAACCAGCAGTCTGATCTCGGAATCTATGAGCTTCTTTAAAATTTTTTAACTTTTTATTTTATATTGGAATATAACCCATTAACAATGTTGTGATAGTTTCAAAAGAAGATAGCACTAAGTCATGTCCGACTCCTTTGATCCCATGATCAAAAAAAAAAAAAAACTACTTAGATTCTCTGCCCACTTTTTAATTGGGCTGTTTGTTTTCTTGGTACTGAGTATTCGTTTGTATTTTGGATATTTTGGATATCCTTATTGGATACATGATTTACAACTATTTTCTCCCATTCAATGGGTTGCCTTTTCATTTTGTTGGTGGTTTCCTTTGCTGTGCAGAAGATTTTCAGTTTGATGTAGTCCCACTTATTTATTTTTGCTTTTGCTTTTGAAATCAGATTCAAAAAAAATTATTGCCAAGACCTGCATCAAGGAGCTTACTGCCTGTAATTTCTTCTATGAGTTTTATCAGTCCAGGTCTTATGCTCAATTCATTTTGAGTTAAATTTTGTGTATGGTATAAGACACTGATCCAGTTTCACTCTTTTAAAAGTGGCTGTCCAATTTTTAAACATCATTTATTAAAGAGATTCTTTCCTTATGGTATATTCTTGGTTCCTTTGTCATAAGTTGACCATATATGTGTGGGCTTATTTCTAGGTTCTCTATTTTGCTCTGTTGACCTATCTGTTTTTATGCCGACACCATACTGTTTTAATTACTATAATTCAGTTTGAAGGCAGTCCAGTTTTGTTCTTCCTTTTCGAGATTGTTTGGCTATCCAGGGTCTTTTGAGGTTCCATACAAATACTAGGCTCATTTGTTCTATTTCTTTGAAATGTACAATTGGATTTTGATAGAGACTGCACTGAATCTGTATTTTGCTTTGAATATTGCAGACAATTTAACAATATTAGTCCTTCCAAGAGAATGAAATGCTTTTCTATTTATATCGGTCTTCTTCAGTATCTTTCCTTAATAACTTGTAGTTTTCAATACCCATTCCAGTACTCTTGCCTAGAGAATGCCATGGACAGAGAAGCCCGGCAGGCTGCAGTCCACGCAGTCACACAGAGTCTGACATGACTAGCGCAACTAAGCAGCAGCAGCAGTTTTTAATTCACAGGTATCTCACCTCCTTGATGAAATTTACTCCTAGGACTTTTATTTTCTTTGATGGAATGCTAATTGTTTTCTTAACTTCTCTTTCTGACACATTATTATTAATGAATTCATTTACTAGATCTAACACTTTTTGATGGAGTCTTCAGGGGTTCCCATATATGATATCATGTTGTCTGCAAATATTGACAGTTTTACTTCTTCCTTTCCTATTTGGATGCCTTTTAGTTCTTTTTCTTGCTTAACTGCTCTGGCTTCGAACACTATCTTGAATAAAAGTGTTGAGAGTGGACAGCATTGTTTTGTTCCAGATCTTAGCTGGAAAACTCTCAGCTTTTCACTGTTGAGTATGTTGTCAGCTGTTGACTGTCATATATGGTCTTTATCATGTTGAGGTATGTTCTCTCTACCCAGTTTGTTGAAAGTTTTTATCATAAATGGAGGTTAAATTTTGTCAAATGCTTTTTGTGAATCTATTGAGTGATCATATGCTTTTTAGCCTTCATTTTGTTGATACGGTATACCACATTGATTTTCAGTTGTTAAAGCATTTTACATCAGTGGAATAAATCCCATTTGATCGTGATGTATCATCCTTTTAATATATTACTGAATTCAGAATGCTAACATTTTTATGCTAATATTTTGCTGAGGATTTCTGCATATGTGTTCAGCAAATATATTGACCTATGATTTTCTTTTCTGTGGCATCCTTGTTCAGATTTGTTATCAGGGTAACTTTGGCTATGCAGTGCTGTAGCGGGGAGCAGGGGCTGCACGGAGCTACAGTGGGGAGCAGCTGAGAGGAGATACCCCATGTCCAAGGTCAGTAGCAGTGGCCATCATGAGATACCCCACGTCCAAGGTAAGGAGCAGCAGCTGCACTTTGCTGGAGCAGCCATGAAGAGAGACCCCATGTCGAAGGGAAAAGAAACTCCAGCAAGACGGTAGGCACTGAGAGAAGCCCCATGAGACTGAAACCACAATCACAGACAACAGGCCAATCTGATCACATGGACCACAGCCTTGTCTAACTCAATGAAACTAAGACATGCCGTGTGGGGCCACCAAAGATGGATGGGTCATGGTGGAGAGGTCTGACAGAATGTGGTCCACTGGAGAAGGGAATGGCAAACCACTTCAGTATTCTTGCCTTGAGAACCCCATGAACAGTATGAAAAGCCAAAAAGATATGACACGGAAAGATGAACTCCCCAGGTCAGTAGGTGCCCAATATGCTACAGGAGATCAGTGGAGAAATAACTCCAGAAAGAATGAAGGGATGGAGCCAAAGAAGAAACAACAACCAGCTGTGGATGTGACTGGTAATAGAAGCAAGGTCCAATGCTGTAAAGAGCAATATTGCATAGGAACCTGGAATGTTAGGTCCATGAATCAAGGCAAATTGGAAGTCATTGAACAGTAAACGGCAAGACTGAACATTGACATTTTAGGAATCAGTGAACTAAAACGGACTGGAATGGGTGAATGATGGGTAATCAGATGACCATTATATCTACAACTGTGGGCAAGAATCCCTTAGAAGAAATGGAGTAGCCATCATACTCAACAAAAGACTCCAAAATGCAGTACTTGGATGCAATCTCAAAAACAACAGAATGATCTCTGTTCATTTCCAAGGCAAACCATTCAATATCAAGGTAATCCAAGTCTACGAGCGACCAGTAATGCTGAAGAAGCTGAAGTTGAACAGTTCTATGAAGACCTACAAGAACTTTTAGAACTAACACCCCAAAAAGACATCTTTTTCATTACAGGGGACTGGAATGCAAAAGTAGGAAGTCAAGAAACACCTGGAGTAACAGGCAAATTAGGCCTTGGAGTACAGAATGAAGCAGAGCAAAGGCTAATAGACTTTTGCCAAGAGAATGCACTGGTCATAGCAAACACCCCCTTCCAACAACACCAGAGAAGATTCTACACATGGACATCACCAGATGGTCAACACTGAAATCAGATTGATTATATTCTTTGCAGCCAAAGATGGAGAAGCTCTATACAGTCAGCAAAAACAAGATGGGGAGCTACTGTGGCTCAGATCATGAACTCCTTACTGCCAAATTCAGACTTAAATTGAACAAGAAAACCATTAGACCATTCAGGTATGACCTAAATCAAATCCCTTACGATTATACAGTGGAAGTGAGAAATAGATTTAAGGGACTAGAAATAGATTTAAGGGACTAGATCTAGACAGAGTGCCTGATCTATGGACAGAGATTCATGACATTTTATAAGAGACAGAGATCAAGACCATCCCCAAGAAAAAGAAACGCAAATAAGCAAAATGGTTATCTGAGGAGGCCTTACAAATAGCTAAGGAAAGAAAAGACACAAAAGGCAAAGGAGAAAAGGAAAGAGATACCCATTTGAATGCAGAGTTCCAAAGAATAGCAAGGAGAGATAAGAAAGCCTTCCTCAGTGACCAGTGCAAAGAAACAGAGAAAAACAGTAGAATGGGAAAGACTAGAGATCTCTTCAAGAAAATTGGAGATACCAAGGGAACATTTCATGCAAAGATGGGCTCAATAAAGGACAGAAATGGTATGGACCTAACAGAAGCAGAAGATATTAAGAAGAGGTGGCAAGAATACACAGAAGAACTGTACAAAAAAGATCTTCATTACCCAAATAATCACGATGGTGTGACCACTCACCTAGAGCCAGACATTCTGGAATGTGAAGTCAAGTGGGCCTTAGGAAACATCACTATGAACAAAGCTAGTGGAGGTTATGGAATTCCAGTTGAGCTATTTCTAATCCTAAAAGATGATGTTGTGAAAGTGCTGTACTCAATATGTCAGTGAGTTTAGAAAACTCAGCACTGGTCACAGGACTGGAAAAGGTCAGTTTTCATTCCAATCACAAAGAAAGGCAATGACAAAGAATGCTCAAACTACCGCACAATTGCACTCATCTCACATGCTAGCAAAGTAATGCTCAAAATTCTTCAAGCCAGTTTTCAGCAATACATGAAGTGTGAATTTTGGCACCCCACTCCAGTACTCTTGCCTGGAAAATCCCATGGACGGAGGAGCCTGGTGGGCTGCCATCCATGGGGTTGCGAAGAGTCAGACATGACTGAGCAACTTCACTTTCACTTTTCAGTTTCATGCATTGGAGAAGGAAATGGCAACCCACTCCAGTGTTCTTGCCTGGAGAATCTCAGGGACGGCGGAGCCTGGTGGGCTGCTGTCTATGAGGTCACACAGAGTCGGACATGACTGAAGCGACTTAGCAGCAGCAGCAAGCTGGTTTTAAACAAGGCAAAGGAATCAGAGATCAAATTGCTAACATCCACTGGATCATCAAAAAATCAAGAGTTCCAGAAAAACATCTATTTCTGCTTTATTGACCACGCCAAAGCCTTTGACTGTGTGGATCACAAGAAACTGTGGAAAATTCTGAAAGAGATGGGAATACCAGACCACCTGACCTGCCTCTTGAGAAATCTGTATGCAGGTCAGGAAGCAAGTTAGAACTTGACATGGAACAACAGACTGGTTCCAAATAAATAGGAGTATGTCAAGGCTGTATATTGCCACCCTGCTTATTTAACTTATATGCAGAGTATATCTTGATTAACCCTGGGCTGGATGAAGCACAAGCTGGAGTCAAGACTGCCGGGAGAAATATCAATAACCTCAGAGATGCAGATGATACCACCCTTATGGCAGAAAGTGAAGAGGAACTATAAAGCCTCTTGATGAAAGTGAAAGAGAAGAGTGAAAAAGTTGGCTTAAAACTCAACATTCAGAAAACGAAGATCGTGGTATCCAGTACCATCACTCATGGCAAATAGATGGGGACACAGTGGAAACAGTGGCTGACTTTATTTTTGGGGGCTCCAAAATCACTGCAGATGGTGATTGCAGCCATGAAATTAAAAGACGCTTACTCCTTGGAAGAAAAGTTATGACCCAACCTAGACGGCATATTAAAAAGCAGAGACATTACTTTGCCAACAAAGGTCCATCGAGTCAAGGCTATGGTTTTTCCAGTGGTCATGTATGGATGTGAGACTTGGACTATAAAGAAAGCTGAGTGCCAAAGAATTGACGCTTTTGTACTGCAGTGTTGGAGAAGACTCCTGAAAGTCCCTTGGACTACAAGGAGATCCAACCAGTCCATTCTAAAGGAGCTCAGTCCTGAGTGTTCATTGGAAGGAATGATCCTGAAGATGAAACTCCAATACTTTGGCCACCTGATACAAACAGCTGACTCATTTAAAAAGACCCTGATGCTGTGAAAGATTGAAGGCAGGAGGAGAAGGGGACGACAGAGGATGAGACAGTTGCCTGCCATCACCGACTCAATGGACATGAGTTTGGGTAAACTCTGGGAGTTGGTGATGCACAGGGAGGCCTGGCGTGCTGCAGTGCATGGGGTCACAAACAGCTGGACACGACTGAGCGACTGAAATGAACTGAACTTTGGCTTCCTAAAATATGTATAGAAGAGTCTCCCTCTTTTATATTTTGCAAGAGTTTGAGAAGAATTGGTATCAATTCTTTTTCAAATGTTTGGTAAAATTCACCAGCCTTGCTGTTTGGTACTGAACTTTTGGAGGTTTTTGATTACTGATTCAATCTTTCTTGCTAATAATCAGTTTGTTCAGATTTCTATTTTATTATGATTCAGTCTTAGTAAGTGGTATTTATATTATGAATTTATCCACTTCTCCTAGGTTGTCCAATATGTTTGTATATAAATGTTTACATTTTATTTCTTTCAAACAAAAAGTCAGCTTAATACCTGTTTCTACATTATCAAATTAATCTATTTTCTACTGTACTCAATTCAATATAAGTTCAATTAGTATTTATTAAATTCTTTGCCAAGCCCCAGAATTTAAAACCTACTTCATCAAGACTATTTCTAAAATGAAGCAAACTCTTTTTCTTTTTCCTTATAAATATTTAAAAACACAATTTGAAAAAAACATAGGTTCACTGCTTCCTAAATAGAAACTAAATTTACCTGCCTCCCCTTCGGCTTGATGGGGCTTTCCAGGTGGCTCAGTGGTAAAGAATCCATCTGCCAATGCAGGAGACGCATGCTCAATTCTGGGTTGGGATGATCCCCTGCAGGAGGAAATGGGCACCCACTCCAGTATTCTTGCTTTGAAAATCCCATGGACAGAGGTCTGGATAACTACAGTCCCAGGGGGTTGCAAAGAGTTGGGCATGACTAGCAACTGAGCATGAACACATGATTCATTCCAACACCTCTGTTTATTTGCATGGTCCTCCATAATTTTGGTTTCCATTTGCTGTTGCTCAGTAGCTCAGTCGTGTCTGACTCTTTGCAACACCAAGGAGTGTAGCACACCAGGCTTCCCTGTCCATCACCAGTTCTCAGAGCTTGCTCAAACTCATCTCCATTGAGTTGGTGATGCCATCCAACTATCTCATTCTCTGTCATCCCCTTCTTCTCCTGCACTCAACCTTTCCCAGGATTAGGATCTTTTCCAATGAGTTGGCTCTTCGCATCACGTGGCTAAAGTATTGGAGTTTCAGCCTCATTATCAGTCCCCCCAATGAATATTCAGGGTTGATTTCCTTTAGAGTTGACTGGTTTGATCTCCTTGCAGTCCAAGGGACTCTCAAGAGTCTTCTCCAACACCACAGTTCAAAAGCATCAGTTCTTTGGCACTCATCTTTCTTTATAGTCTAACACTCACATCCATACGTGACTACTGGAAAAACCATAACCTTGACTAGATGGACCTTTGTTGGCAAAGTAATGTCTCTGCTTCTTAATATGCTATCTAGGTTGGTCATAGCTTTTCTTCCAAGGAGCAAGCAAGCGTCTTTTAATTTCATGGATGCACTCACCATCTGCACTAATTTTGGAGCCCAAGAAAAGAAAATATGTCACTGTTTCCATTATTCCCCATCTATTTGCCAAGAAGTGATGGGACTGGATGCCATGATCTTTTGTTTTTTGAATGTTGAGTTTTAAGCCAGCTTTTCCTCTCTCCTCTTTCATCTTCAAGAGGCTCCTTAGTTCCTCTTCACTTTCTGCCATTAAAAGGGTGGTGTCATCTGCATATCTGAAGTTACTGATATTTCTCCCTCAAATCCAAATTTACTTCTCAGTATTTCTCAACCTACAGGTTTCCCTTTTCCTCTTTCACTGTTATTTTAGATCAGATCAGGAGTGAGTCAGGAGACTCAGGGAGAGAGAGAACAAATTGGAGGTTGCCAAGCGGGAGGAGGTTGGGGAGGGATGGAGTGAGAGGCTAGGATTAGCTGATATAAGCTATTATGTATAGAACAGGTAAACCACAAGGTCCTACCTGTACTATTTAGTACAGGGAACTACAATCAATATCCTGTGATAAGCCATAATGAAAAAATATTATATATATATATATATATAAACATATATATATATAACAGAATCACTTTTCTGTACAACAGAAATTCACACACACACATACACACACACACACAAGAGCAACTGAGGAGAAGCCAAAAGATGCCAGATCTAGCCACAGGATCAAAGCAACAAGCACTGCAGACTGTGAGGGGCTATGCAGGCAACAGATTGCAGCTGCTTCAATTAGAGGATATAAAGCTGCTGAAAGCCTAGGAGGCAAGCAGGGGTTAGAATAGAATGGCTTAGGAGCAGGAAGAAAGAGGTTCCATTTAACAGGCAAAGGTCAACTTTCAAGAGGTCAGACGAAATGAAAAATAGATAAGAGAACACAGGCAGAGAAGAGGGGCTGACATTTCTGGACTGGAAGAAGCAAGCAGATTTCCCCAAGCGGTCCAAGTCTCTGCTCTCAGCCTTGGCACAGTCTCACTATGCTCTTGCCTCTGATGTGTTCAGCTGCCACAAGCCCTGAATCTACAGTTGGTTTGCCTTCTTTATGCCTTTTCTTTACAGTGTTTCCCCCGCCCCCGACCCCGGCTTCTTCCTTTGGGATGAATACCAAAATATAATACTAGGTTAACTATTGATTCTTTCACCATTTGGTAGATTTCCTCACAGTTCAGAGTTGGCAAGAATCTACAGTGATAAATGATTCCTCTTTCCAGCAAATGTTGTTTCTGAGAATTTTTAGGGTCAGAGGGAAAACAACAACAACATTGTGATTTTCCAATACATCTGCTAAACACTGCAGTGAGTTATGAACCTGAGCACAGGATATATTATCCAAGAAGCCCAAGTACAATTGGCAAATATAATATGTCATATTTGAAAGCTATGGCTTATTTCAATTCATCAGGAAACCATCTTATTTAAGGCTGGCATTCTTTCCAAATTAAAAGTGATGGAAAAATTACATTACATAACCATAATTATTTCTCTCATTTATAGCTATATTCAATTTTTAGTAAACATTCCTATCTTTCAATACTTTTACTTCATTATTATCACCTTGCCTCCCTTGAAATAACACCTAATATGACATGGCAAGAAAAAGAAATTGAGATTTTCCTAGGAGTGTTTTCATTTCTGATATTGACTTTCTGGTAAATATCAAAGAAATAAATTATAATAAAACTTCTTGTCTTCACTGGCTATCCTTTTCATATAAGAAATATGATACCATTTTCAAGATAAAAACCATAACATCAAGTAGAAACAAAAATTTTATGTACATTTTCAGATATATTACAAAGGTACATAGATGGGGAAGCAGTGGAAACAGTGGCTGACTTTATTTTGGGGGGCTCCAAAATCACTGCAGATGGTGATTGCAGCCATGAAATTAAAAGACGCTTACTCCTTGGAAGGAAAGTTATGACCAACCTAGATAGCATATTAAAAAGCAGAGACATTACTTTGTCAACAAAGGTCCGTCTAGTCAAGGCTATGGTTTTTCCAGTGGTCATGTATGGATGTGAGAGTTGGACTATAAAGAAAGCTGAGTGCTGAAAAATTGATGCTTTTGAACTGTGGTGTTGGAGAAGACTCTTGAGAGTCCCTTGGGCTGCAAGGAGATCCAACCAGTCCATCCTAAAGGAATTCAGTTTGGGTGTTCATTGGAAGGACTGATGTTTGGCCACCTGATGCAAAGAGCTGACTCATTTGAAAAGACCCTGATGCTGGGAAAGATTGAAGGCAGGAGGAGAAGGGGACAACAAAGGATGAGATGGTTGGATGGCATCACCGACTCAATGGACACGGTTTGGATTGACTCCAGGAGTTGGTGATGGACAGGGAGGCCTGGCGTGCTGCGGTTCATGGGGTTGCAAAGAGTTGGACACGACTGAGCGACTGAGCTGAACTGAACATAATTATTTGATCATAATTTTGTTTGGATCCAGAACCTATTGGTTTAGCTGACCATTCAATCTTAAATACCCAGCTCAGTATCTAGAACATGGTGGGCACTCAATTAACTGCACTGAATGCATGAAGAGAAAGCATGCACATATCTCTAGTTATACATAACAACCATACCAAGGGGCAATAGGAAATTCTGGAAGTAATGGATATGTTTATTAACTTGAATGTGGTGATGGCTTCATAGGTGTCCATATGTATGCTCAAACTTGTCAAATTCTACACTTTAGACATACTAAGCTTATTGTGTGTCAATTACACTTCAATAAAGCTGCTTTTTTAAAATGTCAGAATTCATGAAAATGCCACACTAAATGTATTATCAATGAAGTATATTTGACAATAATATTTTATAAAGGCTCAGCATTATTGGAAATTTGTTTGTTAACTTTTGGAAAAGAAACACTACTCTTAAATTAAACATTAATTTTCACTTCCTGGCTCTTGCAAGATGGAAATTTTTAAAGTAAAAATCAGGCCATTTACTCAACCTCTTATCAGTTTGAAATAAGTTTGAATTCAAGATCTCAATACAAGGCCTGTTTTGTCTTGAATGCTCATTTACTTTTTGAGAAAAAATTCAATAAATTTTTTTTCCAAAAAATTATGTGTGAATCAAACACCAATTTAAATGTACCAGAGAATATTCAAAAATGTTTTTCTATTGAGTCTTTTTATATAAAACAAATTTACATTTTAAAATTTATTTCATTTAAACAGGAGTAATGTACATCTTAGTGTTATATGTGTTTTGTTACTCAGTCCAGCAAGAACAAGCTACTCCACTCAGTCTACTGTTTTAAAATTTTGATCACTTGATTTTAACAAGTCAATACAGTATTCAGAAGCGTTTTCTGGTATCAAGTACGTCAGAGCAAATATGTTCTAAATCATTTCATGACAAAGTAATATATTCTAGTATATATGCTTATGAAGGGTATGATTTATTACCTATTCAAATAAAATACTACCTATTCTTTTACTTATTTCCAGTCTCCAATGTTAGGGAACCAGATCATTCACAGTACACACATTTTTTTTAGCACATTCATTCATTCCACAAGTATTTATTGATCCCAAGCCACATAACAGGCAGTGTTCTTAGAGGTAGACAAACTGTGATAAATAAGACAATAGAGCAACACCTATTTATCATAAGCAGGGAAACCAACAAACAAGGCAACTTCAGAGATAAGTGCTATGAGGAAAACAGACTAAGGCAATGTGGCGGTGGCCGGCACTGGGGAACATGTTCAATACCAGCTACGGTGGGGCTAGAGGGAGCGGAGGTGGGAACTGAATAACCTGAGCCCAAATGACCAAATAAGAGGTAGAAGGAGATGAGCCTGAGAGGCAGGCAAGGGCAAGATCAGAAAGGGCCTGGGTTTCATTCCAAGTGCTATTGGAAGCCACTGAAGTCTGAAGAAATGACATAAACTCATTTGTGTTTCAAAGGAATTAAATTTTTAATTCATTTGTTTTAAAATAATAACTATGAATGGGTGACAAGTAAAAGCAAGGAAATCAGTAGGAGACTACTATAAGTGCGTGATGATGGTGGCCTGTACAAGGGCAACAGAGATGGAGACGAAACATGGCTTGAAGTAAGACCTATTTTTAAAACTGTGTTAAAGAACATATTAGTGCATTGGAGGGGTATTGGTGCATGTAAGGGATGATGACAGAAAAACAGCAATCAAGATGGGAAGATTTGAGAAAAAGGGCTTACAAGTCCAATAACATAAATTCCAATTAACACAATATCTTAACCATGCCATAATAATATTATAATAATATCTTAACCATAATAATATCTTCACCATCCAGTGAATCAATATATCAACTATGTACCAAAGGTAACAAGATATTTTCTTAAAATAATCAGCTGGTTTGTGACTAGACAGAATTTTGCGATATATCTTAACCTCCATTTTAAAGTAAAAGAAATAATTCAGTTCAGTCTCTCAGTCATGTCTGACTCTTTGCAACCCTATGGACTGTAGCACACCAGGCTTCCCTGTCCACACCAACTCCCAGAGTTTACTCAAACTCATGTCCATTGAGTCAGTGATGCCATCCAATCATCTCATCCTCTGTCGTCCCCTTCTTTTCCCGCCTTCAATCTTTCCTAGCATCAGGGTATTTTCCAACGTGTCAGTTCTTTGCATCAAGTGGCCAAAGTATTGGAGTTTCAGCTTCAACATCAGTCCTTCCAATGAATATTCAGGACTGATTTCCTTTAGGATGGACTGGTCAGATCTCCTTGCTGTCCAAGGGACTCTTAAGAGTCTTCAAGAATGAAGAGATGGAGCCAAAGCAAAAACAACACCCAGTTGTGGATGTGACTGGTGATAGAAGCAAAGTCTGATGCTGTAAAGAGCAATATTGCATAGAACCTGGAATGTTAGGTCCATGAATCAAGGCAAATTGGAAGTGGTTGAACAGGAGATGGCGAGAGTGATCATCAACATTTTAGGAATCAGCAAACTAAAATGGACTGGAATGGGTGACTTTAACTCAGATGACCATTACATCTACTACTGTGGGCAAGAATCCCTTAGAAGAAATGGAGTAGCCATCATAGTCAACATAAGACTCCAAAATGCAGTACTTGGATGCAATCTCAAAAAAACAACAGAATGATCTCTGTTCATTTCCAAGGCAAACCATTCAATATCATGGTAATCCAAGTCTATGCCCCAACCAGTAACGCTGAATAAGCTGAAAATGAACAGTTCTGTGAAGACCTACAAGATCTTCTAGAACTAACACCCTAAAAAAAGAAATAATTATCTAAATGTTAAGTCTAATTTACCCAATTATTTTGTATTTTTGCAAAAGGATTTGGAGTATAACAGCCAGCCCTGTCCAGCATTTGTGTTCCATGATAGTATCATATTCAACTTTGCATTTCTCCTTCTCAATCTGAAGCAGGGTTCACAGGAACATCTCCAACTACCTTCAGGCCATGAGTTCCCAAAGCACTTTTAGGTATATCATAAAGTAGTAAATTAGTGAGCATGCCTCTGTCACCTAGTTAGTTATGAGTTCCTCCCAAGTAGGGCAAATTCTTAATTCTTGGTGTACCTAAGAACATCTTTTTGGCGGGAAAGCTATGACAAACCTAGACAGTATGTTGAAAAGCAGGGACATCACTCTGCTGACAAAGATCCACACAGTCAAGGCTATGGTCTTCCTAGTGGTGATTTACCGTTGTGAGAGGCGGACTACAAAGAAGGTAGAGCGTCAAAGAATTCATGCCTTCGAACTGTGGTGCTGGAAAAGACTCCTGAGAGTCCCTTTGGCAGCAAGGAGATCAAACCGGTCAATCTTAAAGGAAATCAACCCTGAATACAAGGACTGATGCTGAAGCTGAAGATCCAGTTTCATTCCAATTCCAAAGAAAGGCAATGCCAAAGAATGTTCAAACTACTGCACAATTGCATTCATCTCACACACTAGCCAAGTAATGCTCAAAATTCTCCAAACTAGTCTTGAACAGTACATGAATGGAGAACTTCCAGATGTTCAAGCTGGATTTAGAAAAGGCAGAGGAATCAGAGATCAAATTGACAACATCCATTGGATCAAAGAAAAAGCAAGAGAGTTTCAGAAAAACATCTACTTCTGCTTTATTGAGTACGCCAAAGTCTTTGACTGTGTGGATCACAACAAAGTGGAAAATTCTTAAAGAGATGGGAATACACCACCTGACCTGCCTCCTGAACAATCTGCATGCAGGTCAAGAAGCAACAGTTAGTACCGGACGTAGAACAACAGACTGGATCCAAATTGGCAGTCAAGGCTGTCTACTGTCACTTTGCTTATTTAACTTTTATGCAGAGTATATCATATGAAATGCCAGACTGGATGAAGCACAATCTGGAATCAAGATTGCTGGGAGAAATATCAATAACCTCAGATATGCAGATGACACTACCTTTATGGCAAAAAGTGAAGAGGCACTAAGGAGCCTCTTGTTGAAGGTAAAAGAGGAGAGTGTAAAGGCTGGCTTAAAACTCAACATTCAAAAACTAAGATCATGGCATCTGGTCCCATCACTTCATGGTAAATAGATGGGGAAACAATGGAAACAGTGACAGATTTTCTTTTCTTGGGTTCTAAAATCACTGCAGATGGTGATTGCAGCCATGAAATTAAAAGATGCTTGCTCCTTGGAAGAAAAGTTATGACCAACCTACACACATACTAAAAAGCAGAGACATTACTTTACCACAAAGGTCTGTCTAGTCAAAGCTATGGTTTTTCCAGTAGTCATGTATGGATGTGAGAGTTGGACTATAAAGAAAGCTGAGTGCCGAAGAATTGATGCTTTTGAACTGTGGTGTTGGAGAAGACTCTTGAGAGTTCCTTGGACAGCAAGGAGATCAAACCAGTCAATCCTAAAGAAAATCAATTCATTGGAAGGACTGATGCTGAAGCTGAAGCGCCAATATTTTGGCCACCTGATGTGAAGAACTGACTCATTTGAAAAGACCCTGATCCTGTGAAAGATTGAAGGCAGGAGAAGGGGACAACAGAGGATGAGATGGCTGGATGGCATCACCAATGCAATGGACACAAACTTAGGCAAACTCCAGGAGATGGTGAGGGACAGGGAAGCCTGTCATGCTACAATCCATGGGGTCACAAAGAGTTGGACATGACTGAATGGCTGAATGCACATACACAAATATGTCATCAGTACAATACTGAACTTCAATCAGGGTTCTGAACCAATAAAAACACGTGTAATGTCTAGTAATCAGAAACGAGTTGTTGTTCAGAAATGAGTTAGGTAGGGTAATCTTGCTATTATGGGTAAAGTGATAGCATAACTTGGGAAAAGACACGGTAAGTTATTGACCAGGTCATGCAATGTTCCTCTTTGTATGAAAGACTTATTTCCGGTATCGACTTTGCTTATGGGTTGTTAATAGGAAGCACACATACACACAGACATATATAAAAAGATTGTTCTACAGAAAACAGAGGTAATCTCTGGAACTTATTTACAAATAAGAACTGAATTTCATTTGGTGGTCCACAGGAATTACAAAGGTTATTGCTCATAAATCAAATACTGTTATGTTGCTGTGCATTATTTTTGACTAAAAACCGGTTCTGGCTTTATATAAAATTACACCTAAATCAGTAATCACAAAAGCACTGCCTTTTCTCAGGTTTCTGTTCACTAACTTCTAGAACTGATTTTTCTGATTTTTCTTTCTTTCTTTCAACTATTTCCTTGTTGTACTTACCTTTTCAATTTTTTTCAGATTTGTGTTCACTGAGCCAGGGAGAGTCGCCTTTATACAAGATCTTGGACCTGGAAGGAGTAAGAAGGGCCAGTGATGACTGTCCTAAAAAGGCTGTGGCTCATTTCTTACTTTTAGAAGACCATACTTAGAGATCAACACCATCACTGAAAAAAACACCTTTGAGTCCTGCAATGTTTCATGAACACTGGAATTATATTTTCTTTGTTCTAACCCCAGCCTCTGAATCAGAGCCAACTAGAGTGAGTTCTTCATAAATATGCATCGACTGCCTGATCCAGAATTAATGAAAGGTAGGGCTGATTAGCAAATGCTACCTGCAGGAGGCAGAAAAAATACCACAAATGGAGATATGATACTATTACCAGTTTTATTTTTTCTTGAGGCTTGGGAATAATCACTTATATCTCTGTTTAGACCTTTCCAGAGTACTCTGGGGAAGGAAACGGCAACCTACTCCAGTACTCTTGCCTGGAAAATCCCATGGACAGAGGAGCCTGGTAGGCTACAGCCCATGGGGTCGCAAAGAGTCGGACACGACTGAGCGACTTCACTTTTTTTCTTTTTTCACTCCATGTAAAGCCCTCTTCCACCCAGTGCTGGAGGAAGAGGGCAAGGAGCTTCTAACAATTTATTCCCTTCTTGCTATTCTAGCCGCTCACCAGGATCTATACAAAACCTTACATCCAAAAGATGAAATCAGCAATAAATATCGTACTTGTTTTGATAACTTGTTAATATAGATCTCTGTATACAAAATAAAAGGTAATGAGGTTACGATTATTTCTAAGATTTGTTCAATTGCTAAGTCGTGTCTGACTATTTGCAACCCCATAGACTGCAGCATGCCAGGCTTTCCTGTCCTTCACTATCTCCTGGAGCTTACTCAAACTCATGTCCACTGAGTCGGTGATTTCTAGAATATGGAGCAAAATAAAATTTAATGTACTCATGGATTGTATACTTGGATGCCTCTTCCCTTTTTTGGGTAAAACGACTGCTCCCAACTTCCTGAAGGTTTGACTAAAAAAAAAAAAAAAACCCTCAAACCAAAAAAGTCCTTTTTTGAAGCACCTGGCCCAATAGTTGGATTTTATGCCAAGTCCAGAGCTTTGTCAGGCTGCAGAACACGCATTAGCGAGAGGCACCGGGCCACTGGCAGGCCGGCCCGGAGCACCGGAGGGAGGAGGAGCCATCAGCGCCCAGGGACCCCGGCCTCAGAGCCTGTTGCTTGCGAACCAGACGACAGAGCAGGTGCGACTCGGGCCGCGAGGGCTGCTGGCTGTGAGGGAGGCTAGAACTCCACCCAGGCGGCGAGCACGCAGACCCCCTCCAACGCTCAGGGTGGAACTTAGCCAATGTGCGCCCAAGCCCTTTCTCCCCTTTAGCCTTTCTCCTGCGGACTCAGACCCAAACCCACTCTCCGGACCACGGGCGACCCCACTGTTATTAAAAGCAGAGGGTGGCAGAAGATTTGCAAGGATGAAGGAGCCAGAGCAGCCTTTGTCTTTGGCCAAGTCTTGGAAAAATCTGAAAGCTACTGAGGAAGGACCGGAAGAGCCGAAGTCACGGGGTGGAAAGAGGGCGCCCGGGGTGGAGTAAGCCAGCAGCTCCCCGGTCCGTCCCCCGCAGGTGGTACAGTCCAAAGCGGGGCGGGGCGACAAGAGGCTCCGCCAGGTCTCACCCTGCCCCTCTCCCGCCTTCCCCGCCGCGCCGCAGCCGGAGCGAGTGAGCGCGCGCCCCGACGATCCCTCCCCCGGCGCCAGCGCCGGGGCCCGAGCTCCGCCCCTCGCCGAGCCGCCCCCTGCGCGGCTGCTGGCAGATCTCGCTGGGCTCTGCGGACACCTTCGTGGTCTCTTCCTCCTTCCGCAGGTGTGCGAGGGCCTCTCCCGGCCGAGGCGCTGCCCTGGGTGGCCGGCAGGGCCCGCGCGGCTGCTGATCGCTCGGCTCAGGGAAGGCAGATTCCCCGCCCGCGCGGCGCCGTGACAGGTGCAGGGTCTGGTTTAAGGACGCACCTGCGGCGGCTGCTGCGATGCCCACCATGCGGAGGACCGTGTCGGAGATCCGGTCCCGCGCCGAGGGTAAGTGGCCGCCGCAGCGCCGGGCTGGGTGCGGAGCGCGAGCGGAGGCGACTCGGAGCCAGCCGGGAGTGGGGCGGTGTGAGTGTGTGTCTGTGTATGTCGGGGAAGAGATGCCCGTCCCACCCCTTCCCCCAGGGATGTCTGGCTGTTGTGCCTGGTCCCTGGCGAAACCTTCTCCCTGCACTGTCTTCGGCGCCCTCGCAGACCCCTTCGCGGCTGCAGAGCCCGGATATTGGTGTCCTCGGTGGGATCCCCACGGCTCTTTATACGCCGCAGCGTGACTATTCGGTCTCTGCGCTCTCGCCCTGCCCACCTCTCTCCTCACTATCGCACAAACCTCTAGGTCTCCACTCTGCTTCTCCATTCTAGGACTGCAGATCCCCAGCCCGCCGCCCACCTTTGTGCAGCCCCCACATCACGACACCCCGAGAACTGAAATTGCCTTTCCCAGGATGCAGGATCGTTTGATCCGCAGCCCCTCGCCACTCGGAGCGGGAGGAGCCTGATTGGGGTTGGGCGCTCAGCGGGTGCTGTGCGTTACAGTCTCTGCAGTTCTGCCTCTTGCAGCGGTGTCTCACCCAGCTCCATTCCGAGGTTTTGTTTTTGTTTTTCCGTTTACCTGATACTTGCACTTTGGCCCAGCTGCGTTGACTTTTTAGCAAGGT
The DNA here is from genome assembly GCF_001704415.2 of Capra hircus. Classification (NCBI taxonomy): domain Eukaryota; kingdom Metazoa; phylum Chordata; class Mammalia; order Artiodactyla; family Bovidae; genus Capra; species Capra hircus. The sequence goes on along the minus strand of NC_030813.1, from coordinate 62,029,220 downwards.
GGAAGCTATTTTCTTGCTCCACCCAGGGCCAGTTGTTGAATGGCTACACTTGTCAGCAATGAGCAACAGATGCCGGAGGGTAAAGGCAAATACACTTTTGGAGGGCTGAGACTCCATCCTCTGAGGAGCCCTCAGCATCCTGCCCGGCATATGGCCGTCAATTCGTAAATATTTTTTTGTTTGTTTTGTTTTGTTCATGATGAAGCCAAGACTGTACAGATCTTGAGCTTTGTTTTCTTTTTTCTCTCCCATAAACCCATACTTGAATCCTGCAAAAGGGTGGCTTAGGTTCTCATAACTTGTTTTGGAGAACTTGGCTGTGGTCACTGGTGTCAATCCTTCACCCCCACCCCTTCCACCCTTTAATGTTTGGCAACTGGTAAAATGATTTTAGGAAAAAAGCTATAGAAGTTAGGAGAATTGGATTGCAGGGGTTTGAGACGGGCCATTTTATTATTTTCCTCCCTCTGAGCCTTGATTTTAAAAATGGGGCCTCTGGGCTTTAATGGGCTTCCAAGGTGGCTCTGACAGTAAAGAATCTGCCTGCAATGCAGGAGACCTGGGTTTAGTCCCTAGGTCAGGAAGATCCCATGGAGAAGGGAATGGCTACCCACTGCAGTGTTCTTGCCCAGAGAACTTCATGGACAGAGGAGCCTGGAGGACTTGTAGTACATAGGTCACAAAGAGTGGGGCCCTCATAGACCTGATTTTCTGATTACAGCACTTCGGAAATTCTCAGTGGCATGTCTCTGGGGAGAAGGCCACACAAGAGTCAGAAAACCTGTGTCCTGCTTAGGAATTTCATACATACTTCTTGTCATTTGTAATGTAATGAAAATTATACAGGGCACCTTTTAGATGCACACTGTCTTTAAATGTACACAGTAAAAAATGTGTGCATTCTTTTTTTTTTTTACACTTCTGAGTGAAATACATTTTCTCTTATTTTTTCTTCCAGTTTTATTGAGCTGTAATTGACATGTGGCATTATGATATATGACAATGATTTGACTTCCATACATCATGAAAAATTACCATTTAAGTTTAGTCAACATTCATCAACTCATATAGATACAAAATTAAAGAAACAGAAAAATTTTTTTTCCTTATGATGAGAACTGTTGAGACTTACTCTTCTAACATTTCATATATAAACATAATTATATTTATCATGTTGTGCATTACATCCCTAGTATTTGTTTATCTTATAACTGGACATTTGTATGTTTTGATTACCTTCACCCTCTCCCCCACACTCCCTCTCTGGTAACCACCAATCTCATCTTCTTTCTGAGTTTGTGTGTTTTCAAGTATAATTAACCTATAAGAATATGTTAGTTTCTGTTACAGAACATGGTGATTTGATATTTCTAAACACTTCAAAATGATCAGCATAATGTCTAGTTACCCTCTGTCCACATACAAAGTTATTGCATAATTATTGACTATATTTGCCTCACTGTACATTTCATATACAAGACTCATGTATTTTGCAACTGAAAGTTTGTACCTTTTAATCTTCATCACCTATTTCTCTACCCTCCCCACACCAATTCCCACTGGCAACCACCTGTTTGTTCTGTGTATTTATGACACTGTTTCTGTTTTTTTATGTTTCTTCACTTGTTTTATAGATTCCACATATAGGTGAAATCATGCAGCACTTGTCTTTCCCTGACTTATTTCACTTAGCATAATACCCTCTAGATCCACCCATGTTGTCAAATGGCAAGATTTCATTCTTTGTTTATGACTGAGTAATATTCATATACACACACACATACACACACACACACTGCATCGTCTTCATTCATTCGTCTATTGATTGCACTTAGCTTGCTTCCGTATCTTGGCTATTATAAAAACTGCTGCAATGAACACAGTGATGCATATATCTTTTCTAATTAGTGTTTTTGTTTTCTTTGGATAAATACCTAGGAGTGAAATTGCTGGATCATATGGTAGCTCTGTTTTTAATTTTTTGGAGAACCTCTGTACTGTATTCGGTAGTGGCTGCATAAATTTACATTTCCACCCAACAAATGCATGACGTTTCCCTTTTCTCTTCACCCTCACCAACAGTTGTTATCTGTTGTCTTTTTGGTAATAATGAATGAATTTTCTTAATCATCATTTGAGTGAGCCATGAAGGTATGAAAGTATAGTGGTAATAGTTGGGATTGTGCTTTCAAATAATAGCAGTTGCTGGATTCCATATTGTGTGAAATGGGAAAAGAGAAAGGACTAGAAAACTATGTGAAACTTCTACTGTATGAGAGGATTTTATCTGAGAGGCAACAGTATTGTTTTTGATTGACATGTATATTTTTCAAAGCATTTTTACAAAGATTGCCGTATAGGACCTTACAGCACTCCTGAAGTTTGGTGAAGATGGTCCCATCTGATAGTTGATGAAACTGTGTCCCAAGTGATTGAGGTGCTTGGTACATTGTCAGAGGCATAGTGGCAGTCACTGAATGACCCCTCCCCCATATTGGTTGGTCAGTTTATTATGTGCTCAGCATTTTGCTTGGGACTGTGGTGAGGACATTGATAATGACGCTGTGGGCTGGCGATGTGGCTCATTGCCTGCTCCACCCACACTTTTCTTTCCTAAAGAATAATCTCTTTTGACAGCTCCTGCTGCCTGATGGCATTGTTCTGAACTGCAGCCTCCTTAGCTTCAGTGGGTTGGACCAGGGTAGGCTTCTGACAAAGAGCAGACAATCCATAGGTGGCTCAACACTTGTAACCTTGGGTTTTGGATCTAAAAGCCAAGGCTTTGTGGTGATCATCTCTCCCATGGGAAAAGTTGAGCTTAGAGACTTAGAGTGAAGGTTGAAGCAGAAAGGGGCAGAGGAGAATAGGCGAGTGGAGGAGTGAATGGCTGTCTGTCTTAGGTTGTGCGGATGCTGCTGGTATGAGGAAGCAGAAAGTGTGCACGTGAACACAGAAAGATAGGAGAGAGTGGCCTGGATGGAAGGAATGAGGCAGAGAGACACAGGTGCTGAAAGAGGGCGGCCCGTCCCTAGCGCACCTCCAACCCCCTCCCCCCAACTCTAGAGCACCTCCCCCTCCACTCTAGAGCACCTCCCCTCTCCCCCCCACTCTAGAGCACCTCCCCCTCCACTCTAGAGCACCTCCTCCCCCCCCACTCTAGAGCACCTCCCCCCCTCCACCCCGCCCCTGACTCTTTTTGTCCCAATTCAACAAGTAGCCTTAGAACAGGCTCTTATTTTTACTTTAAGCAATTTGAATGGGTTTCTAGTCCCTGCATCCAGATTGGCCAGATGCATGGCTGCTGTGTGTGCAGGTTGTTTACAACCAAATCGAGGAGAAAGAACGTCCATGAAATAAGAAATAGTCTAGGAGGGGATGTTATTATTTGAACAGTGTGCTTGCTTTGGGGAATGTTATTAATTGAACAGTGTGCTTACTGTGGGTAACAAAGAGCTGTGAAAGATCAGACATAAGAACATGAAGCCTGTGAGGAAACATTCCTTGAGAAATATTTCGAAATGAGTCCTCACGCAATGCTTCTCAAACTTTAAGGTGTGCACCAATCACCTGGGGATATTGTTAGATGCAGCTTCTAGATGAGTAGGGCTGGAGATGCGTTTCTGACAAGCTCGCGGGTGATGCTGGGTGATGGCCTGCAAGTCACGGTGTGAATACCAAGGTTCTAAGATAATGCCATCGATTTCAGTAGTCAGGAGGGCGCTGAGGTTAGAGAGTAACCAACTGAAAAACTGCTGAACATGACTATGGCTTACTTGAGAGTTCTTAAACTGGCCAGGAACAGAGGGAAACTGAGAAGAAATAGAGCATACATTTGGATAAATAAATACTTCTAGATTATAGAGTATTTTAAATACCAGGATGAGTCATTTGGAGTTTGAATGAAATATTTTAAAAGGACCTTAGAGTTCTTCTAATCCAGTTCTCATTCAAGCATGAGGTCAAAGTAAAATACCTCCAAAAGGGCCAGTTAGGAGCCAAATCACTGTAGGGAAGTGACATCCCCAGAGTATGTTGGATGGTTTGTAGGAAATGTAAATAGACGTGTGTGTGTGTTTTAAGGTCTATAAATGACAAAGACCAGGATTAGTATTGGAGTGGAGAAGTGAGACTGGAAAGGGAGGAATTAGAGCTATTTCTCAATAAATCATTATCTTGTTTAACAGATAATCTATTGAACTCCTATAAGTACCATTCTTGAAATTTCAAGAACTTTCAAGTACCATACTTGAAATAAATCAGTGAGCAAACAGAATTTAGAAAAAGCCCTGCCCTGGAGGTGCTAACATTCTAGTGAGGCAAGAGACAAAACAAACACAAAAAGTCAGCAAGTTACAGACTTTATTATGTGATAAGTGCTATGGGACAGATAAAGAGAAGGTAAGATGCATAAGGTTGGTGGATGAATTGCAACTTTAAATGGGTTGGTTAGGCTAGCCTTCATTGGAAAGTGGATGTGAAGAAGGTGGATTAAGCCTGCTGGGAATCTGGGGGAAGAAGATTCCAGGCAGAGGCCCCAAGGCAGGAGAGAGTTAGGAGTGTTAGAGGAATGCGGTGGCGGGCGGGTCAGGGGAGAAGGGGAACATAGTAGGAAATGAGGTGACTAAGGTCGTGTCATAGAACATTGTGATATAGTGAATACACCACAAAAAACATTAAAATAAAAGGAGATTCTCAGACTTTAATGTTTACAAGATCCCAGGTATCTCATCAAGACTGCTATTTCTTGAGCTGCGTCATGAAGGTCTGTTCAGTGGATCTGCCATGGGACTGCATTCTTCACAACCTGCTGGAATGTTCCACTGTAGGTGAAACACATTTTAAGGATCTCTGCTTTACAGTCTTCAAGCTGATTGATTGGGAAAAGATATTAAAACATAAGGAAATTGAGAAGGAGTTTCAATATAGTAAGAGAAGATAAATTCAAATTCTGAAGTAATTGAGGGACATCCAAATGGACATGTTTTGAGATACTTTGAAATTGAGAGGTTAGATGTAGGGAAAAGCAAATCGGAATCTCTGGTTCAGAGATAATCGTTGAAATCCTGGTAGATAAGTTTGCCAGAAAGCAAGACTAAATAATGCAGAAGACTAAGAATCATATGTCCCTTCACTTTTACTGCACCTAAATCAAATAAGCCTCTAAATACAGCATTAAAAATGCTAGAAACAGGGACTGAAATAACAGTGGTCTACACAAAACAGAATTTTTCTAGAAGTTGTAAAACTAGCATGAAGACAGTCCAGGTCACCTGTGCCCACCAAATAAAGTCATAAGGGACATGGGCTGCTTATGCCGTTCTGCCTCATCATCCTAAGTGTATAACTTCCTTAAAGTCATAATCTGGTTGCTGGGGTACCAGCCAGTGTATAGGAGTTCCAGATCAGAAGAAAAATGAAGAAGAGTGTGAGACCAAAGGTTTTTCTTGAAAGTACCACTCAAAGACTAATGGTTATTTTGCATTGGCTCGCTTCTGCAAGGAAAGCTGGAGTTTTCTAGTTGGCGTGCTTTATTATTAAAAGAAAAAGGAAAAATTGTTATTGGATAGGCAGCTGACAGGCATTGTCACTGTCAGATTGTCAGAGGTTTTGCTTGATTAAAAGAGGTGTTCTAGAGCTCATGAGTTACAAAATAATGACCATTGTTCAAAACTAAGGAAATACACACCAAGAAAGAAAACCACTACATACCTGACCAGTAGGGTCACAAAGAGTCAGACTTGACTTAGCAACTGAACAACTACAACCACAATCCAATGGTTTGTGTTTTACACTGTTGAATATTATGATGCTAAAATGTAAGGCATTCATTTGATTATGTAAAACATGTACTAAGTGATAAATTTAGAAGTTGTCCTAGGGATTGTTTTCCTAAACTGACCTGTGTAAATGGCACCTTTAAAGTATTTGTAATTATAAAAAATACTACATTTTATTTACTTAAAATGCAACAAAAGGAGCATGGAGGTAATTTGTATAAAAAGTGTTAAAAGGAAAATTTTAAGAGGCTATTTCATTTGTCCAGGTATAAGAAGGCTAAGAGCCTTCTTCCTTTAACAAGCATGTATTATGCGCCTGCTGTGTGCCAGCTAATTGGATGGTGGAATAGAAAGGTATAGCGAATGAAGGATTCCCCAAAGAAATCATGAAAATGAGTTATAGATTTATAACTGACATGACATTCTTTCACAGAGTGGGTATGTGAGTATAGTGATGCTTCATATGGTCAATATTTGGGAATTCCCGAAACATGTTGTTTTGCCTAGTGTAATACTGGAGCTATGAAGTGTGGCAAAACTAAATTATTTTAGTCTTTTTAATCTATAGTACATTATTCTTTTATTTCACTTATATAATTTCAAAAACAATGAGAACTGAATCAGTTCATACCGACCTTCCCGGCTTAAGGAAAGTTTGCATAGATAAAGACTGTGCTTTTGAAGTTAGTGAAATATTTGCTGCTATGTTGGATTTCTAATCACATAATTTCACAACAATGTAAACGTTGTAAAGGCAGCAGATTCATTCTTCACTACTCCCCGGAACCCACATCTTTCAATGTTCTCATCCTCTGGGTAGTAAGCTCCCTAAAGGCAGGGATTTTTTTTGTCTGTTTTGTTTACTGATATACTGAGGACATTGCCTAGGGCATAGTAGGATTGACTTAAATGAATCTTGTGACCTAAATAAAGATGAAATGACCTATAGATGCCTTATAATCAGACCTACTTGACACTCTCCTTTTTGGAATCTGACCGTTGAAAAGGGAGCGATTTTTTGCGTTACCTGTTCACTGCTGTATTCTTGCACTTACAGCTTTTGTCAGATGAACAGATAACTCAACTTTATTTTTAATGACAGAACTTAGTTTTGTTCTCTTGATTGTAGAAATAACAGCTTCTCATTGGAAAAAAACTCAATAGTGCAGAGATGTTAAGAGGACAGTAAAAATCACCCCAAACTAAGCCATCTAAATATAACCATTTAATATATACATGAAATATAATTTAATATACATTTAATATAATTTAGTACATTTAATATACATTATCATTTAATAGATATCCATTCCAACAATTTTCCAGAAGAGAAATATATTGTAAATTTATGTAAACGCCATAAAGATTTCCCCAGTGGCTCAGATAGTGAAGAATCTGTGTGCAGTGCAGGAGACCCAGGTTCAATTCCTAAGTCGAGAAGATCTCATGGTAAGGGTATGGCTGCCCACTCCAGTATTCTTCCTTGGAGAATTCCTTGGACAGAGGAGCCTGGCAGGCTACTGTCCCTGGGGTCACAAAGAGTCAGACATGACTGAGCAACTAACTTTCTTCCAGAAAGGATGGGATTTTAAATTTTAATTTTTCTAGTTTTATTGAGATATGATGCTAAAGCTGAAACTCCAATACTTTGGCCACCTCATGCAAAGAATTGACTCATTGGAAAAGACTCTGATGCTGGGAGGGACTGGGGGGCAGGAGGAGAAGGGGACCACAGAGGATGAGATGGCTGGATGGCATCACCGACTCGATGGACCTGAGTTTGAGTGAACTCTGGGAGTTGGTGATGGACAGGGAGGCCTGGCGTGCTGCAATTCATGGGGTCACAAAGAGTCGGACACGACTGAGCAACTGAACTGAATTATATTTGTGTGAAACATATTTGTATATACTATATTGCAAAATGATTACCATAAAAATTTTAGTTAATATTCATCACCTCACATAGTTACAGATGTCTTCTGTAGTGATAAGGACTTTTAAAATCTACTCTCTTAGTAACTTCAAATGTATAGAACACTTGTTAGCTATAGCTACCATGCTGTGATGACATCTTCAGAATTTGGCTTGTAATTCTGTTTTAAAAGGTTATTTTATTTTTAATTGGAGAAGAATTATTTTACAATGTTGTGTTGGTTTCTGCCATACAACAACGTGAGAGTGTAAATTGCTCAGTCGTTGTCTTGACTCTTTGCGACCCCATGGACTGTAATGTAGCCCACCAGGCGTGTCTGTCCATGGAATTCTCCAGGCAAGAATGCTGGAGTGGGTTGCCATTCCCTTCTCCAGGAGGATCTTCCCTACCAAGGTATCGAACCCAGGTCTCCCACAGTGTTGGCAGATTTTTTTACTCTCTAAGCCACCAGGAAAGCCCCTCAAACAGCAACATGAATCAGCTGTAAGTATACATAAGGCCCCTCCCTCTCCATACCCCCTCCCGCCTCCCATCCCATCTCACCACCCCACTGCTTTAAGGTTGCCATAGGGCACCCTGTGTTAGGCAGTAACTTCCCACTAGCTATCTATTTTATATATGGCAATGGATACCTTTCCATGTCACACTGTCCGTTTACCCCACCCTCTCCCTCCCCTGCTGTGTCCACTACTTTGTTCTGTGTGTAAATCTCTATTCCTGCCCTGAAAATAGGTGCATCAGTGCCATTTTTCTAGACTCCATATATATATGTTGATATACAATATTTGTTTTGTCATTCTGTTATACAGAATGAAAGAATACTTCACTCTGTATAGTAGACTCTATGTTCATCCACCTCAGTTCAACTGACTCAAGTGTGTTCCTTTTTATGGCTGAGTAATATTCCATTATATATGTACCACAAATTCTTTATCCATTCATCTGTTGATGGACGTCTAGGTTGCTGAAAGTTTGTACCTTTGACCACCTTCACCCATGGAAAGAAATTTTTTTATCTACTGTCACTATTTAAATCCTCAGTGCCTAGAGCACTGCCTGACACTTAGTAAGTGAAAGTGAAGTCGCTCAGTCGTGTCCGACTCTTTGCAACCCCAGGGACTGTAGCCTACCAGGGGTCTCTGTCCATGGGATTTTTGAGGCAAGAATACTGGAGTGGGTTGCCATTTCCTTCTCCAGGGGATCGTCCCAACCCAGGGATCGAACCCAAGTCTCCTGCATTGTAGGCAGATGCTTTTACCATCTGAGCCACCAGGGAAGTCTCCATAATTATTTGTTGAATGCACAGATCATGTATTTTATGGCAGCTTAGCATTATACATGTTATTGCATAATAATTAACTAAGGAATCTTCTGTGGGTAGGCATGTAGATCATTTCCAGTATGTATTTTCAAAAAAAACACAAATAAGCATCTTTATATATCTTTGTACACTTTTCTGATTATTTCTTTGAAAATTCTTTGAGAAAAGGGATTTCTGGGGCAAAAGTATGTATCTTTTTTTTTTACAATGGCAAAAAAATGCTTAAAGATTATTCACATTTGCACCCTCACTGAAAATAAACCAGAGGTCCTACTCCGCTACTCCTTTTCCGCCAATGGATAGTCTTCTTAATCCTTTTGAATATACAGTGCAGAAAAAAAACTTGAAGTTTACATTGCTGTTACTTATAAGATTGAATACAGCTTGATTGGTTTTAGTAATTATTTTTATTTTTGTCTGAATTGTTTACTCATTGTAAGTTCCTTTATGAAGATTATCTTGTATTGAATTTTAAGAGCTTATCATATGCTCCTGACATGAACTGTTTTCCTTGCTCATAGTTTATCTTTTAACTTTTTTGATGTTGTCTCATGTACATGGTTAATTTTTGTAAAGTATAATCTTTCAGTTTCTTAAAATTTCTGGCTTAATGTCATGTTTCTTATGTCAAGATGATGATAATTTTTCACTTATGCTCTTCTTTTAGTATTAATACTTTTAGATTTCACCTTTAAACAGTTACACGTGTAATTCCTATGGGATTTATTTTGTTGTGAGATGTAAGGTAGGGGTCTAATTTTGTTTTTTTCTCAATTTGTTATCTATCTGACATGATAACCATATATTTTATAATCTGTTCTCCCCTCACTGATTTGAGATGTTTCTTTTATATGCTAAATTCACATAAATAGTGGAGTCATGGTTGGAGTCAGTCTCTCCCCTTCTTCTTTCCCTCTCTTCTGTATTTTGGTCTGTTTTGGCCCCTTCTATCAAATTCCTTTATTACAATTAATCACTGTTCTTTCCTCTAACTTTTTCTCTGACTTCTTTCATGCTTATTTTTCTGCTTGAACTAATGAGTGCATCATCGAATACAGTTAATGTGTTGGAATATTTATTGATATTGCATTAATTTTATAAATTTATATTGAGAGAACTCATACCTTTTATATACTGAGTCATTTAAGCTTAGTTTTACTCTCATTTATTGGTTTTTCTTTTATATACTGGGGAGAGTTTTCTTAAATAAATCCTATCCATTTTAATGATTTGTTCTTTAAATAGCTTATTTTTTTTTCTCTTTTAAAGACAAGCTTAATTTATTATCATCAGGTTCAATGAACATATAAAATTACATAAAATTTCAATAGATGTACTCAGAAGAAACATAACCAAAGCAGAGAAAAAGAATTACAAAAAACTACAAAACTAAGTGATTTCTTTAAAATTTAAATGTATTTATTTTAATTGGAGGTTAATTACTTTACAATATTGTATTGGTTTTGCCATGCATCAACATGAATCTGCCACAGGTGTACACGTGTCCCCGATCCTGAACCACCACTCTCTCCTCCCTCCCTGTACCATCCCTCTGGGTCGTCCCAGTGCACCAGCCCCAAGCATCCAGTATCATGCATTGAACCTGGACTGGCGATTCGTTTCTTATATGATATTATACATGTTTCAATGCCATTCTCCCAAATCATCCCACCCTCTTCCTCTCCCACAGAGTCCAAAAGACTGTTCTATATATCTGTGTCTCTTTTGCTGTCTCACATACAGGGTTATCATTACCGTCTTCCTAAATTCCATATATATGCATTAGTATACTGTATTGGTGTTTTTCTTTCTGGCGTACTTCACTGTGTATATAATTGGCTCCAGTTTCATCCACCTCATTAGAACTGATTCAAATGTATTCTTTTTAATGGTTGAGTAATACTCCATTGTGTATATATACCACAGCTTTCTTATCCATTCTTCTGATAACATATGTTTTATGAAGACATTGTAAATGAAATCCTTCCTAAAATCATGTTTTTGCTCGTGGCTGTCAGAATATGTAAAGTAGAAGCTGTTGATTTTGAAACTAACCATCAGTCTGAATTCTTTCATTTTAAATAGTTTTTCAGTTAATTTTCATCTCCATAGGTTTTAAAATTATACATCATAAGGTGTTTTTAAACAAGGTTTTCAATTATAATTAGATTTGATCAGGTATATCTTGATTACATTATTTTTCCAGTAAGATTTGTTCATTTTTATGTGCTGAAGTTTTATGTACTTGGGTTCCAACTTACTGCTTCTAAGGTTTCACGTAACCCTTACACAATAGCCACAATACTGATCTTTTTTATCCTTTTTGTTAGGGTTAGAGGTCAGAATTTAGACCAGGTAAGAGTCGGACACGACTGAGCAACTGAACTGACTGAACTGAAGATTTAACTAATGGTTTTGTAAAATCTACTCCTATCAAATTGACATTCAGATCTTAGATCAGCACTGAGAGAAATAAAGTGATCAACAAGCGCTAGACACATATGTCCTTGTAAATACTCTAGTAGCTACACTATAAAAAATAAATAAGTGAAATTAATTTTAATAATATATTTTCTTTAATAGATCCAAAATCTCATTTCACTATGATATAAAAATCAATAATGAAATAGTTTGCATTCTATTTGTACTAGTTTCTAACTCTGCTATGCATTTTGTATTTACCGTACGTCCCAATTAAACTAGTCCCCTTTCACATGCTCAGTTTCCACGTGTGGCTTGTGGTTGCTGTGCCAGTCAGCACAGCTGTAGATTATATCTCTAGCTTGGACTTAAGGATTAACTAGAGAAGGAAATGGCAACCCACTCCAGTGTTCTTGCCTGGAGAATCCCAGGGCCGGGGGAGCCTGGTGGGCCGCTGTCTATGGGGTTGCACAGAGTCGGACATGACTGAAACGACTTAGCAACAGCAGAGTTTTTCAGAATATAAAATTTTATAACAGAAATGATGGCTCAAAGTAAGCTTATTAAAAGTGCATGTGTAGATATACTTCTCTCTTAAGTAGAGATTAAGCCTTACTTCCTTCCAACAGAAGGCCTTCTCAAATGTCCTCGTAAAACCTCACAAAATGTGTTAGTGCTTAAATAATACTGCTTGTGACAGCCCTCACTGCAATTTAGAGGTTTCATGTAAATTCATCATGGCATCTTTTAAAGCCTGTTGTTTTGGACCCATTAAATGTAATTCTTTTTGAAAAGATTTGATAAGACCACTGTACAGAACCTTCCTGTTAGTTTTCTTTTAAATGTTAATATGAAATGTGTGAACATAGGATAGTAACTTTGGGTAGTTTGCCTTTATATACATTGTTGCCATCAATTTTGTTAATCTAAGGGGCTAAGGAATTTGGTTTACTGGGTTATTTACACATTGAATGAACTGGGCAAAGGTAACTGGCTGTTTTGAATTGAGGCTCTTCATTGTTTTGCGTAAGCCCATCTTTGAAGATGACTTGTCTTGATCCATTCAGGGTTGTACTTCAGGAGACTGGGTTAGTCATGTGGCAGCTTAGGTGGAGACTGTTGCTAAGAAGGTCAAAGGCAATGGAGGCTTTGAACCAGGAAACCACTTTAGTGGGCCAGACCTATTTAGAATACAAGATAAATCTTCATGAATGAAGCAAGCAAACTTGTTTGCAAGGGTGAATCAGAGAGATGGTTTGCTCTGACACCAGTTTAGAATAATTGAGCTTCTCTAATTAGCGTCGATCTCTGTGGCTAACTCTGGTCTTAAAGCCAACTTGTAGAGGAAATCTCCTTTGAGCATCTGCAGCCCGTCTTTTCCCCTTGTCCCTCCCTTACCCCCATGTAGATTTAGCCCTACCCCAGTCTAGAAAACCTTAGCAGTAGGAGACATTCAGGGAGCTCTAATTTACCACTTTGAGGATGTGGCTTGAACCACCCTGTCACCATTTCCTTGACCCTGACTGTTTGTTGCAGCAACTAAAGCTCCAGTACTCGGGGCCCTGCCTGTCTGAGGGAAGAGACCCTGGACTCTGGGGGAGGAGTCTGCCCTCACTCTGCCCTCATCTGCCCGGGTGAGGAGTTTGGATGCCAAGCCAGCTTCCGGGGGCTCTGAGTATCATTTGCTTTCACTTTCCCCCTCGGTGCTCTTGGCCAGCACTTCTGGACAAGCTTGTTGCCCCATGCTGGAGTGCTTTGTTTCTAAGCGCACCTGTAGTCCAGGACCATTTTTCTTAGCACCACACTGCCATTCTAACGACTAGCTGACCCTTCCCAGTCCCCTTCTAGTCTGTCTCATTCTACTTTCATTTTTAAATTCAAGCCCTGTCCTCTCCCTGACCAAAGAAATGAAACCAATCTCTCTCTACAGATTTTACCCAAATTTGATGTGCTGTTTTATACCTTAAGCTTAAGTTGGATTCAGTCCACTCTGATGCCAGAATGGATGTGATGAATGTTCTCAGGTGGACTCACTCAACTTTCATAACTTTTTCCCCACAGTTGTGACTAAGGGTTAGAGAAAAGACTTGAGGAAGAGTGACTGTGCCATCTTTAATGTAGAGTGTGTCCAGTGTGGTCAGGGCAGTGGGAGGCTTGTGTAATGTCAGCAGGTTTACCGTCAAGTGTACGTCGGTGGTGTTCAATCCTGGCTGCACAGTGAATCAAATGGGGATTGGATGCCTGGACTCACCCCAGACCAATGGAATCAAGTCTGGGCCATCGGGCATATGGACTGAGCATTGATATTGTATCTTCCAGATAATTATGATGTCCAACAGTGTTGAAAAATACTGATGTAGATCTTTGAATTTCCTTGCTTGTGGAGAGAAGAATAGATTATATAAAGTCATATAGATTGCCAGCCAAGAAACCTAGAGCATATGGATATTTTTGTGGGTAAATTTGTCTATTGCCCAGTTACTTAATGGGTCTAATTGCACTTCTCTAAATTTCACCTGTCAGAAATGATAAAGCTTGTATGATGATACTCAGTTATTTGGTTTTGAAGAATTTCTTTAAAATTCTGGATTAAACAGTCAATTCAGTACTACCAAATGAAGAGTAAACACATCCCGTTTATTTTTAGCTGGTTCTATATCTACTCTGGGAGCTTGATGAATATGAGCCTCTCTGCAATGATATTTCTGGTTTTTGCTAACCTACTTACTTTTAGTATGTTGTTGTACTTCATCTCTTCATTCACCCTATATTTATAGCCTACATGTGTGTAGTTATTTGCACCTGGAAGAAATACCTTAACAAATCAGTAAAAGTTTCCAAAACTTCTATGGCTATTTTCTTTTCAAGGGGTTTATTTTCTTTAGTCTACAATTATTAATTTATCTCACTCCGGTGTTAATAGATCTTTCACAGGTTAGTGTAAAGAAAACAGAAAGTTACCACAAACCTCAATTTACATGCCTTCCCTGGTTTCTAAAATGAAACTCATTTTGAAACTCTTAATGTAGCCAGTATGATTTCTCTGTGGCCTCCTGGATGGGTGCTGGGGTCTGGCTTCAGGATGTGATGGTGATGATTTCAAACTTCTAGGAGTAGAAAAACAAACTCCATAGTCCCTTGTTTTGTTATTTAGTCACTAATTTGTGTCTGACTCCTGCAACCCCATGGACTGTAGCCTGCCAGGCTCCTCCGTCCATGAGATTTCCCAGGAAGAATACTGGAGTGGGTTGACATTTCCTTCTGCACAGTATCTTCCCAACCAGGGACTGAACCTGCATCTCCTGCATTGGGAGTTGGCTTCTTTACCCCCAAGCCACCAATTAAGCCCCTATTGTGCCTTAGGTCAGGTTAACTTGGTGGCTCAGGTTAAAGCGTCTGCCTGGAAGTGTATTGTGTCCAACCTTTGTGGGATTTTTTTTTTTTTTAATTCTCTTCTATCCTTATCGTTTCTGCATTTAGACTTTTCTTTTTTAGGTGATAATGTTACTTGTACTCCACAGATGGAAATCTTTTTTTAAAAAGAAGCCAGAATTTGATTGGAGGATGGAGTTCTGAATCACTGGCTCAGTTTAACCCCAGATGGCAGCTCATTCGTGTATTTTGGTTTAAAGTTCAGTGGAAGAATCATTACATGGGGTTGGCCTTTTATTGACTTCTAAGTGAATGTAATTAGCAAAGAAGGAAGAAGGTCCTCTTAATTTCCCCCAGTACTGTGCTGAATTCCTCTTAATCTTATTAAGTGGCTTTCAGGTGAGTGAACTGTTCTCCTATGTTTTAATTTTAACTAAGTCTGAATACCAAGGTCTTCAGTTTGAATTGATAGTTTGATAGTTTTCTTTATAAGATGTCAGACATTTCCCCATATATTCAGCTGGAATTATCTTTTTAAAATAATTCTATTGACTCAAACCAATAGAATCATCATCTTTACTGTTTATACCTCATATGTCTTTAGCCCGTTTGGTACCCTACTATTTGACATAGTAGCCACTTAAAGAATAGAGTGCATCTGTTGTGTGATGCAAACAAAACTGGAGACTAACTCACTTAGTGCTGTCCCACTTCCCTAAGTATCTTAAGGTACTGCTCTGTAAATAATTGACCTGACAGAAAAGGAAATAAGGCACCCAGGGCTCCCAAAGGGCCTGGAGTGATATCTGACTTTGGGGTCTTCTGAGCTCTGTGGCCTTGGACAAGTCATATAACCCCTCTAAGACTCCTGTTTCGCTTTCCCCAAATACAATAAAACCTACCCATAAATCATCTGTCTCCTGGCTAGAGAGTAGAGCAAGCCCGATTGCACATTGGAATCTTCTGAGGAGCTTCACAATAGCTGAGCCTTGGATTTTGCCCCAAGAGATTCTGATTTCATCTTGGCAGTAGAAGCTGATCAAAGAATGGTGATTGTGGCTTGAACTACTAGGTATCTGTGGTCAGATGCGGTCAGATTTATAGTATAGTTTGAACGCAGATCTAAGAGATTATTGGTGGGTAGGAAGTAGAGTGTTAAGGATGTTGCAGGCTTGGGGCTGTAAACCCAAAATGATGGCACCATTTATTAAAATAGAAAACTCTGGGATAAAGGACTAAAAACCTCCTTGCATCTTAGAAAAGAGTGGACTGATCTATGTGTGCCAAAATAGGTATGTTTCAGTACATTCTTTTTTCTTCTTGGAAAAAGGATTGCTTTTATCCTAAATTCAATCTCCTTCCTCCATCTTCCTTTCTTTTAGTTTTCTTTAGAAATTCAGTAAACATAGCTATCTTGTGCTGTGTGCTATGCTTAGTTGTTCAGTTGTGTCTGACTCTGTAACGCCATGGACAGTAGCCCTCCAGGCTCCTCTGTCCATGGAATTCTCCAGGCAAGAATACTGGAATGTGTTGCCATGCCCTCCTCCAGGGGATCTTCCCAACCCAGGGATTGAACCCAGTTCTCCCACATCGCAGGCACATTCTTTACCAGCTGAGCCACCAGGGAAGCCCATGAATACTGGAGTGGGTAGCCTATCCCTTTTCCAGGGGAACTTCCTGACTCAGGAATCAAACCAGGGTCTCCTGCATTGCAGATGGATTCTTTACCAGCTGAGCTATCAGGGCCTATTCCTTGTTTCTATGCATTTTTGACATCTGGGAGCAGTATGGATTCATCTCTTTGTAACTGATCACTCTATTGTTTTTTTGGACACCTAGGAACTCTATGGATTCATCTCTCTGGAACTGATCATTCTGTGCAAAGACTTTTCACACCATAATCAGAGTTGATGAGAATAGTCTTTATGTCATCATTGTGTTCTTTTGGCTCTCGAGGTATTCCACACTGCAGGAACATCTTTCAGAGCGCAAAATTAAAACACCTGCTATAAAGTAGATGCTAAGCAAATGTTACTTGAATCTGCATCTGGTGAGTGATAGGGATAAGATCAAGCTGTTCAGATTTTGGAAGCTGAGCTTTTAACATGCTGGCATGGTTTTGAAATCTCATGGAGTTTCTTATTATCATGTCTAGGCCCATTGCACTTTGCTCAGCAATGGCCGCAGGTACTCCAGAAGATCTAAGGGGCTGATTTCTTTCTTTTTTAAAGACATGGGGGAAATTTGCTTTTCATGTTTATTAATTTATTCATTATTTTGACTGCTGGCTCTTTGTTGTAGCACATACCCTTTCTCTTGTTGAGGAGTGCCAGCTCTAGAGCACAAGCGCTCATTAGTTACGGCGTATGGGCTTAGTTGCCCCACAGCACATGGGATCTTAGTTCCCTGACTAGGCATCAAACCTGTATCCCCTGCTTTGGAAGGTGGATTCTCCACCCCTGAGCCACCAGGGAAGTCCTAAGGGGCTGATTTCATATTTGTAGTTAGTGGTGGTAGCATGTGGAGGCACAGGAACTGCATTAGAGGCTCTTTCTGCACTGGGTGGTTTTTATTTATGGTGTCGGGAGGTTCTTGAAGCATCCTGAAGCAGTCTGGCCTCTCATCGTTCCTGTTCTGCCTGTGAGTTGAGTAGGGCTGATGGTAGCTGCACACATATGTAGGTATCCTTTAATGTCAACCAGCACTGAGTTTGGTCTTTGAAGTCTTTGCAGCCCACCTGCTGGCATTCATACATCGCGGTATAATCTGCTTAGTGGAGGTTTCTCTCTCCTGTTTGAGCCACATCCTGACAAACCGAAGGCAGCTGTGCCTTCCGCACTTTTGTGGTGCTGACTCTGGTTTCCCTGAGCCTGTCTTGCCTAACCAGTCTTGGCGGGTTCTTTAACACCACCCCCACGGCGCTCACAGCAGCCGAGCCACCCCCAGCCACTTGTGGGTCCACTCCACTGTCAGACAGACACCGTGCTCTCGGGGTCATGCTGGAGCTCCCCGGTGCCCCCTTAGGGATGCCCTGTTTTTCCAGCTGGGTTCCTAGACTTGTTGGACATTTCACATGCCCGATTGTGACACAGCTTGTCATCAACAGGCAGAGGAAAGGTTCACTTCTTTCCTAATGCTGGGTAGTATCCAGTTCTATAGCGTAAAAAGCTGTTCTTGCTCATGGTGATTCATGGTGCCGGGCGTGCTGTGCTGACTGCTCCCAAACCACAAATTAGCAGGTAGGCTCTAGTTTCTTCACTGGGTGTTTCTGACACTTGAGACAATGTTTAAAAAATAAAGGTGAATTGTATTTTTCTCTCTTGCAAAAGCACAATGGAGATAAGCAGGTGCCCATCAAATTCCACTGACTTGTTCTGAGAACAGTGCAGCAGCAAAATGAGGTACATGGGTGTTTTTGTTTCTTTTTGTAAAATGAGAGCTAGCCTTGGAATCAGAAGACTATTAGCCTGTCCACCTGTTTTTCTATTGTAAAATGCATCAGTAGCTCTAGAAATAAAAGTTGTAATAATTCAGATAACTTCCTGATTGCTTATTATTCCTTTTTCCAATATGCTTCAAAGACTGACTTATTCAGAACTTTAATTCAGTTCTGTCTTCCTATGATTGTGTTGTGGTGAAATTAATGGGGTTACCTTTCTGCAAGCATTTTTACCAACTAATTCAACAAACTTTTTTCCATGTACAAAATGGTTAAAACTTGCTTGTGCATTGACACTATCTTAGTGGTTCTCTGATGACTTCATAACTGTCTTTTAAAAAAAAACTTTTTTTTAAAAGATGACATCATGGAATTCTGGAGTTGGAGGGAGCTGTGTGCACTGTCCCTAAGATAGCCTGCTGGCGTTTGGTTATCCAGCTCTGGCTCGAAAAGCCCTCAGTGACAGGAGTCACACCCCCTTGTCAAACAGCCCTTTCCACTCTCAGACAGTTCTAATTCTTAGCAAGTTCTTTCTTGCTAAGAAAGCAATAAAAGCGATTAAACCGTTTGTCTCCTACATGTCTTGCTGGGCCAAATATGCTCCATATTATATTTACACAGTTGATTCTTTTAGGTGTTAGTGTAGGATCTTCAATTTGCTCAATCTCCCCAAATCTTCCTGAATTGATTCTTTCATGCCATTTGCATATTTACTAATCATACCAGTATATTATCCTGTCTCATTGGAACCCAGGCAGTCTGGCTCCAGATCCCTCAGGAAGTTATGCATCTACTTGAACTATCCAGGGATCCCCTTGGATCATAGAAGAGCCTCATGGGACTCAGGCTTTGGGGTTTCTTCTTCTGTCCAGAGTTGCCCTTGTTTGTTCTCTGTACATCTACTCCATTGTCTTCGTATCTTTGCCATCCGTGTGGCTTCATGGGGGTGGGGGTGTGGGGAGGACCGTCACCCCCTGCAGCCTGACTCCCTGACTCTCCATGCCCAGCCTGGTCCCTGCCCAGTGCCGAGTCTGTCTGCTAGTATCTCCGGACCACAAGTCCACTTTCCCAGAAAGAAGTCCAGTTGGCCCTGGCGGTCAGGTGCCCCTGTTGACCCTGATACCCCGGGTCAGAGAACTAAGCCAGGAGCGGGGAGTAGGGGCAGGAGCCAAGGGTGACCCAGGAAAGGCTCCATCAGGAGGGCTTGAAAGAAGTGGGGAACCAAAGGAAAGCTCCAGTAGAAGTCCCTTCATGGATGTTTGTCAACCAGTAGCAAATCTACATCATTACCTAATCTTGCGATCCAGTGTTTCAGTTTTTTAAGGACAGTCTAGTCTTGTTGAAGTACAGAATGCTAAGGATTTGGCCAATAACATTATTATTCAGGTTTAGGTAGTGTAAAGGACCTTTTTCATAGAGGAAGGTCCCGCAACCCACTCCAGTATTCTTGCCTGGAGAATCCTATGGACAGAGGAGCCTGGCGGGCTACAGCACGTAAAGGTCTCAAAGAGTTGGACAAGACTTAAGTGACTTAGCACACAAGCACAAAGGACCTTTTATATAGGGAAAAAATTGCCTTCAGTCTCTGACTATACATTTTGGGTATGAGAAACACCACTTTAAAAACAATGACCCTCTACTCAATGGTAGCTGAATTCTCAATGCAAAAGGAAAGTATTCCTTTTGACTTGCAAATTAACTATTTTTAGAAATTACCATAAATCCTTCAGAAGCTGTAGATCCCATTATTAAAATCTGTGAACTTTGAAAGCATGACTGTAGACTACACTTTTCATGAGCAGTAGTTTATAATGTACAGAATCCATCTACTTTCCTTTTGAAAACACTTTGCCCTTTCCCATGGTTCTTCTGTGATTAGTAACACTTTATTTAACTATGCTGCAAGTTCTCACAGTTTTATAGATTTAAAAATATTGTATATGTGTATACACACACATGCTACAAAATATGAATCTATCGATATTTAGAGCAGCTAGGTACTGCCTTGTCTTTTTTTCTTTTTAAAATAATTCCCTACCATCTCTTTTGCATTAGTTCCTCCAACTACTATTCATTCTAACCTTCCCAGTTTTAGGATAATTATCCTTGATGTGAAATGAAGTGAAGGAGGAGAAGTAGGAATTGAGGAGTTCTGCTTCTTATGATCTGTTAACATCACACCATCCATTTCAGGCAGTGGACCTATCCCATGAATTTACTGTATTGCAAAGGAAGCAAGGAAATGCTTTTGTAGTCTCCTACCATTTTTTAAAACACTTTTCCTCCATTCTTAGGTGTCTGTGCATCTGTTCTTTGCTGTTGAACATGTGAGCCCATTTCCAACCTTTCCCGTGATCTTTTAATCTACTTCTCCTTGTCCAAGGCCATGTTATGCTGCAACAGTGGTCTCTGACCACACCTCTCTTTTCCCCAAGACCTTTCACAATTAGCATGTTACTTCAGCTTTCCGGACTTCTGCCCCTTTTGGGTTTTGATGCTAATTTGAAATACATCCTCTTAATCTAGAAGATATGTCTGGCTTAGCCTGGTATTCCCCTCCAACTACCAAAAGTTCCTTGGTACAGTTAGGCTTTCTAAACCTTATCACTTCTGCATGGATTGGAATCCAGTCCATGGTAACAATTCCTCATCTTATTTCCTGTACCTTCTCAAGTGATGAGTTTACTGCCAAGACGAGTCAATGATGCTTTTAGCTAATTGAGGCTTCTAGGAGATGCCGGATGTGTATCTGGTGGTTGAAACCCTTCATTGCTAGTTCAGTCCGTTTCTGTGCCAATGCTTAATCTATATTGGGAATATACCACTTATTCTTCTGTCTGACCGAAGGATCTGTGGAATATCCCTAAGGGGATATCATTACATTTCTTTTATCTTTCATTGTTCTCCTTTTCCTATTAAGTATGATTTGGCATTTGTGTTTTCTTTAGTATTTGCCATAACTCAGCATGCCCAAGATGATTGCTTTACTAGGTTAGTATCCAAAGCTGGGAGCCACAGAAATTGAGTGCTTACTATGTGTGAGGCCCAACACTAGGCGTGCATAGGTAGGTTGCCGTGTAATACTGCTTAAGATTAGCCTTTCCTCTGAACGTCAGGAATACTTTTTTCAATGTCTATCACTCAGAATTTGTTGTGCTATTTTGGAGCTTGTTGCAGTTCAGCATGAATACAGGGAGTGTTAAACCACTTTTTTTTTTTTCCTGCTTTAAACAAGAAATAATGTCGATTTTCACACTTGTTTGTTTTTAGATCAGTTCCCAAAAATACACTTAAAGAAAAATATCACTTAACCATGTATGGTAATGATAGGTCCCGATAGGAAGATATATTCATGGGTATCAGGATGGAGATAAGACTATAAAATTCTGGGAATTTTTAGATGCTTGATAATAATATAGAAAATTTAGTAAACATTCATTGCATGCAAGGGACTGTCTTGAAGTGTTATTTATGCTACTTCTCCATATTAGAATAGCATGCCTGATAGACATGTGCCCTCATGCCTGTGCTGTCCTCAGTGTTTAAGTCAGGTACACCTGTAATATCTGGTATTATTATTCTCAGTTGACGTATACCTCAGGATATAGGTGAACCAATTAATATTGGAGTGGTCAAAAGACCACTGTATATTCAAAGCTTTTTCAGATGATACTTCAAGGAAGATTGGTTAGGGAGACTGCTTTGACATCTAATAGTACCCACGAGGTAGGAGAAAGTCATGGTTGGGAAAACTATGTTGAGGTGGAATAGGGCCAGTAGAGGAGAAATGGGGTCAGAGGGAGAGGTTAGGTCAAGCCTTACTATTGAATGAATAAATGCATCCATCAGTGTTAAAGCTCTAGAAGTGACTTGGACTTAACCCATTTCCAGATGTTATCCTGGCTTCTCAATTCACTGGCCCTCTGACCATCAGCAGTTCTCCATATGAGAGGCAAAGTTTCTTCATCATTTTGAGAAGAATTGTTGGCAGTGGGGAGTGAACTCTTTTGTAACATGAAAAACAATTTTTTGAAGCTGATAACCGTATTTTACATCATCTGGGTAAATGGATATTCTTTGTTATGACATTTTGTTATAACTTAAATGGGCTTGAAGATAATGAGCTAAATTCACAATTGCATGAGCACGAGGGTAAATGAGAAGAAGCTGGGTATGTGGGAAGCTTTTTGACTGTTGTGCAAGTTCCTTAGGGTGGAAAGACCTATAGAATGTACTGGACTCAGGACTTGGATAGGGCAGCTCTTAAGATCAGAGGAGATCTGATCCATCAAGCAGGGTGTGTTGGGAAGGGTTCCAGGCAGCTTCATGATATTTGAGGGGGGCAGGGTAATTGCTTGTGGTTCCAGGTCATTGTTCCATGCAGAGCAGAAAAGGCAACTTGACTGGGGAACAGAGAATAGGATTCAGCTCCTTGAAGAAGAGAGGCCAGGTTTGGGTCCAGTGTCAATGCCCACCTACATAATTAAATGGACATTGGGACAGGACTTGGCTTCTAGCAGAGGACTGAAATGCCTCTGCTTAAATTCATACTATGGAAGCTAAGCATAATATTCAAGTAGGTAGAATAGTTCCCAGAATCAAGTGAAAAGCTTTACCAGGAAGATCAAGGAGCATGCAAAGAGCTGGACTAAAGGACAGGCCTCAGAATCCGTCTTATCCATGCTTATTAGCCTTTTCATATGTCAAGATGGCAAATTGCCTGTGATTCGTTTAGCATGGGTCAGGTGCCCACCTTTAAGTCAAAAAGGGGAATTGTATGTTGAAGGACCAGTCCCACTGCCTACGGTAGGGGGAAGGGAGTTCTCCAAGGAAAACCAAGAGCTCTTTTCAGGAGAAGCAGGCGCTGAACTGGAATGATCAGCAGATGTTCACTGCATAGAGCCTGAATCAATCTTCAGAACAAGAAGGTGTATTGATGCAGTTGAAAATTTCATTTCCCCTCTGGCTGTTGTAGTCATGGTATAGAAATTAGAGACGCATTGCTGAGTAGCTTCTATTTAATTTCCATGCTTTCAAAGGTGTTTATTTTTTCAATGCCATATTTGAAATTGTAGTATGTACATTTTAACCTTTAAAGCACCCAGTTCATTGCTGCCAGAGTAGTGGTTCCTTTCCTTTTGTTCCCTCTCTGTCTGGAAACAGCTGCAGTCAGGCTCACAATCGAATGTTTGAAACGACTGTTCCACCCCAACAATGCAGAATATGGGACTTCAAGTCTCTTTTGTAGCTCTAGTAACTGCTTCTGTATTTCTAATCGTATAAACAATATATATGGTAACCACTAAAAACACAATAACTAAAATACAAATGTCTAAATTCTTCAACCAAAGATTGTTTTACTCCAGACGCTTGAACCAAAAACAAAAAATTATTAAATGAGAACTTTTAATTTATTTTTATTTTCCCCAGCGAACAAAATAAAAACCTATTAAACCTTGGAAAGGACCATGGGTGGCACTCATAACTTCCTACTGAGTAGCACCTAACTTTAGTCACACCTAAATTCTGCAGCTGTGCCTTTAATGTCTCTGGCTAGTTTTCTAGTTAGTATTTTTATATTAGACTGTTATCCAAAGATTTCATTCTAGCTAAAGAAATGAAAGCAATCAATATGGTCTCTTTGGTGTCTAATATTAGAAGCCACTGAGTAAAAGGATATATATTAATAGTTGGTCTCTCCTGAATATGTTTAGGAGGCCATATATATGTTCTGATTCCATTTACAGCCTTACTTATAATTGTGATAAAGTCAAGCCTGCAAAAGCATACTGGTTCAGAACCATATTACCAGGCAACAGAATGGTTTTGTGTCTTGTTCTCTTCTCCCTCCCACCTACCCACCCCTGCTTCTGTTGCATAACCCCATACAGATGACAATTTTAGGAAAACATGTACTTATTTGATATTAATTTATAAAATCCTAGGGTAAAATCTGTTATTTTACTCTCTAGATTTATTCACTGGTCCCAACTTTAACTAAATGTTATCCTCCCAAATTTTAAACATTAGTACCTACCTCAGTAGGTCCCTAAGACTTTCGTTTTTCTCATCTCAAACGTTTTGAAGGAGAGAGTATCTTTATGATCTCTGGATAGAGGATAGGGTGACAGGGACTGATTGGATGATAGTATTGTGCTACATTGCTAACATTATCATTTAATCCTCATATGAACCCTATTTTATGTGAGGAGGCTGTGGCTCAGATATAAAATAATTTGCCCAGTGCTATATAGAAGTGTCGTAATCTAAATCTGAACACAGATCTTAACTAGAAAACCTGTTCCTTCTCCCCACAGCCTGCCTTTTTTATTTTAACAGGAAAAGTAGTGGCTGGACTATTTATTTGTGCATGAAGAGCCAGGCACTTATTGTCTGGAGTGCTTTTTACATATCCATTATCTCATTTAGTCTGCACAAAATCCTGTGAAAGAAGGTAGGCAGTCAGAGCTAAGTAATCCATCCAAGGTAACCATATCTCACAACTAGGGACCTAAACCATCTCTCTGACTCCACGGTGTGTGCCTCCAAGCACTATAATGCCTTCCTTGATTAGACTGTTTCTGTTATTATTGCTGAACTTGATATAATTAGAAAAAGATGTGTGCTATCTAAGGCTAGAGTTTTCTGACTGCAAAGAGAATTCTATGAAGTGGTTAATCACTTGGTGTATTTAAAGTCCTAAATTTCTTTCAAGTCTTGGGCTTTGGTTTGGAGCATCAGACAGTGGGTACATGTGACATTAAACAGGATGAAAGGATGATAGACATGGAGAGGCTGTGAGGGGCAGACCAGCTCCACCGCACAAAAAGTGCCAAGTATAATCCACTTCATCCCTGTCATCACGGTCTCACCCACTCCTCATCGTCTTACTGAATTAACTTGGCCTCAAAACGATCTTCCTACCTAAAACTTTTCTGTGGTTTCCTACCACACGAAGGATATAAATTCAAGTTCCTTATTGTTTCTGCCAGTCTGGCTCTGTCCCTTTGTGTTTGATGGCTCCCCCCATCCACAACCACTGGTCCTCCTGTTTCTGGAAATGCCAAGGCTATGCTTGCCTCCTTGGCTTTGTTCCTGCTCTCCCCTGGTTTGGTTCACACTGTCTTTTATCTTTTCTCATTGAGGGCTCATCTCAGCCTCTCCTTGGAGAGGCCTTCCCTTGCTGCTCAGTAGAAAGCTCCAGTAGCAGTAATGACAACAGCAACAACAGTGAGAACAGCTAGTAGTTACTGAGCTCTTCTTATTGAGTGCAAAGCATTGCTCTCTATACCTATTAACTGCCATGTCCTTCACAACCCTCCTTTGAGGTGGGTATTATTATCAAGTCCATTATATTGATGGTGAAACTGAGGCACAGAGAGTTCTGTCCATCATTTGTCAATCACCTGTTTTACTTCCTTCATCCTCCATATCATGATCTATAGTTATTTTGTTTTCTTCTTGAAAGTAAGTTCCTAAGAGAAGGGAACCTTCTTTTAAGCTGTTTCTTCAGCTTAAAAAAAAAAAAAAGTGCCTGGCTCATCGTAGGCCCTTAACTATGTAGAATGAATGAATGAACAAATTGGGTCATGATGTTTATGACAAGAAATGGAACTTTTCAGAGATGTGCTTCTGCTGTAGTTGTGTGAGAGGGTGCAAAGTCTTCCACCTTAGCTGTTAAGCATTCTCCTTCTCTACTCATTATACTGTGTGCATTTAAGCACATGACCGTGTATCTGGGCAGAGGAAGAAAGGAAAACTACATGTCGACATACTTGGTCACGCAGTAGACACTGGTCAGTGGGTGGGTGCCGGGTGGGTGCTGGCAACAGACAGTAGTCACTACTTATCTTTTCAAATGTGGAGACTCACCTCGGAGTACAAAGCACCATTTGACTCTGCCTGT
This sequence comes from Capra hircus, assembly GCF_001704415.2. Taxonomy (NCBI): domain Eukaryota; kingdom Metazoa; phylum Chordata; class Mammalia; order Artiodactyla; family Bovidae; genus Capra; species Capra hircus. The sequence continues at coordinate 62,003,051 of NC_030813.1, read as the reverse complement.
GTTTCGGCTGCTGATTATGTAAAGCAGCTGTTACTCTAAAACATCTGGCTCAAGTAGGGAGATTGTTTTTTTAATTTCCCTGTTCATCTGAACAAATGAGGTATTCACTGTATTCTTCTTGGTGCTCAGCAGATTCTAATTTCACAGGATTTTAACGCCGAAAGAGAATGTCAGATTACAGTGAGTCCCTACATAGGAACAAATTCTGTTTGGAGAGAGTGCTCGTAAGTTCAGTTTGCTCATAGGGCTGAAGAAGGTAGTCGGGCATACAGTACTGTACTGTAATAGGTTTATAATACATTCACATCTTTGAAATTTTGCAACTTGAGGGTTCATATGTAGGGGACTTACTGTATTTGCTTACATTTCTCATTTTACAAGGAAAGGCAATAGCCCCTAGGGATTATGTGCACAGGATCACGTAAGTCCTTAGTGGAGGAACTAGAGCTCACCTCACAACTACTGAGTGAGTTTAATAATAAATGCTGTCAGGGGAGGATGAACCAAGCGTTCACTTCAGGGCCATGATTGAGATGCTGTCCCACAATCATCTTATGTTTTCTTGATAATGAAAATTATTCTTCAAAATTGAAGTAGTCTGCAGGAGGTTGTTGCTTCTATGTCCTTATTTAGTAATACAAAGTAATATCTAGTACATTTAAGTAACTAAAAATCATGTGTGACTCTGTTTCCTTATACTGAAATTACTGATCCTTCAAAAGTCTTGAAGTAGCATTTGGTCATTTTATAACCAAGAATGCGGAATTTGGTCTAGTAAAATCCCCAGGTTGATATGTGCTTAGGAAATACTAAGTAATTTTATCATTAATTGAAATAAACTATAATTCAGAAAACAACTGCTTTTCTGCTGGGGGAAATAATCAGTTAGGATATTGAAAACACAAAATATGAAATGTTCAGCATATCCAGAATTCTGAACTAGAGAATCATTGTCTATACTGTTTGGCCTTTCCTTTATTTCAGTAAAAGCTGGCCCAGAGTAGTTTATTTGGGGAGACTGGTTTGATTCTTGCTGGTCTTAAATGGGAAGAGAATTTGAAAAAGAATATATGTGTGTATAATATATGTATAACTGAATAACTTCACTATACGCCTGAATTGTTAATCAGCTTTGCACCAATATAAAGTAAAAATCGTTTTAAATAGTAAAACTAAAGGAAAACAAAAAGACATTGTAAACTTTGGGGAGGATCACATCAAAATAAGCTGAGGTATTTCAGAAGCCACTATCGAGCCCTTGCTCATTTGTAATCCTTAAAGAGTTAGCTATGTGAAGGTGGCTGCAGAGGTTTGCCCTGTAGAACTGTTAGTGTCAGAAGAGTAATGATGCTTTAGTGGATGTCCCATGCCTGACTGACACTGAGGACAGTGGGGCAAACGCCTGAGTGATTCTCCTGGAGAATCCAAAATGTGAAAAAGGACTGTGTATTTGGTGGCATGGTCATCATTGGCTTGTGTACATGGGGGCCGTGTTGAGTTGCTCCCAACTTGCAAAGGGGTGATAGACATGGAGAACTTGCAAAGGGGAAAATGAGCTCGCCTTCTTTTTTCTGTGTAAGATCGACACTTGCTAGGAGCAGAGTTCTCTGCACGAGGGGCACATTTGTTCCTAGGCCTGCAGGTTTTGATGGTAATCCCACTGGCAGATTAAATGTCAGTTTGAATTTGGAGATGGAGGTGGTCTGGAAGAGTGAGTCATGGAGTTAAAAAACTGGCAGTACTCTCCTTAGCTCTGTGGAGGGGAGGAGACGTGTTGGCCGACAGATTTGGTATCCTAGCCCCACTGCCAAGGTATTGTGACAGGCTGTGAATTTTTTGGTCCTACAGTGCATTGACCCCCGTTGTGGAGTTGAGCGCATCAAGCCGTGCTGGCTGAACGCCATTTGGCTCATGTCATCTAGCTACCAGTAGGTTGCTTCATGTACTCACCAGACACCATCACTTGGTCATTGGACTTTCTACATAGGCCAACAGGGGAGAGTTCAACTGATTGTGGGACTTCAATTACTCTCGTTCCTATGGCAATTATTTCTCATCATAAACTTACTAATTGTCATTTTGAATTTATGAGTCAGTCTTACAGGCTTGGATAACCTGTGTCTACATCTAAGATAAAGATCTGTTTTTGATATATTGTTAAATACGTTGTTTGCTCATCTGTTAGTTCTTCAGATACTGAGTACTTACTCTAAGCCATGGATATGCTATTTAGAAAACTCTCAGTGAAACAGGGGAAGCAGATGCAATAACAATTACAGAGTAAGGAGTGATACCTAACTCCTCAGCTGAGAATATCCAGTTATGTAAAGTAAGTACAACTAGAGAATATCAGTTCAGGACAGAGTGGAGAGCTAGTTTTCTGAGGCTCTTTGTCTAGCAAGGTACCATCAACTGTACACTATGGTCTTTGTGCTGTCTTTGGGGAAAATCTAATGAAAGATTTTTAAAACTTTTTATATTGCTATGTCTCTATTTGATAACCCATAACTTGGTCTGTTCCGGCTGCTATAACACAATACCATAGACTAGCTAGTTTGTGAATAACAAATTTATTTCTCACAATTCTGGAGGCTGTGTGTGTGTGTGTTAGTCATTCAGACATGTCTGACTCATTGCGATCCCATGACTATAGCCCACCAGGTTCCCCTGTCCATGGAATTCTCCAGACAAGAATACTGGAGTGGGTTGTCATTTCCTACTTCAGAGAATCTTCCCGACCCTGGGATCGAACCTGGATCTCCTGCACTGCAGGCAGATTTTCTACCATCTGAGCCAGTAGGGAAGCCCTTTATGGAGGCTGGGAAATCGAAAATCAAGGCACTAGCAGATCTGGTGTCTGGTGAGGGCCCACCTTCTGGTTAATACAGAATCATCTTCTTGCTGTGTCCTCACAAGTGGAGGGGTAAGGGATCTCTCTGGGCTTCTTTTACAAGGGGAACTTTTAACTCTTATTATGGTCCCACCATCATCTTGAAAAAGTTTCTCCTCCTGATAACATCACATCCAGGGTTAGGGTTTCAAACTATGAGTGTTTGGAGAAGAGAATCCCTATATGAAATTTTGATTGTATACACTAGGGAGAAAAATCCATTATGTTTAAAACCTGGCATAGTGACTGATAATTATTAACTGTGTGACCATGGATGGGCAAAGCTACTAATAAGTCTAAAACTGTACCATGAGCATGACAGTATCTGATTTGGAACCATGTGACCTCCAGAGTGATGAGTATACAATGTAATTGTCATATTGTATCTCTCTATGTAGAAAGCTTTCAGTGGCTCACTGCCAACCAGAGGATGCCACCCACACTTCTTGACAAGCCTGAGAGGTCCTTTGAAACCTGGCCTCCGTGCTTCTTCAGCACCATATCTCACCCGTCTTTACTTTGCCCTTTGTGTATTCTTCAGCAGCTTTGTCCTGTTTGCACTGATCTACACACATGACGCTGTTTCTCTCCCTCCTGGTCCTTATGCTACGTTCCCTCCACTTTGTAGGAAGCCCAAAATGTTTTCTGGTTTCACAGAGTAACAAAGTCTTCCCTGGTAGTTCAGATGGTAAAGAATCTGCTTGCAATGTGGAAGACCCAGGTTCGAACCCTGAGTTGGAAAGGTCCCCTGGAGAAGGGAAAGACTACCCACTCCAGTATTCTTGCCTGGAGAATCCCATGGACAGAGGAGCCTGGGAGCTACGGTCCATGTGGTCACAAAGAGTGCGACACAGCTGAGCGATAACACTAGAGTAACAAAGCCCCCCTGGCAAGCGTTTATTGCCGAGTAGTTACCAGCACTTAACTGTGATTGGTACTTTATCAGTGGGTGGAGAGGAATTGACTTGCTCTCAAAACGGCCTCCTAACCACTCCTTTGTTCTTAGGTTTTTATTCAGCAAACAATTATTAGGTACTTGCTGTTTGTTGGTACTGGTGTTAGAAGATGAGTGACAAGCCAGTAATTGCCCTGGGGAGTTGCATTCTGAAAGAGGAGGCGGCCTCAAGGGACAGGGAGGTACAGAGGCCTGTGGGAACACAGGGAGGGCTCGCTGCCTTTAACACAATACTTCAGAAGAGACCTCCCATTGGCAGGGCTTTTGGGAGGAGTTGGCACTGGCGAGGCAGAAGAGAGAAGAAAAGTGGGTTTTTGAGATAAAGTATTGTTGGCAACTCTTTCTAGGAAAGGAGTAAGGGACGGATTTAATTCAGTCTTATTTATTTCTCACTAGAGAGTAAAATAAGTAGTTTTAATTTTTTTTCTGCTCTTCTCTTAGCTGTATGTAAAAGTGTTGTCAACACTGCAGCAAGATGTTACCCAGTTGAAATTGCCTGTATCTATTTACATTGTTTTAGTGACTGTGGGGTAACTGGAGATAATCTTAAGAAACTTAAATTCATCTGTGAACATAAATTCTAATTACTGGAAAGATTAAGATGATCATAGTGAGTTAGATCATTGTGGTGGTTACCTGTTTAAGCCTTACTGTTCATCTTTTTCTCTATCTTTATCCACAAAGATAGAACAAAAACCAGAAATGCATTAAATGGTATGTTTAAAATTTCAGAATGTATTGTCATTACCTCTGTGTTGTTAGTCTTGTCTAAAACTATAAACCATTTTAGAATTTTGTGCTGTTTTGGACATGTTTATATGTAATGAAAGAACTAAGTTGAACATTTCTGGGGAAGAGTACAAATTAAAAATGGATGTTACTGTTTTTGAATTGGGTCAGCTTTGACATGACTCTTAAATGCTGCCTTTTATTAATAAATGTAGTAGAAATGTTCAATGTGGGAGGGGGATTTCTTTTTATTAAAACAGAAACACATCAATAAAGGGGGAGCATATGGGCTTCCCCAATAGCTTAGATGGTAAAGAATCCACCGCAATGCAGGAGACCCTGGTTTGATTCCTGGGTCAGGAAGATCCTTTGGAGAAGGGATAGGCTACCCACTCCAGTATTCTTGGGCTTCCCTTGTGGCTCAGCTGGTAAAGAATCTGCCTGTAATGCAGGAGACATGGGTTTGACCCCTGGGTTGGGAAGATCCACTGGAGAAGGGAAAGGCTACCCACTCCAGTATTCTGGCCTGGAGAATTCCATGGATGGTATAGCCCATGGTGTTGCAAAGAGTTGGACATGACTGAGTGACTTACACTTTCATATAGCTTTTAACAGATTTTAGGCTCTATGATAGTTAGGAAATGTGGTTTTGGTCTGGATAATACAATGAAGCATTTCTTATCAAATAAGAAGAGTCTCTCTCTCTCTAAGGTTATGAGAAGACTGATGATGTTTCGGAGAAGACGTCACTGGCTGACCAGGAGGAAATAAGGACTATATTCATCAACCAGCCCCAGCTGACAAAATTCTGCAATAACCATGTCAGGTAGGAACTACCAGAGAATGATTGGGACCAGCTACCACAACAGAACTTGGGTGGGCATCTCCCTGGCTCAGCTGAAATGGAAATACTTGCAAGGAGCTTTCATTAAATCAGTTTAATATTTAAGAGCTTCTTGAAGGAGTGCAATTCAGTGTTTCTCTATCTTCTAGCCAATAAAGAGATGTTAATAAGAATCTAGAAGCAGGAAGGAGCATAAAGGCTAAGCAGCCATATGCTGCCGATTCTATTTATAGTATCTGAGTAATGGAAGCAGTTCATGGGTAGGTGTGTTTGTCTTAAACCTGTTAATAGACCTGTGAACTATTGTTTTTGATGAACAGGTTTTTACCTTTTAAAATAAGTCTTTGCAATTCTCTTAGATCTCCTTTGGGTTAAATAGTCTTTAAATATTGACTTTTGATGCTCACAAAATTTAGTGTGGTGTCCAGGAGCGGAGGGTGTGAGAATTCCTTCACTGTTCTATTTTCCTTCCAACAATATGTAAAAGTATACCTCTTAGAAGCACTGTTCACTGAGTAGCTCCTGGAACCAAGTGAACGCCAACCCCCATCACCACCACATGCCAGCCCAGTGGTTTCCTGGTGACAGAACTCCTAGATTTGTGAAATAACCATTTAAAATTAATGTTTACACCTTCAAATTCTAGAGTAACTTTTCTGAGCTTGTGTTATGTGGTTAATCTTCTATTTAATTAACAAGAGGAAGATTGGATGTTTCTGAGGCCTAAATGATGGTATCTTCCTGATTATGGACACATCTGATGTGTTTAGTGTGGAGTCCTATTTAAGTTTCTAGAGCAGCAGTGAAGAAAATTCAAACAGACTCCCAGAAAACTCCCTATTTCACTGAAGCGGTCCAGGGAAGCCATCTCGATGTTATATTTCTGGTCCTGCTCAAATTGTTGATTTTGGAGGGCAAGATTTTATTTTCTATTAACACATTATACACTATCTTAGTTAAAGTTGCTCTTCTTTGTAAGCCATTGCTAGTAATGATAACAAGGGGATTGGCCAAAGAGAACAAAAGAAGCTATGCAGAAAATTAAACTCTTACTACTTAGACAATTCCTTTTGTTACTGAGTCTCAGCTTGTGCTGCTTGCCTCAGGACAAGCCAGTAACAGAAAGACAGGTGGTTGAAAAAGAAATAATGACTTTATTCAGAAAATCAGCAACTGAAATGGTAGGCTCATGCCCTCACAGAGAACCATCTTGCCTGAGTTAGAATTCAGGAGGCTTTTATACTGAAAGTGGAGGGAGTTAAGTCAGACACTTCCTGGTTCCCATCATCCTCAGAGAGGATGTGTTAATTTCTTCTTGCAGGCATTTACAAGTGGGCATGGTCAGGATGTTTACTGTGAGCTAAACAAGGGTATTTTAGCTTAGTGCTCATTACCTAGGAGGTAGGGTTCAAAGAGACAGGCCATTATGCATCATTTAAGCTTGTAGGAAACATCCCTTTAGTGATTAACTTGTAATATTGTAATTGAAAACAAAAGATTCTTTCTTATTACACTTTCACTCCTTTTCACTGAGGTTAATGACCATTTGCAGTAGTCTTCTGGTTTAAAACAAAGGGCAGTTATTCATCATCTAATTTTTTATGTGGTGATAATAGAATTTTGTAAATGTGGGTGCTATTTGTGGAGTAAAGTTTTATGCTACTTTTCATTTTTGTTTTCTAGCACTGCAAAATACAACATAATCACATTCCTTCCAAGATTTCTCTACTCTCAGTTCAGAAGAGCCGCTAATTCATTTTTTCTCTTTATTGCACTGCTCCAGGTAAAGTCATGTTGTAAAACCTTAGCTCAGAATAATGTGTCAGATATTAATAAATGTGTTTCTTAAGCCCATGACCAGTCTTCTGAAGCTTATCCAAATGCAGAGAGATAAGCTGGTTTGGGTGGGCGTTTCTGGCTCCTGCTGTAAGCCAAGTCAGAATACTGCTGCTACCTCTTCAAGCCTTTTGATTCATTGTCATCAGCTTATTTTAAAGTGAAGTAAAGTAAAGTAGTACGGCAAGGACTTTTCATTTTGGATGGTGAAGAGGGATAGGATTTTTTCTCAAAATAGTAATTTATTTTAGGAACAGCAATATTGTCAATTAAGAACTTTAGAATGCAAAAGTTCCATTTTAAAGCTTTTTTTGTTTTGAACTTGGGTTAGTTGTAATCAGAAAGAAAGGTTTATTTTATTAAAAAGTACTGTATGTTCATGTAAAAAGAGTAAGAAAATACAACAAAGCATAAAGAAAAAATTGAACCTCTATTATTTCATCACCAAGAAAACAAAGCTACTCTCTTAAAATTTGGGTGTGTATCCTTCTGGTCTTTTTTTTTTTTCCTATCCCAAGCATTGTTAATTGACTTACAAAAGGGGGATTGTAAAGTATATCTATTTTATTATCTGCTTACCCATATAGTAATATATGGATATTTTTTCCCATATAATTCATTGTATTTCTAAAATACCATTGTTAATGGTTTATGAAATTTTATTGGCTTGGTCAAAAAGTTCGTTCAGGGTTTTCCATAAGGTGTTATGGAAAAATCCGAACAAACTTTTTGGCCAACCTAGCTGGAGAAGATGCTTGAGAGTCCCTTGGACTGCAAGGAGATCCAACCAGTCCATCCTAAAGGAAACTAGTCCTGGGTGTTCATTGGAAGGACTGATGCTGAGGCTGAAACTCCAATACTTTGACCACCTCATGCAAAGAGTTGACTCATTGGAAAAGACCCTGATGCTGGGAGGGATTGGCGGCAGGAAGAGAAGGGGACAACAGAGGATGAGATGGCTGGATGGCATCACTGCCTCTATGGCCATGAGTTTGGGTAAACTCCAGGAGTTGGTGATGGACAGGGAGGCCTGGCATGCTGCAATTCATGGTGTCGCAAAGAGTCGGACATGACTGAGCGACTGAACTGAACTGAATATTGAATGCATATGCTGTAATTTAGTTAACCAGTCCCCCTTAGGAGGTGTTAGTCCTACACACGACTGCTTCCATGAAACTAATATACTCTCTTCCAGCTGCTTATTCAATTCGAGCAGATTGCCTCACCTGATGTTAGTCTGCCAAGTTAGTAAAATCGATGAAGCGTATTTTAAGAAGCATTAAGACTTTTTTGTTTTCAAATGTATTATAAACTTGCTAGTTTTACTGAATTTCTCTTCCATTTTTATTTATTTTTTTCCTTCAAATAGCAAATACCTGATGTATCACCAACAGGTCGCTATACAACACTGGTTCCTCTCTTATTTATTTTGGCTGTGGCAGCTATCAAAGAGATAATAGAAGATATTGTAAGTACTTGTTTTTTTCATAAATGTAACACTGTTATTTTATGTACATATTTTAAAATATCAATTTCTTCCTAAGTGTTTTATTCTTGATACAGGCTGTTTAAAATAGTCATTCATCTTAAAAGTGTTTAAGATAATGCTCCCATTCCTGGAGTTAATTCCTCTTGATTTCTATAGGATTAATACTACAGAATGCTTGTTACAGTGATCTCTTAAGTTTGTGCCTTTGTGATGAAATAAATTAATTTGAATGTAGTAATTAGCTTGGAGAGAAAATTATATTTGAACATTATTTTCAAGTATGCTCAGTTTCAATTTGAAGGTTATTTCAAGTTAAAACACCATAACCTCTAAGTCATCTAAAGGTAAAAAGTGTTTTATATTTTTTTATTTTTCCATTTTCCATAGTTTTCACCTCATTAATCACCTTTGATTCTTTTTTATCTTTTTTTTTAACTAGTTCTCAGTTTCCTTTTATTAAAGGAAAGTAACAGCAAATTTGCTATTTTTATTATTTTGTAGTAGTAAAGAAAAGGGGAAGTAAGTCAGTTTCCCCTTGATAAAATAAGTTGCCCAAGATAAAATTAGGCTTTTCTTTTTCCTCTGTTTCACCATTATTTTAGCTACTTCAGTTGAGGAAGCTAGTGTTTTTGTTTTTTTTTTTTTTCCTATGCCCTTTAAATACATTGGCTGTCTGAAATGACCATCTGTCAAGCCTTAGGCAAGTCAGATGGTAAAATGAGGAAAGGCTGAGACATTCTTTAGAAAGCTCCAATGTAAAGTTGTACAAATATTGATATTATTTTGTAAAGAATCAAATTGGGATCTCATGAAGAACACATGAGCTGTAGCATTGTTAGGCCAATTAGAAATGGGTCAACTGACCACAGAGATCAGCAGCCTCAAAAACGTCCAAGTATCTAGGGGTACAAACAGAGGTTGTATGTGTGCGTGCGCCTGCGTATAAACCATCATGATCTCTAGTTGAAAATGGCTTACTTACTGTGACCACTAGCTGAAGATTCATGAGACTCTCTTCTTGCCTGTATCATTCTGTGCAGTCCTACACTCCTTGACTTGCACTTGGCGGTCCTTGAGAATTGGTCTTTAATACAGTTGTCTTTCTTTGCCCTCCCCTTTCTTCCTCTGTTTAGCCTAATTTTCATTGAGTACCTCTTATTTGCTAGGTATTGTGCTGTTGTTTTTGCATTTTTTTTTCATTTAATTCCTTCAGTGACTTTGAAAGCTAGATTTTAGCTTCATTTTAAAGTTCAAAAAGCCAAAGCTTAGAGAGGGTGTGTAACTTGTGCAAGAAACTGTTAAAATCGGAATTCCATCCTATCCTATGCCTTTCCTCTGTATTAGTGTGGTGAGTCACCAACAATAATAATAACATTTATTTAGCTTCAGGGAGATGGAGGAGACATGGGTTCAGTCCCTAAGCTGGGAAGATCTCCTGGAGGAGGAAATGGCAATCCACTCCAGTATTCTTGCCTGAAGAATGCCATGGACAGAGGAGCCTGGCAGGTGATGGTCCAGGGGATCACAGAGAGTCTAGCATGACAGAGCCCACACTACAGACATTACCTCCTTCGAAAGATTAACGCTATTTTATAGATTAGGGAGAGGAGGCACAGAGGGTTAGGGTAACTTGCTCATGGTCACAGGGCTAACAACTGAGACTGTCAGAAATCAAATAAGACAGTTTGGTTCCAACGAGGTCTTCCTTATAATCACTGCTACAAGCTACTTTTCCTTTTTTTTCCCCCCTCTTTTCTCTAGAAAAACTGCAAGTTCTCTAGCTATTGTTTCTAGTATCCCTGTCTATGAAAATATATGGTAAATAAAATGGTAGGCAAGAAATCTGTTTGCTTGTTTTTAACAGAACTCTTATTGGCGTAGCATAATAATTGGGTACTCTTGGGAAGCAGCTAACCAGGCAATTCCTGAAGGGTGTAATAATAGTTTTGTGGGCAAAAAGAGCCTCATGTGAAGTAGTTTTCCAGTAAAAGCATTTTTAAGAAATTGACTAAAAATGTTCTGTAGGAGTGGTTTAATAAGTTTATATCAACCTGTAAAGTAATAGGAAGATTGAAGTGTTACTTTCTAGAGAGGGAAAAGCAATCAAATAATAGTCTAGATAGTTGGACAGAGTATCTTTATCAGTAATTATTAATACATTCATTTGTTCATTCATTCAGCAAAAATGTATGAAGCAGTGCTTAGATGCCAGGCATTCATTAGGATTTGTATTTGGATGTGTTAAACTTTTGCTGCAGTGATAAATCATGTCCCAAATGTCAGTGTCTTTAACATAAGTTGATTTTTCATGTACTTGAAGACACTGCAGGTTTTTGTCCAGGAGGAAGGCAGGGAGGGAAGCCCACTGTTCATGTAGCCACTTAGGAATGCAGCTGAATCAGGGCTCTGCTTTGGGGGATATCAGTGGTCACCAGAGCAGAGGAGGACAGAGAACAGAGGGCCTCACTTCTTGTACATTTTGGCCCAGAAATGGTACATATCTCGTCTGCTTACAGCATGATATTAGAACAATATACGGCAAAAGGGAGCTGTAATTTCAGTGTCCGTAGATATTTGTGGTTGTTTAGTCACTAAGTCATTTTCGACTTTTGAGACCCCATGGACTGCAGCCTGCCAGGCTCCTCTGTCCATGGGATTTTTCAAGCAAGAATACTGTAGTGGGTTGCCATTTCCTCTTCCAGAGGATCGTCCCAACCCAGGGATCCAGCCCACATCTCAAACCCGCATATTCTGCATTGCAGGTGGATTCTTTACCGCTGAGCCACCAGGTAAGCCCTGCCCATGGAGACAGAGGAGAACTAGATATTGGGCTTCCCTGGTAGCTCAGCTGATAAAGAATCCACCTGCCATGCAAGAGACTCCAGTTCGATTCCGGAAGATCCCCTGGAGAAGGGAATGGCTATGCACTCCAGCATTCTTGCCTAGAAAACTCCATGGACAGAGAAGCCTGGCAGCCTGCAGTTTATGAGTTCCCAAGAAGTTGGAAATGACTGGCAATTAACGCTTTTGTTAACAGTTAGTATGAAAACAAAGTATCTTAGGTTAAGTGGTGTTGTAAAGATAAAGAAATATAGAAAAATGAACTCAATATATATTTAAGAATAAAATTGACAAGATATTACCATCTGACATTCTGCATATCCTACTTGTTTTATTATGCTTCATCTCCAACCACTAGTGTGTAAGCTCCCTGAGTGCAAGAGTTTTGTCTTTTCTTCATTGCCATATCAGCAGTAGTGATAGCATCTGACACAGTGCTTTGCCAACATTTATTGAATGAAGAAATAGATTGCATGGGAATGAAAAGCAGAGAAAGTACTTATGAATCACAAGTTCCTGGTTTGTGTAAGTGGCTGCTATATGGTTCCATATCTGAGACAAGTAGCAAGTCTTGTTTTGCTGCTTGGGATAAAATCAGAGATTGCCCTTTAGATGTAGTTTGAGATGCACTTAAGACTGTCTTAAAGGAAACTATCAAGGAAGCCACTGAATCTAACCTTCTGGAGCTCAGATAAGAGTCTTGACTGATGTTTGATAATGATTATCATTGAAATTATAGTTATAAATGAGCTGAGAGAGTATTGAGGGAGAAGCAGAGAAGGCAGGGAGTAAGCCTTGAGGAAATCCATCACTGAGAGCTAAAGAAGAAAGCAAAACCAATACAATATTGTAAAGTAAGGAAAAAATATTAATAATAAATAAAAATAAAAAAGAAGAAAGGGCCAAGGTGCAAGTAGAGGACCTGGGCTTGATGTCTAAAGACATGCCTTGTGAAGGAAGCGTTCCCAGAATGCAGGGGTGGTCAGCACTGCATACTTAGGTACCGTAAAGTTCATGACATGGTTTATACAGTACAGCTTATAGGAGCACTGCCAATCAAATATTGATAATATTAAATCATTCACTAGTTCTTAGTGATATTAAATGAATTCTGATTACAACACAATAGAGGTATTTTAATTTAAGGAATAGCTATATACATTTCTTCCAAACTAAGTTTTAAAAGGAATAGGATCTTCTTTGGAAACAAAGATACTTTCTTTTTGTAGTAATATGATTAGAATCTATCTGGGTTGGATCCTTACGTGTATTCAACACAACTATGTCTCGACAAGTAACCTAATTTATTGTGTGGTTGGAAGGTTGAGGAAGGAGAGGCTCATGTATAAGAATTCTCTGCAGATGGAAAGTAATATTCAGGATCTCCTTAAGTTTCACTAAGATTAAATTTCCAGTTTAAGTGGAATGTTTCATTAATTAGCTTTTATTTGTCTCCCTCAGTTGGAAATCTAACCATTGTCTGTCATAGATGTGCGTTGTTTTGAAAATATTGGCACCACCTTCAAATATCTAAATTTCCCTTGGACTATTATTTTGGGCCAAAATTTATTTTGGGTTGCTTCCTAATTTTCTAAGATCATTTTTAACAACAACAGAAAAGAGTAAGTATTTTAGAGTTTTATCAATCATAAAATATTCTTCACTGATGGTGTAACATTAACAGAACTTTAAAAATTTATTTGAGAACCTTTGTTGTCAAATCATGCGCTTACTTTTGGAAGCAGTAACTCGTCTATTTAAAGTCTGCTTTATGACACTGATTAGCGAGTGTTTTATTATGGGAGAGAATTGTAGTGTGTTCCCACATGTGGATGTGGCAAGAATCATTTTCAGCAAGCCTTCCGCAGAGGCGTTCTGAATGCCCAATTTGCATTTTGCGCAGTTCAGTGGCTGATTGTTTGGATGAACTGAGCTCACACTGCCAGCTATTATGCTGCTCCTCGTGAGCATTGCTGGGTCTAGCAGTGCTCATTTACAGGCCCAGGCTTTTCTCTGGAAAAATGTTTTCATTTGTGCCCTGTGAGTCCAAAAATCATGTTTTTTCTTAACTCATTTGTTTTGCTTTCATGCCAACCCACCTTGTGATCAAATATGGGTAGCTAAACCTGACTGTTGGGCTTTATATGATCGAATCTTTGAGCTCAGAGTCAGTTACGCTTAACACTTCTGCAGCATCAGCAGAGGCATCTGTGTTATACTCAGTGCTATAAGTTTAGACAGAAGCCCTGGAAAAACTCTTGTTGAACTGTAGAGAAGTTAGCCTCCCTGACCACTCAGATTCTCACCTTTCCTCTGACCTTCCTTTTCTCTTACTGCTATACAGTCTTGCCTTCAGTGGCTCTTCAGATTCACCCACCTAGATGTAGACTAACTCACTCGTTTAATGCTCAATTTTTTTGTGCTTTGGGAGGAAAGAAAAGGAGATTCAGTGACTTCTGAAAGGTGGGGGAGGGGCTGTTGGGACCAGTGGGTAGAGGCAGTGTTGTGCCAATGGTAGATGTGTTGGTTCTCGTTGTTGACAGACATTGGCACATCATTAAATTATAGAGGATGTGCTCAGCGTAATTAGATAATGAATTTCATAAGAAACTGAAAATATTTTGGTATCATTGTTCAGTGGTAGTTATTACAGATAATTCTCTTGGGCAGTCTTCCTTTTAAGTCAGTTATTTAAGCAAAAGTCTAAATCAGTCTTTTAGCTCTGTCTTTTCTAATACATTAAAATTTTAATCTTACTTGTGCAATAATGTAAGGTCTTGTTGAGGTCACATACCTGTACTCCTAGAAAGGGAATAAAGATACTATGGATTACACTTTCCATTTTCAAATCCCCACATACTCTGATTGTTCCCATCACCATACTCTGGGCTTACTTATAAAATTGATATGGGTGTGAAAGGATAAAAGCCTTGAGAAACGTAAGTTTAAAGGGAAAAGATCTGACTTTTGTTACAGGTGCTATCTTGTTTTGTTAATCTTATCCACTTTTTCACAGTTTTTGTTTTTGGTTTTAAACTTTAGAAACGACATAAAGCTGATAATGCGGTGAACAAGAAGCAGACGCAAGGTAGGAATTTTACATTTTGTTTCTCGTATCTGTCAAAAACACTCATGGTGATACCTACCAATCACTTCAATTAAATATAATTCAACTGAGAACACTGTGTATCTCTTAAGTTTTGCTTTGTAGTGTTTATTAGCTTGACATTTAAATTCACCTTAGAGTGATTTACAGGGGTAATGTAATATTTTTGAAAAGTAAAGTTTTTAATACATTTAAGTGCCTCAGAGAAATGTACTCATAAGTCCTGTCCATAAAATCTGCAGTTGTTTTATCAGTGTTAAATGCTACAAAATGTGTGTGTGTGCGTGTGTGTATAAGATCTATAGATGTTACTTTAGAGAAGATTTATATAAAATAGTCAGGTGTGATGTTACTTGGCTAAAAGGCATGTTGGAAGCACTTTGAGTTATCCTGTACTTACAGGTGATAAATGCTTCAGAAATAAGTAGAACCAAGCCAGCTTCTGGGAAGCACATGGCATACTGATGTGGCTCTGTACTGTGGGTCTCATTTTGATGGAGTCGAAACCCAGATGACCTTTAACAGAAGCAAATAGATCACTGTTGCTTTCAATTAAAAAAAAATACCCAGGGACGTATGAAACAGACATCTTACCCCATCCCTGAGCTTTCCCCATCTGAGAATATCATCTCTCTCTGAAGTTCCCTGTTGTGGTGAGGATCAGCCATGTCTGCCAAAATTAGCTGGTAATTAAAAATAGTATTTTTATACAGCTGTGATTTTTTGTAGATTTCTGTCAAAATGCCTTATTTCTCTTCTCACCACCTGCCAAAGGAATTATCTGCTTATAGTTGGTGCATTCGAAGATGATACATTTATTAAAGCATTGCCTAAGAAGTTAAACATTTATTGAGATTATACTTATTATTGGACACATGAAAAACTATAAGATGGGAACTCTGTAAAGGTGAAAAATGATCTTGTGTGGAAAATGAAGGGTTCGCATTACGTGATCCCTAGATTTTTGTAACAAATAATGATTTCTGTGTCAAATGCTTTACGGATTCAAAAGCAGGAGAGAGAATTGTGGGGTAACTTGAGCTAGATCTTGAATTTGGGGAAAAGTTTGGATAAACAGAGGCACTTGGGAAGGGCATTGCCTGTTGTGCTGAGTGAGGAAGGAAGAAGAGAGGTGTTCTGAACAGAGATGAAGATAGCTGTTGGGTTGCTTTGTGGAACCACTGCTAGAGTGCCAGATGGAGAAAGAACATTCATAGCAAAGGGAAGCAAAGACATGATCAGAAAGGTTGTTGTTCTTCAGTCATTAAATCCTGTCAGATTCTTTGTGACCCCATGGACTATAGCATGCTAGGCTCCCCCGTTCTCCACTATCTCCTGGGGTTTGCTCAAATTCACATCCATTTGGTTGGTGATGCTGTCTGACCACGTCATCCTCTGCCATCCCCTTCTTTTCCCTTCAGTCTTTCTAATCACCAGGGTCTTTTCCAGTGAGTTGGATCTTCTCATCAGGTGGCCAACATATTGAGAAAAGTAGGTTAAATTTACAGGGCCTTGAGTGCAAAGCCAGGGGATTCCAACTTTTCTTATGTATACTGAGTAGCTGGAGAAAGTTTACAAGCCAAGAAGAGAAAAGATAAATATGCAGATTAAAGTTGGAGAGCAGAATTTCATTCAATAGGGGGCTGTTAGAAGCCTGAGGATTAAGCTACTCTAGGAGTTTAGTCAAAGAAGGACAGCCATAGATATTGAAAAGGGGAAAAAGCTCACATGTTTCAGGTGTGGGTATTTTTTGCAATGTGCAGTTTTTGCATTTGTTGTCATGTTACTCAGAAAGTTCAGCAACAGCTTTTAAACCAGAAATATTTAACTGTTTTTTCCAGTGCATAATGTATCCTATGGCAGAGGGGTCATAATCTCAGTTAATTATTTTCAAGCCTTGGCCCAAGAATTCAACATTGTACAGTTGGAGAGTAGCTATCATAGCTGCTGCTTTAGGCTACCACACCCTGTACTGATCAGTTCTCTGATTTTCCAGGTACTTGCCTACTACCAAAAAAATTCCCTTTTGCCTACTAATCAGGAAAAATACTCTGTCTTAGTTAATATTCTTGGTTCACCTATTCATTCTGGATTAATAGGATTAACTCTGTAGGTTAAAAGTGAGAGGAAAGGCTTCTATAGTAGCCCCTTTGTGTCAAAAAGAAAATATTAAGGCTTACATATGGGCTTCCCAGGTGGTGCCAGTGGTAAAGAAACCGCCTGCAACGCAGAAGACATAAGAGACGTGGGTTTGATCCCTGGGTCAAGAAGATTCCCTTGGAGTAGGGCCTGGCAACCCACTCCAGTATTCTTGCCTGGAGAATGGACAGAGGAGCCTGGCAGGCTACAGTCCATAGGGTTGCAAAGAGTCAGACACGGCTGAAGTGACTTAGCATGTACTCAGGGCTTACATATAAAAACCATTTTAAGTCAGCAGAGTACTTGGAAAGCCCATATCCAAGAAATTATGGTCTTTAATTTGACTTGAATATTTTCTAAGAGAATTGTCTCCATTTTTTTTTTTCTTTGCCCAGTTTGAATATTGGTCATCTTTGATTTTGAAATTGATCAGAGTTAACAGAAATGTTTGAGTAGGATACCACTTGCTGTCAAAGGACTCAAATTACTTTATATGAAAGCCATCTGTTATTAGGCCAGACTGAAATTCGATTTGCCTTCCTGAGTTGAAAGGCAGGAATGGATGTAGGAGTGGGAAGGGAGTTATTTTTTACAGATAATTTTTGACAGACATTTGAAGTATTTAATTTCATTTTCTCAGTGTTACCACTACCATGTAATGTATAAGAGGACATCTTTCCCTCAGATCCAAATATTAATCTCTATATATTCTTAGCAAAATCAGTATTTTCTCTCCTTAGTTTGCATTGAGGCAACAGAGGTGACAGTTTCCCTCTGTCATTCCCTAGTGACTTCAGAAACACAAATCCATGATTTCATTTACAACATTTTCAGCCGTTTAACTGTGGCCTGATACCTATCTGATGCCTCATTTTCACCAGTGAATGAACTCAAGCAGGGATTAAATTCTAGATTCTGCAGAGGGCAGGTCTTCTTCATCTTTGTGTCCCCACATCTCTAGCCCAGGGGCCCATCCTTAAAAGGTGCTCTGTGTGAGTAAAGGAACCACTCTCTCTTTAGATACTTCGTACAGATAAGGAAGCAAGAAGAAACTAGGAATGGAAGGAGCCTCCTTGAAAATTCATTATCTAGGCTGTGAGCAAAGTGGAAAGCCATATTTTCAAAACACTGTGTCCCAGACTGTTTCGCAGGCACTGATGAAAAACTACTCTGGTGGAAGTTCTTGCTGTCTCTTTACTTTGTCTGTTGAAGTCGTTATGCCATTATTTCACTCTGCTCAGTCTCCTGTGAGCACAGTGCTGTTTCCACTTATCACTTCCGTTGCCCAAAGCCCCAGAGCACTGCCTTATTCGGGATTACCCAGTTTCCCTGACATCTACACTTACCTTTGTTTTCTCTGATTTCTTCCTCAGTATTTGAACTCACAGTACCTGATGTACCCTATTCCATGTTTACATACACTTGGGAGCCAGTCTCTCATTGTACATCCTTAATTGGATTTTCTTGGCCAAATTTAGTGCTGCAGAAATTTGTAAATGATACATTTGTAATTATCATCATAATCTGTATATTGAAACCAGTCCCTATAAGAATTTGCTCTGGTGGTTGAGCCAGTTCTCTTTTTAAACTGTAAGCATATGCTTTTATTTTTTTGTGGGAAACTACTATAGCTGGCATGCCAGTATTTCAAGTGGAATGACAGTTTCACATAAAATCACAAGAAAGAGGCCTGGGAAGGGATGGAGATCTAAATAATTAAAATGAAATAAGCCTCTTAAGGAAGTAGATTTGCTTTTTTAAAATCCCAGGTTTGGATATCTTCCCTGAAGGATGGTGTGCATACAGTCTGCAGGCGAGAATGTCTGGGAGATGCCTGTGACATCTGGTGTCAGCCTATCAGTCACCTGATTGGATGCTGCTTTTGAATGAGGGTCACCATTACTACTGTTAGTTTGTTTTCATACCTCATTTTATTAGTAGGTATTAATAGCTATTGGATTAGAATAAATCTTTAATAAAGCAGTTTTGCTTTATTTTAATTTAATGGAGAAAAAGACAACAGCAATTTCTTTTTAACTAGGCACATAGCTAAAAATTAGATTTCATCTCCAGCTGCTGCATTCTTCCCTGGAGACACATCTGCCTCTTCAGAAGTGGAGTTGAGCAGGTGGCAGCTGATAACCCCTAGCAGGCTACATCCCTGCAGAGCACATAGTTGCTTTTCTCCTACTGGAAGCTATTTCATCTTTATAGTCCGTTATGAAAAAGACATTGAGTTGGTGTGGGTTGAATTTGTTTTAGGTTGTTACGGCTGTGGTGACCTACTACCAGGGCTAAATCCATCTGGTTGAGTTCAACTTCGTGCTAAGGGATTTAAAATAGCACCATTTTCCTGGTTTCTGCAAAAAGCCAGTGTGCAGCTTTTTTGTCTCGCTGGAGGCATCTGCGTGTCTGATCCATCCCTAAGTCTGGACCTGTAATCCGCCATGTGTACATAAGTTACCTATAAATAGTTCACAGATGATATCGTTTCCATGAGCTTAAAATGTGGACTTAAAAATTGAGCGCTATTTTCCAAAGAATGTTTTCAGATATCTCTAAGATTATTAATATCTTCAAATTAAAATTTAAACATTTTAGGATTTTATAAATTGAACTTGTTAGATATTTTCAACAGAAGCTCTGGTTGAAAAGGATGTATTTATTTGGGGAGAAGTACAGCCCTAGATTGGCTTTCATTTGTCCCAGAAATAAAAGTTGCACACCAAGAAACAAAAAACCCACTGAGGAAATTGAGGGCCATAGATAAAGTGAAAGGAAAAAAACAGGTGTGACTCCAGGTTAGACTATTTATTATTTCACTTCAGTAAGTCTTACTGAATATCTGCCTTGTGTAAGACCCAGTGCAGAAAATGCAGAAAGAAATCAGGCTTTGTGCCTGCCCTACAGGAAATTAGAATCTGGTAGGGAAGGTAAGATGCTCACAGATATTACAATACAAGATAGAAAAACTAATAAAGGCCAAATGAAAGAGGTGGAGATTTAGAAATGTCACATGCAAGGTTCATAAAGACAAGTGGCCTTTCAGTAAGCAGAGCTGTTGGGATGGTTGCGGGGGTGATCCAGGAGAAAATGGGGAGGCGTGAGTTATATTCTGGGAACAGCAAATAGAGTTGTCCTTCAGTATCCATTGGGGATTGGTTCCAGGACCCCCACGATACCATATCCAATGCTCAAGTCCCTTATACAAAATGACATGGTGAGTCTCAGATGCAGAACCCAAGGAAATGGCAGTGGGCAGGGCTGAATGTAATCTCTTTAGCATAGGATACATGACAGGGAGCAGTGGGGACAGGAATGGGGGGACAGGAATGGGAAGACAGGATAGAATCATAATTTGGAGGCTTTTGAAAACCAGAGTGAAGAACTTAAAGAGAATTACTGAAAGGGATGGCTAGGTTCCCAGTCATACTTTTGAACAAAGAAGGTGACAGACAGCTGTATGGGGAGGGGCGGTGTGAGACACAAAAGGAGACTAACTTTTAATTAATTAGGGAAGAGGAATAAAGAGGTGTTGATGAGAAGTCAAAGGGAAATACACAATGGATAGGTCCAACTGGACTTGCCACCAGAGGGGAAACCCCATCAAACACCAAGTGCTGCTGAATTAGTAGCGGACTGGGACAGTGATACCCACTAAAACGAGCATTTAAGAAGTCCGAAGATAGGTAAACAACAAGAATTTACTGTGTAGCACAGGGAATTACAGTCAATATCTTATAGTAACATATAATGAAATATAATCTGAAAAAAAAAAAAACTGAATCACTGTACTGTATACCTGAAACTAATGCAGTATTGTAAGTCAGATATACTTGAGTTAAAAAAAAGTCACAGTTCTTAACTGGAGTTCTAGTTCTAAACTGGAGAGTAACCAGGGAGTCCGTGAGAACCGAAGCCTGGCTACAGGGAAGGGTGGAATGAATGATTGGCAAAGCAGTGAAGGGAGATTTTTCTTTCAAGGAATTTCTCAGTTATGTGAAGGAAAATGCAAATGATTCATAACTCTAGGCAGGATTGGGGAAAACATTTTGAGCAAAGGAGGTTCCAGTGAGTCAGTTCTCCACATCTGGTGGCCAAAGTATTAGAGCTTTGGCTTCAGCTTCAGTCCTTCCAATGAATATTCAGGGTTGATTTCCTTTAGGATTGACTGATTTGATCTCTTTACTGTCCAAGGGACTCTCAAGAGTCTTCTCCAATACCACAGTTCAAAGCATCAGTTCTTTGGCTCTCAGCCTTCTTTATGGTCTAGCTCTCACATCCATTCATGACTACTGGAGAAACCATAGCTTTGATTATACAGACTTTGTCGGCAAAGTGATGTCTTTGCTTTTTAATATACCGTCTAGGTTTCTCATAGGTTTTCTTCCAAGGAGCAAGTGTCTTTTAATTTAATGGCTGCTGTCACCCTCTGCCGTGATTTTGGAGCCCAAGAAAATAAAATCTGCCACTGTTTCCGCTTTTTCCTTATCTATAAGCAAGTTGATAAAAGTCATATCAATTAGTTTCTCTAAAAAGAATATGGATGAGAGTGGAACTCAAAAAGTTCCCTTTGTCCTTTGTGTCAATACACCCCAAGCAGGTTGTTGCTTCCTTTGACCTTTCTAGGCAAGTTTATGCAGGAGACTTCTGTGCATTTGCCAGGTTGTGCCACGAGAGGTTTTTGCCCTCAAGTCATCTTTGTAAGTAAGGGTCTACGCAGTGAATGAATTGATGCTTTAATTTGTGTATGTTGGTTTTCCTTCTCTGCCCAGTTCAAAACCATCAGCTCAGCAGCACTCTTCCCCTTCTCAGTGCATTAAAGCTCCTCCTCAGTGGTAACTCCCGAATAGGAGTTGCAACATGCTGCCTTTGCTGTGGTTCCTCTATTTTCTGTGACAGTGGTAGTGCCCATTGTCCCCTTGGATAACTTGCCTTTTGTTACCTGCTTCAAGAAGTGGCTTGATTGCCCAGGAATAGCAGGCACCCCACGATACCCCGGTGACCCTTTCTCCAACAGTCCTAGTGGTAGACCAGTTAGATGGCTGCGGTAATGGCTTCTCTCACCAGTTAGGTGAGCCGGCACCTGTACCTGCACAACATGTTGATCAAGTCCTGAAAGATGGACAGTTCCTCCAGAGCCTTTGATTAGAGAATGCCCAAGGGACTGTAACAGAATGTTTTCATTTCAGAAAAGACAGCCCATTACAACAAAAGCTGTTAAGTAGCATCCTGCTCAGTAAAATCAGGTGACATTTGAGGTGTTTGTTTAAAATCTGAGCTCTGCCATGCATATTGTCAGACTAATTAATTAGCCCATGTGGAAATTATAGCAGGTGTGTTTGGGGAACTACTGAGAGGTGGAAGAGGTTTGCATTTAAAAGAATGAGTTGTTGTAGCATCATGAGACAGGCCATTGGCATAATTCTGTCCTAGCTTGTTCGCAGTCCCCTTCACCAGCCGTCACTGGTCATCTCCACGACTCACTGTCTCTAGAGTTATAAAGTAAGTTTACTCTGGGCTCAGGAAAGCTGAAAGCTCAGCAAGGACCCAGCATCACTTCTTGCTTCCCCTAAACCTGCCTAGAGCTGGGTCAGAGGAGGTCAGTGATTAAAAATAACTAGGCTGCTGTTTCAGTCACCAGCCTATACATGTGATATGGTTTATTTTCATTGTTCTGTGGTTGGATTTTAGGAACCAGTTCAGAAGTAAAGACAGTAATGAATTGTGACTGACTTTTATACTCAGCCAGTATTCAAGCCTTAAATTGTACAGAAACCTTTGCTATATTGTGAGCTGTGATTTTTAACTTCACCAGAATTCTGTGTTGTTCTCTATATCCTAAAATGGGTCTAGCCTCAAGTTTGAAGAAACTGTGCATCCAGCCTTTATTTCTGTATTCCAGTTTTGTATGCAAGAACAAATGAAATTGGGGGTAAAATATAGAAAGGGTAGAAACATCCCAGGGTCTAAAAAGCCTCCAGGTGATGCTGATGATATAGGTCTCTGGACCAGTTGTTGAGTACCCAGGTTCTGTACTACACCCAAAGATGTGTTTCTCTACCTAGTTAGAATTCTAAGTCAGTGTAGGACATTAAGGTAATTTACAGTTGTATTAATCCAGTCCACTGTAACTTTCAGAATAAATACCAAATGCTCATCAGATTGACAAAATTCAAATGACTGATAACAATTTGTGCTTGTCTAAGTTGATTGTCAGTGGAACTTTCTATATTGCTAATGATGGTGTAGATTGCAGTAGGAATGAATCTGGTTGCATCTGATAAAAAAGTACAAACATAAATACCCTAGAGCCAGTAGTGCTCCTTTGGGAATCCTATAGGATACAATCATGTAAAGGTATTTCAGTGTTGTTTGAGGTGGCAGAAAAAGCAAAAGTCAGAGTTTCCATTGAGAGGAGGATAGTTGAATACACTATGATATAGTTGTTATGTAAAAGAGTTGTTTCACAGCTGGGCTGAAATAGCTCTCTGCTTATCTCAAGGATACCTGGAATTGTGATGCTGAAACTTGGCCTAGAGATGGACAAGATGGACTAATTGGTGAATTATAAGGTGCTTTGCAGGGTTTGAAACTCCTTGGGGTACCCAAAACTTGCTTCTCTGCTGGGTTTAAGGATGTATATAGAGTGGTAGCTTAACTGAGTTGTAACTTATTGGTTTAACCTGTAACATAATCTGACTTGTCTAATTGATGAAGCGAAATGAAGTCACTCAGTCGCGTCCAACTCTTTGCGACCCTGTGGACTGTAGCCCACCAGGCTCCTCCGTCCATGGGATTCTCCAGGTAAGAATACTGGAGTGGGTTGCCATTTCCTTCTCCAGGGAATCTTCCCGACCCAGGGATCAAACCCAGGTCTCCCACATTGCAGGCAGATGCTTTAACCTCTGAGCCACCAGGAGGTATAAAAGATCCCCTAGAAACATCTTCCCAGGCTTCCCTGAAGTTAAGATTTATCCTACATATCATGGAGCTTAAATCCATGTCCTCAGTGAATGAGAAAAAACCCTGTGCCTAGAAGTATCTTAGGCTCCTGATGCTTGCCTGGGCTTTTAAGCTACCATTCTTTTTCCAGCTGTACCACATCCTATAGTTTGATTAAAACTTTTCTTAAATGCACCCTGTGGAGTCTTGTGAGTCTGTTCAAATTATCAGTCCATTTGTAACAGATGCAAAGATACAAGGGATTATTTTTCAAAAAATAGACTGTCTCCGTGCTTTGTTCTGAAAGTATATGTTAAGTGGAAAACCAGGTTGCAGAGAAATACATTTTCTGAAAAGAAAGAAAATAAACATGCATATGGCTATGCTTGTCTAGAGGAAAGTACTTGAGGATGCATCAGTTAGCGTTCTTTACCTTGAGAAAGTGGCATGAGATGAGGAGAGAAGTTCAACTTTTCATTTTATATAACTCCAGTTGGCTTGGATAGTAATACATTGATTCTGTGATTTGGTAGAAAACATTATCAGCTGAATTTGTATTTAAAAGTTTCTCAGGTGTGTCAGTTTTTGTAGTAAGACATATTTTCCAGTGTGTCTCCAGTGATGAATAGAGAGGAACCATTTGGATGGAGAGGAGGAAGGAAGAGGGTAGGCGGATGTACAGTTCTGGTAGAGGCAGGCATTCCCTATGAGATGGTAGAACTGGCTGGTTTATAGAGGGAAGGTGCTGCAGAAGGGTCAGGTAGAGGGGTCAAGGATGTAGATGGGTTCAAATGTACATGGAGAAACCATCCAAGCAAGGTTGAAGGGGATGAGTATTTGGGGAGGATGGAGAACTGAAGCAGATTCACATGGTTTTCCAGGTTTCCATGAAAGTGGCCACGCTTCTAACCTCCCTGATGGAGCAGACTCCCTGGCATGGTCTGCTGAGTTTGGCGAGCCTGTTGTGACTCTTCCAGCCTGTAAGGGGAACCCAGTGGAGTGGTTCAGAGCTATTTCGGGATGTGAGCTGACAAACCTCTTCCAAGTGGCAGCACTTCAAGGAGGGTTAGTTAAGTTACAGAGCTGAGGGGTGGCGCAAAGCTGACATCAGAGGACGTTCCTTTCCCAAACACACAGGAGCATTAGTGCATCTACTGGTTGCCTAACCATTTCCAGCTGCTCGCGTTGGAATCATTTTAGGAACTTCTGAAGCTGAGAAGGTTATTTTGAGTGAATGTTTAAATAGTTCATTGGCATCATTTTATGTAGCTGTTTGTTATTGAGTTATAATTCATATACTGTAAAACTTATTATTTTCAAGTTTACAGTTCAGTGTTTTTAATATATTCACAGCATTATGCATCCATCACCACTATCTGATTCCAGAGTATTTCCATCACCTCAAAAAGAAACCCCAGACTTATAAACAGTCAGTCCCCACTGCCCTCTTCTATGAGCCCCTGACAACCACTAATCTACTATCTATCTCTATGGATTTCTCTACTCTGGGCATTTTACATAAAGGGGACCATACAATAGGTAGCCTTTTGTGTCTGGCTTATCTTCAGGAGTCATCCAGTTGTCACGTGTATCAACACTCCATTCCTTTTATACGACTGAATAATCTTCCATTGTGTGGATATACCCCTCTTGTTTAACCATTCATTGGTGTATGGGCTTTCAGTTGTTTCCACTTTCTAATTATGAACAGTGATATGGTAAACAGTTGTGCACAAGTTCTTGTATGAATATGTTTTCAGTTCTCTTGGATATACACTTAGGTATGAAATTTCTGTATCTCGTGATAGCTCTGAGGAGATGCCAAAGTGTTTTCCTTTGCAGCTGTTTTTTAAACATTGTGTGTGTATTTTTAACAGGAAATCTACTGGGGAGCAGGGTTGTATCTTTAGTAAATCTAATACTATGGCTTTATGTGGCCCCAAACACGTAAGAACATCAGTGCATCCACTTTCCATCCAGTGAGTATTGACTGAGCACCTTTGTGTTGCTGCATGGAAACACTGGGAATACAGCAGTGAACGGAAAGAGAACATTCTTGAGTCCCAGATCTTGGAGTCTAGGGGAAGAAATTCTTTTTTTTTTTTTTTGCATAAGAGCAGAAGTTTAAAAATAAGATGAACAATGAGGCATATGAGGATAATAAAACTGCCAAAAATAATACAGCATTGTTAACAAACTGAAATTAATTTTCTTAGAAAGTATTGCTATGAAACAAACAGAAAAAAATCCTACCAGAACTAATAAGTGAATTTAACAGAATTAATGGTGACAGGGTCATTGTATGAAAGTTTAATGCATTTCTGTATACCACCAATGACTAATTGGAAAATGTAGTAAAAAAAAAAAAAGAAAAGACAACTTACAGTATAAGGAAAAAAGTCATCCAATATCAAGAAGTAAATCTAATAAAAGACCCATGCACTGTACACTACAAAAACATATTGGAGAAAATTTATGAAGACATAAATTAATAGAAAGGTATAGTTTGTCCGGGCTTCCCATGAATTGAAACGCTTGAGCCCTAAATCAAAGTCTTAAGTGGGTTTAGAGTTTTTGTTTTTTTCAGAATTGACAATTCAGTTTTAAAATTTACATGGAAATGCAAAGAACTCAAAATAGCCAAACAATATTGGAAAAGAACAATGTGGGAAGACTACCTAAATCCAGGGCTTACTGTAGAGTTACAGTGATCAAGGCATGGTATATATTGGTATGAAAAATGTGTAAATTGATCAGTGGCATAAATACAGAATCCAAAAATCAGTCCCCCATAGTACCATGTCAATTTAATGGTGGAAATAAACTTTTTTTTAACAGAATCTCAGATACATTGTTTGAAACTTCAATACAAAAATATTGTGTAATTCTTTGCATGTGACATGCAAAACTAGCTTATGGTGAATAGTTAATATTTGCCTCTGGGGATGGGAGGATAGGTGGATGGTAAAGGCGTACAAGGAGTCTTTCTGGAGTTCTATATCTCGTTCTAAGTAGTGGGTTCATAGATGTTTACAGTTTTTAAAACTCATTGAACGGAACACGTAAGGTCTATATAGCTGGTTGTAAGTTTTACCTCAGTGAAGGATAGAAAAACCTCATGTGTGTGAGCCAGGCAGGTCTCCTAAATAAGGGAAGTAGGCTGTATGTCCAGCAGTGGGACACCACAAGCATGGTGATAGAGTGGTGAGCCTCATCGAAAGTGGTGACCCCTGCTGTCCCAGCCACAGGTCACAGTGCAGGGATTGACCAGGCTTCTAGATGAGCCTGAAGTCTTCATTTTCATGTCAAACCTCTTAATTTTAAAAATGCTGGATGCTGGTTTTTAAACAGTGGGGTATTGCAGTGGGAGAATGTTTACTTATATGAGATAGGGTTAGAAGAAAATAAATGACAATAGTATTATTGAACAGGATTTTTTTTTCTAATTTAAATCTATGCAGATTTTAGCCCCATCATTCAGTTATGTGCATTTGAACAGCACTTTCCCAGCTCTCCTTGTTGAGTACTTAATATTGTAATATTGCCACTGTGATTAAGGGCAAAATGCTCTCATTTGTTTATCCTTTGTAACAACTGATTTTGAGGAAGATATTGCTTGACACTGATGGAGATGGCATCTAAACTCAGGACTTTTTTACTCTTAAGCATTGTGCTCTGAACCCCTTGAACCCATTTTACTAAGTCACTTGAGTCGTGTCCAACTCTTTGCAACCCTGTGAACTGTAGCCCGCCAGTCTTTTCTGTCCGTGGGATTCTCCAGGCAAGAATACTGGAGTGGGTTTCCATTCCTGCCTCCAGGGCATCTACCTGACCCAGGGATCAAACCTGTGTCCCTTATGTCTCTCCATTGGCAGAAGGGTTCTTTACCACTAGCGCCACCAGTGTGGGTGAACTCTGCAGGCCTTAGAGTCTTGTGTTTTAGGGCATAGGGATCAGTTTTAGATGCTGGGGCTCAGATCCTTCACTCCCAACTGTAAACACTGAAACTTATTCATATAGTTACTGGAAATTCTTTAGTGTTAGCTCTTCATCTTGGAATTATTTAAATTAATGAAGTTGATTCACCAAAATTCACTGTAAGATACTCCTCCTTGCACTTACTCATCTGTTTCACACTGGAGTGTCTTACGTGCCAGGAATGCTGCGAAGTGCTAGAGATAAAGAAATGAATAAGACATAGTCCCTGGGTTCAGAAAATTTTGAAATACTAAAAGATTATATTTAGATTAGAATATTTTATATTATAGCACTGGTTTTCAGACCTGTGAGTATGTAATTAATGTTAGGTTTGCTATTGCACATTTTAGAGATTATCATTGTGATTTACTTAAGAAGGTTCAGCCTTCATCGCTTCTAACATCAAAAGAAACTGAATCTAATGTTTTCATGCCTTTAAGTTATTCATCTTGCAAATATTTACCCAGCAGCTACTTAGCACCAGGACTGTACTGCTTCCAGAGAATATTGTATTAAACAAAGCAAATGTTAGCTTTGCCCTCATGGAATTTACTGTAAGGATAATTTGTTGACTGACCTTGACTTACTCTTTTTCTTAACTCCATGCTGTGCTATCTGCTTCACTTTATTCTCTTTTCTGTTTTATCTGTTAGTATCTCTGGGTATATTCAGTATTATGCCACAGATGCATTGTAGGAATAAAAGAAAAGTAAACCGAGTAAATTGACTGTTGCAAACCAGTAATAAAACTGAGAAATTTCAATCCCTCAATCATAATTTAATTTTAGCCCTCTTTTGTTTCTTCTCAGTAAACCAAATATACAAATATTTGCTATTTTCCATTATTTTAAAGCTAAAAGTACAGATTTTTTTAATCTACTGGTTTATGTATTAAATTTTTACTGCCTAGTTTGAAATCCATTCCTCTCTGCTTGTAAATCATTTTTTTTTTTTAGCATTGCTACTATTCTGGCTTCTGAAATGTTTTAAGTTTGTCACTCCCTTTTTCAAGCGTTTTTGTGGCTTTCTCCTCCAGCCAAGCCCTTAATTCTTCTGTGTGCTAAAGAAAGCCCTTGGTGAAAGATTACCTTGTTAGTAATATTTTACTGTGAGATATAAAAGGTACATTGGTTGTTTCTTTGTATAATTTTATGTATCTTTGCTGTCACAATTAGTTTTTAAACCTGTAAAAAATTGTTACCAGTTCATTTATTTGAAGCTATTCATTTAAAAATGAGCATTTCATCAGAGGTAGGTTTTTGATGAGTAATAAAAATGTTCTTAAAACTATCACCTTTTCTCTTTCCAGTTTTGAGAAATGGTGCTTGGGAAATTGTGCACTGGGAAAAGGTATGCATTGGTTTTTATTTTGTTACAGGAGGAGACATGCATAGAGGTGTACTCTAGTAGATGTAATTTTTATGTATGGTATAACCAAATGTCAAGGATTCCAGTGATGTGAAAGCTGTTTAGTAAGTAATGTATACATACATGGAATCTTCTTCAGTTAGTCATTTCCATTTAATAATTCTGCAATATATTAGAAAGACTATTATCTTAAAGTTATATTTAGAACTTTTTTGTTTCTTTCATAGTATATTTTGAGTACTGTTTTCATAGATTTCATTTAACCATGGACTGTTTTGTGTTGTAATTTTTTTGCTTTAATCATCTACTGTCCAAGTAAAACAAAAATTAGATTCTGATAGTTCACATTTGTATATCTTACTTCAAATTCATTTATTGTGGCTAATCACACTTACACATTGCTAACTCATTTTTTTCTAAGTCTTACTAACTAAATATCATCTTCTTAACTAGCTAAAAATCAGTTCCATAACATCAAGAAGTTAATTTGCTCATAGGACCTCTAACACGACAGTTAATGAGTTGAGTCACAATTTAGCAAGTGTTATCCAAATGTTCATATGCTTTTCAGACCCCAGTTTCAAAAGGTAAGCTATGATTGTTAGTTCTCCTTTAGTTCTGAAAGACCATTTAACCTCCAGTCATCCACAAGTGAATAACCTTCCTAACTTTGTAAGAGACTTTTCGGAGCAAGGCCACTCCACCCAGGGAACTTGTTTTCTGATATTGCTAGGACAACAGATGTGTAACCACACTCAGTTTATTTGCACTCCAGCATTTCCCAGTTAAAGGCCATGCCCTTGATTCTGCCCTGTGACATTCACAGTCACCTTGCATCCTCCCAGGTAACAGGAATCCCTCTGAACTAATTGCATTTTGATTGTAAATCAGTGGCCTGAATAAAGATTGACATCTCCTTTTCTGACTATTTGAAAAGTCTCCCTGTCTTTGGCTTTTGACATGAAAGTAACAAAGAGGAAAATACTTTGTTTTTTCCTTATTTCTGTATCGGTTACCTCTTTTTCAGAGGCACAAGATAGAAAAAATTAAAAAGCTCAATTTACTGTTTCAAAAGAAGTTTCCTTTATGCTCTTGTATAGTACTTATGGATTTAGACACTAGAGAGAAGCCAAGTAGAATGTAGTCAAGTACGATACATTGATTTTTATTATAAATATATTTCATTTACTAGGATTGTCAGGGTAATTAACATAAATGCATATCCAAAGAAATTGATAACAATTTCTTCTTACCTCAAGTGCTTGCTTAGAAAATAAATTAGTTGTAAAGTCAGGAGATAACCATCCACTACCTCACCCTAAAGTTAATTTTAATTCATTTTAATGTTTTAGTCTCCTATTGGGCAGTCATTATTCCAAGACTGAGTGGATTATTTTATCTTTTCCAATTTTTCACAGACAGAAAATTAACTTACCAGCCCATGATTAATAGCATTCTCAGTTGTCTTGGAGTTCAGAGCCACACCTTCCCTGGATATCCCACTTTGAGAAACAGAGGGATAGAATTTAACATGTTGCAAAAAGTCATCCAGCCAAAATGAACTGATATTACTTAATAACTGGAAGTAGACACTTAGTTAACTAGAGTTAATTAAAGTTGGCTCAGTGATGAATTCAAGATAAATATTCAGAAATTGACATGACTTTTTTCAGCAATAACAATTTAGAAAAATACAATGAAAAACGAGATCTCATTCCTAGTGGCATGTGGGATGCTTACAAATAAGCTTGAAATATATATATGACCGCTGTAAAGAAAACCTTGAAACTTTAAATGTTAAAGTTTCACATAAATAGGCAAATGTGTCATATTCCTAGAAAATCAAAGCCCCACTTCTTCAAAAGTAATGATATATCATAACCTCAGGGAAATTATCATTCCTTTTACTCAAGAGTTTACTAAATTATTCATTGTAACTTCAAAAACAAACAGTTGAGAAAATAGAAGACTATTTTGGAAAATTAACAGTGTGTGAGGACTAAATATAAATAAAATGAAAAGTTATTAAAATAGTGTGGATCTGTTGCACATATATACTTTGATGAATAGCATAAAACCAAAAAAAAACAATGCCTTGAACTAAAGCCTATTTAATAAAAAAGGGGGAAAATCACCTATAAAAGGATTATTTAATAAATCATGTCGGGACCACAGATTAGCAGTTTCAAGAATAGTACAATTTATGTCCAAGTCATAGCCTAGGCTAAAATAAATTTCGACTGACTAGAAAAAATCTTAAAATATTGTTTTTGTAAAACATAGAAATAGAATGAAAAATCTTAATATTTGGAGAAGAACAAGATCATCATCTCAAGGATTTATGGAATTTGATTACATAAAATTTGAATCTAGTATGCAACACACAAATAAACCGAGAAATTATGGAAATATTTGCACCAAATATAACAAAAGATTGAAATTGTTGTTATCTAGATAGGAAATAAAAGTTGGCAAAAACTAACAAGAAATATATAATAAGCAACCAGACTCAGTATAATATTCAACCTAATAATACAAGTTGCAAATCTAAACAATATTGAGGTCTCATTTGCTATCAAGGAGAAATTTTTATATTTCAGAATTTTTATGAAGTCTTATTCACATAATATTGTAGATTTAGCAATTTAGGTCTTCATATTGACAACCACAAAAAAAGGGGAAAAAAAAGATTTCTGGGAATTTATCCCAAGAAAATGTTATCATTTAACATTATTTATAATAGCAAAAAGTTAACAATATATGGATATCCAAAAATAGTGAAAGCATTTTATAAATAAATTATGACATTCTATACTCTGGTATATTTTGTGACAAGTAAAAGCTGTAATTTCAAATATTGTGTCAACACACAAAAATTTTATAGCATCACTCAGCAAATACTTATTGAAAATATCTGCTAAGCAGTAGGCTTACAATAGAGTCACTGTGTCATAGAGTAATCAGAGGCGAAAGGAATGGGATGGTGTACACCAAGATGCTGGTGATGCAGAAATGATTTATTGAACACTAAGTGAACTGGTGTGAAAACAGGCTGGCTGTTGTGTTAGCCAGATTGGAAGGCAAGTCTTTTCTTTAGCTTATGTGATATTTTGTGCAATTAAAAATAAAATCAATAAAGCAAAACCAAGAGTCTAATCCATTTGCCAGCGTAATATGATAAACTTTAGTGCAAATGGGCTTTAAGTTCAGGGTTCTTTCTTTCTTGGCCTTTCTGAGTGTGTGGCTGCTGCGGTTGCTTTTTAATGTTTCTCAGAGGACCTACAAATTTGCACAGTGTCCACCCTGTCATTCATAGATGGGCAGATTTCAGCTCTTAAACACTCGCAGTTTATCCCTCCAGTTTTTGTTTGGAAACCTTCTCTTTGTTGCACAAGGTTAAATTGCCAGTATCTGGTTTTCTAAGAAAATATTACAGTCACAAAGCCCTGAAAAAGGTGTTGCATCCCCACTCTTGAAAGTCAACAGCTGTCTTCTTTACTCTCAACCATAGAGATCAGTTCTTAAGGTTAAGATGCAGTTGAGACTGTTCACATGTTTTTGAAATAGTAGCAGGCGGAAAAATTAAGTGAAGAATCTTAGAATCAACATATTTTTCAGACTTTAAAGAAAAGCATGAAGTAGTGGGCCATATGCCCCTGCAAAATCACTCTCTACAGCTGCTTTAATGCCTGAAGTTTCCACCATGAAATCTAGTTCTTTGGATTAAGAATTCATATCTTCAAAAATTCCTTAGTAAAAATATAAATATGCTGGAGCCTGCAATTGAACATATCAGATCTTCAGTTAGTCTATTATAGTCTGATAACCTTTTTCATAATCCTCAATTATAATCTCTAATGTTAATCCCATGAGAAGGCTCAAGGTAGTGGCCAGAAGCCCTAAGTATTTTTTTAAACTTAAGTATTTTGGGGACTAAAACTGTTTTGTCATGATAACTTTCACTAGAACAATGTGATCAAAGAATTTTTGGCATCTTGACTTTCTGTTCTGTCTATTCCTATGCACATACCAGACGGAAAACAGAAATGAATGGCACATTAGGAAAGAGGTGTTTGAGAAAGTGAGCTAAAACCTAGACATCAGAAGGAAGGAAGTCCCTTCACAATGCAGTGAAAACGACCTTAGCATTCACTGAGCCCTTGGTCTTCCTAAACCTTTGGGGTAAGATGCTTACGTGGGGTTAGACCATGTAAGATGCTGATACTTTCTTTTAGTTTTCAGTTTACTAACTATAAGCCTTTCATTGGTCTTACGATGAATGAAGATTTTGGAAAATAGTGCAATTTGGTAGTGTCTAACAGACTTACAAAAATTCCTAACACTGTAGTATAGGCAAATGTGATTCTGACTTTATGAAGAATATAGTTTGATTGAAGAGCAAATGTTAACACACAGGAGATAATTAAGCAGCAGTTAAATGATTACCTGTGTAGAATTTTTTTTTGGTGCTCTGGCTGCAGAGATCTTTGTTCTGTTTATCTTGCTTTTAGTGAGTGCTATCAGAGTACTGTCACAACACATTACTTTAAGGGCCAGTATATACCTATGCATGCTATTTTTTATTTTCCCAGTTTCCCCATTTTTTTAAGGAAGGGGATGCTTGATTCCAAGGTCCCTGACAGTTTGTCAATCTCAGATAGTCCAGATTTCATTTGAAACAAATCTCTTTGGAATCAAGGTATTCAGAGTTCCCCTACCTGGATAACCAGCATACCTACCATAGATGAGAAGGTCTCCTCCAGCCTTCCCTAACTTGTCTCCCCCGCGGTATATACTAGACCACAGTGGGCTGTCTCTTATTGTGATTCCCACTAAGGACATCAGTCTCTCTCCCACACCACCACCTCCCCCCGGCCTGTGCAGAAAAGTATTATTTTGGGATTCAAGGAAAAGTAGAGAGGGGAGAGAACAAAAAGGCTTTAACGCCACCCCCAGCAAGAAAAAGGGCTTTTCTTCTCATGATTAAATAGTAAAACTTTTAGGTTTTCTTGGCTGCTAAGAGTGAGGTCTAATTTCATGGCTATCAGTATAATTTGCTCAACTTGGCCAGCACACCAAGTTGCTACTTAGTTGGAGTTACTCTGTTTGCCAAAAGCTCTGTGACAAACCTACCCTTTAAATTACTTCTAAGTTTCTGGACACAGTATATCTTTAATTTGTCTTCAGATGGTGCTCACACTAATGCTAACAGGTAGTAAAATAAGAAAGAGACTTAAAATGGTTTTTCTTTTTTAATTTAAAATGCAGTGATCATTTCATTATATTTGCTTATGCAAAATCAGACTTTGCAGACAGCTCAATGTGGGTTTGAGTCTAAGCTCTTCCTCTATGATCCTGGGAAATAACTAAAAATCTAAAACTCTTTTTTTCCCTCTCTAAATTGTGAGTTTTAACTAAGATCATCTGAGGAGTAGTGATATATACATACATAGTTTTTCCAGTTATATTGAGATTCCCTTAAACAGGGTAATGATTTCATTTGGAAAATTCCTCCTTTTTATTTTTATGTCATAGGGAGAGAATCATGAGAAGATGAGATGTCAATTAAGTGACCAGAGTGGATGAAATTTATTTTTATTAAGCTATGTTACTTAGGTGGTACAGTACAGATTCCGTATTTGTTTTTTCTTTTTAAAGGATTGTGCCATCCTTGGCCTCACTTCTAGATAATTTTATGCCATTTTGTGAAGATAAGTGGTTCTTGTTTGCCAAAAGCATTTTTTACTGTATTCTCTGCTTAAATACAAATGGGTTGTGTATTTGTAACTATTTTCAATGCAGATAATTAACCAATTCCCAGTTTTCTTTCAGGTAAATGTTGGAGATATAGTTATAATAAAAGGCAAAGAGTATATACCTGCTGACACTGTACTTCTCTCATCAAGGTAGAGATACCTACTGATGCTCAAACAGTGTAGAGGATGGTTTCTCTACCCTGCATTGACCTTGTGATTTCTCCAAGGAAATAAGGAATAAACGAAGAATTTTAAGCCTCTCTAATGATTTTGAACTAAACATTGAAAAGATTGATTGGACTTAAAGGACTCTTTCATGTTTGCCATATAGAATAAGTGATAGGTACTATGCTTTAAAATTCAGAAATTATTATTACAGTTAAGAGTCTACTCTCCCTCTGAATGTGTTCAGACCTGTTTGTATAGACTACTAACTCTTGTAAGATTTCCTATCACTTATTTTATATAATACATGGATTGGGTACTGTTGATTTATCTTGCAATCTTTGTTCATGATAAATTCCTTTATGATGCATCCATGTATCCCTCCAAAGTTTCTTGATCTTTATGGTGCATTGGTACAAGAAAATGGATAAATGATTTCTTTTTTGTCATCATGTCTTTTGAAACATTATACTCTTCCAATAAAAATTAAAGCACTTTTTTCTTTCAAGTTCTTTCTTACTGAGTTTAGATAATTTTTGTTTTGCTCGTATTTAAGATAGTCATAAGTTGGTCATATGGCACTGTTAACCCTTTAAAGAATGTGACTTTCAAATGGCTTTTAGGCTTAAAAACTGTAAAGCTAGTCCTAATATAAATTAAGAAAAATGTTTTTACTATTTTAGAGGTTGTTTATCATCATTTCCTTGGACAGTTTTATTTGTAAAATCCACATATAAATACAGACAGTGTCCTTTTTTCAAAATCTGTTTAATCAGGTCATTATTTAAACTGATTGAATTTATGACAAATTAGGAAAACTTAATTGAGCAATAAGAGTTTTCTAGATATTTATAGAAGTCTACAGGTAGTTGAAGTAACTATAGTAATTTTTTTTTTTTTTTTTTTGTATTTTATATCTGGGAGCTTTTGGTGCCACATACCTATTGGTGTGGTTTGCTTTTTTTTTTTTTTTTCCAGAAAGATTAAAATTAATAGCTTTTAAAATCAACGTGTATGCTTTTAGTTCCCTTTGCTTCTAGCTTTATCAGGGCAAGTTTCTAAAACTGAAGGAGGCTGGTAACAGTCCCTGGAGAATGAGTCAACAGTACACGAACTGTCATTGTCAGTCTTAGTGAGCTTTGCTTAGAAAACAAATCCCAGGGTTCTTATCTTGGCGTGGTGATTTTGAACCAGAAACTTACTGTCTCAAACCTTGACTTCACATCTTTCAAAGTGAGGAAGATGGATTAAATGATCAGACTCTTTAATATTCCCAGATTCCGCTTTCAGTTTAAGCTGATAGTCTTTTAAGAATGGCTAACCAGCAGAATGATGCACACTTGGTGGTACTAAGTAAA
The DNA here is from genome assembly GCF_001704415.2 of Capra hircus. NCBI lineage: Eukaryota > Metazoa > Chordata > Mammalia > Artiodactyla > Bovidae > Capra > Capra hircus. Next base: position 61,966,652 of record NC_030813.1, on the reverse strand, counting down.
AGTTTGATAGATGTAATGAATGATGGACCATCTGAGTGTCATACAACAAAGTTCAAAAGGATCGTGAAGCATTCCAGCACTTTAGGAAACTTCTGATATTTTCCTGATAAAGCTTATTATAGAGACATAACATCATAGAAACCATCATGTGCTGAAACGTTAAGTACGATTTTCATTTTTATATGCTCAGAACTATGAAGATAATTGACTGTGCTACCTCGAGTTTATATTTAATTCTAAGTTGAAAGTTTTTAAAATATTTTTCATCTGTCTCTATCCAATCCAAACTCCTAATAAGCTATATGCTTGTGTTTCTTTAACTTGAGGACATTTTTACAGGGTTTCTTCCCTCAGCACTAAAAGCATTTATTGGTGGCTATCAATATTGGTAGATCAAAATGGTTTCTGTATCTTAATATACATCTACTATGATTAACTTCCTTCAGATGATTACTTCTAAAAAGATTATCTGATTCACTGCTGTTTGTTATTGAATGGAATCAAAGTAAAGTATAAAGCTTGTGCTATTAAATATTTTTACCTAGTAACAAAATACCACCTTTCTAGGGGGGTTTATTGCTTTTTAAATCTTTTTTCCTCAAACTGTTTTTGCATTACTTGGCTCTTGTGAACCTACATTAGCCTCAATAAGTAGGTAGCTTTGGCCACCATTAACAGAAAGATGAATTTTGACTTTGTCTTGTTTTCAGTCATTTCGCTTCATCCACTGACTGGGTCAGGGTTGGAATACCTAACTCCTAATCTAGCATCTCATTATACTACCCTGTCCCCTATCAAAATAAGGACATACTGGTTTTCATCAGCAAGTGAGCACCATTTAGCAAAAAGCAAAACAAGAGCTTGTAATATTCTAATTTCTAAATTTTTAATTTAGTACTAATATTATTAGTACATCTTCTTAGAGGCAATTTGAAATTAAAGTATGAACATGGTTGAAAGTTCCTGTGTTTCATTGATTTTCATTTTGAAATGAAGAAACTGAAATTTTAGCATATAACAAAAACACATACATGGGTTCACAAAGTATAAAATACATTAAAATAAACCAAGCTATTAATCCAAATTCTGACAGATTCTTGCCATATCAATTTCATACCTTCTCTGAAAAATTTCTCCTAGATTCGAAGACTTGTTCTCCCAAACTGTTCATTACCAAAACGTTATTAGTAAATAATTCAAAAGTCTACAATTATAACTTCCCAGATCCATGCCTTTGTAGGTTTACATTAAATATATTAAGCTGTTTATGCAATTAACCTTTAAAATGTTTTGGAATCGGAACATTTTAATGAAGATTTTTTTAGTATGTGTGTAGGGGGAGAGATAGTACAGTATGCTTTGTTTTTCAAAAGCCTAAAAGTAGTTTTCACCATTATTTCTTTTCTTCTTGAATAGGAGTGGATATACAATAGATGGCAAGAGAGTGAGGAATTGAAGAAAGGAAAATCTATTAGATAAAGTAGCTCTGTATATAAAAACATGTTTTTATTTAGTTTGCTCAGATATGCTTATGAGTAAAATTTTAGATATCAAAAGTTTCTGTATTAAAAATTGAAAATTGGGCATACAAGCAAATAAGTGATTCTGAAATATTCCATTTTCTTGTGCCTTTCGACCTGATCAAAATAAGTTTTGAAAAAATTGGCATTAGACATTTTTATTAACATGTATTATTTTCTATAATAATTTCAAACTTTCTGTCTCTTTTGTCCATTTGTTTGTTTTTTTTTCCCCCCTCTGTTATTCATTTTTTTGTTTTAATTATTTTAAACTGGGACCTGTAGGTGGCAGTAGGGGAGATAGTGAAAGTGACCAATGGGGAGCATCTCCCAGCAGATCTCATCAGCCTGTCCTCAAGGTTAGAACCACTGAGTTGTACAGGATGTGTGTACGTGGATCCTCACCCTTCACCAGAAAGCAGCTTGCACCCAAAGATGGTTGAGCTTTGTATCTCTTCCTTGAAAACACAAACATTTTATACTTCTTGGTGATGGATATTTCACAGATGTTTCAAAGTCCTTTTATGAATACATTGTTGAATGATGTTCATCCCTCCAGTGGGCAAATTCAGCTCCTGTTGTTATCAACAGGAGTCGGAGTCCATGAGGCATGCCACTAAAGGTAGATTTTAATCTCCTATGCATCATTACTATATATTCATTTTAACAACTGGCCCAAATACTAAGGCTTCATTTAGTAGCTCTCCAGGATACTGTTCTGAACAATGTTAAGATTTACATGAAAAACTGTTATTGAGAAATTTTTATAATTTTAAACATTTGTCATATATTTGAGATTTTCTACAAGTTCATTAGAATCCCATAGCAGTTGTGGCTATAATTTGGGCTTATAGGGCTTACAGAGGACCCCCTGCACAAAGCTGGATGTTGTACAGTTGATACTGCATGCTTTGGGATCAGTATTTATCCCACTTGTAACTCGTGACAAAGTGCACGTTACTCTGATCAACTTCAGCTGTCTACTAGTGTCTGTATTGTGATAAGCATCTTGTTTCATCTTTCCACTTACTAATCTAAAAGCCTGCTTTGCCTTTTGGTAGTCTGTGTTTTGAGTGTCATCATAATCTGCTGAAATAATAATTATCTAGCATGATTCCTTATCTGACACTTCTTGCTGCCTTTTCATAACATTGTCAAGAACTCCTGCAAAAACAGTAGTTTTAAGAGATTAAGAATGTTCTGAATTTGAATATATATTTTATTTACCCCATTTCACAGAGAAACCAGCCATTTAACTTTCTAACTTGCTTGCCATTTAAGGTTCTAGAAAAGTGGTTTCATGGGAGGAAAAAAAAGATAGACCATTATTCTCATTTGATGTGAGAATGGCCTTGGCTATATTGATCAATAGAAATTTAATGCTTTTCACTGTTAAAATATGGAATTGGCAATGGTCATTTAGCATTTGTCATCCTTCTGTATTATCAGAAGATATGTTTTATAAAATTTTATAAACCATTTTTATTTTGAATGTATACCTAAGTAAATTACAAATTGGGAGCAAGTGATAGAACTAAATTACTATTGTGACAGTCATAAAAAATAAAACCTTAATTGATAAAGTTAAAATATAGATATTGAAAAACTTATCCAGTTGGGAAAAAAAGTATCAGCTTTATGGAAGAAGAAAAAAAAAAGCCCGTAGAGAAATTAAAGGACTTGTGAGTTTACTTTAAAATGAATCTGTAAAATATTTGATTAATGACCACAAATTTCAGTACTTTTCACAAGTCTTCAAGCCGTAAAACTAAGCAGTGTGCTCATGTCTGAAACTCAGAATCTTCTGCTTTACACATGTACAAATTGGAAGTTGATTAGAAAATTCCAGGTGTTTGTGACTTAGAAATTTCTGTGAGTATACATACTTATCAGAAATTACATTCATAGTTACTATATGATGTTAACTGATTGGCTTTTCATATAAGCAAGTGCTGTTAAGATTGATTTAACTTCAAAATGCTTTTCCTTATAGTTGAGGATCAGATTATATAATGGGGCTGCAGACTCACCTGCTGTAGTTGCTGAGCAAGTAAGATTAGCACATGAAGGGGCAGATGTCAGGACGTTCAGGGGCGTGTACCTGTGACAACACTAGAGAACAGGGGCCCCTAACACCAGCCGCTGCAACTAGACTATGTGGGGACCCGTAGCGTGAACCTTCTAGGTTCAGGTCATGGCCAGGTTGGCTGATTTTTTGCTGCCTCACTAGTCTCTGAAGCAACTCTAAGAAATAGAACAGAAAAAATAAGGGAAAGAAAGTGTATATCTACTTTCATTGTAAAATATGTTCATACAGTTTTTTAAAGTAGCCTTAAAATTTGAAGATATGGTCCACATAAGCCTATTCATCTTTTCTAAAGATGCAGTATAATACAATCTAAACATGCAAATGCAAGTTTATAGAAGCAACAATCTGGAATTTCCTAATCCATCTCTTAATTTACATGTGGGCTATGAGCATGAAATCTCACTTGGTATTTTTGAGCTAAAGATATGACACAAAGCTGCTTTACATTTCAGATACAGTCTGTGTTGTGTCTATATGAGGAAAGATTTAAGTATAGTGCAACAAATCTAATTGTTTATATGATCTTGAAGGTCAGTACTGATTGTTGTCAGGATATTGCTTTGGGGTCCTCTGGCTGAACATCTGATCCATGGGTTGTCATGCATGGGTTCTGCCTCGCAGCATTTTGTGGTTAGAATGAAAGACATCAGGAGACTAGGTAACTAAACCTTTGTTTAGAATGAAAGGCTTCAGTGAGTCTAAGCATTTTAAATAAGTTATTATTATGGTTTCCTTCCCCAACTAACTCTTTGTGCTTTTCCATTAAAAAAACAAAAAACAAACAGTGAGCCCCAGGCCATGTGCTACATTGAAACATCCAACTTAGATGGTGAAACAAACCTGAAAATTAGACAGGTAAGAGCAAATATAGGTTTATGGAATTATTACTGTTCTCTTACATGGAATTGAGAACATTTTTGGAGAGGAAGAAAACTTTACTCTTCTAGGTTCTTCTGGCTGGTCTAAGAATGAAATTGACATGAGACATATTAACAGGAGAAAAATCAAATTTAATTTCATACATAATGGAATCCCACATACATGAGAGGCTCAACCCTGAGGGTCATTTACAGGATGATAAGAAGAGCAGATGTTTGGTAATTAGATGTGTGTCCTGCCAGATGGATGGGCCCACTTTAAGTAAAGTTTATCTCTGGCAATAACTCTTCTCTGGGAAAAACCCATAATTTAAGTTCTTCTGGATAGTTAAGGGAGGGACAGTAGTTTCTCTTGAACCCTCAGGATCTCCGCCACCTTTAGCTCAAAATAATTCATGCAAAAGTGAAACATTTTTGAGTTTTGTTCTGAACCCCTATAGCTTTATTTCTTAATATTGTTGTCTCGAGTTGAGGCAGTTCTGTTCACTTGCAAGTCTTTTCTCATTGAGCCTCAATGAAGTGGTTTTATAAACTGTAAGAGTTAAGTATTATGGAAAATTCAGTTTTACTTGCCTAATTAAATATGATTCATCAGATAGGAACGATTTTGTAATATTTTATGTAAAAACCAATACTCTGATGATAATATTAGTAGTTCTAAGTGCTTTTACATGTGTTAGCTTGTTTATTTTTCCCCTTTATCTGGCCCATATTTGGTTTTGCCATATGTAAAAGATTCCTAAAGGCTCCCTAATCTCAGAGAATTGGTTGGATTTCTGTATTTATTTCTCATACCTTTCCTAATAGAAAGTCACTGTAAGGTTTTTAAAGTTTTAAAAGGGACATTAAAGAAAGTATCCTCTTGGGTTCTGGGCAAATGGTGAAAATGATGTGGGAACGCTGGGTTGTGGTCGAGGCAGAGGCTCATCACAGCACCTGAACTTGACCTGCCACGGGAAGTGAAGGCTGCTCAGTGCCCGCCAATGCTTGGTGGACAGAGGGAGAAACTGTTTATGAGTTTTCCTTCTCCATGGACTGAAAGAATAAAAACACAACTACTCTCTTAGCATAGATTCTCGTTGTTTTGCATTCCCTTTATGAGATTCAGCAGACAGATTTAGACTACATAATGCTAAATATCTTATTTTTGTAAGCAAACAGTTCTTTGAAGAGTTTAATTCAAAATATCCTTGCAGACTAGTTTATAATATCTTTAAGATATTTTAGAATTTTCGCAAAATCTGCCCTGTTCCCCTAAATACCTACGTTCAAAAAAAAAAAAAATCTACATGCAAGTTGAGAGGAAGATATCCACTAGTTTTGATCTGACAAAGAGAGGGGGGAATAATTGTTCTAAAATAGTGGGATCTCTAGATTTTAAGATGTGGATAAATTCAGAATTCCCTGCTCCCTGCCACATACAACTTATTTAATATACTCTATGCTAATTTACAAATTTCTAAACAGGGCTTACCAGCAACATCAGATATAAAAGACATTGACAGTTTGATGAGACTCTCTGGCAGAATTGAGTGTGAAAGTCCAAACAGACATCTCTATGATTTTGTTGGAAACATCAGGCTTGATGGACACAGGTATGTAAATTGGTCTTCATGAAAACACACAAGTCACTCTGTTGTAGGGTATTACTGACCTAGGTACATATTTTCTTATTCTCTAAGTTTGACAACTCAAACTCTCTTTCTAAAACATTTTGTATTACTTCTACCCAGAGTTCTTTTGTGAACGTGCTCTTAACCCTGTACACCTCATATAGCTGAAGGCTTCCCAGGGTTCCTGTCAGCCAAGGAGTTGGATATTTTCCTGGCTATGCCAGGCTTCTGGCACGTTGTTCAGTGGTTTCTTCTTTGGCCAGAATACTTATAGACTTGGCTGTCATTCTCTATAACCTGGGTCCCTTCCTGTAATCTCTAATGCCTCAAGGAGTTCAGACTCTGCCCTCAGGGGTTCAGTGTGCTGGATAGGTTCTTGTCTTCTCTGAGTAACTGCATATGCCCTTTTCTAGGCCATTTTATCTGTAGTCACTTTTATACCTGCTTCCTGCCCTTCTCCGTCTCTTTCTTTCCCCTCCTGTTTCCTGCCTCTTCCCTCATCCAGTCACCCTGTATCCAGGAGGCCAGGTCAGTTGCAGATTTTAAGGAGACACAATGGAAAAAGCAGACAAATCTGCCTGACCTTGAGAAACAACTTTCTTGCAGTAAGGGAAGGGCAAAGGAGTTCTTGGGAGGGAATCACTTTTAGTTAATATGGCTGCAGGAAGGCAAATATTGCTTCACTGGAAAGGTAACACTGGGGCAAAGGTGAGTAGGACATAAGGAAGTCAGCACTTGAATATCTGAAGGGAGATGATTCTAGATAGAAGGAATAGAAACTACAAATTATCCTCTGTATGGTTACATCATTGGAAAGAGGGAAAGTACCTGGATTGATTATGGTATGTCATCGATGGCAGTGTGGTTGCAGTGGAATGACTGAGCAAGAGGGTAATAGAAGAACTGAGAGGTAATAGTGGGCCAGGTCATACTAGGCTTTGTATGTCATTGTAAGGGTGTTGTACTGAGTGAAATGGGAAACAGTTGGCATTTTTTGAGGGGCAATATCAGCTGTTTGGTCGTGGACTTAAAAAGTTTGTAATGTCCAAACAGGGATATCAGGAGGCAGTTAAAACACATATGCCTGAAATTTTGGATAGAGTTCCAGATTCATGAGATAAATCTAAGAGTATTTGGCATAGATATTTAAAGCCATGGGATTGGAAGAAATCACTGAGGATGAACGGGTACAGTTAGAAACGTGGGGAGGGCTGTCTTAGGACAGCATTAAGACTGAGAGGAGGGACTGGCAAAACAGACTGTGATCAAACTGGTAGCATAGAAACCAAGAGAGTGAAGAAACCCATCTCAAGGCAGACGGGTGACTGAAGACAGTGAAATCAAGTACAGTGAGTCTGAGAACCTACATCTGGATTTAGCAAGTGAAAATCCTTGAGCTCTGTTAGGACTGGTAGATCCTGATGAGAGTTAGTTTGAGATAATGGAAGGAGTTAAAAAATAAAACAACTTTTTCAAGGAGTTTTGTTACGAAGGGGAGCAAAGAAATGAGGCAGAACTTAGCAGGAAGGGTGGGGTCTCCTCTGCCTCCCTTCTTTTCTAGTAGGCATTTGGAGTGGCCAACTAAATGTAGCTAAATGCTCTAGCTCACCCCGCCAGCCTGAGAGATTATCAGTGCTTTCAGGATTTTGTAGTTCCAGTATTACAGTGTTTGAAATATAAAGGACAATTGAATACCCTGAATAGATCCCCCAGTCTTCCTGTAAGTTTTGAGGTAATTATATATTGTTCTAAATTTTTCACAGAGTGATCTTTCCATGAATATATGGTTATAGACTAATAATAGATTTGGCCGTTTATGCAAGTAAAGTTTCTGTAGTCTGATGTTCCTAACTGGCCAGCTTATCTGTTTCCCAGCAAATTGATGCCAAGCAAATGCATACAGCAAAGGAGAAACTATATGATGGTGCCAAGATTTGGAGTGCAGATAGAATTTATATAATATGCTTCAATTTACATGAAATATGGACATAGATTTTCTACATCTTTGTGTTTGTAGCACATTTGACTTTAACAGTAATTACCTAGTGTTCTCAGAGCCCCTTTAGTTTGGAATGAATGTATTTTGATCATATTAAGGATAAAGGTCATTGTCTATTGCTAGGAACTTCAGAATTCCAGCTCTGATGAAAACTAATAACTAATTCTTGTTGAGTCCTTATAATTGAAAAGTGGTTTTTGCTTTTGTAGAGTTTGTCTCTCATTCCAGTCTATACCACAAATGCTGAGCTGACAGTTGCCAGGTCATACCCCTAGATACGTGAGAAACAGTAGCATTTATGTGCCCTAGCGCATAATCCAGCAGCTTCCCAAGAGCTTCATGGAGACCTGCCTGAAGGGCCCTCCCACCTCTGAAGTGCACCCCAACCTTTGAAATGGGTCTGAAAGCCATGTTGTTTTGCATAAGGAATGAGAGTTATAGTTGCTGTGTTCTTTTCTTAAGTTGGAATACAAATTCCTAAGGATGTGCTCACTTAAATAGATGGCTTCAGGGGCTGTTATTACCCACCCATCTGGGTTGATTTCAACTGAGCCAGTGACATTTGTGTAGGTCCCAGCCCCAAACTACAACTGGATCCCCTACAGGATTATAAAATCTCACCAGAAATGAAAGCTTCAGTCTCACTTTGCTTCTCTGACAAACAAATTCTTTGTTTCTGGAGATTTTTCTTGGGGAAATGGCTTCCTTTTTTTTCTGGAAGTCTTTTTTAATGAATTATTCATTATATTTGACCTTTTTAAATTTTTTTTAATCAGTAAAATGAAGAAAAATAACAGGAATCTTTGAATCATTAAATTTTATGCAGTACATTTCCATTGAGAATCCCACTGTATTTGTGATAGCTTGTATCCTTGTGATAGCTCTGTGAGAGGTTGTATTGATTAACCCACAACTTACCATAGTAGGTACCTTGCAAAAAATCCTCAAAAGACCCAGCTTGACCCTTATTCACAAAAAAATGTGGCTTAAGTCCTATGGAATGAAGACTCTCAATTTGCTGTCGTTTCAAAGGAGTGTTTAAAACTTTCAGATGCTACCATTTATTGAAAATGTGTTCATAGTTCTCAGAAGACTGATCTTCAAATACAGTAAATGAATGGTCTAGAGATTTTAATACACACTTCATCTCTGGATGAGGGGGTGTGGATGGCAATACAAAGTATCTGATGAGATCCATGCATTTTCTTACCTTGTGTATTTTTTTTGTACCTTTATTTTGCACAAAGCCAATTTTAACTTGAAGGAAGGTGAGGGAACGGAAACAGATCCCCTAATCTTGCCACTCCTAAATATCTCAGAAACCTAAATGGACTTGCTAAATCAGGAAAAGTCTTCAACAGGCTTGAGAATGAGCCTCTGAACTCCATACAGAAAATGATTCTTATTGGTAGAAAAATTACTTCTGTTCTAAAAATAAAGTAAGAATGAAAAGGGTTATTGTCATAACAGAAACTTTCTTGGAACTATATAGTGGCTGTAGAGTTCTTAAGCATTTTGGGAAATGTCATTTCTAATGTCAACATAATCTGTCATAGCACGGTTCCCCTGGGAGCAGACCAGATTCTTCTGCGAGGTGCTCAATTGAGAAATACACAGTGGGTTCATGGAATAGTTGTCTACACTGGACATGACACCAAGCTAATGCAGGTGAGGTTTTTATCTATGAAAAGCTTAAGGACCTAGGTGTTTTCAAAATTACTGTCTGTAGCTTTCCATGCTATAGTCCTAATAAATGTAGTGGACCATCTGTTATCGATACCTGAGCCCTACACTCTGCATCCAGATCTCATTCTTCAATGGGTGGGGCTGTGAAATGGCTTACTCTATGCAAGAAGACTAGAAAGTTCAATGCATGAACACCTAATGATTTTGTATACCAGTCCATTGGCAGCATTTACTAACAATTGCAGTGATTGGCAAAAGTTGTCTGTTTAGTGATGAGTGCTCTGCATTAAAGCGTTTATCTTACAATTTTATTACAATGATCAAATTTTAGAATTTATTTTTTAAAATAGAATTGAAAGAAAAACTTATGAGTCAGATGTTGACTATTTTTTCACAGCATTTTTATGTGAAACCATTTTTAATCAGCTTTAATCCTGGCACTTATAATGTTTACACAGGACTGTGGGTGCTCCTTCTCTACATTAAGACAGCATGAGTGTTCAGTAGTTACATGGGTGTGGAAAATTCATTCTTAAGATACTAAATGAAAATCTGCTTCCTTGTAAAGGCACAAAGATGTTATCCACAGGCAAGCCAGGACTGCTGTTAATGATTCTTGATAGCCAGCACTACTTAGATTACTGCTGTGCTAAGTAAAACAATTACTAAATGCCATCAAAAAACCTGGACACCAGAGTGTCTCCATAGTTTGGAATTTCCGCATCTCTGGCTATGGTTCATAGGTCCCCTTCTCTGCCTCTCTCTGGGAGCTGAAATGCTAGATGTCTTCGTCTACCCTGTTGGCTTAGGTAGTCAAGTGATGCGTTGTTGCATCTTACCTGCTACAATGCAAAAGCTATGTCTTCACAAGGCATGCTATTCCTTCTCCTCTTTCTTGTTTTATGTCATAGAAAAAGGACTGCATGATGTAGTATAGGAAAAGAGGTGGTTAACTTTTGACAGCTGATTACATCTGATTGTTTTCCGTATAAATCTCATGTGTTGAACCGTAGGTGCATTTTGAGCTGTGACTTTGTCATGCTCACCAAAATACTAGATACACGTTACTAGGTTCTTTGTACACATTCATTACTACTCATCTTTGTTTTCTTTTTCCAGAATTCAACAAGTCCACCACTTAAACTCTCAAATGTCGAAAGGATTACAAATGTACAAATTTTGATTTTATTTTGTATCTTGATTGCCATGTCTCTTGTCTGTTCTGTGGGCTCAGCCATTTGGAATCGAAGGCATTCTGGAAAGGACTGGTATCTCAATCTAAACTGTGAGCACTGAAGTGTTTATTGTACTTATTTTTTCTTTCATGAAAACATGTGTTTGTCTCACAACTGATATTGGAATTTTCTGCTTCTAAAAAGAAAACTTTGTTGCCAAGATAACTGGACATTTAATCTTTATTTTTCAGTGCACTTTCCAGTAAAAGTTAAGTGAAATGTTACAATCTCTAAAATTTCATAATCCTTATTATTAATGTTATTTTAAATTTATTGATTTCTTTTATTTTTAAGACAAATGGTTATATAGCTATCTGGTAAAGAAAGTAGATTGATGAATCTATTTAAATCATCAAAAAGTATTTTACATGTTTTTAAATGTTTAATGTGCTTTCATTTGAACTCATAATTGCAGTGAGTTCTGTGTTGATAATCATCTTTTTTTAGGGAAAATACTATTAAATAGTTTCCTTTTCTAGCATTTATCTTTTTACTGAATATTTCTGGGAAATAAGTTTACATTTCCTTTTGGTGAGCACTTAACCAATAAATACTTAATTTCCGAGACTGTGTAAACAGATTCGAGTAAAATTTTATGTCAAAAGAGATTTTTTCTGTTTTTTTTCTTTATTATATTGATTTAGCCTTGTAGTTATTTCAAGGGTCTTGATTTTTAATGTCATTGGTTTGCTATTTCAACATTAGAACTGCTAAGACTACCATCATTTTGTTTCTTCATATACTTTACAATTTATCTGGGATAACTGTTTTATTTACATTATTAAAGAATAAGAATATAATTTACCTAGGGTTCAGACCTACACTGTTTTTGCTATTTGGGTTGGTTTTGCTGCTGTTATTTTGTTTGTTTGCTTTTAAGACATCTTTCAAGTTAGAAATGCTTTTCAAAAATTTGTTCTACCCAGTTGAGATTCTACCTCAACTAAAATCCCTAAATTTCTACGTCCCTAATACCTCTAAACTTCATGTTTGGAATGAGTTTGAAATATTTGGTAGTACTTTCTCTTTTTAGTACCATTATGCAGTTCTTAATAGGGTTCACAACATCTTGAATATAAATAATGCTATTCCATCTTGAAGACTGTATTTGATAATACAAATATGTTATCAGTATGGCATCCCTCTCCAACTTTCTAGATATATAATATGAAAAATTCTTATTATGCTAAAATTCTGGTTAATACAAATAAAATATAAAACTGTAAATGACCTTTTTTCTACCTCCCCCAATAGACGGTGGTGCTAATAATTTTGGACTGAATTTCTTGACCTTCATCATCCTTTTCAATAACCTCATTCCTATCAGCTTGCTGGTGACATTAGAAGTGGTGAAATTTACCCAGGCATACTTCATAAATTGGGTAAATATTAATTACTATTGTTCTTCGTTATGCTCAACGTATATTTTTATCTTTTCTTTCTTGATAGGATCTTTTGATCTTTCAGAAAAAATATCTTAATTATACCTTCTTTTTATTGACTACATTTCAAAATATTTTTAAGCCTAATTATAATCTAACAATAACAAATTTTGTTTGATGTGTGAAAATTGTAACAAAAATCTCTCATTTCAGAATTACACAAGTTTACAGACCAGACATGCTCAGGAAAATAGATCTGTGGTTGAGAAAACCCATAGGGTTTAGAGTTAAAACACTAGATTTTAGTTCTAATTCTGTAATACACTAGCTGTATGAACTTTGCCAAGCTGCTTGACCTCTTTGAGACTTGTTTTCTTGGCCAATCACATGGGAACAGTAAAACAAGCTTTACTTGCATCTCACAATATTTATATAGATCAAGGGACTCTTGTCACATAGCAGACAACATTATTATAAACAATTGAGCACTACAGAAAAAATGTTGTTACTAACTTCTCACAGCAACCAGGTTGTGTATCATGTTTTAATTCATCTTTGTAGTTTATTTTTCCACACTATAAACAGTTTCAGCTGTGCTTGAATTTGTATTCTTAATTTTTTTTCTTATTTTTTTCTAATCTTAGAGAAGTGTTCTGGGCATCTGTTTCCTAAGTATTTTGTTTATGAAATGTTACTCTTCTTCAACTAAAGTTCAGTTATTTTCACCAAAGTTAATATTAATAAATTTGTGTAACTTAAGCCTTTAAACATAATCTACCAGAAAGTATAATTTTTTATTCTGAGAAATTTTAGTGTCTTGATTTTTCAATCATTTGAAAGTCTTTCAATATGAACAATATTAGGATTTTTAAAATATGCTACTTTTGCAACAGTTCATTGTCTTTCCAATGGTGAATGATCCACTTCAACCTTTCATCTCTAATTCATTGGTAAAAGATCAGCTTAATTTAGAAATCTGAAGTGAGTTGGAGGCATAGCTCAATTTGTTGCTGAAAAAATTATACAATAAAATTTGTATAAGTACAATTAAAACTTATTGAAGGTCTTCCACATATAGAAACAATTAAGTAGCTCATTATGAAAATCAAATAACTAGTCACTTTTTTAAATTTGGACTTTCAAAAGTAATATTTGTTTCAAATAATTACATAATTTTAGTTTTGAATGAACCTAAAAGGCTTACGTTTTTCAGCTGCTTTTCTGATATACAGAGATTTTTCTTACATTCCTGACAGATATTCTCTTGCCAAGCAGCTTCTTCCTTGGGTGGAAATGAGATGAGTAACTGCCTTCCTTTTCGTCTGGTTCTTCCCAATCGATCTTTTATGAAAATGGCTAATCTCGTTTCTAGATGACAGGCTTACAACATATTTGAACTTGGCTACCATGCCTGTTCTATCATCCCCACCCCCAACTAAAGATTCTCTGTCTCCTTGCAGTTCTTCATTTGACATGATTTCCATCTCAATCCCTGTTGTGGTCACCACTCTCTAAACATTGCCCATATTTGTTTACTATCCTTCTTTAAACGAGGTGCCTATTCCAGAACTGATGTTGATTAGCCTGAAGTACAGGTAGGGAAGATCAGATTTGGTCCTTTCATTTGACATATGAATCAGTAAACCCTGGCTTTGTCAATAAAAACCCTGGCTTGTATATACTTTATTTTCAAGTATATACAGTGTAAGAAGAAACTTGGTTAAGACAGTACATCAAGATGGAATTCCTTTGGTAATTTTTTCAGGGATTTGGAGTCTTAATTATTTGAGCAGTGTTTAGTTACTGTTATTTTAGCTTACATAAAGCATTGTGTCAGACACTAGAGGAGGCACCTTACCTCCATTATCTAATTTAATTCTTATCGTGGGTCGCTTATCTAGGAAATGGTGGAATGATAGTAAGCCAAGATTGCCTGATTCCAGAGACATGCTCTGACTACCATCTGGTCTGCCCTTACTGAGAAATATGGTATTCTGTATTGAGTGTTTTTTTTAGAAAATAATGAAATGGTTAGAGATGGCAAGAGATGAGTGTTACATCCATAGCTCACCAGTTAAATAAAAGTGTATTCAAATCTCTTATTATGAGTTGTATTTGATGATACCTCTCTCTCTGTTTTTAAGGATCTTGACATGCGCTATGAACCCACCGACACTGCTGCTATGGCTCGAACATCTAATCTGAATGAGGAACTTGGCCAGGTAAACTAAATTTCTTACTGGTATGTTGTATTGGAAGTCAGATTTGGTGTAATTTCTGCTGTATGTGACAACTTTAGATGAACTGACAGCTCCTGATTTCCATTTTTTGAATGATTGGCATAAATAAGTGCATGTTAGTACCTAACTGTCAATTTTCATTTTTAGTGAATATTCTGTTCTCAGGATAAGGTATTTCACAGAGAGATGTCCTTTAGTATATAATCTGATTAGTATGTAGAGTATTGGCTGCTTTTGAGTTATAAACTCCCAGTATTAAAATTGTTCATAGCTTTTGATCAGAAAGGAAGGGGGGAAGAAAAGGAAGTTTATCAATGAAGTTGTACAAGTCAAACAGGAATTTCAAATTTATAATTCATACTATATTCACATATATGCATATATTTGTAATTCATTTATATGTGTTAGCTAAGAAAAGATTCTACTTTTCTTGTGCCATTGCCATTTGCTAAGTCTTACTCTTAAGGTAGCGTTTAAACCAAAGCTGTTTTTTTTTCCTTACCAATTCAGATGTTGTATGAAGTTATTTTTAATCAAGCAAGCCATCACCAATCCCATAATTGTTTTGTTGAGAAGTGTTGAAAGAGACTTTAGTGCTCTGGATCCCGTGGACCGAGGAAGTTGGAGGGCTACAGTCGATGGGGTCACAGAGGCAAATAGAACTGAAGCAACTAAGCAGGCAGGCAAGCACATGTTAAGTAACGATGCAAATTCAGTTACTAGTTACTAGTGCGAATCCAGACTGTTAAGGCAGATTTCTGTACGGCTACAGTTTCTCTACTAGCTTGAGAGAATTTCGTTTCATATATGATTCACTGCTAAAAAACTAGAAGAAATAGTTGAAAATATTCCTTGATGATGTGCAGAAAGTATTCAATTAATACCATTCAAGAATCTGTCTACAATGCTTGAGACCTGGGTTCAGTCCTTGGATCTGGCAGATCCCCTGGGGGAGGACATGGCAGCCTACTCCAGTATTCTTGCCTGGAGAATTTCATGGACAGAGGAACCTGGCAGGCTACATTCCATGGGATCGCAAAGCGTCAGACATGACTGAGTGACTAAGCACAGCACAGTACGTTGTGACCCTGCAGTGTAACAAAATTGATTAAAGAATAATAATGAAAGGGTGTTTTTTTTTAAAGCCCTTCAATAAAAGACTGGCTTAAAATGATCTCTGAAATTTTAATGAGAAATTTTTAATTTTTTTAGGTAAAATACATATTTTCTGACAAAACTGGTACTTTGACGTGCAATGTAATGCAGTTTAAGAAGTGCACCATAGCCGGAGTGGCTTATGGGTGAGTTTTTTCCCTTTAATCAGAGTTATGATGTACACATTTAATTAGTGTTAACAGTTTGGTACAATTAGGGGAGTTCTTTTTAGGGAAGGTGTTTTTCTTTTTTTTTTTTTTTTAATCTAGAAAGCAGCTATTTTGACTTCAGCATACATGTACATTTTATAGCTTGGTATTGTTTTTCATTTGGAATTACTATGAGGTAGGCTCCCTACCCAATAATCTTTTAGTATTTAGAGCTGCCCTGCAGATCTCTATCTGATGCTGGTAATAAGGTATAAATACACTCCCTCTCCACTGCCATAAACTTACCATGTGGCCTGCCTGTGTTAAAGCACATTGTTTCTCTGAGAAAGTTAGCCCTTCAGTTTCTTCTTATCACCTCTCCTCTTTGCAGTCATAGAATCTATCCTTTAGAATGTGCTTGTTGAGTACCCATTTTTTTCCTTACTTCTAGGTATGCTTGCCTAAACTTCAAAAGCTTCCTTTTTGAAACATTTTATAGGGTAATGTGAGAAAATTAATTTCTATATCTCCTGAAAAGTCATGATCAAAGATGAAACATCCTTCTGGTTGGTTGATCTTGGCCTTTTATCAAATTTCCCAGCGAAAGACTGGTATCTTAATCACGCAAGCAAGGACACTTGCTTTGGGGTTTTTCTGGCTTGTACCCACCCCTTCCCCACTCCTGCTCTGTCTCTAAGCAATAAACTAGTATAAAAATAGTGTACTGAATTATGAAAATGCCCTTAGGTAAAAGCATAAATAAATAACCACTTGGTAAAAAATTCTAACAGCATGTGATTACTCCCCTACATGGTCTGTAAAGAGGAATAGAAGGAGGCAGCTATCCCTGTTCTTTGGGTTAGTAGAAAGGATGACTGAAAGTAACTTCAAACTTTGTGGGTAAGTGAAGCTAAAAATACATTTGACCCAATGGCATTTTTACACTGTAAGGACAAGCTGCTAATTTAAGAAGCAGGCTTACTATCTATTTCTAGGGCGGGATACCCTTTTGCATCTTCCCTCTTTATCTGATGATCTCCCAGTTCCTTTAGACAAAAGAGACCTTCCTCTCTCCTCCCCCAGTTGCTTCAGGCCTCTTTGTTTTGATGCTGGTGTAGAAGAGGTGTGCCACACTCTCTGACATTTTGCACTGAAGTATTTGACCCACAGTTATCCCTGATGAGAGAAGGAAGAGCCTATTCTAGAGTTTGTCGTATTAAACCGGGTGACGAATTTATGGCGATGTTTGTTTTTATGCACATTCTGCTTGCGTTCAAAAATGTTATTCTTAGAGGGTTCTGTTTTGGGAATTGACATCCGTTTTTTATTTTGTTCAGTTGAATAAGCAAGTTCTTCAAATTAGTAATTATTGATTGTGAACCTATCAGAACAGAGAACCAGAATAACAGCTAGGTGTTCTTTTGCATTTTACAAGGTTTTTCTTATTCCTGGAACAAGTTCTTAAGCACTTATAGGCAGTAGTTCTAAAGAGCAATGTTCTTTATGTGTCTAGGTGATACTGTCATGAACACATGTATTATGTATTATGATAGAATGGGTTTGAGACTGGTACATGTTAAAGAGAGTTAAGTATTGTCATGATTTAGATTGTTTCCAATGAAACAAATTTCCTCTTCGGAAAATCCACATCTCTTAACATTGAGCTGCAGTCATAGTCCTAGCTTTGTCATTAATTCACTGTATGACCTTAGACAGTTCCATTCAAATATTCCGAACTCTTTAAAATGAGAATGGTGAGACCAGATGATCTCCAAGATTCTTTTCAGATCTGAAATTCTGTGATGTTTAGAAATTTAAAAATAGTGATTCCTTTATTTGCAGTTTTTAACTGTGAAATAAAAATGGGTTTCTCTTTGAATAATGTATCATATTTTCAAGAATACCAAGAGCCTTATTGAGTGAAACTTGTTAAACTACTTCCAGTAAATCATATATGTGCTTATAGGATCCTTAACCCTGATTGAATTTTTTTTTTTCCTTTTACTACTTTATACTTATGGTACCTGCATAGAGATATAGATGTTCTGGAAATTTCCAGTTCAGAAACCTCAGACTGTCATCCAATATGATAAATTTATATAATACTTAAAAGTACAAAGGCTCCTTTTCTTTAAGAAACAATACTAGAAAACTCATAAAGTTATGGACACCAGAAGTAATTGTCCCATCCCCTCCCCTAAGCATTTCTGATGGACAGTTGGGATGTCAGCATTGCAGAGAGTTGTTGATACATGAAAGCTTTAGAGAAACAGAGACTTTAGGCTACTCAGTTGACTACGATAGGAGAGACACACAGCTATTGCTTAATTCTGTCAAACTCCACAGGAAAAAGTAATGACTGAAAACCACCTTTCTGTGGGCATTTCCTCTGGACGCTGTTGGGTTAAAGGAACCATGACATGGTTATACTGTCCCGTCTGCCCATGGAAGTGTTTTGCATTGTTTAACACGGGAAGCTCTTATTAATACACATATGTACTTTCACCTCCAGAAGAAGAAAACATAGAGATTGTCTCCTCAGAATTTAGCCAAACAAAGGAAAATAACACATAGTTTTATATACTAACAAATGCCTTTGGGGTTATGATTTCAGAGCTGATGCTTCTTAAGCACTTTTTAAGAAAATAAAATCTCTTTCTACCTTAGAGTCCAAGATGAGTTCTATTGGCTTTTATCAGTTTGAAAGACAAGACTTGAAGTCTCTTGGTAGTATAATCTTTACCTCATTCAGTGCATTTTATAGATTTGTAGGAAGAAGATATTTAACACTTAAAACAAAGCTCCAAAATTTAGTCTTAGTAAGTTTTCCCTCATTTCTTTTAACTTTGGCCCTAAGTTGGATTCATGATAGTCAATGAAATTAAAGATTTGTACACACCTAGTACACACTTAGCAATGATGTTTATTTTGTAAAGATTAACTTTGTCAGAAGTACCACCGTAATTAAACTTGTTAGACTGTTTCATTAGATTTTAGTTAAATGTAAATAAATTGTGATATCATATTTATAAATTTAACTTATTACAAACTAGAAATTCTGCTGTTAAACATTTACTAAAGCATAATTTCAACAAATTACTTCTTATACTAATTCAGTTTTATCACAGTTACTTGAAAGCCAGAAATAGGTAATGAGGTTTTTATGTTCAGTGGGTAGAATTCTCAACACTGACTATTCTTGGCTACAGTCCTAAGTACTGTCTTTGTTGATAATTTAAAATCTTACTATTAGAATGAGCTGATGAACGGGGAAAATTTTTTTGTTTTGTTTTTTTAAGACTGTAAAGCAGATTAATATTATATTTTCATATGGGCAAGTCGTTTTAATCAGTATTAAAAACATTTCATTGATGTTTTCCCTTTAAGTGAAAACCAAATGCTCCTAATAATAATCTTTATTTACATGTGAAAATAGCATGTGAGTAGTTTTACTTGACAATATTTTGTTTAGCAATGTTTGCGGAAAGAGTGGGCAACTTCTTTAAGTCTGAGAGGAAATTCACCATGAGAAGCCTCACAATTATCAAAATTGCCCCAAGGTCTATATTATAACCAATAAATATATCTCACTTCTCACTGTGACTGGTGGATAAAGCTGGGTAAAAACCATTCATTTATTCTCATGCCTCAACAAGTGTTCATCTCTATGTACAACATGTAGTACTTTGTTAGATGTTGGGGATTTAATGATAAGCCAAAGTTCACCTGGCTTCCACCCCCCTGAAGTTTATAGTCTAACTGGAGGTTAATGGATGTAATTAAATCACCATGCAGACAATTATAAAATCAGAATGCAGTACAAAGGTCTATTGAGGCTGTGACTGGGGACAGGGTAGAGGGGTGTGATCTCATCACTGAGACCAGGCACTGGGATGCTTAACGCTGAGATCAAGAATGAGTGTAAGAACTTCCCAAGCAGATGTAACAGCACTGACCTCCCATGGCAAATAACCAGACAGAAGGTACATATCAGAGCTACTAGAGCCGTGATCTTGGGGAAACTCATGCAGACAGAATAAAGTAACAGATGTATGGATCACCCGCTGCTCGTCTCATTCAGAATAGCCCTGAACATCTGCCAAGGTTGAACCACACCCGGGGAGTGCAGCCCTGAGCCTTGAGCTCTGAGGCTCCAGCCCCTCTCCCAGTAGGAGATCCAGGGCTGCTGTACACCACCAGGGCAACTTGGCAGAACCTTGGTGCCGTGTTTTTGCTTGGGTAGCATCAGACCCTCCCTTGCTGTAGTTCAGGGGCTCATCTAAGCCTTGAGATTGATGAGAAGTGATTGCCTAGAGCACTGGGCTGCAGCTAGTTTTCAGAGCTTGGCAGGAGGCCATGGCTTTTTCTGGGCTCACTGAGGGCTCATTTAGTCCTTCCCCTCAAGCATCTAAAAACATCCTTTGGTAGAAGAGAGGACAGTGAGTAAGGAGACTGCCCCAACTGTGATTGGAGTGAAGGTGGTGGATGGAGCCTGCACTAGAGACAGTTGATGCTTTGGAGGTCCCTTAGAGTGATGAGGTCTGTGCATGGCCAGTTTGGTGGAAGGGTAAGAAACAGAGGCCATTTAGGAAGTGGGAGGATTTTCCCCAGTTTTCAGCGAACATTGTTTATTTATCAAAAACAGTGATGTTATACTGAACTTTGCATCTTTAAACTCTACCTACATCTAATATATTTAATTTAAAGGAAAACTATTGAATGACCTTGTATAATGAAATAAATGAGAGATAAGGAAATCTGTTTTAGCTGCTGAGAAGGTAGATTTTAAGTGTTCTCACCATAAAAAAAAAAGAAATGGTAAATAGGTGATGGGTGGGAGTGTTAGCTAAAACTATGATTTGCAGGAGACGTAAGAGACGCAGGTTCAGTCACTAGGTCGAGAAGATCTGCTGGAGGAGGGCATGGCAGCGAACTCCAGTATTCTTGCCTGGAAAATCCCATGGACAGAGGAGCCTGGGGGGTTACAGTCCATAGGGCCACAAAGAGTCAGACACAACTGAAGCAACTTAGCCCACATGCACGTAATGGTAATCACTTTGCGATATATATTAGTATCAAATCACACTGTACACCTTGCACAGCGTTGTATGTCTCAAGACAGTGAGAAAAAAAATCTAAACAATAAAAAGAAAATTTTAGTAAATAAACATATAAATAAGTAAAATAAAATCTGCTCTGTCATGTATTACGGACCCCTTCTGTCACATCACTGGTTGGTTGAAATGGAAGCTATTCATAGATCCAGTGCTCCGATGAGCTGATGGATGAAAATGAAGTATTGATGACTGTGTTTTCTTTTTGACGTAATAAGTTGTTTTAACGGCTGAGTTATGGTTTAAGTGAGCATTTTTTAGTTTCTTTTAAAATGCTTATCTTTCACACTGTGGTGCTCTTTAGCTGTAGCAGTGTGAGTAACTTTTACTTTACTATACCTGTGTAAAGAGCCACCCCTGCATGGCAATCAAATACGTTTCTGAAATGCACTTGGCAGATTTTGTCAGTGTGACAGTTTGTTCTTAGTAACACGCTTTTTTTTTATTAAAACACTTTATTCTCATTATGCATTGTGTGATGAATTTTCCATTGGCTTTAGCCTGTGTTTGAACTCTTAAGTTTAATATTTTCTACTGAATACTGATTTCTGTGCATAAAATTGGGAAATTTCATGGTGAAGAGGCAAGTTGGCTATCCAACGAAAGAACAACTTAGTAAATCTGCTTAGTTACCATAAATTATACTTTCTATACTAACTGCCATTCTTTCCAAATCAGCTAAAAGTTTATTTCCTTAACTGACCCATCTCTCAGTTCTTCCCTTATTCATGCTTTTGTGTTTCCAGCCTTTCTTTGATTATTTTCTCCTTTCTTTGTGTCCCTCCTCTTGCTTTCTGAAGCCATGTCCCTGAACCTGAGGATTATGGCTGCTCTCCTGATGAATGGTAAGCTGCATGGATCTTTCTGTCTCGTTGATCCATTTAAAAAGTTTGCATTTTATTGTTTTGTTAGATGCATTTCACTACTTTGAAAAAAATTTACTAATCAGGCAGGATAACAATGCTGTAAAATATTTCTTAAAATCTGCTGAATAAAAACAGACAAATCCGTTGAATAGCCCTGATGTCCTATTGAATAACCTTTAATCATTTTATGAACATTTAGTTCAAAGTTTAGGCTTGCTGATTTTATGCAGCTATGTATCTATAATAAAATCTATAACAATCAACTTAGAGTCCTTGGTCTGTGGACTACCTAAGATTTCAGGGACAGCTCCATAAATTTTATTTTTTTTAGCTCAGCACTGCCACCTTCTGCCACTGTTTGTATACTCTACAGAGCTACAGAAAAATGCTACTGAAACATAACCACACAGTGTAAATTTCCTTTACATTTATTTTCATTAATTTGCTAAATCTGTTTGGAGGCTATAACATAAACATTTTTTAGTGAAATATCTGGAACAGATGTTGGGAAAGTATGCTACCAAGAACTAGGGTTAATAGGAATATAATTAATTTTAGAATTATTGAATAACATTTTATAAGCTTAATTTCAGTACCTATTGGGTTTTTTGTCTTACTTTAAAATCCTCGCCATGGTTTACATTTTCATTTAGAACGACGAGTTTATTTCAATAATTCATTGCAATCTGGTGGCAAATGAAATTTCAGAAAGCAGATTTCTTTAATGCTCGTAACTGTAAAAAAACAGTATGGCTTTATATGTGATTACATTTCTATTTTCAGATGACACAGGGTATTTTATGATTAAGCCTTAGTTTTCAACTTGGATTTTATTTCAGTAAAGTGGAGATTTGGTAACAATTTGCAATAAGCCTCACACTACCTGGAGTTAATGACAGAGGCAGCTGTTTGGTTCATGTGATAACTGATGATTCATTGCACTTAAGCTCATTGCTTGGAGTGGCATGCATTTCTACACCTATCCACAACTGAATAATTGTCTTTTAAATGTGCCAAAACGTCTTACTGTTGGTAGATAATTCAAGTGTGATGATGTAGATATTCTCTTCTACATAATCTTTTGAGAATGTAGTTAAAATTTTGATTAATATCTTTTTACTTGTTGCTTTTCAATAGAATTGAATATATATGTTTATTTTTAGAATGTATGTTTTTTCTAAGATAAATCACCTTTTCTTGAGAAGGAAATTACCTTCACCATATTCTTATTAAGATTGGATGAAAATGTTAACAGTTGTTTGCCTGGGTCGTTTAAAATATTCTACTTTCAGTAGAGGTTGTTTCATGATTTTTATCACTATTGGGAAGAGACGTTATTTTATCTGTTTAAGTTTTTTATGTAAAACACCCTTTCTCGAAACTTGATATTCTAAACTGAGTAATTCCAAATTTTAAAATGTCAACTTTTTCATAAATATTTGTATAGTTCCACTTGCAGTTACATATAAACTTAGATATTAATGATATTTTAAGGAATAAACCCTAGGGAAGGTTTTTGCCAACTGTTTTAATAAAGTAAGCTTTATTTTAAATATCTACTTGGATTTCCTCATCTATGACGTGGTTACCTATATGCAACAAAGATGAAGGAACACTACTATTTGAACTTTAGTTGTGTCCTGGGTCCTGAGCAGTTGTCAAGGAGGCAAACTTCGATTCTGACCACTCAGGTTCACATCCAGGTCCTAATGCTGCTGTTGAGCCACGTACCTAATCTCTTTGCCTGTGGGTCCTCTTTGGGTAGAATGTAGACATCATAGGGAGGTTGCAAAGATTAAATGAATTCTGTTTTTAAAGTGCTTAGAAGAATATCTGAGTGTTAGCTCTAATGTCTCTCACTTAATCCTCAAGACATATTTGAGGAGTTGTAATTGACATGAGCCTTCTAAAACTGGTGAAATTTAGGCAGAGAAGCCAATAGGTAACTTCCCTCAAAGTATACAACCAGTAAACATGGGAGACAAAGTTAAAACTTTGCTCAACCTGGATATTAAGTAGGTGCTGGTTATATCACATCCAGTAGACTTTAAAGAGCTTCAGAAATATCTGCATTTAGAGAAAAGATATCCTTACTATTTGTTATTTCATTTTTTCTTTCTCATTTTGTTAAGGTAGCAAGAGCAAGTATAGTTTGACTGACAAGAAAAGTTAGCCTCGGCGGCAGGGGGTGGGGGGCGGGGGGACACAAATTGGCCCGATCCTAAATCTGGCATTTGCCAGGTCTGACCCACTTGATTTCATATTGCCAGTGAAACCAAGATTGAAAGCATGGGCCTGACTGAATGTATGCTTCAAGAACCTGGCTTTATCTTCTTGCTGCTGGTCCTCAGGGGTACACTGGAGAGTACAGCTGACTGTAAATCCAAAATCTGAAAGTTGATTCTTGTCTGACTGTCAGGAGCTTCACCTTTCAATGTGAAGCTCATTGATTCCATAGATAAAATCTGTGACCTATACCATGTATTTTACTATCATTCTCCAACCATATTTGTCACAAAAATACCAAGTTAAAAAATACATATTATTTAACACATAACTGTATGTAGATTTTTAGAATTGGACACAACTCAGCAACTAAACAGGAATATGTAGATTATTTACATTTAGTCAATTTGATGGCAAACTATTACAGTGACAGTTTCAAAAACACTTTCTTGACATTAAAAATAATTGGATAATGGCTGTAACTCTACTCGCTTAAATCTATAAATATAGTTTACAGAGATGAAATCATCTCCCAACCAGTAGCCACTTCTTCCAGAACTGGGATGGTTTTCTTGTTATTGCCAAGTACCATCAGCTGACGTATAACCTTGAAGGTTAATTCATTTCTATTAAAATTTACCATTCTTTAGACAGTATCAATATTTGGAGAATTGCACAAAAATATTTGCTTATTATAAGCATCTGTGTAGCCCTAAGATATGATTATATTCCAAAGCTATATATTTTGTTACATTTTTTTCTTTTTCCGATTTTTTTGGTGGAAATCTCAAGCATAAATAACAGTAGAAAACAGATGTATTCATTCACTCACTTCAATAATATGTACTCAAAGCCAATTTCAGTTCATCTGTATTTTCCCCCACTTATTTTGAGGAAAACCCCTGAGTAAGTATTCTGTGCTTAGTCATTATACTGTGGTTTTTAGTATTAGCACAGTATCACTGGATAGTACCATTTTCTGGTCTTCTTTTCTCATTTCATTTTGGTCTGTATTTATGTATGAAATGAGTGGTATTTATTTATTCTGCTGCCATCACTGGGCTCACTAAAACATTCTTCCAGGTGTGACTGTATAGTAACGAAATCTAACACATCCAAATTAGCTAGTCTTCAGAGTAGTCACTTTGACAAGTAATTTATTTATTCCAGTCAAGTGACCATTTCACAGAATGTTTTTGGAGCTCCTCTTTGGTAATTGCTTTAGAAATACTTTAGAACCACACAGACAAGCAGACCACATTGATCAAAACTAGTGTCTAAGAAAAAAGTATTATTATTGAACTCAACCACTTGTTTATGTTCTTGGACTTGACCTGATGCTGAACAACAATTTCGTTTTTTAAAATTAAATCACCCTTTTAGGAAGTTTGCTTTGGAACAGTAGCACTCTTCAAAACCAGAAGGTACAAATCCATTCAGAAAGCAGTGTTTCCAGTCACACTGCCTTTGTCTTCCCATATATGCACGTGTGCAGCATCTGTGTGTACATAATCTATACATTGAGTTTGTTTGTAGAATGTATGTTTCAGCTCATAATTGGATTTGTTCTGGTTTTTCATCTTTAAATTTGATTTATTTAAGTTCGTAATGCAGTAACACATCTCTTCCCTATCTCTGACCCCCCATTTCCCCACCTGAAGGCAGTCAATGTAACCCATTCCCGGTTTATTTCTCCAAATCTGTTCTACTATGTGTGCATATATTTTCTTTCTCATTTTTACCAAAAGTGAAACCAATTGTACACACTTTGGTACCAGCTTTTCATTTGACTATACATCTTTAAGATTTGTCCATATTCCGTGGACAGCCTCCTGTTTTTTGTATAGTGTTCCATTATTATTATATGGATGTACCACAGTCTTTTTAAGCAACCGTCCTAGACTGTGGGTTAGTTCTAACCTTTTGCTGTTAAAAATGTGCTGCAAAGAATGAATTTGTACATACAGCATTTTGCACCAGACAGTGTAAGTATAGAATAGACTGAAATTCCAAAAACTGGTATTTCTGGATCTCAAAGGATTATATTGATTTTAAATTTTGTTAGATATTGCCAATATCAAGGTCTTCCCTGATAGCTCGGTTGGTAAAGAATCTACCTGCAATGCAGGAGACTCCAGTTCAATTCCTGGGTCGGGAAGATCAGCTAGAGAAGGGACAGGCTACCCACCCCAGTATTCTTGGGCTTCCCTTGTGGCTCAGCTGGTAAGGAATCCGCCTTCAATGTGGGACACCTGGATTCTACCCCTGGATTCGGCAGATTCCCCCTGGAGAAGGGAACGGCTACCCACTCCAGTATTCTGGCCTGGAGAATCCCATGGACTGTATCCATGGGCTCTCAAAGAGTCAGACATGACTGAGCGACTTTCACTTTCATTGCCAATATTCCTTTTTAGAAATTGTATCAATTTTTATTCTCATCAGTGATAGATGGTTTCACTGTTTTTCCAAGATTATAGCAGCAGAGTTGTCAAACTATTTCTGCCACATTGATAAATTTAAATCTCATTTCTCTCATCATGCAATAAGATTGAATGTATATTTAAAACCACTTCTCTTTCTTCTTTGTGAACTGAGTGTTTATATCCTCTGCTCATTGTTCTATTGCATTGTTGATCTTTTTAGTGTTAGTTTCTATAAGCCCTTTTTATTTTGAGTGAATTAACGTTTCATTTTGAATAAAGTAACCATTTTATGTGTTGGAAATAGTTTTCTTCCCAGTTTGTCATTTCGCTTTTGACTTGCTTGTAATA
Source organism: Capra hircus (assembly GCF_001704415.2). Taxonomy (NCBI): domain Eukaryota; kingdom Metazoa; phylum Chordata; class Mammalia; order Artiodactyla; family Bovidae; genus Capra; species Capra hircus. The sequence goes on along the minus strand of NC_030813.1, from coordinate 61,939,729 downwards.
GTGTTTGCTATGCAGAAGTATTTTAGCTTTGTGCAGACCATATTTTCTATTTGTTTTCTGAATACTAGGCCTTTCTACTCCTAAATTCTTTTTTAAGTTAAATAAAAATTGTTACTTATCTCTTCATTTGACACGATTTCATAGTCCACACTTTCATGATTCAGTTCAGTTCAGTTCAGTTGCTCAGTCATGGCCGACTCTTTGTGACCCCATGGACTGCAGCATGCCAGGTCTCCCTGTCCGTCACCAACACCCGGTGTTTACTCAGATTTGTGTCCATTGAGTCGGTGATGCCATCCAACCATCTCATCTTCTGTCATCCCCTTCTCTTCCTGCCTTCAATCTTTCCCAGCATCATGGTCTTTTCAAATGAATCAGCTCTTTGCATCAGGTGGCCAAAGTATTGGAATTTCAGCTTCAGCCATCAGTCCTTCTAATGAATATTCAGGAATGATTTCCTTTAGGATGGACTGGATGAATCTCCTTCCAGTCCAAGGAACTCTCAAGAGTCTTCTCCAGCACCACAGTTCAAAAGCCTCAATTCTTTGGCACTCAGCTTTCTTTATAGTCCAACTCTCACATCCGTACATGACTACTGGAAAAACCATAGCCTTGACTAGACAGACCTTTGTTGACAAAGTAATGTCTCTGCTTTTCAATATGCTGTCTAGGTTAGTCATAACTTTGCTTCCAAGGAGCAAGCATTTTTTAATTTCATGGCTGCAGTCACCATCTGCAGTGATTTTGGAGCCCAAAAAGATAGTCTGTCACTGTTTCCACTGTTTCCCCATCTATTTTCCGTGAAGTGATGGGACCGGATGCCATGATCTTAGTTTTCTGAATGTTGAGCTTTAAGCCAGCTTTTTCACTCTCCTCTTTCACTTTCATCAAGAGGCCCTTTAGGTTCTTTGCTGTCTGCCATAAAGGGGCTATCATCTGCATATCTGAGGTTATTGAGATTTCTCCCGGCAATCTTGATTGCAGCTTGTGCTTCTTCCAGCCCAGCGTTTCTCATGATGTACCCTGCATGTAAGTTAAATAAGCAGGGTGACAAGATACAGCCTTGTCGTACTCCTTTTCCTATTTGGAACCAGTCTGTTGTTCCATGTCCAGTTCTAACTGTTTCTTCCTGACCTGCATACAGGTTTCTCAAGAGGCAGGTCAGGTGGTCTGGTATGCCCATCTCTTTCAGAATTTTCCACATTTTATTGTGATCCACACAGTCAAAAGCTTTGGCATAGTCAATAAAGCAGAAATAGATGTTTTTCTGGAACTCTCTTGCTTTTTCTATAATCCAAAGGATGTTAGCAATTTGATCTTCTCTGGTTCCTAATACTGATCAGGCCACACTTTTTGTAATTTATGTTTATCCATAAAATTCTGAATCTTCTCATTTTTTATTGCTATTAGGATTCTTCATTTTTGGATGATTAGGAAATAATTATTTGCAATGTATCATAGTCTTTAAATCAGCCTACAAGAAGCAGTAAATTATATGACACTGTGGGTTAACTGCTCGTTTTTCACTTTATCTTACTGTTACACACCCTGCCTTATTGCTTTTTGCAAAACACCATAATTTCTTTGTCTCCTTATAAGGCAAAGTGTCACTTGAAAACTTCTATGGAAAGTTTTAACAGAATGTAGATGTTTGCAAATTCAAATAGCTTTGTCAGAATTTATTGGTTCTTATTTTGAAATGACTTTCGAGCTTCCAATTTTATCTGTTTACTTTTACTAAAAGTGAACATTTTGTGAGATTTCAGACAAGGGTGATGAGAACACCATGTCTGAGTTATCCAGACCAAGCTGTGTAATTAGCAGATGAAATGCCAATGGTTTTATGATCTTGGAAAGGAAGCTCCTTTCTGGGAGAAGAGTTAGCATTTTCCACGTCAGAAGGTTTCACTGGTGAATGAAGGGCAGGATGTGTCCGTGTAAACATTTCAGTTGCATATCTAGTGTTATTTGTTATAAATACATTTTGAAAGTTTTATCAATTGTGGTAACTGTGATTTATGAAGTGAAAGAATTACTGGTGAGATTAATAAGACACATCTTCAAATTTGTAAAAGCGTTTAGTCCAGAATTCTTTAGAAGGAAGATAGACCTCCACATGCAAGATGTTACTGTGAATATTCCTTGACATTTCAATTTATCTAACAAATAAGTGGGAAAATATAACTAAGAACCAATAATGAATACATTTTATAAATAATAGGGAGATTTTATAGAGCCCTGAATAATAAACTTTTTGAGAATGATAATATTTAGAGGAGAAATGTATGTTAATTTTTTCTGCCTGCCAGTTGATAAGTTGTTTAAAAGTTCTTGGACTTTTCTTCTTTAAAACTAAGAAGAAGAGGCATTTTAATTAATAAATATTAATTTGTTATTTTATAAATAATTTATTAAAATAATAAAAGGTGTTCATTCTGTTTCCTAGTGATGATGATTTTTGAGAATTCTAATCTATGTGCTAATAAAGGTGCATTGTAATATTGAGAATTAATAGATTAAAGTGTTGCACATTAATAACAATGTATTTTACTGTAAAATTGTAACTTCCTTTTATGGTGTATGGTTAAAAAGATATTTACATATATTGATGATCTGGTTTAGGTTAAATTATTTTACATTCTTTTGTTTTCTTCCATGATTTCTCCTTCCTTTCAAACAGCTGGCTTTAAAATATGAAACTCTTGATATTTGGCACATTGGCACTGATAATTCTCTTTGTAACCTGTAAAAATTATGATTGAAAGCTTTCTGGATTACAGCTGTTTAATACTGAACACATTATTTTTCCCTCAACGACTTCTGAAATTTCCTTCTGTGCACAAAAGCTTTAGATCTATATATTTTCACTGAACGGTAATAAGTATACTCTTGGGGTTTGACATTTCCACTTAAATGTTCCTTGTCCTTCCTTTGAATCTCAACATTTTGATATTAAATTGCATGGCTATGAGATTAGTAATAGCTAGATTATAGAGGCAGTTCTCATTTGATTTGTTTCATATGGAGTTCAAGTTTGCTGATCTGAAGACAGCCACAACACAAAACCACATATATACTTTTCTGGCTTTTTTCTCCTTTACAGAGTAACATGTACATAATATATAAGATATGTGTTAGTGATAAATGTTAATGTAATGTGTAATCAGTTTATTCATATTTTGTCTCATATGGTAATCATATAATATTACTCACTTCAAATAAATTTTCATGGCTAAAGTAAAACAGTATTATTTTTATAATAACTCCATTAATTCTCACAATTTTTAAACCTTGGAAAAATTATGAAAGTAGAAAAATTCAATTCCATGTATATTAGCAGTTTTGTTACATTTTTTAATTAAATTTTTTTTAACTTCATATGGCTACAACATAATTTTACTCCAGGAAAATGAACGGTAAAATGCTATTTTTTATTAACACAGAAAAAGGCTTTTACATTTTATAATGTTTGAAAATATCTTATGATTCAATCATGAAATATGTGATATCTCATTTGAAATGTGGACTAAATTATACTTAATTTATTAGATTTAATTTATTAAGAGTTTGTAGGCATAATGATTTATTTTAAAAGTAACTTACAGATAGATCCGCAGGCTTGTATAAATGAATCAAATATGCTCCATTTTTTCCCCTTTAGGCAGAACTCACAGTTTGGAGATGAAAAAACATTTAGTGATTCATCATTGCTGGAAAACCTCCAAAATAATCATGTAAGAAACATAGTACCATTATCTTTTCATTAATAAATGAAGACTAATGAGTGTTTCTCTGAATTACCTTCCATGCTTATATATTCCATTTTTTACTTTCATGATCATTTTTAATAATTATAAAAATCTGTTGTCTCTAAATTATTTTTGCTTGGCCAATGCGAATCTGTGATTTTTAGAAATTTACTTTTAACACTGTTATTTATCGATACTCTACTTTTTAAAAATATTATGTAATTTAGAGCTCTATTTATATGAAAGAACTCATTGTTAACGATTTCAAAATATCTATAGAAGTTAATTACTTGCTCAAAATTATAGGCCAGTGCTAAATCTATACAATAAGAACTTTAAACATCTGCCACCCAATGTGAGTATTCCACTTATAAAGTTACTGATACTTACTAAAATTCCATCTGATCAAAGGATATGATTTCTGGAGTTTAAGAGCTTCCCAAGTGGCACTAGTGGTAAAGAATCTGCCTGCCATTGCAGCAGACATAAGAGACTCGGGTTCGATCCCTGGGTCGGAAACATCCCCTGGAGGAGGAAATGACAACACTCTCCAGTATTCTTGCCTGGAAAATTCCATGGGCAGAGAAGCCTGGAGGGCTGCAGTTCCATGGCGCTGTAAAGAGTCAGATGCAACTGAGCACACCTAGGTTTAAATCCGCAACTTTTTCTCACAATCACTTCAAGCTCAGTGCGTCAAAACTTGAACTCACGCTCATCACCCCAAAACTAGTCCCTTCCTAGCACTGGTGGCCTTGCCACCCCTGCCCCTGGGCAGGGCCCTAGCAGTGCATTCATGTGGATATTTTTGCTTTCAACAAAACATGAGCTTCAAATCCACAAAATCTAGACCTAGACCTCTTCCTTCCTGTGTTCTCAGGTTCAGTTACACAATCAACTATCTTATAACTCCATCTAGGAGCTTAGGGTTGCTTTGTTACCTCTATTCTCTCCATCTCCAGATCTGTAATGAACCACTAGTTCAGTTCAGTTCAGTCGCTCAGTCGTGTCCGACTCTTTGCGACCCCATGAATCGCAGCACGCCAGGCCTCCCTGTCCATCACCAACTCCCGGAGTTCACTCAAACTCGCATTCATCCAGTCAGTGATGCCATCCAGCCATCTCATCCTCGGTCATCCCCTTCTCCTCCTGCCCCCAATCCCTCCCAGCATCAAAGCTTTTTCCAATGAGTCAACTCTTTGTATGAGGTGGGCAAAGTACTGGAGTTTCAGCTTTAGCATCATTCCTTCCAAAGAAATCCCAGGGTTGATCTCCTTCAGAATGGACTGGTTGGATCTCCTTGGAGTCCAAGGGACTCTCAAGAGTCTTCTCCAACACCACAGGTCAAAAGCATCAATTCTTCGGTGCTCAGCCTTCTTCACAGTCCATTCACTAAGCCCTTGTCAATACAACTTTCTTGTGTTTGTGTACGCGTGCATGTGCTCAGTCGCACAGTTGTGGCCAACTCTTTGCGACCCCATGGACTGTAGCCTGTCTGGTTCCTCTGTCCATGGGATTTCCCAGGCAAGAACACTGCAGTGGGTTGCCACTTCCTCCTCCAGGGGATCTTCCCCATCCAGGATCAAAGCTGCATCTCCTGCGCCTCCTGAATTGACAGGCAGATTCTTTACTACTGCACCACTGGGAAGCCCATGACTTTCTAGAACATGTCCTAAATGTCTTCTTCACCTCATTCTCACTTTCTCTACCCCAGTCAAGACTACCAGCATCCTCCAGGTAAAATGCCACAACAGCCTCCTAACCACTCTCCTGGTTTCCATTTTCACCCCTTCCCATCCTTGTTGCACATGGCAGCTAGAATGACGCCAGTGGAAATTAAGTGCCAACACACCCCTGCTGAAAACCACTCTCTGGCTTCCCTCTCAACTTACAAAGCTGCGTGATCCAACCTCTGCCTAAGTCACCAGCCTCACTTGGACCTACCCTCCCTTTCTTTTTCCTCCGACTATACTGACTTTCTCTTATTTTCTCATACATGCTTCATTCTTTCCTCCTTTAGGACCTTTTCAGTCATGTGTTATTCCTGCTTGATGGAAAACTCTGTGCTCAGTACTTCATGAGGCTAAAACCTCATCAGCTTAAAGATCACATTGTCTTGAGAATAACCACAAACTGACCCAAATAATATTGTGTGATTTTCACACATTTTATCCTTTGTAACCCTCTTCACAGTATAAATAAATGGTGTGAAATTTGCTCAGTCGTGTCCAACTCTTGGCAACACCCCATGGACTATCAGTCCATGGAATTCTCCAGGCCAGAATACTGGAGTGGGTAGCTTTTCCCTTCTTCAGGGGACCTTCCCAACCCAGGGATCAAACCCAGGTCTTTTGCATTGCAGGCAGGTTCTTTACCAGCTGAGCCACAAGGGAAGCCCATAAATAAATGATACTTGTGTACTGTTTATCTATGTTCTGTTTTCCCACAAGTCAAAGCATCATGAAGCAGGGACCTTGTCTGATTTGTCTGCTGTTCTAGCCTGAACACCAGTTTTGTTTTGTTTTTTCAAATAATGTTTTGATGTACCTTTCCAGTCATTTTAGTTTTTTGTTCCAAGAGCATGGAGGAATTTTTTTCCTTTATTAATTCGAGTGACACTTTTCTTCATCAGGAACCAGAAAAGATGTTTAATTTCAAAAATCTGGTTGCTATTCTTCTATAAACTCAAAAACTCCTTGCAGAAAGGATCCTGTCTTCCTCAGGCCATAACTACACAGGACTTGCTCAGTCCATCCTTTTTTATTTAGTAGAACACTAGTCAGCTTATGGTTGTTGTTTTTGGAAAGAGAGGCCAAAGCATCTATAGGAATCCTCTGCCATCATCACCGCGACCCAAAGTAGTGGAACCGCAGTAAGATTAGATGCCTAAGATTTAAATCCGATCAGGAATTAGAACTAGGTAAATGAACATTTTAGAATTCCTCTCTTGTCCTCTGATAACAGGATTCAACCGCATCTGCCTTTTTCACTGTGCCTGTTCCATTTAACAAGACAAAGTGGCCTTATAGAAATGTTTAGAAAAGGAATGAAGAGGTTCCAAAAATGAAGGATTTTAGTGAAAAATATTTTTTCTTCATAGTGTTGATTTCTTGGCTTTCACCCTCAATGTTTAACAGTTGCACTCAATAAATATACATGAAGTAATACTACTATCATTGTGTCATAATGGTTAAATGAAAGGGGCTAAATTATGTGTTTATTTCTTACAGCCCACTGCACCAATAATATGTGAATTTCTTACAATGATGGCCGTGTGTCACACAGCAGTACCAGAGCGGGAAGGTGATAAGATTATTTACCAGGCAGCATCTCCAGGTACAAATGAAGCAATTGTGATGTATTTCTTGGTTGAAAATTGTTCTGAAATACGAGATTGTTCAGAAAATTTTAATTTGAAGAAGTAAAACAACCAAGTCACTTTAGTTTCAGATTAAAAATGTTATTTACTAATTAGAAACGTTGGCTTTCAAAATTGTATATATTTTAAAATCTACAATATTTGTTATATAACATGTTACATGGAAATTTGAATAACAAAATTCATACAAGTTAAAAAAAATGGTATCTATGTGCATAGTAAGTTTTCCCTTCTTTATAAATAATTAAGAAAAAACTATTGGTCATAAGCTGCTTTTTCATGTAAGCTGGCAGGAAAAGGAAGATCCGTTTCCCTGAATAGTGTTGATTTTAGAATATAAACTTTTCTTCTTTTGGAAATGATAATCAAGGAATTTGCTGTGTATTTACTTGAATGAGAAGAGCTTTACACTTAGAGAAGAGATGCCATACTTAGACTTATTTTCAGTGTAAAATTGGGTAAATAGCCAATTTGATGACTAAGATTTCAGGAAAGAAGGAACACACTTTAGGGAACTTTTTTATAAGTTTCCTTAAAAAAAAAAAAAACTTTTTATTTTGTATTGGAGTATAGTCAATTAACAATGTTGTGATAGTTTCAGGCGGACAGCAGGACTCAGCCATGCATATACATGTATCCATTCTCCCCCAAACTCTCCTGCCATCCAGGCTGCCACATAACTTTGAGCAGAGTTCCATGTGCTATTCACTAGGTCCCTGTTGGTTATCATTTTTAACACAGTAGTGTGTACAGACCAGTCTCAAATTTCCTAACTAGCACCTCCCCCTGTTTTAAACTGTCTTACAAACCAGCACCTGCAACCTTGTAGAATATACCAGATTCCTAAAAACCATGAGATACACTCTTTATCATTAAGATAGACACTGTATGGATGTTTTATCCCACACCCTTCCCTCAAAAACAAAAAAGTTTTGATATAACATGGTGATAAGAGTAAGTAATATGTAATACAATGAAACACCAGTTCAAGTGAAGTCGCTCAGTCGTGTCTAACTCTTTGCGATCCAATGGACTGTAGCCTACCAGGCTCTTCCGTCCACGGGATTTTCCAGGCAAGAGTACTAGAGTGGGTTGCCATTTCCTTCTCCAGGGGATCTTCCCAACCCAGGGTTCGAACCTGGGTCTCCCACATTGTAGGTAGATGCTTTACCATCTGACCCCTCAATATTCATGGTGTTATTAATAATTTTCCTATATTCAGCATTTTAGGAGGAAAAGGATAAAACTTAAGAAGGCACTTTTGTGCCACTCGTTTTTTTCCAATTTAAGAAATAATTGATATACATCACTGTATCCCTACTGTTTATTTATGTTATAATGGAAATTTGTAGCTTTTGATCACCTTTCTCCACTTTCCCTTTACCACCCTTCCTCCTCTGATAACCACATCTGATCTCTTTTTATATGAGTTTGTGGGGGGTGGGTTTCTCTTCTCTTTTTTCTTTAGATTCCACATATAAGTGAGATCATACAGTATTTTTCTTTGTCTGTCTGACTTTTTCTCTTAGCATGATGCCTTCATGGTCTATCCATGTTGTTGCTATTATGGGGTTTCCTCATTTATACACATCATTTATTTTAAGAAAAGTTTTGTGGAGAATATGCTGGACCAAGACCTACTTTGAAGTTATCCTTTTTAGGTCTGCTTGGCTAACAGTGAGACTTAGCCCTCAAGAATATGCCTCTGGGATCTATACATGTCTCAAATTCTGACAATCATTCTACTTAAACCCTGGGCGTTGTCATATGATTTTAAAAGAAATGGATTTCAATAACAGGAGTCAGAATAAAAAGAACTTTAATTCATTTTAAAATTAAGCAGACTATTGTATTGCAGTCTTAGTCTCATATTTTGGGATATCTTACTCTCAGATGGTAAAGTGTTTGCCTACAGTGCGGGACACCCAGGTTCAATCCCTGGGTCAGGGAGATCTCCTGGAGAAGGAAATGGCAACCCACTCCAGTATTCTTGCCTGGAAAATCGCATGGGTGGAGGAGCTTGGTAGGCTACAGTCCATGGGGTCACAGAGTCAGACATGACTGAGAGACTTCACTTTCACTTTTCTTTCACTCTCATATTTGGGATAAATTTTTTCACCATGTATTTGCTTTTTTCTGTTTGCCTAAAACAGATGAGGGAGCCTTGGTCAGAGCAGCCAAGCAGCTGAATTTTGTTTTCACTGGAAGAACGCCTGACTCAGTGATTATAGATTCAGTAAGTTATTTAATTCTCTTTTTTATCAGAGCAATGCTTATGCAAGCTTCAAAGATAAAATAATACCAAAAAGCTCATAATAAAAACAGAGGTTCCCTACTCTAGTGCTCTCCAGAAGCAACGACTTTTCTATTCTTTTAGCTGTTTCTTCAGACATTTATGCATCCTTTTTTAATGTGTTGATGAATGAAATATATTTCAATTCTTCAATTTTAGACATATCTACTGACTTTCTATTCAGTTATGTTAAATGAGGGATTATTTCTCTTGACTCACCATCCCTTTCCAGTAGTAGTATAATTATATTACAATGCTTGGTTAAACAAGTATTTGGACCCAGATGTTGTATGGGCAAAAGATTGAAACAAACATTTCATGAAAGAAGATAGACAGATGGCCAGTGCACACATGAAAACACATCATTAATCATCAGGGAAATGCAAATTAAAGTCTCAGTGAGACACTGCAACATACCCACCAAGAAAAGTAGAATTAAAAACATTATGGCAGCACCTAATGTTAATGAAACTGCAGAGCAAGGGGCTCACCTATATGTTGCTAGTAGATGTGTAAGATGGTGCAACCCCTTTGGAAAACCTTTTAGAGTTTTCCAGTTCAGGTGAACATGTACCTGATGGAGCAGTTGTGTTTATACTTGCCCAGAAGAAGTCAAAGCATATGTCTGCAGAGAGACGTTTCGTGGTATGTTCATAGCAGCTGTATTCAGAGTGGCCAAAAGCTAGAAACAAACCAAATGTCCATCACTAGGAGGATGGATCGACAAATTGTGATACACAGTGGAATAGCTGAACAATAAAAAAAGAGGAAAATGATTGATTCATTACCAGCATTGATAAGTCTCAGGAACAGGCTGAGAAAAAAGAAAAAAAAGCCAGACACAGACAGCTGCATACTCTGCATTTATATCGAGGTTGAGAGCAGGAAAAAGTGACTTATGGTCTTAGAATTCAGAGCAGTGGTTGTCTCCACATCAGGGGGGAGATTGGGAAAGGGGGCAAAGGAATTTATAGGACAGTGGAAATGTTCTGTGTCTTGATTGGGGTGGTGGTTACACCAAGTATACCTTTATCACACCATAGAATTTTCATTGAACTACATATTTTAGCTCTATGTACAGTGTTGTATATAAATTATATCTCATTAAGCATTTTTATTTAGTGTTTATGTTATTATGCCTGTATTGATATCCCTAGCAAAACATTGTTTTATTCAGTATTTTCTTTGTTTTTAATTTTGTGTTTTCAGATACAAAATTATCTCCTGAAAATAATTTTTTTCTTTAATTCTTAAAAATAAATCTCTTATGTTTTTTCCAAGTGCAGCATTTTCTTTCTATCTATTACTAATTGTTCCAATTGTTTCATAACTTCTTAGTGCACTTTTATCAGTACAGTTACACCAGATAATCTGGCCAGTGGGCAGTCGCAGTCTTTCCCTTGAGACGTTCGTCCTGAAACACCCGCCGCCCCACCCCGCCCCTGTTCTCCGTACTCTGGGCCAGTTTTGTTCAGAGGTCAGCTTCTGTGGCACTTGGAATGCCTTTTGATTGTCTCCTGTTTGGGGCTTGCTATTTCCTGTAAGTCAAAACTTCTTTCTTAGAACCTGACATTGATAGAACATATTTTCTGTCCATTTCAGAAAAGGTGTCACAGAAGCAGAAGTCACAGTAGTGAGAGCCCTCAGCACGCCCAGCTCCTGACTCAGGGCTCCACGCTGCCCTGGTGCACAGCTCAGTCTCGCTCGTGGTTCTCAAGAGGAAGCGCTTTCCTGTCTCCCTGGGGACTTTCCTTAACTCTCTCCTGTGTTAGATCTTCTGTTTCCTGAGTCCCGTGTCTTCCTTGTTCTTGGCCTATGCTTGTTTTCATGGAGAACTTTCTTTATTGGCTTCTTGAGAAAAGGCGCATGGGAAATTACTTGTTGTTTAGCCCTTTTAAGCATAAACATTTTTATCTGACCTTTATACTTAATTGGTGGCCCTGCTGAATAGAGAATTCCAGGGTGGGAATCAGTTTCCTGAGAAATTTTTATTGCCTGGCTTCCTGTATGCCTAATTGAGAAGTCAGAAGCCACTGGGACTCTAGTTTTTGTGACTTGCCCACGGCCTCCCTCAAGAAGTTTGTGAGATCTCCTTTATCCCAAGAATTCTGAAATTTCACAACCATATACCACAGTGAGAATATTTTAACTCACTGTACTGAGCACTGAGTGGACACTTTTCCATTTGGAAATCTACATCCTTCCATTCTGGAAATTTTTCTTGAATGAGTCTGTTCATTTTTCTTCTGCTTTTTTCTCTGCTCTCTCTTTTTAGAATTCCTGAGCACATCTTTTAACTTTTCTGTCCTGCTTTTTGTGTTCTTGCCTTCTTATTCTACTTTTTGGAAGTTTTCCTCTTTTCTCTTCTTAGACTTCAATTGATTTTCTTTTTGTTTCTGATATTACATGTTTTAGCTTCCAGAAGCTTTTATTGTTTTCTCAATATTTCTTTTTTTAATAGTATCCTGTTTTTCCTTCATAGGTGTACTTATGTTACTTCTCTGAAAGGAAAAATGATAGTTTTCTTTTTTATGTTTTCTTTTTTAAAAAAGTTATAGAGAGTTTAAATAAGCATATCATTTTATTGGAACATAAAATAGTATTAAGCTGTCATTATAGTTGTTTTGATTATTGCACTGGGAGAAGCATACTTCACCAAAAATTAAACATCAACTTTCATATATTCTTTTCTGGAGTTTCTCATTCTCTACTTAGGAGAAAAGAGCATTTAATTACTGCACCGCTTGCATATGGGATGCGTAATAGGCTATGCACGATCTTTGATGAGAGCTGCAATATGCAGAGAAATAAGGCCAGTCTCCTCCTGTGCCACCAAAGAGAGCACAGTACGTGAATGTTACTCACAGAAGCATAACCATTGTTACAGGCAGCTTTTCGTCTCAGACATTGTCTTTGTTTTTCCATGGGTCCCATTAACAAGCATTTACTGGTGGATCTAGCAATATTTCCAAGGGTGTAAAACACTGCAGAAGGTTTTATGCCTCCAGGAATCCACACCCATCCAGTTCCAATGATACAACAGAAAATGCCCCACAAGAAAGCATATGACAGACCACCTCATCCTGGTGTGGAAATGGAGTGAAGAGGCTTCCGGGACCTGTCGACCAGCCCTTTGTGCCTGTCAGGAAGCCCAGGCCGACACCAGTGTTTTCTTTTGGAATTCTCTTTCTTCCAAATTGCTCTTATCTGTTTTGGGTATCTGTGATCCATGATAATAGCTGTCCTTGGATATCTGTTCATCTTTGGTTTTCTTATGGTTAAGAGTAAAGAATTTGCAACCTGATATGGCAGTTCTAAGAGGGTATTTGTCAACATTGGGCTTCACTGTGCAGTGGTCTGATGGGATTCGTTTGGGAAATCATGGTTGTCTGTACCTTTAGGACTCAACATGGGCTTATAGATTCCTGAGAGAACAGTCTTCCACCCTTCTGCCAGGAAAGATCTGGTTGCCAGAATGTAGGGGGCCAAGTGGGTTGTGGGTATTGGGGCCTAGGCTTTAGTACAAATACAATAATACTGTATCTTCAAGTGTGCCAACTTCTAGAAAAAAGAAACTTTATAGAGCAGAGCCTCTGGTCTTCCGCCAGTATGCAGGAAGAGCCAGTACCCAGAACAGCAGCTCTTTCCCTAGTCATCCCATTTAGGGCACTCCTTTACCTTCCAGTTCTAGAACTACCTGTTATTCCTCTTCCCTAGGCCTTTTAGGGATTATTCAATACTGGTCAGGCTGGTTCTCACCTTTTCCCCATTACCACTGTGTATATAATAGCATTTGCTACTTCTTGCATCTGCTAAGCAAGCATATCTCACTTATCTGTTTTCTAGCTTCCAAATTTTTAATGCCATTTTCTCTTTTCATATTTTCCTGCCATTGTAAGTTTCTTTCTAATTTTTTTTTTTTTGTAGTTTTGATGGGGCTTTGGGAATGATGAATAGTAATTGCGTTTGTTCAATCTTCCATCTTAACCTGAAAAGTTAATTAATTCAATTAAGGGTGATGTATTTTAGAAAGGACAATTAGTGGTGACATTTTTTACATTAAAACTTCATGACTGGAGTTTATTTCCAAGGAGCCAAAGCTACTTCTTACTGTATATAATCATATTTTCCTTTTCTTCATAGCTGGGGCAGGAAGAAAGATATGAATTGCTCAATGTCTTGGAGTTTACCAGGTAAAACATCTGCTCTGTGGTTTGTGTGCATGTCATACATTTCCCTCCATTTAAACTTTTTCCCTTTTAAATAAGAAGAAAGTGTGATTTATTTTATTTAAATAAATTTATTTAGACCCAATATTAAGTTAAAATATTCAATACAATTTTTAATTGTCATTTGTAAGAAAATCATAAACTGTTCTCTTCAGAGACTTGTAAGGCATGTCTTCTGGAGGCAGTGTAATAATATTTCTGAACATAACAATCTGCATCACAACTGTAGGGTTCAAGCCCGGGTAGTGATCAGAAAACATTATACTTAGGGGCACCAAGATTTATGTAGAATTAAAATGAATCAGAGTCAGGAACTTGCCATTGTAATTATGTGCTCATTATAACATCTAATTGTCATAGGGATTTCAGAAACTCATATTCATCTCTTTGTTAGGTATAAAACTAGTTTCCATATAGTAGGAATAGAAACAGAAGGGATGGTCCACAGTGGATAAATGTGCAGCTGTTCATGGCCAAATGAATAGGAATTTCTTGTTGGAAGCTTCCATCTAAGTGATTGCAAAAATCCTGCATCTGGAGTGACGTTCATATTGGAGACTCGAGGAATGGGGAGACTATAAGAGAATGCTCATAGTCCTGTGAGGAGATGGGAGCAGGGTCATTAGAGAAATGTAGGTGATGAGGCAGTGTGGAGCACTCTGTGACCCTGGGACCAGGTATTTACTAACCTGTGACAGGGCGGCTTTTCTCCAGCAGTGTCCACTTACTCTGCTGGACCACAGAAGGCATTCCTGTTCACCCGTGATTTGGGAGTTTTGTCAGGAAAAGAAAAGAGCAAGGAAGTTGATGAACCAGGGACCAGGCCATCGAAGCTGGATTAGGAGAGACATGAATTAGGAAGGGCTGAGGTAGACTACAGAGACGTTACAAAGGGGGCCCAATCCTAGAGCACAGGGATGAGCAGAGACACTAGTGCAGCGGAAATAAAAGATGGAGAAAGAGAGGACTAAACAGTCCAAGACATTTCTAAAGGCAACTACACTATATCTAACTACTGTATTGGATTCATCTCAGTTTTTTAGCTGCAGAACGTTATAAGGTAACATGAATAGGCACTGACACTAGAGAAGTCTTTTTTACCCCTTATTTCTGGAGAGAATGCTTATGCATACTTGATTCCAAGTGAGGCTTATCCTGTGCAATGCCATACGTGCTTATTCTGTTCCTTGTTAACTTGTAGTCTCTTTGCTAATCCGTTGAAAGATGTGTATGTTTGACTAAGAACTTTTATCAGTCTGTATCGCCAACACAATGTTGTTTGTGCTCATTAACTAGAGTTTGTAATATGAATTAGGTTTTTAAAATGATGCCAGTGGTTTGCTAGTAATTCAAAAATGATAGTTGTGAAGGCTTAAGTTTTTAAAGTGCTAGTATATGCCTTTTTATTGGGTGTATACTTAAGATTGATTATCATTTCTCTTTTTAATAATTCATCATAAAAGGTTCTGGCTTAAATATTTTCTAAATCTGAAAACATTGAACCAGAACTCTTCTCTCTCTGCCCTGGTGGGTATTAACTCTTGCAGGTTTCTTGGGAGCTACTTGGTAAATTATTCCTTTAGGGCAGCAAATGGTACCCACATATCTTAAAAAACATAATGTGACTTTCAAAGGCACTCAGCTACACACTCAGGCAATGGTTTGTGTATGTGGAGGGATCAGCCTCATAACTTGGTCAAATTTATTTTTTCAGTGTGAGCATTAAAATATGTGAGACATGACAAACATATAGATGCATCTTCTCACTATGGTGACGCATTGTGGAAAACCTTTCTTTCAGCGCTAGAAAAAGAATGTCAGTGATCGTTCGCACTCCGTCCGGGAAGTTACGACTTTACTGCAAAGGAGCTGTAAGTTTGTATTTTTGTCTTTTATGATTTTGATTTATGATGGTTTATAATGTATATGTTAAACATTCTGCTATGGAAATGTAACACAGATGTTTAGCCTGAAGTTGCTGACATCCACTTTTGGAGGTGTTTTATAGTAATAGTGTTCAGCCTCTTCTGGTGAAATTCAGAATTCCTTCTGGGTAACTTGGGTGCTTTGAAAAAGTTTGGCTGAGGTTATTTATATAATTCAGTTTTTTGAGGTTTATATATTATAAATATTTTAGAAGACAATAATATAGAAAATATTTTAAAATTAAATTAGAAATGTAGCAACCTATACCAATTTGAATCTGATTTTTTAAAGGCCATAGAAATGGGGGGGAATGGATTGCAGTTATTGCTGTAATTTCATCATGTGGTGATTACCATTTGTACTGTGTTTGCATTGTTTTAATTATAACAGCATTTCTAACTATTGGTTGGCTTTTGTATTTGGCAGGTTTTATTGACAGGACAGTAATTTGTCATTCTAACTGAATTTCCCTAGTTAAAATATGTTTACGCTCATGGAAAAATAAGAAGTCTGCTCTCCAGGGCCTTTTTTTATTCTTGAAATTAGTTAATATTTCCCTTCAGATTTATCCTTTCAGTCTACATAGTGTATACTTGGAGCAATCAGGTAACTTACGAACTTAGAACTTTCCAATTTTGAATATAGTCAACAGTCTTGCTTTCTTACATGGAACTTGAAAGATGAACTTGTTTAGAAGCCCAAGCTTATTATTTAAATTCCTGTTGAGAATGTTTTTCAGTACCTTGGTTTTAATGCTTCAGAACATAATGTTTTAATGCCTTGGTTTTAAAAGATTGGAAGAGAATAATTTCATGACGTCTCATGAATTTAGTTTTAGAGTTTCTTTGGTTATTGAACAAGCACGTAAACAACTGTAGGGTTAACTCACTCCAGGTGAAATCATTTGGATAAACTGTTCTGAGGATGTTAGAGCTCAACATGATAAAAAATTACAGTTATTTTTAATCAAAAAGAAATTTGAGGGAGGGGAGAATGGGTTACATGTAAGATAAATTAGAAATCATAAATACATTTAGGGGAAAATATCAACCAATGAAATAAGCTCTAGCAGCCTGTCCATCAGGTTGCAAAGAGTCAGACATGGCTGAGAGACTAATACGTTATAGTCCACGCAGAAGGCCGCATTCTGCCCCCTGCTTTCCTTGATACTGCAGAGAAGGTAGAAAATTCCCCTAGTCTGACCGTCAGTTTCTTCCACTAGAATGCTTAATTACCTTGAGAGTTTAATCTCCCTAGCCTTATTTATTACTCATCACTTTTGTTTTCATGATTTTAATTTTTTAGTATTTTCTTAGTGTTTAAATGGCCTATTTTAATTTCACTGAAAATTTCACTAACCTCTGGGAAAAAATAGAGTTTGTAAGTTACACAGAACTCTCATTCTCAGAAAGGACCCATGAGGGGAAATTATCATTTCCTTTTGCTTTGCCCGCTTCCCATTTCACCACTGAGAAATGAAAAGAAATTCATAATTGGAGCCTGGAATATTGCATCTGTTCTGAGGTCACTAAGCTCTGTTTCTCTCAAGGGTTCTAAATCATACCTCACTAGTCTGCTTCCAACTCAGCCCTGAGACTCGAGACCCCAAAATGGGTAATACCACTGAGAAAGTAATTGCAGGTAAATGATTTATTTTTTCCTGGTCTAATAAAACCATGAAGGCCAAATACTAAAATTCTTAAAACATTAAACCCAAGCTAAAGAATAACTAAAGGAACAATAGGCCATTTATAACGGGGCAAAAATTAGAGACATGCAGTGATGCCTCAAGTTAAAGCTGAAAGGGACTTTAAAGATAATCCAGTAATTTAATTTTACAGACCAAGTAAACTGACTTTTAAAGCTAAAGTGACACAATCAGAAATATTCGGCTGTAAGGCATTGCTTAGTTTGTCCAATGTCCTCCCTGCCATAGCCACCAGCTTGCTCCATGCATTTAACATGTGTTTCTCAGAGTCTGTTCCTTTGTGGACACCAACCCCATTAGATGCCCTAAGTCCTAAAAGGTTCAGTAGTTAGGTCTGGGCATCTATCAGCCCACTCCCTTGGAGCCACTGTGTGCATTAGCGTTTTGAAGGCTCTGAGGCGCTGCAGCAGGACGTGCTCTTTAGCTTTGTTCTGACATTTCCCATGCTGTTTGAATTCCGGACCATTCTTCCTCAAAGCATGGATGAACGCTGAAGCATTCTGCAAAATCTTTGGGGGGCAGTGAGGGGAGATCTAACAGCACATGACAGGTAAGTGAAGTATTGATAGAATATGAGATTTTGAACATTGGAGTAACTGGATTTACTCAAGGAAAAGATGAAAATATAGGACTAGACCATCTTTCTTAGTGCCACAGGAAAGCAGTATTATTAAGGAAAAATATTTTGTGCTTCAACACTGATGCTAAATTGATTTTTTAAATAAATTTATTTATGTTAATTGGAGGCTAATTGCTTTACAATATTGCATTGGTTTTGCCATGCATTGACATGAATCCAGCGGGTGCACACGTGTTCCCCATCCTGAACCCCCCTCCCACCTCCCTTCCTGTACCATCCATCTGGGTCATCCCAGTGCACCAGCCCCAAGCACCTTGTTTCATGAATCAAACCGGGACTGGCGACTCATTTCACATATGATAATATACATGTTTCAATGCCATTCTCCCCAACCATCCCACCCTCACCCTCTCCCACAGAATCCAAAAGACTGTTCTATACATCTGTGTCTCTTTTGCTGTCTCTCATATAGGGTTATTGTTACCATCTTTCTAAATTCCATATATATGCCTTAGTATACTGTATTGGTGTTTTTCTTTCTGGCTTCTCTCTGTATAATAAGCTCCAGTTTCATCCACCTCATTAGAACTGATTCAAATGTATTCTTTTTAATGGCTAAGTAATACTCCATTGTGTATATGTACCGCAGCTTTCTTATCCATTCATCTGCTGATGAACATCTAGATTGTTTCCACGTCCTGGCTATTATAAACAGTACTGCGATGAACATCAGGGTGCACATATCTCTTTCAGTTCTGGTTTCCTCAGTGTGTATGCCCAACAGTGGGATTGCTGGGTCATATGGCAGTTCTATTTCCAGTTTTTTAAGGAATCTCCACACTGTTCTCCATAGTGGCTATACTAGTTTGCATTCCCACCAACAGTGTAAGAGAGTTCCCTTTTCTCCACACCCTCTCCAGCAGCTAAACTGATTTTTTAAATACTCATTCGCTGCTAATAATGTTGCCAACATCAACTTTAGTCAATTCAGAATGCTTAGTTTAAGTGTATCATACCTTCTGTTTGTTTTCCAGGACACTGTAATTTATGACCGACTGGCAGAAACTTCAAAATACAAAGAAATTACCCTAAAACATTTGGAGCAGTTTGCTACAGAAGGTGAGTGTAATACAATAGTAAACATGACTCAAATAAAATGAAATCATATATTACTACTATCATATAGGATTATTCTTATTATTTTACTTGGAGATTCATAATGTAAGATAACAATAAATGTTGATCATTTAGATCTTACTATATGGTGTCCCTAGCTGTTATTTTTATTTTGCTCTCCTGTATTTATTAACATTTTGAAAGACTTTGTCCGCACATTTAAGGAGATGTAGAGCTTATAAATCTGTTTGCTTTTTAGAATGGATACCATTTACAGTTTAAATACTTTACATCTCCAGCAATGTAGAAGGAAAGAAACAAGAGTTAAAGAACTGGATAGTCTAATCTGAGTAAGAAAGAGGAGAAGAAATCAATAAACCTCTATAACTACTGAAATAGTTCTTCAATTTAGCATTAACTCAGGACTTTTTATTAAGCCCATGCCTCATGGCAGGCTCTATGTGAGGCCTGAGAATCCATGGTAAACATAATAGTCCTGACGCTGTATTTGTACCTAAATGTAGTCTAGGGAGATGAAAGGAAATGAGAGTTGTTGAGCATCAGGGTCAGTTACTACAGGAATTTGTAGAATCTTATCTCTAAACTTAACAAAAGTCACCAGTACTGGATCTGCATTTCCCATCTAAGTTTTCACTCTGGTCTGCTTCTGCCGGAACTGTGGCTGGTGGCACCAAGCCTGACCTCTGAGCCAAACCTTTTCCTCTTAATCCAAGCAGCAAAATGATAGGAATGTTCTTTTAAAGCACTAGGCTTTGAAAAGCGAGGACATAATGAACCTTCTACCATTTCTCCTCCAAAAATGGAAGCGCCTGGAGACCCACACATCTGTTGAGTTCAGATTCCATGGGGTACAACTTCCTAGGGGACGGCGGGTACAGCGTAAGCTAGCACAGATTGCAGGTTCCTTTATTGAGGAAGGAGCAGGTTGGAGGAGCATCTTCCTTTTCTTTCGTTCTGATGTTAAGGATATTCTAGCTCCCAGACCAGTTCCAGCTGGCTTGGCCTCCACCGCCACCCCTTTCTCTCTGGCCCTGGGTAAGCAGCACTCGTGAACCATGGCTACCCCAGACTAAGTCTCCAGCTGGCGGGCTTCCCCCATAGCTCAGTCGGTAAAGAATCTGCCTGCAATGCGGGAGACTTGGGTTCAGTTCCTTGTCGGGAAGATCCCCTTGAGAAGGAAATGGCAACCCACTCCAGTATTCTTGCCTGGAGAATCCCATGGACAGAGGAGCCTGGTGGGCTACCGTCCATGGGGTCGCAAAGAGTCAGACACAACTGAGTGACTTTCACTTTGACTTTCAAGTCCCCAGCCAAGTGTCAAGAAGAGAAACGCACATCCCTAATATGGCCCAAAGAGTTAAGTTCTACTTGCCGTGGTGTGGCAGCGACAGTGTACTCCTTTCTTGGAGTCTTCTGGGCATTTTATGTCCTGTGTCCTCTGCTTCTTTTTCTGATGTGGTCCTGGCCGTATTTGATTTGACTTGATCACTAACACCTAATTATTCTGAGAGCTAAACGGCCTTGAGTGAGAACGTTGTCTTCTTGGTAACTTAGTTAACTGCTTTTATCATGGCTGGCAAATCTTCTGTTCTTCGTTTTTCTAGTCTGTAAACTTTTTTCTGGCTCAGGGTCACCTCCAAATGAGTTAGAAAACTGACAGGCTCTGAGTATAGGAAGCAGGTCACTTCAGACATCAGCTGCGATTGTTTGCCCAGGTGTTGCTGATGGGTATTCTTTTTTTGGTCACTGTCCCTCAATTTTTTAGACTCCTTCTACTACAAATCCACTGTAATAAATACAGTTGGAGGAAGGTGGCTCTCCCAGCACACCCCATTGGGGTCCCTCTATTCCTTCCTTCATAAGCATCTGTGAAGCCAGCATTAATGAGCCGACCACTGTGCTCAGTGCTGGAGTTACAGGTGTGAAGAACTCTAGGACCCTGGAACTCCAGAAGCTTCAAGCTTATGTAGGAGATCACAGAAAAAACACCAAACATTGTCCTTCACACCACAGAAGTGTTGGGGTCTGGGTGAGAGGAGAAGGCTTCAAAGAGATGATTTTCAGAACTGAGTCTTAAAGTAGATGCAAGGCAGGCAGTGGAGGGGGATGGGGGAGGGTGGAATGGAGGAGGAAAAAAAAAGATCAATTTGTGCAAAGACCCTACCATGGGAAGTGGACGGCAGAGAGTGAGGTTGAAGGCAACTGATATGTGGTGACTGAGCCAGAGTTTAGGGTTTGAACTTCATCCTGGAGAATGATTAATAGACTTCAAGCAAAGGAATAACCTTAACAGTTTAGGATTTTAGAAAAGTTACTCGAGGCATGAAGGGGGGATTGAAAGAGCTGGGGGATTAAAAGCCAGGTGCTGGTGGAAAGGCCAGAGGACTATTGTTGATACACAGTTGGCACTAAGGTTCCATCAAACTCGAGTCAGACTTCAGCATCCTGAATCAGTGTTTTTGAAGTGAGAGTTTGTTCAAAACAAATGCAAGTGTCAGATTTCTGAACAAAATCTTATCTGATGTTGCGGGGGGCATGCTCCCTTTTTTCAGGGTTAAGAACCTTGTGTTTTGCCGTGGCTGAGATTTCAGAGAGCGACTTTCAGGAGTGGCGAGCCGTCTATCAGCGTGCATCCACATCTGTGCAGAACAGGCTGCTCAAACTCGAAGAGAGCTACGAGTTAATCGAAAAGGTACAACCCTTCTTGTGAGGAAAGTTTGATTTCCAGAAAACTCCAGCCTTGTTTCAGGGGGCCAGTAAAATAAAAATCAAAGTGTCTTGCCACACCACTGTTGAATCTCCTCTGGTCTAAGCACTGACAACTCAGTGTTTTCCAAAAATTCTCTGGACTTATTTGGTATAGATTTTAGCTCTTTTCACAGTTTTGGATCAAATTGAGGTTGATCCAGTCTAGCAAGCTGCTTGCCAACATCTTCCATTGCACCTTCATCGCACGCCCTCTCCCCACACACAAACATGCATAAAAGCTGCATATAAGTGTGTATAGATGCAGTGGGCTTCCCTGCTGGCTCAGAGGGTAAAGAATCCACCTGCAATGCATGACACTCAGGTTCGATCCCTGTGTCAGGAAGATCCCCTGAAGGAAGACATGGCAACCCTCTCCAGTATTCTTGCCTGGAGAATCCCCATGGACAGAGGAGCTGCCGGGCTACAGTCCATGAGGTTGCAAAGTTGAGCAACTAAACACATAATATATAATATAAAATAATGTAATAAGTATACAGCTGTGTTACTCCATAACCAATAATAAAGAATGTACAGGTGAACAATCCAGTGCTTATACCTGGCCTGTCATTGTTCACTTAGATACATCCATCATTTGTACCACAACTATAAATATCCTCTCTTTACTGATAAAGAAACCAAGGCTATTCAGCCAAAAAGCCATGGATACACTGTGATTGATGCTTCATAAACAGCAAGAAAGCTTGCTTCCTGGATTCGGAACAGCAAACATTTTTATGTTGTACTGACTGTGTGCCAGGTGCTATTTGGAGCACTTGAATCTTCAACCTACTTAATTAAATACCTGCTTAATCTTCATAGCATTCCTTTGAGGTAGGTAGTGTTAATTATCGCAACTGTATAAATGGAGAAATCAAGGCACCGGAGAGGACATTCCTCGGCACATAAGAATGTAAGTCAGAATTCTTACTCTGGCTGAAGTTCAGGCTCTATAAGTTTCCATTAAATAACTTGCTACTTACATAATTCCTCCAGCTGTACTCCTGCTTGTGAGGCGTAGACTCAGGCTTTGCCTGTTAGCCACAGTTGATCTCAGCTTCAGGTGAGTCGTGGCTGACATGTTTTTTTTCTTCCTCTGTCAATGCGCTTCCTGGTCCTTCCTGTCCCGAGTGGTAGCCAGCACTATGGATGCGTCCCTGGGCTCTCCCCACAGGCCCCTCTCTCCCCACATGCCCTCTGTTCTGTGCAACCCCAGGCCTGGAATGCTCCAGCTGGAGCTGGTGTTCTCTGCTATGTGGTTACCTATGACTCTCAATACTGCCCTCCTGTCTCCTCAGTAGACTGAGATCCCTCTGGAAGCTAGTTTGTTCCTCGCCCCTCCCTTATATTTGAACTTATTTTGTATCATCCTTATTCCTCAGAAGACTTGGGATAGAATGTATGTATGAAACCTTCCAAGTTGATAAACCCCACCTCCACCACCAATTTTAGATGTGTACACCCACCAGGAGACTTGTTACCAATCCACTTACTGAATTTCTTTCTTTTCTAATATTGTATATCTGCTACGTCTTTGGAATATCATGTAGTGAAATAAAATAATATTTTATATATGAGACCATGACCATAATCTCTTTCATTGTTTCCAAAGTCACAAATTGTTTAAAAGCACTAATAGTATTACTGATTTTTAATCTTGGCTTTTCTTACTCTTTGAGAGGGTTTCCCTGGTGGCTCAGACAGCAAAGAGTCTGCCTGCAATGCAGGAGACTGGGGTTCTATCCCCGGGTTGGGAAGATTCCCAGGAGAAGGGAATGACAACCCACTCCAGTATTCTTGCCAGGAGAATTCTATGGACAGAGCCGCCTGGCCAGCCGGGTACAGTCCATTAGGTCACACAACTGAGTGACTCACACACACATAATCTTTTGAGAAATTAATAAAATTACTCTGCTTGGAGATGATTCTTTTCCTTCTGTCTCCTTTCATACACAGCCTGAATATAATTTAGACTTTTCTCACGTGGAATGATAGAATTAATATATAACAACTAACAATAAATATATTTGAAGTGGATTCTAACCATTAAATTTTGTTTCTACTTGAAACACTCTGGAGCAAATTCTGGAGTTGAATGTTTAATGTGAATAATGTTTTTACTGAGAATGTCCTAGAATTTATAGGTTGAATTTTATAGATTTAACAGTTGTGTGTGTGTTTAATATCTGTTACTAAATTTTGACTTCCCTCTTTTAACTAAAACAGATATTCAACCTTTCTTCCAGCAGATGGCGATCGTGAGTCACATTGAAATTTAAGCTGCCTGGGGAAATCCATTACATATATTTACATATTTTTAGTTTACAGATACAGAAGTCTCTCTTAATACCTCTTACCTAAAATAAATGAAAAGAAAATTTATATCTAATTCCTTTTTTACTTTGTGATAAGTCATGCTCTCTTAATTTTTATTGAAAAATCAGAAAGATAGAGATTGGTTCAGCCAGCTTGTTTTGAATAAGGACTATATCCCCTGAATCTATAGTTTCTTTCAGTAATTAACTTAATTAACTTTCATTAGGTGATTGATAAATGCTAGATATCAGGGACGCCCAACCAAATAAGGAACACTCTGAGTGTCATGGTCTGAACTAATTCCTCCAGGAAATCCAGGAGTGACCCACAAGCTTTCAGGAAGGTAGTAGTTTTTTAAATCAGCCTCAAAAGATTATTTTATCCACTGAAGATGAGCAGAAGTCTTTTAGAAGAAAATGAATAGGAACAAGAACACAGAGGGGTCCCTGCAAGTAAAAGCTTTTCTGAAAAAAATGACTTTCCCAACCCTAATCATTTGGGAACTGTAGGTAGTCAGGGTGCTAGCATGTCTCCCTTTTGAGCTTCCATTCTTTATTAAAATCAGCTGGGGTTAGTATTCAGTGGAAGCTGTGGGGAGCTGCTGTCACACGTGGTAATGAGGCAGGTTCCAACATATCAGAGCAGATTGTGCTGCTGTGTCACTAACTATAAATTTAGCTGTCAGTCCTGAAAGTGAAAGTGTTCATTGCTCAGTTGTGCCTGAATGTTTGTGACCTCATGGACCGCAGCCCACCAGGCTTCTCTGTCCTTGGAATGCTCCAGGCAAGAATACTAGGGTGGGTAGCCATTTCCTTCTCCACGGGGATCTTCTGATCCAGGGATCGAACCTGGGTCTCCTGCATTGCCAGTAGATTCTTTACCTTCTGAGCCACCAGGGAAGCCCTAGTTTCATCCATCTGGGCTTCTTCTTTGGCTACTTTAAATGAGACTTGTTTATTATGTAATCTGTTTTTCTTGTGATTAGGATCTATTTTTTTATATCGACCATAATATTGGACTTTAGCATGTAAGCTAGTGACTTTCAAATTATTTTCAAGTCTCTCTTTTTTTAAAGAGTAGAACCTCTTTCCCAAAGTAAATAGTGCCTGAATATACTTACATATTTTTAATACATAGAATATATAAAAGCAGAGCTGTGCTGGTTAACAAGTGGAGGAGTGGGGAGAAGCCCCTCACAGGCTCGCCCCTGACAACCCTACCTTGCCCTCATCATGGTCCATGAGGGGCTTTTCAGGACTTTGAGACTGTGGAGCACAGTTTGGAAACCAGATGATAGTCCTCTTGTCTGAAATTTTTTTAGGAAACATGCTTCTCAAAATTGGTATAGATACTTTCTCTCACTTTTCAACAAAAGATCAGGTCATCCTGTGGTCAGACATATGACATTGCTGGACATATTTGAAATAGTGATGACCAATTAATGGTATTATGGCATTATATTAAAGACATTCAAAATACAAAAGATTTGTAGAGCTCTTCCTGAAAACAAGAATGTATTTTAATGTTACAAAATAAATGACAATTTTATAATATCTTTAAGGTTACATCCTGCTTTCTATGTTATCCCTCCAGTGTTTGTCCAAACAAGTAATTCCATTTTCAAATTTTAGTTAAAGCCTTTTTTCCCTTGGGGGCTTTGACTCCTAGCATAATCTGAAAAAATATGTCCAAATAGGCCAAGAGCCTCCCAGGAGATAATGCCATCTGTCCTGTGGCAGTGCTTTGTGACATTTCTCCCCAGCGCATGTGAGCTCTGGAAGGTCCCCCTTCACCTCCAGGGTACAGTAAAGGAGAGAGAATGTGGGAGGCTGGACAAAATGCTCCTGATGGACTTTTCCCTAGTGACAGTCATAGTTAGAGGATTTAGGACTTTTACATCCATCTGTATAATGTCGTCAACATCTCTGCTACACGGTTGGATAGTTTGGACTCCAGCACTTTCATTCAGATGTTAGACTTTTCAGGATTAAAAAGAGATCATTTCTAATGCTACGAGTTGTTTCAAGATGTTCCTGAAACATTTTTTTCTATTACTAACTAAAGGTCAAGAAGGTGACATTTATTACCGGGAAACCCAAGACATTCAGGAATAAGAAGGCTCACATAGTTAAAATGCAGAAGGGATTATGAGAATCACATCATATACTTGAGCTGTCTTGACCCAGTTTGAGGATAATTGTAGCATCACTTGGGTTTTGTGGACAGGAAACACCTTCCTCTCTGGTTATCACCACTTGAGAAAATTTACAGTTGTTTCATTTTTCAGACAACACGCTTGACCTGCTTTACCTTCTTTAGCCTCTTTCTTTTGAAGAGCAGTGTATTTGGATTTATAATTTAGATTATGAAACCACTTATAGTGTTGGTCTGTGTCTTTAAATATTAGATTATTTTTTAAGTTAAGAATTTATTTATTTGTATTTTGTCATGGAGAAATTGCAAATAAACAACAGGATAATTAGCAAGCCTTATGCTTCCTTAGCAATGGTTTCTCTGAAATGTCTCACCTTCCTGATTGATCTGCTGCTTCACATGTATTTCTAAGACAAAATTTATTTGCCTCATACTCAGTGTGCTGATGAGTTCCTTTGAAAACTAGTAGTACAGAGGGGTCTGATCTTACTTATGGGGAATATTTTATAATTAAACCGTTGTTTGAAACATGAAGGTATTCCTTCATGGTAAATAGAGTTTTTGAAAAAAATTTTGTATTTATTTGCTTCAATAGAAAATGCAATTATATCTTTAGCATTATGTGAATTGCCTTGTAGTCATTTGAGATGCTTACAAAAGCAACTTATTTATCTTGAGCATTGCAGAAAATAGTGAGATATATTATATAATGCATGTCTAGATTGGGCAATGATCAAAACAGTATTTCCCTGATGATGACATTGTTCTTGTTTTCTTCTCATATTTTGAGGCATAAATTGCAAAATATGCTTCTTGAAAAATGAAAATTTATGCTATGCTTCTGCCAAAGTTTTTTTTGGGGGGGGGTTAATTATGGATCAGAGATGATCATTTTTGAACTTAATAGTAATCAGGAAACTACAGTTTTGGCAGCATTTAGCTCCCCTTTGAATCAAGCTATATTGTGTATTATATGTACAAATTTTATAATTCACAATTAATATCTATCCTCCACTAGACTGAAGCTTCATGAGAGCAGGGTTGTTTTATCTTATTTGTCTCTGTGGCTCCAAGAACTGCCCGTCTGGCTGGTATTAATCACTGAATAAATATTTGATGAATAAATGAATGAGTCAATTAAATAATTAATTCAAAGGCTAAGTTTACTTAGTGTTTGCTTAACGAAAGCCTGCCTTCTATTACCCACATAGTGTGTGCTTTCTGCACGTGGAATATGTTGATTTCAAATGTGTTGTCACTAAGGATGGGACTTTAAGAATGTGTTAGAAAAGATAGATAAGGATTTAAAAGAATCCATTCATTACAAATTTAGACTCAGTCATAAAAAAAAAAAAAACTAAACACCCTGTTTTCCAAGTTATTTAACATATAAATGTGGGAAGCACATGGTTGGAAAGATTCAACAACAAATGCCCCATGCCCCAGCGCTTGTCAGGTGCTGTTGTGGGCTCTGGGGGCATAGAAAGGGACAAGGATGGAAAAATCCTTGTCTTCGTTTCAATGCTGAGAGTGAGGTAAGTGTTGAACACTGGAAGATGTCATGGCAGACAGGACCTAGGACCCTGGGTGCTGTGACAGGCACTGAGCTAGAACAGCGAGGTAGTTAGTGACCTTTTTACTTTATTTCCTTGATTCCTCCCCCCACGTATGGTTGACGTTTCTGGGATTTTTTTTTTTTTAAGCCTGCCTTGATGTGGCGTAATATAGATCAACCATTACACTCTGGTGACTAACAGCAGTCCAGCACCCTTCCCAACGTGTGGCGGCGAGTGGTGTAGAGGATTCCTAGAGAAATATAAAGCTTAATGAAAAACAGAACTTTTCCTGAACATTTATGACTGCCAAATTCACAGTAACTTCTGTATTCGCATTGAATGCTTTTTCAGATAAAACTACCCAGTTCTATTCTTAGTAGCTGCCAATATCACTTTCATTTGTACTAAAAACTGAAAAGTACTAGATGAAAATTTACATGATGTACTGGTGATTTCGTGGTTTCAAATTCCAGTAGTTTCCTGTTTTACTGTTTGCTTAAGAACATTTGCAGTCTGTCAGCTTATCTACTAAGGGGACCTGCCAGTTTTAGAGACTTTACTAAGCTCCACGTCCCCTGCTCCTCTGCTCCTTAACTTGATTATTTAGTTCCAGGGCTTCTAACATAGGGTGTGCAAAATGAGCCACTGGGGTAAGCAAGAAAATGTTATAACCTGTGTTTCTACTTATGTTTTATCTCACCTTTTTTTTTTTTTTTTTACAATTTGTTGTTACATTTTGCAATACATATAATTTGTTAATATTAACAAAACAATTGGGTTATACAAAAAGTATAGACATCCCTAGGTCTTAAATAAGTACTCAACATTTTTTCCTACCTGACTGCTCAAATAAAAAAAAAAAAGAGAGAAAGTTGAGATAAACAGTCAGTTTTCATCCTTATACTAACTCTAGTACAGCCATCTTATTAACCTTGTCTTGCTAAGTGGGCTTCCCTCGAGGCTCAGTGGTATAGAATCTGCCTGGAATATGGAAGTGAGTTGAGTTGAAGTGAGTCACTAAGTCATGTCCAACTGTTGCAACCCCATGGACTGTAGCCCACCAGCCTCCTCTGTCCATGGAATTCTCAGGCAGGAATACTGGAGTGGGTTGCCATTTCCTTCTCCAGGGGATCTTCCCAACCCAGGGATCAAACCTGGGTCTCCCGCACTGCAGGCAGATTCTTTACTGACTGAGCTACCAGGGAAGCCCAATGCAGGAGACCAGGGTTCAATCCCTGGGTTGGGAAGATCCCCTGGAGGAGGGCATGGCAACCCACTCCAGTATTCTTGCTTGGAGAATTCCATGGACAGAGGAGCCTGGCGGGCTGCATTCCATGGGGTTGCCAAGAGTCGGGCACGACTGAGTGACTAAGCAGCAGCAGCGGCAGCATATCCAGTAGTTGGCTGAGCAGGGATTCAAATCGCAGTTCGGTCTTAATTCCAAATTGTATGTTCCTAATCCATATGTTATTCTGCTAGTGGTTTAAAAGAAAGCAAGAATGTATGTAAAACACTGGCATCTTGAAAAATAAAATGCAACCACTCATATAGTTAAGTCATCATGAAATCAGCTCTTGAAATTGGGAGACATGGTGTGTTCAGGACCCGTCCGCTTAGGAAATGATACAAGCTGTGTGTGCCCTGTGTGATGTAATATACTCTATCCTCCTCCAAGGTGAAGGTGGGGATTTGCTTGTCATGATTTTCCCTCAACTCGTCTTTTGGAGTCTTCTTACTGAAAGTACTTAGTGTTCCCTTAGATCTCTAATCCCATGCTCCTCCTTTCTGGCGATCAAACCCTTATTATGAATGCTTCGCGGTAGACTTTCCACAATGGGTTTTGCTGTCTTCTCACTCAGATAAGATGGATGTGGTGTTTTTGCTGGCTACACCCAATGGCCTCTCAAATCCTGATTCTTTTCAGCTGGGTGTGTGAATTCTGACCTTATTTGGCAAGCCCTTGGCTGTGTGAGAGTTCAAATATGATTACTGTGGTTTAAAAAGCACCAAGATAAAAACTCCTTCTTGGCCTGGGTGGCACGATTTCTCCAGAACCAGGTCAATGAGGCATGCCAATGATTTAACCCTCTTAGTCTAACCCAGCTTTAGCTGAAAGGACAGAGGTACAAGATTCTCTTCTCTTAAATGCAACCACTTTGTTGCATGCAAAGTGATTTTAAGAAGGGAAGCCCAAGAGTGAATGATGTCCAGTGGAATGCAGCATTCTTGAAGAGCCAGCATTATGGAATGCCTCTGAGAGGCCCATGGCCATCAGGGACTCTGTATTCCAGAGCTTCCATATTTTAAAGCTAACAAGTGTGATGACTGCCTTAACCTCTGAACTGGTCTTGCACCCTCCGTTCTTCCCATTCCATCCCCAGTTGGCCACCAGTGAACTTTCTGAGATATAAATCTGATCCTGTCCCTCCCCTTCTGAAATTCTTCTCCAGATGCCCTGTGCCTTTGGAATCCCCAACATAAAAAAATAACCACTTTGATTCTCATTCCCTGCCAGCTCTTCCAGGCTCATCGTTTTCCTAACTTACTATTCAGAGTTTGAGATGACTGATTCAATTTTATCATCAGAACAACCCTATTAAATTAACGTTATTTAAATCATCACATGCCTCCCTTCATTTATCGGTTCCATATTGACTAAATGGCAGCTTCTCAAACACAATATGCTTTAGCACATGTGATGTCTTCTGTTTGGAATTTCTTCATCCATCCCTCCCCACCTCTCCCTAGTGCTTGGCTAAGTCTTAATTCTTCTTTAGGATTTAAGGTCAGATGTTAACTGATGTTGGATGGGTTTTTTGAGCCACCCAGACTAAGAAAATACTTATTTCCTGTGTTTATCTTTTGTACTCACAGAAAATTTTGTGTTTACTTTTAAGATCGTATATAGCATATAGTCATGTGATTGTTTAGGGAGAGTACTGTTTTTCTCTGACGGTAATCATATATTACAGTTGAGAGGCTTTGTCTGTAGTTTGGGATTGGAAGGAGAGGAGAGAAATGGGACCAGAGGACCTAAGGCCAGGCTAAGGAAGAAGGGTTGGAGCTGATCAGTCAGAATGGAGGCCAATGCAGAGATGGGCTGCTCGCCACTATTCCACATCAAGGGTCTGCAAACTCCAGCCCAAGAACCACTTCCACCCACCACCTGTTTTTGTAAATAAAGTTTCGTTAGAACACAGCTCCACCCATGTGCTTACAAATTGTCTCTACAATGACAGAATTGAGTCATTGCAGCACAGAGTGTATGACCCTCAAACCTGAAAATATTTACCATCTGTCACGTGATAGAAGGAGTTTTGTCAGCCTTGCTGGAGATGAGCAGTTAGGTCCTCAAACCAGCAGCTTAGTTACCAGCGCACATTTCCAGGTTTCACCAGACGAACTCAGAGAAAAGCTCTGGGTATAGAGTCCGCTGATCTGTGTAATAAGCCCTTCAGGTAAAATATGAAGACCCCTGCTCTCCATTCCTACTCCTGTGGCTAAGTACTTGGGGCTTGATGACTGCCGGGCAGCAGAAGCTAGGAGAAACAGATACCATTGTAAAGCAAGGAGGGTACAGTCAGAAGACAAGGCAGGGAGCAACCCAAAGAACAGATTCTGAAGCACAAACCCCAGGAAGAAAGGGACTCTGGTTGTGTCCCACTGTCTTGCCCAGAATGGCAAGGGTGTGTAGGTGTGTGAGAGAGAGACGTTGCAGGCATGCATGGGTGAGTGGGTGTGTGAATGCAGGCATGTGTGCGTGCTTGGAAGGGAGTCCGTCCCAGAGTGTGAGTCTGGGGCATACAGGTAGAAAACAGGACTGAGGCTGAAACCCCTTCATAGAAACAGATTAGTACTAAGAACTGAGCAACAGAGACAGATATTTCAGAGTGTGACGAGTAATATAAGATTCTAACTTTCATTTAATCTCAGTCTCACTCCTCATTCCCTGCCCTGGGATGTGTATTATTCTTGGTATCTTGTTCTTACCCTCCCAGCTCAGCTGTACCCTGATTCAGTCTTGCATAGTTTACTCACCCTCCCCACTAACTGAAGGAATCAGTGTAAACACTTACCAGTATCTGATATTTCTTAGCTATGGAAATGTTCCTTCTTTCTCTGAATCACAGTCTTATTTTCTGTTGTAATAAAGGTTACCAAATGTTACTAGTATTTATCCATATTTACTCCAGTGATAACATTTATTTGTCAGTATTATTTCTTTTTATTTGTCTTCAAAGAAACTTCTGCCAAATAGCCCGTGTTATAATCTGAAGCCTAAGTTACTATGCTTTTTCTCATTTAGGAACATATCACAAACTTTTAAAAAAAAAATTCAAAATAGATCTAAACCCTGAGACAATATTTGTTAATGTGGAAAAAATCACTTTGAGGTTCTGTTATATAGTAAAATATACATGTATTGAGGACAAAATATAATTTCTAAATCTGTCATAATACATTTTACCATAGTTTTTAAGTACTCTGCATGAAGCTTTTTATTTTTACTAGGGTAGAACTTTTATATTTGTATCTTTTTTAAAAAAATTACATCAGAAACATCTAAAAGAGAAAATAAGATTGTTGAGGACTTTACTGGGTAAATAAATATTATTTCATAATTTTTCAGTGATAACTAAATCTATGTCAAATAAGTATCAACTGAAACCTTTATAACTTTTGGCACAGTTACATTTTGAAAGTAAAATTAGTGTTTTAGGCTTTTTTTTTAATTCCGTAAATGCCATGGGAATTTTATCACGTTTCAACACTTGCTGAATATGTAATTCCCATAGTGACCATTAGTGGCCATCTGTGTAAGGTAATACATGTTTGGGATGAAATTGATTACGGCCTAAACACTCTTGTGTTAAGATCAGGAAAAGCACGCAAAGTTCAAATCTTTTTTCCTAATGATCGTTATGTAGCTAAAGATATTAATTCCCAGAGACTGAACAGTCTATCACTCAAGATCTAATCTCACAACAAATGGCATCGAAGCCAAAGGAAAGGAAGCCGCAGAGCCGTCCACTAAAATTAGTAAGTGCCCTGCTCGAGGAGCTCTCAGGATATAGGGGAAATGAACAGGCTTTCAGATGCAATGTCTCATTTACAGGCAGCAAAGTAAACCACTGCAGTTTTGCTGAATATTCAGAAATGTTTCATTAGAAATTCCTGTTCTCATAGCCACCAACACACTGCACATTAGCCTGCTTATGACATTTCTCAACATGTACATTGCTGGCCCTACATCTTTGGTACTTTATTTTTGCCTGGTTTGAAAAATGTTTCCTTTCTACCTGTACAAAACCAGCTGCTTTCCTTCTTTCAAATGTGCTTTCCGTATAATCTCCTCCCCCGTGCAGTCATTTTATTTTTATTAGGCTTGTTCACAGCAGTGGATACCCATGTACTTCCTGTGCTCATTTATCCCCTTAGAGTAGAACTAGAAAATATACAAATATATTTGTTTATTTATTTCTAATTAATGTATTCACATCTTGGCTTTCATATTATCTACCCCAGGGTTTTGTAAAATATTACCCCCAAAAATTTAATTTTTCGGTTTAATTTGGGAGAATGGCATTCTAACATGTATACTATCATGTAAGAAGTGAATCGCCAGTCTTGTCTGATGCAGGATATAGCATGCTTGGGGCTGGTGCATGGGGATGACCCAGAGACATGTTATGGGGAGGGAAGTGGGAGGGGGGTTCATGTTTGGGAACGCATGTAAGAATTAAAGATTTTAAAATTTAAAAAATAAAAAACTGAAAAAAAAATAATAATAATAATTTAAATAAATCCTTTTAAATAAAACTAAAAAAATAAAAAAATAAAATAAAATTTTTGAGAGCATGTATTACTCAACTATCTTCATGGGATCCTTTAAAAATCTTATCATGCCTTCTGTAGAATATCTAACATTTGAAAACAGCTCTGTCCTGGTCTTTGCTGGGATGTGGGCCAGAATGATTTAGCTACTAATGCCCTAAGAGTAGCTGAAAGAATTGATGAAATCATTGTCTCAGCGTTGAAATTCATCAATTGTGAGGCTAGCATAGTTGATGCTGAACTGGTCTTCCTTTTCATTCTTGAACTTCTTGATGATAATTATTCATCAGGTTTTGATAGATTTCAAATCTGCTTCCCATTAAAGATAATAAAGTAATGCCATGTTTTTAAAGAAGGAAATTTGCCTTCCTGTCGTATATATTATATACTAAGAAGTCATGCATCAAGTTCATCTAATAGCTGCGTAAGTTATTTGGAGTATATTGAAGGGAAAATGGTCTAGAGTGCAACAGTACTTTAGAACATTTGGATCTGGGTGTTTTTGTTTTTGTTTTTTTTCCTTTGTCATTCACTCTCTGCAAATATATCAAACTCTGACTATCAGGGTTCTGAGGATACAATATAAGGATGAATAAGACATGGTCCATGCTTTTTCTTTCAATTTAAAACTTCACTTTCTTTATAAAAGACTCCCCAGAGCCCTTCTTCAGCATCACCTCAGTATTTGGGCTTACAGGGTCTCCCTTGAGTCAGCACTTAGTGCTCAGGCCAGCATTCTTACAAGGAATATGCCCAAGACAGGGCCCTACCCTCCCTGTTGCCAAATTGAGACATCAGCCTGCAACCAGAGCGACAGCTCCATTTGGTCCTCTCCTTAATATTACTTAAGTAGAGAAGTACTTGAATAAAGAAGTCAGTACTAGCCCTTAACACACTAATGCCCATTTCATTTACTTCAGCCAACATTTATGAGACTGAGAGCTGACTGTTGTTCTGGGCACCATCGTTGACCGAAGGGACAAGAATGGGATGGGCAATACAGGCAGTCTTGGTTCAAGCCCTGCCCTTCCATAATCTTACCCCAGTATGTCACTGTTGTTTATCATTGCCCCTATCTGGGCTTCTGCCACCTCATTTGTAAAACAAGGAGCTTGGAGACATGGTCCCTACTTTTGAACAAAACTACCAGAGTCATACATTTAAGCAGCTAACCTTAATATGATAAATTAAGGCCTTCCCTGGTAGCTCAGATGGTTAAGAATCTGCCTTCAATGCAGGAGACCCAGGTTCAACCCCTGGGTTAGAAGCTCCTCTGGAGAAGGGAATAGCAATCCACTCCAGTATTCTTGATTAGAGAATTCCATTGACAGAGGAGACTGGCAGGCTGTAGTCCATGAGGTTGCAAAGAGTCAGATACAACTCAGCAACTCACACTTTTACTTACAAGATGTGTAAAAATGGCAAAGCTCTATCAGAGCACAGCAGAGGGAAAAACTTGAGTTAAGAAGTAAATGAAAACTTCAAAAAAGCAGTAGCTTTTGAATTTGGACTTATAGGGTGAGCCAGAGCAGGACAGTGGGGGATATGTTTGTATCTATGTCCATAAGTATACATATAAATACATGCGTGTATGACCAACCTAGATAGCATATTCAAAATCAGAGACATTACTTTGCCGGCTAAGGTCCGTCTAGTCAAGGCTATGGTTTTTCCAGTGGTCATGTATGGATGTGAGAGTTGGACTGTGAAGAAGGCTGAGTGCCGAAGAATTGATGCTTTTGAACTGTGGTGTTGGAGAAGACTCTTGAGAGTCCCTTGGACTGCAAGGAGATCCAACCAGTCCATTCTGAAGGAGATCAACCCTGGGATCTCTTTGGAAGGAATGATGCTAAAGCTGAAACCCCAGTACTTTGGCCACCTCATGAGAAGAGTTGACTCATTGGAAAAGACTCTGATGGTGGGAGGGATTGGGGGCAGGAGGAGAAGGGGACGACCAAGGATGAGATGGCTGGATGGCATCACTGACTCGATGGACGTGAGTCTGAGTGAACTCTGGGAGATGGTGATGAACAGGGAGCCCTGGCGTGCTGCGATTCATGGGGTCACAAAGAGTCGGACATGACTGAGCGACTGAACTGAACTGAATAGACAAACAGAACAGAAGCAGAAGATATTAAGAGGTGGCAAGAATACACAGAACAACGATACAAAAAAAGATCTTCATGACCCAGATAACCATGATGGTGTGATCACTCACATAGAGCCAGACATCCTGGAATGTGAAGTCAAGTGGGCCTTAGAAAGCATCACTACAAACAAAGCTAGTGGAGGTGATGGAATTTCAGTTGAGCTATTTCAAATCCTAAGAGATGATGCTGTGAAAGTGCTGCACTCAATATGTCAGCAAATTTGGAAAACTCAGCAGTGGCCACAGGACTGGAAAATGTCAGTTTTCATTCCAATCCCAAAGAAAGGCAATGCCAAAGAATGCTCAAACTACCACACAATTGCACTCATCTCACATGCTAGTAAAGTCATGCTCAAAATTCTCCAAGCCAGGTTTCAGCAATACGTGAACCGTGAACTTCCAGATGTTCAAGCTGGTTTTAGAAAAGGCAGAGGAACCAGATATCAAATTGCCAACATCCGATGGATCATCCAGAAAGTAAGAGAGTCCCAGAAAAACATCTATTTCTGCTTTATTGACTATGCCAAAGCCTTTGACTGTGTGGATCACAATAAACTGGAAAATTCGGAAAGAGATAAGAATACCAGACCACTTGACCTGCCTCATGAGAAGTCTGTATGTAGGTCAGGAAGCAACAGTTAGAACTGGACATGGAACAACAGATGGTTCCAAACAGGAAAAGGAGTACATCAAGGCTGTATGTTATCACCCTGCTTATTTAACTTATATGCAGAATACATTGTGAGAAATGCTGGGCTGGAGGAAGCACAAGCTGGAATCAAGATTGCTGGGAAAAATATCAATAACCTCAGATATG
Organism: Capra hircus; assembly: GCF_001704415.2. Taxonomy (NCBI): domain Eukaryota; kingdom Metazoa; phylum Chordata; class Mammalia; order Artiodactyla; family Bovidae; genus Capra; species Capra hircus. The sequence goes on along the minus strand of NC_030813.1, from coordinate 61,903,159 downwards.
CAGATGACACCACCCTTATGGCAGAAAGTGAAGAGTAACTAAAAAGCCTCTTGATGAAAGTGAAAGAGGAGAGTGAAAAAGTTGGCTTAAAGCTCAACATTCAGAAAACGAAGATCATGGCATCCGGTCCCATCACTTCATGGGAAATAGATGGGGAAACAGTAGAAACAGTGTCAGACTTTATTTTTGGGGGCTCCGAAATCACTGCAGATGGTGACTGCAGCCATGAAATAAAAAGACGCTTACTCCTTGGAAGGAAAGTTATGACCAACCTGGACAGCATATTAGAAAGCAGAGATGTTACTTTGTCAACAAAGGTCTGTCTAGTCAAGGCTATGGTTTTTCCTGTGGTCATGAATGGATGTGAGTGTTGGACTGTAAAGAAAGCTGAGTGCCAAAGAATTGATGCCTTTAACTGTGGTATTGGAGAAGACTCTTGAGAGTCCCTTGGACTGCAAGGAGATCCAATCAATCAATCCTAAAGGAAATCAGTCCTGAATATTCATTGGAATGACTGATGCTGAAGCTGAAACTCCAGTACTTTAGTCACCTGATGGAAAGAACTAACTCATTGGAAAAGACCCTGATGCTGGGAAAGATTGAAGGCGGGAGGAAAAGGGGACAACAGAGGATGAGATGATTGGATGGCATCACTGACTTGATGGTCATGAGTTTGCGTAAGCTCTGAGAGTTGGTGATGGACAGGGAAGTCTGATGTGCTGCAGTCCATGGGGTCGCAAAGAGTTGGACACAACTGAGCAACTGAACTGAATGCATATGCACACATCTATGTTTGAGCATTGTGGGAGAGACTGTTAACTGGCTAATTTACTACCTATTCCCATCCCCATTCTGCCTTGCCACCTCCACTAAGTCTAGAAAAGTTAAATGTTAATAGTTAGGGATGGCCATGTAGCACCATCTGGCCAGTTGCTATATTTGGAAATATGCTGAGGAATGTTATAAACCCTTTTGCTCTTCAAATAACAGATGAATACATTTGGTTTCACCTCATTGTTGTCTTCACAGTGGTGGTTGTAGCTGTGACAGTTACACTGAGACATTGAGAGCGATCTAGAGAATGAGTGGAAGTATAGTCAAGCCAACCATCTTTTGCCCAAAATACCCACTTCAGTACCAATGATGTAAGAAATATGGAACTTTACTTAAGCTACTTTTAGTCAGATTTTCCTATTATTTATAGCCAAAAACATTCCTAAGTAATAGACTCAGCAACTATACCCACACACACTCTCTCAATTTTACATGTTTGTATATATATTTAACTTTATTTTCCATACCTACCAAGACTTGGGGCTATTTTTAGACTTGGGTTTTGATGAAAAGTAAATAAGGACTTAATGTTAGAGAAAAAATAGAAAGTGGAATGCCTTCTTCGTTATTACCAACCCAGACACTATCCTTTGCAATCATTTCCCTTGTATCTGTTCTGTCCTTATCTGATAGTGGGAATGAAACATGAAGGCAAGCAGGAAGAGAAAGGTTGAGAAGAGAGATAAACGCCGAAGTAGTTCATTGTGGAGGTTAGGTTATGGGGAAAATGCCTAAGACTAAGAATTAGTTTGTTGTGGCTTGCAGAACACCCTTGGGAAGGGTTCCCAACTGGTGACAGTGCCTGGTCACGTGATAGATAGGTTTAAATCCTAGTCTGTCGTTGCACATACCTATGTATTTAGGACCAAAAACCCCATTACCTGTTTCCATTTGGCAAGCCAGGGTTCCCTAGCAGCCAGGAGACTGTTCTCCGTTTCCCTCCGTTTAGGAAGTTGAGAGAAGAAACCAGTCTTCTTTGTCCGAGATTGGAACAGCTTTCCACAGAGTGTTTTGGTTGTGTTCAGTCTTAAAGATACCATCAAACAAGCAGGAGATCTTTAATGGACTCCGACCTTCCACCACACAAACATGGAACCATGTGGAAAACACTCAGCCTGTTCTTTCTGTCAGAGACTAATGCTGTCACTTTGTTTATTGCGCCTTTATTCATCCTAACTGTATTGTGTGTCTACATTTCCTGACACTGTATCCAATTGTCATTTAATAATGTCAGCATGTAACTTTACTCTTTTTCAACCAGGTCACTTGGCTTATTCTTCACTGTGGTGACTTTCCATAGTTTGTGTTATTTTTTCTTGGTAGCTGCCTGCTCCTATTTAACTGTTTTTGATTCCCTCCTTCTACGTGTGTGTGTGTGTGTGTGTGTGTGTGTGTGTGTGTGTGTGTGTGTTTAGAATCAGTTCCTTACCTTAGAGGGGAGGAAGGTAGCTTCAGTCTTCTGTCAGAAGTACTGGATGAGATTTAGGGATCCTTGAGAGAAAAAAACTCCATGGGATAGTTGGAATTCACACTGAATTCATGGATAATCATTTAGTCTCTGATTTTAAAACACTTTAGTGTTTTGTTCTTAACGACTCGAAACCATTTTCTTAATCTTAAAAATGTTGCTGCTCTTTTTCTTCAGAATCTTCAACTACTGGGAGCTACAGCCATTGAGGATAAATTACAAGATCAAGTGCCTGAAACCATAGAAACGCTAATGAAAGCAGACATCAAAATCTGGATCCTTACAGGAGACAAGCAGGAAACTGCCATTAACATTGGTAACTCACCCAGTTTAAACTGTTTGTCATGGTGCTTTTTAACATGTTTTGATACATTTTAGAAGATAGATTTGAGATATTTCAAGATCTGGAAGATTTAGTATTTTGAGATTTCCTTATTTGTGGTTCCACTCAGCTTATCTATTTACTTATGGCCCCAGAGCCCCCTTTAAAGATGCAGTGATTATGTATACAGCCAAACTTTAGCTCTTGCAGCCACATAGTGCCCTCTCTCACCTTTGAACTCTGCCTGCCCCTAATTCACCTCCATAATTGACACACGGGGATGAACTTTCTGCAGTTGTCTGCCATAGTCTGGAGACTAGGATTATGGCAAGCTTGTATACTGACACTTGTTTATGTGACCAAAGATTATTTCTGAGATAGGAAGTAAGGTTTTGCCAGTTTTCATTGATCTAACAATTAATTCTGATTTTACAGAAAGAGGTTATATTCGTCAGCTCGGGCTGCCATAATAGAATATGGCACATAGGTGACTTAAGCATCAGAAAGTTATCTCTTCACAGTCCTAGGAGCTAGAGTCCCAAATCAAGATGTCAGCAAGTTGGTTTCTCCCAAGGCCCCCCTCTTGCTTGCAGATGGTCACATCCCTGTGTGTCCTCGCCTGACCTCTCTGTGGATGCTCAGAGCGTCTGGTGTTCTGTCCTCTTCTATAAGGACACCAGTCCTGTTGGATGAGGGATCACCCTTATGATCTCATCTAACTTTACCTCTTTGAAGACCCTGTCTCCAAATGCTGTCGCATTGGTGGTTGGGGCTTCAACGTATGAACTGGTAGGTGGGGGCACAAGTCAGTCTGTAACAGAGGAGAAAGGTCATGTTTGCTGGTAGAGGCCTGTAGTACCAATAATGTGCAAAAATATAGTCATTTTCCCCCCATATTCAGCAGTAGTATGTTGCCTGACACTGTGAACCCTGACATCAACCTCTGGATGATACTGATGATACAAATTACACACAAAACTCTCTCAAAATTAAAGAAACCACTTCAGGAGTATTCACAAACTAAAACCACATTTTTTGAAAGTCATTAAGTATCATCTATGTAAAAAAAAAAAAGTGAACATGAAGTCGCTCAGTCGTGTCCGACTCTCTGCGATCCCATGGACTGTAGCCTACCAGGCTCCTCTGTCTATGGGATTTTCCAGGCAATAGTGCTGGAGTGGATTGCCATTTCCTTCTCCAAGGAATCTTCCCAACCCAGGGATCGAACCCGCATCTCCCACATCGTAGACAGATGCTTTACCATCTGCGATCTCGGCCAAAAGGCCGAGAAGCAATAAAAGATTTTAGCTAATATTCCTTTTAGAAATGTGAGTAATCAAAGAGTATATTCTGTGATAAACACTGTACTTATAAATACAATATTTATATTAAATAGTATGAATACTATAAATTCATAGTAAGTTGATGTTAATAGGGGAAAATTAATTTTTGAAAGAAAACTAGGACTTCCCTGGTCATCCAGTGGTTAAGACTCCACACTTCCACTGTGGGAGCATAGATTTGATCCCTAGCCAAGGAACTAGGATCCTGCAGGGCACAGGGAACAGCCAAAAACAGGGAAAAAAAGAAAAGAAACCTAGCCAATAAAATTTAAACCTACAAGCCACGCAAGTTGTTAATTTTGATTATAAAGATTATCACTGGTGTTAGAGACAAAATGAAAAGAAGATGTATGAGAATACAGAATTCTTCAGAATCAGGAGACCTGGAAAATGCAAATATGATAAAGCAGTGTAACTACAGATAGAGGGGGAATGTATGGTGGTTAAGAGTGAGCTGTGGAGAAGATGAACAGTCCTCAGGATGGTCCTGGATATGTAGCCAGTGTGAAAATACCTATGGAAAGGAGAGAAGGGTGGTGGTTTCTAGTAACCCTTAACTTCTAGAATCCTAAAAGTTGTTCCTAGAAAAAGGAAAGTAAGATTCATTCATTCAGCAAATGATTATGGTGCATGTGGTACCAGGTATCAGTTAAGAACACAGAACAAAACGTGTCAGAACCTCTGCCATCGGAACTCAGATTCTGGTCAGGGAAACAGACAGTAAAATAAATGAGAAAAACACATAATATACTTGATGGCAATAATTGTTCTAAAGAAAAATAAAGCAGGGAAGGGAGAATAGGGCATTACACAGAGGGGTTCAATTTTAAATCAGGAAGTCAGGAAGAAGTATTGGAAAAGTGAAAACCCAGAAACAACCTATGAGAAGAAAGGGAGCTTGTCACTCGAATGATTGGGGAGAGCTATCTTCTGTCTACAGAAAGAGCGGATATGCCCAGGGCTAGAGGAGGAGAAGAGGTGAGCGGTGTAACAGAGCTCAGGTTGGATGGAGCCACCTACACTGTTGTCCAGTCTTGGCATTTACTCTGAGTGAGATGGAAAAACCACTGCATGGTACTGAACAAAGCGGAGGAAACACTTGATCTGACTTTCCTATTAAAAAAAGAAAAAAACTATATGTATTTGTCTGGCTGCTAGACTCAGAGTAGACTCAAAGGGAAGTAAGTATTGAAGCAGGAAGGCCAGAGGCTATTGAAGTAATAATCCAAGTAGGACATGATGATGCTTGAACCTGGGTGGTAAAACAGAGGTGGTGAGGAATGGTTGGATTCTGGATGTATTTTTGAAGGTACAGCCAACAGGATTGATTGATAGATTAGGCACAGTACGGGAGAAAGGAAGGAATCCCAGGTAACTTCAAAGTGATGGATAGGGAAGCCTGGCGTGCTGCAGTCCATGGGGTCGCAAAGAGTCGGACACAACTGAGCGACTGAACTGGACTGAAATGTTGACCATTCTAGAACTCATAAATCCCTCTTTCCTGAACTCTGGACTCTCACATGGCAGTGCCTACTTAATAACAGACACTTAGGTGTAAAATAAACATCTCCAACTTAACACATCTAAAATCAGGCTCTTAATCTCCCTTTATAAGGAAGGAAATTTTCCCTCCAGAAAACATGTTCCTCCTTTAGTTTTCCATCACCAACTCTCAGAGATTGCTCAAATAATGTCCATCAAGTCAGTGATGCCATCCAACCATCTCAATCTCTGTCATCCCCTTCTCCTCCTGCCTTCAATCTTTCCCAGCATCAGGGTCTATTCCAGTGAGTCAGTTCTTCACATTATTGGAGTTTATTCACAGTGCTGGAAACTCAGAGTATTGGAGTTTCAGCTTTAGCATCAGTCCTTCCAAAGAATATTAGGACTGATTTCCTTTATGGACTGGTTTGATCCTCTTGCAGTCCAAGGGACTCTCGAGAGTCTTCTCCAACACCACAGTTCAAAAGCATCAATTCTTTGGTGCTCAGCTTTCTTTATAGTCCAACTCTCACATCCATACATGACTACTGGAAAAACCATAGCTTTGACTAGATGGACCTTTGTTGGCAAAGTAATGGCTCTGCTTTTTAATATGCTGTCTAGGTTGGTCATAACTTTCCTTCCAAGGAGTAAGCGTCTTTTCATTTCATGGCTGCAATCACCATCTGCAGTGATTTTGGAGCCCAGAAAAATAAAGTCTGACACTGTTTCCACTGTTTTTCCATCTGTTTGCCATGAAGTGATGGGACCAGATGCCATGATCTTAGTTTTATGAATGTTGAGCTTTAAGCCAACTTTTTCACTTTCCTCTTTCACTTTCATCAAGAGGCTCTTTAGTTCTTCTTCACTTTCTGCCATAAGGGTGGTATCATCTCCATATCTGAGGTTATTGATATTTCTCCCAGCAATCTTGATTCCAGCTTGTGCTTCCTCCAGCCCAGCATTTCTCATGATATACTCTGCATAGAAGTTAAATAAGCAGGGTGACAATATACAGCCTTGACATACTCCTTTTCCTATTTGAAATCAGTCTGTAATTCCATGTCCAGTTCTAACGGTTGCTTCTTGACCTGCATACAGATTTCTCAGGAGGCAGGTAATTTGCTCTGGTGTTCCCATCTCTTGAAGAATTTCCCACAGTTTGCTGTGATCCACAGAGACAAAGGCTTTGGCATAATCAATAAAGCAGAAGTAGATGTTTTTCTGGAACTCTTTTGCTCTTTCGATGATCCATCGGATGTTGGCGATTTGATCTCTGGTTCCTCTGCCTTTTCTAAATCCAGCTTGAATATCTGAACATTCACAGCTCATGTACTGTTGAAGTCTGGCTTGGAGAATTTTGAGCATTACTTTGCTAGCGTGTGAGATGAGTGCAGTTTTGCGGTAGTTTGAACATTCTTTGGCATTGCCTTTCTCTGGGATTGGAATGAAAACTGAGGAATGAGATCACAAAAAGAGTAAGTGTAGATGGTACTGTTTTAAATGTGAGCTGGGCCAAAAAGGTTGCCTGGTTTTGTCTAGCCACATTCAGCTATAGGCACACAAGTGCAAGTGGGCAGAGTTGGTTTGATCAGCAGGTGAGTCTGCCCTGCACCAAGTACAGCAAAGCAAGAGAGAGCGGAAGAAAAGAAAACGTGATAACAGTCCAAGGGCAGGGAGATAGTGGTGGGATCAATGGTCCAAGAGAAACCCAGACGACCTCCTGCATCCTTCTCCCAAACAACCACTGGCCCATCTTCTGCTCTACATGTTGGTCACCATGAAGGGTGTGCCATATGCGTTTATCAGTTTTCAGAACATTGAGAATCCTTACTATACTCTCTTTCCATGTTCGTCTATCAAGGTAGCCTTAACCTGGCAGGTGATGTCCTTGTATTGTATCCCTCTCTTATAGCAAGCAAGAAGATTTCTTTTTCAAACTTCTACAGATCTAGAAGACAGCTGACTGCCATCTTTCCTGTTAAAATAGATAGCATTTTAATTTTACCAAATAATACAGATAAAATTCAGAATTTTTGTAGTTTTAGCATTTTAACATCTTCATCTTCTTTCTCTAGAGAAATTAATTGTGTCAACCAATTTACTCTCTTTGGACATAGGACACTCCTGCAAACTTCTGAGGAAGAACATGGGAATGATTGTTATAAATGAAGGTTCTCTTGATGTAAGTAAGATTATCTTTTTGAAAGACTTTTAGTAACTTTCCTTGTATTTTATATTCAGCTAACTGTTGAGATATTTTGTTTTCCTGGGTTGAAAGGTGCCTTATTACTATCATTCTGCTGGAACAAATGTACACTGTTTTGAATCACTGATGTAAATAGATGCTAGTTTTGTGTCTTTAACAGCTAAAAGAAATTGCTAATCGTTGTGAGACCAAAAAGGTGCTTTACAAAAGCATTATATCAAGAGATTGCTGAGTGACTACAGCTTCTTTGTTTCTGCCTGAGTATTTTGTATATTTCAGTATTACATACATATTATATATGTAATATTTCAGTATTAATATTTTACTTCTGTTTTTTAAAAATGTGAAAGCTATTGAACAACACCAAATAGCCAACAGTCAACTTTTTTTTAATGTCGGAAATTCAGAGCTAAAATAGAAATTCCTAGGATGTCTTTTTTCATGACTATGATTGCATGAAGTTATATTTGGAAAAGAGGGAAAGAGTTTTTAGAAGTATAAAAGATAAAAGTTAACCCCCCAAAATGTAGGTGATGACCTGTAAATATTTCAAAGGAAAGATGACTGTTTGCAATTTAAGGTGGAAGACAGAACAGGAAAGGTGATATACAGCTGCTTGAAATAGCCATTGTGACGCAAAGAGCAGAACAGAGGAAACCTGGTAACTAGGGACATTGGAGAAGCTGAGAGGCCAGCTCTGTGGAAGGGATGGTGAAGAGGTAGATGTTTAGAAGTTGGGTATAGACAGGGAATTACATGTAAAAAGAACTTTGTTTCTGATTTTTAAACTGGAATGATGATCTCTTCTTTATTATTGTGCTTAAAACCATCCTTGTGATGCGCTTCCCTTTCTTGTGAAGTCTTTGAGCACCTTGTAGCCTGAGGAATAATATATGATTTTGCAATCATGGGAACTGCTTATGCCTTTAATTATTGGAGAAGTGCTTTTTGTGAACCAGGCTTTAATCCTAAAAACACAAACAAAAACAAAAAGCCAGCCCTCCAAAAGCTTACAAATATTAAGCGAAGTAAATTGCATACAAGTAATAAAGCAAAACAAATAGGTAAGTAAGGTAGATAACTTGCTGTGAAAATATCATGAAGTTCAAGGAACTATTTACAAAATAAGTGGCATTTAGTTATATAAAGGTGAGTAAAACTTGAGTAACTGAGTAAAAGGAGAGTAAGCAGAAAGTTAGTGCAAGTTAAGTTCCTCTTTGGGGGCCTGAAAGAGGAATATTAAACTTGAACACAAGATTATAGTTTTTTAAGTATGTTTTGTTTGAATAAATATAAGCACAGAATATAAAACTTAGAAGTTATGAAAAGAGAAAATATAGATGGTAAAAAGTGAATCTCTCACCTTTATTTGTTTATTTTATTGAAGTATAGTTGATTACAATGTTGTGTTAATTTCCACTGTACAGCAAAATGACTCAGTTATATATATATATGTATATGTATAGGCACATATACATATATGTATGTATGTAATGTGTGTGTGTATATATATATATATTGTTTCATATTCTTTTCCATTATGGTTTATCATGGGATATTGAATATAGTTCCCTGTGCTATACACGAAGACCTTGTTGTTTATGAATCTCCCACCTTTATATCCAAGCTACTAGTTTACCTCCCCAGGGGTGGCCACTAGTTCCAGTCTTGTGTGTTCATCCAGAGAGGTTCTGCCATATCGAAGGGATTTATGTGCATGTCAATTGGCACATCCTTTGTTGTTAAACACACATTACAGCATCTTGTCCATACTCCTTGATACTGCACTTTGTTTTTCTCACTTAATATATCTTAGCAGTTGTTTTATAATGGTCCGTATGAAGCTACCCAATTCATTTTAACAGTGGGCACAGTATTTATAAGGCACCCATTAAAAAGTGACAGAGAGGGTTAAACCTGGAGAGGTAGTCTCAGGTCAATTGTGGAAAGCTAGGCCAGGTTTGAGAGTTTGCCTTCATAGGCCAGGAGTGTGACTTCATCAGCCTCTTAAAAGAAGTGTGATGTATAGAAGCAGTTGGCAAGTTGGAAGGGTGCAAACAAGGGACCAGGATAAGAGTCAGGAGGAGGAAATGGGGACCCTGCCAGCGATGTGATATAAAGTTCAGGATACTCATCCCCATGGGGGGGTGGGGGGGGTCCCTGGAAAAGGAGCCATCCAAGGTGGTTCCAGAACTGGGTTGCATTTGTTCACAACCTTGCAAAAACTTCAGTGTGAACGTTTCCATAATCCCTATAGACCTTTAGGCCTTTGTCAGCGTCATAGGTTAAACGTGATGAACAGACTTTCTGACACTTGAAGGAAATCAGAAGTGGGACCTGTGAGACTGAAGTGAAAGCATGGTTGATCACATGCTTGATTTGACATCCTTTCCTTTTTGTCTGGATTTAGACTTTCACCTTATGTAGAGCGTGCTGGCATTGCTCCTTTTGTTTCCATCTGTTTCATCATTTTTCTCCAACTCTTGGATAAACACATCCAAATGTTCTTGTTTTTAGTGTCAAATGATGTAAACAGTAATCTCAAGGAAAAAAGAAAAAAACAGAGAAAACTGAAATACCGAAAATATTCTGTGCACTGAATCCTGTATTGTTAAGACAGAGGCATTTATTTTCATTTTGAAGTTTCCAAGATGGTAACTCAAAAGTAATAGACACTTCAAAGGTTTTTGCACTTTGTGTTGCTGCAAGAGCAAACATAAATGGTCTCAGGGGAATGCTCAGTTTCAATGAAAGCAAGGACCCCTTCTGTCTGTTTTGGTTTGCGATCTCTGTCGGTCTCCAGCAAGTTGCCTAGCACATTGTTGTGGGCGTGCTCAGTTGCTCAGTCGTGTCTGACTCTTTGTGACTCCCTGGACTGTAGCCCACCAGGCTCCTGTGTCCATGGAATTCTCCAGGCAAGAATACTGGCTTGGGTTGCCATTCCCTTCTCCAGGGGATCTTCCCGACCCAGGGGTCGAACTCACATCTCCTACACTGGCAGGTGGATTCTTTACCACTGAGCCACAAATATTTGAGAAATGAGTTACTGAATAATGTTGAATTAAGGGCTCCGTGTTTTAAAAATTTGTATATCAGTTTTAAATGTGGTAATAGTCGATCACAGCAGATATTTAAAGAGCAAAGTGATTGGAAACGGCCTTAACAATTTGTGTCAGTTTGGTGTGAAAGACCACAGGCAGACGCTATGGCTGAGCGGATTGACACTGATTCGTCCAGCATCAGACTGCCTCTGGTTCTCGCACTGGTGTCTGGAGGAGGCTTTTTCTCCCAGGCCGTTAAGTGGTGACTTTAAACAGATCTGGCTGTCTGGGGTCAGACCTGCTGCGGTGAACTCATTTGCTTCTCAGCAGGAAAGGAAACCCCACTTTGCATCATAGCTCCTCCAGGTCTTGTGTGATACAACCCACGGCTGAGATTTCAGGCAAATCATTAGAATGAGTCTAGGGAAATGATTATTTTTCATTGCCATGGAAAAGAAAAGCATCCTCTGTGTTCACATTTGTACTGATAATAATAAAACATTTATCATTCCATCAGCACAAAGAATAATTAACATTCAGGTAATGAACTTAGAAACACACCACCTTGGGAAATAATATAATAGGAAATAAATTGTAGGTGTGCAAAGTTTTGTTAAATCACAATTTTGATGAATGTACTCAAATCACTCTGTTCAGCAGCACAGTGGTTCAGGGCCCAGTTCTGCCCCACCTGAGTGGCGGACTCTGGACAAACGGAAATTAGAGAACTTCTCTAAGCCGCTTGTACTGCCTCTGAGGTAATGATAATGTTACCCTTGGCATAGGATCGGTATGGTTAGCACAGGGCACAGCACATATAAAATGAAAGTTACAAAATTTTGTAGAAAAATAGCCCATGTTGAAATCCTGCTCTACGGACCTAATATGGAAATCTGACTTTTCTGCCTCCGTACATTCCCAGCTCCTTTCCCGGAAAGAGCAGCACTCCCCGCTAGCATGATGCCTGAGTGCAGAGCTGGGGGTTCTCACTCAGTCACCTACCCAACTATTGCCAGATGCTGACAGTGTCAGCAAAAGAGGTTCTTAGGGAGCTTGATCATATTGCTTTTAATTTAGAAAGTAAGAATTTTATGGGTAAGCATCTTTAATAATCATGTAAAGTTGGTCAAAATCTGTTAGATATTTATAATAAGCAGATAATTTAGGTTACATGTTACTTTTTATCATGTAACTTTGAGCCGTTTTATTAAGGGTTCTGGTTATGATATTGATATGAGACGTTTTCTTAAGGGTCTGCTAAAGCAAGAATTTTAAATTACTGGCTTAAAGAATATTTTGTGCTTCTTCCCTAAGTCTACAGAAATGCCCAGAAATGATCCCATTAAATTCTCAGAAACCCCTTTGGCTTGATGACCTAGATCCAGATTCTTCTAGTATCTCTTTTTTTAAAATTTCTATTGGAGTACAGTTTTTTTACAGTGTTGTATTAGTTTTTGCTGTACAGCAAAGTAAATCAGTTATTCGTATACATAGATCCACTGTTTTTTTGGATTCTTTCCCATAAAGGCCATTAGGGAGTAGTGAGTAGCTTTCCCTGTGCTATAAGGTAGGTCCTTATTAATTATCTGTTTTATATATAGTAATGTATATATGTCAATTCCAATTTCCCAATTTATCCTCCAGCATCTCTTTTATACTTTTGGTTTGCCATGAAGTAACTTGTTCAAAATATATCTGTTAAAACTGGAAACATCTAAAAATGTGAGCTAAGAACTAGGGAATCTCCCATGTGACCTATCTTTAGCTGCCATTGTCTAATTAATATATTTTAAAATGTAGTATAATGGGTTTATGTTATATTAAGGAGTGTGATGATTATAGTATTCAATTCCCCCATAGCATTCTAATTCTGTGAATCTCTGAAAATATTTCAGGTGACCCAGAATATTTTTTTAATGGATATTATCTAACTTTCTGTAAAAGGTAGAGAGAAAGTGAAGACTGTTTCATTGAGATAGCTCAGGATTTCACTACCCTCATCTGTCAAGTCTGGGTAAGTGGAAGGAACCATAATTTCTCAAGCCATTAACTCTGTAGGTGTCCAAATGATCTTTCTTGAGTCTCGCATGATATACTTGTAACCTTGACCTCTCCTCCTTCTAGCACCTCCTAAGACAACTGTGGGATCTGTCCTGGGAGGCAGCGCTGGACCTTAAATTTGTTCTTATTGTTTCTTCTCCTCCTTTCTACTGTCTGGATTCCCTGGGAAAAAGAAAGGGGCAGAGAGGAAAATTATATTTATGGAATCAACAGGAATGATGGTTAAATATGTATGTGAGGAATTTGCAGAAATAAATTTCCTCTACTTGGAGTCAAAAGGCTTCCAGTCTTCCAAAATTTAACTCCTGAGAAACCCTGCCTGCCTCTCCTTCTGATCATCTGGGCATAGTTGTTTTTCAGTTTCTGCTTCTGTTGATATTCACATTTAGCCTGATGAGGAGTCAGTACCCAATATATGGGAAGTGCAGAGTATGGATCCTAAAGAAAAACGCAGGCTTCTGACTGTGTGAAGAGGAAGCTCTGCTGCCCCTGCAGGGTTCTATGCATGGCTGACAGAGTCATAAGAAAACACTAGCTTATATTTGGACTAAAGATTTTACAGGGACAATCACATTTACACCTGAAAACATTAATAGGCAGATACCATTATGCCCGAGCTTCCCTTGTGGCTCAGCTGTTAAGGAAACCTGGAGACCCAGGTTTGATCCCTGAGTTGGGAAGATTCCCTGGAGGAGGGCAAGGCTACCCACTCCAGTATTCTGGCCTGGAGAATTCCATGGACTGTATAGTCCATGGGGTCACAAAGAGTTGGACATGACTGAGTGACCTTCACTTCACCATTACGCCCAGTCTTGAAAGGAAACTTGACCTCTAGTGCTAAGCAAACTCTGGAGGATGTATGTAAGTCACTGGATTCTGGAGTCTACGCGAATAGAATTTTCTGGAGCCTAAGTTTCCAGTGACACTTGTAAAACAAGAGTGATAATAATACCCATCTCTGGGGTGTTGTGGGGCTTAAACAAAACAATACATTTTAAATGCAATGCCTAGCACTTAGTAAGCACGTGAGAACTGTGAACCATTCTCATGATCATCGTTATTATTTCTTTTAACATCTTTGTTCCTGGGGGTAGAGGGAGTTTCATTTTCCCAAGTGCTATAAGAGGTGATTTTAAATAGCCGTCCTCCTCACTACTTAAATTTCTCTGCTTAATTTGCAAATATGAACTTAAGCCAGCCTAGGTTTGATTATGGATACCAGTGTTTTCTCTCACCCGTATATTTTGCAGAAAATGAATTGTTAACCACATTTGATATTAACAAGCATAAGAATATATATTTTTCAACACCATGGTAAAAGAAAGCCCTTTATAGGGTTGTGCATTTTTTTCTAGCTAAATTTGGTTTTATAACACCATGTAAGCTTCAAATATAACTTACAAGCATTCATGACATAAATGGTGACGTTGTCATCTGTACCCTTTTAAGCTCATCTTACATGTATTATGCAGACAAACCTTACTGTTTGGGAAACCAATCACTGTTGAATGGCTTCTGAAAGAAATCCAGAATAAGCAACTTATTGACTTGGCTCCAGAAAAAGGGGAGAAAGGAGAATTGAGGCTACTTCAGGTTTTGTCTTGATATGTCCCATGAGTCTAATACAATACATTTTGTATTGCTTTGAAAAATAGTTCAGGCAGGTTTTAAACCACAGTGAATTTTCTTCCACTGCCAGCTTTGGACCTTTAGGATTGTGAATTCTCTGTTACCATTGGCAAAGTTGTTTCAGCTTTTTGGCCTGAAAATGTTTAAGAGCTCAGTTTAACTTTCAAGGTGTTAATGTGTCCCTATCAGAAGCAAAGATATGTTTTTGTAATGTCCCGTTGCAGGATGATTGTTCAAATACTGTCTGGCACACAGCTTGCTTCAAGTAGCGCTCAGTGAAGAAAGCGAACTTTGTTACATTTGAGAGAAATAGGTTAGTTAAAAAAAAAAAATGTAAACATTACAAAAAATGAAAATAACGTATGAACAAATAATCTGTTCTCTTTTCCTCTGATTTAAGATAGTGTCTGCCACAAACCAAAGTTTGTGGTTGAACAAGTTCCATCAAGTCCATTGTTTGGTCTCAGAAAAACTAAATGTGTCCCCTTTTCTTAAACAAAATTCAGTAATCTTGGCTTGTATGCAGAACCCAAAGTGAAGTTGTTCACAAATTCATAGTATTTCTGTTTTGAGAAATTCTTCCTGCCGCAAGCTTGAATAGTCTTAATCCCTCTTTCTCTCTCTCTCTCTCCCTCTCTCTCTCTCTCTCTCTCTCTCTTTTTGGCTAAACATCTGAGCTCTTTCAAGAGCTCTCTGAGACCTAGAATTACCGATAAATCCTTTCTAACCAGTCTACCGTCTTGCCATTTCCTCACAGCTTGTGGGCAGTTTTGAGGGGAACAGACTGCTGTGCCTTGGGACTTTTTTGCATCTCTGCCACCCATATCTTTTGATGAGTTATAAAATTGACAGTTTGCAGGAAGCTATGTCCCAGGTGTGTCTGTATGCATTCGCCTCTGTCCCTTTTTTCATTTTTACTTTTTTATTGGCTCATAGTTGCTTTTTGTCTCCATTCCTACATGAATGATGATGTTTGTCTCAATTACAGATGGAGACTGTGCGTTCACAGGATTAGCAAATGTGGGATCCTGAATTTTGACCTAGATGACTTTAATCCCAAAATTGTTTTTCCTTTTGTTTTTAAACAACCCTTCCTTCTCCAGAAATAACAGGGCCTTAGTCCCAGAAAAAAGCCTTCTGGGAGCCCCCCTACCAGATTTTCCAACTTGTCTCTGCCTCCCTTCCTACTCACCACCAAGGCTCCAGAGCAGCTGGGAAAGAAGTACTCTTCTGGGAATTGGGGATGTTGGGTATCTTGTATTTATGAAATTTACAAAAGACCCTATATTCCATTTTACTATGACAGTTTTACATGTATTTTTTTTTAAATTTTAAAATCTTTAATTCTTACATGCATTCCCAAACATGAACCCCCCTCCCACCTCCCTCCCCATAACATCTCTCTGGGTCATCCCCATGCACCAGCTCCAAGCATGCTGTATCCTGCATCAGACATAGACTGGCGATTCAATTCTTACATGATAGTATACTTGAAAATAATGGATATGGTGTGCCTTTGGAATTTGCAGTGAGAAAACACAGTAGATAATGATTCCTCTGTATTCCTACATGAATTAATTCAAATCATTAGGAAAATAGACCCAACCTTAGCTTTCTTTGTGGTTCTTGGTAAGAACTTCTCACAGACACCAGTTGTTACTTTCTCCAAACCGTTGATTTGGTAATTTGCTTATTTTCAAAAAAATGGTTGTATATTCTAAGCAGTCTCTTCTGGCTGAATTGAAAGCCATATGAGAGACTGGATGTCTGCCCACCCAGTTCCTCCAGGATGCTTCCTCCTGCACTTGAGTCACTGCCGCCGCTGGAGAATGTTTAATACCAAACTCAAAATAAGTGTTTAGGAGGCTTTCAGTCGTGGTTTCAAATAATTACTATGAGGGCTTTGGTAAAAGCCTTTATCCACAAAACTATTTAAATTATATAATTATACCCCCTGCCTCACTCTTCCTTCCTTTCCCGGGGTTTGTCTTTCTTTGCTTGGTGCCTCCATCCTACACTGCAAGACAGACTTGGACCCAGATTAGACACTTCTCAGCCTTTCTCTCTAGGGTACCCCAAATGAGACTAGATGCCTCACAAGGAGTTATTTGCCTGACGGAACCTATCATAACCCCAAATCCCAAACCTCTGCCCAGGGGCCAAGAGCAATTTACCCACCTCTACAACTTCCTCTTCCTACCTTCTTCCATCCTGTAACCTTTGACCTTTTTCACATGGCATGACCCTATTGGGAGATTGGACCATTTCCTCAATTATAGTGTTTTGTATCGACACCTGCCCTGGAAAGCTCATATCTGCATACCAGCAAAGCATGAGCAAGATCTTTTTGTTTCCCTTTCCATTATGTTTAGCAATATGTTTTGATTAAATTCATTCACTTGACTGTTTTCCACTAAGCTGTTTTAGAAGACCTCATTGACCATATGTTTTTAAAATTAATTTATTTGTTTAATTGGGGGCTAATTACTTTACAGAATTGTGGTGGGTTTTGCCATACATCGACATGAATCAGCCACGTGTGTACATGTGTCCCCCCATCCTGAACCCCCCTCCCACCTCCCTCCCCACCTCACCCCTCTGGGTTGTCCCAGAGCACTGGCTGTGAGTGCCCTGCTTCATGCATCAAACTTGCACTGGTCATCTGTTTTACGTTTGGTAATGTACATGTTTTTTCAGTGCTGTTCTCTCAAATCATCCCACCTTCCCCTTTTCCCACATAGTCCATGATTTCACCTTCTATCTGCCTTTACCCATTTTGGAAAAATTACTTTAAGTTGGTTTGATTCTATATGAATATGTTTTTTGAAGGTTATGTTCTGATATAGCCTAGGAGTTTAGAACACCATGTTTTTGGTTAGAAATTGTCCAAGAGAGCTAGTGATCCTGACTGGGATGAATAGTAAATGGACCAGTTGTATATAAATATAGTTTCTCTTTACTCCCAGGTATATGATCTTCACAACGTACAGATCAGTACAACATATAGCCTGCAGTACATTAAACGTACAACATACAGCCTGCAGTAAAGAAGTAGTTGATATATGTGTTGCATGGGGGTATATGGAATGTCCTGTAGTTCTCTGAATCAATAACACATTGTCAAAAAATAATACCCAATGATTTATCCACATTGTTCTTATGGGAGTCATAACTTACTCTTTAAGAACATGCTAACGTTATCCATACTTGTTATGGTCATAATGTATTATTAAGAATGTCCTTGGAATACTCTGTTAATTTGTAATTTTAGGTTATGAATACTGAGAGTGTAAAAATAGAGAAAGAATGAAACATTATTTGGCCATAAATTTATAAACACCTCATGTCGTAAATGGTGATGAGATAGGGCCACAAACCACCAAAACAGCTAATGAAATATGTTAGTTTAAGATTCTTATATATATATCCTCTTATTTGACATCTTATGTTAATTGATAATAGGTTTTAAAACTAAGTAGGTCAACTAAGGTTTCCCCCTGCCAATGAATATTTATAAATCTGGTTTAAAAAATAATCAGTACCTAAGAAGTTAAGGTGATGGTGTGATTGCTGAAAAATATGCCAGCAAAGTGAGTCCTCACTGTTTTCTTTATCATTGTTTTCAACCTACTATTTCTGAGGGTCTCATTTACATATAATGCTATTTACTCTGCGCATATATATATATATAAAACTCTATATTCTTTATGGGAGCTTAAAGTCTAACATATATTGATGTGGTCATCTGCAAAAAACATAGATAGTAAGAGAGACATGCCAGTCAGTTTGTAACTTTCAATTTATTTTCTGCTCAAGAATTATCTCAGGTTAGAGACAGAAATTTAGAGATAAAGAAAAACAGTCTAGGTTAACCTGATAAATATTTGTCCTCCTACTCTCTACCAAGAGCCACGTATCATATGGGAAGGGATAATGCTATCTTTTCTATGATTGAGGGAAGACAGGTTTCCAGATAGTTTTTACATAAAAGAAGTCATAGCTAGTAAATTGAGTGTTAGTAATCAAAAAGTAGATTGAAAAAAAATTGCTGTTAGGAGATTTCAAAAGGAAACTGAAAATCATCTCAGTAATATACCACTTGCTTTGCACTGATGTTATGCGGTGATTTACAAGTTGCAGAGCATTCATTCTTCATCATGTGTTCATAATACAGTTAGATCTGATGTCAGAGGAAGGAAAAGAACTAATCTTTCTCAGATGTCACCTCTGAGCCAAGCACTGGACAGGACACCTGAGTTAGCACATCTTGTCACAACAATAACCCTAGGAAGAGATATTAACCCAATCTTATTAAAAAAAAAAAAAAAGACTCAGAGAAGTAACTTGCCTAAAGTGGGACAGCAACAATCCAACCCAAGCCATTCTGATGCCATATCATTGCCTTCTGCATGCTAGGTCTTTTCAGTCATGTCTGTTTGTGACCCAATGGAGCGTAACCCTCCAGGCTCCTCCGTTCATGGGATTCTCCAGGCAAGAATACTGGAGTGGGTTTCCATGCCCTCCTCCAGGGTCTATTCCCAACCCAGGGATGAAACCTGTGTCTCTTATGTCTCCTGCATTGGAAGTTGGGCTTTTTACCACTGATACCACCTGGGAAGCCCCTGATTGCCTTCTAGAGTTAGTCAAATGAAAAAATAAATAAGGAGGTAGTTTGGAATATACATGTACTCCTGGCAAAAAGTTCATTGACCACCATGAAATGAACTTACCTGTGATATGTGATGTGGGATATAATCCTTTCTAGAACACTGCGTCTATGTAGCCACCTTATCTGAAAGTATTTTGGACTTCTTGGTATTTTTTACTTGTTAGTGGTTGAAACTATTCCTTATTTTTCATTTGGTTTTTTTCCTTTTGCATCATTAAGGAACTTTTTTCAAAATAAATATTTCCTTTCCAAGGAAGATGAAAAATGTTTGATTACCTTGTTTTCACCTTATACTCTGCAACTACCAAAAGTTGAGGAATATCTTGAGTTCTTAGCCATGATGTATGTTTCGTCTTCTGAAACTTAAGTTCTTTGCAATGTGGCTCCATTGTTTGAGTCAGTGTTATCAATGCCCAGAAGCATGATCTGAACCCTCATGGCCATTCTTGACTTTCTAACTAAAGAAGCCCCATTCTTTATGGTTACACATTTGTCCCTGGCTCAGGAAGATCCCCTGGGGAAGGAAATGGTAATCCAGGCCCGTACTCTTGCCTGGAGAATATGGACAGAGAGGAGCCTTGTAGGCTACAGTCCATGGGGTCGCAGAGAGTTGGACACGACTGAGTGACTTCCCTTCCCTTCACTTCATTTGTTGTATGTTGATGGCTGCCTTCTCTACACTGACTGATGACTTGTGCACATCAGCTGACAAGCTCTGAAAAGTTATTTTACAGTGACTCAACCTCTGGTAAATGGTCTTATTTCATCAGAGTCCCCATCTTGCTCAAAAAGATACTTTCCTATAATAGTATGTTGACTTTTGCCCTTTTGGTGGAAAGTAAGTGAAAACCGAAACCACAGGTGCTAATACTAAAGTGAAAAGCACAGGCTTCATACACTTACCAAGCCTTTCCGACAAGGGTCAGAGTTGCGTGTCTTCCAAAAGTAATTCAAAATTAGCCAAAACGCTATGCTTATTTCATTTAACTGGTGGTGAATTTATGATAAAATGATGGTAAGCAGAAGTTTACCATTTGACCTGCACACATTTAACAGATTCCCAGGAAAACTACAGGTGCTGAGTTCTTATTTGTATTCAGACCCACACACCAACATATAGTTTGAACTCAATAAGTATGTATGTATACTTTTTTAACTTTAGCTGTTTGGCTTAGCCTCGCTGATGACACCTCTGGGATAAGATGAGTGATCACACATTTCCTTCTGTCGCTGTAAGTAACTGCAGCCTTGGAGCAGGGTGTGGGAGCCATGACATTTAGGTGTTACATCTTAGACTGTGTGTAATCTTCACCTCATTTCTGCTGGAAATAGACTGGAATAGAGTAGTCTTCCAGTCAAAGACAAGAGGCTTTCATTTTCCTCTGCTTAGGGATGTTGGCCACATTCTCTACTAGGGTGTTTCCTGGATATGTTCCTAAGTAAGACTAACTGTTCTATAAACCCCTGAAAGGAATCAGAAAGAAAAGCCAGAAGCTGAAAAGGGCCATTTTTATGCAGGTGCTTTCTGCAACGTTACATTTGGGGCCATCAGAAACATAGCTCTTAGGTGGCCTAAAATGTTCTTTGCACATCTGGCCTCTGGGTTCCTTAGGCTGTTCCAAGCAGAGTTTTTGCCAGAATGAAAACGACATCTTGCATGCTAGGATACTTCCCAGACAAGTCAGGGCTTTCCGTTTATTTCACTGTAAAATCGTATTCATTGTCTAGGGTGCCCGCTGTGATTTTTATCAAGAATTTCCTTGGCAAAGGTCATGTAAAAGTAACATTTAAAAAAATTATCATAAAGCTGCCAGTCTCTGATTTCTTAAAAAATTATTTTATTTCATTGGAGGGTATGTTGTGGCTCAGGGTAGACCCTCTCAAAATATTCCAGACTGGCATATCAAATATTTTGAATTAAAGTTACTCTAGAAAAACCATCCAATCCAAGAAAAACATTCTGACCCTCCTGTGTCTTAGAAAGCAAGAAATAAATCTCCCATTTGGAAGGTAGCCTCTCTGCTTCAGGAGGTAGAGACATCCTTATCACTAGAGATAGGAAATTTAGGGCCCAGAAGGCTGTTTAAACAAAACTTGTTACTTCCTCACTAATTTACTACCAAAGTTTAAACTTCTCTATCTTGTCAAGTCTTTATGAATTTATTGTTTCTTTTTCTAAAAAGCATAAAACCTGCATGCTTTAGACACTTATTAGGTCCCATTTCTAGAGACCTCCATATATACTAATTTGAGGGGTTTTCTCCCGCGTTAATCTCTCTTGTGCCAATTTAATTATTAAACCAGCCAAAAGAACTCAAGAAAGAGAGAGTGGGAAATTTCCCCCATCGTGGTAGGTATTATATGAACATGCCATCTGTTGGGCCAGGCAATACCCTGAAGATTCACATAGAAATTTATTAGGGTCCTTTGGTCAGAGTTATCTTTTATGAAAAATTCTGCTTGATCTAATTATCTGCTAAGCATCATTCTTTTCTTTTTTCTTTTTCAAGGATGTTTCTTATAAACCAAATACAAGTTGTTTTCTTCTCATCAATCTACTGTTATATAACCTGGCTTGATCACTAAGTAGCTAGTCTAGGTGTTGATTCCATTATATTCATTAGATAATTTATGTTATATAAGATAGAAGGAGATGCTCAATCATAACCATCACTTTGTTCTCCATTTCCTCTGTCATAAAATAAACACACTAACGTTTTATTTACTGTTCTAATTAAGAGTAGCCAAGATTACACGGGAGTTTTATGGGCAGCAAAAAACAATCCTCAGAATAATCACACAACAAAGGATTGTAACTTCCCACATGGGATTCTCCAGTCATTAATAATTTGGTTATTCCATTTTCACCAAGCTCATATTAATTGTATTTCATCTCTTTATCAAGGGCCTCAGTCCCAAAGAGACCTAGAGATATAGACAGATAAGCAACTATACATCATGCTGCCCTATGTAAGTATAAACAAGTATTTAGAAAGTCTGAAAGTTGGAGGTATTCATGTCACCTGGAGGACTCAAAGGACAAAGTCAGAAGGACTTGTCTCAGTTTGTTTATTTGTTCATTGTTTTCAGTCTGTAGTCTTAGAGCGTGACAGTGGGGGAAAATAAAGATACAAGGGAGAAGAGGGAGGAACAGAGATGAGCAAAGTCAGTCTCCCGCACCACCTGACTACCTGGCTCAGGAGTCAGCAAAGATTAGGGAAAGGGAAGTTTTTGAAGTTAAGAGAATTATTTCTTAACTGTAAATGTTTTTAGCTGTAGTATTAAGGGGCAAATTTGGAGTCTGGGGTAGCCTCAGGAAGCAGTGGAATTGGCTAGACCTGGGGGAAAGGAGCAATTGGTAGCAATGAGCACACATAGAAAAGAGAGCTGGTTAGAGCCTGTCCTCTGAGGGAGGTGATTTTCTTTTCTTTCTGTGGGGTCGGAACTAAGAGCAGAGAAGTGTGGGTGGTGGACTGGATTGTGACTTGCCAAAGCAGGAAGGCATGGAGGGAGCGCCTAAGGGCCTTGATGAGCAGATAGCTGAGTGCTCAAATGCATGTCCACGTGGGATGCAGTCTGCAGGAGGTGCGGGCAGATCTCACCTTCCCTGCAGCTCCCTCCCGTACTGGATCCCCATCTGGTGAGACGCCTGGACCCCTGCCTGTCTCCCCAAACTGCCTGTGCTTCTGACTCTCCCTGATTATAGCAACAGATGCGCCTTTTCTTTCCACCCACAAATAAGACTTTGTAGCATAAGGGAGACAGAGCTCTTATTTTGTTGTACTCTGTGGTCTTTTATCCTTTTTCTGAGTTAGCTTTTCATTTATATATTTTCACTTTCACATGTCACTAAGTTTAAATGTTTAAACATTTCCCCCTTCAGTAGCCAAAAAGAAAACAAAGCAACAGCTAATGTAGTAATAAATTTATTTCTAGCTACAGGAGATAAGCTCCAATGCAATATGGCCATAAAGTATGGCTCCTAGGCTTAAGGGAGAAGCAATAAACTTTCATAAATAAAGGAATTTTAAAATACTCCTGGCAGTATAAATAACGGTCAAATGCAACGTGTAACTGGCAGCACACAGCCGACGACAGATCTGCTTACAAAAGGAAACTGTAAACTAAAATAAGAAAATGTTTGCAGCTTTTCTGTGGTTGTTACCTTGCACCCGAGGTGGGCTGACTAAAGAATTCACTGTGTGAAGATGTTGACTCACCTTCTGAACTGTGACCTCTAGCACATCTCCTGACACCTTTCGGTTTTGCCGAAGATCTGTGATAATCACCCAGCAAACCCAGGGGTCCTGACGCCACAAATAAGTTCTCAACACATCTTATGGTGTTAGAGAACACCCTGGAAGGAGGGAAGGTTGGGCGCCCAGGACTGTGGCCCTCAGGCTGGTTCATGAGGGAGCTTGCACAACTCAGGAGTTCACTTGCCTTGCAGTCTCACTTTGCAGCTGGTCTGTAAGGAAGTTGGAAGCCCTCCTTAGGTGCATCTCAGGCTTCATTTGTCTTTTCAAATCAAGAGGGACATGGGCAAAAGCTTAAAAAACACACACACAGAGTGGCAGATGGATGGATGGATAAGTCGGTAGATAGGCAGGCAGACAAATAGATTCACAAATACACACACCTGCATTTTAGTGGGCAGTGCCTTGGTTTGAAAGACAGTTGAAGTAATAGGGATTATTCTCCAGAAAAAAAGCATGAAAGAGAAGTCTGACCTCTCTCTCTGTCAGTCTCTCTCTCTTTCTCTCAAATCAGAAGTGATAATAGAGGAGAAATGGACTGCTGCGAGTAGGGTGAAATCAGAATTTATCAGTGCTCATTCCATAAACATGACTTTTGCTGAGCATCTGTAGTTGCAGGAGCTGTGTTTGTGTCTGGGAACGAGATTAGACATTGTCTGTTCGCTCAAGGATCTGAAGGTCTTGCATGGAGGGACTTACGCTTGGTAGCATGGAGTGTATCTGGGAGGGTTTGAGAAGGTAAGCTGGGTTTGAGAGAGAGTGGGATATCCTCAGGAGAAAAGAGCGGTCCAGAGAGGGGATAAAGGAGTCAAGGTTGTAAAGAGAAAAGCCAGCGAAAGTTAGTTGGGCTTAGGTTTGGGACTTTATCATGTAAGTAGAAGCAAGCTATTGAAAAATTTGAGAGCAGAAAGAGGCATGATTCGTGTTTCAGGCTTGTTTTGTGGAGAGAAGTCGCTGTTGGCGGTAAAGGCAAGATGAGAGACAGATGATGAGGGCTCGGGGGAGACGACAGAGGGAATGGTCTGGGGATTCCATTTATAATTTGCTATGCCTGGTACTGTTGGTTTTGTTTTTGCTGGATAATGTAGAGAAAGACAAGCTAGCACAGAAATTTAACTCTCAGTTGGGTTTCACCATTTAGTAGCCATGTGTTTGGGGGCAAGGAACTTTAAAATCTCAGGCTTATCATCTGCAGAATGGGGCAATAGTTATACCTCCTGCATAGGTGTGTAATAAGTGTTAACTGAAGTGTTGTATCTATGTGCCTTGGAATCATGACTGGTGTGTGATACATGCTAAGTATTATTTTATTTTCATTTTTTATCAGTGCATTAATTTGCTTGGTTGTTCATTTCTATGGGAGTTTGCTTTTAAGACAATCCAGAATAATCAACTATGGATAGTCATTGGTAAATTTTGCTTGCAAAATTTTACTGGGTTTTTTTTTTTTTTTTTTTTTTTGCCTCATTTTCTTAAATTCTCTTGGGCCAAACATTTCCAGCAGGAAATAGGAGGGTGAGGTCTGTAAATTAAAACAGCTCTTTCACCTCTGATGTAAAGTGTGAACAGAGAATTTTGCAAAGAATGCTGCTATATGGTGGTCCTTCATGTCACTGTGTATAACAAGGAACAGGGGAAGTGTTAAACAAAGTCCCAGTGTTGGGAGGATTGGGCAGTCTTACTTTACAGTACAGCATAGTTCTATTATTTTGATAAACAGATTCTGAAATTCCAGAACAGAGTGTGAACCACATTTGAAATACGAATGCAAAACCGCCTTCAGAAATCCGCAATATAAAATTTTAATTACCTCTGCCTTTGCTTCCCTCTTTGTGAAGATAACTCAGATAACTGTACCACAGTCTTAAATTGGAACAATAATTATATCTCCCATGAGTATAACAAAAATTATTCTATAAGTATTATTTTTACTATAGGTATATTTCTATAAATATGGATTTGTTAAATTTGTTATATAAATAACTACAGACTCAGTTAGCAGTCAGAACAAAACTGTAGCACTCAGAACAAAACTGTAGCACTCAGAACAAAACTCTAATAGGAAGGCAATTGTTTCTTACACCTCCTTGTGCAGAGTGTGTGTCCTGTTTCTTTGTATTGTCAAGGCTTGGGACTTCCCTGGTGATCCAGTGGTTAAGACTCCACGCTTCCAATGCAGGGGACATGGGTTTGAACCCTAACCAGGGAATTAAGATCCACATGCGACAGGGCAATAAACAAATAGATAATTTTTTAGAAATAATAATAATCATGTTTAGGGCTCTATTGAAATAAGCTGTCCCTATTAGGTTATAGGAAGAGGACAGGATTTGGAAAGAAATACGAAGTATCTTAAAACTTTTTGCCTTTGAAGAGCTGGGAAAGCAGTAATTCTTAACAGAGGGAGAGAGATACAACCCCTCTGTACGGTTGAGGTAAACAAAGCCTTCCTTGACACTAAAGGTTTTTATTTTGCCTGAAAGTGAACTCTTCACTGATGGAATGGGTTCTTTCATTGGATCTGCCAAGGTTACTAGGGCCACATGTCACCCTCCCCAACTGAAATACAGCATCATGAAATCATGACTGAAATTACAGATGCCAATTCATGAAGTGGCAAGAGATTATAGATACTGCCCTTCCTCTTCTGAGTTACTGGGAATTAATTTCAATCGCATTGAATACTTATGAAGAAAACCCATTAATTATTTAAATTATATTCTCCAACTTTTCCTCTTGATTCATTTATTGTTGTTCAGTTGCTCAGTCATGTCTGACTCTTTGCAACCCCATGGACTGCAGCACACCAAGCTTCCCTGTCCATCACCAGCTCCCGGAGCTTGCTCAAACTCATGTCCATTGAGTCGGTGATGCCATCTCATCCGCTGTCGTCCACTTCTCCTGCTTTCAGTCTTTCCCAGCATCAGAGTCTTTTCTAATAAGTGGGCATCAGGTGGCCAAAGTATTGGCACTTCAGCTATAGCATCAGTCCTTGATTCATAGCTAAGCACTTTTGACTAGTTCAGTGTTGTTGCGCTTTAAGAAGATACTGTACTGAAAATATTTTCACAAGATTTTGATTATGTGGTTGGAATAATGTACAAAAATGGCAGGGGAATGGATGACGTGTAATCTGATCCCAACCCTGGGAGGAACAGGGTATGACTTTAAAGACGTCACTTACTTTTTCTGATAATGTTTGTCCAATATTCTCTGATGGGGCTTTTGTGAGAACCTAATGAATGGAGATATGTAAAAGCAATTTGAAACATAAAAAGCACTAAAAATAACTAAGTGTAGTTGCCGAACAACCTTAAGACATCTTGAAAGAACAAATGGGAGTAAGTGTTGAGGGCGTTTCTTGTTTAATTTTACAGGGAACACGGGAAACTCTCAGTCGTCACTGCACTACCCTGGGTGATGCTCTTCGGAAGGAGAATGACTTTGCTCTTATAATTGACGGGAAAACCCTCAAATATGCCTTAACTTTTGGAGTAAGGCAGTATTTCCTGGACTTAGCTTTGTCGTGCAAAGCTGTTATTTGCTGCAGGTAAGTTCTCTGGGATTTGTCAGATTTCAGTAAAGAGCAACTAGATCCTGAGCTCTTGATTTTTAACATTCCTTGAAGTTATTTTATCTCGAACTTGTAAATGTCAGTTATTTGTTAATTCATTCATTCAGGACTCAGGGTTCACAAACTGGGATAGCTTTAAGAACATTGTGACCAAGCCATGGACAGGTCTATTTGCAGGATTGTCTGGCAGGAATCCCTCATTGAGCAGAAATGGTGAGGCTCATTCACTGACTTGGAGCTGTGAGAGAATGGATTTAGCTAAGGTGCTGTTTTGAAAGTGAGTCCTGATTGGAAGCCCGTCATTAATGACAAGTGTTCACAATTTGAATCAGCAGGTTTCTTGCCATTCTGTGTTTAAGACTATCTGCATTTCTGTACGGGGTTGTCTCTCTAAAGGTTCTATTTTCTACACTTATATCTTTGATTCTGTGAGTTGGACTTATTTGTGGGGAAATCATGGTGGGAGGCACTAACTGAGTCATTTTCCAAACAGCCAAGCATTTTTCTGAAGGCTATTTATTGACCGTACAATCTTCTGCCCTCTAATTTGTAATATTGCATATATCCTAAGTTAAAGTCTGTTTTGAGTTATCAAGGCCTACTCCATAGAATTGTGCTTCTGTGAACTGTTTAGCTCCAGTGCTTCCTGAACTTTTGGCAAAGAACCTCTCTCATGTCTTCGTAAAATGTAAAGTAAATCTATGCCCATGTGCAGTCTCTTCCTTGCTGGTTACCGTGAAATGCAAAGATTTTCCTCTTTGGGACCCACTTGCTGAGTCTAACCAGCTGGTCAGACTAGGTCTGGGGTAGCAGTTTCTCAAGTTGCGTTCTTTTAATGGAAGGGGAAATTCACAAGACTTCTAAAGAATTTCTCAGAATCTGTGCTCTTAACATTATCTTGAAAACTGTACTATTGGCCTTTATTTTTCTTTTAAAATATATTTATTAATAAAAGAGTCTTCTGCTTTGAAACTTTTCTTTTTGGTCCAGGCTTTACTTGTTTCTTTATTTAAATATCCTATATATGATATTGTCACCAAACTTACAAGCCATGCCTTATAGATATTTCCTAAATTTCAGTGGGGTTTTTTTGTGAAATATAGTTTAGCTCATACTTAATAAGTTTCCCTGATAAGTATCATTTCAGCCTATAAAATTGTACTCAGAGCATTAAGAGTTGCTTATTATCCCTGTTGTTGTGCTCAGTTGCTCAGTTCAGTTCAGTCGCTCAGTCGTGCCCGACTCTTTGTGACCCCATGAATCGCAGCATGCCAGGCCTCCCTGTCCATCACCAACTCCCAGAGTTCATGTCCATCGAGTTGGTGATGCCATCCAGCCATCTCATCTTCTGTCGTCCCCTTCTCCTCCTGCCCCCAATCCCTTCCAGCATCAGGGTCTTTTCCAATGAGTCAACTCTTCTCATGAGGTGGCCGAAATATTGGAGTTTTGCTAAGTCATGTCCAACTCTGCGACCCCATGGCCCACCAGGCTCCTCTGTCCATGGAACTTTCCAGGCAAGAATACTAGAGCAAGTTGCCATTTCCTCCTCCAGAGAGGATCTTCCCAGCCAAGGGGTCAAACCCGAGTCTCCCTAGTCTCCTGCGTTAACAGGTGGATTCTTTACCATTTAGCCACCTGGGAAGCCTTTATTATTCCTAGAAATCTAATTATATCAGTCATTTAATTTTTACATGTCTATGGCATGTATTAATAAATATTATTTATTACTCTAAAGCTTTAGGCAATATTGTATTAGGTATTTAATATTAATAATAATCAGATTCAGCTTAACCATGAAGAAAAAATATAGAAATTATTTTATCTTGCCTGTCTCATTTTAAAAGCATGAAGATACTCATGATTTCTTAAATCTGCTTTTCCAGTGACTTTTCTTGGTTCCTTGCCGATCTCTTGACAACGTCTCAGTAATGTTCAACTCTGACACTCTCCCATCAGGATAATTTTGTTCCAGACTTGGTTGTTTAATCACTTTCATTAATAGGATCACAAGGATCAGCAAAAGATTGCTCAAAAACACATTAAGTGATGTGGCTGTTGGCTTCTGTTCAGAAACAGAACACAGAGCTGTTTAGATAAAAGGACCAGTTTCCTTGAGCCAGCATTCATTCTGTGCCTACTGTGTGCTGGGCGAGGATGCTACACGTACAAGGATGCAAAAGACGTCCTGCCTGCTCTCCTTCGTGTTTGTGTCTGCCTTTTGTTTTAAACAGACTCACAATCGGTTTGAAAGATGTGGGAGGCCAGTTTCATCGCAGCTGAGCCTCATTCCTAGAGTATTGCTTAACTCGGCACCTCCCACCATTCTTCAAAAAGTCGAACCACAAAATTAAACAATAGCAGAGGGAGAGAAAAACTAGAAAGCAGAATCAAGGGAGGAAAAAAAAATATGTTCTGTGCTTGTGAAATTCCCTCCTGAGATCCTTATTCTGAAAGCTCACAAGTCGCAGGGACCTCAGGGCTCCTCCAGGTCCCAGGCCCCCTGGGAGGGACTCGCACTCTGCACTGAACGTGCAGCTCAGCTCTGACACTGAACTTATAAAGATGTGTGTGACCCCTTCCTCTCTCCGTCCTGGTTTATGCATGCTGGAGGACTCTGAAGGTCCGTAGACAGACACTAAGAGTTTTATGTAGAGTTTTAGGGGACGTTTTAAAAGTGAAATCGCTTTCCTCTTTTTTCTTCTCTTTACCACCATATTCTGTCTTTTCCCATAAGGACTGTGGTTCAGCTTCCCATCTGGCTTTGGGAATTCTTCTGAGCCCATAATTATCAATACATCAGTGCCACTGCCCGATCTATGTTGGCGCACCTTCTTGGCCTGGTGCCTCTTGGCATTTAAACTATGGGTACAGACCATCTTCTTGTTATTTCGCTTACTGACCTTGAAGCATCCTTTCCGTGATGATTCCTCACTGGGAGGAGTAGTAGGTAGGCGGTTCTATAGATCCTTCTTTGAAATTGAATGCATGCATTCTGGCTCCTGGTTTCTCAGATGATTGTAATCTCCTTGCCTCAGGAAATTCTCTATTTCACTCCATTATAAGAAACCCTCCACATAAATACCGAATATTATTTCAAACTATAGTGGGCCACTGTTTCCCAAATTCGTTTACGTTCATGATGGCTTTCTGGGTTTTCCCCTTAAACTAGTTTATTTCTTGTCAGTCCACAGGTGAAGATAATTCAGAATCTGCTCTTCCTCTGCCATCTTCTCTTTGCTAGAGTGAAATAAGGGAAAAGCCTCCCTTAATGGATAATGAGGCTCTGGCCATTAGTTCCATCTTCAGGATTACATCAGCCACTTTCTTCCCTGACATTATCAGCATGAAGGGCAGGAGGCAGTTTTTAGTGTTTGCCTAATTGACGCAGTTATAAAGATGAGCATTTTCCCTGAAGAGTCTACAGCTGAATTGAAAGAAACAGTTGTTCTCTGTCAGCTGTCATTACATCTCTTACTCACCATCATTTTCTAAAGGGAATACTCAGAGACAGGAATAATCCCCTGGCCCCCAAATTATTCAGGGCTTTGGAGTCCTGGTTTTGGTTTACAGAATGAAGTTGCATGTTCTACATCAGATAATTTTTTCAATTATGGAAAACCCAAGAAGTACAATAAAATCTGTTTTTATCAGTCTACCAAGTACTGTATTTTCCTAGATGCCACATGCAGTTTTTGCTTTTACCTCTGTGCACATTTACCCATATAACCTGAGTAGTTCAATAGGAAATGTGCATCTTATGCTAAGGTAAGTTTTCCTGGTTATAAACTACTCCTCTTGTGGTCCTTCCCTTCTGTTCCCTACATTG
This sequence comes from Capra hircus, assembly GCF_001704415.2. Classification (NCBI taxonomy): domain Eukaryota; kingdom Metazoa; phylum Chordata; class Mammalia; order Artiodactyla; family Bovidae; genus Capra; species Capra hircus. Next base: position 61,872,445 of record NC_030813.1, on the reverse strand, counting down.
ATTTTTTTTCCATTCAGTGTGATCACAGATACTTTTGGAGAACAAATGAAAAGTCTGTACCAATTTTACACAAACACGTAAAATTGAATTTGCCATGTTAGAGATTTCACAGGCTCCCTGGAACTCCTTGGATAGGTAGAGGGAAAAAGCCTGCTCCAAGACTCACGGAGATGTGTGTACACAGCTAAAAGCAAGAGGTATTCTGCAAACTAACTGTACCAGGTAATAATTTCTCGTCTCAGTGACCAATATTTTACGCCCTAGGGTCTTACAGCTTGTATAGTTGGGGATTCATGAAATACTTACTCCAACTTTACCTCTCTGGCACTTTGGATACCTGATGGAACCTCTCTCTGGTTTTGTAACTTGTAAAATGGAGAACTTGCCATATAGCAGTGAAGTCTTCCAGGGACCCTAGATGTCTGCAGCAGTTAAGACTGGAGCTTCTCTGGCATAGAAAGGTGTGAGGTCCCTGCACACATGCTCCCTTCCTGGATCAGCTCCTTCCAACATGAAAGCCACTGAGCCAGGCGACTTCTCGCCCTGTCAGACTTTGGATGAACCCTACCTCTGTTGGCCACTTCTATGCTAGGAAGAATCTGTCTCCTGCTTGGAACTGCTTAATTCAGGGAAGCATCTGGTCAACCTCTTTTAATATCCCCTCCAGAAGAGAGTGGGAACGTTACAGTGGAGTTATTGCTGTGTGTTAAATGGCATGTGGTTTCTGAGATCCTCGTCAGTTCACATAAGTCAGCCTTTCAAAGAATCTTACATTTTTTCTGTAGTTGTCAGTTTAGTTTAAACATATTTTGAAACTTATGTTCTGTGACAGTTGGTTGAAAATTGGCCTAGAGCCTCCAAGCTTTTAGACTGTCTAGTAATCACCGTTCTCCTACATAATTTATGTACTCATGTCTTCTGAGAAGCAAAAGTTAAATTGAAGTAAGCATTTTTCCCTACTTGCAACATCTCTAATCAAAGTTTAACCCCCTTTTAGGCCATTTTCCCCATTGTGCATAAAAAAACACTTGACTTCAGTGAGTGTCGTCACTCAGGAGTGGCATTCCAGGCAAAACCTTTCACCTTAGTCTGATCAAAGGGCCCTCCAAGAAGAGGTCTAAAGGGACACCTTGAATACTTTTTGTCATTGCTTGAGTATGTTAAGTAAAGGGTCAAGACAGATCTGCTTCTCGAATCTTTGGGGATTGTCTTAAACTTTAAGGATTTCTCTAAATAAATGTTCTACTTAAAGGGTAGCCATAAAGCACAAATGAAGCTACTAAATGCTCAACAGACATTCCTTTAAAGAAAGAAGTTTGTGAACACGTTGAATGCCAAGCAGATGTCTGGCTTTGGGAAGACTTACAAATTCTTAATGAATGTCAACCCTATATTTGCTTCCAAGGAAATATGAATAAATGTTGGAAATGTTGAGAGAAAATTTCTTTCATACATGGCTAAAAGAGGACACACTGAATAAATTTTATAACTTCATAACTGCATATATTTTGCTTTAATATAATAATATTATCATAATATTATCATCTCATTTGCTTTTCTACCTCTACTGAGTAATGTTAAAGGAACTACATGACCATATTACAACCTGGTAGCCAATTATAATGTACGTCATCAGAGAAGTCCATATGAGATGGTAAAATATCTAAAAATTTATGAGAAATCTAATGCTGTAGCATCCCACTGTAATACAGCATTTTATAGTTTTAGATGTGACTCAATTTACTCAAACCACCAACACCAATATACATACATAAACACACAGTAACTAGAACCACAGGTTGTATAATTCTGATAAAACAGAGTTAGACTGCCCTGGAAGGTACATCAAGCATAAGTGTAAAGTTCAGTGAATTTTTACACAGTGAACATACTCCCATGTCAATAAACATAACCCACACCCCAGATGACCTTTCATGCTACCTTTATGTTATTAGCCTTCCAAGGATAACTGCTATCTTGATTTCTGTCACCATCCCTCTTAAGTTATATCTTACTCATTTCAGTCTGTTTTGTATCTTGTTTACTTGGAATAAATGTATGTCTTCCATAACTATATTCAAATTCTTTTTTCTGTTGAGCAGTTTTAAGTACAGAGCTCTGAGGCCTTCCACTAAAGGCCTCCCTAAAGCTTTGCATCAGTCAGTAAATCAGTACTCTAACGTGTTCTTCAGTCAAATACAGATTCACCAAAGAGATGACTTGCAGTTCTCCTTAAGGTCTACCATGGGAGAATGAAAGGATTTCATTTTCCAGATTACGAAGGACATGATATATGGAACCTACAGCATTTCTCTGTTCTGTCAAACTAGTGATCGCACCATGTGGGACAGAGTTAGTTTGATTTAACTGGTTTTCCTTGAACCTTTGATGGATTCTAGTGATTATCTTTTTGGTAATAAGTGAACTCTGAGAGTTGGTGGTGGACAGGGAGGCCTGGCATGCTGCAGTTCATGGGGTTGCAGAGTCGGACATGACTGAGCTACTGAACTGAACTGAATAAGCCTATGTGAGTGATCCCTACTTAGGGCAAGTTAAAGGTTGGTGTTTCGAGCCAGACTAGGGTTCCAGGAGCCAAGATCAGGTAGAATAGTAAGTAGGTCGTGGCAGTCTAGAAGCTGTGGGGCATGGAGTGAAGATAAAAGAGAAACAGCATCCTACTGGAAAACGAAAAGCATGTTGCCAAGCATTGAGCAGTGAGAGAAGAAAGACGTGAACGTACAACGGACTTTTTATTGAAGCATGAAAGATGGATGGTTCCAGGTAGCATTTTCCAGAAGGCAATATTTTATGGAGCAAAAGTGGGCAAACTTTTTCTGTAAAGAGCCAGATAGTATTTTAGGCTTTGCTGGCCATGCAGTCTCTGTCACAACAACTTAACTCTGACGTTGTAGCTTGGGAGGAACTCTAAATAATATGTAAATGAATGGGTGTAACTATATTCTCTCAAGAATTTAAGCAAAAATAGGATGCTGCCTGGATTTGACCCTGGGACCATAGTCAGCCAGCTCTGTAGGGGGTGTCTGTGGCTCATAAATGAGCAGTAGAGAGAGTTGATTCTGACAGAAATTTTCCTGTAATTTTGATGGAATTCACCCCAGACTCCCTAGTCTGTAATTTATAGGCTCTTTCTTTTCTTGAAAGCTGAGACGTTGCCCATCTCTCCTCACCTGGCTTATTTCCCTTCCTCCCTGATTCCTCAAAAATGACTGGTGTTCTTTCTGTGGTGACAGTCTGGCATCTCCATTCAATCTTTCCATGTGTTTGGATTGAAGCAAACCCCTTAAAAACTGGGTGTGTCCTGACGTCAGTCTGTTTCAAAGTGAAGTGTGAATGACAAGAGATATATGAAGAACCCAGGACTGGGACTTCCCTGGTGGTGCATTGGTTAAGAATCTGCCTGCCAACGCATGGGACACAGGTTCAATCCCTGGCCTGGGAAGATTTCACACGCCACAGAGCAGCTAAGCTCATGCGTGGCAACTGCCGAAGCCTGCACACCCTAGAGCGCGTGCTCTGCAACTGGAGAGCAGTCCATACTCCCTGCAACTAGAAAAGAGCCGCATGCTGCAACGAAGACATGGCGCAGCTGAAAGCATGAGAAGGAAATGAAAGGACCCAGGACCACACGTGCATCCTGCTCTGTCACCTCAGGGCCCTCCCTCTGTTTTAAGGAAAACCACCAGCAAGGTGCTGCGAGGAAAGAGCAACAAAGGAATCAGGCTGAATTCCTTCCCACCTTCTCCCTAAGCTGGAAGCATCGTAGAGTCTTACACTAAAGGAAGTTCTTCCTGGATCTTCATACATTACTTTAGTGTTTGCCCAACATTCCCAGTCACTTTTCACTCCTCTTTACACAAACATTCGCATTTAGTATGTGCCTATCTATCGGTGATACTTTATTTGTGTATCTGTGTAGCTATGAACGGAGAAGGCAATGGCACCTCACTCCAGTACTCTTGCCTGGAGAATCCCAGGGACGGGGGAGCCTGGTGGGCTGCCATCTATGGGGTCGCACCGAGTCAGACACGACTGAAGCAACTTAGCAACAGCAGCAGCAGCAGTAGCTTTGAAAAATATATGATATTGTTATATGTGATTTTAATTGAAGAAGACACTTATTTGTAATGACAACCCGCAAAATTTTTTACCTTTTCTATTTTTCTACCTGTTTCCAAGACCTTTTCATTTACCATATGTTGAACAAGTTTATTTTTGTGCACCACTGCTAACTATTGCTCTAATGTATAAACACCATTTTATCTGTTCCCGTAGTGATCATGGGTTGCCCCAAAATCTTTGCTAACATGGAAAGTGCTGAAATGAATACCCAATGTGTGAATGAATACCCACACAGTAGGATATAGCTTAATACCTTGCAATGGGAATGCTTGGCTGTGATATCAGTTCAGTCAGAATTGTCTCATTGCTCCAAAACAGCCGTACTAGTGTGTACTCCCAGTCCATGTAGGAAGGCTGCTATTTCCCTACCTTAACACCAGCACTTGGCTTTCCTTATTTTATAACTTTGCCAATTTGATGTTTGAAAAGTAGCACTTCGTCTCAATTTTTGTTTCTGTGATTGCTAGGGAGATTGAGTAGCTCTTTATTTAACTATTTACCTCTCTGGATTTCTGCTTTTGAAGTGAATTCATTCTTTCTTTTTTTCTTTCATTCATTCAAGGGATGTTTTCAAAGAACGCATTATGTGCCAGACACCTTTATATGTGCTATAAACAGAGCAGTGAATGACAGAAGAAAAAAAAATGCTCCCTGCCTTCACATTATAGTTGTTAATAAAATAAATACACACATGCATATTCAAAAGGCAATAACTACTGTGTGTCTGAATGGTAATGATTTGTTATATATTAGACATAAAGTCAGTGATTCTACTTGCTGTGAAGAAAAGTAAGACATTGAAAAGGGTGTGTGTGTGTGTGTGTGTGTGTGTGTGTGTGTGTGTGTTAGTCGCTCAGTCATCTTCGACTCTTTGAGACCCCATGGACTGTAGCCCGCCAGGCTCCTCTGTCCATGGAAATCTCCAGGCAAGAATACTGGAGTGGGTTGCTATTTCCTTCTCTCGTTGAAGATTATTTTTTTATTGTGTTTCCTATGTTTCTTTCTGCTTTCATATAAGAATTCTTTGTGTGTTCTGGATATTGATTCTTTGTTGAGTCTAGATATGGCAGATATTTTCTCATCTGGCTCCCTCTTACTTCTGTCTGTGGTTCTTCCTTAAGCATAAATAATTGACCCTAAGACAGTTAAATTCCATTAGCTTTTCCCTTTATGATTTGTGTTTTGAGATAGTAAGAACTTCCCAATTAAAAAGATATTCTCCTATATTTCCTTCTGTTAACTTGACACATTTATGTTTTTTGGATAGGTCTTTAAGCTTATTTTTAATGTATATTTGTTGTGTGAAGGAGAAGGGATCCAATATTATTCATTTCTACATAGGAAGCAAATTCTCACAATACCCAATCCTGAACAGTCTTGGGTTCAGTCCCAATACCGAACAGTCCATCCTTTTCCTTCTATTTATCATGCCATATGATCTGGAACTCAAGCTCTGGAGCCAAACTTTCCAGGGTTCAAGTTCAGGCTCCACCTCTTATTAGCTAAATAGCACACTGCTTCACTTCTCTGGTTCAGTTTTCTGTATCTTTGAAATAGAGATAAAGAGGGAGAGGATATATGGATACATATAGCTGATTCACTTTGTCACACAGCAGGAACTAACACAACATTGTAAACCAATCAAACTCCAATAAAATAAATAAGAGAAAACAAATAGAGATAAAATAATTGTTCTTATAGATAGATTTTTGAGGAATAAATGTTAATATATATATTCAGTGCATTGATATCTATTGTTAAAATTGTTTCTCTTAGAAATCCTATCAAATTTACTTTTACATCATTTCTGATAAGAATATAAAGATTTTTCTCTGAGTAGTATGGACTCTTCTATACTATACTAAATTCTATACTGATACTAAAGTTGCTAACCTGGCCTTCTTTTGTTTCATATGGCCTTGTCTTATTTTCCCTCTAAATCCTCCATCTTTCTGTATAATGTAGTGGCTAAGGATGCTGTCCTGTCTGAATTTACACTGCTTAGTGCTTAAAATTCTCCAAGCCAGGCTTCAGCAATACGTGAACCATGAACTTCCAGATGTTCAAGTTGGTTTTAGAAAAGGCAGAGGAACCAGAGATCAAATTGCCAACATCTGCTGGATCATCAAAAAAGCAAGAGAGTTCCAGAAAAACAGCTATTTCTGCTTTATTGACTATGCCAAAGCCTTTGACTGTGTGGATCACAATAAACTGTGGAAAATTCTGAAAGAGATGGGAATAACAGACCACCTGACCTGCCTCTTGAGAAACCTGTATGCAGGTCAGGAAGCAACAGTTAGAACTGGACATGGAATAACAGACTGGTTCCAAATAGGAAAAGGAGTACATTAAGATTTATTTAGCTTATATGCAGAGTACATCATGAGAAACGCTGGGCTGGAAGAAGCACAAGCTGGAATCAAGATTGCCGGGAGAAATATCAATAACCTCAGATATGCAGATGACACCACCCTTATGGCAGAAAGTGAAGAGGAACTCAAAAGCCTCTTGATGAAAGTGAAAGTGGAGAGTGAAAAAGTTGGCTTAAAGCTCAACATTCAGAAAACAAAGATCATGGCATCCGGTCCCACTACTTCATGGGAAATATGTGGGGAAACAGTGGAAACAGTGGCTAACTTTATTTTTCTGGGCTCCAAAATCACTGCAGATGGTGACTGCAGCCGTGAAATTAAAAGACTCTTACTCCTTAGAAGGAAAGTTATGACCAGCCTAGACAGCATATTAAAAAGCAGAGACATTACTTTGTCAACAAAGGTCTGTCTAGTTAAGGCTATGGTTTTTCCAGTGGTCATGTGTGGATGTGAGAGTTGAACTATGAAGAAGGCAGGGTGCCAAAGAATTGATGCCTTTGAGCTGTGGTGCTGGAGAAGACTCCTGAGAGTCCCTTGGACTGCAAGGAGATCCAACCAGTCAAGCTTAAAGGAAATCATCCTTGAATCTTAAAAGAATCAACAACAACAAAATAAGATATATTGATACATCTCTGGTCAATAAGTTGTCGATCAGTGAATTTAACCCATTTATATATATTATATTTATTGCCATATTCAGCCTTATTTCTTTAGTCTTATTTTGTGTTTTCCATTTATTGTGCTTTTTATTTCTTTATTCTCCCCATAACTTCCACTGTGTGAAACAGATTTTCATTGTTGTTGTTCAGTCACTAAATTGTTTCTGACTCTGTGAGCCCGTGGACTGCAGCACGCCAGGCTTCCCTGTCCTAACTATCTCCCAGAATTTGTTGAAATTCATGTCCATTGAGTCAGTGATGCAGTCCAACCATTTCATGCTCTGTTGTCTTCATTTCCTCCTGCCTTCAGCCTTTCCCAGTGGCAACATCTTTTCCAGTGAGTTGGCTCTTTACATCAGGTAGCCAACGTATTAGAGCTTCAGTTTCAGCATCAGTCCTTCCAGTGAATATTCAGAGCTGATTTCCTTTAGGATTGACTGGTTTGATCTCCTTGCTGTCCAAGGGACTCTCAAGAGTCTTCTCCAGCACCACAGTTTGAAACCATCAATTCTTTGGCACTCAGCCTTCATTATGGTCCAGTTCTCACATCTGTACATGACTACTGGCAAAACCATAGCTTTGACTATATGGACCTTTATCAGCAAAGTGATGTCTCTGCTTTTTAATACTCTGTCTAGGTTTATCATAGCTTTTCTTTCAAGGAATAAGTTTCTTTTAATTTCATGGCTGCAGTCACTGTCTGCAGTGATTTTGGAGCCCAAGAAAATACAATGTGTCACTGTTTTCACTTTTTCCCTATCTATGTGCCATGCAGTGATGCAACCAGATGCCATTATGTCAGTTTTTTAAATGTTCAGTTTTAAGCCAGCTTTTTCACTCTCCTCTTTCACTCTCATCAAGAGGCTCTTAATTTCCCCTTTGCTTTCTGCCATGGAGTGATATCTGCATATCTGAGATTATTTTGATTCCAGCTTCTGAATCTTCCAACCTGGCATTTCACATGATGTACTCTGCATACAAGTTAAATAAAAATTTTTTTAGCTGGTTTGTAAGCTTTACAATCTATATTGATACTGTGCTGATTATCTCTAATGTTCTGATAGCCATACTTGGCTTATAGTCTGTATGTATTAAAATGTCTTTCCTTCCCCTCCCTCACAGAGACAAAACTTAAGATATTAAAGTAATTTTGTGCATACATCTGGGATTAGTCAGGTTACTTATTTTGTAAGTGATCTACTTTTTCTCTCTAGAGGCTATAGAAATATTTCTTAATCTTAGTTTAACCATAATATGTCTGGTGATAGGAAACTTTTTCTTACATTTTGGTGCTATGTTAATATAGTCATTTCAGTCTAAGGAGATATAGATCTTTCTTTAATTCTTTGAAGTTACTCATCATTCTTTTCATTTATCCTTTTTTGTTCTCTTCTTGGATTCCCGTTATATATGTGTAGTCACCTTTTTTCCTTCATTTAATTTTTCTCACAATCTGTCCTTTAATTTCCTGGTATCTTTTGGGAAAATTTTTAATTTACACTTTCAGGTTATATCACTTTCCTATTGGTTTCTTTATTTTAGCAATTACATTTTTATGTAACATATTTTTAATTAGTTCTTGTTTATAACTGCTTATTTCTGTCTCACATGTCCCGTATCTTCCCATATCTTTCCAGGGTTTTTTTTCCCCCTCATACTTCTTTTAAATTCTTGTTAGGTTTGTTTTTACAAGTTCTGTTCTCTTATAAGTTACTGTATTTCTTTGTGTTCATGAGCTTCTCCTGTCTTATAAATATCCCTGTGAGACTATTTTTCCCCATTTGCCCTATGGAGCAGTAATATTCCTTTTGGAGGAAAGATGAAAGCTGGGTCCTAAGTTGAGGCAAATTTGGAAGGGTTCAAATAGGGTTCAGTCTGAGCTTCATTTCAGTTCATTTCAGTCGCTCAGTCATGTCCAACTCTTTGCGACCCCATGAATCACAGCACGCCAGGCCTCCCTGTCCATCACCAACTCCCGGAGTTCCCTCAGACTCACATCCATCGAGTCAGTGATGCCATCCAGCCATCTCATCCTCTGTCATCTCCTTCTCCTCCTGCCCCCAATCCCTCCCAGCATCAGAGTCTTTCCCAATGAGTCAACTCTTCACATGAGGTGGCCAAAGCTTCAGTTCAGTTCAGTCGCTCAGTCATGTCCAACTCTTTGCAAACCCATGAATCACAGCACGCCAGGCCTCCCTGTCCACCATCTCCTGGAGTTCACTCAGACTCAGGTCCGTTGAGTCTGTGATGCCATCCAGCCATCTCATCCTGGGTTGTCCCCTTCTCCTCCTGCCCCCAATCCCTCCCAGCATCAGAGTCTTTTCCAATGAGTCAATTCTTTGCATGAGGTGTCCAAAGTACTGGAGCTTCAGCTTTAGCATCATTCCTTCCAAAGAAATCCCAGGGCTGATCTTCAGAATGGACTGGTTGGATCTCCTTGCAGTCCAAGGGACTCTCAAGAGTCTTCTCCAACACCACAGTTCAAATGCATCAATTCTTTGGCGCTCAGCCTTCTTCACAGTCCAACTCTCACATCCATACATGACCACAGGAAAAACCATAGCCTTAACTAGACGGACCTTAGTCGGCAAAGTAATATCTCTGGTTTTGAATATACTATCTAGGTTGGTCATAACTTTTCTTCCAAGGAGTAAGCGTCTTTTAATTTCATGGCTGCAGTCACCATCTGCAGTGATTTTGTAGCCCAAAAAAATAAAGTCTGACACTGTTTCCACTGTTTCTCCATCTATTTGCCATGAAGTGATGGGACCGGATGCCATGATCTTCGTTTTCTGAATGCTGAGCTTTAAGCCAACTTTTTCACTCTCCTCTTTCACTTTCATCAAGAGGCTTTTTAGCTCCTCTTCACTTTCTGCCATAAGAGTGGTGTCATCTGCATATCTGAGGTTATTGATATTTCTCCTGGCGATCTTGATTCCAGCTTGTGTTTCTTCCAGTCCAGCGTTTCTCATGATGTACTCTGCATATAAGTTAAATAAGCAGGGTGACAATATACAGCCTTGACATACTCCTTTTCCTATTTGGAACCAGTCTGTTGTTCCATGTCCAGTTCTAACTGTTGCTTCCTGACCTGCATACAGATTCCTCAAGAGGCAGGTCAGGTGGTCTGGTATTCCCATCTCTTTCAGAATTTTCCAGTTTATTGTGATCCCCACAGTCAAAGGCTTTGGTTTAGGGAATCCCTATTTTACCCCAGTGTCTTTACCCAAGCACTGCTCTTGTTAGAGGCAGCCACATTCTGATGGAATTACCCTAATTAGGTAAAATTCAAGGGTTCTCAGCACATTCATAATATTGGCACCTGTCCCTGCCTGGCTTCACGCCCTGAGGTTGACCAGAAAGGTCTGACTTTCTTCTTCCTAGGCAAGAGTTTAGAATTGTCCTGAGGTTTTAGCTTTAGAACCTTGGAGACAATCCTGAAATTGGCATGTTTTGTTTTTCACATTATTTTGTGGACTTTGAGTTTCCAGAGATTCTAAGCCTAAGCCAGAGTTCACAGTTGCAAAGAGAGAGGAACCGCTTAGCTCTATCCAGCCCAGTCTCAGCCCTGTCACACTGGTTACCCCAGGCTTGCACAGGGCACCATAGAGAGGGTGGAGAGCTTTCCCCACCTGATTGTTCCTCTATGTTCTCTGGCACACCACTTTTTCTCTCCATGCCATTTATCTTCTGATAGTCATCCAACATTTCCTGTTACCCCAAAGGACTCTCAGGTTTTGTGTTGACAGGTAATTGTGACTCTGAAATCTAGTGAATTCCTTCTTTAATTCATGGCATCTTCAGGATTTTATTTCAGTGTCTGTCAGTAGTGTCTGCTACCACGTGTTCCATCTTCCACTAGGTCTTTCTGAGAGAAGGTTCCTTGGAGAAACCCATCTACATAGGAGAAAATTCAAAAACAAGGGAGTGGGGAGGTGGAGGAAGGAAAGAAAGATGGGCAAGCTGGTTTTATTTAAGTTTAAAGAAGCTCTAGCTTCCCAGGTGGCTCAGTGGTAAAGAATCTGCCTGCAACATAGGAGACGCAGGTTCAGTCTCTGGGTCAGGGAGATCCCCTGGAGAAGGAAACAGCAACCCACTCCAGTATTCTTGCCTGGAGAATCCCATGGACAGAGGAGCCTGATGGCCTACACTCCATGGGGTCGCAAGAGTTGGACATGACTTAGTGACTAAACAACAACTAAGACACTTCAGCTTTTCCTTACCTACCCAGAGTCATGGGAAAAGGGAAGAGAATCAGTGCCCACGTGTTCTCCAAACAGATCTAGTGAATGGGAGGTGGGGCCATTGGTCTTACCACTCTTGAAAGCAAGGTCACCATCGAGCAGAGCGCGAAGGGGAAGGGCACTCATCCTTCTTGAGTAGATGTGCTCCCCAGTTGAAAGCCCACCCATGGTATCATGTGAGGCTCCTACGCAGAGGTGGCTGAGCCCGTCCCTTGTTGGAGAAACTTCTTTCTCCTTGTAGCAAGAGTCCATAGAGAAACCACTGTCTATAGGCTCTTAACATTTAACTCCTGGGTCAGTAGCTCAATCAAAGTCCTTAAGCTAATATCTCTTAGGGGCAGAAGGAGGGTTCTGAGATCTACTCTCTTTTCTTCTCCTTATATTCTTCCATAGAAATTTCACCATGTAATAAAGGAACTGAGTAAATGGACATTTTTCCAAAAAAGAGAAAATAATCTCATCCATGATGCTAAGATTACAACTCTTGTTCATATTTGACAGTTCACAGTTAGGAGGCAGCCTGTTGTATATTTAGAGTATAGAGGAACTAGTAAAGAATACTGGATTCTTCATGCTTTCTCAAATTGAAGGTTTGTAATAACGCTGTGTTGTCTAATAATGGTTACCATTTTTTAGCAAGAAAAGTATTTTTAATTAAGGCATGTATATATGTATATATCTTTTGAGTGATCCAAATTAATATTTTAAGGCACTACTACTATATTATTTTTTGATTCCTGTTGCTTACAGCAGTCTATATGCTAAGTACAATGTTAGGTCCCAGATATCTGGATAGATGGATGGATGGATGGATGGATTTCTCTCTTTTTTTTTAATGAGCAGTACCACTGTGGACAAACTGTTCTATGGTGTGAATACTATAATAAATATTTCTACTAGGAAGTATCTTCTTCTTAGTGCCTTTTATAAGGTATATTTGCGAGTCAGTAGTTCAGTGTGCCTATACACACATACATACATGCATATGCAAACATATATTACTGTCAATATGATCTGTCTGTATTTTGTTTCTGTAGACTGAATCCTTGAATTACAAGTTGCCCTCGATGGCTCTGACTTCACAGTGTATCAGCAAATGTTGCTTTTGGAGACTAGGAAAGCACTCACTCATCAGTCATTTGAATAACACAACTTTCTTACCTAGTAATGGGTGAATGTTTCATTATGTACCCTATGCTAAGAATCGTCTTTAGGATTTGCTATATAAATGGCTGTTTTCATTCCAGTAATAAATTGATGGCGAGTTTCTGGAAGCACTGTAATGGTTATATAATTTTAGTACGTGTAGCCCAAATTATTTTTGCCATGTTTTAACTCCTCCTCAATTCAAAACTTTATAAATGAGCCTACAAATTTTAGTTCGAAGAAGAGTTAAGTTCAGTCTCATAAGGTTTTCTCTTAGGTATTTCTCCTTTTGTAATTTCTTTATTAGTCAGCAGAATATGACTCAATGGGGAATAGACTGATATTTGCAAAGGGAAAACTTAGGAAGTTTGTTGCAAAGGAAAGTACAGCATATTCCCCACTAATGACCCTGACCTCTAAATAGTCACCAGGAGCAGCTCTCTAGCTTCCTAAACGCAAAGTCTCCACAAATACAAGGTCATTATACAAAACGCTTCAGGATAATGAAGAAATACTGTATTTCCTCCATGTTCTCAATGTGTTTTCTAAATTTACTTTCTGAAAGCAACTTTATAGTAATTTTTAAGTTTATAATATGAGTTTTTAAGTTAATGTATTATTGGCCTAATTTTTAGTGTATATATGAGATTTTTCTAGGTTATTAACCTAAGTATACAATACAGTAAGATAAATTATTATACTTTTAGCTACCTATAAAAAGTCCTTTAAATATTCTTTAATACATGACTGTGTATATATGCATGTACATATAATCCTTATCCATATTGCATTTGAAAAGGTGATTCATTTAGCTAATCCCGTTAAAAGGGTGCAAAATGAGGCTCATGTAAGGGCCACCGTATATATGTTCTAGCTTAAATGGTAAAAATTTCCAGTACTCCAAACTAATGTTCACAGGGCAGGGAGAGTTACTACATAGCAAGTAAGAAAAATAATGAATAACACATGCAGAAACTGCAGCCAACATAATATCTGAAAAGCATTCTGCACTCGGTGTACTGCTAGGTTGTGTCGCAAAGGACCACCCTCTGTTTGTGGAGCCACAGGAAAGAAAACTGGACTTTACAGCACATGCTTGATGTGCAGTCCTTTCCCACAGAGGCTCTGACTTCTTCCAAAGAGGAAAGAGCAACAGTGGAAGAGAAGAGAACCATGGATAATTTAAGCACTGATGCACACCCTTGGGTGGTAAAAAATACATCTAGGGTAGAAAACAGAGCACTTTTATGAGGTCTATGAGTTATGCCTTGGATCACTATTGCTATTTATAAAATTTAGGTTTCATATATTCTCAACCATGAATTCGTGGTTTCTGATAGATATTGGGAAGATTAACTTGTGTGGTAAGCTTGTTCCAGACTGTTCAGAAAATTGTACACATATAGAAGCAAGTATATAAAAGTTAAGAAGGTAAACTAATGAGTGAAGGAGAGGACTTCTTATATGGTAGAAACACACAGTGGAAAGGAATGTATTCTGGAGAATTTTTAACGTGAAATTTAATGTATGCTGTTTCTTTTACCTGACATGAACTCTCCTCTCCTTGTCAAATTCTGACTTATCAAGGGAGGCTCTTGCAACCCATGCTAACTTCTACATCCTCGGAAATTATTAAGTACTGACAAGTATATCAAAAAGCTTTCTGCAACACTTGTTTTTAATGTCTTCTAATTTGGTTTTGCTATCTTGTAAAGGCAGGAGGAGAAGGGGACAACAGAGGATAAGATGGCTGGATGGCATCACTGACATGATAGACATGAGTTTGAGTAGGCTCCGGGAGTTGGTGATGGACAGGGAAGCCTGGCGTGCTGCAGTCCATGGGACCGCAAAGAATTGGACATGACTGAGCGACTGATCTGACTGAATACCTCTTGTAGCAAGAAATAATTTTTTAAATGAGTGCTGTACAAATAGTAGAAGATTGTTTAACTGATCTCAGCTTGACTAACCTGGGTCCCGTTAAACCACATTCCCTCCCTAAGACATGCTGAAGGATGCCCACAGCACAGCATACCCAGGGCTGGAAGGACAGTCTTTAGTACATGCCTATACTTTTGCGTCCATGAGTTGACTTGGTGCTTACTAGGAATCCATGGGTGTTCTTTCTTTAATCTATTTATTCTTATTGTACTTCTCAAAGTAATCATCACTTAGATGTTTCATAAGCCACCAAAAGATAGTCTAGCCAAAATTGTTGGTAGGAAAACCAAATATAGCGTTCTAGAAAGACTTTTTGAGTTGCCCAGAAAACATTGCTGGGGACAAGATAACAATAAACTGGGGTGGATGGCATCATGACATTATAGTTTCCACTTAATGAAACAAGACATGGATTGTGCCTCAAAGTGAGGTTTCTGTAAGAAAAATATGCAGAATTTCAAACACAAACTCCTTTGCAGAGTATGGTTCTTTGCCTTACATCACAAGCTTATACATTTATATTCTGAGTTAAATTTTATAAGGTATGTATATTTTGTTTTATGAAATCTACTTAAACCTGATATCTTTCTTTAGCAACCAACTACTATTTCAAACCCATGAGATACCAGAGCTTCTGCTGTTTGTTGAATATCCTTCCAAGGATTGTCCTTCCATTTGTCCTCTTTTATCTTGATAATGGAAGCAGATATCCTTGCTTGTGCTACTTGCAATGTAATTTGGGTTGTCTCTTATTACATCGTTGCCTTTTCTTAAAGAAAAACAGATAGTGTTCTTGCCTAGGGAATTCATACTCTGATTTAAGACCTGAGTTAGTCACATCCATGTTTGGTTTTTTGTTTGTTCAGTCTCTAAGTCATGTCCAACTCTTTGCAGTCCCATGGACTGCAGCACGCCAGGCTTACCTGTCCTTCACTATATCCCAGATTTTGCTTCGACTCATGTCCGTTGAATCATTGATGCTATCCAAGCACCTCATCCTATATCACCCCCTTCTCTCCCCATCAGTCTTTCCCAGCATCAGGGTCTTTTCCAATGAGTCAGCTCTTAACATCAGATGGCCAAAGTATTGGCGCTTCGGCATCAGTCCTTCCAATGAATATTCAGGATTGACTTCCTTTTGGATTCACTAGTTTGATCTCCTTGCTGTTCAAGGGACTCTCAAGAGTCTTCTCCAACACAAAAACTTGAAAGTATCAATTTTTTGACACTCAGCCTTCTTAATGGTCTAACTCTCACATCCATATATAACTACTGGAAAAACCAATACAGACCTTTGTCAGCAAAGTGATGTCTGTACTTTTTAGTATGCTGTCCAGGTTTGTCATAGCTTTCCTTCCAGGAAGTAAGCGTCTTTTAATTTCATGGCTGCAGTCACCATCTGCAGTGATTTTGGAGCCCAAAAAAATAAAGTCTGACACTGCTTCCATTTTTCCCTTTCTATTTGCCATGAAGTGATGGGACCAGATGTCGTGATCTTAGTTTTTAGGAAATTGAGTTTTAAGCCAGCTTTTTCACTCTCTTTCACCCTCATCAAAAGGCTCTTTAGGTCCTCTTCACTTTCTGCCATTAGAGTGGTATCACCTGCATATCTGAGTTTGTTGATATTTCTCCCAGCAATCTTGATTCCAGCTTGTGATTCATCTACCCCAATATTTCCCTTGATGTACTCTGCATAGAAGTTAAATAAGCACGTTAACAATATACAGCCTTAATATACTCCTTTCCCAATTTTGAACCAGCCTGTTGTCCCATGGCCATTCTAAATGTTGCTTCTTGACCTGCATACAGGTTTCTCAGGAGACAGGTAAAGTGGTCCAATACTCCCATCTCTTTAAGAGTTTTCCACAGTTTGTTGTGATCCACACAAAGGCTTTAGCATAGTCAATGAAGCAAAAGTAGATGTTTTTCTGAAATTCCCTTGCTTTGTCTATAATCTAATGTATATTGGCAGTTTGATCTCTGGTTCTTCTTCCATTTATAAATACAGCTTGACATCTGGAGGTTCTTGGTTCACATACTGTTGAAGTCTAGCTTGAAGGATTTTGAGCATTACCTTGCTAGCGTATGAAATGAGTGCAATTGTGCAGTAGTTTGAGCATTCTTTGACATTGCCTTTCTTTGGGATTGGAATGAAAACTGACCTTTTCCAGTCCTGTGGCCACTGCTGAGTTTTCCAAATTTGCTGGCATATTGAGTGCAGCACTTTAACAGCATCATCTTTTAGGATTTTAAATAGCTTGGCTAGAATTCCATCCATAATGTTGGTAAAAATCCTCAGCCAGTTTTAATTTGGGGGTATTAAAAATTGTGATGTCAAGCAGAGAAAGCAGTGGTTAGTTGTAATAGTCATGAAGAAAAGAAAACAAAGTTTACTCCAGCTTTTTTCTGATGATTCTCTAAATCATTAATAGTAGTTCACCATGCAGAGATTTATCCTTTATTATACATGCAGCTTATGAAAAAAAAACACCTGTGTTTTTCAGCTCCATTGATCCCATAGTATGACTTCACAATGTATTTGCACTGTGAGCCTGTTAGGTTGTAAAGGGAATTTGACAAATGTTTTCAAATTCTTCGCTCTTTTTACGCCCATTTCCCATTTGCTTTTTAGATCATTTCTTGGTGAGCATTCTTTTTTGACATTTACTAAATGTCAGCTATAGTTCATATTTGAAACATTGGCCTAGAGCCAGTGGGCTGACCAATTTATAATAGCCTGTTAAGAAAAATTAAATAAAATATGAAAATGAAATGAAAATTGCTTCAAAGAAAAATGAGAGCTAACAGTGGAAAAGCCTGTTAATAATGTGATACTCATCCATTCCTTTCCTGTATTCACAATTGTGTCATTTTGTACTGTTGCCAGACTCTGAAAGGAAATTCAAAGAAAGAATTAAAAATAATTCTTTCATATAGCAAGCATTTATTGAGTACTTATCCTGGATCAGCACAAGTGATACAAAGATGAGGAGACCTGTTCACTGTGCAAGCAACTCACACTCTAACACAATGATTCTCAAACTTGAAATAAAGACTGAATCTGTTCTTGGCTAAAACATTTAAGAAGGGACAGCTGGGCCTCCTGAAGGCACTTATTTGTGCAAAATACCCACTGCTAGGAATTTTTCCTAAGGAAATAATCAGGAAGATGTGCAAAGATGTATTGAAACTCAGAGTCATGATCTTCATTTCTAAGTAGGCTAATAAATGGTTTACCAGATGTTCCAGCAGGTATTTGCTACACTTAACCTTGGTAAAGAATTTAGCTCTGGGTTATTTATTTTGCTCACTAACATTGTCTATATTAGTTGTTTCTCAGTAGTTCATTACTCTCTTAATAGTTTACTGAGCCAGGTCACTATTCAGTTTCTTTTCCTTCTGTCTACTCACCGAGATAGCATGGATACTAGATTAAGTTAATCACGCAAATAAATATTTTGTCATTGAACTGTAATTGTTGTGGGGTTTTAAGTCTATGATAAGTTGCTCCAAAGTTAATGTTAATACCATACAACTTTAGTATGGATGCTGGTGTTCTCTATTCCTGACCCACCTTTATATAAAAGGATGCTTGATTCTACTTGGCCATTGTCAGCAGCTTTAGAAAAGAAACAGGCACATGAACTATGTAATCAAGTACTTGGTATTTACCTTAGTTGACTCACCTGGGTGTCTGAGAACAGGTGGGGAAGTTCCCCAGTTCCTTATTGTTTATTTAAATTGTTTAAATGTATAAGAACCATCTAAGATCAGCTTATGGAGGTCCAAAATTTTATTTTCAAAGTATAGTAAAACAATTGGTATTTGAACTATCATTCAACAGCCTTTCTGGCTTTCTTTCTCATTCAAAAGTGAAGACTCAGAAATCCTGATATTGTTTGTTAGGAAGTAATGGGATTTCTGAACACAAATGTCATCTTTTAACAAATTTATGCACACATTCTGGGAAACTAATATTTAACAAGGCATTGTAGCTTCTGTCTGTCACCTAGAGTTTTGCTTCTGTGACTTTATTTTTCCCTTAAAGTGGCAAATCAGGCTAACAGAGATTTAAACACTTATATGTAAGACTTTTCCATGATGATTCTTCAGAGACCTATTCATTTAGCTCTTCTGCTGCTTTTATTCTTCAAGACAATGACATCTTAAAATTCCTTTTTTTCAGAAAAAAAAGTGATAATTTGTCGTTCTTTAAGGGTTTCTCCTCTTCAAAAATCTGAAGTTGTTGAGATGGTTAAGAAACAAGTTAAAGTCATAACACTCGCCATTGGTGATGGAGCAAATGACGTCAGTATGATACAGACAGCACATGTTGGAGTAGGAATAAGTGGCAATGAAGGCCTTCAGGCAGCTAATTCTTCTGACTACTCTATAGCTCAGGTAAACCATCATTTCTGCCAAACACACCATTCATCTTTGTCAAGTGACACTATGAAGAGGAAAATGTTAATTTTTTTCCATTCTTATTTTAGTTCAAATATTTGAAGAATTTGTTGATGGTTCATGGTGCCTGGAACTATAACAGAGTCTCCAAGTGTATCTTATACTGCTTCTACAAGAATATAGTCCTCTATATTATCGAGGTAATTGCAAGCTAAGTCTAACAATCCTTGTCATTTGCATATATATTTGAAACGTTTTGGGGAAGACATTTCTGCATAATTTTAATGAATCCTTCATCAGCCCACTTTTTTAACTTCTGAATATGTTAAAAAGTTTGTCAGCTGTGGAGAATAATGTTGAAATTCTGGCTAAAAACATTATGTTGCTTTGGTAAGAAATGTTGGATTATAATTGCTAATAAAGTAATGTATACAGTTCTTAAAAAACTACAATCTACATAGCATTTTTTATAAAGTTCAAAAACATACGAGAGAAAATAGTAAATTGTTTGGGGATTCACATGAGGAAAACTGTGTTTAAAGAGAAAAGGAAGGGAAAATGGAAGGAAATCCAAAAAAAAGGGATATACATATAGCTGATTCACTTTGCTGTACAGTAGAAAATAACACAACATTGTAAAGCAACTACAATAAAAATCAATTTTTTTAAAAAAAGGAAAGGAATAGTGGACATAAAACTGAGGATGTCAGTTTTACTAAGGGATCTAATCGATAAAAACACATAGGTAGTTTTGCTAGTATTGGTCATCTTATAGTTCTTATTATGTTTCAGGCCTACATAATTGGATAGAAGTATTCCTTACTCTTCAGATCAGTTTTGGTGTCTGGATTTGGTAGGAAACAAGAGTCCAGATAATGAGAAATTTGTCTAAAATTTATCAGAATAATTTGGTTACTGTGTCTGGATCACAAGGAATTTCTATATTCCTTTTCATATGGCAAATATAACATCATTTTTAACATGTAAACTTAACTTGGGTCAGGAATATCATTTCTGAAAGGATGCATTTTATTCTGCAAACATGTTTTGCAGTCTCCACAGGCTGCCAGGCACCAGGGTTAGTTCAGTAACTGAAGTAAATCGTGCGAGGTTTCTATCCTCCAAAAACTTGCCAATAGAAATATAAAGCAAACCACATGTGTAATTTTACATTTTCTGGGAACCACATCAACAACAAGTAAAAATTAAAGCCCAAATTAATTTTAAATTATATTTCATTTAACTGTGTATATTCAATATATTATTTCAGCTTGGAATCTCTATAAAAAATTATTAAAGCAATATTTCACATTCTTTTCTTCATAACTAAGTGTTCACAGTCTAGTGTGTATTTTACACATACAGCGTATCTTAGTTTGGACTAATCACATTTCAAGTATTCAAGAACCACATGGCCAGCGGCTATTCCTCTGGGTAGCACAGCACCAGTAACTGAACACTCAGGATGTGATAAATAAGTTCTTTACATTTAAAATATATATATATATATGACCATCTTATCATCAGAAGCTGTATTCGTAATACTTGAACCCTAGGCATTACCAGTTCCTTGCTCCTCTTGCAGCGTCACAGAGCCCGACAAGGAGCGCTCCATAGCTTGTTAAGAAAGCCCTCCATCTTCCGCTCCTGTCAGAGGACCTGCCTACGCCTTCATAAATCTGCCCTGGGCTCCCTTACACATGCTTGTTTATGCCACCTTGCTCTCTACTCAGTTGACTGCTTCTACACATCCATCAGAAGAGGCAGAACCTTCCCATGTGCCATCTGAAAATAATATCTCATACTTCATGCCACAAAAGTAACACTATAAACAAAACAGTCAGTAGGCTTTACATTTCCCCTGCTGAGATGTTAGTTGGAAACTGCTGTATGTTTGCTTCAGCTGTTCTTTATGCCCGTCAGAATGCTTATCTTCTTATCAAAATGTTGACTGAGCATAGTTCTTATTATGAGTCAGATTAATAAAATTAAGGGCTTCCCTGGTGGTTCAGACGGCAAGGAATCTACCTGCAATCCAGGAGACCCAGGTTCGATCCCTGGGTTTTTTAGTTTCGAAGTGTGCAGGCAGTTTTATTTATTGGTCACTAAAAATCTGTAATTAGATTGCAACCCACTTGGTAAAATAATCAAATACTATAATTAAATACTTGGAAACATAAACAGAATAATCTATGAATTTAGTTATTGTTCATTACTGCTGAATTTGGTCTGAAATAGTCTGTTTTGAAACAAAATGCACTTCCAAAATAGCTTATGAGATCATACAAAATATTTTCTGTTTATATAAATTTGTTATTCTTTTCTAATAAAATTATTTTCAATTCTCAGTCCCCTCTATAGTCCTAACTTTTCTAGTTAGATTTTTTTTTCTCATCCCTCAACATTTATCGACATTAGAAAGAATACCAATTTATACAGTTTATTTACATATATTCTTGAAGTATCTGGGAGTTTAAAGCCACTGGCAGCAATAAATCTGCTTGCAAAAATATAATTGTGTAAAATAAAATGAGTACTCAACTTGCCACTTTTTAAATCTAGATTATTTGACAATCAACAATGAAGTGGTCAAAATTACATACTAATGGGAGACATAAAATATATCAAACTCAAATGAAAAACTAAATCTGCACGCTCTGTTTCAAATCCAGAGTTATGCAATTTGTGGTTGATTAGCCCTAAATTTCACTTGGCTTTGAATTTAAAGCCTCTCTGAGAGATAACTAACACTGATCAAATTCTTTACACACTGGAAAGGAAGTCAGTCCTAAACTTTACTGGAAATCTCATTCTTAAGTTATTTTTCTTTTAGCAGTTTATGGAAATGTATTTTGAATACAATTCAACTATCTTGGAAATGAATTGACCTTTTAAATCAATTCCCAGATACCCAACTTTTGCCAGCTAAAACAAGTTCTGCAGATGTTAATGGCTCATGTCAATACTGTGAATGAATAGACAGAAAACACATCATTGAATGTCTCTAGTGAGGACAACTGCCAGTCTCGAATCTCCCCTTTCAGTTTTTTGTGCTGATCGGGCGTGGGAGCAGAGGGCTCATTGACTGTTTGTAAGCTGCTGTTTAATATGCAGAAATGCTCCGTCAGGGAAATGTCTGTGAAGCTGTAACTGCCACGCCTCTACTGGGACGCGAAAGTTAGAAAATAATACAGGACAGGACAGGCAGGTCTGACGTTTCTTTGCTAATAAAGAAATAATATGGAACACTATGGGTTTTATAGACTATTTGTAAAAACTGCTTTTCCCATTGCTATACTGCCAGGAATGTCACCATCTAGCTACTCCATTGCCATATAGCCAAACAAATAAAAACAGATTTGGCAGGTGGCTGTATAAAGCACTTGCTTGTGGTGGCCACTCAACTGCGACTCTAGGTGTTCATTGGAATGACTGGCATTCGCTATAGAGATTTTAGTTTCTCTGCAACACCTGACTCCTTGCTAGCAAAGTAGGACCTTTTCTCTCAAACAGTTGGTCACATCCAGGTTTTCCGGTAAGGTCCCAAGGCAGTGTAGCGTTTCTGATTTCCAGAAGCTTTGATTGAAGTCAATGAGGTGATACTTTCCCACCAAGTTGTGCTGAGATATGGATTCCTGTGAATTTAAATAATTTAGATACCTCCCCAGAGGGACTCATGTTTTCTTTCTGCATCCACGGTTTTGTTGAGTCAAGGGAGGGACTTTTATGTGTTAACAGTAATTTAGGTGGTGTTTTATTTAGTATGGGATGCATTTCTAATGTATCTTTAAACTGCAAATCTCAGACTAACTTGGAATCAGCCTTCTGGTAGATGTCTTCACTGTTAAAAATCTCTCTTTCCTTTAAAATATGTAAACTTCAGTGCCAAAATATTTATATGAAGATGTGGGTACTATATTAGAAGAGTCAATTCCTATCTAGTCATTTCTCCTTTAAAAAAAATTAAAATATTAACTTTTTAAAGCACAGGAAGAGAATCTCTAGAAACATGTTCACATACCTTTCAGTAGGAAAAATAAGGCAAAAATGCTTTGCTAGCTTTCAACTTAAAAATGTCTACATTTTTCTCACAAAGCAGTTAGTTAAGTAGTACATTTTAAAATAAACTTGGACTGCGAGTATGTTAGCTTATTTGCAAGTTATTTTGAATTGGAAACTGAATATAAATATCCATTGATTTAGATTCCTAAATTTCAATTTTAGATTCCTCAATTTCAAGTTCCTAGTGGTGTTTTAATCACCAAATTTACATACAAAGAAGCCAGGAGACCATTCACGTTTACAAATGTTTATTCACACACAAATTTATTAACATAAATGTCTCCTATTATATAGTATTGATGTTTGCAAATGCATTTATAACTAACCTTTGAGCCAAATCATGTCCATTAAAGGAATTTGGTATGTATGCAGCTTCAGCTTTCTTCAGACCAACAAAGATTAGGCTGCATCCTCATAGACTATTCAGGCCACAACTGAAAGTTTGTGTTTAAAAATTCCTCATATTACCATCACTCCGTAAGAAATCTGAGTGAGCTTCACAGTCACCTACAGGGAAAACATTACCATCACCCAGAGTATCACAAATATGTATTTACAGAATCCACATCTCAAAAGGGCCAAATGTGAAAACAATAGATAGCGTTGAAGTCTGTCCTGTCAATTTGTGTCTACTTAAGGCTTTCCAAAAAAAAAAAAAAAAGTTTAAAGTCTGCAAGGAATAAAGGAAGTCTCCAAGGAATAAATTTAACTTCGCATGAAGATGCTAAGTACTTTTGCATGTAGCAGTGAAAGATCTGACTTCTAGTTGAGAGCACAAGTTCAAATCTTTTCTGTAAATATATGTGGCAAGCAAGTGAGAATTTGAGATTTGCCTCCCATTTCTATGCTTTTGTTCTTGTTGTTGTTAATGCATGTTACAACCCTGACACAATCTGGACTTATTTTTCATGTGCTATTGCTGCTTTGTTCTCTTTTCCATCTCATGAAGCCGACATTGGTTTTTATATATGCTCAGTCATTCCTTTCCCTATAAAAAGGAAAAAGATCAATGTGTGTACAGAAACTGTTCATAGGGAGGCCAGCCTGGGTACATATTGATAAATGGTGAATTTGTAGCAATTCATGCTTCCATAATGAGGTTAAATGAAACGTGAAGTGTAGCAAAGTCCATGCAACTCCAGTTCAAAAATTCACTTAACCAGCACGTCCAGACTGCTGTCCCCTAACGGGTTTTTGGTTGTTGTTGTGATAGTTTGGCTTTGTGTTTGTGTTTATGTCATGTTGGGCCAGACATTTTTCTCTTCCAGATCAATATGATTTTTAATTATGTTTTAGTCTTGCTTTTTTTAAAATAACATAGGGATTATTGATTTACTAACATTCACTTAAATTTTCCATTTGTCTTAAATATGCTGGAGAAAGTTTCTCTTTATTGTCCCTTAATTTTGTAGGCAAAGTTCAGTTTTCTGCTTTTAAGAAACTGCAAAATATATAAGAACATGTCACTCTATTAGTTAAAGATTTTTTTAATCAAAGTATAAATTTAAGTTACAAATTATTTTTAATATTATAAATTCAAATTTTGCATTGTGATGGCTATAATTATCAAGAACTAATTTTTTAAACGGTTAAATGCATTGACACATTAATTCTACTTCTAAGAATTCATTCTAAAAGGAAAAACAAAAAAGAGCAGGAGGAAATTTTGGGAGATGATGGGATATGTCTGTTACCTTGATTAGGTGATGGTTTCATGCATATGTCCAAATTCACCAAACTGTATACATTAAATGTGTGTCATTTTTGCATTCAATTTTACCTCAGTTAAGCTATGTTTTACTCAAAGTAATTCATCCTAAGAAATTGAGATATTTAGGATTTCTGAAAGAATATCCAGTTCTGAATTATGTATAGTAGAAAAAACCAAAAGCAAGCTAAATATCCAAAATAGTAGGGCATATATATATCCATTTCCATTAACATCATTTTAAAGGGTATGTAACAACTTAAGAAAGTAGGTATTATATAATGTTAAGAAGAAAAGGAACAGGACATGATGCTGCATATAGAGTTCCAGTAAGATAAATCATTGAATGTATATAAATGAGCTACATGAATATAACCAAAGCAGAAGACAACAAATGGTGATGGTGTTAGTATAGGAAATTATTTTATTTTCTAAATAAACAAAATTTTTAATTATGGTTTAAAAAAAATCTGTAAATAACTACCAGAAGATAGATATTTTAAAGGGGAATTCAAGGTCTAAAATTGTAATGGCATAAAATATATTGTCTAAAGTGTCTTTTAGGAAACAAGATTATACCTAATTTTTTTTTAATCTATGATTGCCTATTGGTATAGTTCTTTTTTGATTCAACAAGTGAAACCAATCCTGACCTAAATAGCAAAGACCTTATGAAAGAATCCCTTCAAATTAAAAAGTAAAGCAAAGAAACGCCATTTTCAAGAGAATCATGAAATTACTATGTCAGTGAAGCTCTTATGCACTGGTTGAATAACAGCAGATTTTAAAGATTTAGTTTATGGTTTCTGCATTCTAATTTGGGAGGTTTGGATTGTTTTCTTCCTAGATCTGGTTTGCCTTCGTGAATGGCTTTTCTGGACAGATCCTCTTTGAGAGATGGTGCATAGGTCTTTATAATGTGGTAAGTTTAGGACTTTTAATTGCTCCTGTTCTATTGAATACTTTGAGATAGAAGTTCACCCTGTGTTTGGCTACCTGGTATAATGACTAGTTTGTGTACCTTAGATGTTTACAGCAATGCCTCCCTTAACTCTGGGAATATTTGAGAGATCATGCAGAAAGGAGAATATGTTGAAGTATCCTGAATTATACAAAACATCTCAGAATGCCCTGGACTTCAACACCAAGGTAGGAACCAGTGCCCGGGCGGGGCTTGCTTTTTTGCTCCAGTTGCTTGGGGCATCGGTCTTCTAAAGCCAAGGAAACCCCAGGGTCCTGACCATGGCAGGCCAGATTTGCTTAAGGTTCTGATATGACCTGAGAAGGTGTTTGGTTTTGCTGTGAGTTTAAACTGTAACCACAATTCACTGGAGTTTGCCAGGCAGCTGTAAAGTGGGCCTGGCAGGCGGAGGGAGTGGCCCTCTGACTTTCTGTTTTTGCAGTTTTGTGGGGAAATGCTCCCTCTTCTCAGAAGTCAGTCATCCAGGACTGGCATGGACAGTCTTTACACATACAAAGTGATGAGGGATGATATATCATTCTTTACTTATTTTCTGTTTTATGAAATAACTTTATCTTCATTGGAATATTAGATTATATTAAGCATTAAAAATACCATCTCTGGTAGATAACTCATTTACCAATAATAATCATTATTTACAATCACTACTGAGCCACAAAACTTAATATAAGATAAAATATCCAACATTTTATCTAAAATCGTATTCCGGGTTTATAGCCTATATCGCAAGCCACAGACTTTTGTCATCTTTGTGATCCACAGTATTTCTTCATCCTAGCAACAAAAATACCTATTTCCTGCATGGTTCACTTTCCTGCAATTATGTATTCTAAAGTGTTTCCACTAGTGTTTGTTAGTAATTCAGGTTTCTATCCAGTGTAACTGAGGAGTTTTGTTTGTTTGTTTGTTTAGGTTTTTTAACAGTCAAGGTAGATATAATTTTGAAACTATAATAAAAGTATCAAATACACCTTCACAGAATTTTTTCTCATTTATTATGGTACATGTTGGTTATGTCATGCATGTTATATTACCAATAATTATATGTAACCTTAATTTGGTGTTTTGAATTTAGGAAACTAATGTAGGATATTTTAAATTTTATTATTTCATAAAACTGTCAAATGACATTTGTTCTCAGTATACCAGGGGAATAGAGTGAGACAGGTGTGTCAACGCCTCTAACCTCATACAGTAAATGGTGGTGTTAAGTTTATTGCCAGGATGTTATTCATCTTCTGAGATGAGGTCTTCATGAATGCACTGTGCATACATGTCCCAGTGTGCAGATGCATACAACTTGAGGGATGATATAACTGAATTTGGTTAAATTAAAAATAAAAATAAAAAAACTACAAGGTTTTTTGTAGAGTGGAGAATAAGTGGGTTTTTATAGAACCCACTGGTTCTATAAAGTATTTTAGTGGTCTTTTAAAACTGTTGCTATTTATAATACGCAATGTCTGTGCTTTAATTTCTTAATGTTTTATTTTTTGCTTTTTTAAAAATTTACCTTTGATGTCCAATTTGTATTAAATTCTACTGCCTTGCTAAAAAGTTTTTCATTACCTATGGTGAGTATTTTCAAGTGACAGAAAGCCACAATTGGGGCAGATACAATGGACCATGAGCTCTTGTTTCCTTGAAAATGTAATCTGAGAGCTAGGAAGGTTCCAGACTTTCTGGCAGGCTAACAATAACCCTCACCAGCCCAGAGTTACATCAACCTCAGCCACACATCCCTATCTCCCATTGCTGAGGCTCCATGGTGTCTCTTGAGAGTTAGCTTCCCAGCCACTGCCTTGACCTTGCTCCTGTTGCTTATAAACCGATCGTCACAGGATTACCCAAAACCATTCCTAGAAAGTCACATCGTTTTGTACCCTTTGTATATGGCAACTTGGAAAGTTTTGTGGCCAGTAAGAAAGTGTAACTGGTCATATATAGTTTTAAAGTGAAAGCAGCCTTCCTTGTATTTTTTGCTGTTCTTGCATGCAAAGTATCTCATAGTCTGCAAAGCCCTGGCATTTAGAAAAGTTACCATATCAATCCAAATAGAGTATACAACTTCTGTATTCATTTAAATATTTATAGATACACAAGCTGCCAGCAATTTTTATAGGGGTTTATGGATTTTTCTAATGATTTCAGTGAAAATTGTTTGAATAAATCCCATATAAACATTTTAAAATTCAGGAACAAATGGTTACAGAATGCACAGTTGTATACACAGCAGTTGCTCCAGGTCCCCAGTGTAGAAGCATTGTTGCCCTGAATGATGACGATTACGTTTGTTATGGTAAAAAGGGTCGGAGGTGCTGAGGTCGTGACAGGGGTTAAAGGATTAACATGTGACAATAAGTATCGGTCAGGAAAATGGAAAAGTAGAACTAATTTTTCTTGCACCCACCTGTGCTTTCTGTCAAATAAAAACTTGCGGTAATGACATAGTGAAGAGAAGAGACAAAGGTTAATGAGTAACATAAGTTCAAATGTGTAATGTATTGGAGCGTAAATTGGACCATACAATCCAGTGTGGCTGGGTGAACTAACAAAGGAGGTTGAGATCACAGTGGAAAATTTTGGGAGGCAGGCAACTTAATTTCTGTTGTTTGAACAGCTTAAAAATATTTTAATACATGCCAGTTTTATTCAGCATACATTTTGTTTGCAAGAAGCACTTCTGAATGACAAAACTGCAACCCTTCAAAGGGCTGTAAGAGTTCTAAACAGTTTTTCTATAACTTAATCTTTTACATCCATGTTACAAAGGAAAGACCAGTGATACTTGCTTTCTTGCTAATAAAGTACAATAGATGAGAAAGCAATAACTATTAAATGATATTATAATTGTATGAAGTTTGATGTTGATAGGTGTTTTCAAATTGTGAAAGTCTTTTATAACGTCAGTCCTGGTAAAAGGGCTTTGCTTTGAGGAACTGTGCAATTTAAATGTTACACTTGTTATTTTTAGTGTTGTGCGTGTGGGTGTATATGGAAAAAGAGAATGCACTATATCCTTACCATTTAAAAGTTTACACTTTTATTGCACATGGAAAAGAAAAAGTAGGGATCTCACCAAATTACAATCTTTTCAAAAGTCTCTTCGTCTGGAATTATGAAAATAGTCCCACTTAAAGAATTTCATGATCTAACGGTAATTTTAAATTTTATTTTCTTCTTCAGGCAGAAATTTAAACTTTTAATCCTTGGTTTTTAGAAAGTAGAAAAAATTTCAGTGAAGCTGAAAAAACATTTAGAGAAACATAAAAATAAATAAATGACCCATGAAGGTCTAAGAGGCAGAAAGTGTCTGTCAGTTCTATTAATTCACAGTGGTGGCCCGACAGAAACACGTTTTGTGAATCTAGCTCACAGATAAAAAGAAAGGTCAGAGTTCACAGAGCTAGTTTATCGCAAATGGTTCTCATGGATTTTTGTTTTCCCTCAGGTTTTCTGGGTTCATTGTTTAAATGGCCTCTTCCACTCAGTTATTCTGTTTTGGTTTCCACTAAAAGCCCTTCAATATGGTAAGTAGGAAGGATATGAATGCTAAGAGGTGACTTTTTACTTTTTTAGAAAAATAATTCATTGTCAATGTATGTTAAAAATTATAGCGGTGTTTCATTTTATGATATTTTTTCCTTAACCTAAATACATGCATCTAAAAGTTGTACAACTTTAAAGATTTTTACTATTCCTTTGGGAGCAAAGTGATTTAATATATGCAAAGCCTTTCTTCTCTACTTCTCATGTTTTTCAAACTTGCAGAGAGTGAAATTTTAGGATTTTTTTTCCCCTCTGTTGATGTATAGTTAGAAGACAATAGTGCTGATATTTTATGTGGTCTACTTATTATACCTGTGAGACTTGTATCAGATCTTTATACTGAACCTAATCAGACATGCTAGTATTTTAAAGTACTTGAGCTGCAGCTTTGAATGAGATTTTCAGTATGTTTTTATGTTCGTCTTTGAGTGTAAGCTTTTATCTCTGCTTGTTTTGAGGGGGTGATGTTATTGTGTCAGTTTTGAGAGATGGGATCATGGTGAATTTCCTATACACATAAAAATGATTAAGTAGTCACTTTAGAGAAGAGGTCCCTGGGATGCTTAAGCTGGCGTTGCTATGTCCGGAGCAGACCTTGCCCTGGGATCCAGAGGAAGACGGCTGAACATTCAGCTCACAGACCTGTACCTCAAACGAGACACACAGGCCACCCTAGGTC
Source organism: Capra hircus (assembly GCF_001704415.2). Classification (NCBI taxonomy): domain Eukaryota; kingdom Metazoa; phylum Chordata; class Mammalia; order Artiodactyla; family Bovidae; genus Capra; species Capra hircus. Next base: position 61,842,559 of record NC_030813.1, on the reverse strand, counting down.
TGCGCGCCCTTCAGAGGTACTAGCTGTCCTCGCGGCTGAGTTAACACTGGCCCGTAAGATGCAGGGCCAGCTCTTCTGTCCCACCAACAGTCTCCTCTCCAAGCTGCCAGAGGCATCCTCTTAAAATGTAAATCAGACCAGGTGCCTCCCTCCTCAGAACCCCACAGACTCAGTCACATTTAGAACCAAATCCACAGCCCCAGCCTTGGCCAACCCCACCTGACTCTCCTTCCGCCCCACCTCTGCCACCCCGGCCAGCTCCCACCCTCGCTGTGCTCCAGCCCACAGGCCATCCATCCGCTCTTCCTCGTCTTCACCAGGTGTCCCAGCTGCTCCCTCCACCCACCCTCAGGTCTGTGCTTAGAGAAACGCTCCCGGATCGCCCTGCCTCAGAGACCCTCCAACCCCACGCCCTCTGCGCCTGACCTTCCCTCCCTCTCCTCTTGTATCTTGGTGCTTGCCTAGTGGGTGTGATATATTTGCTTTTCTTTTTTTTTTTTATTACCATCCTCCTCTGTTAGAACCAAAGCTCCAGAAGGGCAGGGCACTGTCTGTTCAGTTCACTGTTGTTTCCCGTAGTGCCTAGAACAGCTCCTGGCTCACTGTGGGCACCCAGTCCATCACAGACGCCTTTATGAGAACCTGTGGCCTGAGTCAGGGAATGTGTATCACAGACAAGGCAGTAGCTTCGTGTCCTGCTCGGAGATTTTCATCTCCTTCCTACATTCACGGCTCTGCCAGTACAAAGTGAATAGATTCTCATTACTAGACCCTGGAAATAGCTGTAGTAAAATCTAATTAAATATAAAATATTGACCCAGTGGGCCAGGAGAATCATAATAGCATTTTTTAGATAAAATTTACATACCATAAAATTCACTCTTTTAAATTATATGATTCAGTGTTTCTAGTATAGTCACAGAACTGTGCCAGTGCCCCCACTCTCTGATGCCAGAACAGTTTCATCACCTCTTATGCGTGAGCAGTCACTCCTCATTTTTCTATCCCTCTCCCCCAGCCCCTGGCAACCACTGATTTTTGTCTCTGTGGATTTGCCTATTCTGGGCATTTCATAAAAATGGAGTCATGATACAAGAATTTAAGTGATCCTTATTGTGGCGTAAATCAGGACTTCATTCCTTTTTATGGGTGAATACTATTTCATTGTATGGATAGACCACATTTTGTTTATTCATTCATTCATTGATGAACATTTGGATTCCTCCCACTTTGCGGAGCCATGGGGTGTTGAAATCCAGGGTACCATATAGGACTTAAGTAAGTTTTCTAGGTAGTTTATTTTCCTAATGCAAAATCAGTGTAGGCATGAAAAACTAGCAATGTCCATCACTGAAGCTATTTAGGTACTCTAAATTAGAAAAAAAAATTTAAAGTAGCATGAAGCAGACAGCATCCAAAACACCTTACCATTTCAAAACACTTTAGCAATGAGAGGTTTGAAAGGAATTCCCAATTAATTCCAGCCCCAGAAAAACAGATCCCAGGATTCTCTCTGCATTTGTCTGGGGAACTGCCAAGCCCTCCAGCCTCAGAAGAATAAATTCACAAGGGGTGCTGCCTGGGGAACCCAAACCTAGCCAAGTCCAGAGAACATGTGCTTCCTCTTTTCAAGAGATAAATGACGTATAGCATAAATTGTGTTTTAACATTCTACTTTTTTTGCCCTTTTTTTTGTTTTTAAATAAGAAGTTTTTGTTTTCTTCAGCTTTTGAAAGGATGAGATACAGAAGAGATAGAAATAGTTGTATAATATATGGCTAAACATTCATTCACTTGCTTCAGTGTTTCTCAAAGTATGGTCTATAGACACCTGAGAATACTCAAGACCTTTTGAGGTCTATGAATGAGGTCAAAATTTCATAGTTTCAAATTTTTTATATTATGAAGACATTATTTGTCTTTTCATTGCTGCTCCAAAAGCAGCAGTGGGCAAAATTACTGGTACCTTGACACAAACAGTGGTACAATTGTACTAGAAATCATTATATTCTTCACTACCACACACCCACATTTAAAAAAAAAAAATGTTTCCCTTAAGAATACCCTTGAAGAAGCTGTAAACCTAATACTTTTATTAAATCCTGAAACTTGATACACATCTTGCTAATATTCTGCATGACAAAATAGGAAGTATGCATAAAGTACTTCAGCCGTACATCAACAAGCAGCAGCTTTATCCACTAGAGTGTCTGGGGGCTTGTTTGAGTTATCAGCTGAACCAACTACATCCATGAGGTTACAGAATCATGCATAAGTAAAAGATCCATTCAGAATGAATTTTTCCAATGAATTTTTTTTAAGGTTGTGTGTCAAGTCACTTTAGTCATGTCTGACTCTTTGTGACCCTATGGACTGTAGGCCACCAATCTTCTCTGTCCGTGGGATTCTTCAGGCAAGAGTGGGGATGTTAGGAGTATTCTTTCTTGTAACATGGGTTTAGAGCACTGTGTAGGTTTCGTGTGTACAGCGGTGTATGTTTCCTAGTTCTGCATGTGCTGCAGCGTGTTCACCAGCAGAACGGTTTCAGATTCCACTGCAACTAACCTTTAGGAAACTATCTCCACATCTTTAAGAAATGACTTGAGTTTTTAAGTAGTATCAGGGAATAGCCACAGTTACTAGAAAAGGTTATCAAATACTTCTCTCCTTTATAACTCCATGTCTCTGTGAAGTGGGATTTCCCTCATATGTGAGGACTTCCCTGGTGGCTCAGACGGTAAAGCATCTGCCTACAATGCGGGAGACCCGGGTTCAATCCCTGGGTCGGGAAGATCCCCTGGAAAAGGAAATGGCAACTCACTCCAATGGCTCCATTGTGTAACCCCTGGTTCTCCACCTTTTGTTCAACACTCCTAAATTGATTAATCTTTGAATGGATTCTGAATTTAGTTCCTTTCCCAACAAACCTCTCTTCTTTTCATGTAGGCACTGTATTTGAAAATGGGAAGACTTCTGATTACCTGCTGTTGGGAAACTTTGTTTACACAGTGAGTGCGGCACATTTGCCTCGTTTGCATATGAAATTGAATTACTTCATACGAGCTCATTTTATTTTCAAATTCAAATGTGTGCATTTCTGTATTTAAGGGTTGTTCGCACATCCCTTTTAAAATGAGATGAGATGTTTTGACTGCTAAGAGATTATCTTATATTAGGTTATAAAAATGTCATTTAGGTTCACTGACTGTATAGGCCTTTGGTTGTTCTTATTTTCTGTATTCTTTCTTCACTCTTATTGCCTCACTTTCCCTTTTTGTCTCCCTTGTCCCTTTTTCCTCAGGTTTGTTTTATTGCCCTTGTTCATATTTCCTTGCTTTCCTAAATTCATGGCAAATACTGCCATACTAGACTTGGGTGTTTAATAGCTAATTATTCTAGAGTCTCATTAAAATGCCAAAAAAATTAAAAATAAAAAATCTCCATTTTTTTGAGGTATTTAAGCCACACAAGACATGGACTCCACTGTATGAAATCCCTGTATAAACACTTGTGAGGGATGCACAGATGAGTGTGAGTCCCACCCTGCCATTCAAGAGCTAAAAAATGTTTTACAACCATTTTTTCATCTAAAGTCAAAAGCTCCACTGGGATACTAATGCTGAAGGTCATATAGTTAGTCTCCAAAAGATGTGCCCTCCAACCTTCAACTCTGAATTCTCAAGCCAATGTCCTCTCCTCTCCTGTGTCCCCGTCCATGGCTTCACAAGTGGGGACCGTGTGCTGTCCTAAATATTAAGTGGGCATTGATACAGCTGATTCCGTTGGTGGAAAAACTATAATGTGATGCTTAAATAACTGATTAATAGGAAGTTAAGACTACTTAGTAACAGAGAGATAAAGGTTTTGGTAAATCCAGGCTCTCCTTTCCATTGACATCAACCCACTCAAGTAGTAAAAGAAAGAAAAAAAAAAAAAAAGGAAAAACATATTTGGGAGCCTAGTGGTTTGTTCTCGTACAACATGAGTGCAAAACAAATAATACTTGATGGACTAAGTTTAGATATAAATCAGAAGATGTCATTGGATGTCTCAGAGACATTTTAAACTATCCAAGTCTTAATAGGGAGTATTTCCTTCATTTTGTGTCAAAATCTCTCTCTTATTTTGGAATTTTTTTATGTAGTTAAATTAAATATTTAAATTTTAGTAAATGTTTTATTTCTGCAGCTCTTTATCCTGAATTGCTATTAGATATCCTGCTGAGAAAGCCCAAGTGCTTCACTTTATCCTGACTTTATGACCCAGTGGGCAGCATCTAATACTGCATATAAACCCTACCGTAAGCAAAAATAGAACTGTGCACTTAAGCACTCACTAATCACCAGTGCTAGGCAAGCACCACACTTCCATCCTGGCAAACTATTGGAAGTGCCCCGATTTCCTTTGACTACTAGCAGCATTCAGTATGTTTTTTTTATCACAAATAGATAATCATAGATAATGCTGCAGTGCTAAGCACCATTCTTGGTATTTTACCTATAAAGTGGTAAGTTTATCAGATCCCAGTTTATAGATGAAGGAGATGAGACCCAGAGAGCTCAAGTAACCTGCCTTGTTCCTTATCAGAACAGCCAATAAGTGATGGAGTCTTGAGCACACATAGTCTGACTGCAGGGCAATGTAGTCTGACTCCATTTAAACGTTATGCTCTCCTATGGAGGACACAGGGCAGTTCATTAAATCTGGGTCCCCTGCTTTAGGATTAATAGCATGGCCACTGATGACAGTGGATGTATACAGCGTGGAGATGTAAACACGCTCCCACATGCTACTCCGCAGAGTTTCTAATAAGTCAAGTTACAGAATAAGTGTTCAGATTTCTAAATATCCAGTTATATGACTTTTATAATTCATCTTTAAAATTTAGAAAATGAAGTCTTTTACTACAGATGATGTAAAATAAACTTAAAGCAATCTCAGGAACCCAAGATTACTGTACCCCTTAGACGACTGTCGATCGCTACTCATGAATTTTACGAGAAGCAGGCAGGCCCATGCTCAGAAGGCTTGTGGCTGGACTGTCGGACAACGACGATGAGGAGGAGGCAGGGAAAAGAGGCAGGAATGTAAGGCTGTGCGTGGCAGTTCCAGCCGGCCACAGTCAATGTTCAGCCATCAGCTAACTCACTCATTTCTTTGCTGGTTGGACGTACAAGTCCAGCTGTGAATAATCTACCAGCCCATTTTATGAACTATCATATTTGTGAAGTAAAATAACGTCTCCCTTCTGTTCTAGTTTGTGGTGATAACTGTGTGCTTGAAAGCTGGATTGGAGACATCATATTGGACCTGGGTAAGAGGATCTTCCATCACAACCAAGGAATATCACATTTATTTACACATTATCATTAATATTCATTGTTTTTTCATTATAACTTGATGTGTCCCTTTACCCCAGTTCCACAGGTGGTTCTATGGGGGTTCGGGACTGGAGGGAGGAAAATGGGGGACTCTAGTTTGGAAACACTGAGTAAAAAATAAGCATATGTATCACAAGACTTCTCAGAGCCCTTAATATATGGTTGTACATTGTAAATACGCTTGAAAGTGGGAGTCCTTCAAACCTATTGACTAGGAATCTTTTCATGGTAGAGTAAGTCACAAGACATGCTCATTGGAAAAGCCATTGGAAAATGATTCTGAAGACCGCTAATATTAGTGGAAGATTTGTCCTCAGACACTTGCAGATTTCCAGCCTGAATAAAAGAAGTTCCATTTTAGATGCATTAGTGTTGAAGTACACTCATGTCCAGGTAAAGAGACACAGTCAACAAAAAGAAAGTTAGATGTTCGAGGGAAAGGTGGGCACAAGAAATCTGGATTTGACAGTCCTTAGCACAGAGATTAGTATTTGCACAAGTGTCAGCATCTTTCAGGCAGAGCATACAGACAAAAACTAGGGAGGCTTAAAGATGGTAGCAGATAAAACTGATAAGAGTGAAAGGTGAGACCCACCAAAGGAGGTGGGAAAGGAACATACCACAGGTATTATATCATCATAGAAGAGATGTATTTCATGCAAGATCCAGTTAAAACATGCAAATATTTAGTTAATAAGTGCCATAGATAATATTTACGGATACAGTAAAAATAATAATAAGGAAATTTGTGAAAGCTTCATTAGTGTGTGAGTCCTCTGTCCACCTGCAAGTCTCTGACACAGATTCCCTCCCTCCACAGTTCAGCCACATAGCCATCTGGGGCAGCATCGCACTCTGGGTGGTGTTTTTTGGAATCTACTCATCTTTGTGGCCTGCTGTTCCGATGGCTCCTGATATGTCAGGAGAGGTAATGTATCCTAATAACAGATAATCTGGCAAACCATAAAAATTGTCATTCATTAATGAGCCTTAATTGCTTGGCTTAGGTTTATATTAAAACAGCATTGACCAATTTAAAAAGCTATTTTAAAACTCCACAGTTGTGAGTGATAAAAATTGAGAGAATATTTTAAACTTGGACATTTTACTTAAATCTGACTTACCCTTTCATAAGCATTGCTGGGATAATAAAATATGGTTGTCAGGAGCTTGAATCCTGTTAAGACTATCCCTACAGAAGATGCCATTTTAAAATTAGACCATCAATCCACACATACTTTTTGAATAAGAGGTTTGGGGAAATGGTGAGTTTGTCTTGGGACAGTCTGTCTTTTCTTCTGTTATCTTTCGTTCTAAAGAAAAAGGCTACTGTCCTGTATTAAATGCACTTTTAGAGTTGCCTTAATGACATCAGTTTGGTTTTCATTTTGAAAGAGTTAGGCTATCTGACATTTTAGCCTTATCATGGTCCACTTTCAATTCCATCTGTCACTTTCTCATTATACTGGTAGGAACTGAGTTATTAGGTGTTCGTGGGGGAGTGTCATAAGATCGCCTTTCGTACAGAAGGGATTCCAGCAGTAGGAGAGTGTATTATTTCAATTGCAGGAAATTTGACATAAAATGTATAAAAGAAAATGTGGAAAACATTTCAGGATTTCCTGTGACCTCACAGTAACTTGCAAATCGCGGTAACGTGAGCTCCGTTAAAGCACATTGTTTTCCCGCAGTCACAGGAAACCTTTCCAGGGGCTTCTATTATTTGTTTCCCTAAGTACTGCCTGAGTACCTTTCACTTTTGACAGTCTGGTTTATAGATCATTTTCATGAAATTTTATCTGACAGCATCCTGCTTTTTATAAATTAGCAGAATGCAGACACATTAAAAAAAATTTGTGGGTAAATTTATTAGAGAGAGGCTTAATATACTATTACAGCAAAACCAGACGTATTGAGGAGTATGTACTTCCTTCCACCAAAGGGAAGGCTCCTTCTGAAACGTGGACTGTGAACTCAAGCATGTATTTTAAGGAGAACAGAAAGAAAACTGTGAATATGTCTCCTTCCCTTGATTTGCATCCTTTTTCCTTGAAGGAATAAAATCAAAGCTTGCATATATCCACTTATGCCACCTGGAAATTCCAATCCTACTCTGTTTTTATTTGATGTGCACTGTCTGATTGGACCAGCTTTTCCCCAAGGTCGATTCTAACTTAATACCTTTTTCATTAGACCTCATTTTACCTCATGTCTGAATGTTTTATTTTCAGAATGAATGACACAAAAGATTTTGAAATCGAGATAGTTTGAGCAGCTGTAGCCAGTCGCTTTGAAGACAAGAACAGAGTTTTTGACCACCTACTTCTAGGACAAGTGTGAAGTTTGACTGGCTTTTAGCCAACCAAATATAATTCTACCCTTGCCTATAGAATTCCTGGTATTACCCAAACACAAAACTTAATATCTTCTCTTGAGATTTGCGGTGATGCTGTGTTTAATTCAAAGTGAAATGAATGTCAGTACCCCATCACATTTCTGTTCACTTCATATACAGTGGGAAGTGCTAACAGGGCTTCTTTTTCTTGTTTTATTGCTACTAATACTTTGAATATAATGTTTAAATAGCTAATGCCCTATGGAAAATAGAAAGAATGGATTAATTCAGCTGTTGGCTTGGCTAAATTGTCCAAGATGTAAATTTGTTTAATGTGTTTAAAGGAAAGAGTAATACTTTAAAATTATGCAGTACTTGGTGCTTGCAGAGTGTCCTGGTGTGCATATGTGTGTTAATGAGCTTCACGGCCACTCCAGAAAAGGAAGATGACAAGAGCAGCACTCACATTCTCTGGGAGAGAGAGTCTATGCTCACAGTTTCCTGGGCACAAGGGTTTTAGGACCCAAAATGTTATAGCAATACTCTGCATTTGAATCTCTTTATTGTATACAGTCACTAATTCTATTACAATCCAGTTAATTTCAAAAAGAAATATCTACCCTTAGATTTGCATTTTTAATCTTAAAATTCTATATTTCAACCAAGAATGTAGCCAAATGCATATATGTGAAAAATTCATTTATGTGCCAGGAGTTATACTTGTGTGTATGTATATATATATATACACACATATATATACATACACACATATATATACACACACACATATATCATTGGCCAACTATCTTGAGTAAAACTTACTTGTTCATCCTTTAACTTTCACAGCAATATACTATTACAGTGTATATTACAAATATTTTATTTGTATATTGCAAGTAGCAATATAGTGTTGTAAATAACACGGGGATAAGTACAAATATTAGCATTCCCTGACTTGACATGTTTTACGTAATCCATATAATGAAACACAACCCCAGGCATTTTCCAGAAAATAATAATGCTGTTCCAAAGGATTCCTGGTGTGCTATGAAGGTAACTTTCTGTCACCACCAGCAACAGGGTCGTGAGTGTCTAATCCAAGGACCCTACCCCTGGGACTCCATATCTCTCCTGTTTTGATTTGGTGGCAGCTCCTCCCTAAAGTAAATAATTAAATACGTGTGTATGTTTGGGTTGTCTTAAAGGCATAAGAAGGCCATTCGGCATAGTAAAGCGTTAATAGAGATGGTTAGGCAGACTAAAAACAGCAGCCCCAGTCCCCCCATCCTGGTTCAGGTGGTATTTTGTAGGATGAGGTACTATGGGGTTTAAAAGGAATTGACACAATAGAGAAGTTCTTCAAAAAGACAGCTAAGATCTGGGAAGAACAATGCTAAAAATACATAAGGTCTGTTGAATGCTTTGAGTATTTTATATGCATTTATTCTATCGATTCAGCAGCTATTTGTTGAGCTTCTACTGTGGGTCAAGCACTGTGGATTCATTAGTGAATAAAATAAATAAAAATCCATGCCCTTCTCAATGTTTCTACTGGAAGGAGACAAAATAAGTGAAATATAGATGGATATAAGTGCTATGGAGAGAACACAGCAGGCAAGAGAAACTGAGAACCATGACTCCATTGTTTCCCATACCTTGTGGCTTTCAGTCATGGTCCAGTCACAGGCTCTTGAGGGGCTTGGGAGAGGGGGTGTCATGATCTTGACGTGTGCTGTCGCACCAGGACTGTGACCACGGTGTTATGAACCACCTAGGAGATTGTTGCAAGAACCTAGGCCAAAAGTAACAGTGGTTTGGGCCAGGAGGGCGGCCGTGGTGCAAGGGGTCAGAGTCTGAAGCTGATCTGAAGGTAGACCCTGTAGGATTTGCTGACAGATTGGATGTGAGAAGTGACAGGAAAAGAAGTCGAGGCGGGCGCCATCGTGTTGGTCGCGACCATTAGAACGTGCTTGTCCTCAACTCACCAACTCCTCCCAGCAAACCTGTTACCATACCCATTTTACAGATGAGAACACAGAGGCCTAGAGAAGTTAAGTAAGTGCCTCGTCTGATACCCAAATCTGAAGCGACAGAGGACAGACTTCACCGTGTGGCCCATGGTCAGCTGCCTTACCCACTGCCCCATGCTGCTGCTCTGATCCTGTTTATTCAGAGGAATTCTGAGGGGACTCCCCCTCGTTGCTATTTCAAGGATCTGGGTGGATGAGGAGATCTCTATGTTCTGGTTTCCTGACAGCTGTGGCTCCTCCGTGCTTCTCTCCCTGTGGGCATGGCGGCGTCCTGGCCTTCCTCCATCCACCCTCGCATCCCAGCTGCGGTGCTCCCCCTCCTCCTCACGCGTCCACTGCCCCTTCTTGTCTTTACTGATCTGCTCTGACGTAATGATGTCGAGTGCCCCATTAGTGTTCAGTAAATGATTGCGAAGTAAAACTGCCTTTTTTCCATGCTTGTTTGTTTTGAACAAACACACGAGAAACAGTGGCATAGAGTTGATAGAGAGACAGAGCTCGGCTCAGATAAGACCCTGGTGCTGACATCCAGAGATTTTCTGGCCGCAGAACAGGATGCTGGCCTCTCTTAACCAACCACTCATCAGCACAGAGCCACGCTCATCTGCGCCTGTGAAGCTCCTTCCTGCTCCTAAGGTTCGGGTGCTCTGTGGACCTCTCTCCAGTGTTTTGTCTTCAGACAAACATCGTACATGTTGAAGAGCACAGATTATTCTGCTCTGATTAGCACTAACTGGAGCACAGGGTGCAAATTATACACGTTAGGCAACTAACTGTACACAAGTTAGACCACTTACAGGTATGGGTCTCAGGCGTCTACATTCAGCTTGGACACATACTCATACACTGATCAGGGCTTTATAGTTGTTTCCAATCTGTGTTCTTGATGTGTCTTTTCAGCCATCTGGAGACAGAGCCATTTCTCTCAATATGTTGAAAGAAAATCCTTGTTCACGAGGAAGGGGAGGGAAGAGAACTAGCATTTATTGTGCACCCATTTTATTCTCCAGGCACTGGTTTTGATCCCAGGCCTTGGCTGTTTCATTTAAATCCATATCACAAACCTATGGAGTAAGCAGAGCAATACAAGTCACCCAGAGAATTCACCCCAGGTTTTCCTCTCAAATCCCTTCAGTTGCTCTAACATCCTGAGGAACTAAATACCTTCTCTTTAATGCCCATTCCTGTTCCTTACTCTCAGATAGGGACGCTTTCTTTTCTCCTTGCAACCGTTTTCCTTGCATTCTATTGATTTCCCTGATATATCTGCTATTTCCCAGGATACCCAGAGCCCTGATCAATTTCCCTTAGTTTGTCAGATATAAAAGCATTCCCATCTCTCTTTAAAAGTGCCTAGATTTATAATTCTCCCCTCTCAACACCACCTAACTCCCTCAACACACATATAGAGACTCTATCTCACTTTGTATCCCAACTTCTCATGTCCTCTTAGCAATATCAGCGTGTCTAATATCCACTCGTTAAATATATATATATATATAATATATATGTAATTGAAAACCCAATCAACCCACATCATCAGAGAATGTACAGTTGCCACTCAGATGCTAGTAGGACCTCATTTACTGAGGGTCAGTCATTGTCACAAGTATGACACATTGTATGAAGATTTCATATCTTCACTCGCTTAACACTGAGAACCTTTAACGCAACACTGTAAGGTAGTTCCTGTCACACATTTCACTGACACAGAGTGGTTAAATAATTTTCTCAAGGTCACACAGCTTGTAAGTTATCTCTGAGCTGCCTTTGGAACGCAGCCAGTCTTTCCCCTTTACCACTATACACACTGTTCTCAGTCCCTTTAACATTTTTTCTCTCGCCTTTTCACTTCTCTACATTTTTCTCCCGGCCGTTAGTATAAATGCCTTTAAATGTCAGTTCCCCAATCAAAGTACTTACTTCCATCTGGTTGGTCAACTAAGCCATCCATTATCTGCATATAATATTTCCATCTTCAGCTGTGCTCAGCTGCCTGTATCACTAATCAGGCATCGTTCCTTCAACACATTCTACATGCTTGAAATTTACCAGAAATCCATCCCCTAGATATCTGAGCCTTCAGGGCAGACATGAGCCGCTCCAGCCAGGGCCAGAGAGGACTCTTCTTAGTTGGTGGGCAGGGTGTTGCCATTTGGGAAACATTCCTTCCTATAGTTTTGTTTCCACTACAGTAATTCTACATCTCTGCCCATAATAAGATTCAAATGATAATGATTAACAAGCATTCCAGTACCACAAATATTGAAATATTTAGCTATTAAGAAGGAATTACGACATCACAGCAGGGGGAGAGTGGGTTCTGCAAAGGTGGAGAATGAGACAATAAGAAATTATTTAGAAAAGGAAAAGAAAGAAAAAAAATAGCATGACAAGTTTGACTGTGACTTTAAATATGTCACTGTCTTCCCCTCCTCTCACAAATATGGTTGTGATTTAAGGGGAGGACTTTTTTTTTTTTTTTCAGACCTGACTTGTATTTTTTCACACCAGTACAACAATTTATGGGGCAAGGTAGACCCTGGGGAGAAGTGCTGTGTTATATAAACATATGCTGGCCTGCTTTTTCTGACGTGTCTCAGTGATGTTACTGAGTATTTCTTGAAGTTTCAGAAGGAAATGTTTTAGGCACTCTGATTAGTACACCAGATTACAAAATAAAAAGCAAGTTCCATCAAGGATCATTTCATATCACGACGCATACCAGAAGGTTAGTAGCGGCAGAGCTTTCCAGCGCATCGCGGCCGCGCAGACACACGCTGTAAAGTCTTCCCGAGCGCCATCTGGTTCTGCTCTCCCTGGCCTGGGGGATCTATAAAACTACTGAAGGAAATTGGAGTTAAGGAACGAGCATGTGTTTTACAGAATTTCAGATCTCTTGACTGAGGTTTGTAAAGTCTCTCTGAAAAACAATAAAAATCTTTGTTGAACCCTTTACTGTCACCCCTGTAGGAAAGGTATTAATCAACCACATTAGTGATAAGATTTTCCTAAATTGTGCTGTTGCCCATTTTACCAACACAGTGAGTCACTTTACGTACGAGGAATTTCCTGGTTTCAAATAGTCCTTATCCATCTCTCAGCTTTTAATTACCTAGATAGCATGTAACAATTTATAGGTCACAAGACCTGCCCTGGTGGATAGGGTGGGGCAGTGTTTTGATGTGAAGGAGTTTCGTCCGAGATGACTGGGTTTAGCCAAGTAGCCTGGGGAGAACGACTGCTCTAAACTCTATCGAATGTTCTTCAGCCAACCAACAGCTGGGGCCCCATCTAATAAAACGTGCCGTTGGTCACCATCCTCAGAGCTCTGACAGTGAATGAGACAGGCAGACTGTCACGGATCTTAGAAGCTGGCCACGTGGCCACTTCCGAGCCCATTTGGTAAAGAGAAGTCTTGAAGAAATGCTGAGAAGCAGAGACATCAATGTGACCAACGGCAGATCAGGACACGGGCACACACATGGGCATAGAGTTCTCTTTAGAGTTGCTGTGAGAGCTGGCATTGCTTTTTGTAGGCACAGCACCTTTTCCTACAATACGGAGCACATATGTATTGAGCATCTAGGGTATGTGTGTTACTCTGTGTTAAGCAGTGGAGGATGCACAGGTGAACAGAATTGGTCAAGATCCTTAAGGATTTTGTTTTTAATGATGGGATATGGATGTCATAAATGTGAGGGATGAGGCAGTGCACCCCAAGTGCCATGATAGTGAGCAAGGCATGGAAAGCAGAATAAAGCTGCTCTTAGTATGGCAGAACTTTGGCTGTTTGTTTTCTAGAGTCACTTCATTCTCGCATCCATTCATTCCATAATTATGCATCAAGTATGTAGTTGGTTCTAGGCATGGTGTCTGAATAGTGGATTAATTAGGCAAGATTCCCATGAGTGTTCAGGTTGACGGGACCAGTGAATAAGAGGGGAAAAGTCACTAAATCAGTTAACAAATGGCTAAATGTTGAATGATTAAAGATGATTTCACAAAGTGATAGGAAGAAAACAGGGTGATATGATAAGGGACAGGATTGCAATGGCTGCTCCAAGAAGGTCTTTTGGAAGAAGGGACAATTAAGCTGAAGTTTAAATGACCCAGAGATACCTTCAAGTGAAGAAGAGCATTCCAGGGCTAACAGAACAACTCATGCCCGGGCTCTGAGGCAGGAATGAGGCTAATGTGTTCGAAGACTGAAAAGTCAGTGTCACTGGAGTCGAAAAAGTAGGAAAGAGCACTATGAAAGGAGCCAGTGAGGGGGCAGAAAGTAGATCACCACTCCTAGCTTAGCGCTCTAGCTCATGAGTCCGGTACAGCTTGTTTTTGAGCTGCATGCCAGGGAACAATCAGAAATGCTCATAAAAGAAACCATGAATGTCACCGTGCCATCTGCTTCAATAAACCTCATAATTGGACACAACTCTTGCATTCTGTGATATGGTAAGAATGAGTCAATGAGTTCGAAAGCTAGTTGGTTCCAAATTATCACTTAGCCCCCCTAGTGTGTATCATGCAAAGCAAGTTATTTTATGGCATATTTTTGATGTTAAAAAAAGTAACTGGATTAAACAAGATAGAAACATTTCTCTCTCATATGGAAAAAAAAAAGTCCAATGGAGCCAGATAGTTCAAGACTGTTGTGGTAGCTGCACAGTCATCAAAGACCAGACTTCTTCTATCTTGCTGCATAGTAAACCTTAGTGTACTTCCTCATAGTCCAAAATGGCTGCTTAAGCTCTAGCCATTTTATCAACATTCCAGCCAACATGAAAAAATTAACCCTTTCTCTTTGAAGTTCTTTCCTAGACGTTGCCCACCGTATTTCTACTTAGCTCTCATTAACCAAAGCTAGTCACGTGGTCATACTTAGCTACAATAAGACAGCCAGAGGAATATAGTCTGAGCTGGAGGAAAAGATGATTCAAGATTCAAGTGGCTGCATCTAAGAAAGTGAGCAGAAACATATTAGGAGGCAACTAGAAGTCTCTGCCATGATAGTCAACAATTTTTCTACATAAGCCATATGTCAGTTTATGTCTTGCCATAGGTAAATCTTTTTTGAAGTTTTGAATTTTTAAAATATAATTTCCTAAAACAGATGGTAATTAGAAGATGAATGGAGATGTTAGTTAGATGGTGGTGATTTTGCAATATATAAATGTATGAAATCAACACTTTGCACTCCTTAAACTTATATAAGGTTATATGTCAATTATATCTCAATAAATTAGGAAAATAAATTTTTTAAAGAAAAAAAATTCCTGCCATCTGCAACATAGGCCATATATGTTTCACAGATTGAGTTACTAGTAATCAAAGAATTGATGTTTTATGAGATTTTTTTTTTTGCTTGTTTGAACTTTCCTTTATTTTTTCATCTTTAAAATGAGAATAAAATAGTACCTATCTCATGGTATTGATTTTTTACCTTTTTTTTTTTTAGATGGCTTTTAAGCAGGTAAAATATAGAGCACTGAGATATGGTACCTTATCTTTAATATAACTTCTCCAGTAGCATCAGAACATTTTTAAATTGTATTTCTCATAGCAAGAAGAATATTTTGTTACTAATTTTGTCATCATTTTTCTGGTACTTTTAAGTTTTTTAAATAGCACAGTGAAGAAGATTAAAATAAAGCAAAACAAATTCTGTTCTTAATTACTTTTACTGTTCTGGGAACTACACCCCTATAAAAGTTTCAGAGCTGTACAGTTTCTAATGCTCTTGATTTCTTTTAAAAAAGACTATTTTTGCATGTTCATTTCTCAGTATATATTGATACATAGTCAAATTTTACTTTAAAAAAATAAAGTTGGCTTCTGATTGATCTGATTGATCCTGGTGGCTCAGATGGTAAAGAATCTCCCTACAATGCAGGAGACCTGGGTTTGATCCCTGGGTTGGGAAGATCCCCTGGAGGAGGACATGGCAACCCACTCCAGTATTCTTGCCTGGAGAATCCCCATGGACAGAGGGCCTGGAGACTACAGTCCATGAGTAGCAGAGTCAGACCCAACGGAGCGACTAAGCACAATCACAGCACATTGACACACAGTCAACTTTTACTTAAAAAAAACTTAGCTTCTGATTGATCTAGGTCCCAAGTAGCTCTTCCTCCTATTCCTCTGATAACCTTTTTTAATCATTTGTTTGCAGAGAGTGGAGATACAAAGGTTGTTTCTCGCATTATTTAGCTGGATTGAATATTGAGTCCCACAGGGTGATCATGCCTTCTTCAGTTCCTCACCGCCACCCAGGAATGTCCAAGGGGGAAGGAGCACAGAAACGCTGTGAACAGGCATCTCATTTGCATGTTTTCTCAGATTTTCTTTGCTTGAAACAATTTGCATATTTTCTAAAATTTTTGTTTGTTTGGGATAATCCAAGCGAAGGGCTTTCTTTGTCTCAGAGTAATCAAGAGCTTCTGGTAATAATTGCAAACATATTGAGGTTTATCCGAAACACCCTTCTCCTTAGTTATTTTCTGGGTGTTCTGCCCTGTCTATTTTTACGGAGAAAGTAATTCATCCCGCATAAGAGCCCAATTCAGCTCAGTGCAACTGACATTTATGGAGCGCCTCTGCATCAGAACCTATACTGGGTGACAGTGGATCAAAAGTTGACAAAATAGAGTCCTTCTATGGAGCCTGAGTTGTGAGCAAACCAACAAATTGACAGAACATTAGAATGTAAGATCAGGACGCACAGGGGCTGGCCCAGGAGAAGCCACTCTGCACGCTATAGCTTGGAGAGTTTAGAACAGTTTCTTGGAACTACTGTTCCCTGCACTGTTCAGGAAGGCAAGAGAAAGAAGGACTTTCAAAGTAGTGTATGGTTAGTCATGTCCAACTCTGTGACCCCATGGACTATAGTCCACCAAGCGCCTCTGTCTATGGGATTCTCCAGGCAAGAATACCAGAGTAGGTAGCCATTCCCATCTCCAGGAGATCTTCCCCACCCTGGGATCAAACCTGGGTCTCCTGCATTGCAGGCAGATTCTTTAGCACCTGAGCAAACAAGGAAACCGTTCAAAGTAGACAGCAGCCGAAACAAAGAGGGAGGTTGGAGTTGCCAAGGGAGGGGATGGTTGGAACTAGAACTGAAAAGTTTAGCAAAGACTAGGTCACAGAAAATTACCTGATTATCATTTACATCATTCCCTTAAACCATGGCAGATTGTTTTTCTTTATGAAATTCATAGTATTCTAGAAAGTACCCGAGGCCATAGAGTACAAATTGGGTCAGAGGCTATGGCATATAAATGCTAGTAATAAGCTAGTGAGTGATTTAAAAATTTTGTATTTTGGCATGAATGTGTATCACATAATTGAAATTGTGTAAGAATGCTGTTGTGCTAAAATAAAACATCAAAGACCTATCTCAATGATAACCACCAGAGCATAGAACTTGGCATGTGCATTCCTCTGTCTTCAGGTTTTATCAGAGGGAAGTTTCAAGCCTCACTACCCAACATGAGCAGAAAACCTTCCATGGAAGTTCATCTCTTCAAGCCAAAGTCCACATGAGCTTGAAATTTGTCTCTGATTAAAGTGCAGAGTGATGAACTCACCATTTAGTGTTGACCCATTGATGCTTGTTATGTACCTCTGAGTTCAACCCCGTGCCCAGGTACCATAACAGATTCAGACAGAAAGGGTTAAGTTTCAGAGAAAGGCTCCCACAACTTGGAGACCTCTGTCACACCATGGTGTTTCCCAGGCCTATATATGAAACCTTTGCAAGTTTAAATTCAAATAACACAGTATTACCTGAAAGCAGATTTGATTTTGATGAGCTCATATCAGGTTTTCATACATCAAGGGCAGTGTTGCCAGGAGAAGGCACAATTTTAATGCAGTAAAAGCATTCTATTTATATTTTGCATTAAAAATATAGGTGTTCAGTTCAGTCATTCAGTCGTGTCCAACTCTTCGTGACCCCATGCACTATAGCACACCAGCTTCACCAGCTCTCTGAGAGTTGTCCATCACCAACTCTCAGAGCTTGCTCAAACTCATGTCCATTGAGTCAGTGATGCCATCCAACCATCTCATCCTCTGTCGTTCCCTTCTCCTCCTGCCTTCAATCTTTTCCAGCATCAAGGTCTTCTCAATTGAGTCAGATCTTCACATCAGGTGGCCAAAGTACTGGAGTTTCAGCTACAGCATCAGTCCTTCCAATGAATATTCAGGACTGATCTCCTTTAGGATGGACTGGTTAGATCTCCTTGCAGTCCAAGGGACTCTCAAGAGTCTTCTCCAACACCACAGTTCAAAAGCATCAATCCTTTGGCGCTCAGCTTTCTTTATAGTCCAACTCTCACATCCATACATGACTACTGGAAAAACCATATCTTTGACTAGATGGACCTTTGTTGGCAAAGTAATGTCTCTGCTTTTCAATATGCTATCTAGGTTGGTCTTAGCTTTTCTTCCAAGGAGCAAGCGTCTTTTAATTTCATGGCTGCAGTCACCATCTGCAGTGATTTTGGAGTCAAAAAGAGTCTGTCACTGTTTCCATTGTTTTCCCATCTATTTACAGTGAAGTGGTGGGACTGGGTGCCATGATCTTAGTTTTCTGAATGTTGAGCTTTAAGCCAACTTTCTCACTCTCCTCTTTCACTTTCATCAAGTGGCTCCTAAGTTCTTCGCTTTCTGTCATGAGGATGGTGTCATCTGCATATCTGAGGTTATTGATATTTCTCTCAGCAATCTTGATTCCAGCCTGTGCTTCATCCAGCCCGGCATTTCACACGATATACTCTGCATAAAAGTTAAATAAGCAGGGTGGCAATATAGAGCCTTGACATACTCCTTTCCTGACTTGAAATCAGTCAGTTGTTCCATGTCCAATTCTAACTATTGCTTTTTTTTTTAATTTTACTTTATTTTACTCTACAATACTGTATTGGTTTTGCCATACATCAACATGAATCCGCCACGGGTGTACACATGTTCCCTGAGCCCCCCTCCCACCTCCCTCCCCATACCCTATTACTTCTTGACCTGCATACAGATTTCTCAGGAAGCAGGTCAGGTGGTCTGGTATTCCCATCTCTTGAAGAGTTTTCCATGGTTTGTTGTGATCCACACAGTCAAAGGCTTTGGTGTAGTCAATAAAGCAGAAGTAGATGTTTTACTGGAACTCTCTTGCTTTGTCATTGATCCAATAGATGTTGGCAATTTGATCTCTGGTTCCTCTGCCTTTTCTAAATCCAACTTGAACATCTGGAAGTTCACGGTTCACATACTGTTGAAGCCTGGCTTGAAGAATTTTAAGCATTGCTTTGCTAGTGTATGAGATGAGTGCAATTGTGCAGTAGTTTGAACATTCTTTGGCATTGCCTTTCTTTGGGACTGGAGTGAAAACTGACCTTTTCCAGTCCTGTGGCCACTGCTGAGTTTTCCAAATTTGCTGGCATATTGAGTGCAGCACTTTCACAGCATGATCTTTTAGGACTTGAAATAACTCAACTGGAATTCCATCACCTTTACTAGCATTGTTCATAGTGATGCTTTCTAAGGTCCACTTGACTTCGCATTCCAGGATGTCTGGCTCTAGGCGAGTGATCACACCACTGTGGTTATCTGGATCATTAAGATCTTTCTTGTATAGTTCTTCTGTGTGGTCTTTAGCATTCAAGACTCTAAAGGATATCACTGTATCTCAGGTTCAGTGAATCAGCTCCTCTCATCCCCTGAGAAAGGGAGCTCAAGGAGAATGTAACCGTGCAGGTAGGCTAAATGAGATGGGACTGAAAGTGAAACACAGCCACAGAAACCTACCTTTTCCAAAGAAACGTTCAACTCATACAGCAGAGACAAAACACTTAAGAGCAATAGGAAGGGAAGATCCACAGCTCGGTGGGAAAAATCTAGAAAGTTTGTATGAAAAGAAGCAATAAATGCAAACCTGAAGTTGAGCACTGACTTTTTTTTCTTTTAATGAAAATGATTTCATGGAGAAAATGCTTTCAGAGGAGATCGGAAGGGTGAACTGAGACATAGGAGATGGAAAAGTGAAAGTGAAGTCGCTCAGTTGTGTCCGACTATTTGTGACCCCATGGACTGTAGCCCACCAGGCTCCCCCATCCGTGGAATTCTCCAGGCAAGAGTAATGCAGTGAGTTGCCATTTCCTTCTCCAGGAGATCTTCCCAACCCAGGGAGATAAGAGGAGTTTAATTATCTATTAACTGGGTAGATGGCTCTGAAAAGAGAACAGTGGAGGTCATGGGCTTCGAGGCTCACAAAACCGTATCATGTTCTACCCAACTGTTTCAGAGAAGCTGTAGCCAGAAAAAAAAACACTTAAATTCTTGGATCTGAAGCCACACTCGACCAAATCCTAAGAAGCACATGATAGGATATATAAGCTGTATGCAATACAAGCTTTGGGAGTTTTCAAAGTATTGTGAATCTATCCTAGTATAGTACTATATAGCTGATTGTGTTAGTTGAGTACCTAGGCTAATTTCATTGGACTTATGAACAAATTGGGCTTATAAATGTGCTCGCAGAACAGAACTCGTTTGTATGTAGTGAACTTAGTGTCTATTCTCCAGCACACGGATGGTGAGTGCTATGGAGAACCCCAGTGCAGGAAAGAGGATGGAAAGCCCTGCAGACGGGGTGGGGTGCTGTTTCAGGTGGCGTGGCCGTGGGAGAGCTCTGAAGATGACCTCTGAGCAAAGACCAGAGCGGGGTGGGCAGGACCTATGGCTCCCTGGACGAAGAGAGTCACAGACAGGAGGAGCAAACACTGATGAGGCCAGAGTGTGAAAGCACAACAGGGAGGGAGGGGACTTCCACTGAAAAAAGATGGATCAAGCCCTACTCCTCTCTCCCCAAATTACATAAATATCTAGTTATGATTGCTCCCAGAATAGCTCCATGCCAGAACAAGAAAACCAAGCAACATCTCAGGAATATAGTCCCAAAGCTCTGATGTTGTTTGGCTTTTAATCATTCTAAACACTAAGTTGTAAGAACTTACTTATTTCAACAATTATTTATTAACACCTGATTGGTGGTTAAGCACTTGGATTGTAAGAATTCATCAAGGTGTATTCCTCTTCTTACAAGGATCATAGTTGGTAATTAGAAAATGGATAATAGTTACCCATTTTGGAATAGTTACCCAAATTGGAAGCACAAAGTAGAGTCAGCTAACCCAAATCTAAGGATAGAAGTGACGTCCAGTGTGAAAGTTGAAAAGCCAACAAGAATCATAGACACAGGGGCTTCAGGACGAGAATCAGCTTGGGTGGCTTCCAGGATCTGAAACACGTGGTGTAGCTAGAAATGAGGGCTGTCTTGAGAGATGATATGGGGGAAGTAATCAGAAGTCAAATAGGAAAGGTCATGAAATCATATTATGGAATTTTGTATGCCATCCTGGGGGTGGTGTGAAGCCACTGAAAGGGTTTCATCCAAGAACTGCTCAAATCTAATTTACACTGTGGAAACATCCCTTTGGCTACAGTGTGGGGAGTGACTAGAAGCAGAGCACGACTGGAGTCGACAAGTCCACCCATGCGTCTATAAGGACAGGCAAAGTTTGGACTGGAATAATGGCAGTGGGTGAGAAAGAAGTAGACAGGTCCAAAGTTACTAGAACACAAGAGAACCAGGCTATATGATGGATGTGGTACCAAGAGACAGTTCACAAATACAGTCCAGGTGTCTGTCTCAGGTAGGTGGCAATGAAGCTGTTCTCTGAAGAGATTGCACAAAGGAAGAGCAGGTCTGGGAGGTAGACAGTGTGTGCTGGGGATGTATTAAGTTTGAAGTACCTATGTAGCGCGGTCGGTAAAGAGTCTGCCTGCAGTGCAGGAGACCACAGTTCAATCCCTGGGTCAGGGAGATCCTCTGGAGAAGGAAATGGCAACCCACTCCAGTATTCTTGCCTGGAAAATCCCATGGACAGAAGAGCCTGAAGGGCCCCAGCCCATGGGATCACATGAGTCAGACACAACTTAGAGAATAAACTACCATATGTAACATTCAAGTTCAGAACTGGATAATCTGTGTTTGAAGCAGAAGCAAGAGATGTGAGCCACAGGGAGGGACCATAACTGATCCCTTTGTAGATAATAGAAACCGTCAACCATCCCAGGGAGAGTATATATGTGATAACAGAAGACTCCTGAGAGAATGCTAGGATAATCCAC
Source organism: Capra hircus (assembly GCF_001704415.2). Classification (NCBI taxonomy): domain Eukaryota; kingdom Metazoa; phylum Chordata; class Mammalia; order Artiodactyla; family Bovidae; genus Capra; species Capra hircus. The sequence continues at coordinate 61,820,627 of NC_030813.1, read as the reverse complement.
TTCTCTGTTTATTCAGGGATCATCCAAACAGTCAGCTTCCTAATAATTACATTCTGTGAATAGCTTGGACAATATTATCTTGTTGTTCAGTCACACATGTACTAGGCTTCCCTGTCCTTCACTATCTCCCTGAGTTTGCTCAGACTCACATCCATTGAGTCAGTGATGCCATCCAACGCAATATCTCATGCTCTGGCACCCCCTTCTCCTCTTGCCCTCAAGCTTTCCCAGCATCAGGGTCTTCTCTGATGAGTTAGCTCTTCACAGGAAGTGCCCAAAGTATTGGAGCTTCAGCTTCAGCATCAGTCTTTCCAATGACTATTTTAGGGTTGATTTCCTTTAGGACTGACTGGTTTGATCTCCTTGCAGTCCAACGGACTCTCAAGAATCTTCTCCAGCACCACAGTTCAGAAGCATCAATTGTTCAGTGCTCAGCCTTCTTTATGGTCCATCCCTCGCATCCATACATGACCACTGGAAAAACCATAGCTGTGACTATGCTTTTTAGTACTGTCTAGATTTGTCATTGCTTTTCTTCCAAGGAATAAGTGTCTTAGTTTCATGGCTGCAGTCACCGTCCACAGTGATTTTGAAGCCCAAGAAAATGAAATCCAACACTGTTTCCACATTTTTCCCATCTATTTGGCATGAAGTGATGGGATCAGATGCCATGATCTTAGTTTTTTGAATGTTGAGCTTCAAGCCAGCTTTTTCACTCTCCTCTTTCACTTTCATCAAGAGGCTCTTTAGTTCCTCTTCACTTTCTGCCATTAAAGTGGTATCATCTGCATACATGAGGTTGTTGATATTTCTCCCAGGAATCTTGATTCCAGCTTGTGCTTCATCAAGCCCAGCATTTCGCGTGATGTACTCTGCATAAATGTTAAATAAGCAGGGTGGCAGTATACGGCCTTGACATACTCCTTTCCTGATTTGGAAATCAGTCTGTTGTTCCATGTCAAGTTCTAACTGTTGCGTCTTGACCTGCACACGGATTTCTCAGGAGGCAGATAAGGTAGTCTAGAATTCCCATCTCTTTAGGAATATTCCACAGTTTTTGTGATCCATAAAGTCAAAGGTTTTAGTATAGTCAGTGAAGCAGAGGTAGATTTTTTTTGGAATTCCCTTGCTTTATCTATGATCCAGCGAATGTTGGCAATTTGATCTCTGGTTCCACTGCCTTTTCTAAATCTAGCTTGTACATCTGGAAGCTCTCAGCTAACTTGAAGGATTTTGGCATAATTTTGCTATCATGTGAAATGAATGCAACTGTACAGTAATTTGAGCGTTCTTTGGCATTGCCTTTCTTTGGGATTGGAATGAAAACTGACCTTTTCCAGTCCTGTGGCCACTGCTGACTTTTCCTTTTCCAAATTTGCTGGCATATTGAGTGCAGCACTTTAACAGCATCATCTCTGGGGATTTTAAATAGCTCAGGTGGAATTCCATCACCTTCACTAGCTTTGTTTGTAGTGATGCTTCCTAAGGCCCAGTTGACTTCACACTCCAGGATGTCTGGCTCTAGCTGAGTGATGACACCGCTTGGTTATCTGGGTCATTAAGACTTTTTTGTATATTCTGTGTATTCTTGCCAAGTCCTCTTATTCTCTTCTACTTCTGTTATGTCCTTGCCGTTTTTGTCCTTTATTGTGCCTATCTCTGCATGAAATGTTCCCTTGGTATCTCCAATTTTCTTAAAGAGATCTCTGGTCTTTCCCATTCTTTGGTTTTCCTTTATTTCTTTGCATTGTTCACTTGAGAAGGCTTTCTTATTTCTCCTTGCTATATTCTGGAATTCTGCATTCAGATGGGTATATCTTTCCCTTTCTCCTTTGCTTTTACTTCTTTTCGCAGCTATTTGTAAGTCCTCCTCAGACAACCACTTTGCCTTCTTGCATTTCTTTTTCTTGTGAATGGGTTTGGTCACCACCTCTTGTGGAATGTCCATGTAGTTTTTCCTATGAGTTTCACTGGTGTTCTACTGTTTTTAAAAATCTCACAGTGAATATTTGCAATTCCCAAAATTAGTTCCTTGGGATATTAGTAAGCAATATACGGGGAAAAGTGTCCCTTGGTCAATAAATACATCTTGGAAACCTTGGTTTAAAACACTATTTAGTAGGTTCTTTATTATGATTTCTCAAAGACTTAAATAAGCTACTCTATCCTGTGACTCACCAGGACTAGAGGCTGCTGTGGTTTGTTTGAGCCATGACAAGCTTTTGGACAAAGTGCTTTCAGGACTAGTAACCACAAACAGTTTAATGGGATAGTAACCTCTACCCAAAAAGTGTACCAAATTTCAACACATAGTTTCAGAAATTGAATTACCAAATTAACAGGAATGAATGTTTTTGTTCTTGATACACATGTCAGTTGCCTTTCCCAAAGTGAGTGCGTTGCTTATGGGAGTGTAAATTACTACTCAGACCTGTTTCACCATGCCTTCCCACTCCCCCAGGTGTGATTGTGAATTGTTCAAATCTGATCTAATTTGGTAATGTTTTTGCAACTGTAGAGAGGCTCAACATTTTCCCATGTTATTGATTACTTGGTGCTGCTTTTGTGAATACCTTCTCAGATCCTTTGCCTGTCTATTGGGATCTTAGCTACTCTTATGAAAATAAGTGGTCTATTTTTATCTCAGATATTAATGCAGAATCTCATATACTTCTGACAGCCATTTTCCAAGTTCTTATGTATCGTTTATTTTTCAGTTAGGTTATTTTTGAACCTGTGGTGCTTCTACATTTTCATGAATCAGTTCTTTAAAGCATTTCTTTCTATAGTTTTTTTTTCTTTTGAATAGGTTTCTTTTTTTTTAATTTATTCATCTTAATTGGAGGCTAATTACTTTACAATATTGTAGTGGTTTCTATAGTTTTTTTCACCATTTTAAGGCTTAGAAAATCCTTTTATAAAGTTTTATCTAGACACTTAGTAATCACTTCTTGTTTTTTGTTGTTGTTAACATTAATTCTTAACCCCTCTGGTATTTATTAATATATTAATTTATCTTATACCCTTCCCCCTCCCAGAAAACTAACCAAGTTTTACAGCACTATTCTCTGAATAATTTTCCCTTCCAAATTAATATATAGTACCCATACAATCTTGAATAATTTTTATGAATTAAAAAACATTTATCTCCATTTATTAAATTAGCAAATTGAGATGAATGGCAATTTATTAAGATTCAGTTACTTGGCCAATTTCAGTCTGGAGAGGAGTAGATGTTAATGTGATGAAAACTATGACATTTATAAACTTGCATTTAATTTGATGTTGTGATAAAAAAACACTTCCTTCCTTGAAGCTCATGGGAGAGATCACTAAAAGGAACACAAGACTAGAGAGCTTAGAGGAATTTGAAAATTAAAGAAAAAAACGTTTGTTGATAATCAATGTTAGTAATAAAAGCAGCCACTTAATAAACATTATTGGTTTAATTCTTATAATCCACTTTACAGCTGAGGAAGCAGAGACCCAGAAGTGACTTCCTCTGGCCCTGAGAGCCGGGACAGAGCCAGGACCGCTTCCAGGGCTGGTGATAAACAGCCCTGGTCCAGTTGGGGTCTGCGGATATAGTTTTAGCACTCCCCAAGGGGCCTTCTTATAGCATCTGTACTTTAGGAAAGAATCAGCATCCTATTCGACATTTATAGGGTAAACGGGGGGGACAGACTTAAGAAGTGCATTGCTGAAAGTTTGTAGGCAGGTAAGCACATCGAAATCCTCTCTCTTCCGAGCCTGAACTTGGAGGACCCTGCAGGTGAAAGAGTAAGTGTTCCTGTCTGTGTGAGAACATGGGTACCAAGGGGTCACCTCACTGTGGGTCAGAAGGTAAGCCTTCCCATCCGCTCCCTGCACAGGAGCTAGGCTTTTCTCAAATGTTCTTTCTCCGCAAGTTCGTAGGGAAATTTCAGAACAATTCCCTGGTCCTCTGTGTCTTCAGGCAGCGACAGTTCACTTTTGAAGCCTGAGGCCGATGCCGAGGCAGCATTGCTCTGCAGACACGCAGTTGTTTGTTCCCAGAGCAGGGCCTGTGCCCTCCGCTTTGCCGGCTTTGCAGCTCCCTGGGCTGATCCTCTCAAGTCCCCCGGGAGCCACTTTTGTGGCAGATTCCATTTGGTTTCAAAGGGCCTTGAGAGGGGTGGCGGGGCCACTTGGCGTGATCCCCCCAATCTCCCACGTTAAGAGTGACTTGCAAGCTGCCCTGGCGGGAGCCTCAGCCCAGCCCCAAACAGGCTGCCCCTGTTCCCCCATTGTCTGCGGACCAGGCGTCTTTTCCCAGCTGACCTGCCTGCAAGTGGAGAGATGTGAAAAGTTAGAGACAAAAATGGTCTCTACAGAGTGAGAGAGAGCTTTCTTGTACAGAAAGGAAGGAAATACCTCTGTGGGATTTTATTTTTCCCCCCCTCTTCATCCAAAAAATACAAAGAGACTCTCTGTCTTTAATGCGAATGTCGGCTTTAAATCTCTTAGGTTTGGATTAACTCTGCAAAAGAAAAAAAAAATCTGACAGGCTTTCAGATATGACGCAGAAAAACTTTTTTCCCCTCAATTCATGGTATGCATTTGCAAAGCCAAAGGCTGGTGGACTGAATAGTGGGCGCCAGTCTCCCCGTCATAGTTAACATCACAATAGTCAGAATTAGCAGCCTCTGTCCCCACCAGGGGACATTTAATACAAGGTGGCAAAGGCAAGAATAAACCTCTCTTCTCTTGCCCCCCAAATTAAAAGAGATTAAAATTAAACCAAAGAAACGAGGTTATTTTCAGTTACATGACTTAGACTTATCTTACCTTTTTCCTGCAAAAGGAAAAAGAAATGTGGCATTTTGCAGTCATTACCTAACTCAAAAGCTTCCTTCCAACTAAACAAAACCCACTGACTTGATGGACATTTCCTATTACACAGTTATTGTTGGTTTTCACTATTGAAGATGTCAGCAAGCATGTCGAAGATCATGTTTTGCTTATAAAATAAAATGACTTTTATGTGAATATCTTTCGTCTTGGTGGTGTCCGGAAAGTGGGTGCTGTTCCACTGAATCCACGTGGCAACGTTTATTTTCTGAAATTTGGGGTAATAGCATGTTCTTGTTTTTAATGTGTTCAGAGCTCTTTCATCTGAGATACTGAAGTATTCTGCACCAAGAGTCGGTGTCAATAAGCTTCTGTTAATGTACAAAAATTTTAAATAGCAGCTCCCAGTTTCCAAATGAGAGTCAAAATGAATAGGTAATCTGAAGCACAACTTAAAATTAGCAGTCTTCATATTTGATAAGGATGGATTGATTAGGACTGTTTGTTTATGTATAATTGTGAAACCACCTATATAAATTAAACTCTAGATCATTTTTAATTCCTGACCCACAACTATTTAAAAACAAGTTTCTTGTGTGATACTTAGTGGGATGTAAATGGGTGTGCATTAGTTGGCTACTATATAACGGAGTTATAACAATACGTTTATGGATTTAAATAGGTACTGCAAATTTGTTCTTGATAAACAAATAGACTCAAAGTGAAATAAAATGTTACTTTTGGTTTTATTTATTTATATGACACTATCCACTTTAAGCTCTAGGTAATCTAATTACATTATAAAGGGGTTTTTATTATAATCACAAACAACTAACAGTGTATTAATTTTTATTATAGAATCAGTTTCTTTGCAACCCCAAAGGCTCTGATATAGCAATTTGGGATTTAATACAAATGAAAGGGTGTTAAAATAATTTTTCAGAATACACTGAAACAAGTTATATAAATCTTTGAACAAAAATTAGTATTATTCCTATATAATATCAAATTGTTATTTTTCATAGATACCCTAACTTGTTTATACTGTATTCATGATGTATCTGGATGATGTTTTAGCATAGTGTACTATTTTAGAAAAAGTAAATTTTTATTTTCCAGAAGTAGTAAATTTAGTTTCTAATTGGGACTGATTTTATGTATTGTATTATAAGAGAATTTAATCCAGTATATGTTTGAAGTTTGCTCAAAAAGATAATTTTTTATATTCTAAGTTATTTTTTTCCTTTTTTTTTATTTTTATTTTTATTTTTACTTTATTTTACTTTACAATACTGTATTGGTTTTGCCATACATTGACATGAATCCACCATAAAAGAAGGTCAAAGTTTATTACTCCATGTTTTGGTCACAATAATAAAAAATTAATATAAAAATATGAAAAGATTTGGTTCATGATAAAACTTTGCTGTATTAGCTACTGAGGGAAAAATAGAAAGGCATGTTTTCATAAATTAGACTTTTAATTCCAAATATTTCACAAGTTTGAATTCAGAGTTATTTTATGCCCTCTTGCGAATGAGATTCTTAAAATTATTTTACTTGAAATCATATAAAAACTTAATTTGTATTTACTGATGTATTTTTATGGTTTTTAAAGTTATACTGTTTCTGATACTCAGGCAGCCATGTTGTTCAGTTCTGGAGTCTTTTGGACGGGCCTGTTATTTATCCCTGTGGCCTCCTTGCTCCTTGATGTGGTGTATAAGGTGTAAGTATAATACTCAGTTATGTACATAACAACATAGATGGCGTATTAATCCTCAGATTTCTCTAGTTGTAACGTCAACTCTAATATAGAGCTTACAAGATAGGAATTAGAAATATTAATTAATTCTATGTAAATAAAGGAGAAAGGACCAACTGAGGAACTAGAAAACTATATTAGTTTAAAAGAGCCAGCAGAAGTAAAGCAGGTAGTTTCAATTAACATTTTTATTAATCAGCCTGAAAAACCCCTTCAAGGTAGAAGAAAAAGTTCTGTTATCTCCAAACACACGCACGCGCGCGCGCACACACACACACACACACACACACACACACATAAATTTTCAGTGAACAATAGTTGTGAAAGGAAATTTTTGCTCACCTGATTCTAAACATATATAAAATAGAGACTAGAAGAGTCCACAATCTTATTAATCCTTCTCAAGGACTGTAAGTTTTAAAATGTTCTCTCTTCCCACAAAAAAGATATCATTAGTTAATGTGATGCTTGTTTAATAACTATGAAAGTTTTATTACTATCAACCTAAACTATTTATGACTATTGTTTCTATAATTATATTAATGCCCAAAATTACTATAATTTTTTAGATTCTAAGAAAAAATTCCTTGTACTCTGATTACTATTGTACTTGGAAGCAGCATGGTAACAACTTGTTTTATAATGTTTTAAATCTTCATACAAATACTTCTATACTTTTTCTTTTCTTTCCCTTTTATGTTTTTGCAGTATCAAGAGGACTGCATTTAAAACATTAGTAGATGAAGTTCAGGAGCTGGAGGCAAAATCTCAAGACCCAGGAGCAGTTGTGCTTGGAAAAAGGTAAAATACACACTATGTTCTTTTCTCAGTGAGCTTTACATTTTTCTTTTGCTAGCGGTTGGAAATAAGCAGTTAAACTTGTATTTATCTGTTAACGTGGAGCTGGCAGTGTCACTGACAGATTTTGGAATCAGAGAGATGCAGATTCAAATCAAATCTCTCTTCACTGAGCTGCCTGCGACCTCAGCCAGGTTGCTTGGTGCTCAGTTCAGTTCAGTTCAGGTCAGTCGCTCAGTCGTGTCCGACTCTTTACGACCCCATGAATCGCAGCACTCCAGGCCTCCCTGTCCATCACCAACTCCCGGAGTTCACTCAGACTCACGTCCATCGAGTCCGTGATGCCATCCAGCCATCTCATCCTCTGTTGTCCCCTTCTCCTCCTGCCCCCAATCCCTCCCAACAATTTCCTTATCTACGTATCTCTCTCACAGCCAGTCATGAGAATTGAAAATAATGTCAATAAAGCAGGTGGCTTGGGGCTTCATGAGCACTAAATAAATGGTGGCTACAAATAGTGTTTATTGTTAAACTGAAAAAGAAACTGCATGTAAGAATTAAAGATTTTAAAATTAAAAAAATTAAAAAATAAAAAAAATAAAGATTCCATATATAAGAGACTTCAAAAAAAGAAAAAGAAACTGCAGTATTCATAATGCAATAGAATACAATCAGAGTCAGAGGCTGACATAGAGTCAACTCTCCCTCAGTTACCTTCATGGTTCAGTACTTTATTGGGAACTGAGCTGAGGGTCATATATGAAGTGAGTTATGTCTTCCAAATCCTCTTCATCACCACCACCTACCCACCCCCAAACCCAGAAAAAAAAAAGCAATGTTATTTACTAAACTTTACAAAGCATTACAAAAAAGAAACTAAAATTATTCGAAAGCACTCTATAATAATCCACAATTATGATGAAAATACCAGGAATTTATTCTCCCTCTCTCTCATCACACTAAAGTCAGTTAGCGTTTTGTCTCGACCCTAGGAAACGTTTCGCCCTGGTCTCTGTCTCCTTCATCGTGATTCACTGTCATTACTCAGTTTAACACAATGGAGTAAGTGTCAGACTGGGGACTTGGGCTGAGACCTTGGCTTCCAGCCTGCTCTTGCTCTCATTAGGCCAAAGGGGCACGTCATACACCAGTCTGCGCCTCTCTCCTAAAATTAACAGCGCTGGCATCTATCTGTGTGGCGGGCACCGCGGGCAAGGCACTGCACCCCTCACTTCATAGCAACTGTGGCATTGAACCGCCATGACATTCATGGACAAATCCATCATCCCCGGTTTTTCCAGATGAGGAAACTGGGGCTTAGAGAGACCCAAGCTCTCCAGGTCAGAAGTGACCGTCCTGGGCCTTGAGCCCATGTCAGTTGAGTCTAGAAACCCTAAGCAAGCACTATGCTGCCTCCTTTCACTGCTATTCAGGAGTGTAGTGGCGTGGCACCAGACAGAGCCTGCTTGTAACACGACAGTTCTGACCCTTCCGTGTCAGCTTCCCTGTGCACATGATGAGTTGGTGACACCTACCTTCAGATGACAGGAGTAGCTCCTCTTCCCCGCGCTTTCCCCTCATCTCTTCCCTTCACCTCCAACTCTACACCAACCCCACTATTTTTCATAAACCGTCCCTCAGTAAATGTTTACTCTCGCTTTCCCTTCAGCTATGAAAAGGATATACCAAGAGTTCTAGCTCTTAGGAAAGAATGGGTGCATGTATATGTATGACCAAGTCCCTTTGCTGTGCATCTGAAACTATCAAAGCATGGTTAATCAGCTGTACTCCAGTATAAAAATGTTTATTTTTTTTAAAAAAGAGTTCTATTAATAGTTCACAGAATCATAAATAAAAATATTCACAATTATTAGGGAAAGTCCACTGATAGTACTGTTACTGCCCTTAATAAATTTCTCCTGTTTGTATGTTAATAAAACTTACATTAAGCCCCTTCATGTAATACTGTTTTTCATCATTTGTAGTATATCAGTGACTTCAACAATTCATAAGTCAGACTGAGGGTTCGATGTGATGACCTCTGGTCTCTGGGTCCTAAAGAGTCAATGAGTCTTACATTAAATAAATCAGAGAGCCTAAAAAGAAAGAAATGAATTCCATGTAAATGACCACCAACTTCTCCATAGAAAATGCATCTGATAAATTTCCTGCTGCTGCTCAGCTCATTTGCCTAAAATAGTGGTTCAGTTTATTTCGGGGACTCAGGACTAAGTTAGTTGTTAGCTGAATAGCCCAGTCAAAAACCTCTAGTTTGGTATGGACCCCATGTTGCCATTGCTGCTGATCGCTGAGCAAAATGATGGTGATGGTCAGCCTGGCCATGGTGTCTCCCTGCTGAGTGGCAGCTAGAGAGGAAGATCTGAGAGGGGAAAAGTAGCAACTGGTTGGCAAAGCCTTCACATCTCATTCTAAGGCAGCTTAGCAATTGTCAGATTGATTTTATTGACAGAATTGTTTCAGGAACCTTGGAGAATGAGATTCATGTCAAATTTTCAAACATGAGCTGATTCCATCTGCATTTTTCAAAGAGGGAGAAATGGTGATTTCTGTGTATTCGAGTGACAGCAGGCTTCCTTGAGGGCTGAAACACACACATTATTTTATGCTTCCTGGCCTCGGCCTGTGCTGATCCCTTGTCTAGAAGCTGAGACCCTCTTACAGACGGGTAATCCAGTTCCTGGCCTTCAGAACCCAGTGCAAATGCGATCACCTCAGCATTCCCCAGATGAAACCAATTCCCACCCGCTGTCTCTGCATTTGGTGTGTTCTCCTGCTTCTGCATTTACCAGAGTATTCCAGAGTGTGTGTCTTCAACCTGTGTCTGCTCGTGTCCCCGACTAGATGGAGCTCCTTGTAAGAGAGGCCTCTGTCTCAGTCTTCATGGCAACCCAGCACCAACCACAGAGCCAGGAACATAGTAACGCTCAGCTAATGTTTACTGAATGGATGAATGAATGGTTAGGAGAATGAACCAGAGAATAAATGCATTAATGGAAGGGTAGGTGAAAGGATAGTTGAGTAGTGGGCTAACCTGTGGTAAAGGAAAATGTGATACACGAGAACATAGAACTATCTAGGTTACACTTCCCAAACTAGCAAGCTCCCGTGTAATGATTGTTTACTTTTTTGTCATAGAAGGATGCAGTTCTTAAGAACGACCTTATAAGTGGATCACCCCAATTTTTTAATCTTCACTAAGCACTACTGTGAAGTCAAGCTAGGTGTAAACACACAGCTTCTCTGTGTCAGAGAAACTAACGTGTAAGCACTGTCTCCAGATTAGCATTTACAATAATTCATTTCTCATCTCTACTCATTTTCAAAAATTAAAACATCTTGGTTAAAAGAACTAGTCTTTTTTTAATAGAAATAAGTATGCCATTTATCATATTATCATCCTGACTTCCCTGGTGGCTCAGATGGTAAAAAAATATCTGCCTGCAGTGCAGGAGACCCGGGTTCAATCTCTGAGTCAAGAAGATCCTGGATTTCCCAGGCGAAAATACTGGAGTGAGTTGCCATTTCCTCCTCCAGATCACTGTGTAGCCATGGCTGATTATTTTGGGTAAAGAAACTAACTCACAAGCTATGAAACTGTCCTTTGCTGTTACTTTCTATGGACATGCTCCAACACTAGGGAGCAGAAGCATCTACATTTCCAAAATCCAAAAAGCTTTGAAATTCCATTTTTCCACAAGCTTATAGCGAAATTTGCTGGATTTTCAAAACAATTTGTTCTCGAAATATAAGAACATTGATAGTGTTTATTTTTCTGCAGTGTAAATATGTCTGTGTTTTATAGCAGAAATATTAATTTGGGGGATATTGGTCTCTAAGGTCTCACTTGGGAGTATTACATACATAAATTGTGTGTAACATATTACTTTCCTAAAACAAAACAAAAATATGAATTGAGAACCCCAAAGTGTTAAAGTAATGGATTGCAGACACTGGGCTCATTGGAGACACGCAGTTATTACTGGACATCTTTCCTGTGTGTGTGAAGCAATGCGTCTTATGGTAAGGCCATGAATAATCAGAGTCATAATTTTTTACACATATCTATAGACATTAGCCAGTATAACATCATCAGCCTCTACTAAATAGTATTTTAGCCCAGGATCTTCAGGTCAGTCCTCTTTAATTTGTCCATCACCACTGTCTGGCCCAAAGCCCGAACTTTTTAAAGTAGGGAAGTATAGATGTCAGATAATTTGGTCTTGGAGACAATGATGGTGGTCTCTCCTAGCTTTTCTCTGTGTTGTTTATCTTAATGAGAAACAAGAGGTTTGATGTAGCTAAGGCAAAAAACAAAATCTAGTAGCTTTCCTAAAGAATGGGGGGGGGCATTATAAATTAAAACTCATGTGTAGCAATAGACTTCTCTTGTTGAGTCCATGTTGAATATAAACCCAGGCATCAGAAATGATCCTCACAAAGTATATTTGTCTTGTGATGATCTCTGTGCTAGTTGGTTGGTTATTGTTTTCTTAGGATCTAGGGGATGGTAAGGGTGGGAAGAACTAGTGTTTCTAAGTGGCTGAGTGGTTCCTAATTGCCGTCTTCCTGAATCCTCCATCAGCCCGAGGTTAGGGACTGTCCTCCTAAACTCCATGAGATGTCTGAGAACGGCTGCCTAAGGCAATCCAGCTAACAAATAACAGAATTAAATCAAAGACAGCAGAGCCCAGGCTCTTTCCACAGTAGTGTGCTTCTTTCTAAAGAAACTTTTTTCTTTAAATAAACACTAGACGTTAATGTGACATGACAGCTGAGTGAAAATATAGCCTTAAATGGCCATTACAAAACAAAATTACGTTGTCTCATATATTTTGGTTGCCATAATATGAAAGGGGCACTTCTATATTAAAGGATCATGCATTTAAGAAGTCCAGCCTAAAACCTGGAAAACGTATTTTAGGAAGAAGAAGCTCCGTCATAATACATTGCTGTCCTCTTGTCTTCTGTAGTCATTTCAATTTTAAACACGAGAGACTTCCCAGCACCCCATGCACAGTGCTCTGCTAACAAAGTCAGACCACCTGCTGCTAAAGCTGCTGACTTCCTCAAAGCAGTTAGATGTTTTAGTGTCCCTCTGAGTCCCCAGGTCTGTAATGGTAGATCATTTTAAGAGTAGAGTAAGAAAAGTCTGTAAAAATGGCTCTTTCTCATTCCCCATATCTGTTTATTTCACTGGCGAAAACAAGTTGTTACAAGTTTTTGCAAAACCACTGGAGTTTTAAGATTAATTAGCTTTCTTGCCTTAATTCCCAATGACAATAAAGTATGTCTAATAAGTACCAGTTAACACCCCTAGACTTTTAAAAAATATCTGTGGAAGATTACTACAAATGTCAACATTTCCAAATATTTTACTTCAGCAAAAGCCTAAATGTTTCTGTAATTACGATGAGTTCATTTTGCAGATGATCCTATTTTTGTGTGTATGATAAATATTGTTCCATTTCAAGGTCTAAAAAAAATTGGCAATATACAGAACTAACATAACTTACAACAGTTTAACCAAAGCTTAAAATGGGGAAGCTAAAAGATGGAAATTTGTCCACTGAGTCAGTTCCAGTGATTAAAACAAAATTACATAAACATTTGCTGCAACACATGTGGATTACTTATTAGCTCTTCATGCTTGTTATGTGGTTTAATATCAAAGCAAAGTTTTATAAATCAACCAGTGGAGAAATGGCATGACTAGGAGGATTGATGATGTTTAAAGTGCATTTCAGAATTATTATTCAAATTTATTTATTTGACAGATATTTGACTTCCCACTGTGTGAAACACTGTTCTATGAGCAGGAGAGAAAAACAGACGCAGTATTAGAAGTTACATAATTACATGGATTCCTTTCTACAGAAAAGATTATTCTAAATGTTTATTGAAAAATAAGTGTTTTTCCTTGTCACTTTACCTAGTAAATTATTTTCTGAAAATGGTTTTTTTATTTTAAAATGAGATTAAGGAACACATTTCATGCCATATTAGAGTGGTAATGGAATTTTTCTAACTAAAAAGTCTATGAAATTTCTTCTTTACATAATTTTTTGGATTTTTCTGTATAAAAAATTAATTTATACCAGAATATATGCAAAGTAGGAAAAAGGTATAGTAATGGTTCATTTTTTTTAAATTCTCAAATGCCATACTTGCTATATGTAGTAAGTCAGCTAAGATTTTAGAAGGTACTATCACTACTGGTGGATTTTGTGTTTTTTGTTAATTGTATTGTGCAGGTTCTGTACCTCTGTTTGACTTAAAAACTAGGGTTGGGGACATCTTTTGACTGCACTATGGGAGACAGAACTCTTCTGAGCTGTAGGGGAAAATGGCCTCTAAAGTATCTGTCTAAATACTTGAAACCCCATTTGCTGTCTGAGAAAAGAGGGTAAGAAAGAATCAGTAGACTACAGATTTCTCAAATAGTCTTTTGTTTAAGTCTGACTCTCTCTGGTGGTCTTGTGGGCACGCTGGGGTCTCCGCGGAGTTGATAATTCATTTCGCACGTTTGCACCTGCTCTGCAGCCTCACAGAGAGGGCGCAACTGCTCAAGAACGTCTTTAAGAAAAACCACGTGAACTTGTACCGGTCAGAATCACTGCAACAAAACCTGCTCCGTAAGTATTTGAGTTCTGATTTTTAAACACATTCTCCGCCATTACCTCATAGCGTTTGTAAGAGCAGTATTTTGACTTGAAGGATATTTAACTAATTACAATTAACACCTAAAACAAATTTTGTGCACTTGCAACACATTATAAAAATATTAATAACAAATGTTTAGAGAGTCTTTTGACCACAGCCATCTCACTTTCATCAGAAAAGATAGAGCATTTGAAAATCTTGCTGCTTTCACTTCACAAAAAAATATTTCTGCATGCCCCTTACCTCCTTAAATCTTAAAAAAGAACCAGTGAAATAAATCTTAACTCTTAAAAGCTTACTCGGTATTGTTATCTTTTCTACTTGAATAACTTTGCAAGAGCCTTTTCAGCTTTCATACACAATGACATGTGTGTGAAACAGCACACACTGAAATATTTTCCCCTTCAAAAATATTTATGAATATTTAGAGTTGTAAGAAATTATTAGGTATCATGCCCTCTTAACATTTGAAGGATCTCAAAAAGAATATAATATATAAAGCCCTGTAGTAAATGCATTTTGTTGGTAACATGTCTTTTGTTTCATGTTGTCTCCACATGTAATTTATTTCCATGTATATATACTCATGTTTAATGCTTTTGCTCTTTATGCTTCAGGAGGCCTTTTCTAAAGATGTGATCCCCTCGGGGGTCATTTCTTATCCCCAGGCCCCCTGTGACCAGGCTAGGGCATGAGTGAGTTTATTTGTAGGTGCTGAGAGTCCAGAACCATGTCTTCTAAGGGAAGCTGTGTGTATTTATCTCCTCGCTCTTATTCTTCCTTCACTCTCATCTGCCTAATCTATCTGGAATACATGCTCCCACTTGACTGCACCGCCCCCACCCCTCTGCTAGCAGGAAGCAGACCTTAGAGGACTTGGACATGATGTGCTGAAGGAAGAATGGAGGAGGGCTACAGCATCTGTTCATGCAGGGAGCAGAACGCCGAGGATCTAAGCCACCATCGTTTCACTCTTCATTTTGCAGTTGAATCCATATCATTTCCAGACATTAAAAATTAGTCTTTTTTTTGTGTGTGGCATCTTTGTCAGGTTTTGGTATTAGGGTGATGGTGGCCTCATAGAATGAGTTTGGAAGTTTACCTTCCTCTGCAATTTTCTGGAAGAGTTTGAGTAGGATCGGTGTTAGCTCTTCTCTAAATTTTTGGTAGAATTCAGCTGTGAAGCTGTCTGGACCTGGGCTTTTGTTTGCTGGAAGAGTTCTGATTACAGTTTCAATTTCCGTGCTTGTGATGGGTCTGTTAAGATTTTCTATTTCTTCCTGGTTCAGTTTTGGAAAGTTGTACTTTTCTAAGAATTTGTCCATTTTATTGGCATATAATTGCTGATAGTAGTCTCTTATGATCCTTTGTATTTCTGTGTTGTCTGTTGTGATCTCTCCATTTTCATTTCTAATTTTATTGATTTGATTTTTCTCCCTTTGTTTCTTGATGAGTCTGGCTAATGGTTTGTCAATTTTATTTATCCTTTCAAAGAACCAGCTTTTGGCTTTGTTGATTTTTGCTATGGTCTCTTTTGTTTCTTTTGCATTTATTTCTGCCCTAATTTTTAAGATTTCTTTCCTTCTACTAACCCTAGGGTTCTCCATTTCTTCCTTTTCCAATTGCTTTAGGTGTACTTAGGTTATTTATTTGACTTTTTTCTTGTTTCTTGAGGTATGCCTGTAATGCTATGAACTTTCCCCTTAGCACTGCTTTTATAGTGTCCCACAGGTTTTGGGTTGTAAAATTAGTGTCTTTATACTTTTAAAGGCAGGGAAGGATGCATTAGCTCCCCAAGGTAGAAAATGAACACTCAAAACTCAGAATAACAGAGACTTCCTGTGACTTCAAGCCCACCATTTCTATTTTAATTTACAGATGGGTATGCCTTCTCTCAAGATGAAAATGGAATCGTCTCACAGTCTGAAGTGATTAGAGCATATGATACCACAAAGCAGAGACCTGATGAGTGGTGACGGGTCGAGGGGCTGCAAGGCCAGCTCAGCTACATCTCTAAGGGGAGTCCCAGCTCCTCACCAGAATCTGCTGACCAATTCCAGTCTGGTCCAAGGAGGGGAAATGGATCTGAGCTCATCTCATTGACTGACATTCAGATTCATGTATATTATAGACGTAAGCACTGTGCAACTATACTGTAACACCATCTCTTTCAGATTTTCTAAAGTATTTGCTAAGTCTTTGTAAACAGACATTGAAAATGACCTTGCATCTTGCCAGAGTGTTTTTTCCAACTGAGAAAAGGTCAGTATTCTTTTGCTGTTTCTCTGGAGCTGTAACTATCAGTGTCTTGGATACACCACAAGGCTATTCACCATTAAAAATCTGTAAAATGGTAGTAAATTAGAGGG
The DNA here is from genome assembly GCF_001704415.2 of Capra hircus. Taxonomy (NCBI): domain Eukaryota; kingdom Metazoa; phylum Chordata; class Mammalia; order Artiodactyla; family Bovidae; genus Capra; species Capra hircus. The sequence goes on along the minus strand of NC_030813.1, from coordinate 61,804,205 downwards.
ACTCTTGATATCCAAATTTAGATTTCAGAACATGCTGGGGAGGGGGGGCGGAAACAGCCTTCTTAAGGAAGCAACTTACTGAGCAAAATTTCTAAACAAGACATTAATGATAAGTGTTTGTGTCAAAAATTGTCTTGATAAATGTCTGCCAAAGAAGTCCAATAAATGTATTACTATTTCTCCTTCAGTAGTCATTTGCCCAGAAATTTACAAGAAAGTTTACCTCCAGTTCTGCTGTAAGATCTGCATGCCTGACTTTTCAAATCTAAGAGTGATTTGTAAAAATGAGTATTTCAAGGCATTTGCTACTAATATCTGTGATGTTGCACCTTTGGCCTTACAAATGCTTCTTTCTCGTTTGTCTTGTCTATTTGTTCAAGTGGAAGTGCACAAGTGGTTATGTGACTGTCGTTACAATACTGATTTGTAAAACTGTACTTATGTCTCCGTCCTTTCTAATGAGGTTTCATCATCGTGGAGATTTTTCTTACAACCTGGCTTCTGCTGTAGATTAAGTGATGTCATTTTGTCTTTGAGTTTTCTTTTTTTTTTTTTTTTTTTTAAGAAAAATGTACATAAGTGTTTATGTGAGATTTCCAATACTTCTGTCGAGGTGTTTGAAAAACCATGTCAGATAAATGCCTGGGCTTTTGTAACATCTGTAGGCTCAGCTTTTTGTCCTGTGTTTTGATTTTCCCTAGTAGTGCCCATTCCAGATGCCTGTTGTCCTTGATGGCATGCCCCAGGTTAAGGTGACTGCCCTGAACTTACAACCAAGAATAGCTTAACAGTTCACTTGTCAAGCAGCTCCCAAAATTAGTCACATGCTGCTAATTGGAACAAATAAGTAGTATGTTCCTTCCATTTTAAAAACACCTATTTTATTCAAGCCTATAACTTTACAAAGAACTCTGTTCATCATGAGTAGATTTTGTTAATATTCTTTAAAATATAGATTCAATTTAATTGTTTCAGCATTTCCAAGATATCTCCTGAAAATGCCTATTTTGCTATGCCAACAACTAATGGAGAAGGGGCTGTTTAAAAACCACAACCAGTTTTCTACACTATTTTTAACATAATGCTTTCATGTAGAAATAAAAAAAAATTCTAGCTTTCAGATACATTTCAGAGATTGAAGCAAACTTTTTGCCTTGTATTCAAAAGCCTGTTTGCCTTTAAGTGGACTTACCAGCAAAACAGATAGAACTTCCTCTTTAAAAAAATAAGTCAGTTACAATTAAGGAGAGAGGTGATTTTCAGATCCCCCCTTGAGTTTAATAATTTCACATCTTTTTCACCCTTTTTCTCAATCTAGATTTAAAATTTTAGTCTATATATTATTTCCTTCTCTGAACTTTTAGCTCTTTAGTTACACGTATGCCTCCCACACTTTCTACAAATAAGAGAGGTTATGACATACATAATTTGAATTTAAAAGGGTTAAGAATGTGACATACTTCACTCTCCACACCCTTTCCATTCGGAGTTCAGATTAAGAAAAGCATGAATTCAAATATGCAAGACTGCAGGCCTAAGAGTCTAAGATCATCTTCAAAATTCAGACGTCACAGTGTTTCTTACTGAATGGCTATTCAGCACATTCAGGCCTCCCTGATGGCAGGTGAAGTCACACCACAAAAAAAATGGAAAACAAGAATCAAGGGAAAGGAATAAAGGTTTTGTTGTTTGTTTTTTTTTTTTTTAAAAAGAAGAATGAAGTACATCCGTCGGGAGAAACAATTAATAGGAGTTCCAGAAAAGGGCTGCTTCCATTTCCCCTCACCTCACAGGTGACATCCTTCTCCATAATTTTAATATAAAAATGTGATGAGTGTAATAGAACTGACTTTTCTGACTTAAGAAAACTGGAAGCTTTATTTTTACCTTGAAACATGATTTGTTTCTGTGGAGCTCTTCAACATGAGTGGAGGACTCATGGTTAAAAATGTGAAAGAGCATGATCTGAAACATGACTGATTTATGCCTTTTTGTCCCATGGACCTGTTTTTGAGCTATCGACATTAAGTCAATCTCTTGGCTTCTCGGTAGGGAGTTGAGGGGTAGGCAGCAGGGAGTGACCACCTTGGTAAAACTTCAAAGACAGCGCTGCAACTGCAGTGACTGTAGTGTTAGAGAAAACCCTCCTTTTTTTAACCTTCCTAAGTAGGGTGAGGCGGGGGTGGGTAACACAGGTTTTACCAGGATTAAAATAAATAGTTGAAGTGACTTTTAATGTGTATTTTCTGAAATAAGGGACATTCTTCAATTAAAAAGTCCCTTATAGGGACTCTGGCAAATGCTAACACCATTGCTTTACAACGTTTACAGTTCAGAAAATACTACTCACAGCAGAAAATCCTCATTTATTTTGCATTGAAAAGTTGGAAGTTGCTTCTTTAGCATCAACTAGTACACAGTGATATTGAGCATGAACTTTCTAAATGTTTTATATATACATATAAAAATATATTGGTATCTCACACCCAGAAAGATGCTATATGGTAGAAAGTATGAGCAGGAAAAATGGTGTTTCTCAGGAATGTAGTAAATTTTAAATGGAATAAGTGCCATCCACCCTCCCATACAACACTCTGGCTGACATAAGCCCGCTTGGGCAATGTGGCAAAGTTAATGGAAAACTTCTTCTAATCAAGTCAGGTGACTGTGTATTATATTCAGTATTAGCCATTTACATGAATTGTGTGGTCACTGAATGGAATCAGCAATTCTCTCTTAATTTCCAAGGGGGAAAAAAAGGAATTCAAGAAATCTATATTTATTCTGGTCATTACATTTTTATATTTTAATTTTGCAGTCCTGCATCCTAAATATCCAGTGTGAAAATCATGTGATCATTTGTTCTGCCTTTGTGTATGCTGTGTATCACTTATCTGTCACTTAAAATGTTCTTTCAGGAAATGAATTCTAATATGAATGTACTAGATTGCATATTCACAAATTTTTATGTATAACAAAATCATCATTATTACAAAGCTAAATAATCATTAGTGTTTATTTTTGTGCAGTTTGCCCTTTGATATGTCCTGGTTCTAAGACTTATATCATCTGATAAATCTATAATCATGTACAAAATTTATTGAGCAAATTGCCACCCTATTCACATCATATGAACCAGGCCCATGGAATTCTTTTTGTAAATTATTTAATGTAAACACCATGCAGTCTGGTGCCTAATAAACGCTTTTTAATGATGAACATTTCTATAATGCCTCTTAAAGAGACCATAGTCTGATTTTTCTCACATTAAAATAAGTGAAGTCACTTGTGAAACTGTTATACTTTGCTGCATTTTAATTAACCTTCAACAGCTATTAAAATGGAATGTAAGTTGAATTTTGAAGGAAGGGAAATAAATGTTTTCCATTTTTCGTCTTGATTTATTTTCTGTATGAGAGCAGCTGTGTTTTTGATAGGTTTATGGTTTGCATGAATTAATATTTAAAGTGGTCTAGGCCAACGCATGGCTATTGCTGTAAATCTTGATGTTTATTTCTGCCTTATAAAATTATCTCATGGCCTACCTGAGACTTAATATTCAATGGACAAATTAACTGGTTCTCCACACAACTTTTTTTTTAATAAGTAAATTATTTTACAAACAAATTTGAACTAATTTAATTGAAACTTTTGTTTAGCTTGCCTCTAAGAACTTTTCTTAATAAAGCTCACAAAATTTCTCAGCAAATAAATCTCCCTTAAGTAGGACAAAAAAAAAAAAAAAGCTAGATTTCATACTTGCTTACTTTGAATTAACAGCAACTTTCCATAGGTAAATCTGCTCTTGCAAAGATGTGAGCAGAATATTTAAAAGTACATGTTTTTGTTTCATAGTTCTAGACTAGAAGCCATAAATGCAGTAAATACTGTTTGTTGTTTGTTTTACTCCTTCAAGCTTCATTTTTCACATTTTCAAGTTTATTAGGTTGAAAAAAGAAAAAGGCAGCCTTGGAAGGCAGCTACTATGGAAAATTGCAGTTTGTATTCAAAATAAAATAGTATTTTCAGCTCCATGAAAAACCATTCCTGCTGAAACTGCTGTAGAAATTGTGACGCTGCATGAGTGGAGAGCACCGAACCTGTGATTCGAGTCGTTTTCTCAGGTGTGTTTATCTCGATGTTCAATGCACTGTTTTATAAATAGTTATTAAAGTCGAGTAATATTCAGTTCCACACAGTGTTATATGTCATTGGCCTTTTGTGAATGTGCATGTTTTAAACTGCAAATTTTAAACATTTTTGTCCTCTTATTAAAAATGAAATAAACTGTACCATTACATAAAGAAAAGTGTTCGTTTTAATTGCTAGTTTTAGAAACTACATTTCTTCATAAAACCTTCAAAACTGCTATAACTATAGTTTGAGAAGGTATATATCTGTTTAATAACAACGTTAACATTTTATCTACAACCCCAATGATAATTGAAAATAGCCCTGCATTGTAAATCCCATTCAATGCAATATAAAAGTGGGGTATGTTAACTCTAATTTTGTAAGAGTTGGTAGTTCAATAATTATCAAAAAATAATTTTTGGACTTCCCTGGTGGTCCCGTGGTTAAGACTCCAAGCTTCCAATGCAAGGGGTGTGAGTTCAATCCCTGGTCCAGGAACTAAGATCCCCACATTCTGCACAATGTGGCCAAAATGATGACAATAAAAATAATTCTAAATAAAATTACTATATTTTGACTCTTCAATCAGAAAAGCCTCCAAGATTGTCCTTGTTACAGGTTTAAATCAGCCTATAAGTCAACAACTAACTCATGGCTCCTTCTTTCACACAGGATGAAGTTTTTAAGATTTCTAAACCCCACCGAAATTGTTTAAGTGTTATGAGAGAGTGGCCACATTTGGCCAATAAAATTTGAAGGAAGTAACCAGAAAATAGTCAAATTGCCACACGAGACAAAATATAGCAAAACCTTGGAAATGAGGACAAGACAATCAAAATAATCACCATTTGGTAAAAGGAACAAGGGAAACTGCATTTTGGAAAACTGTTAGAACAGGATGAGTTCACAGAGACCCATTGGGGAAGCAACGTGAAGAGCCTCTGGTTTCATCAGAGTGAGGGGCAGGGTATGCTTCCCTGCCTGGGACCCCGCTTCCCTCCCCACAACCTTTTCCTGGGGGCAACAATTGAGTATGGGTCCCCCATGCAAAATCACAGCAAAACAATGTTCAGAAAAGTAACCTGTGAATTATGCCAAATATTTTCACATTCAACATCATCCCTCTTAAAATAAGCACCACCATGTAACACCACCATAAGGAAATAGCAGACTTGAAATACATAAACCCAGTACATCATCCCCATTTAAAGATTGTTTTTATGTGCTTAAGGCATCTCAGACCTAAAGCTTCTATTTCAGTATACAGAACCACTCATTTTAATGAAGAAAGATCTTTCTAACCTGGATCATTTCACTAGTAAGCTAATAAAAATTGTTGGAAAATGTAATATTTTTTACTATTCAGTCTCTATTTCAAGTACAGACTATGTAACCAGCAATTCAAATGTAAACTCTTGTCAGAATAACTTCATTAGCAACTGTTTAACTGAAATTTTGAAAGTCTTATACATATAAAAATATGTGTGTGTTGCCTTAATAGTTTAACATGCTTGTAAATCCTTATTTTTCCTGAACATATACTAAATAAGCCTTTTAGGTTATGCATAAGTAAACTGATCCAGACCCAGTGAAATAATTGTGATTGTACATATTCTCAGGAACCTTTTTGGTTAACTGGTTTTAGAAAGAAATTTTCCTATAAATTTAACTCAATCTGGCAAATTCTCCTCCATGGGGAATAGCCAAAAAACAAAACAAAACAAAACAAAAAAATCAATGAAAAATAGGGTGGAAAAATCTATGCATTTAGGACAGTTAAAATTACAATCTGTTCACTTTGAAGTGAATAAAAGCAAGTTTATTAAATATGTTTTTCTGAGAGCAGGGTGGGAGGGTGCTAGCTCTGTCTCAAGCAATAAGAAGTTGGCCAAGTATGATAGGAGGCCATGGATTGCCAGGGACTAATTCTATCAAACCGCCGGGCCATTTCCCCTGTTCCATGCCCTCCAATCCACATTACCTCTCCCCTTCCACAGTACTCAGCCCTGCTTTTATACGTGAGATTTCATCTGCTTTCTGTTATGTACCATGGACTGATGACACTGCTCCCTCCCCAGGCCCTCCCCAGTGCAAGTCACTGGGGCAAGGATTCTGACTTCTGATTCCTTAAGACAGCGCTCAGCAGTAGGGTGCAGTTAACATCTCCATTTTACAAATGAGAAAACAGACACGTAGGGACATAAAGTAGCCCCAAGTCTCTCAACTTATGGGCAACACGCCCAGAAAACTAACCCAGACACTGTGACTCCACGATTTACCTAAACCACCCCCTGGTCTCAGTTTCTCAGGCGTAAAGAGAGAGATGTTTGCCGCTAGTGTTTTGTTTTGTGCTCTTTACTATTTTATGTTCCCGGAACAAGGCACCAATTCTGTGAATGGTTACAATCCCCTCTGTCTAAAGGGTGTGTATAATGTTACAGTCAACGTTACAACACTTCCCCAAAAAGATTTTCTGAAAAGTAGGTTGGAATTTTTTTTTTTCCTAAGAAAATTAGGACTTCCTGGTACACGCCATAATGCAGGGTTTCAAAGCAGACAGTGGGCCTGGGTCCAAATCTTGGTTCTCTTATCATCAGCCTTGGGCACAGTGTTCAATCTTTCTGCTTTGATCTCTTTATCTGCCAAACAGGCATGGTAAGAGTCCCGACTTCAGGGTTAGGAAGATTAAATGATACATGTAAGACAACACACACATGGTGTTTAATTCATGTTATCCATTATCTGCAACACCTGGAGTAACAGGCAAATATGGCCTTGGAGTATGGAATAAAGCAGGGCAAAGGCTAATAGACTTCTGCCAAGAGAATGCACTGGTCATAGCAAACACCCTCCTCCAACAACACAAGAGAAGACTCTACACATGGACATCACCAGATGGTCAACACCAAAATCAGATTGATTATATTCTTTGCAGCCAAAGATGGAGAAGCTCTATACAGTCAGCAAAAACATGACCGGGAACTGACTGTGGCTCAGATCATGAACTCCTTATTGCCAAATTCAGACTTAAATTGAAGAAAGTGGGGAAAACCACTAGACCATTCAGGTATGACCTAAATCAAATCCCTTATGACTATACAGTGGAAGTGAAAAATAGATTTAAGGGACTAGATCTGATAGAGTGCCTGATGAACTATGGATGGAGGTTTGTGACATTGTACAGGAGACAGGAATCAAGACTATCCCCAAGAAAAAGAAATGCCAAAAAAAGCAAAATGGCTGTCTGAGGCCTTACAAATAGTTGTGAAAAGAAGGGAAGCAAAAAGCAAAGGAGAAGAGGAAAGATATACCAATTTGAATGCATAGTTTGAAAGAATAGCAAGGAGAGATAAGAAAGCCTTCCTTGGTGATCAATGCAAAGAAATAGAGGAAAACAATAGAATGGGAAAGACTATAGATCTCTGCAAGAAAATTAGAGATACCAAGGCAACATTTCATGTAAAGAAGGGTTCAATAAAGGACAGAAATGGTAGGGACATAACAGAAGAAGATATTAAGAAGAGGTGGCAAGAATACACAGAAGAACTGTACAAAAATGATCTTCAGGACCCAGATAATCACGACGGTGTGATCACTCACCTAGAGCCAGACATCTTGGAATGTGAAGTCAATGGGCCTTAGGAAGCATCACTACAAACAAAGCTAGTGGAGGTGATGGAATTCCAGTTGAGATATTTCAGATCCTAAAAGGTGATGCTGTGAAAGTGCTGCACTCAATATGTCAGCAAATTTGGAAATCTCAGCAGTGGCCACAGGACTGGAAAAGGTCAGTTTTCATTCCAATCCCAAAGAAAGGCAATGCCAAAGAATGCTCAAACTACCAAACAACTGCACTCATCTCACATGCTAGTAAAGTAATGCTCAAAATTCTCCAAGCCAGGCTTCAGCAATACGTGAACCATGAACTTCCTGATGTTCAAGCTGGTTTTAGAAAAGGCAGAGGAACCAGAGATCAAATTGCCAACATCCGCTGGATCATGGAAAAAGCAAGAGAGTTCCAGAAAAACATCTATTTCTGCTTTATTGACTATGCCAAAGCCTTTGACTGTGTGGATCACAATAAACTGTGGAAAATTCTTCAAGAGATGGGAATACCAGACCACCTGACCTGCCTCTGGAGAAATCTGTATGCAGGTCAGGAAGCAACATTTAGAACTGGACATGAAATGACAGACTGGTTCCAAATAAGAAAAGGAATACATCAAGGCTGTATATTGTCACCCTGCTTATTTGACTTATATGCAGAGTACATCATGAGAAACGCTGGGCTGGATGAAACACAAGCTGGAATCAAGATTGCTGGGAGAAATATCAATAACCTCAGATATGCAAATGACACCACCCTTATGGCAGAAAGTGAAGAAGAACTATAGAGCCTCTTGATGAAAGTGAAAGAGGAGAGTGAAAAAGTTGGCTTAAAGCTCAACATTCAGAAAACGAAGATCCTGGCATCTGGTCCCATCACTTCATGGCAAATAGATGGGGAAACAGTGGAAACAGTGGCTGACTTTATTTTGGGGGGGCTCCAAAATCACTGCAGATGGTGACTACAGCCATGAAATTAAGACGCTTACTCCATGGAAGGAAAGTTATGACCAACCTAGACAGCATATTAAAAAGCAGAGACATTACTTTACCAATAAAGGTCTGTCTCATCAAAGCTATGGTTTTTCCAGTGGTCATGTATGGATATGAGAGTTGGACCATAAAGAAAGCTGAGCCTTAAAGAATTGATGCTTTTGAACTGTGGTGTTGGAGAAGACTCTTGAGAGCCCCTTGGACTGCAAGGAGATCCAACCAGTCCATCCTAAAGGAGGTCAGTCCCGGGTGTTCATTGGAAGGACTGGTGTTGAAGCTGAGACTCCAATACTTTGGCCACCTGATGTGAAGAGCTGACTCATTTGAAAAGACCCTGATGCTGGGCAAGATTGAGGGCAGGAGGAGAAGGGGACGACAGAGGATGAGATGGTTGGATGACATCACCGACTCAATGGACATGGGTTTGGGTGGACTCCGGGTGATGAACAGGGAGGTCTGGCGTGCTGCGGTTCACGGGGTCACAAAGAGTCAGACACGACTGAGCGACTGAACTGAGCTGATTAACTGCATAGCTACCTTTCAAAATATAGAACTTCTGTTCTTCAGAGATCCTACAGTGCATGAGACAGTTGGCCCAACAACTACTTGATGTCCATGAGCAGGACTTTGAAATATCCCTCCATTCGTATCAGTGGAAAAATCTAGTCCCATTTTATCTAAGTATTTTCTGCACTGCCTTAAATATACACTGAATTTTCCAGATATATAACTATGGTGCAGATTAAAAGAAGATCAAACTTTATTTGGGAAAAATTCTCAGTAACAGTAGGGCAACTCTGGAGTATAAATTGATAGTGTTGTAAACTTGCATAGGTCTGGACGGGGAGCTGTCACATCTCTGTGATTCCTGGGTGAAGAGGTTCTCCTGTGAGTCATCTGTTAAATGTGCTGAAGCTTTTACATTATGAAATAATTCTCCTTTTCGTTCGCCTTTCTATTTACCATTAAGACATTATGTTGATTGTTTTTAAATATATGTGTAGTGAGTAATATGATCTAGGAATTTCACTTTAGGGCAGTTAAAAGTGAAAGTGTTAGTCGCTCAGTCATGTCCAACTCTTTTCAACCCCATTGGACTGCAATCTGCCAGGCTCTTCTCTCCACAGAATTCTCCAGGCAAGAATACTAGAGTGGGTTACCATTCCATTCTCCAGGGGATCTTTGCAATCCAGGGATCAAATCTGGATATCTTACACTGCAGGCAGATTCTTTACCATCTGAGCCACCAGCGAAGCTTGTGGACAGTTAAAGGCATGACACAAAATATTTGTTCTAAGGAAAACTCACTAGATCGAACAGAGTTAATAATCACTGTCCTGGAGAGAGGCCCTGAGCCTCATGCTTTACCTGTCAGTGGATTGTGTGCCCAGAGACAATTAAAGAAACCTCAAAGCTGGTGTTCCCTTGCTGTTGGAATCTGGTTATGCAGATAGCTGCAGGACTGACTAGCTGTGGGATCGTGGGCAAGTTACTTCACTCCTGTATGCCTTGGTTTCCAAATCTATAAAATAGGAATTACAATACCTCCATGTTGCATTGTTTGCCGGGGCTGATGGAGGGGAAGAGTTAGTGCATATAAATATTTAGAATACTGTTTGAGTCATAAGAGTCCAGTAAAGATTAAAATAGCAAAGGAGCAGTATGTAACAAACATGAATAAAGCCAGCCTAATGACATGAGAGTGAATTCCAGAGCTTCACACAAATGTTTATCCTTTTACGTTCAGCCTTTCCTCCCTCCTTCCCTCTCCCGCTACCTCCTTTTCTTTCCTTCCTTTCTACCTTCCCCCCTCCCTCCCTTCCTTCCTATGTTTATTCCTTAATTATCTGGTCTAACTTTGGGTACCTGGATTAGTTACAGGAGGAAGCAGGAGACCAGAAGCCAGAGCTCCTGCCATCAGTTTGGGCAAAGACACAGCATCTTCCAACTTGCTTCCTCAACTAGAAAACAAAGAGTCAAAGCCAAGTGACTTTTCTTAGGTCAGCATTCCACCACTGGTATTTGACCAGAGCTATTGAGGATGACACACAATAGTATGAACCCATATAAACCTGGGTTTCCAAAGGACACCCAAGGGGCCAAGAGGCAACAAAACTGAGGGAGATGGGCCAGGCCAGGGAGACCAGGCAGAAGGCTGGTGGAAGGCAAGGACCCTCTCTGAAAAGGACCTCCTACCCCCGGCAAAACAGCACCCTTGGTGGCACATCCTCTTCATGCCACGAGAAGCCAAAATTCAGATTCTTATGAGAAATGCCCCAAGTTTTAAATCTATGCAAATGACACAGCTCAGGATTGCAGCCCACAGGCTGATGTCTCTATAAACGCTCACTTCCTGGGCTGCTTTCAAGCACCCCAGTGTAGAAAACAGCTTTAGAACATAATACAAAATTAATATAGATTTTTTTCATTTCAGATTATGAAGTGTTAGGTAAAGACATTTCCTTTTATTGAATAGCAGAGAATATCATTAAGGAGACAGAATGAAGCACTTTGATCTAAACTTTCAAAGAGGTTTCATGAAAACATAAAGCATTTTATTTATTCTAATCCAGCAGGATATATGCCCAAATATTTAGTCATCAGACATGGAATTCAGTGGCACTTAAGATACATAATATCAGATGATTAGAGCCAAAGCTGGACTTTGAACTCCACGCTGATTATTAACATAAAAAATTACAGTGTGACTACTAAATAATTAGTACCATCAGTGTAGTAAATACATTAAATTACAAATCTTTACATTTGTACATAACTCATTTTACAAATAAATGTTTTATGACCCAACTGTTCAACTTTCATTTAAACACTAAATGTTGCTGAACAAAACGTCTGCAATAAATATTCCCTTGGGCAGGTGGGGGAAATGCTTTTACATAAGATCTCTGTTACAATGAATATCTAAGTAAATATTTAAAATGTTAAATTTCTCATGCAGTTATTGAAATCTTCTGAAGACACTCATATTTCCAACGAAATTTAGCTATTGATTTAAAAAATAACTGTTCTCATGATGCTAATGTTAATCCCAGTTAAGTTGCTCCCCAAATTATAAACAGGCTGTTCACTGTCTCTTCAGTTTACTTAGCAGTTTAATTTTTTAAATGAACCTTCGATAATTACAATCAGGTACAATTTCTCTGCTTATTTATGTATATATTTGTATTATGACTCACTAAAGAACTTATAATGAAAAAAGAACACATAGGCCTATGTAGGATAGCTGAGTTGTCCAATAAAACAGCTTTAGCCGATTTGTAACCTTCAAGTCGGACTACTGCATATTTTGAATAAAAGTAGCATAAGTTGAAATGTAACAGTCACCATGCTTTCAAAGCCAGAAAGCAATTTTCTTCATACAGCCGTTCTGTGACTGCAGCCAGGAACCTCAAGACTAAGAGGCGCTGTATCATCCTTTTGCTTTCCTCCATGACGTTGCTGGTCCAGGTGGAATTCTGTTGGGGCTCCTGGTGGCCATGGCAGCAGCATCCCCAGGTGTGCCATTGCACTAGATAATGGATCTGTAGCCATGGCCTGTCAACTGGAACTGAAGTCTGGACAGCTCTTCCCGGGCAGCGGGGGCTCCTGCTGGAGCGGGTAAGCGAAGTACTGGGGTGACACCAGGAATCCGGACGGCTGGGTCAAGTGGATTGGGTGGCCTGTGGTGTAAGGTGGGGGTGGTGAGGGCACCAGGCAGCCTGGTTCTGCCCGGGCAAAGGAGAACCTTCGGATGGAGCCCCCAGTGGAGCTGGAGCTGGTGGCCGTGCTGGACTGCCTGGAAGGTGCCCTGAGGTTCGTAGAAGTCAAGATCATGGGGAGAGTCTCTGTCTGATAGCTGCGGAGTGAGAAGCGGATTGGCTGCTGCGAGGGTTCCTTAGGTCTCAAGCAGGTGCAGCAATAAATAGCCACTAAAGAGCCTAGGATGATGAAGGCAATGAAGATGGAGCCAACAATCAGGAAGGGAACGTAGACAGGCTCTAGAAGGCAAAAACAGGCACAGGTACTCGGACGAGAGATTCCCAAACTCTGGGCTGCTCACGGGTAGGAGGTGGAAGGTCTATTCAACCACCTTGTCAGCCCGGCTTCTCAGAGCTTGTTACTGGTAACCTCTGAATTGCAAACTGTGATAACAGAATATTCTTGCTCCTAGCAGGGAGGAAGCAGACTGATACTGTAGACTCTGTTAGCAATTAGCCATCATATTGCACATCTGGAAATCAGAAGGAACAGACTCTATCCGCCTGTCCACGCACTGGAGGGAGGGAAAAGATGAGTTTGGGGGGTTACCATAACACTGGCTTTCAATCCAGGGTTTAGGAGTTTTATCACAGTAGGGTGCTTAAGGATGCTAAGGGTGAAAATCCATCTCCTATCCAAGAATCTCTGATCTGAGCAAAGACAGCCGGACCTGTTAAGTGAAACCCCCAGGATTTTATAAGACTACAGAAAGAACAGTATAAAGAAATCCATAGCAGGCCCGCATTAACTGTGTCTCCTACCACATGACAGACTGTCCTGTCTGGATACTTCTTTCCAGAAACAATTTGGGATGCCTCCGCCAGCCATCATGCTCCTGCCTCTCGATCCCCACTCAAATTCTGGGAAGGTCAGACTGAACTTTGACTAGACTGAGGTGTGGTCCTTGGTGTTGGTGACCCACACTTTCTGGGAGTGCACCTTTTTGACAGAGTTAACCCCAGTTCCCTTCTCTCTCTAAGGCAGACATAATGTTTCCCACCCAGAGGCACCTCCCAAGCAGTCCTCCAGGTGTGGCCCCTGCCTGATAGAGCTGCCTTGGGATGCAAACCTCTGGCTTAGAGGTAGAAGAAAGCAAATCTGCATTGACTAAGACCCTGCTGCTGCTGCTGCTGCTGCTAAGTCGCTTGAGTCGTGTCTGACTCTCTGCGACCCCATAGACGGCAGCCCACCAGGCTCCCCCGTCCTGGGAATCTCCAGGCAAGAACACTGGAGTGGGTTGCCATTTCCTTCTCCAATGCATGCGAGTGAAAAACGAAAGTGAAGATGCTCAGTCATATCCGACCAAGACCCTACTGTGTGCCTATTTTGTATTTATTATCAAATTCATGTAACCCTTTGAGGAAGGAATGATATGGTCTAGTTTCCAGATGTGGAAACATATTGGAGAATTGCTGAGTTTCCCAAAGACACACAGGCAAAGAGTGACAGGGAATTATCCACCCTAAGATCTGTGGGCTCCTGGGAGTAAGCTCTTCCAGGTGCCACCCACTCTGCCCTGTCTTACTAGAAGAAGGTTACTACTACTTCTACTACTAGAAGTAGTAGAAGGTTACCAGCACTTCTTACTACTTCTTGCCCTGCAGAAGGCAAGTCTAAAGTGACTACTCACTCAGCACCTTGCTGAGCATCCATACACTCATTTATTTCACAGCCTAACTCCTCTGAGACCAACATGCCCATTTTAGAGTTGAGAAGTGGCCCAGAGCAGTTAAGTAACTTGCCCAAAATGACAAGCTGGTAAGGGAAGGTCCTGAGGCTTTGTAAAACCCCAGGCTGGGTGGGTGCAGAGATTGGCCCCTCTCCTGCCACAGAGCACTGTGGAAGGCCAGGATGGGGTCCCCGAGGTAGAGCCGGCACTTGGCACTTGCTTTGCAGAGGGCGAGTGACTGTAAAGCCAGTTTGTACTTTCAGAACAGGCCAGGCCGCCTTCGAGTTCCCTACTTTCCACTGAACATCTTTCCCCCAGAAGCCACTTCCTCAGTCCTCTACACTGGTATTTTGCCCTCCAAAGTCAAATTCCTTGAAGGTCTAATGGAGTTCTAAGGTGGGACCCCCTTTCCTCTGGATTGTCAGTCTCAGGGGACTGGAGCTCCAGCGCCATCAATCATCTCTCCAGCCTCTCCCACCTTGCCTGGGGACTGTCTTTGGCCCGCTTCAGACCCCCGCTCTGGAGTTCTGGGGTGTCAAGGCTCTCTCTCGGCTCCCCCGGTCCCCTGCCCCCGCTCCTCCGGTTTCTCGGCCATAAAACCATCGCCTGGAGCTCTAAATGGTCTCCCTGAAGTTCCGATTCAGGTGGAAAGTTTTTTGTTTTGTAAGGTGTAAAGTTCCTCTGCTGGGGTTGTGATTTATTCTGCTCTGAAGTAAGCGGAAACTTGACCCGTGTTTTCCGACGTGAGAATAGGGGGCGGGGAAGCCCCTGCGACCCTGGTTTCTAAATATCCAACGGAGGACCTGGGCATCTCTGAAAAGCGTGACAATAGGGGGTGGGCCGGAGTGGGTAATTCGATGCAGAGAAATGAAAGGAAGTCGTGAGAATGGGGCTTAGAAACACTACCAAACGGCCACACACACACACACACACACACACACACACACAAATATGGCTTAAGTTCCTTACCGCCTTGGGGCTACAGATAAACGCACCCCAAGAGCTGTGTTCCCTGCGCCATCAGCGCTCCTCAAAGCTCCCGGAGCTCCCAGGGAGCAGAGTAGGGCACCCTTACCAACTCTGAAAACTCAAGTCCAGCCTGGCGCGGACCCCACAGCCCTTCTTTGAAATGTCGTGAGCGCCCAGGGCTCTCTCTTTCTCCCCCTGAGTCACTGGGTGCAAGCCCCGCGGTCCTCGCGGTCCATTGCGAACTAGCTCCTGGGCAGACCGGCGGAGACCGCGTGTGGCGGGATTCGGGACTGCAAAGGAACAGCGCCCCTGACCTGAAACGCGACCACCCACTTCTCCCTTGATCCCCCCACTTTCTGGCGTCCCCTTTGCGCAGACCCGGGAAGGCCTGGCACGCCTCTTTGCGCGCACACGGGTCGGCACACACGGCAGCCCGGCCGCGCGGCCGGGCAGGGTCTGCCCCACCTTGGGCCCGTACTCACGCGCCGTGATGCCCGGGTGCTCCAGCTCGCCGCGGTCGTTGGTGCAGCCGCCCTGCTCCAGCCTGGCGTCGGCCGCCGCGCAGCAGTAGCGCAGCGCGCAGGAGCCGCAGCAGATGGTGGCGTCCAGCGTGTCGAAGTCCTCCGGGCACTGGAAACCCTCGTGGTAGTTGCCCTGCACGTCCACCCAGCCGTGGCAGTACTCTCCGGGCTGCTGGGCGCCCGCCGGGCCCCCGCGCAGCCAGCCCAAGAGGAGGCAGAGCGCCAGCAGCGCCCCCATCGCCGCGGGCGCGCCGGGCGGCCGGGAGGGGGACGCGGCTGGAGAGCGAAGGGCTGAGCCGGGGCTCCGCTCGCCCCGCGGTTCCGCCTCTCCGGGGGAGCGGCCTGGGGAGCTACCCTGGCGGCCAAAACGAGTCCCCTGGGGGTTAGCGGGGGTCAGGGAGGAAGCAGGGGCTGCGCGGCGGGCTCAGCCGGCCGGGGGTCGGCATGGTGCGCGGGGGCGAGTGGGCGAGGGCCCGCGGGAGGCGCCGGCCGAGGCTGCGGCTCGGGCTGATGCTGCGGTCCTTTGCCCCGCTCATAACTCTCCGGGCGCGAGGGGCTCGCCTAGCCCTCGGCCACCTCCCACCCCACTCCTCACGGGAGCCATCGCGTCCGGGGCTGGCAACTCCCGGGCCGCGCAGCACCTGGACTCGCCGCCGTCGCTGGGTCCAGAGCGGAGCCCAAAGCAGGAGAATGCGAGATGCCCACGTAAGGGGCTTCGGGACAGGCGGCCCCTCAGCCCCCGCCCCTGTCTGTCACGGGAGTCAGCCTGGCCGGGCCAAGTACAAACGGCCTCGCGGTTGCTGACAGCTCTGCCTCCACGACGTCCTTTAAAAAGGAAGAGGGAGGGGGAGACAGCGAGGGTTAAGAGAGAGTCCGCCTCCCGGGTCGCGCCGCCCGAGCGCGCGCGGCGCTGCTGCGTGTCCTGCGCGCCCTCTGGTTCGTGCGCCCTCCTCCGCCTTTCCCGGGCCACCTCCTCCCCTGGCACTCCCCCGGGACTCGACTCGACCCTAAACTTGGGGGATCAGGCCCTCTCCACGCACACACGCACACACACCCCGCATAGTCCTGCAGACTCTACAGAGGGCCAAGACCTCCGGGTCTCCGTCTACCCACGCGAGTTGGCGCGCGAGTGGGAACCTGAGGTTTGCTTTTTGATTCATTTTATCAAACATGAATTGGGCGGCTGAGGTTGTCGAATCATCTGATCCGGCCTCGTTCCTGGGACGCCTGTTCTAAGGGTTCCGGGCGGATGGCGTGACTTTTGGGGCCCGCCACATTTGCGCTGCGTTTTCCCCCTGGGTTTCCACTTTCTCCAGAAGGGACGGCACGTTTGACAAATGCGCGCACACTCGCACTCTCCGCGGTCCCCACAACCTGCTCGCCGCCGGGTGAAAAATCGAGGGTCACCTCCGCCTGCCCGGGGCAACTCACAAAACCTCAAAGAGCACAACTTCTCCATTCGCGCCCGCAAAGGATATAAAAAGGCAAAATTAATGATAACTGAGCAGATCTGAACTTCTGTTCGGGCAAAGAAACACATTTATTTAAATGATGTGTCCCCCGTGTGCTATTTTCAGGGGCACTGCGCCTTTAGCCGGGTAAGTGCCCTATGAAACTGGCGTTATGTGAAACCTGGGCTCAACTCAAGAATTTATTTTTACGGCATCTTGAACTTCCTCTCATCATTTATTGGTTCGCGTGAGTATGTTCCGCGTATCTCGACCTATTTGTCCAAGGAAACGCTGAATGCCCTTGTCACTGATTTAGATGTTGGCAAGTTGAGTGAAACAAAAAGACAAAGTTTGCTGCTCACCAGCCATGAAAGTGTGCGGTCAAAAGCATTCACCACGCTCGCAGCTTCGCGAGGGTCCAAGTCGGTTCATAGAAGCTTTTTTTTTTTTTTTTTTTTGGTAACTCAATAAAACGGTTTCTGTTTTAAAATATAAGTTCAAGTATATTACAAGGAAAGAGTTACTTCTGATTTCTGACTTTAAATACAGGGATTAGCATTTAGTTATAAGAATGTAAAAATAATACCCAACATTTCAGATGTTAGGTAGGACTGTGTAAATATTTAACTTTATTGCTCTGTTAGATATTACGTGGGACAATAATATGCTATTTAGTAAAACCCAATTAAGTTCCGGCTTTTATCTACAAACAAACAATGAGACAGTATTTCTTGACCTAAAGAACTTAAATAAGCATATGGGAAATTGTTTTTGCAGAAATTTCTTAGGTACTGTGTTTTTACTTACAAAAAAGAAAAGTCTTTGCCAGACTTAAAGAGGTTTTTTTGTTTTGTTTTTTTAAGGAGTGTTGTTTGGATTGTGTAAATCCTGAGCAATTAAGGAAGAAAGTTGTGTGGAACCACACAGCACCAGTGAGATATTATGATCGTGATAAGATGATAAAACTACAAAGACATGTTTACTGCTAATAACTTTCCCAGAACCACACCTCTTAATAATATTTTTGTTAAATTTAGAGGAATTCCATGACATCACAACTACACACAGTTCCAAAGCAACCTCTGCTAGTCCCCCAAGGGTCAAGTTTCTCTCATTATCCAGCTGTTCTTTGATAGCATTAATATTTTAGGGAATGATTTGTTGGCACGTACCTCCTAATAATTACATTCTCTGTGCCACATTGGGATTATTTTCCTTAGGACACCGGCTATATATAATTAATTCCCTCTTTCAAAGCTCCTGCCTATTTGACTTATTTAGAAAGCATTTTACTCAAATTTAGTTGGACATTTACTCATAGAAAATAACCACACCTCCAAATTACTTGATACTCCTTAGATCTGATGTGTGTGGCATGAAAGCAACTGTACACCACGCTTTCTTGTCTATGTCTTGATCCAAAGTACCTTTAAACCATCATAACTATCAGCTCAGGGGGTTTGCACTGGGGAAAAAATGTGTTGGTTCCTGTCATAGGAACTCTCTTCAAATTGCACACTTACAAATTTCTACTGCAAAAGCGATGCTCTCAGAATGCTCTTTGAAACAAGAAGATAACATGCATTCCCTTTGGGGTTTATAAGCATCCAAGATTGCTGTTATTTTGTTACTACTTGAATAGTAAAGGAAGATTAAAAAGTTCTCATAGACCCCCCTCAAAGACTCAAGGCAGAGGACCTAGAGATGGAAAATCAAATCTGCACCATCTGGGGTATCATGTAGAGGTTTGGGGAAATTCTATATTTTCCCTTATCGCAGTAACACAAATTCCACATTTTGGTGAAGAAAATAATCATAAGAGATCATTTCCTCAGCTTATATTCTCTTGTGGCCCTCCCTGCCTCCGGGAAATGGTATAGGAAATGAGTTAAATGATATGATGTCTGGGATTTGCTTTAATAAACGCCAGAGAAAGAGAGAGTGGGAAGGGGGAGAGCAGGGGAGAGAGAAAGAAGCAGGGAGGAGAAGGAGATGGAGAAGAAAAGAGAGAAAAAACAGAGGGAAGGAGAGAGAAAGAGAAGAGGGAGGAAGAAAGGGGAAATTAAAGTTAGGGGAGAAATGGCAATGTGAAGACAGAGTAAAGCAGCTGAAACACAATAGCCAATGTGTTGATAATTGTAACTGGGTGAAGGATACTTGCAAAATTTAAATGCAATTCTACTTTTATGTATGAACAAAAATTATATATATATATTTTTAAATTTAATAGCTTGGAATCGATAGCAGCATGAAGTTGGCACCAGACCATATTTTTCACCGTTGTCCCTTTCACTTCTCTTTGTTTTATGTTCTTTGAAGCAGAGTGAAAGATTTAAGAAAAGCAATACAGAGAAGTATAGAAAAACAGGGCAAAATGAATGCATCAGAAAGGATTGGGAACTAAAATATCCTAAGGAAAGAGGGAGAAAAGACCAAAGGAATGCAGAAGTGAAAAAAAATAAAGAATTTTTAAAAGACAATTAGCTTTGGCTATGGAAATCCCCTCCAGCTCATGGGCATTGAATCCAGACATGAAATAGGAAACAAAAAGGTTTTCAACCCTCCCTCAAGTTTTTTCCTGAATGATGTATTATCTCTACCCTTCCTTTCATTACTTTGCCTGGGACTTGGAATTCTCTTCCTTAGATTACTTACTATAAATCTCTTAATCCAGAACCCTGTCAATCTGAGATACTGAAAAGGTACATTTTTCTCAAATTTGCTTTGGCACATATTCACCACTAGCGAACATGAGGCTCCCAGAAGTGTACTTTCAGACACCGCCAGCAGCCCAGCCCCAAGCTGTGTGCCTCCCCTTGCATGTTCTTTGACCTCAGACTCATCGTTTGTAAAGAGGGGATTAGACATCACGGCTCTCAGAGCAGTGTTTCTCAAACCGTAACATGCATGCGCATCACCTGGAGTGCTAAGATGCAGATTTTGATTCCCAGGGTCCGAGAAGGGGCTTGAGACTCTGCCTTTCCACCAAGCTCCCAGGTGATGCCGAGGCTGCTGTCTGAGGACGAACCCCTGCATGCTCTTGGCCTCCTCTGCCCTTGCCCCCACCCGCAGGGGGATGAATGAGTGAAGCCAACAAAGCAGGCCCATCCAAAGCCTGTACCACCCACTGGGCCTTAAGCACTCCCTACTCAAACAGACCCAAGCTGGCTCCTAGGGTTCACAAAAGCTTCTTGTGAAGGCAGGCTGTGCTATGTTGCTTCAGTTGTGTCCGACTCTTTGTGACCCCATGGACTGTGACCCACCCGGCTCCTCTGTTCATTACATTTCCGGGGCAAGTATACTGGAGTGGGTTGCCATGTCCTCCTCCAGGAGATCTTCCCGACCCAGGGATCGAACCCACATCTCTTAGGTCTCCTGCATTGACCAGCGGGGTTCTTTACCACTAGCACCACCTAGGAAGCCCCAGAGGTAGGCTAGGGTGTCCAAACATGCAGTGCAAGAGGGACTCTGGGATGGGATGGGGGAGGAGGATAGGCAGATTCAGGCTGGTAGCCTCTGCCAGTGCCCTGACTCACACATGGTAGAGGGGGCCTGTTATGTGGCACAGCCCAGGGACTCAGTAAATAACAGTCATAGAGGGAATCAGTGAATGATCGCATGAATGATGAAATGAATATTTTCCTTTAGTAACGCCAAACATTTACCACACCTCATGGTAATTTTATGACAGGCCAATCCATCTTTTCCATTGGCTTGACCTCCTTTTTCATTGCTGTATCCTGAGACCAAGCAGAACGCCTGGTACATAGTGTGTGCATGCTCAGTCGCTCAGTAGCATCTGACTCATCATGACCCCAGGATTTTTCTGTCCTTGGAATTTTTCAGGCAAGAATACTGGAGCAGGTTGACATTTCCTACTCCAAAGGATCTTCCCAACCCAGGGATCAAACCCGGGTCTCCGGCATCTCCTGCATTTGCAGATGGATTCTTACCGCTGAGCCATCTGGAAAGCCCTTGGTACATAATAAGTGCTCAGTATATGTTGAATGAATGACCGTAAGTAATTGGCAACCGGTAAGAACTTGTGACAACTGACTGATACCTGTTTCACCACCATATAAAGTGAGTGGAAGCTGGATTAGTGGACAGCAGGGTGAATTTCCCCGGGCAAAGACTATTTGTGGAGTCAACTTCTGGTGATTTAATTGTAAATGTAGCTCATCAAGACCTACCCAGAGTGTCAGCACTGCCTAGAATAGGGCAGTCACCAGCCACTTGTTCAGTTGTTCAGTCTGACTCTTTGTGGCTCCATGAACTATAGCATGCCAGGCTTCCCTGTCTTTCTTTATGTCCCAGAGCTTGCTCACACTCATGTCCATTGAGTCAGTGATGCCGTCCAATCATCTCATCCGTCCCCCTACTTCTTCTCCTCCTGCCTTCAATCTTTCCCAGCATCAGGGTCTTTTCTAATGAGTCAGCTCTTCAAATCAGGTAGTCAAAGTATTGGAGCTTCAGCATCAGTCCTTCCAACTGGTTTGATCTCCTTGCTGTCCAAGGGACTCTTAAGAGTCTTCTCCAGCACCAGTTAGAAAGCATCAATTCTTCAGCACTCAGCCTTCTTTATGGTCCAACTCTCACATCCATACGTGACTACTGGGAAAACCACAGAACCATGATGCAGAGAAAATCAACCAGCACAATAAAAAGAACATTCCAGCTTTGAGTCAGAAAAGTCTAGTCTTGAATGTGCCTCTTTCTGATCACATGACCTTCAGCAAGGTCATTTTCCACTTATTGAAACCTCAGCTTCCTGTCTCTAAAATGAGGGAGTTGGGACCCTGAAGGATGGTTGTAAGGATTCAAAATAAAACAGCAATTCTGGCTCTGAATAAGGGCTTCAGAACCAGTAGGTATTACCTACCACCAGCTGGTTTGAATCTCCAGTAAAATAATCATGGCAAGTTTCCTGCTAACCAGTATGGGCCTATGCCCTGATTAACTTGAGTGGATTATTTACAGTTCTCCATCATTCATTCCCTTATTCATTCAGTGTGCCCATTCATAACCCCGGGCAATTGAATATTGATTATTTGTTTTTGGAGTTGTTCTCCTGAGACACGCACCAAAGCCCGGAGCAGACGGAATAAGGGGGGGTGTCAGATGATCACAGGGTTGGGACAGGCCCTCCCGGACAGATCTTATTTCTGTTGGGTTTCTATTATATAAGGTGTAACCCCAAGCACAGGTGGGCATTTAATAAGTATCCGATTAGTCTGTGATTCCATACTATGTCAGTGGAGATGTAATTTATTAACCTGGGCTCCTGGCATCCTTCCAGTGCGTGTATAATAGAATGATATTTTTTCATGCAGAAATATAAATTAAATTAATTGGCATCCATATTTAATTGAAACTTCCGTGACAGTAGATGGATTCCCCCCCACACACACACGACTGCCACCCCTGTCTCAGCAAGGGGCATTTCCTCCTGAGTGCTTGCAGACTGAAGCGAGGCCAGCCCCAGTTCCTGGAGCTCCCCAGGGAGCTGGCTTTCAGCAGGGTTTAGAGCAGCACGGAAAGTGACCTGACCCTGGAAAAATGGTAAGTTGCTGCTCAACAGCCATGTGTTCTTTTGGTGGGGGAAAGGTTTACAGAGGAGAAAGAAAACACAGAGGTTGCTTGTCTTATTTCTGTCTTCTTACTCCCCTTCTCACTCTTACCAGCCACAGCAGAATGTTTTGAAAAACTTTAAGTCACCCTTAAAGTTTGGAAATCACATAGAATTCTTCTGAAAGCCACTATGGCTGTCAAAGGTATCATTTAAGTTTTCTCCTTTATTAAATAGCCCATATTTTGTTAGCTCTGTGGGCAACATAAGGGCCAATGAGGCAAAGGTCATAATTTCCATCCCTGTGGGTCAACTAAGTTTCCTCTGTCTCAGGGATACAGAAATTCGCACACTTGACCGTAGCTGGTAAACACCTGCTGTGAGTTGTTTGAAGGCACCAGTCAGAGGACTAGGAGGTGACAGACACTGCTGATATGCAGCATGGAAAATAAACTCAATGTTCCATACCTACAGCAAATGGGCCAACAGTGTCGCCTTCCTAACGCACAGCTCATCCTGTTCTCAGAACTGTGCTGTGGAATTCTGCTTTATATGTGCCACCATCTGATTTTACATGGCCATTAATTTTGTACAATCACTCCACTTTATACTGCTTTAACATACTTTTTACATCAAGGACAAGAAGAAAACTCATCCTTGATATCTTTCTTTTTTTTTTTTTGGTTTCTCCTCATGAACTGGGCTTGAAGTGGAGATGACATTTGTAGCTGTCTGTACGGTTATTCCAATTTAGTATGAGAACCTAGGATTCAGCAATACTTCAGTGTGTGAGCCATCTGCCTCTTCCGTCTAGACCTTAGCTATATGACAACCTTGGCCCTCTTGAAGACACAGGAAATCTAGGAAATTATCTTCACTGTCCCCACCCCCATCCTCTAGCACCTTGTTTTCCTAAGAAGGCTTAAGAAGTTACAAAGTCTAGCACTAAATTTAGCGAATTTTATTAATAAAAGAGTGTATTCCCTGGTGACTCAGTGGTAAAGAATCTGCCTGGAATGAAGGAGACTCGGATTTGATCCCTGGGTTGGGAAGATCCCCTGGAGAAGGGAACGGCTACCCACTCTAGTATTCTTGCCTGGAGAATTCCATGGACAGAAGAACCTAGTGGGCTATCATCCATGGGGTAGCAAAGAGTCCAACATGACTGAGAGACTAAGCACGTTGATAAGAGAGTGGTTTACACTTTCACACAGGGCATATCTTTCTATATGTTCTCTTATCTCTCTTGATTTTTCTCTTGACTTGACCTGAGCAGAATTTCTCCCCCTAGTCTAATAGCCTACTCCACTGCCCCCCATTCCATGTGAGCCTGAAGGAACTGTCTTGGTGCTCTACTCCTAGCCAACGCTGGGTATGAGACTTTAGTGAAGCAATGAGAATCCCTGTCTCCCTGGAATTTGTGATTAGTTCAGGGGTGTGCACTTGACTAAAGCAGGGCCGATCAGAGTCCTTTCATGAGATTTGCAGAGGGCTTCCCTTCTTTGTAGCTTGTGGACAGTGGAGATGTTTGCCTGGAGCAGTCAAAGACAAGATCTTTGCCTTATAGAGCAGGCCTAACTGAGAATAACATAACTCACAGAGACAGGAGAAAAATCAAAAGGGAGAGACTTAAAATGTTTGAGTCCCTGAATCCAGCACTGCTTGAAGCTTGCCATATCCTGATCTTCTCTGTTACATGGGAGGATACATTCACTTTTGGCTTAAACCAGTTTGGGTTGGGATTTGATCACATGTGATTGAAAGCGTCTTGACTACTACAATAAATATTATGGGGACAGCTTTAATAAATGACTGCTGCCTGCAATTAGGAGGGGCAGTAACATTTTTGAAATAGAACAACATGAAAGCACAACATCTGTAGCTACATTGTGAGGGACAAATGTTTTATTTACCTCATTAGGCCTCTGTGCTTATCGTTCAGTTGTGTGTGACTCTGTACAGACCCATGAACTGTAGCCTGCCAGGCTCCTCTGTCCATGGGATTCTCCAGGCAAGAATACTGGAGTGGGCTGCCATTTCCTCCTCCAGGGAATCTTCCTGATCTAGGGATCAAACCCATGTCCCTTGTGTCTCCTGCATTGCAGGCAGATTTTTTATCCCTAGAACAACCTAGGAAGCCCTGCATTATAGGCCTTTAGGGTGGTACATTCCAAGCTGTTGGTCACATCATATTGGGTGGATCATGAAATCAGTTTACCAGGACATCAATGGCATTTGTTAAAAGATAGAGCATAATATAAAATAGAGAGTATGTCACCATAGTAAAGGTAGGTTTGATTTCACAACATTTTATTTCATGTATTTAAGTTCATATCTATGTTCTAGTTCAGTTCAGTTCAGTTCAGTTCAGTTCAGTCTCTCAGTCGTGTCCGACTCTTTGCGACCCTATGAATCGCAGCACGCCAGGCCTCCCTGTCCCTCACCAACTCCCGGAGTTCACTCAGACTCACGTCCATCGAGTCGGTGATGCCATCCAGCCATCTCATCCTCTGTCATCCCCTTCTCCTCCTACCCCCAATCCCTCACAGCATCAGAGTCTTTTCCAATGAGTCAACTCTTCTCATGAGGTGGCCAAAGTACTGGAGTTTCAGCTTTAGCGTCATTCCTTCCAAAGAAATCCCAGGGCTGATCTCCTTCAGAATGGACTGGTTGGATCTCCTTGCAGTCCAAGGGACTCTCAAGAGTCTTGTCCAACACCACAGTCCAAAAGCATCAATTCTTCGGTGCTCAGCCTTCTTCACAGTCCAACTCTCACATCCATACATGACCACAGGAAAAACCATAACCTTGACTAGATGGACCTTAGTCGGCAAAGTAATGTCTCTGCTTTTCAATATGCTATCTAGGTTGGTCATAACTTTTCTTCCAAGGAGTAAGCATCTTTTAATTTCATGGCTGCAATCACCATCTGCAGTGATTTTGGAGCCCAAAAGTCTGACACTGTTTCCACTGTTTCCCCGTCTATTTCCCATGAAGTGATGGGACCAGATGCCATGATCTTCGTTTTCTGAATGTTGAGCTTTAAGCCAACTTTTTCACTCTCCTCTTTCACTTTCATCAAGAGGCTTTTTAGTTCCTCTTCACTTTCTGCCATAAGGGTGGTGTCATCTGCATATCTGAGGTGATTGATATTTCTCCCGGCAATTTTGATTCCAGCTGTGTTTCTTCCAGTCCAACGTTTCTCATTATGTACTCTGCATATAAGTTAAATAAGCAGGGTGACAATATATATAGGGATATAAAATATTTTTTCACTGAGGGGCATGATTGAAACATTTGAAGGTCACTTCTTGGAACAAAACTATATCAAATCACTGAATAAAGCAGAAGAATCAAAATATTTAGCATGTTACTATTCCTGTGTTCCAAGAAAAGGTGGCTGCCCATCTTCCAGAACTACTCCTTCAGTCCTGACCTTGCTAGGGATGCACGGGGCAAGAAGGGTAGGAGTCATGCATGGAATTAAAGTAGTTAAGTAAAGGTGTGAGGCTCTTCTAGTTTAAGACTGCTTCCTGTGAGTTATTTATTCAGTTGCAGTTCATCTCTTTCTTGGGGCTGTTCTGGCCCCTGGTCCTACCCCTGGCTATAAGGGGTGGAGGAGAGTGGCCACTTACCTAAGCTTTCGAGGGCAGGAGAGAGAGTCTGGAATGCTCAACCTGTCCTCCAGATTTTCACAGCTCACCTTTTCATGGGGGTGCTGGTCCATTGAAGAAGTCGGTGATTAGCAAGCGCACGATGTATTCTGCTGTTCCTGGCCCCACCTTGGCTCTCACCAGTGGTGTGAACATCTCTATCCTCCCCTCTCCCATCTGCTACCTCAGGTCTAGCTTGTTCTGGGTCATGGATCCCTGGTCCTTGGTTAATGGGTAAGTCACCCTCAGAAAGCCCCCACCCCCACCAGCATCATCAGCTATTTTCCATTTCTCCATTCAGTTCGAGGGAACTTTTAGATCCTTCCACAACACACAGGTGCCAGGAGAGGTTCCAGAATCCTAACTCAGTCTCACTCTTTGCCTGTTCACACTGACTGCCACCTTAACTGGCTTCCTCATATAGAAGCAAGACCACACACATCATGGTTGGCTACCCCAAGAGTCCCAAAGAGAGAAGGAGGCAAACTCTGCTCTTGACTTCACACCGAATTTTCTGACTCCTTTCCATCTCTCTTTTCTTTGGGAAAAGGGCTTGGAAAGCAGCAATCAGAACACACTTTCTCACCACTTTCTTCTTTTTTTTTTTTTTAGTAGTGCCATGTGGCATGAGGGGTCCTAGTTTCCTAATCAGGGATCAAACCTGTGCCTCTTGCCTTGGAAGTGTGGAGTCTTAACCACTGGACCACAACGGCTACCACATACCCCAGCTCAGTGGTTAGCAATCTGCCTGCAATGCAGGAGACCAGGGTTCAATCCCTGGGTTGGGAAGATCCCCTGCAGAAGGAAATGGCAACCCACTCCAGCATTCTTGCCTGGGAAATCCAATGAACAGAGGAGCCTAGGGGGTTGCAAACAGTCAGACATGATTGAGAGACTAAATAACATCCCAGTGTTATGCATACTTCCCTGGGCCCCAGTGGAGGATGCTTTCTCTTTTTCCCATGGGTCAGGGTCTTCCCTTACATTTTCTGAGTTATTCCTACCAATGACCTACCATAAGCCTGAAATCACACAAGATAGCTCTTAATGAATAAAGAAGAGCTTAAGGAATTTTTAAAATCCTCAAGATTCTCAGGACCATTTTTCTCTATGGAGTTGAAAAATGCCATACTGGTAGCCTAAACCTGGACATTGACCTTTCCTTTCTCTTTTTTCCCCCGTTTTAACAAATTCTGAAAACCCTGGGGAAAATGGATGCCCTTGGCTAGCTATGGGAAACACCACAAAAATTGAGATATGTTGTTTAAATTACTGACATAATTTAATAAGTATTATCCTTTTACAAGAATAATTTATGTTCATAATTACCATCACATGTGGTGGTCAGCTTCTGTACACATAAACACATACATACATTCTTAGTATTTCCACCAGGAATTCAGGGGTAATTCTTCACCCATTATTTATAAGAGTGGGTGGGCTTTTATAAGTATGGGAATAGCCCTACATCTCTGTACAAAAAAAAAAGAAATTTCTACACAGAAGACAAAGAAAATTTATCTTTCTAGACCGGTGGTTAGCAAATTTTTCTACAAAAAATGTCTGATAGTAAATATTTTAGGCTTTGTGGACCATATGGTCTCTTTCATAGCTACTCAACTCTGATATTGCAGCACAAAAATACAGCCATAGATGAACATAAATGAATGGATGTGCCTGTGTTCCAATAAAACTTTATTTATGGAGACTGGAATTTGAATTTCATGATATTGTCAATTGTTACAAAATATTCTTCTTTTAATCTATCTCAACATTAAAACCATAAAAATCACTCTTTATCATGGCTTATATGACATAGGCAGCAGGCTGGATGTATCCTCCAAGCTACGCTTGCCAGGCCCTGCCCTAGATCCCCTTTTGAAATTTAGACATTTTCATGTTCCCTCTCCTTCCATTTATGATTCAAGTTAATGTGAAAATGGCAACAACCAAGGCCAGTTTTAGATTTACCATTGCCTCTCTGCTTGTTGGCATGTAGAAGAGAAATGCTATCACAACCCTGCACTAAAAATGAGCTGTGACCTCGACATTTTGGGTGACATCCTTCTGGATTTAAACTAGAGTCAACTGACCCACAGAAATTGTTGGAGACAAGGACTATGGTTCTTGATGCCTCTGCACCAGTCCCCCAAGTTCCTTTCCTAATTGCACCTTGAAAGACAGAGGCCAGATCATGGAGGACTCTGCAAAAATGCAGAAAGGGAACATGGTATAACATTATTCTGCTGGAACTTTCATCTTTGCTGATGTGGAGGGTATCCCTGCTGAAACTATCTCCTGTGGCTGGTCAAGGGAATTATAGTCTTCAGCTTTTGGACAATTTATAAGAAAAAAAAGTGCAACCAGGAATAACATGGAGGGAATCACTCAAGTACCAAGATCTAGAGCTGATTCCTTAGCATCCAGGTCACAATGAATCATTAAGAAGAGTCTGCCTCATAATCTTTTGCAACCTGTTTAAGAAAAAAATAAGTGTATGACACAATTAGAAAATGTTCCAGTCCAAATAGTGGAAGTGTTCACTGTTTTGTTATTCTAAATCAGCTGTCTGGAACATTCAGTTATCTAAAACAAGTCACTCTGAGCAGGTCTGGGATAGCCCTACTTTGCTGCAAAATTGCCTTCTGGGAAATTTGTCACTGTCACTCAGAGTATAGGATTTGCCAGAGTCATTCATGGCAGTATGTGTGAGGTTAGATACAACTAATTTTTATATAACACTATTTTTATTACCCAAAAGAAAATTCTAACTAAATACACCAATGTGTGAAATATAATTTCTCACCAGAATTATATTGGCCATCAGCCTTCTGGCCATCATTCATTTTCACATTACATAATTTAAGTTAATTGAATGAAAATATTCTAACATCTTGATAGTATAGCTAGACATCAGAGGTTTCATTATAAGGAAAAAATAAGTTATTCACACAAGAAACACTAAACTCCTAAACAGGAAAACTTTATATAAAATTGATGATAACTAGTGAATATTAGGGGGTTTTGATTCACTAAATGTAACTTTCTTTGTGATCACTTTTTTGTAAATGAAACATTAACTTATCTGCATTGAATTAAGTTTTCGGTATAGTTTTTTTTTAATTCCCCTGAATATAAAGGTCACAAAATGACAGTTAATTTTATAAAACACTCTTTGAGGGGGAGGGTCTTACTGAATAATACACAAAGTTCCTACTTTGTGTTAGGTACTACAGTACCCATTTGCCATGTGTTACCTTGCTTAATGGTCACATCAACCCTATAAGACTCAGAATTTAAGTAACTTGCCCAGTGTGCCATGTTCTCACCAACTCAAGTCTAAATTCATTCCCTGGGTGGTCTACTCACTATGAGTTTGCTGTGCAATGAAAATAGGGAAATATTTAATTAATCAAGGCTGTTTTTTGTATGGGATATTAAACTTCTAGTTGATTCCTTTTCTTCCAAAAACTAGAATGTCTCTTTTTGTTTGTTTTTACTCAATTCACCCAACATAGTTTAAGATTTGATATATTGATTAGCTTCTACTTGGGGAGCCTAAGCCCTCACACAGTTCTTAAGTCACTTGGCAAATTTGCAGAAAGCTAAAAAATTAGACTTCTCCAACAGCCCCTTCACACTGAACATTACACACACCTTAGCCTGGCAGACAGTCTAAAACGTGTTAGTGTTGGAGGGAGTGTCATTCCATAGTTTCATTTTTTAATTAAAAAGCTCAGATTTCAAGGATCAGAACTGAATTAAGTTTTCATCCTTAGATATTTCTTTCTGCAATTACAAACAATTTTTTTCAGTAATAGATCGGTTATATAGTATATTAAAGTTGACTTTGGGATTTCTTCTTTCATTCACACTTGTGTAATACTCAACTCTCACTAAATGTTGTGGGTTGAAAAATGGCCTCTAGAGGAGAGTTGTTATGTAGGGAGAAGAATAAGCAGACTTCCAAATAAAAGGATCTGATAGCTTATATCTAGCTGGAAATCATATTTCCCTGAGACAGAGCAGAGAACACTTTGTGGAAAGGCCATGAGCCTGGTCATGGAGGAGCAGGCGGTAAAGGATGCACTTGAGAAGCCAGAGACAGAGATGGAGACGTGTGCATCAGGCTAAGGAGTTTTCATTTTATTAAGAATATGCTGCTGCTGCTGCTGCTAAGTCACTTCAGTCGTGTCCGACTCTGTGCGACCCCATAGACGGCAGCCCACCAGGCTCGCCCGTCCCTGGGATTCTCCAGGCAAGAACACTGGAGTGGGTTGCCATTTCCTTCTCCAATGCATGAAAGGGAGAAGTGAAAGTGAAGTCACTCAGTCGTATCCGACTCTTAGCGACCCTACAGACTGCAGCCCACGAGGCTCCTCCATCCATGGGATTTTCCAGGCAAGAGTACTGGGAGTGGGGTGCCATTGCCTTCTCTAGGAAGCCATTAAATGATGTTTATCATAGAAAAGGCATCAATGAGATTCCCATTTTTATTTTTAAATGTTTCTTTCTTTGGCTACGCTGGGTCTTAACTGTAGTCCACAAGATCTTTGTTGCAGCCCATGGGCTTAGTCGCCCTGAGGCATGTAAGACTTTAGTTCCCTCCCTGACTAGGGATCGAACCCAAGCCTCCTGCTTTGGAAGGGGGATTATTTTTTTTTCCCCTGGACCACCAGGAAAGTCCCTAGATTCACATTCTTAAAAGGTCACGCTAGGCACTAAGTCTAGTAATTCTGTAGGGGATACAGTACAAGGTATGGAGTTGGAGAAACAGAGACTGGGTGAGAGATTCTGAGTAATCCAAGAAAAATTAATCAGTCCAAACCTGAAAAAGCTGAGGGAGATACGTTTGAAGGTGTATTTAGGACAACAGCCAGGTCCAGTTTCGTGGCATCTCCACTAAAAAGCAAATATAAGTCCATATCCTACCTGGTGTGCTAGACGCTCTGCAAGAAGACCATGCATCAAACATTATTTTCCGTGCATTACTGGGATCTCAAGATGAGGGAAATCTTTCAAAAGGAAAAAAAGAAAGAAAATTTTAACAGTAACTACATGCAAAACTTTGCCATCAAGTCGTGTCTTGGTGAGTCCAAGCCTTGGACTTGTTGCAAAGTGAGAGAGCTGAACTGCAAACCCTCACATTAGGCTGGAAAAAACTCGAAAGAGGCTAAAATTGCCACAGCTGTTTTAGATCCTCTGGCAAATGCATATCCTCTCAGTATCTTCAAGGAGGGAAATTTCCTTCCTACTTAGGAGGGAAAATGCCGTAAGTAAGAGCAGATATAACAAAATATGTATTAAATATTTAGACCCACAAAGACTTCAGAGGCTCCTTGTATCTTCTATCTAATAATTAAAACAAGTTTATATATGTCAGTAATCACATAAAAATATATAAATTAACTAACACAACTGAAGACTTTTTGATTGGAAGGAAAACCAAAAAATTAATTTGACTCTCTTTACAAGAGACACACTTAAAACATAAAGACTTAGAAAGTAGAAAGTACTGTTGAAAGAAGAAAGTACTGTTGAAAGTAAAAAGATTCTTTTAAAGGCCAGGCAAATATTAACTTTATAAAGGAGATAAAGTTATATTAATATCAGACAAAGTAAACTTAGAGATGAAGGCATTATTAGGGAATCAAGTCTTGTCTTGGGCTCCACCAAGACAAAACCTGATGGTTTTTGCATGTAGTTACTGTTAACTGTCATTATATTTTGATAAATTCACTGGGGATATAGAATAATTCTAAACTTGAATGTACTCAATAATGAAACCTTCATGTACACTGAAAAATTCAATAGGATCACAAAAGAATATTGGCATATAACATATTGGAAGAGTTCAATGCACCTATCTCAATTATTCATAAGTCAAGAATAAGTCTTTGGAAAGTTTGAAAATAAACCATCAGTTTGATTTATTAGGCAGTTTAAAAAAACCTATCTTTAATAGTTAAAGAAAACACAATCTTAGAAAAAAAATTATACCTTCCTCAATGCATATAGAATATTTTGAAACTTGAACACACACTAATTCATAAATCATCTCCAAATATTATATATGTCAAAGACAATATTATATAGACTAGTCCTGAATATTCATTGGAAAGACTGATGCTGAAGTGGAAGCTCCAATACTTTGGCCACCTGATGCTAGGATAAATCATCTCCAAATATTATATATGTCAAAGACAATATTATATAGACTAGTCCTGAATATTCATTGGAAAGACTGATGCTGAAGTGGAAGCTCCAATACTTTGGCCACCTGATGCTAGGAACTGACTCATTAGAAAAGACCCTGATGCTGGGAAAGATTGAGGGCAGGAGGAGAAGGGGACGACAGAGGATGAGATAGTTGGATGGCATCACCGACTCTATGGACATGAGTTTGAGCAAGCTCAGGGAGTAGGTGATGGACAGTGAAGCCTGGCATGCTGCAGTTCATGGGATTGCAAAAAGTCGGACACGACTAAGCAACTGAACTAAACTGATAGTCTATAAAAAAACTTTTCATTAAATTCAACAGATGTCACTGGAACAATAGATTATCCACATAGGAAAAAAAATACATTGGATTTTTACCTCACAACAATGGGCTTCCCTGGTGGCTTGGACAGTAAAAAAATCTGCCTGCAATGCAGGAGAGCTGAGTTCGATTCCTGGACAGCTAGGAGATCAAATCAGTCAATGCTAAAGGAAATCAGCTCTGAATAATCATTGGAAGCACTGATGCTAAAGTTGAAGCACCAGTACTTTGGCCACCTGATGTGAAGAGCTAACTCATTGGAAAAGACCCTGATGCTGGGAAAGATTGAAGGCAGGAGGAGAAGGGGACGACAGAGGATGAGATGGTTGGATGGTATCATTGACTCAATGGACATGAGTTTGAGCAAACTCTGGGAGATAGTGAAAGAAAGGGAACCCTGGCGTGCTACAGTCCATGGGGTAGCAAAAAGTTGGACACAACTTAGCAACTGAACAACAGGAAATGAGTATATCATGAGAAGGAGTCAAGAGGTTGGGATGGTGAAGTCCAAAACAAATGCAACAATATTGGTTAATGTGCTAAGTCTTCTGTTAAGCTTCATGAATATCTATTTTATAATTATGCTTCATAATTTACAAAGCTCATGTTCCTTTTTTTTAAATATAAAATATTATACTGAATAACTGAGACACACACACAAAGGTAAATGCAGAAGGGCAATAGGTTTGGGGAAAGAATAATGAGTTTTTTTCCTTTCTCCACATGTTGCATTTGAGATACTGATGGAACATTCGAAAAGAAAGGTTCAGCAGGTGGAGACAGGACTCAGGAGCTCAGGAGAGATCTGGAATCTTCATCCTGCGGGTGGTAATTGAGTCAGTGAGTGAGTTACAAAGCCCTGGGATGAGCCTCCATTAAAGAAGGACAGAAGAAAGCCAAAAGGGCAACTGAGGAGCATGCTCAGATGGAAGAAAACACACGGAGAATGATCGCTGCATTATTTAAATATTTAGTCACTTGTGTGCATACATTTTAAAGCTCATTTGTGGTGCTATGCTCCAGAAATACAGCGATAGCCTTCCTGGCAAAGTAGTGGCCATTTCAGATACACCAGAACATGGGTGGATCTTCCAGATCTTCCAGGAGGGCTCAGACTAGTCCTGCTTGGCCCCTTCTGAAACCTCAACCAGCAAGCTTCCATGCGGAGTGGGGTGCTGGCAGCACTGAACACTGTGGGTATCTATTGTCCTGCTCCATTTACAGCAAGACGCAGTCACTTTGAAAGTACCTACTTTCTTACCTTTGACCCATCACAATTATTTCAGGGATGTATCCACATCTGAGATAGGGACTTCCTGATGAGACCAAAAAGTAACTGTGGCCATAGCCACGCTTCTCAAATTTTAAGGCAAATAACTGAACACTGTGAGTCACAATGCCCTGCTGCCCCATTCATCTTATGTGTGACCACAGGATTGACTTTTCACACACTATTGTCTTCGGACACATGCATTCACATCTCAGGTCTGCAGGCGGTGAAATATCAGTCACAGGAACTTATGGAAATAACAAGCAATTCTACAGAAAATCAAAGTAATTAGGGGTCATGGTGGGAACACTATTTACATATGGCACTCACATGAATATTTTATGCTTTGGGTGTGCAGACCGTACGGGGTTGGGAGTTGTTACGTCTGTTTTGTCTTTTAAAGCACACTGTGTGTTTAGTCCTTGTCACTTTCAGTCTGAACACACTGGAACTGCAAAATGCAACATCTGCTCTCTAAAGCATCATGCCAGCGCTCCAAACGTCTACAAAACCTCCTGGGTTTCATTGCCTTGATGGATGTTAATCTCTGAGGGAGAATGAGTTAGCAGCTTGACTTCTTAGGATTCACAAATATTTTAATAGTGATAACTTGTGACTATTTTCTTTCTCTTATCTACAAGTCAATCTTGTTTCCTTTTCTTTCAAGGTCTGACCTAAGGAAAGGGTCTAAGTTAAAACATAATAGACATTTATAATAAATCAATACATATAAACATGCTTTAATAATTCAACTATAAATTTAAATGAGCCAAATATATTCTCAGGGACCCCATTTCCCCCCCTAACCAGCCCCAGAAATCAAGAATGCAATGTATTAATGTCATCCCTAGATAAACTCATATGGGAAACAGCATGGTGCCATCTGTTGGTGAATTCTTGGGTATTGCTAGCCCCCTTAGTATTTCAGGATGTTAAGATTACCTTTACTCACTCATTCAGTTACACCAATAGTGACATCTTTTATGCACCAGAACCTACATTAAGTACTATGGAAATTAAGATAAGATATGATGACCAAAGTTTAATACAAGCTTGGTATCTGTGTTCCATCCCAAAGTTCTAGAATTCCACACACTTCTACTGCAACCCGGATAATGTCAGTATTTTTTTATTTTAAGGAACTGTGTACAATCCATGTG
Source organism: Capra hircus (assembly GCF_001704415.2). Taxonomy (NCBI): domain Eukaryota; kingdom Metazoa; phylum Chordata; class Mammalia; order Artiodactyla; family Bovidae; genus Capra; species Capra hircus. Next base: position 61,768,910 of record NC_030813.1, on the reverse strand, counting down.
TCAGATTTAGTCATCTTAGACCTTGGTTCATAATGATTCTTTAGACCAAGTAAAACACAGCTAACTCATTTAAAATTCTTAGCATTCCTCCAACTCTGATTAAATAAAATTAGAAGTATCCTGCTAGTTAATGGATATTTACAAAATGACTTATTTAGGTCAAAAACTCAATAGAGAATTAAAAAATAAGTAACTTATAAAAATATATTTCTCATTAAATAAAAAATAATTCCTTGAGCCCCTATTCTCCAACATCTCAATTATTTTGCTTCTCTGCAAATCAAAATTTCCTAAAGGAATAATCAGTACTTGATTTTTAAATAATCTACTCCAGTCAGTCTTTTGTGCCCCCTACACACGCACACACACACACACACAAACCATCAAGTTCCCTAAAAGTCTTCATGTTGCTAAATCCAGCTGCCAATTCTCCGTCCATGTTGTACCTAACCTCTCAGCAGCTTCTCATACAGTCGCTCACTCTCTGTTTCCTAACATATTTTTTCACTCAGTTTATAGAACACTTCACTGTCCTTGTTGGTCTTCCTTCTCTCTGAGGCTTTTTCATAGGATTATCCCTCTCTGCAAAACCTCTAAGTCATAGACCCACCCCAGGATTCAATCCCCAGAGATTTCTTTTTTATTACACACGCTGCTATTCAGGAGAAAGCTAACACAAGCTACATATGTAATTTTTAAATTTTTTAGTAGCCAGATTGTTTAAAAAAAAGAAACAGGTAAAATTAATTTTCATGACATATTTATTATGTCAGTATATTTAAAGTATTATCATTTCAGCATGTAATCAATAAATATTAACTGCAGTGGGTTATTTTACATTTTTGTGCCAAATTTCTGAAATATAGTATGTATTTTACATTTAGTACATCTTAATTTTGAATCTCCACTTTCATAAAAAAAATTCTGCTCTCCATTTCATAGGAAATACTGTATTTTGTAACACTTACAGTTAAAAACTATTCCTAAGTTTTCTAGTAACTGAGTTGTGTTTGTTTTCACATTTAAATGTAAATTAAATAACATTAAATACAATTCAGTTCCTGGTTCCTCTAGCTACATTTCAAGTGCTCAGTGACCACATGTGGCTACTAGTAGCTACCACATTGGAAAGCACAATTCTAGATAAGATGTTTGCTTTATGGATTTAAATAACACCTATGTACCCCAAATGAGATCTCCAACATGAAACTCTCCCCTGTCCAAAGACTTATTCAACATCTTACTTAGATATCTAATAGGAAAACCAAATTAAATATTTGATTTCATTTTGGCATCCCTTTCCACTTGTGGGCCTTCCCTGGTGGCTCAGCGGTACAGAACCCACCTGCAATGCAGGAGACTTGGAGAATGGAGATGCAGGTTCGATCCCTGGGTCGGGAAGATCCCCTGGAGAAGGAAATGGCAACCCACTCCAGTATTCTTGCCTGGGAAATCCCATGAGAGAGCCGTAGAGGAACCTGACAGGCTACAGTCCATGAGGTTGCAAAAGAGTCAGACCCGATGGAGCAACTAAACAACAAACAATAGAGCCTTGTACCCACCCCGATAGGCAATGTTGTTAAGCCACTTCTGTCGTGTCTGACTTTTTGCGACCCTATAGACGATAGTCTGCCAGGCTTCTCCATCCACAGGACTCTCCAGGCAAGAATAGAGCAGCGGGTTGCCATGCCTTCTTCCAGGGGATCTTCCCAACTCAGGGATCAAACACGTGTCTCTTGAGTCTTCTGCATTGGCAGGTGGGTCCTTTATTACTAGTGCCACCCAGGAAGCCCACCCCTGACCAGGAATATCTTTAATTCCTTTTTCTCTCATACTGCTACCGCCAGTCCATCAACTCTACTTTTAGAATCTGACCATTTTTCATTCCTTCCACTGGGCCCCAGTCAAGTCATGTCACCTCTCTCTTAGAAAAGTGCAGTGGTTCTTAATCTCCCAGCTTCTATCACCCTTGTCCTCCTATAATCCATGCTCCAAGTAGCACTGTAACAAAGGTATAACATGAAAATCAAATCTAATCGCTTTCTGATTCAAAATCTGCCACTGTCTTCCTGCGTGATCTAACTTCTGAATCCTTCTCCAGTCTCAGCTCTGGCCACTCTGCCCCTAGCCTATCAAGTTCCAGTCACACTGGCTTTCTTAATCTTGTCAGATTCATGAGGGTGCCATAGCCTGGGACTCTGCTGTTTGTGGGGCTTGCTCCTTCCTACCAGGCTTTGCTCACATGTCACCCGGCCATCCTATCTAAACAGCCACCCTTCTTCCATCCCCTACCCCAACCCACCTGGTCCTCTTTCTGCCACTTTATTTTTCTTTCCAATAGCCATCACTACCTGAGAGTCTAACCTAGGTTTATTTGATTGTTTTCTGGCTTCCCCTCTAGGCTTCCCTTAAGATTTTTGAGAGCAGAAACTGAAATGTTTCTTTTGTTCCTCTGGAGATTTCTGGTTCCACGCGTAAAAGCTTCAGTTCAGTTCAGTTCAGTTACTCAGTCATGTCCACCTCGTTGCGACCCCATGGACTGCAGCACCCCAGCCTTCCCTGTCCATCACCAACTCTCGGAGCTTGTTAAAACTCATTTCCATCAAGTCAGTGATGCCATTCAACCATCTCTGTTGTCCCCTCTCCTCCTGCCGTCAATCTTTTCCAGCATCAAGGTCTTTTCCAATGAGTTAGTTCTTCGCATCAGGGAGCCAAAGTATTGGAGTTTCAGCTTCAACATCAGTTCTTCCAATGAATATTCAGGACTGGTTTCCTCTAGGATGGACTGATTGGATCTCCTTGTAGTCCAAGGGACTCTCAAGAGTCTTCTCCAACAACACCATTCAAAAGCATCAAATCTTTGGTCCAACTCTCATATCCATACATGACTACTGGAAAATCCATAGCTTTGACTAGACGGACCTTTGTTGGCAAAGTAATGTCTCTGCCTTTTAATATGCTGTCTAGATTGGTCATAGCTTTTCTTCCAAGAAGCAAGTGTCTTTTAGAAGTCACCATTCTGTCATGCACGCATGCTCAGTTGCTCAGTCCTGTCTGATTCTTTACGACCCCATGGACTGTAGCCCACTAGGCTCTTCTGTCCATGGAATTTTCCAGGCAAGAATAATGGAGTGGGTTGCCATTTCCTCCTTCAGAAGATCTTCTTGACCCAGGGATTGAACGTGCATCTCCTGTGTTTCTCACAATGGCAGGCATATTCTTTACCACCGTGCCACATGGGAAGCCCTACCATTCTGTCATAACAAGTAAAAAGTTGAACAGACTGAAAGTCAACAACTCTTCTTGGACCCATAAGAGAGGGAAGGACACAGAGCAAAACACTGCCCCCAAAAAACTAGAAAGACTGACAGTTGAATAACAGGAATCACAGCCTCGTGGAGCAGACTCAGGAGTGGAAATCCCATGAGAACCAGGACGAAACTAGGAAAACCAGGACTGTAATTGAATTCCTGGCAGTTAGATGCACACGACTCTGAAAGCAACAAATCCAGAGGTGGGCGTGGGGGCACAATATTCCGGATGGCTAATGTCAAAATGCTTACAGCACTTACTTTTTGTTAATATTTACACTGTTTTGTAAAATATTTTTTAAACACTGGCATGACTTCTAAATCAGGAAGAAATATCAATAAAAATATTATTCTTTTAAAAAGAGATATCCTATTATAATGGCTCTCAACTGGGACAATATGGTTCCCCCACCTCACCTCAGAACTCTGGGAAATGTGGGTGGGGATTACCATACTGACTGGGATCCCTATGCACACTAGGGCCAGGATATTAAAGTCCTTCAGAACAAAGAATTATCCTACCCAAAATGATGAGGCATCCCTATTGACAAAATTGCATCTAACTCAACTATTTTATAATCAAGCATGTTTGAAATCAAAGAAGTGAGGTGTCCAAGGTAACACAGCAGTTAGTTCTAAGTCAGAACTAGAATCTAGATCTTCCAGTTCCCAGTTCAGAGCTTTTTCCTCTTCTTACTTTAATGTAAAAGGTGGCATTTGAGATGGGTTAGACGGATGGGAAGTGAAGTAGGTGGGGTAATGGCTCATGTCCTAATCCCTGAAACCTGTAAATTTAAATGTGTGAAACTAAATAAAGGAAGCCACATTTAAAATGGAGTTGGGGGTTTCCCTGGTGGGTCAGTGGTTAAGAATCCGCCTGCCAATGAAGGGGACATGGGTTTGTCCCCTGATCTGGAAAGATCCCACGTGCCACAGGGCAACTACACCCATGCACCACAACTATTGAGCCTGTGCTCCAGAGCTCAGGAGCCACAGCTACTGAAGCTCATGCACCATAGAGCCCATGCTCCACCATAAAAGAAGCCATCTCAACGAAAGGATGATGTACCACAACTAGGGAAAGCCCATGCACAGCAAAGACCCAACACAGCCAAAAAGAATAAATAAATACATAAATAAATAAAATATATATATTTTAATGGAGTTGGGAGGCCAGCAGGAGGAGGTCTCACAGGCTACCTCTCAAGGTCAGTTATAGACCCCAACAGGACAAGAGGTATCTGTCATTCCAAGCAGGAACCTTTACTGCTGAGCAGGAGGAAGATTTTTTTGCTCGCCCAGCAACAGCCCAGCCCATGAGAGATTGTCACATTCAGCCAATGGAGAGCCGCTATACGATGACTCCCAGTCTCCGCCAGTCGACTCTATTTATACCGGCTCTTTCTAGCTTCCCCTTTCCCTCTATAAAAGCACAGTTGCTCTCCTTTATTTCTCCAGACTTGCCTATAGTTTTTAATACAACATGCATGTCGATAACTGAAGTTTTCTACTACTCCCAAATAAACCCCTTTTGCTGGTCAAATAACTGGTACTACAACTGGCTGTCTTATTTTTAAGATATAACATGAGGAAAAGACCCTGATGCTGGGAAAGCTTGAGGGCAGAAGGAGAAGGGGGTGACAGAGGATGAGATGGTTGGATGGCATCACCAACTCAACGGACATGAGTTTGAGCAAGTTCCGGGAGATGGTGAAGGACAAGGAAGCCTGGTGTTCTGCAGTCTGTGGGGTCACAAAGAGTCGGACATGACTTAGCAGCTGAACAAAAAACACAACACGAGGTAAAGGGTCATATCTTACCATGGGGACGTTATCCCAGATTATCTGGGTGGGCTAGAACCCATCCACAGGTTTCCTTATAAGAGAGAGGCAGAAGGATATGAAACACACAGAAGAGATGCAGTATGACCATGGGGCTGAGGCTGGACTGACATGGCCACAAGTTAAGAATTACTAGCAGGGGAATGATAAATTGGGAGAGTGGAAGCGAAATATACACAGGTGGCACTGTGGTTAGGAATCTGCCTGCCAACTTAGGAGATGCAGGAGACTCAGATTTGATCCCTGGGAAGATCTCCTGGAGTGGGAAATGGCAAACCACTCCACTATTCTTGCCTGGAATATCCCATGAACAGAAGAGTTTGGCGGGCTACAGTCCACGGGGTCGCAGAGTCAGACACCGCTGAGCGATTGAGCACATGCATGTGTGTAAAAGAGATAACAAAGACCTACTGTGTAGCACAGGACACTCTGCTTAACACTCTGTAATGGCCTATATGGGAGAATAATCTTTCAAAAAGAGCGATATATGTACAGCGGATTCACTTTGCTGTACAGCAGAAACAACTATACTCCAATAATAAAATTTTAAAAGAATGACCAGGAGCCAACAGAAGCTGAAAAGGCAAGGAATGAGTTCTCTTAGAGCCTCCAAAGTGATCATGGCTGTGCTGACATGTTGATTCAGCCCAGAGAAACTGATTTCCTATTTCTGACATCCATAACACTGAGAGAATGAATTTTTGTTCATTGAAGCCACCAGGTTTGTAGGAATTTGTCACAGCAGTATCAGGGTATGGTTAGGTGTCTAATATGGGTTAGATTTGACAAGACCCCAGGAAGTGCGTGGTGACATGAAAACGGGAGCTGAAGAGATATCGGGAGCAGAGAGACAATAGTGAGGATGACTGCCCTCGGGAACAGTGGAAACACCAGCTGAAGGCTAGAACAGCTTTCCATGGAGTGCGGTAGAAGACAATCTCCCTGGAGTCTCTCGTAATTCCTCAGCATTTGTAAAGGTTAACAAATGCAGAGCACTTCATTTAAAACTATCAAAAAGCTTGATGCAATATGCTGGTTTCTATTGCTTTCTTATATTTGCATTCTGTGAAACATAAACAAACTACACAAACTAAATATGTAAAACATAACAAGTTGAAATCTTATGTATACATTTCTTCTCCACTGAAAGGCAATTTACATAAAACGCAAACATAAACAACATCTGTGTATATCTCCAGTAATATATTAAGTGACAACGATGTTCTCTTTAACCAAAAATGTACTTATGTATTCAAAATTACCATTTACATAGAATTTGGGGGAAAATACACACTTTCCCATGGAAATTACCCTAATGCGTCTTAAAATGTGTAAACATAACCTAGATATATCAGAGTGATATTTGTGAAATATCACACATGTTCAGAGCTTACACAAGTAATTATATTTTACAGCTTTTAAAATGGCATGTGTCTCTGAAAGAACACACACACACACAGGTCAGAGTCCAGATTTGAATATAATGCTTTCGTGATTCCTTCTCGGGACAATTAAGACACTAACATTTTTTTAAATCTTGATTTTTATTGCAGTATAGTTTTTTTTTTTTTTTTTTACAATGTTGTGCTGGCTTCCGCTGTACAATGAAATGAATCAAGCTGTATACATATATCCCCTCCCTTGTGGCCCTCCCTCCCACCCCCACCCCACAACCAATCCCATCCATCTAGGTCACCACAGAGCACCTAGCTGAGCTCTTTGCACTATGCAATAGGTTCCTACTAGCTGTCTGTTTTACACCTGGCAGTGCACATATGTGAATCCGTCTCTCGATCCATCCCGTCCCCCACCCTATGTCCATATGTCAGGTCCCTATCTGCCTCTCTATTCCTGCCCTGCAAATAGGTTCATCTGTACCATTTTCCCAGATTCCACATATACACGTTAATATATGATATTTGTTTTTCTCTTTCTGACTTACTTCACTCTGTATGAGAGACTCTATATCCATCCACAAGACACTGAAAATTTTACCAACTTTTCCAGGAATAAAACTTGCATTTTTAGGTGGTGGAAAAGTGGCACAGATTATATTACACCTCATCTGAGTCCCAGGGACTAAATACTAATCGCTTACTCAATCAGGTTCCTGAGACCCATCTACAAGGATACAGAAGGAGGATGCTTAGAACCAGCAGCCTCACCAGTCACAAAGCCACCTTCATAAAATGAAAACCCTTAATTATAGTCAGTATCAAAACTCGGGGGTGAGTATTACCCTTACCTTTATTGTTTCCTCTTGCTTAAAATCAGTCTTCTCCATTCTCTTCCACCCTCTCCTTTCCTACCAAGTCCTTGTGAATCACCAGTGCTATGAATTGTCCAAAGATTGTCTTGGTGAGTCAGGGTGATGTAATGGTTAAGCACATGGGCTCTGAAGCCACATGGACTTGTGCTTAGTTACTGACTCCAACACTTATTAGCCATGTGACCTTTGGCAGATTATTTACAGCCTCAGTCTCCTCATTTGTGAAGTGGAAAGGATGCTATAATGCCAACTTCACTGTGTTGTTATGAGACTTGTATGAGTCCCGAGAACAATAGTGGTATATAGTGTGAGGGAAGGATCCAAGTGTAGCCCATCACCTCCCTGTGTTCCCAAGAAGTATCTGCGCTACATACAGGACGAGTTGGCAAGTTCACCAATCACTTTGCATGCAAAGATCTCAGGGCACAGTCGGAACTCCTCTATTCTTTCTATATGAGACTCAGGCAAACCTTTCTCAGGACTGCTTAGCTCTCTGCATGTGCCCATGACTCTCACGTATGCCCCCAGCTTTCTTTATTTCAGACCTCACAGAGCAAGGGTTGGGGTCCTCTGGAGCACCAAATTGTGTATGGGTAGCCACATCACCCATGAACTACATTATATCTAAATGGCATCAATTGTGAGAAACGTCAGTGTTTTGGCTCCATTAAGAAGGTAAAAACACCTCCAATCAAATGTGACATGTCATGATTGTAAGATACACTCTGACTTCAGAGGTATTAAATGTAAAAATAATGTGCAGCCTAGAAGCCATGAAATACCAAATTATTATAAGGAAAATGGATGTGGGCATAAGAAGGTCCTTGTGCCTTCTCTGATTAGATAGGGAAAATGCTTTTTTATAGATGCAGAAATGAATTTAAATATCAGTAGGCATCAGTAGGATGATAAATGACATCCAATTCTTAAATCCCTCTAAATTATCCCTACCTAGTCACTTGCCGCTGTCACACACTGTCATTTTTACATATTTCCATTTGGAGTCTGACTTTTGGTGCCATCCGCATTTAATTTCCCCTTTGGACACCTTAAAATAATCTCCAATATTGCTCTCTTGCTCTCCTACCTGTACCTTCCATTTCAATAATATTCAAAGATCAGAATCTCACTTTTTAAAAAAAATTCTTGCAGTGAAGATGAGTTATCAGATGCACAGTTTGCCTTGTAATGCTGGTTTTTGTTATAAACTATCATTCATTCGAGGGCCTCAGCCTTAGCTTGAGCCCCTAAGCAGAGAGGACAAGATCCCCTATCTTCTCTTCTCTTTCCCCAGGGGGGTCCCTGCCAGCTTCTCTTGGGGCTGCTTCTTCTCAACGGCGCCCCTTCATTAATAGGGGCTTTTCTGGGCAGTGGTTTTGCCTGCGATTAATCATCGTGAACCCAAGTTGGACCTTTGGCTTTCTGGCTCTTAGCTGAGTAGCCAAGACATTTCTCTATACTGAGATAGTTGGCTTCAGTTCTAATTAATGATCAGTTGTTATCAGCTTAGTTTAGACTTTTTGCTCTCTGACTTTTTGGCGGGGTAGCCTAAACACTTCCCAGATCCAAAGAGCTGACTGAAATTTATGTTCCTTTTTTTGGCACTGTCATGATCATTCAGATGCTTTCCCGGATCTGGAAAGAGATTTTAATTGTTTACAGTCTTGATTAATGGGTTTGCTGTTGCTTTGATGGTCCATCATTTATAACGATAAGAAACCAAAAAACAAATGGGCATGTTATATTGCTCTTCTGGGATATTTTGGCCAATCTCTTTTAAGGAGTTACTGTTTTCTTTCCTTCTTATTACTATTAACTTACTAATAATTTCATTATAATTGAACTTTAAAATATCACTATTTCTAACTCCTTTTTCCCTATGGTATTTATTAAGCTGTAGAATTTCTTACTGTTATTTCAACGGAGTCTTTTCTCAGAGTCTCCTGGCTATCTATCTGAAGTTAGCTGCTCACAAGACAGTTTGGTATCAGCTTGCTTGCAAACATACTTATGCTTCTTTAGCACATTTCGCAAAGCTTAGTGAAACTGACTTTTTATTCTCTATCAAATAAATGGATCCTTTAGACGCCATAATCACTCTTCGGTTAATTAATACATTTAACCAAGTAAGTAATCCTCATTTAAAGTGGAACCTCAAGTTCATTTTCACTAAAGAGCTTTACACTGCGTTCAGATTTTCATCTCAGTTCTAATTCATGGTAGAGGCACCCCTTGACATTCATTTATTATATATGAAGCCGGTCCTGTTGTGAATTAATACATTGTTAACAGAGCCTAACTGTCCTCTGGTTTCCAAACACTTGGCTTAGAAGAAAATATATGTTTTCTCTGCAGGGATTCTCTGTAGCTGCTTTCTTTGTTTCCATAGGAAAAAAAATAGAAAAAGAAAAAATACAGAGTATTTGATGGAGGTGAAGATATCTGATTTCTTATTTTTAAAATGATTTTTGTACATTCAGTTTCCTATGATTTTCTCGACAATGACCCCAGAAGCCAAAGTTGCTCTCAGTTCTATTTGGTGCTTGAAATCAACAGACCCCTGTCTCTACTGTTAATTAATGTCTATATGACTTCAGAAATGGTATGGACCTAACAGAAGCAGAAGATATTAGAAGAAGTGGCAAGAATACACAGAATGACTGTACAAAAACAACCCAGATAATCCCGATGGTGTGATCACTCACCTAGAGCTAGACATCTTGGAATGTGAAGTCAAATGGGCCTTAGGAAGCATCACTACGAACAAAGCTTGTGGAGGTGATGGAATTCCAGTTGAGATATTTCAAATCCTAAAAGGTGATGCTGTGAAAGTGCTGCACTCAATATGTCAGCAAATTTGGAAATCTCAGCAGTGGCCACAGGACTGGGAAAGGTCAGTTTTCATTCCAATCCCAAAGAAAGGCAATGCCAAAGAATGCTCAAACTACCACACAATTGCACTCATCTCACACGCTAGTAAAGTAATGCTCAAAATTCTCCAAGCCAGGCTTCAGCAAAACATGAACCGTGAACTACCAGATGTTCAAGCTGGTTTTAGAAAAGGCAGAGGAACCAGAGATCAAATTGCCAACATCCGCTGGATCATGGAAAAAGCAAGAGAGTTCCAGAAAAACATATATTTCTGCTTTATTGACTATGCCAAAGCCTTTGACTGTGTGGATCACAATAAACTGTGGAAAATTTTGAAACAGATAGGAATACCAGACCACCTAACCTGCCTCTTAAGAAACCTGTATGCAGGTCAGAAAGCAACAGTTAGAACTGGACATGGAACAGCAGATTGGTTTCAAATAGGGAAAGGAGTACATCAAGGCTGTATATTGTCACCCTGCTTATTTAATTTATATGCAGAGTACATCATGAGAAACGCTGGGCTGGATGAAGTACAAGCTGGAATCAAGATTGCCAAGAGAAATATCAATAACCTCAGATATGCAGATGACACCACCATTATGGCAGAAAGTGAAGAAGAACTAAAGAGCCTCTTGATGAAAGTGAAACAGAAGAGTGAAAAAGTTGGCTTAAAGCTCAACATTCAGAAAACGAAGATCCTGGCATCTGGTCCTATCACTTCATGGGAAATAGATGAGGAAACAGTGGAAACAGTGGCTGACTATTTTTTTGGGCTCCAAAATCACTGCAGATGGTGACTGCAGCCATGAAATTAAAAGACACTTATTCCTTGGAAGGAAAGTTATGACCAGCCTAGACAGCATGTTAAAAAGCAGAGACATTACTTTGTCAACAAAGGTCCATCTAGTCAAGTTTATGCTTTTTCCAGTAGTCATGTATGGATGTGAGAGTTGGACTATAAAGAAAGCTGAGCACAGAAGAATTGATGCTTTTGAACTGTGGTGTTGGAGAAGACTCTTGAGAGTCTCTTGGACTGCAAGGAGATCCAACCAGTCCATCCTAAAGGAGATCAGTCCTGGGTGTTCTTTGGAAGGACTGATATTGAAGCTGAAACTCCAATATTTTGGCCACCTGATGCGAAGAGCTGACTCATTTGAAACGCCCCTGATGTTGGCAAACATTGAAAGCAAGAGGAGAAGAGAACGACAGAGGAAGAGACAGTTAGATGGTATCACCGACTCAATGGACATGAGTTTGGGTAAACTCCGGAAGTTGGTGATGGACAGGGAGGCCTGGTGTGCTACGGTTCATGGGGTCACAAAGAGTCAGACACGACTGAATGACTGAGCTGCACTGAATATGATTTCAGTTATCTTTATATTTTCTGTTGGATATTAATAGAAATTTACACTGATGGAAAGCTTAAGTTGACCCACTGAGAGAAATTCTAGGTCTCTTCCCCAATCTCGTTCTTTTTGACCTCTCTCCTAAGACTGATACTGTTGACCCTTTAAACCCTCCTCTTCTTTGGTCTGAGTGAGCCTACAATGGGCTTCTCAGGTGGCTCAGTGGTGAAGAATCGCCTGCCAATGCAGGAGACACAAGAGGTGTGGATTCCATCTCCAGGTCGGGAAGGTCCTCAGGAGAAGGCAATGGCACCCCACTCCAGCATTCTTGCCTGGAAAATCCCATGGACAGAGGAGCCTGGCAGACTGCAGTCCATGGGGTCACAAGGAGTCGGACACGACTAACCAACTGAGCATACACACGGGCTCCTCCTCCGTCTTTAATCATTCTCTGTCTCCTTCACAGACCCCTACTAGATCTCCCATGCTCTAACACTAGACCCCCAGGGGCCGATCCTTAGCTGTTTGCTGCTCCGTCCCTACACGTCGCCCTCGGGAATGCATAGCCTCCTAAGGGTTAACCATCACCTCTACACTAATTAACTCATTACAATAAATTCTGTTCTCTCAATTGAGTTCTGATTCACATTTCTGTTTAGAGACTTTCCTCTTGAGTATCCTGTTATTATCCTACATTTCACTTATTCATTTATTTAACTAATATTTGTTGTGTGTCTATGATGTGCCATGTACGATGCTAGACCCTGAAGTACAGCAATAATCAAAATACCATTTCCATTCCCCAAGACCTGATAGCTGAGTAGAGCTTAAGGTCAGGACATTATCAATTACTTATAAATTAAAACAAAACACAACACAGCATAAACCATAGTGCTCTTCTTTTCCCCCAGATCTGCTCTGTTTCTCTTTTCCAAGTCTCTCTTTGTCAATACAATCAGTCCCTGGTTCTCCCAATCACTCAAGCTGTAATTGTTGGCCCTATTCTTTGTACATTAGACAGATCTCTTCTGTAATGATCTGCATAACCAACATCCTCGACTTTCAGCATCTTATGAGCATTTATTTCATAATTATAATAGGCCTACCAGTGAGTTGCATGAGCTTTCCAGGTGACTCTGTAATAAAGAATCTGTCTGCAAAGCAGGAGATACAGGATACGTGGGTTCAATCCCTGGGTCAGGAACATCCCCTGGAAAAGAAAATGGCAACCCACTCCAGTATTTTTGCCTGGAGAATCCCATGGACAGCGAGCCTGGAAGGCCATAGTCCATAGCATCACAAAGAGTCAGACACTACTGAAGTGGCTTAGCACATAGCACACATCAGTGAGTTGCAACTCAGCTGATCTCCTCTGGGATTAGCCAGGCTGGGCTGGACTTTGGGTTGAGATCTGCTCCATAGAATTTTTCACTTTTCACCCAAAGGAGTACCAGTTATCTTGGGGGTATGCTCTTCTCATGGCAGGGAATGGATGTTTCAGGAGTGTGTCTGGAAACCTGCCAAACCTCTTTCCCCACCATCTATATTGAGATATAACTGACATATAACATTGTGTATGTTTTACACGTACAAAATGCTGGCTGGGTAAAATGATATACTGTGAAATGATTATCACCATAGTATCAGCTAACACCTCCATCACCTCACATAATGACCATTTCTTTTCTGGGGTGAGAACATTTAAGATCTACTCTCTTATAGACTACTCTCACTATAGACTTTAAGCCTATAGTGCATCTTGCTAACTATAATCACCACACTGTTCAGTGCTGCTATCCTCACTGTGATCAGTGTTCTCCAGGAGTGGTTGTTGCTGGTTTACCCAAGAAGAGGTGATCAGAATGCTTCCCTGGGATTATAAGGTGGATATTAACAAAGCAGAGTTTTCTCCTACTGGGAGTTTCTGAGCTGAAAGGGTCAAGTGAAGGAGGAAGGAAGAAGGCCAACCCATAGAAGAAATTGGCCTGACAATAGTCTCACTCGCCTGGGTCTAGGGGTTGGCATGTGACCCGCTATCACCCTGATGACTGTAAGGCTGGGAATGTTTAGTTCATTAGCAGACAGAAAATTTTACCGTGAGTTACTCGGGCTAAACACAAAACCCGAAAGATGGTAAAAAGAGTTCTCGACTCTTCTCCTTGAGTTTAATCTGGTTTCTCCTCTCCGGTTTCCCTCTGTCCTCTCTCCAGAGCCCCTTGGGTCTTTCAGGCTCTCTTTATGCATCCCTGGCCTTGCTGCTGCTGCTATTTCACTTCTTAATTTGGCTTCTGTTCAGGTTTCCCAAGGGAGCTGGAACAGGGAACTTCGTAGCCTGTGCTTCTGGGGAAAGAAGGGAGGGAGAAGCCCTCTCCTGGTCAGGCTTGTGTAAACCATCTACAGACAAATCTAATGAGACAGATATAAATTTCACTCAACAGCACATTATTTTAATACATCAAATGAAGTCTGAGTCCCAGACCACATGCTCTAAGGTGGTGAGAAATTTAATTAGAACAGTTTAATTAAAATAGTGGAGGACAATGTAGTCTAAGTTGGCAGCTTCTTGAGAATTTGGCTTGGTTCAGGGGCATTTGGAAATTGTCAAGGTGGTCTTGAAATATGTTGGCTGATCTGATGGCAATGAACTCGACTCCAGTTCATCACTGGTGGAAAGGAACGTTGGGGCAGCCCTGCTTCTCACCCTGCTTCTCTCTGCTCTTTCCTGAGCCCCTCCATCGCATGTCTGTAGCCGCAGTGGAGATGGATTGTGGTAAGGGACAGCTTGCAATTTCTCTCCTATCTGTGCATCTGGCTGGCGAGTAGCTGGGAGAGGATTAGGCTGGAGAAGAAAGTCCTATGCGCCTTTCCTCTTGACCATTGATGAAATCCTCCCCTCCCCTGCTTGGGTTCCCCATCCCCCTGGGAAATCTGAGCTCCCCTCATTACAAGCTCCAATGAAGAGCTGCTGTTTGTTTACAAATTCAACACACCACATAACTGACATCTTGCTTGGGTCAGAGTAAAGAGATACCCTTTTCCTGATAGCCTTTCTTTTCTTCTACTGTTGTATTTAATCTGAAAATACCTCTCTACACTTACGTCCATATGAATAATCAGACTGCCCCATACATGATCGTCTCAGGACTTGTGTCTGAGGGGACATTGTATGAAAAGACCCCCCCTCCCAGCTTCCCTTTCACGGAAAACAATTTTGTTACTGGGATTTCAATGGACATTGGCATGACATGTAATTCTACATTTGGAGGGAGGAAAAACAAAATCTAACTAGATTAAGAGCTCATGATTGTGATTTACTTTGGCTTTTTAATTTGAATATTTTAATTGCTTAATTTACACACTGAGGTTTAAGAAAATGAAATCATAAAATAAAGATTTGTAACTTTGAGTCTCCCTTCAAAGGGCTGTGCTTTGTGATTTCTTCTAAGCAGAGCTCTACGCCCCTGCATTTCCAACTATTCTTTCTCTCCTTTTCTCCTAATCTCCAATTTTCTGTTCATCCTTTGTCTCCCTTTCATTAAATTTAAAGTCATTTAGTTCAGTTCAGTCACCCAGTTGTGCCCGACTCTTTGTGACCCCATGGACTGCAGCACGAGGTCCTTTAAAATCATTAAAGGACCCCAAACTGCAATTCTCTGCTTATCCCAAATAAATCCACTTCTGTTGGAGAAATTTCTAGCAGTCTATTTGTTTTAAGACAACAGCTGATGTATATAAAGTCCAGATGACGGTGAGAAATAATCTTTTTATTTATGAAGTCAACTTTCAATCCATGAAGAATCTATGTTGGGTGGATATCTAAGAATGACCCTTTCTCTGGTCTTACCTTCCTTTAATCCCCCACCGTCCTTTCTATCTTTTTTCCTCCTCATCCCTTTCTTCAGGTCCCTGCCTCACCCTAGAGAATATCTTAATTTCACCTTGTGCTGCTGAAGAAGTCTTTTAGCTCTTATATTTTTCAGAGTAGTAATAAAAAAGTAATTAAAAATACACTTGATCCTTGAACAATCCGGGTTTGAATTGCACGAGTTTGAAATCCACTTATAAGTGGATTTTTTTTTCAATACATAGGTACTACAGTACTACATGGTTTGAGGTTGGTTGAATCTGTGGATGAGGAACCCCAGAGAAGGAGGACCACCTGTAAAGTTATATGTGGGTATTTGATTACTGACTGCCAGCACCCCCAAATCTCTGCATTGTTCAAAGGTCAACTGTAATACAAAATTTTTAGGATTGGATTCAACTGCAGAAACCACATGGCTTAAAGAAGATAGAGATTTTTTTTCTCTCTCTTCCAAAGCAGTTGAAGGGGGCAGTGCAGGGCTGACATAGTAGCATCTCTGAAGGGGCCAGTGCTCCTTCAGTCTCTCTTCTCCACTTTCCTTTGTTTGTCACTTCCATCTTAGAGATCCAAGATGCCTGCTGAACTTCTAGTTCCAAGCAGAAAGTAGAAAGAAGGGGGAAAACACAGCAAGGGTATTTCTGCCAGTGGAAGTAGCCCCCCTTCATGTGGTTTCCCAGAAGCCTCATCCAGTGACTTCTGCTGTGTGCTTTCTGCTCAGTCGTGTCTGACTCTGTGTGACCCCCATGGACTGCCAGAAACCTCTGCCCATGGAATTCTCCAGGCAAGAATACTGGAGTGGGTTGCCATTCCCTACTCTAGGGGATCTTCATGACCCAGAGATTGAACCCAGGTCTCCAGCATTGCAGGTAGATTCTTTACCATCTGAGCCACCAAGGAAGCCTTTATTGGCAAGGATGATAAGGAATGTTGCCTTTTAACTGAACACATTGCTGCCCTGATTGTCCTATTACTATGAGAAAAAAAAAAAAAAAGGAAGAGAATGGGTAATGTCTAACCCAGTGGTTCAGAGTAGTGTCTGAATCAACTGTATGGCTTATTAAAATATAGGCTATTAACTACCATCCATGTGGTCACAAAGAATCAGACATGACTCAGTGAGTGAATAACAACAAATTAACCCCTGGACTACCAGGGAAGTGGACACAGTTTCGATCCCTGGTCTGGGAAGATTCCATATGCTGCGGGGAACTAAGCCCATGTGCCACAACTACTGAGCCAGCCACCCTAAAGACTGTGCTCCTTAACAAGAGAAACCAGCAAGATCAGAAGCCCACACACTCCAACTAGAGAGTAGCCCCAGTTCACAGCAACTAGAGGAAACTTGCATGTAGCAATGAAGACCCTGAACAGCCAAAAGTAAATAATTTTCTTAAAAACGTGGACCATTGTATCCCCAGAGTTTCTGACTTAGAAGGCCTTAGGAGGATACTGCAGAGAAGGCATTGGCACCCCACTACAGTACTCTTGCCTGGAAAATCCCATGGACGGAGGAGCCTGGTGGGCTGCAGTCCATGGGGTTACTAAGAGTCGGACACGACTGAGTGACTTCACTTTCACTTTTCACTCTCATGCATTGGAGAAGGAAATGGCAACCCACTCCAGTGTTCTTGCCTGGAGAATCCCAGGGACGGGGAATCCTGGTGGGCTGCCGTCTATGGGGTCGCACAGAGTCGGACACGACTGAAGCAACTTAGCAGCAGCAGCAGCAGCAGCAGCAGCAGCAGGATACTGAGAAATTGCATTTCTAACGAGCTCCCAGGTGATGCTAAAGCTGCTGGCTTGGGGACCACTCTTGGAGAACTTGAAGAACCACCGGCATTTTCTTCTAAGCAAGACAAACTTTTTTTTTTCCTTCCTGATATTATCTATTTATTTTAACCTCAAGACATAATACTTTGGCCACCTGATGTGAAGAACTGACTCATTTGAAAAGACCCTGATGATGGGAAGATTGAGGGCAGGAGGAGAAGGGGATGATAGAGGATGAGACGGTTGGATGGCATCAGTGACTCAATGGACGTGGGTTTGGGTGGACTCCGGGAGTTGGTGGTGGACAGGGAGTGCTGCGGTTCATGGGGTTACAAAGAGTTGGACACAACTGAACAACTGAACTGAACAAGACATTATTTTAGAGACAAAGTATCAGACGCTTTACCAAAGAGACCCTTCCTATCAGAGACAGATGAGGGAAAAACGATGTCAAGTCTTGCCAACAGGATCATGGCTGGAAACCTATTCTTTCTCACCATTGGCAAACCAGAACATCTAAACTGTTGTGTGGAGCTGAGAAGCAGACTGAGAGGGATGGGATTTTAATGGCATCAATTATGGACACTCAGCCAATGAAACAAGAGCTATAAATAGAAGTTAAAAAACAACTTGGCAAGTGAGGTCCCTGAGGACTAGGGAACTTCCTAAGGGTCATGTAACTGGTCTTCCTTGCTATTGATGGTTCAGGGTTAGTAAGTGGATTCATTTTAAGCAGGGAGATGGTATTATAGACCCGCAGCTGACAGGAGTAGGGAGAAAAAGATCACAAGAGAACTTGAAGAACCACTAGCAGCTCCTCTAGCCTGGGGTAGGGACTTAATCCCCTGAATCAAAGCCTTGTACATTGCAGCCCGGGGGCACTGTCTTCCTCTGCCCTCCCTTCTCGATTTCTCCTAGCTGTTTTTTTTTTTTTTTTAATTTGCAGAGTGAAGAAAGAAAACAAGGATTTTCTCTGTGCCTCCACCTAAAGAAACAACCATCTCCAAATCCTTGGAGACTTGTAGGAGGAGAGGAGGAAAAATTAAAGAAACCCGAAGGAGAAGTGGAAAGTTGGGCCAAAGAAGTCAGAGGCCACTTGTCCAGAAGTATAGCCACTCCTTCTGGGACTGTTTACCACACAGGCTCTTTTTTCTTATCATTTGGGGAATTTTCTGTTTTGTTTTATTTTATGGTATAATTCCCATACAACCCATTCTCCTAATGGGGTCTGATTTGAATGTGATGATCTATGGTTCCAAGCTGGTGTGTGTGTGTGTGTGTGTGTGTGTGTGTGTGTGTGTGCATTTTTTAAAAAGTGTTCATTGTCAAAAGGACAGTGTAGAGTCCTATGCCTTCATCTCCTCTTAAGGATTCAGGCCTCTGGAAGGTAACAACCAGCACTTCTAAATTCTAGATATTTGGAAAAGTTCTATGTGGAAAACAGAAACTCAAAATTCATGTTAAGCTCCTTTTAACTGAGTCGCAGTGTAATTTAGACCTTGCACTTCTTCAGCCAGCCACATAACTAAGGAGAGAGGAATCCTCTTCTCATTCCTTCAAAGAGAGGAATCCTGCAGAACTCGCTAAGAGCTATAGGGGTACAAAATGTTCACAATAGAGCAGACCGTTACTGATCAGCACTTTCAGGGATAAATGGTGATCCCTGAAAATGAATCCACTTTTGAGGCACAGAAGTGAGTTGGCTGAAGGTCACCAGCAGTGACTTTCCAGTGTCTACTCTTTGCTTTTCCTAAATTTGTAGGGTCCGCACTTTGCTCTCCCCAAATCCTTTTTCTACTCATACTTCACTAACCAGTATTTTATGAGTCTTCACAAAGTTCTGAAACTTCATAAATATTTTGGTAACTGGAGTTATTTGATTTAGTTAATTAAAATAGTTCTGACTTTGCATCAGACATTGACCTAGAGGTTAGGTTAGAGGGACAGTAAATATAAACACCACTTTCCCTGTTCACAGGGAACTCTTAGTCTATCATGAGAGAGAAAGTGTACCCACTGCCAGCATACCATGTGTTTAAAGCCGCTGCCATAGGAGACACAGAGAGAAATATATGGGGGATTCTGAGAATTGCTTCCTAGTGGGAGGAAGTGTTCATGGAAGAGGTGGCTTCTGGGCTGCCACAGGAGGTACCTGGAGATGTGCCCGTGAACTAGAGTGAAACAGGGAGGAGCCCACCACGTAGATGAACAGAAGAGAAACCAGCGGTGACAAGGTGTGTGAAGGACAATGGAGAATGCAAGGCATAAAAGCAACTGACATGATGCAAACACCATTCCTGCGGCATTGAAAAGCAAATTTCTTAAAATAAAACCCATGGATTCATTTGTTGCTGCCATAACAAAATATTACAGACTGGGTGGCTTAAACAACAGAAGCTCCTTTTCACACAGTTCTGGAGGCTAGAAGTCTAAGATCAAGGTGTGGGCAGGTCTGGTTTCTCCTGAGGCCTCTCTCTTTGTCTTGCAGATAACCACTTTCTTGCTGTGTCCTCATGAGGTCTTTTCTCTGTATGCAGGCACCCCTGGAGTCTCTTCCTTGTCTTATAAGGACACTAATCATATTGGATTAGGGCCCCACTCTTAAGACCTCATTAAAACTTAATCACCTATGTAAAAAGGCCCTCTATCCATATATAGTCACATTCTGAGGTATTGAGGGTTAGGACTTCAACCCATGAGTTTTAGGAAGACACAATTCAGTCCATAACAACTACTACTCTATATAATTACATTTCTTCAAGACAGATTACCCAGCATTAAGAAAGCTTATTAAAACAAGTTACACATTTACTCTCCCACACATTTTCTCTGAATCTTTTATTCAAGTATAAAAGTTAAAAGTAGAGATTCAAATACTACATAAAATCTTGAGAAAACAATCCTGCATGTCTACACCTAGGAATTTCCCCAAAAGAAGTAAAAAATATATGTCTACATAGAGACTTGTACAACAATGCTCATAGCGGTATTACTCATGATAGCTAAAATGTGGAAACAACCCAGACATCCATCAACTGTTGAACAGATAGACAAAATATGGCAAACCCACATAATGGAGTACTATTTGGCTATAAAAAGGAATGAAGTACTGATATATACTACAACATAGATGTACCTTGAAAACATTATGGTAAGTAAAATGAGTTGTATGGAAAATAATACATACTGTATGATTCTATTTATAAGAAATGTCCAGATAGCAAATTTATAGAGACAGAAAGTATATCAGACATTGCTTGGGGCTGGAGAGGTGAGTGGAGACTGAAATAAGTGGGCACAAATGAATTTTTTAAGATGAAGGAGAAGTTCTAAACCTGGACAGTGATGGTTGCAGAATTCTATAAATTTACTAAAAAGCAATGAATTATATACTTAAAATGGGTGAATTTTATGGTATGCAAAGTAAATTTCAGTAAAGCTGGAAAATCTTTATGGAAAAAAGACATAGGAGAAGCAGAAAAGATTAAAAGACAATAACATGAACTTTAAAAACTTCCTGTAATTAGCCAGGGAATCCAGGTGTAGCCTGCAGAAGGAAAAAGTCTTCCCCTGATCCCAAGTGGGTCCTAGGTTCCACACAGTGTGGGGTAGAATTTTGCAGCTCAGGGGCCTTGTATACTGTTTCTCATCCACTGACTAATTCCTAGTGAAGTCCAGCAAGTGATAAAATCCTGGAACAGTCACCCTGGGAGGGCCCTCAATGACTGTCTTGTGCAAACCTCTCATTTAATTGACGCCAGAGTGGAGGCTCAGAGAACTTTTATATAACTGACTTGCTGCAGACACCACATGCGGTGAACGGCCAGATGGGACTCTATCCCAGGTGCCCTATTCCTAGCTCAGAGTCCTCCTCCACTGGGCTCTACCCACATCTCTTAGCCTCTCTCAGCCCTTGTTATCTCACCTGCAAATGAGGACAAAAAATATCTGTTCCTGCCTGTTTCACAGAGCTGGGCAAAGAGCAAGTGAGATCAGTGATGTGAAATACAAGCTTTCATAAAGCAGAAAGCAGAGTGCTGTTGTAGTAGCATTAGCAGGTCAAATGTGGGTCAACCTAGCTCAAAATCCAGACTTAAGATCTCCAAGAATACACTTCTAGGAAATGCATGTGTCTGTACTGATGCGACCATAAATCTCTGCTTAAGGCTGCTCCCCAGCATCACAGGGGGGTGGGGATTGGGCAGTTTAGCAGCATTCCTTTAATTTTCCAGAACATTCTCTCAATCCAGAGCATCATTATCTTTCTTTTGTCCATCCAGGACACCTTACCAAATTAGATGACAATGAGATTTAGTCTGTGTATATTCAACTATGATGCCTCAAGTAACAGATGAAAATGAAGATTGTGTTTAGATATCTATACCTAGAATATATTTATTTTACCACCCTCCTGTGAAAACTTATCCATTCCTGTTGGGACACCATAAAGGACTCTGTGTGTCTGATAACACCTGGAACTCTCCAAGACTGTAAACTAAGGGTATTTTGGGGTGTATTCATCCCTGCTAAAGAATCCCCTCAGTTCAATCCCCCTCCTTGAACCTCTTCCTGCCCACACAGGGGTGGATATTGCTAGGAACCCTCAGTGAAATGAGAGCCCAGCAAACCAGTCATCGGCTGCCGGCCCAGGGAAAACACCAGGTGCAGAGCTCAACACAGAATGTGATCTGGGAAAACACTTATAAATCAAACAGGTCCCAGGGAGTGAAAGTACAAGCTAGCAAAAAATAACAACAAAGTAGACATGAAATGTTAAATCAGACCAAACCAATAGCAAGCTAATTACTGCGGCCTCTGTAGAAAACCCAGGGTGAACACTGAATGATAAGCCCGGGGAAAGCCTGAGAAGCCATCTCACCTCCCACAGCCAGTTACTTTTTATATATTGGGAGGACTGGCTCCTTAACTGTGATATATGCTCCAAGTGTTTTCCCCCATTGTCTTAGGACTTCGTCATTTTTTTTAAATTTCACATGCAAATATATTTTATTTTTCAGTCCAAATTATCTGTCTTTTCTTTTGTTGCATCTGGATTTTGAGCTGTATTTAGAAAGCACCTTCTCAAACTTGCATTATAAAGAAAGCCACCCACATTTTCCTCTAACATTTGTAGAAGTCATTCTTGATCCATCTGGAGTTAATTCTTGTATATGGCTATCCAGTGGCCCTCCTAAAATTCATTTAAAAAGTGCAAGATACCATCTGTATCATGTACTAAATCTCCATTTATATTTGGGTCCTTTTCTTGACTTTCTATCCTTCTCCATTGGTGTCACTATCTATCCAAATGCCAGTATCACACTATTTTAATTATAGAGGCTTTAGTACATTTTGGAGTAGGAAAAGGCAACCCATTCCAATATCCTTTCCTGGAAAATTCCATGGACAGAGGAGCCTGGTGGGCTACAGTACATGAGGTCACAAAGAGTCGGACATGACTAAGTGAGCATAGTACATTATAATATCTGGTAGATAGCTCTCAACTATTCTTGCATGTCTTGTTTTGTTTTTCTGTGTGAACTTTAATGTCAACTTACCTAGTTCCAGAAAAAAAGACTTATTGGTATTTTTATTGGGAATCATATTAACTTAAAAAGAACTTATATCTCTATGATCCTTAGGATATGAAACCATGTTATCCAAGAACTATTTCTTTCCATTTGTCCAAGTCTATTTGTATGCCTTTCAAGAGTATTTTGAAGGTTTTTTCTATATAAAATCTGCAAATTATTTTTAAGTTTATTCCTAAGTGTTATATCTTTTTTTGTTGCTACATCCCATTACTTTTTGAAGCCAAGCTGATCCAGGCACTTGATCTCAGGTTCTAAATAAGGAGTAACATATTCTTTTCCACCCCCTCATTTTCTTTTCCCTTGTCCCCTTGGCATTGAGGGTCTCTCTATTGACCATGTTGGGAGAATAAGAAATAACAGTAGGTCTAGGGTTTAAGACAAGACGACGTAAGACAGTGGTGAATAAGGTCTTCAGGTCTTAGCAAGAAAGAATTCACATCTGTCTGGGGGCAAAGATAAGAAGTTGCAGGACTCTCGCATATTTAAAAATCTTAAATTGGATTTAACTGGTCTGCTTTTCTCAGTCAAGTAAACTCTATCAATCTTCGTGACATCTTAGACAGTCTTCTAAATCCTCTTTCCTCTTCTTGGTCTGATATAATACAGTATACTTATGAGTAATAGTATTGAGTTGATAAATCCCTTCTATAAATTCTCCTTTCCTAGTATTTCCCTAATACTTTCATAATCTAAACTCCATGTGGCCAGAGGAATCTCTGATAGATCGTTGTCTCAGAGAGTCTCCAAGGCTATCTGCAGAAGCATGTTAGAGCCAGGCCCCATGACCTGTGGTACACATCTCAGGCTGTGCATTTCCATCAGATTTCAGACTCAGGGGTCTCCAGCTGCTTTCTCAGGTAGTTGGTACACGGTCCTTCTAAAACCAAGATCAGTGGCTAGATTTTAGTCAAGGCCAGCTTGAGCTCTCCTCTCTCCCAGCACCTTTCTTCCAAAGGTACTTTAATCCCTCAGACCCAAAGAGGACTAAGTAAGAAATCTAGACAAGTCACAGGAAATGCTATGTTGAAAAAGCAATTGGAGACTCCAAGCCTTGGCAGGAATGAGAAGCAAGACCCCTGCTGGGCCCTTCGCCTGTAACACCTCCTTCTCAATCAGTTTCAACACTGAACTCCTAAACACCCTTCAAGATCAAGTTTAACCATAACCTTTGGTACATAATTTTTCATGACACTCCTCCACCTCTCGAAGATGTAATTGCTCCCTCATCTGTTTTCCCAATAAATTTTACACACGCTTCTATTATCATTTTAATCACACTTCACTGCAATTCTTTCATTATTTATTTATATCCTCTCTCTACCAACTAGGATTCAGATTTCCGGAGGACAGAATGTCTTTCATTCATCTCAAGATCCTCGAGATATAGCAAATAAGCTGACCAGAGGAAGAGACTTAAACTTATTTTTTCTGTTCACTGTTTGAGATCCATTTGTTACAGTCTCAGCAGGAAACAGTGCTGTGAGTATTACCTGGCTCTCATTTGCACCATGAGACCCAAGGTAGAGCTCTCTGATGGAAGTATGCAATGAGCTCCGAAGCATGGCTCCCTTTCAGCCTACTGGTGAATTGTTAGTTGGAAAAATGTGAACTGGAGCTTCTCTGGTAGCTCAGTGGTAAACAATCCACCTGCCAATACAGGAGACACAAGAGATGTATGTTCAGTCCCTGGGGTTGGGAAGCTCCCCTGGAGAAGGGAATGGCAATCCACTCCAGTACTCTTGCCTGGAGAATTCCATGGACAAGGAGCCTGGCGGGCTACAGTCCACGGGCTCCCAAAAGAGTAGGACACAACTTAGTGACTAAACAACAACGAAATGTGAATTGTTACAAGAATTAAGTAAGATAATAGATCTAAGATACTTGTGAAATATTAATTAAAATATTAGTAAAATATCAGTAACATCCTGCAGACTGATGAGAAAAATCAGAGGACAAAGAGTAGAGCTATTAAGTGAAAGGAACTCCCATAATAAACTGCTATGTGACCCAACAATAGCTCCCCTCCTTTTCCCCTATGACTGCATATAAGATGAGCTTCCCTGGTAGCTCAGTGGTAAAGAACTGCCTGCCAAATGCAGGAGATGTGGGTTCGATTCCTGGGTCAGGGAAGATCCCCTGGAGAAGAAAATGGCAACCCACTCTAGTATTCTTGCCTGGGAAATCCCATAGTCAGAGGAGTCTGGCTGGCTACTGTCCTTGGGGTCCGGAGAGTCAGACACGACTTGGTGACCAAACCACCACCACCACATATAAAATGGGTGATATCACACATGTGACATAGTCTCAGGGACTACTCCTATGGACTGGCATGGAGCTAGGGATACATGCAGATGACAGGCAATTTCAGCTGCATTTGCTGGAACTCTCTATCTCCTTTCGCCATGTCTCCAGAAAACATCCTGAAATGTCTGTGAATAACAATGGCATAGTGATGAAAATAGCACATCTACTCTAATTAATTTTTAACACACAAAACTCCTTTCTTCATTATTACCAACACATTACTCTAGCACACATCTGTTTTGACACATCAGAATTTTGTGAAACCCAGTTGCTAAGGTCCATTTTGACCGACCCTGGGAACTTACAGCTGACCACTGTCACACTGGGAGATGTTCACAAACTCTTCTGCACACCACACTAATTATGAACGGTGGGCTCTGTCCAATGTGTCATCAGAATATTCTCATGCATAGTCATGACACAGAATGAAGCTGCACTGTCCCCTAAGATGTTTTAAAGCTCAGGGTCCTGGCAGGAAAGAAATGGCAAATTCAAAAGGGGACGTTGAAGAGGGTTTGATGAAGGCACTGTTTAAAAGGCTTGGGTGGGTTTAAGATCAGCCAACAAGGATGGTAACGAAATTGGGCTTACGCCAACAGGAAGTTGATACTACCTACTTCTTGAAGGAGTGAGCACAGAATCAGCTACTGGAACCCAAAGAGGGCTGTAGCTGTTAGAAGAGGCTGCCTGGGAGATGCAACTGCTGACAAGCCCTGCCCAGTGGCAGTGAACCAGGGGAATAAGTAGAGCTTCCCTGGTGGCTCAGATGGTAAAGCATCTGCCTGCAATGTGGGAGACCTGGGTTCAATCCCTGGGTTGGGAAGATCTCCTGGAGAAGGAAATGGCAACCCACTCCAATATTCTAAGTATGCCAATGTTTTTCCTCTTCCCCTTCCTCTGACTCCACCGGCCAAACCCAGATGGAATTCAGAGGGTGTGGACCATGGATGCAGTCCTTAAAGGTAGTCCTCTCAGACAGAGCAGACTGAGGGAGGCAAAGAGTATCCGGAGAGACAAATGGAAAACACCCAGCACAGAAGCCAACTAGCTTTTTACTTCTTGATTCTGCATTGTGATTTGGAGTCTATTTTTCAGCTGTACTAGACTAGATTAGAGTCATTTTCTTTCCAGTCTGAAGGAGAAAGTCCTTTTTATCGGCAAAACCAAAAACAACTAGACTCACAGGTGTACAACTAAAGCCTGGCAATACATGACCTCATCTCCAATCTAAATGAAAAGAAATCTCAGTCGTGTTTCCCAAGCCACTTTTATTAACTTTCATCATGAAAATTTGAAATCTATTATTTTCTTTATCTCTGTTTTCAGGTCATCTGCTGAGCAGAATGGAAAAGATAAACCTTCACAAAATTTACTCTGAAGAGAAGGAAAAACCCTGAAAAAGAACAGAAATACTACACAGGGATATTTTTCACCCTTTTCTCTTTTAATTCTTGTCATATGTGCTCGATAGGATTTTGATGGCTGACAGACCTAAAAGTCCCCGTATTCCCTTTGATGGTGGATCTCCGGCTCCAGCTGGAATCCTCAGAAAGAGCAGAGGTCAAACTGGCCCTCCTTGCTGGGCCAGTGGATGCTCCACTGTCAGCTTAAGCTAGCTCATCCTGAAGTTTGAAAGGACACCAAGTATTTACTCATTTTAGTACTACATTTTTATTTATTGTTAAAATAATAATAATAATATATTTTGAGTTGTGTTGTTAGTCACTCATTCGTGTCCAACTCTTTGTGACCCTATGGATTATAGCCCACCAGGCTCCTCTGTTCATGGGATTCTCCAGGCAAGAATACTGGAGTGGGTTGGCATGCCCTTCTCCAGGGGATCTTCCCCACCCAGGGATCAAACCTAGGTCTCCCACTCTGCAGGCAGATTCTTTACCGTCCAAGTCACTATTTATCACATATAATTAGGAAAGTACAAAAATATTTTTAAAAGAAAATAGAAGCCTTGTGTATTCTTACTTAACAGGGGCAACTCTTGTTAACATTTTCTTACAATGTCTTTCACTATTTTTATACATAGATTTCCCAGCTAAGCATTACACACTGTGTGCAGTTTTGCATGGTCCTTTATTATGATTAATATTATAGAACAGTATTCCCCACATCATTTAGCAAATTTTAAAATAACAAAATTTAAAGACTGTACAACCCCTTATATATGGATAATATTTTAGTTCGTGGGGGCTGCTATATAGAATACCATGGACTAGATGACTGAAACAAACTTTTATTTCTCATGGTTCTGGAGGCTGGAAATCCAAGATCAGGATATAGATTGCCTGCTGTCAGAAAATGGACCGTTCCTATGAAAACTTTCATAAGCCAAAACGGCGCAAAGTGAAGAAACAATAACCTTTTTCCATATTTTTCATAAAAGTGAAAATCCTGCAGGATTTCTTTCAGTTAGCAAAAACATGTACATGTGGGTCTTTCCTACAAGTGACGTGGTGTAAAGTGAACTTTTGTAAAGCAAGCAGTACCCATATCAGTATGGCCAGGTTCTGGTGAAGGCCTTCTTTCTGGTTTACAGATTGCGGTTCTCTCCTGCATCCTCACATGGTGACAAGTGTGAGAGCTAACGCTCTTCTTCTCCTTGTAAAGGCACTGACATCATAGGGCTCCACCTTCACGACCTAATTATCTCCCGAAGGCCCCCACCTCCCAATACCATCCAGCTGGGGGTTAGGTTTCAATACATGGACGAAGGGACACAAACAGGCAGTTCATAGCAGATGTTTATACCCCAGTGTATTTAACTCTTATCATTGCCCAACTAGGTTTTCCCAATTTCCCATGCTATAAACGAGATTGCAGTGAAACACCTTGATTTGAAATTTTTAAGAAATCTATGATACATTTCTGAAAATAAAGTTCTTGAAGCATACTGGTAAAGTTTCAGTTCAGATCTTGCCAAATTGTAATCCAAGAAGATTGTGCTAATTTACATTCCTGACCACAGTGTACAAGAGTGCCCGTTTTTAAATTTTATTTATTTTTTTAAACAGAATCTGGCTGACACTGAGTAATGGAAATTGTGTTTATCTCTGTCAATGGAATGTTTTGTTGTTTTAACTGACATTTCTTTGTTCAGTGAGATTGAACATTTTTTTCACATGCTGTAGGCCATGTAACTCCCTTCTTTGTGAATTGTCTGTTCCTGCAGTTTGGCAGCTAAACTTACTTCTAAAGTTTTGTTCCTCTCTGGAGAATCACAAAACTTTGTACAACTTTATTCCAGTTCATTGAGTGTTTTCAGATGGTTGGTTGCTTTTAACAGGGTGAGTTGATTCCAAATATGTCATTTCAGTTTGAGTTTTGACAGAGAAAGGCTATACGTTCCGTTGAATGCTGCCCAGACTGTTTTCCAAAACCATAACTAAAGTTATCGTAATTGTCTCTCTGAATATACTAAAATACACAGTAGCCCACAGTTTTCAGTTCATAAATCCAATGCTCTTGGAAACACGTTCCTTTTGTGGGCCTCTCTAGGCCTAATTAAGACTATATGATCCTTTTTAGGTACTGGAAAACAGTGACAAAAAAACTGTTTGGTCAAGCACAGGTCTTTGACATGCATTCTCAACTTGATACGAAGCCCAGAAATGTTACTACAAATGTGTTCTTGAGAGCCTGGGAGCTTCCCTACCATTTCTATGGTAGGTGAGTGATGA
Organism: Capra hircus; assembly: GCF_001704415.2. Lineage (NCBI taxonomy): Eukaryota > Metazoa > Chordata > Mammalia > Artiodactyla > Bovidae > Capra > Capra hircus. Next base: position 61,740,044 of record NC_030813.1, on the reverse strand, counting down.
TGAGATTATTCCTATGCTTGGGCACACCCGTCAGTAGCTACTAGAAGATAGTGATCCTAAAGCAGTGACCAAGAAAGCCCATGGGAGTTAAGTGCATAGAGTTCATTTTCCATTGCAAGTTGACTAGGAGTAGCAAGGAGTATTTCCTCAATGTCTTCTGTCTTACAGGGCATTTTCTCATACACAATCTCATTTGATACTCACAACCAGCACATGGAATGTTTGATACCATCGCCCTCATTTTTCAGGGATAAGTGACTTGTGCTGTTGGAGAAGACTCTTGAGAGACCCTTGGACTGCAAGGAGATCCAACCAGTCCATTCTGAAGGAGATCAGCCCTGGGATTTCTTTGGAAGGAATGATGCTGAAGCTGAAACTCCAGTACTTTGGCCACCTTACACGAAGAGTTGACTCATTGGAAAAGACTCTGATGCTGGGAGGGATTGGGGGCAGGAAGAGAAGGGGACGACGGAGGATGAGATGGCTGGATGGCATCACGGACTCGATGGACATGAGTCTGAGTGAACTCCAGGAGCTGGTGATGGACAGGGAGGCCTGGCGTGCTGCGATTCATGGGGTCGCAAAGAGTCGGACACGACTGAGCGACTGAACTGAACTGAACTGAAAGTTACACAACTAATATGTTCAAGCTCCTGGCTTCTGTCAGTGGACCTGATTCTAATTCTACTCTCCTCCCACTTTGCTACTTTGTTTCCTGAGAATCCTGCAGAGATGGAATAGGATCATGGGAACAAGAAAAGAAAAGTGGACAACAATAAGAAGTCACACACACACAGCCATGGTCACTATCCTATTCGATGGTCTGGAGAGAAGAAATAAGAGAGTTGTGTGCTCTGTGCAATGAGCAGTTACATTCTTGGTCTTTGCATATGCCTCTCATTTCATGGCTATCATTAAAGTACTCCTCATCCATCCTGTGTCCCATTGAAAACCTGGACATTCCTTTCTTTGCTCTGTCATCCCAGCTTGAACTTTAACAACGTTATGGTCATTACCGACTGTAAAATATGCTGTAGGATTTGCTTAGGCCAGAGCATGTGGATAGACAGCTGGATGAGAAAACTGGAGTAACCACATTGTCATGAACAGTGTCGTTTCTGCTGAAAGACCCTACTGTCTTTGCTCATCAGCATCACATTTGCCCAATGTGAGGAACTTTGAGGCTGAAAATACATGTAAGAAGCCTTACAATGGCGGGGCCAATGGTGGCCCCAATGGTGTATTTGGAAATTACTTCTCACAACTTTACCCTTCTCACTGGGGACTTGACTGCTTGATGGTGACTAAAGATAAGCATAAGTATGTGTCTGTGCAGATTTCTTAAACATGATTGAACTTCCTGGAGAAAAGAAATTTTTACTGTAAATCCCTGTCTTCGTTACCGGGAATATGCAAAGCAATAGACTGGTCTCAGTCCTACAGAGACCAGACTATTAGAAGCCATCATGGGGTTTCTATTCAGAAAGCCTCACTCAGAATGTCAGAGAACCCATGAAAGCCTAGGTGAGCAGAGGCCTCTAAGTAGTCCATACTAAAGCCACCACAACTACCCAGGCATTTGCCCTGGAGTAATATCTGTGGGTGTGCATTTACTGAAGGACTGGTCAGAGGTTCAGTAATGGTAGTTTTCCCCTGGTTACCCCTTGAGTGTTTGTCACCCAGTCACGTCTGATGCTTTGCAAACTCACAGACTGTAGCCCGCCAGTCTCCTCTGTCCATGGAATTCTCCAGGCAAGAATACTAGAGTGGGTAGTCACTCCCTTCTCCAGGGGATCTTCCCAAGCCAGTAACTGAACCTGTGTCTCCTGCATTGCAGGCAGTTTCTTTACCATCTGAGCCACCAGGGAAGCCCTGGTTACCCCTTGGTTGAATAATATAGGAGTGAGAGAGTCTTGTTATTCCCACTCTTAAGAGGACTGCTGAACCACCTCAGGGCTGTGATGATCAACGAGGCAAAAGTAGAGATGAGATGGAAATTTGGGCAGCTCTGCTGTGGTTGTAGAATTGCATGATTCCCTCTTTCTCCACCTCCTATACTTTCTGCCCTGGTGAAAGGCATCCTTTTAGAAAAGCCTCCAAGATGATGGAAGAATGGAGATTAGAACTGGGACGGTTGAGTTTCCTGGATCCCACTCCTGCGGTCCATGTCACCCCACTGTATTCCACTAACTAGGAAAGATTTTAGCAGTCCTGAGCAAAATGTTTGCAAAATGAAGTCTGTATAATTTGGCTCTTTAAAGTTTAATGACTCTAAAAACAGAAACTATCTTAAGAGGCATTTCTCCCCCTGTCAAACAGCAACATCTACCTATTAACTCACGTCTCCACATCTTTTAATTCACAACATGAAAGTTAGGTTTGGTAGCAGCATGTAGGGACATGTGTATAAAACTATCATATTAATGCAACATTAAAGGTAAGACAGGAGGCATTCTCCTACCTGCAGGAATCCAACATGCCAGCAAAATGCCTTCAAAGAATTGTGCAGCTCAAATGCAATTCCATCAAAGCTGACCATTTTCAGGCACATGATGAAGGTCAAGGGCTATCTAGGGATACACTGGATATTTTCTTTGGAAGTGCTAGAGTTATTTCATTAACTTTGTACCCATTTTCCATTCTTCCTAACATTTAAAGATAAAGTAACTCTCATGAGCAAATTTAAACTTTTTCAAAATTAAAAATGCCTCTCAAGACATTCAACATATTTATGGTAACAAAAATATTCCACGAAATTGACAGTCTATCTTTAAGCTGCCATTCTTCCACTGACGTTGGGGTAGTTTAATACTCCTAAAATCCCAAGATAATGTACAGAGAACTATCAGATTTAGATTTATGTTCACACCACATTTTTATTAGCAACAGGTGAGACTGGTTACTTTGGAGGGTCAAACATCTGTCTTTACTAAGTAACAAAGATTACACTAGACTTTTCAATTAGGTGACCTGATTGATCCCACTTCCTCCCCACCCCCACATATTTTTTAATTAATTTGACTTACGCTTCTGAGACTTGCATACCATTAAGATCTGATTAATACAATATCTCCAAAAATATGTTGGCCAAGAAAATTGGAAAATCTGAACAAGTTAATAGGTAACTTTTATAACTGCTGCTGCTAAGTCGCTTCAGTCGTGTCCGACTCTGTGCTACCCCATAGACGGCAGCCCACCAGGCTCCCCTGTCCCTGGGATTCTCAAGGCAAGAACACTGGAGTGGGTTGCCATTTCCTTCTCCAATGCAAGAAAGTGAAAAGTGAAAGTGAAGTCGCTCAGTCGTATCTGACTCTTAGCGACCCCATGGACTGCAGCCTACCAGGCTCCTCAGTCCATGGGATTTTCCAGGCAAGAGTACTGGAGTGGGGTGCCATTGCCTTCTCCCAACTTTTATAACTAATCCATGACAATACAAACTTTATGATTAAATTTTCTTAAGTAATTTAGTTATAGGGTTTAAGTTTTTAGAAAAAAAGTTATTCTGTACCTTAATTAATCATGATTATACTTATTCCTTATTCTGGATAAAATATTTATGAGGAGAAAAGGGAGCAGCAAGGGCCATTTTCACCAATCCAAAAACTGTGGTTACTTGATTTCGTGGAACCTCTCTTGTCACTCCTGTTTTTAATTTGTAAAAGTCAGTGTCTGTACTAACTAAAGCTTGCCCCCTTCAATTTAGTTCCCATCCTGCTAATCTGTAATCAAATAGTCCCATTATCACTTTGCTTCAGCCAGAGGGAGCAATGGGGGCCCCAGTGTCACCATTGCCATCTGCAGCAAGCAGCCCTCTGGGAATTATCATCAATTCATGGGAAATAGATGGGGAAACAGTGGAAACAGTGTCTGACTTTCTTTTTTGGGGCTCCAAAATCACTGCAGATGGTGACTGCAGCCATGAAATTAAAAGATGCTTACTCCTTGGAAGGAAAGTTATGACCAACCTAGATAGCATATTAAAAAGCAGAGACATTACTTTGCCAACAAAGGTCCGTCTAGTCAAGGCTATGGTTTTTCCTGTGGTCATGTATGGATGGGAGAGTTGGACTGTGAAGAAAGCTGAGCGCCGAAGAATTGGTGCTTTTGAACTGTGATGTTGGAGAAGACTCTTGAGAGTCCCTTGGACTGCAGGGAGATCCAACCAGTCCATTCTGAAGGAGATCAACCCTGGGATTTCTTTGGAAGGAATGATGCTAAAGCTGAAACTCCAGTACTTTGGCCACCTCATGCGAAGATTTGACTCTTTGGAAAAGACTCTGATGCTGGGAGGGATTGGGGGCAGGAGGAGAAGGGGACGACAGAGGATGAGATGGCTGGATGGCATCACCGACTCGATGGACGTGAGTCTGAGTGAACTCCGGGAGTTGGTGATGGACAGCGAGGCCTGGCGTGCTGCGATTCATGAGGTCGCAAAGAGTCGGACACGACTGAGCAACTGAACTGAACTGAACTGAGTGCCAATAAATCCAGGAACTGACTATTTCTCAAAGGTGTTTTACCCAAATATTTTATGCAAATATAAGCCTCACACTCTTTTCTTCAGTTTCCCCTATTGCAGATAATTAGATGGCCTCCCTTCCTGAGCTACATAAGCATTTTAGGAAACAAGTTATTCTTTCTGGCTGTTAAGGTCCCGAATGGATCATTGTATTATTCAATTCTTAGAAACGGTTTTGCAACACCTGGGGTTTCATCAATTTCTCAAAAAATCCTCAAAGTGAAATGAATTTTATATCCAGTTAAATATTTAAAACGAGCCTCATGACACTTTCAGAGCATGAGGTAACCATGAACTCTAACAAATGACATTAGGACATCCCACTTCTCAGCAAGTTGGGACTGTCTGTACTAAACAGCACGCCTGACCCCTGGAAGGAAAACCAACTCCCCCTGGTGACTAATTTACAACCAGGAAGTAATCTCTCCACTGAGAGCCTGTGGATCAACAAAGACTGTTGTCAGTGTTCTCCCTGGGCTGTCGGGACCAGGGAAAGGATGACGGAGGACGCCCTTCCTGCAGGCAGAACACCCCCCAGGCTCCTGCAGGGGCTCTGCAGAAGGAGATGCCCCTCTAAAACTGCTCACTCAGGGTAATGCTCTGAATCCTCAAACATCACAACGACCTAGTTTCAAGCAATATTTTAAGTAGACTTCAGGTTTCCAGTAATCCAGTGGATAAAGGAGCCCTGAATGACTGTTATTATCCCACAATATACTAGGAAGAGAAAGGAGTCCCCTGTTGGCTGGCCTCTCCCCTCTGGCCCAGCTGGCCCCTTCTCCTCCTTCAGGGTCAGCTGGGATGTGCTGTGACAGAGACACCTTCCTTGACCATCCCCATCTTCATTGCTCCTTATTACATCATCCTAGTTGGTTTCTTCACAGGTCTACTGTCGATCCATAATTATTCTGTTTACTTAGTCTGTCCTCTCCATACAAACACAAGCTTCAGAAGACCAAGTGTCTGCCCACCTTTGTCTCTGCCTTAGCCCCTGTGTCTGACACCATGCCTGGCACAGAGCGGATGCTCAATGTGTGGTAAATGATGAATGTTGTAAATGACGAGCAGGCAAACCTATACCCTCCGAGCCCTTGTTGACCAGTGCTCGAGGTGTAGTACATATTGTAGACTAGATCAAGCAATAAAATGGTGACCTGCAGAATATTACTTTCCTGAATATTCACCCTGGCCTAAACAAACAGAAGGAACCCTGAGGAATTACCCTGCAAGGCTGATTTAGTAGAATCATTGGCACTTGTGTAAAATTTTAGAGAACAATGTTTGAAGCACAGATGCTGTTTTTAAGAACTTATCAGCAGGAAAAACGTTCTGGGGCTAACTCTGTGGGAATGAGGCCCTTTTCACGTCATTGGTGATGTATGAACTGATGGCTCATGAAAGGTGAAGCTCAGACTAAGTTATCAGACTTTTTCCTTCTGAATTATAGCTCACCAAGCAGATTTGACCGATCATAGTCACTGACAAAAGCTGAGCAGTCTGTGGGGCTTCTTTGTGTTACCAAAAAAAGTGACAATATGGCTCAATTTAGTGCCTACAACCCTGCATAACTAAACAAATTCTCCTACCAGTCCAAGTTGAGGTTCACCTAAACCAGGCTGGATTTATGAGAAGTAAACACTAAGGACAGCTGATCAGTCTACAGTGCTTGTTTGGGGTCAAGCTTCTTTAAAAAGACATAGATGTATAGAACAGTCTTTTGGACTCCATGGGAGAGGGAGAGGGTGGAATGACTTGGGAGAATGGCATTGAAACATGTATAATATCATATATGAAATGAGTTGCCAGTCCAGGTTCAATGAATGATACAGGATGCTTGGGACTGGTGCACTGAGATGACCCAGAGGGATGGTACGGGGAGGGAGGAGGGAGAGGGGTTCAGGATGGGGGAACACATGTATACCTGTGGCAGATACATGTTGATGTATGGCAAAACCAATACAATATTGTAAAGTAATTAACGTCCAATTAAAATAAATAAATTTATATTTTTAAAAAAGCCACAAATTAGGACCCTCTAGAAGCTGCAGAGGAAGAAATCTGTTTAAATGATGCAACTAGACTTTTGGCACCTGGAGCTCACTCGTGTTGGGCAAGGCTGTTTGCAGTCATAAGGGAAGTTCACAAGGTCACCTAGAGCCACCTAACCAGGAAGCATCTCACAGAGGCAGAAAGACTCAATAACTCAGAATCCAGGAGGGCTTCTGCTCGGCTGTGGACTTTTAATGACAACATTCATCACTGAGTACAGGGTTTCAAGGACAAAGATCTCCTAGAAAAGGCAAGTTTACCTCAACTGTGGGCAGGTCCCAAGATGGGGGTCCACTGGGCCAAAGACACTGGACTTCCTCTCCTGAGGGCAAAAATAAACATTTGTAAGGAGCTGCACAAAATTTTAGATCTTTTTTACTACTACAACTTCTGTGTTAAAAAGAGTGGGAAAAGTTCCAATTAAATCTGCCTCCCATCCTCTTGCAGAAATAAATTGTATTTAGGTCCCAAGTGGGGTAGAATTTCTACATTCATCTTCTCTCAGAAAAGTGTTTCCTATCCTTTGTTGGGGAGGGGCGTCACAGAACCCCATGAATGCTGTGGATCCTCTAACTGGAGAAATGTAAACCAGTTTCAGGGGCCCATGCACCCCCACTTAAAACCCATTTATGGACCCACTAGAGATCCTATAAGGATAATAGAGATCCTATAAGGATAATATAATTATTGGAACAGAAGTGCCCCCCTTTGGGGTCAAAACTGGAGGATGTTGTCAAGAAGAGACTTTATAGAGCAAAAGATAGGAGAGAAGGAAAGAGAGACATACTTGCTCTGTGCTCCCCAAAAACCTAGATTTCTGAGTCCCTATACCAAAGTTAATCAGATGCCAATGACACATAAGAATGACTTGGCAAGAGGGAATGGAAAAATGCACCCCATTGTTTGGCTATTAGAGTGGTTTCTGATGAGGTCCAGTCACTATGTGTGATTCCCCTCCTGCTTTCTGCAATTATAAGTGGTTCAGCGAGGTTTATGGCTAAAAAATAATAGCCATGAGAGGTACACTGAACACTAGGAGAGGTGCTTTACTGCTGTAATCGTTGAGATGGTATTAATACTGTTATTTCACAGGTGAAGCCATAGACTATGGAGCTGGGGAAAACTAGCATTTTTAGCACCCTCTACACTCATAATGAATAAGATTCAACAGTCCTGAAAGTTGTACATTAATATGCCAATTTCATTAAGAGAGAACTGAGTTTAGAAAGTTTAGATATTTTCCCAAGGTCACACAGTTAGCAAGTGACAGAGGGCTAGGAGCTGACCCTTGAAGTGGTTGACCCCCAAGTCCCTCCTCTCTCATTCAGAGGCACCACTCAGCCAGTGAACTCAGCTTCTGCTCTTCAAGGAACATTTGCATCCCAGAGCATACTTCCAGATTCCCATTCTTCTTATGGTACAGCCTTGGGGGCTGTCACCTCTCCCTGTTGAATGTCAGATCATCAGAGCAGCCATATATTATTTTGTTTCATCTGCTCAGACACCCTGGAAGAAGATATTATTGGCATCACTCTGTAGCAAGAAAACTAGTATTAAAGAGATAGAGTGCCTTATTCAAGGTCATGCAGCTGGGCTTCTATCTCCACACTTTGTTCTTCTTATCATATTGTTCGGCTCCTTCAAGAAACTGAGGACTCACTTTGAGCAGCAGTCTCTTTAATGAGTGTTAGTCAGGTCTTTGCCACCTGGAGGGTTGGTGTGCCAGCCTGCACACCATTCATCCCCATAGTCCAATCCCTAGCTCCAAGATGCTTTGGTGTTTGCTTCACCAAAGGCCAGCTCCATTAGAAAAATGGAGCGTGCTTAGAGTGTGCTCAGCCTCAGAAAAGTAAGCCTTCAGTGCTGAAGCTGTGGTTGCTTTTGTAAAGCTGAGTGGATGCATCAGAGGGCACCCAATGTTGCAGCTCTTAACAAGAGAGCCACAGAAGGACTTTGCCAGGTTTCCCAGGTCTTCCTTCCGTACTACAGCTGGTGGTCCAGAGGGAAGGGCAATAGAGCATGGTAGTTAGGAGAACACATTTGATACCAGGGGCTTCCCTGTGGCTCAGACGGTAAAGCATCTGCCTGCAATGTGGGAGACCTGGGTTTGATCCCTGGGTCGGGAAGATTCCCTGGAGAAGGAAATGGCAACCCACTCCAGTACTCTTTCCTGGAAAATTCCATGAATGGAGGAGCCTGGTAGGCTACAGTCCCCAGGGGTCGCAAAGAGTCGGACACGACTGAACTACTTCATTTTAACTTTCACTTTTCTTCACTTTGCAACAGTGTCCTCCCACAAGCTGGGTCACCTTCAACAAGCTACTGAAACTCTTCGTGCCTCAGCTTCCTCATCTGTACAATGGAACAGATACTTCATGAAGTTGTTAGGAGAACTGCTGGAGAAGAATCTTGAGAGTCCCTTGGACTGCAAGGATATCAAACCAGTCAACCCTAAAGGAAAGAAACCTTGAAATCAACCCTCATCGGAAGGGTTGATGCTAAAGCTGAAGTGCCAATAATTTGGCCACCCAATGCAAAGAGCCAACTCATTGGCAAAGACCCTGATGCTGGGAAAGATTGAGGGCAGGAAGAGAATGGGGCGACAGAGGATGAGATTGTTGGATGGCATCACTGACTCAGTGGACATGAGTTTGAGCAAACTCTGGGAGATAGCAAAGGACAGGGAAACTTGGTGTGCTGCAGCTCATGGGAATCTCAAAAAGTCGGACACAACTTGGTGACTGAACAATAACAACAACATTTGAAAAGCACCTGGGGAGTGCCAGGGAAATTTTAGTTAAATAAAATATGCACAAACCTGGGGCAAGGCGCTGTGGCCTTGTATCTGTTACTCCCAGAGTACGTCAATGTATTGTCTAGAACTCTCTTTAGTCATAAAGGGCAGAGTCTAGAACTTGGCAACCGTGAAAGCAGAGGCTGGATGCTGACTTTCTCAGGCCTCCTGAAGTGCAGCCCAGCTGATGCCCATCTTCTCTGTGGGCCAAGCAGCTGATGCAAAACTTAGCCCGGCTGGTACCTTCCAAGGTGTTGGTTAGTCCCAGGCACCCCCTTGTTCTAAGCCCCACAATGCCCATCTTAGCTCGAGGGAAAACGGAAGAGACTCAGAGCCCAGCAGACACTGAAGCCCTGGCTTCAGTATCTACCTGAGAGGTGTGGTAGGTTCTGGGGTCCCATGCACAGCTCCTTGGAAGGCTGAGTGAGGACACATCCTTCCCCAGAAGCCCGGGCTCCTCCCTCAACACATCTACTGTTTCCCTCAACACATCTACTGTTTCCTCCCTGACAGGCCGTGTTTCAAGTAGCGTCCTGATGACCTGGGGGAGGGCTCTGCTTCCACACTCGGGTAATCAGTGAGCACTTCCACACTCTTTCAGGGAAAGGTCACTGCTTGCATCAACAGCTTCTCGTGCCTGGAATATCCCATGGACGGAGGTGCCTGGTGGGCTACAGTCCCTGGGGTCCCGGAGAGTCGAATGAGACTGAGCAACTTCACTTTCACTTTTCACTTTCATGCACTGGAGAAGGAAATGGCAACCCACTCCAGTATTCTTGCCTGGAGAATCCCAGGGACAGGGGAGCCTGGTGGGCTGCCGTCTATGGGGTAGCACAGAGTCGGACACGACTGAAGCGACTTAGCCGCAGCAGCAGCAGCAGCAGCAGCATCCCCCTCCCACCCAGGCCGCCTGACCCCACTGTCTGCAGGTCACGGTTCCTACTGCACTGAGATCTGAGGGGCGAGAGACCCCCTCTGGCTTGTGGACCAACCTCAGTCCTGAGGCAGCGAATTCCTTCAAGTTGAACACCAACCATTTCAACCATGAGGGCTGCAGCTGAATCTTCTCAGGTGTGGCACCAGGTTCGTCCCTGCCCTCTGAGCAGCCCTCTGAGCTCAGGAAAGAAGAGGGCAGACTAACCTATAACCCCCCACCCAGTGTAAAGGAACCTGTCCCAGAGCTCTCCTTTTCTTTTTTATGGTGGTTTAGTGACTAAGTCATGTTCAGTTCTTTGTGACTCCATGGACTGTGACCTACCAGGCTCCTCTCTGTCCGTGGGACTTTCCAGGTAAGAAAACTGGGGTGGGCTGCTGTGGAGAAAGTATCTGACAACATGGCGTCAGTCTGGCTCTCCTGCTCCACTCTCTCATGGCCTCACACCTTATATTCTGCAAACAACTATATTGCTGACCTTGGTAGCACTGGGCCTGCGTGCCCACTGGCCAAGGGCCACTTTTGTCTGTCCTGTATATCAGAAGTCTTTGAAGACTCACTGCTGTTGCTCCTGCTGCTGCTGCTGCTGCTGCCCAGAGAAAATAAACCTGTCTGCAGTGGCCACAGCACCTTGAGTCTTCTTCCAGCTTCCCTGCTCACACCTAATCTACCCTGTGTCCAGTGAACCATGTGAGCGGCAAGACAGTTGCCATTTCCTTCTCCAAGGGACCTTTCCCACCCAGGGGTTGAACCTGGATTTCCTGCATTGCAGGCAGATTCTTTACCAACTGAGCCACCAAGACACATAGCACCTAACTTACCATTTTAACCATTTTTATGTGTACGGTTCTGTGGCATCAAGTACATTTACATGGTTGTACAACCACCACTTCCATCCATCTCTACAATACTTTTCATCTTCTCCAGCTGAAATTCTGGGCCCATTAAATACTAACTCTCCATCTCCCCTTTCTCAGCCCCTGGCAACCACTAGCTTGCTTTCAGTCTCTGTGATTCCAGAGCATCATACAATGGGATCATACAATATTTGAGCTTTTGTCACTGGCTTATTTCACTCAGCATAATATTCTCAAGGTTCATCCACGTTGTAGCACGTGTCAGAATCTCCTTTTTTTTTAGGCTGAAGAGTATTCCATTGTATGTATGTAATGTATCTTGTCCACTCAAGTTACCGATAGACATTTGGGATGTTGCCACCTTTTGGCTCTTGTGAATAATGCTATGAGTGTACATTTATCTGTTCAAGGGCTGCTTTCAATTCTTTGGGGTGTATATCCAGAGGCGTAACTGCTGGATCCTGTGGCAATTCTAGTTTAGTTTAGAGGAGCAGCGTCTGGGCTCCACGGCACCTGCACCTCTTCACACCCTCACCGCCAGCTCACGCACACTCGCACCCCTTCCTTGCCTGCCACGCTCACCTCCTGCTTTGGTACTGTCTCCCTCCCAAACCAGCTTTTCCCTCTCTGCCTTGGAAGAGATGGGATGGGAGGGTACAAAGAGAAAAGACTTTCTGGTCAAATCAATCTAGCTTTGAGGTCTTTTTCTTTAGGAAACTCAAAAACCACTGTGCTTCCTTCCCAACGAAAGTTCAAGATGATGCTGCAGCTAAGATGCTGCTCATCACCTCTGGATGCGACCTTGGGTCATTTACTGGGCCCTCCCATGCCTCAGCTTTATCATCTCTAAGATGGGCGTGATAAGTAGTATCCACCTTCTCATGTTACCATGAGAATTAACAAATTGATATATTTAGATTCTAATAACAATATTTGGCATACAGTTAGACATGTAAACTTTTGTAATTATTTTTTTCACAGGTATCACAGCTCCTGGTATTTTGTTTGAAAGAAGATAATTCAGAAGATACATCAAAAGCAGTGTCTTCAAAAGCATTGACTTAACCAAAAAATCCAAGAAATGTTATGCCATTTCTTCCAATACCATAAACCACTAGAATATAAGCTCCCTGCAATGGCACCCCACTCCAGTACTCTTGCCTGGGAAATCCCATGAATGGAGGAGCCTGGTAGGCTACAGTCCATGGGATCGCGAAGAGTCGGACACGACTGAGCAACTTCACTTTCACTTCTCACTTTCCTGCACTGGAGAAGGAAATGGCAACCCACTCCAGTGTTCTTGCCTGGAGAATCCCAGGGATGGGGGAGCCTGGTGGGCTGCCGTCTATGGGGTCGCACAGAGTCGGACACGACTGAAGTAACTTAGCAGCAGCAGCAGCAGCAGCAGCAGGCAGAGTGGGGTTTGCCTGTTTATTTCTTTTTTTTTTTTTTCTATATTGTTTGTCAGTTTCAGAACCTGAAACAGCCAGCGTGGCATAGAATAGGCAATAAATTAAAATGTGTCAAATAAACAAACCAAAATGTGTCAGAATCCCTGGCTCCTTTAATGTTTTCCTTAATCCAAAAATCACATGTCAACATGAAATGTTCATCAAGAGATCTTTGAAACCCTAGCCTGTATCCTCAGATGGCTGGAAACTTTACACAAAACAGAATACATTGTACAATATTTAAAATAGGTTGGTTATTTAAAAACAAACAAACAAACAAACATTTAATCATGTTGCAGTACATAGCCAATCAGCACCTACCATACACCAAGCACCGTAAAAGATTCAAAAGAGTTCAGTCAATGAGTCCCACTCATAAGGTAATTTAATCGGGAGTGACAGACAAGAATAAGTCCATGGACTAATGAAGACCATGTGTGTGTGCATGCTAAGAAGCTTCAGTCATGTCTTACTCTTTGCACCCCTATGGACTGTAGCCCACCAGGCTCCTCAGGCCATGGGATTCTCCAGGCAAGAATACTGGAGGGGGTTGCCATGCCTTCCTTCCTCCAGAGGATCTTTCTGACCCAGGAATCAAACCCCGGTCTCTTATGTCTCCTGAATGAAAACCATATAAGATGGCAAGTACTGCCTGAGAAGTTTCAGAAAGGAGAAGACAAGATGCGTCTCTTTTTTAAAAAGTTGCACTCTGAGCACTTGATATGCTAACTGTGTTATTGTTCAGTCGCTCAGTTGTGTCTGACTCTTTGCGACCCCATGGACTACAGCACGCCAGGCTTCCCTGTCCTTCACTATTTCCTGGAGTTTGCGCAAACTCATGTCCATGTGAGGTCTAACACCACAACAAGCTACTGCTCTTCCCATTCACAAGTGAGAAAAGTGGAGCTCAGAGAGGTTAATTTCCCTCAGATAAGACAGCTCGTAAGCAGCAGCACTGGGATGTGAATCCACACGACGGTAATCCCCCCGCCTGTGCTCTGTGTGATGTTTCCCCACGTGAAGGCTGGATGGGTGAGTTCTGTTGAACCTGGGAGGAAAGGCCAGGCACAGCATGAGCAAAATCTTGATGCTTAACCAAAGGAGAGGGCTTGTGTTGAAAAGCAGAGAAGGCTTAGGCTGTCCAGAAGGAAGAAGCCGTCTGATCTGCACAGATCGTAGTCAAGTGGAATTTAAAGATTTCTCTCTCCTTTCATTCCCAAGCACTGCAACGTATTTCTAACAATAAAATTCTGAAAGAGCAGAACAGAGAAGAGTGGGTTATGAGAGGAAGAAATATTGCTGCTCTTATTGGCGGCGACAGCCAGGCTGTGAGCACAGATGGAAGGATGGTGTGGACAGGACCGTCCCAAATGGCTCACTGACGTTGTCACATGGCCTGCCAACAGGATTTCACAGGGAGGTTTTACTACACCACTACCCGCCTCCCTGACTGATTCTTGGCTCAGATTACAAAACACAGGCAGTGACAGGCTGGACACCCCTGGGACAGCTACTTAGACTCTCGCTCATCCTTTTAGAAAGAAAACATTTGAGAAAAAGGGAGAAAGTAGCCTGAAACCCCACACAGGTATTTCATCAGCTCTTCCCTTTCAACAATTTCCCTTTGGTTCCATCTTTTTTCTTTTATTACTCTTTTTCAGTTTACAATGTCTTCCAAATGCTAGGCATCACCTTGCTTTTATGAAGGTCAAACAAAAGGTAAGCTTTTGTTAATATTTTCCTAAGAAGACATACCAATGAAAATCTCGAAGTTTCAAATTAAATGTCTAGACAACATTCCAAATCAAGACTTAATTCCTTGTCTCTGTAGCTCTGACTTGGCAAGCTGCCTTTCAGGAAAGCATTCATTCCTGTATCTAGTCAACTTGATTGGTCTCTAAGTATTTATTGAGTATCTACTATATGCCAGGTACTGTCTGAAATTCAGTCTAATTGGTGAGAGAAAGAAGTGAAAACAATGCTCTGAGAGGAAAATTTTAAGAGTTTTGCCAGCACATAGAAGGGATTCCTATTTGTATGCTGGAAGCAATGCCAGACTGACATAGTGACCTTAATTCTTTACCCCTCCCTGTATCCAGATTCTTGTCTTGGTTTTATGATGGGTGTCCCTAGGCTTCAGGCTTGACCATGTGACCTGTTTGGCCAGCAGCATGTGGGCAGAAGTAATGGTGTACAATTTCTGAGCCTAGGGCTTAAGAAGTGTGACATGTTTCCTCTTGCCCTCTTGCACATCTACCATTCTGATGAGAGGAATGGGGACCAGGGGCTCACTGACTAGTGAGGAAAAGGTGAGACGTGGAGCTGAGCCAAAAGCTGAGGCCCAGTCAATCCATGGACATGTGAGCAATAATAAATATTATTGATTTGGCGCTAAGTTTTGGAGCGGTTTGCCATGCAGTAATACAAACTCTTGCACAAACTGGTGCCTTAATAAAATCCTGAAACACATAGTATTAGCTTTAGGCTTAGAACGCAGACGTGTACGTGTGGGCTAAGTCGTTTCAGTCATGTACCACTCTTTGCAACCCCATGGACTGTAGCCCGCCAGGCTCCTCTGTCCATGAGATTCTCCAGGCTAGAATACTAAAGTGGTTTGCCATGCCCTCCTCCAGGGTCTTCCCAACCCAGGGGTCAAACCCACGTTGCTTGAGTATCCAGCACTGGCAGGCAGGTTTTTTACCACTAGCGCCACCTGGCAGAGGCTTAAACAAATTAGCAAGGAACAATTTTAAAAGACTAGGAAAAATCATCACCTAGAAGATAGAAAATTTCTCTAATGAACTTGAGACTTGGGCAAGGAGACTGCCAGGCAGAAAATTACAACCGGTAGCTGGCTGCTTTCAGCTGCATATGATACGGTACTGCTCAGAGAACTGCTGAGATTGTAAGCAGAATTTAGAGGGCTCATAGAGAGCTCAGAATTACCTGGGTTGGAAAAAAAAAAAACTTTTTTTCACTGTCCGACTTTCTAGCCAGTTAAAGATTCTCAAATACCAGACAGACTGGGAGATATGGCCATCAAGACACACCATGGAAGACCAGTCCTGGGCACTATCAGTTAAGTCAAGTCCTCAAGGTAATTACCAAACTAAAAGAAATAAGGTGGCATCCTTACATGCTTACAAACTTCAGCACACTCCAGAGTAACCTAGAAGGCTTGTTAGCACAGACACCTGGGCACCACCCCCGGAGATTCTGAGTCAGTAGATCTGGGGAGGAGCTTGAGAACTTGTATTGTTGTCAGGCTCCAGAAGATGCCAATGCTGTGTCTTTAAGTAGCCCTGGTCTAGGATAAGATAATTTTGACTGGACAGCCAAGGTTCCTAAAAAACTTAAGGGCATGGTCCCACAAGCAACCTGATATGCTCAGATTAACAGCAACTGTGGAGAGAAAAGGGCTTCCCTGGGGGCTCTGACAGTAAAGAATCCACCTGCAATGCAGGAGACCTGGGTTTGATCCCTGGGGCAAGAAGGTCCCCTGGAGAAGGGAATGGCAACCCACTCCAGTATTCTTGCCTGGAAAATCCCAGGGACAGAGAAGCCTGGTGGGCTATAGTCCATGGGGTCACAAAGAGTTGGATTCAACTGAGCAACTAACACTTTCACTTTCCTGGAGAAAGACTTCCCAGGTGGTGCTAGTGATAAGAATCTGCCTGCCAATGCAGGAGACACAAGAGATACGGGTCTGATCCCTGGGTTGGGAAGAACCCCTGGAGTAGGAAATGGCAAACCACTCCAGTATTCTTGCCTGGAAAATCCATGGACAGAGGAGCCTGGTGGAACACCATCCATGGGATGACAAAGAGATAGACCCCGACTGAGCACACATATAAAGATGCACACAGACAGAGAAAGATAGATACAGAGAGGCATGTACCAAACGAATTTTTGACACATGAGTAGACAAGAATAGCTCTTAGAGAGATGGGAACACCAAACCATCTCAGCTGTCTCCTAAAAAATCTGTATGCGGGTCAAGAAGCAACAGTTAGAACCCTGTATGGAAAAACTGATTGGTTCAAGATCTAGAAAGGAGTACAACAAGGCTGTCTGCTGTCACCCTGTTTGTTTAACTTATATGCTGGGCTGGATAAATAAGCTGGAATCAAGATAGGCATGAGAAATACCAACAACCTCAAATATGCAGATGATACCACTCTAATGGCAGAAAGCGAAGAGGAGCTAAAGAGCCTCTTGATGAGGGTGAAGAAGGAGAGTGAAAGAGCCGGCCTAAGATGAAATTAAAAAACCTAGGATCATGGCATCTGGCCCCATTACTGCATGGCAAATAGAAGGGGAAAAGGTGGAAGCAGGGACAGATTTCCTCTTCTCGGGCTCCAAAATCAGTGCAGACAGTGACTAAAGCCATGAAATTAAAAGACGATTGCTTCTTGAAAGCAATGACAAACCTAGACAGTGTGTTGAAAAGCAAAGACATTACTCTGCCAACAAAGGTCCATATGGTCAAAGCTATGGTCTTCCCAGCGCTCGTGTACAGTTGTGAGAGTTGGACTGTAAAGAAGAATTGATGCCAAAGAATTGATGCCTTCTAACTGTGGTGCTGGAGAAGACTCCTGAAAGTCCCTTGGACAGCAAGGAGATCAAACCAGTCAGTCTAAAGGGAGATCAACCCTGAATATTCACTGGAAGGACTGAAGCTAAAGCTGAAGTTCCAGTATTTTGGTCATCTGATCCAAACAGATGACTCACTGGAAGAGTCCCTGATGCTGGGAAGATTGAGGGCAGAAGGGGAAGAGGGCATCAGAGGATCAGATGGCTAGATGGCATCACTGATTGCAATGGACATGAACTTGGGCAAACTCTGGGAGATGGAGAAGGACAGGGAGGCCTGGCGTGCTGCAGTGCATGGGGTCACACACAGTCGGACACGACTGGGTGGCTGAACAACAGCAACCGACAATAAAAGACTTTTCTAAAAACTCACAAAGTTCTTTTCCTCAGTTTATTTTCTTCTCTTTTATAACAGTATATGTGCTTAGAAAATTGTGCCCTTAAATGTAGTTTAATGGGAATGGAAAGAAGGTGGTTAAAGCCATGCCATTCCATCCTTTGAAATTCTTCTGAAGTAAATGCTAAGATCACAGAGTAAGCATTTATCAAAGCTAAATTTAAAATTATATCAATTGAAAACCCAGTTAAACTCTATTGTAATTTTCTTAAGTGCAAAGAATTAGAAACCATTAGATTTGCATAAAGATTGTACCCAGACATTAGTCATTTACTTTCTCAGTGGTTGTGACATATTCTAAAAAGACTTTCTTAGGACTTACATGTTAACTGCTAATTTATACTAATTGTGCAGGTGTTTTTGCTGAAAGACACCTTGTTTAACCTGAAATACTTAGAAAGATTTGGAGAAATTAAAATATCTATTTCAACACCCTACTACCAAGATATTTGTTATAAATTATTTAATTAAGTATATACTTTGGTACAAATCTGAAGTTACTTAAATCCCTAGAACTAGGCATAGGGAAATAATGGAATAAAATTTTAGTTGGTCTTCTCAACCACATCTTCAACAGTCTTACTTAGTCATTTAACGAGAAAGTAACCTTTCTGCAGGAAGTGTTAATTAAATTGATAGCTCAAACCACAGCAGAAGTGGCAAAAAAAATATGAAAAGATGCTCAACAACATATGTCATTAAGAAAATGCAAATTAAAACAATAATAAGATAACACTTATTTGCCTAGTATAATAACTAAAAACCGAAACACTGACATCACCAAATACTGGTGAAGACGTAAGGCAAAACATGAATTCTCATCACTGTGGTTGGTGATGCAAAATAGTACTGCTACTTTGGAAGACAGTTTCTTACAAAGCTAAACATCGTCTCACGTCAGTACATGACTGCTGGAAAAAACCATAGCTTTGACTAGAGGGACCTTTGTCAGGAAAGTAATATCTCTGCTCTTTAATACGCTGTCTAGGTTTATCACAGCTTTTCTTCCAAGGATCAAGTGTCTCT
Organism: Capra hircus; assembly: GCF_001704415.2. Classification (NCBI taxonomy): domain Eukaryota; kingdom Metazoa; phylum Chordata; class Mammalia; order Artiodactyla; family Bovidae; genus Capra; species Capra hircus. Next base: position 61,721,424 of record NC_030813.1, on the reverse strand, counting down.
TAATTTCATGGCTGCAGTCACCGTCTTCAGTGATTTTGGAGCCCAAGAAAATAGTGTTTCATGGTTTCCATTGCTTACCCATCTATATGCCATGAAGTGATGGGACCAGATGTCATGATCTTCATTTTCTGAATGTTGAGTTTTAAGCCAGCTTTTTCACTCTCCTCTTTCACTTTCATCAAGAGGCTCTTCAGTTCTTCTGCACTTTCTGCCATATGGGTGGTGGTGTCTGCATATTTGAGGTTGTTGATATTTCTCCCGGCAATCTTGATTCCAGCTTGTGCTTCATCCAGCCCAGCGTTTCGCATGATGGACTCTGTCAAAACCATAGAACCATACAACTGTACAACAGTAAAGTGAACCCTAATGTAAATGATGGGTTAATAATTAGTTAATTATTATATTATAATATTATTATATATAATATAATATAATGATGGGTTATATTAATTAATAATAATGTATCGTAATTGGTTCATCAATGGGAGCAAATATACCACACTAATACAAGATGTTACTAATAGGTAAAACTGTGGAGAGGGCCAGAAACGAAACATATACACGAGAATTCTCTGTACTTCCTGTTCAAGGTTTCTGTAAAATCAAAACTTCTTTAGAAAATAAAGTCTACAAAAGATCTCAAAAAAGAAAATATAGAAAGAACCCTGAACAGTCTTTAAAAGAAAAAGTCATAGAGAGTAGGGCACAAGAAATCAAAGAATGTCACAGGCAGAGGACGGTATGGACTAAGGCTGGTGATGAGAGACAGCAGTTCACAGTCTCAGAACTGCACTGAGTGCAAAGGGTTACGGGAGCAGATGGAAATATGACTCATAAGACATTGTACACTGTGTCTCTTAGTCAAGTCAGCTTGAGCTGCTGTAACAGAATATCACAGACCAGGGGGCTTAGAAACAACAGGAATTTATTTCTCACAGTTAGGGTTAGGAGGCTAGGAAGACCAAGATCAAGGAGCTGGAGGATTTGGATTCTGATGAGAACAAGCTTCCTAGTTCACAGGTGGCCCTCTTCTCCCTGTGTCCTCATGGGGCAGATGGGGCGAGACCCTCTGAATCTCTTCTATAAGGGCATTAATCCCATTTACAGGACTTCACCCTCATGACCTAATCACCTTCCAAAGCCCCATCTCCCATACCATCACACTGGGGATTAGGACTCAATACATGAGTTTGGGGAGCACACAAATATTCAATCCATGGTGCCATGTTGAGGAGTTTTCATTTTACCCTGAGGGCAATCAGGAGTCATTCAAGGGTTGTAAGCAAGCAGTGTGACTTGGTGAGTTCTGCTTTAGAAAGAGCACTCTTGTCACATTATGGAAAATAATAAGGTGGGAAGCTTTGGAGAGGCCTTGGTGGTACTGCCTGCTGTTTTCCTTACTCGCCATTTGAGCCTCCAGATTTGCACTCTGCCCTGCTTTGTGCTCAAGGCTGACCATGAGGTCTGCATCTTGGGGGTTCCCTCAACACGGCTTTCAACTGGGTTTGGCCAGCAGGCGGTGCCAGTGGAAGGCGGGAGAAGGGGAGGAGAGAAGGAACCGCCCTCCCCATTGATGCTGCACCACCACAGCTCCCTTCCGGATCCCCCTTTCAGCCACAGCAGCTTCCTCTGGGGCTCTCACTGGGCTTTGGGAGCACAGTGTCCTCGCAGGGACCCTTGGCTAGGAGTGGTAATGGCATCCAACACTCCTGTTCCCTGGGTACCTCTCTCGCTCATTTGCTTCCTTAGCCCTGACCACACCCCCAACATTGCCTTCTCATTGAAAGCTTTGTTCAAACTGTCTGGGGTGAAATTTATTTTCCTATTAAACTCAACTGATACTGTTGCCGTAACTTGGATAGTGGTGGTAGGAATAGACAAAAGGAAATCCCTGTAGAGGTGCTTAGGGGATGAACTTGACAACAAAATTTGGACACAGCAGGGACAGAAAGGGAAGTGCAGGTAGGAAAAAGTGCAGCCATTGTATGCAATGACTTTTAGCCTGGACCCCCGGGTAGGTGGTGATGTCATTTTCTATCTTTATCTTGGTGCTGCTTCTTGATGCTGGTGATTTAGGAGAAACCACAATTAGAGTGACCATAACTTGAACATTAGTAAAAATTGCTTTTTGCTGGCATGTTACAGTCACTTTTAAAACATACAGTTCAGTGATTCACTTCGCTTAAGAGCCAGTAACTCTCCAGGCCTATTTAAAAGATTTCTAAAAACATCTGTCCTCGATTAAATAACAGATACTACTTACAGACCATGTCTGTTTTCAAGGGTTTCAGAGCAGTAATTAATCAGGCAAATGAAAAAGCACAGACCTCATCTTTTTATCCAATTAGAGAAACCTCTTTAAGTCTAGGGCACCAAACTGTTTGGTTTTACTGAAATGCATTGTGATGAGTGACTGGTTTTATATCTTAGAAAATATCAATATTTACTTTAAACTTGCAGCTAAATTAAAGAAAAACAAAGTTTATGAGTTAACTGTCACAGAATATGTGGATTCTGCTATTGGGTGGCTACTGCAGGGCACCATGAGTGAGACGATGGACTCCCAAGCTCTTGGGCTCCCCTCCAGCTGGGGACATTTCAGGTTTCCTCCCTGGCATTTTGCCTTTCTGTCTCCCATCCATCATCCACACGTGATGGGCTTGCTGCCACCGCAGCTCCTTTACCCTCAAGTCCTAGGCTGTCCTCCTTCCTTCATATCCAGCTATGCCCCACACTACCTTAAAAACATCACTCCAAATACCAATTCCAGGAAACCCTGTTATAGAGCCACCACAGGAGTTTACTTCCTTTACTCAGCAGGTGGAGGAGCTAGTCTCGTACTTAATCTGAACTACCAACTTTCCAGGTAATTAAATCGCTCTAGTCTAACAAAATCAGCTGAGGCTAATGGGTTGCCCTATTTCCCCAATGACTTCCAGAATGCACCAAAGATTCACTCAAGCCTAGTCCTGGAAAGGGTGGTAGACTACTTGTACATCAGGAGGCTGAGGCCCTCAGTGTTTGGTGGTGTCAGAACTAGAACTCGCCCTTGAAATTCCTAATCCAAAACTCTTTCCATTCAATTCTCAGATGAGAAGTTGGCTGGGTCCATACTTTTGGTCACTAACCTACCTCCATCTCAGCTGGACACGTCTGCTGTGGAGGAATTCCCAGGAGTGAAACGAAGTACAAACAAAAAGTATCATAACTATTTGAAATAAAAGTTGTCTGTACTATACTGAAGGAAACAACTGTTCTCATAATTTAAAAATTAAAAAAACACCCACACATACGAATAAATTCTACTTCTTTTCATATTATAAAAGCAGAACATGCTTACTGAGGATAGAAAAGAACGTTAAAATAACCCATAATCACATCACCCACAGACTTGCTAGCATTTTACTACTATTTCCTCCAAGTTTTTTTTAATCTGTGCATGGCAAAAACAATTAATTTTAATTTTCTCCTCATATATAAAGGAGAAAGTCATTTTAATTTTGAAAATCCCAAACATATTAAAAATCATACTGTATGTACTCAAAAAGGTATAAAATAGAATAACAGAAAAGAAAGATAGCATCTTGTGTCAAGGATGTGGGTAAAATGATTTTTTGTGAAGGTACTTCTTAATTTATGGTTATTCACATGGGATTCTGTTAAAGTGTAATTTAAGCCTCAGGATGGTCGTTCTGGGGCTCCATGCACATGTGCTGTGTCTGGTCATTGCTTTGCATACTCTCAGGGTCTTGGAATCTTCTGGAAGGCAGCCAGAGACCCCAGCTGACAGTTGATGGCCTTGTCTGATGGCCCAATAGCAGGGACCATTACCCACTCTCTGGTCTCCTTTGCATCCCGTGAAGCTCAAGCCAGGTCAGAGGAAGGGACAGGCTCAACGGGAGGCCACAGAGGGCATTCGTTTAGTTAAGAGGGATTCTGTGCTCTCATCTCTAAAAGCATAACTGCAGAAGAGAGCAGCCACACCAATCATCCACAAAACTGAAAATGGACCTCTCTACTAAATTGCAAGTGTGGGCCAGGTCCTGGGCAAATGTACTATAAATCCAAAAACACAAAGGGTCCCCAGGCTGAGGGAAGACGTGGGGTCATATTGATGCAGATGCCCAGATTTCACTGAGTTTTCTAATCACCCAGCAACGCGGGAGACCTAGGTTCAATCCCTGGGTAATGAAGATTCCCTGGAAAAGGGTATGGCAACCCACTCCAGTATTCTTGCCTGGCGAACTCCATGGACAGAGGAGCCTGGTGGGGTATACATAGCCCACGGGGTTGCAAAGAGTAGGACTCGACTGAGCAACTAACACACACATGCAGGAATTTAGCTCCTCCCGACTCCAGGGCTCTCCAAGGGCAGAGGTGGGATGCTCATCTGTGCCCAGGAACCTTGACAGGGTCCCTGGTGAGGAGGCAATCTGGAGTAAGAGTCAAGAGCGGGGGCTCTGGCATCTGATGACCTGGATTCAGATACAGGCTTCCCTGCTCTTTGAAAGCAAAGCTTTCCTGTGACTCCTTTCTTAAGCTGAAATAGTATAAAGTGAAGAAGCAATTACCTTAGGACACATCTTGCTAACGGATGCACAAAATCAGTTGGGATAAAGCACAGATGCTCACAGACACAGTCCAAAGATATGGTGGTTTGATGCTGAGACACTGAGCATAGTTCCTGGGGAAGGAGGCTGGCGGTACCACTCTCTGCTACGGGTGCATGCTGCCTCTATAACTGCTCAAGGCAAAACAAACACTAAACTCGACTTGCACTTTTTACCTGTTTTCTTATAAATGGAAATCCTCTTTATATTTCTTTCAGTTTGCAAAAATGAATACTAATGGAGGTTTTTCATAAAAGCAAAGTGGCATAAAGCAAACATTCAAACAGCAGGGTAGACCTGTTCAGGTCCTGCCAGTTACTCTCTATCACAGTGGAGGAATTATTTAATCCCTTTTTGCCTCTGTTTCCCATCTGTAAAACAGGGATTATAAATATACCAATGGTTGTTGTCATAAGATTGCTGTGACCATTAAAAGTGATCATGTATGTAAAGTGTTGGCAGAGAAAGGGAACCTGTGACTTTCAGTTGTTACAGTATCTAAAGGGCTCACCCTTCACCCCCTACACTCACTCATTCCATGTCCCCCTACCCTGCCCTCTACCCACACACACCCCCCACCCCAGGTTTCTGAACTTCCTGAAAATGCTGATCTCCCAGACACAGCCCTGTTCTTTCAGTGGCCCTGGAAGCCAGGACGGAATGCCACAGAAGGAAGCAGATGGGATGGGGGCTCCAAAACAGCCCTCCTTGTGCCTAGACTTGCATGGTCTTTCACTCAGTCAAGTCTTTCAGCCATTCCCTCTCTTTCTACTGGATCTCAAACCGGTGGGAACAAAGTCTTTTCTTACATGGCTCCTCTGAGTAGCTGCCATGGCCCCTCTGTGTGAATTAGACAAGACACCCTCCCCAAAGCTGACACAACCCTGTGTCCGGGCATGGATTTCCAGCCCACCTGCCCCTTTAGATAGGATCTCTTTACTGAACACCTGGACCATGTAGCTGGCATGGGAGGGTGGTGTCCATGCCACCAGCCCCTTCATTCTTCTCCTCTCCTTTCTCCCCGTCACCACCACCCTACCCCAAATTACCCCTCCCCTTTTCCTGAGCCTCCTCGTGAAGCAACATGAACTATACAAACTTTAATGCATGTCAGCTCATGCAAACAGACACTTGGATGGAAGTAAGGAATATCAGTTACACATTGTAATTATACAGAATGTCAACCAGGGTTCAGCCAGTTTACCCTATTAATATGTATTAGCTCATTTAATCCACTTGGCACTCTTATGAGTAAATTTTATTATGATGTCCACTTCTCAGATGAGGCCAGAGAAGGGGTCTACCAAATGTAACACAGTAACAAGTAGCAGGGATTATCACACCCAGGCATGTTTTGCATATTATGCTTATAACCACTCATCAGATATGCGTGTGTGTGCGTGGGCATGCTCAGTCGTGTCTGATTCCTTGTGACCCCATGGACTGTAGCCCACCAGACGCCACTGTCCATAGAATTTTCCAGCGCAAGAATACTGGAAATGTTTGCCATTTCCCACTCCAAGGGATCTTCCTGATCCAAGGATCAAACCCGTGTCTCTTGCGTCTCCTGCACTAGCAAGCATATTCTTAATCATGTAGCACCACCTAGTCAAATATATCATAGCTAATATGATCCAACTTCCCAATGGTTAAAACAAGAGCTACTCAAAGCAATCAAATATTAAGATGCAATCAGATATTATCATAGTTATACAAAGAATTCTGTGAAATAAATAAAATATGAATCAATATATTTTAAAAAAGTGATCAAAGTATAATTAGGGTGGGTAATCAAATCAATCATGTATTAATATGCATTAGCATTTTCAACATCTAATCATAGAGCACATAATCAAAATATAATGGCAACAGGAGTAATAAGCCACTCTTCAAAGTTCTCATGTAAAAAACTCCAACATTCTTACCCACCTAGAGCCAGGTCCAAACTTTCTAATGAATCTGATGGGTGTTGCTTGGGATCCTGCCCTAATCCCACAAAGATCCCTCTAATTAGGGTTCCCCCAAATTTTATACTTTAAGTTTGAAAGTGAAAGAGGAGTTTATTAGTACTTGCACGCTGTGCTCAGTCGCTTAATCATGTCTGACTCTGCAACACTATGGACTGTAGCCCGCCAGGCTCCTCTGTCCATGAGATTTTTCCAGGCAAGAATACTGGAGTGGATCACCATTCCCTGCTCCAGGGTATCGTCACAACCCAGGGATTGAGCTCCCGTCTCCTGCACTGCGGGTGGATTCTTTACCACTGAACCACCTGTAGTATTTATATCATGTCAGTAGGTTCTAGGCAAATAAGAACATATGGACAGCCTACCTGTAATCAGCTCTGGTTCATTCCATTTAGTTCAATTCATGCCAAATTTAAAAAAATAGTTACTAAGCCTATTTTTTGCAGAACTGATGCTAGATATTAGAATTATAATATGCAGCAAAATGTCATTTCTGGCCTCATATTTTCTACTAGGAAAGACAGACAATAGCTATTAAGAAATTAAGCTACAGTGCCATAAGCTCTCTGGTGGGGACAAAATAGAACACTATAGCAGCATAGATAGTATTGTTGCAGTTATCTGCTGCTACGTGGATTTCCCTGGTGCCTCAGTAGTAAACAATCTGCCTGCAATGCAGGAGACACGGGAGATGTGGGTTCGATTTCTGGGTTGGGATGATCCCCTGGAGGAGGGCATGGCAACTGACTCCAGTATTCTTCCCTGGAGAATCCCCATGAACAGAGGAACCTGGTGGGCTACAGCCCATAGGATCACAAACAGTCAGATACAACTGAAGTGACTGAGCTCATATGCACACACTGCTATGTAACACACCACCCCCAGAAACTAGTGGCTTAAAACAATCACCATTTCATTATAGCTCATGGTTTTGTCATCACAAGTACACTCGGTTGGGTGATTCTATTCATCATGGCATACATGGAGGTCACTTACTGGTATGCATTTGACGGGTGGGCTGTTCTGGTGGGTACGAGGCAGCCCAGCCATATGCCTGGCACCTTAGTAAAGATGGCCAGAAGGCTAGGCCCACCTGAAACAGTCCACTGAAGCATCTGCCTTGTGGCTTCTCCAGCTGGGTGACCTTGGGGACTTGGATTTCTTACATGGCATCTCAGGGCTCCAAAAGTTAATATTTCTAGCAAATAAGGTGAAAATCACATGAATGTTTATGACCTTTAGCTTTAGAAGTCACCTGCACCCTACTCTACTGACTGAACCAGTCACCAGTACACCCAGACTCAAGGGGAGGTGACATGGTCTCCTCCTCTCTATGGATCAAGTGTCAAAAAATTTGCAGCCTTCTTTAAAAAACAGCTTTGAAAATGAAAGCCAGTCTTTGAGGACAGGGGAAGGACCCTTCAGCTCAAAGAGAGAGCAGAGGGATGAGTGGAGTTTTGCAAAGGCCCCTGAGATGAAAGACAGCGTGGATTGTTCAAGGAAGTGAAAGTAGTGAAGCAGGAAGTGTTAGGAGGGAATGGAGGAGGAATTTGCATAGAAAGAGATGTGCACCGGATCAGCACAGTAAGTTCAGAATATGGCACATAAAAGGTGTGTAATAAATGGGAATGAATTAACAGGTGAATAAAAGAATAAACATCATAGAGTGGGAAGAGCAGTATGATAGTCCACTACAGTATTATCACTTCTTCAAACAGACACCTCAGGAAAAATCATATTTGACATCACAACCTAGTATACTACAAGCACACAAGGGGGTGTGTGTGTGTGTGTGTGTACACAATGGAAATGAAAGTTTCAAGAAACAATATCTACCCATATTATAGGCAATAAACTCTGAAATCTTCTAATCTAACACTGTTTCATTATTTTCCAAATGCTGGTCATAACCCACTGAGTTGGTTTAAGGCTCACCAAGGCCTGGAGACTCAACAGCTGAAAGACAGTTGCCCAAAGCAAATAGTTTAGAGACTGAGGGTTAAATCAAGGCCTGATTCCAGCAAATATGAGTTGAGCAAGACACACTTATCTACTTCACTTCTATAATATGTTTTTCACAAAATTGTGAGATAAACAAGTCATGAAAAATTTACTGAGCTCAATAAGGCATAAAATATGTAGGTTTCCTCTATTTCCTTTCTTCCCCTTCCCCCCTAATCCTGGGAATCTGACTTTCTGGGGAGCATCATGATTTTCAAGCTGTGGGTGGGGCTGGAAGTCTCCAGAAACTGGACAGGCAGAGGGATGCCGGCTGTTCGCCTGCCTGTCAGATCCCTCATCTTCCTCTTCTTCTTGGGGGCTCCCCACCATGTGCTCAGACCTCAGGAGGTTGACCCTAACCTGGCCTCCCTGGTCTCTGGCTTCTGTTTGGGTTTGAAGGACAGGAATCAAGATTCCTCTCTTGGAATCAAGATTGCCGGGAGAAATATCAATAACCTCAGATATGCAGATGACACCACCCTTATGGCAGAAAGTGAAGAGGAACTAAAGAGCCTCTTGATGAAAGTGAAAGAGGAGAGTGAAAAAGTTGACTTGAAACTCAACATTCAGAAAACGAAGATCATGGCATCTGGTCCCATTACTTCATGGCAAATAGATGGGGAAACAATGGAAACAGTGACAGACTTTATTTTGGGAGCTCCAAAATCACTGCAGATGGTGACTACAGCCATGAAATTAAAAGACGCTTGCTCCTTGGAAGGAAAGTTATGACCAACCTAGACAGCATATTAAGAAGAAGAGACATTACTTTGCCAAAAAAGGTCCATCTAGTAAAAGCTATGATTTTTCCAGTGGTCATGTATGGATATAACAGTTGGACTATAAAGAAAGATGACCACCAAAGAATTAATGCTTTTGAACTGTGGTGTTGGAGAAGACTCTTGAGACTCCGTTGGACTGCAAGGAGATGCATCCAGTCCATCCTAAAGGAAATCAGTCCTCAATATTCATTGGAAGGACTGATGCTGAAGCTGAAACTCCAATACTTTGGCCACCTGATGGGAAGAACTGACTCATTTGAAAAGACCCTGATGCTAGGAAAGATTGAAGGCAGGAGGAGAAGCGGACGACAGAGGATGAGATGGTTGGATGGCATCACCAACTCAGTGGACATGAGTTTGAGTAAGCTCCAGGAGTTGGTGATGGACCCGGAAGCCTGGTGTGCTGCAGTCCATGGGGTCGCAAAGAGTCACACACGACTGAGCGACTGAAGTGAAATGAACAGAAAGGACAGGAAGAAAAAGAAACAGAGGCTCAACCCTCCACCCTTCCCTGCCCAGCCACAGAGTTGGCAGTGGCTGCATCCCATTATGGGCACAGTTCCCATCTCATGGGTTCAGTAACATTGTCCCACCCCAGCTTCATCAAGCCTGGGGACAATAATAGGTACCACCATTGCCAGTTCTGGGAGCGTCACCTTCTCTGGGGGCTCCCTTGAGTAAGTGGCCCCTTCACTAAACTCTGCCCAGTTAGCACTTCCAAGCATGTCATGTGTCCCTTGTGTGATCCTGGCTAATACAAGAGGTTTGTGAAAACAGGCCTAGGACCCCCTGCACTTGTGGACATTGAAACCAAGAGAGAGGATCAGGGGGCTGGGTGACAGCCTTGCTGGGCACCCTACACCTCCCACAGTGTGTTTATCCCCTCACCACCTTAGGTGGACTACGATTCCAAAGCCAAAGGTGAGGCCTGCTCCCTAATCCCACACTCTCTCCCCTCTCTGAGCTATTACCTGAAGTTACTGTAACCAAAGATAGAGTGGTCAATTAGGTGATCAGGCATCAGAAACCTTGAAATGAACATGATTTAGTTTCAGGTGGGATCCAGTTTGGAGGGTCAGCTCCCTTACACTCTGAATAAGTGGGACCTTGTGAAGGAGATGTGTGTGTGTGTGTGTGTGTGTGTGTGTGTGTGTGTGTTGGGGAGGAAGGGGGACAGTGTCACCTCTAAGGATGAAAGAGATGTCAAAGCAGAGTTACACAAAGCAGATGATAACACAGTCCTGCCCCCTGCTCTGGGTAACCTTCTCACCCATAAGGGATAAAACTCCACCTCTTCCTGGCCCCTAAAATCCCAGGACTCAGCCCACCTCCCTAGCCCAGCAGCTGGGACCTGAAGCTCCTCCAGGCCATGAGGCCCACCACTGACCCTGTTCTCTCCCATCCTTTTCTGCCTCCCCTTTTTCCCCCTCTTCTTCCTTCCAAGTTCTTATACTGTTACTTTGGGAAACAATGTTCTGAATATGCAGTACTCAACCAATTAAAATCAAGATAATTTTCCAAAGCTATCTGTTAAGCCCTGATATTTGATGTACAAATATCAGTCCTTTGTACATCAGCTCTGCAAATTTTCCTGTGTCCAAACCATCAGTATTTTTTAAAATTTCATTTGAAATGTATTGTTGATGTGCTAATTTCTATCATTTCTGCCTTAATCTTTTTTAATATTCTTTGAGTTTATTTGCTATTATTTAATTTTATTTTTTTATTTCCATGACAAACTGCTTGCTGGGATCTTAATTCTCCGACCAGGGATTGAACCTGTGCCCCTGCAGTGGAAGCACAAAGTCTTAACTACTGGACCGCCAGGGAAGTCCCTGAATATTTTTTCTTTAAATTAACTAGTTAACTTCAACTTTGTTTCAGCCTCATTCTAAATGGACAAATCAGTGAAACTACAGACTTGATGTGCCCATGGTAGTTTTTTTTTCTTTTTCTTATTAGACTTTAGAATTAAAATATTTATAAAACATAATGCCATAAAATAAATGTATTAAGAGAAAAATATTTGTTTGCATCCCCCTTAAATTCTCCACACTTACCACCAATGGTGTGTACACCATATTTGGAGACATATTGCTAAAAAAGAGGTTCCTTTAGGAGTACAAGGCAGTCTTCACAGTCACAAAGCTTTCTATCTTACGAGAGATAAAAGGAGAGGAAGATTTCACAGGAAGTGGTTAGAAGATGAACAAGGCAGACCAATTAAATCCCAAAGCGTGTGGCCAAGGCAGGGAAGAAATGGAGACACCAGAGGAACAAGAGAGGTCAGTGGGGGAGAAGGGCTGCCTGCGAGAAAGCCCAATATATTGATTTGGAGGTGAGACTTAAACTCCTGTTAAGGCCCCCAAAGCTGCAAGGCAAATGGCGAACTCTTCAGCACACCCACCCCCTCAAGAACTGCCTCTGTCCACCCTGGGGTCTGGGATCTCAGGCTCTCCCAACGGCGTGTCTTTCTGCCAATACACCCATCCTCTCTCCCTCCCCAGTGCGTCTGCACTCACTACTGCCTCTGCCTGCAAGACTCTCCGCACGTCTGTCTTTCAGTCCATTTCTATCCAGTCTTTTTTATTCCAGGTAAATTTTCTTTACCAGAGTATAGTTACTCAGTCGTGTCCAACACTTTGTGATCCGCTCCCCCACCCCACATGGACTATTGCCCACCAGGCTCTTCTGTCCATGGAATTCTCCAGGCAAGGATACTGGAGTGAGTAGCCATTCCCTTCTCCCGGGGATCTTCCCAACCCAAGAATCGAACACAGGTCTTTTGCATCGAAGGCACATTCTTTGCCATCTGAGCCACCCTTGCTAATCCTAAGTTTGTTTTCTACATCTGTGACTCTACTCAATATTTTAAACTCAGTTCAAACGTCCTTTCCTCTCTCATGATGGAAATCATGACTCTGCAGACTAGAAAGGAGTTGCTTCCTCTGGGTGTTAGCATAAAATGCGACCCTCCCCTGGGGATATGTCCTGCTGCATCAGGGTCCTCGGGCTGGATTTCTGTCCCCTGGCTTGGCACCCTTGTGCAGTGCACAACACAAACGGCAGCCCTGCCTTCTCCCCAGCACACAACTCAGGTAGAGGCAGCTGCATTTGCACCTCCACGTCTGCTGATTTATTCATGTCCTCTAATAGACAGTCAACAACTGAGGAGGGAAAGGGCCTCATCTACCTCTGTATCTCTGGCAGCTGAGAACTCATAAGGTAGAGCAGAACAAACATTTGTTGGGTAAACAGTGATCCATCAACAAATTCTTGTTGGAATAAATTTGAAACTGGAGTTTTAACTCTGCCTTCCCACATTGCCCAATATATAAATTGTGCTACCTTCTTATATAATGCGGGCAGAAAATACCTCCCAGTGGTCACACTGTGCAGTGAACAATGACAAATCTTCACCAGAAAGAAGAATGCCCTGCCCCTCCCTCTAGCCCCAAAATGAACCAGATGCTTCGGGAAAGGACTATCCCTGTGCCAACTAAAGAATGTCACTTGCCATCTAGTTCTACAAGAATGAAATCACCAACTACTGTAGTCACCAATCTTCAACCCACCCTGAAAGGACTTCGAGGTGGAGATATATCAGGAATGAGGCCCTCTGTGCTGGGGGGGAAACTGGCAGAACAGACCATCACCTAGTAGGATATTTCCAGGAGAAATTTTAATGAGTTCAAATTCTTACATCTTCTCATGCCTCCTGCTGCTGCTGCTGCTGCTGCTGCTAAGTCGCTTCAGTAGTGTCCGACTCGGTGAGATCCCATAGACAGCAGCCCACCAGGCTCCCCCGTCCCTGGGATTCTCCAGGCAAGAACACTGGAGTGGGTTGCCACTTCCTTTTCCAATGTATGAAAGTGAAAGGTGAAAGCGAAGTCGCTCAGTCGTGTCTGACTCCTAGCGACCCCACGGACTGCAGCCCACCAGGCTCCTCCGTCTAAAAATCATTAACTGTGACATCTGTTCCTAGTGACTAGCAGCAGCCTTCTGAAACCACAGAATACATCTTGGGACTTAGTAAAGCACAGGTCCTTCTGTCTCAGTGCAAAAGAACTCAATGAAAGACAGAGTGACAGGTAAGGAAAGGACACTTGTGAAAGACACAAGTGGATGGGCAAGGTAGTACCACCTCAGGAACTTAGTGGGTTACAGTTTTATAATCAAAGGAAAAGTGGGAGTTGAGGGAGAAGCCCACCTTCTTCCTCACTCTCACTCTCGAATAGACATCAAACTTCCATTATTAGTTCCTCCTTCACGTTGGGCAGCAGTTTTCTTGTCCCTGTACAGTCAAACTGATCTCGGATGGCCTCGGGCAGCAGTGGTTTGAAGCAGGATTGCGGTTTCCAGCCACAGATTGAAGTCAGGCCATGACAGTGAGAGCTCTGAATCCCAGACCACTGACAAGGCCCTGGCCCATCAACTGCATAGAAATGAATTTCCACATAGAGACAGAAAGTAGTGAAACAAGTAAAGTGCTTATTAGGAGGGAAAAGGGTATAGTACATGCCGATAGACACAGAAGCAGGCTCAGAGAGATAGTAGTCAAACTATGAGGTAGTCCGAATCACTTCTATGGAACATTTCTTCCAGATTTGCTTTCACCAATCCTCTTGCTTTGCCTGATTCTGAGTCTTTAATTCGTGTATCTCAGCGCCCTCCCATGTATATGTGTATCTCTTAGCCAAGATGGATTCCAACAAAGAGGCTTACGGTAGTTGGGCATGGCTCACTGCAGGGTGGCGCCTCCTCCCTTTTTGACCTCCCAGGAGCCTTTCTGTGCATGTGTAGTCAGGGAGGTCTCCTGATTTTGAGAATGAGAAATATGTGGTCTCTTCTATCTGGGCAGGACCCAGCCTCTTCCCTTGATTGCCTTACTGTTTTCATCTTGGAGTATCAGTCTACAGAGAACAAACTCCAACTGTTTGCCCCAGGAGCCCATCTATCTCCTGCCTCAAGACCAGGACCGTTATGACACTATTCAATCAGCAGAAGAGTGGTTTTGAACCAGAAGCAGAACATACACTGAAAATATAGTAAATCATCTCAGGTTTCAGTATAATGTCATCTTAACTCTATGTTTCCGCTTTTGGTGAGCCCAGAGAAGCATGGCCTAGGAATTACTAACTTCCTTCAGTGGGCAGGACATGGTTCTCATGCCGCCGTTGTTTTATTTTGGGGGCCAAGTCTTATGCTTCTGCTACATGGTTTTGTTGTTAAACAACCTGTTTTCTTGACTGATCATTGACTTGCATGGGTCTCTCATACTTTTTCTCTATTTACAATCCTCTGGTTGGACTAACTATTGAATTGCCTACTTCATCCGTGTATTCTGTCTCTATCACTTCCACTGAGATGTGTGTTTGGATGCATGTATCCTCTTCACCCAAATCACATATATAATGACCTTTGGAGCAGTTCCACAAAGCTGTCTGAGAGGCTGTCTCTTGGGTTATAAGCTATAGAGCCTTAAATAAACTGAACTCACAGTTCGCACATTGTATGTTGTTTTTTTTATTTCACTTGACACCTGTCTTGAGACATCTGTCTCATTCCATGCTATGACCTTACCCTTGCCCATCCCATTACTTACATTTAAATAATGATGGGTAGAAAGATAGGGATTTAGTAGACCTAACACCGTAATAAAAGCAAAATTTACATGATGCCTCAGTGAAAAAAATAATCTATTTTGTCTCTTTTACTGTTCACATTGTGATCTTGAGCCCCCTCTCCTATTGATTTTAGAAAAGAAACTTAAACTTGCAAGTTAAAAATAGTTCAATCTCTTCTCATTTAAAGCAGACCCTCTCCGTCTAACTCAGTCTTCTCTGAGTGTTCACCTGATTCAAAGACTGACTTTTCTGTCAGGGCTCTATCCTTTCTCCAAAAGTCCGGCCAGAGTGCCAGGGGAAGCTCACACATCCTCATGGTGGTCCTGCTGTGCTATGGCTAGTCTACTCTGATTTGTGGGTCCTCATTAAAGCCAACGGGTTCCCTCTTGAGCACCACGTGGGTGATCCCCCAACTGCTGCAGGCCCATTCTGAGCCCAGGCTCTTTCTTCTTCATCACTCTTCTCCAGCATCCCAGGACACATATTCCCTGGCTTCTCACCTTGATATCTTCCCCAGCCATTTTATTTTTATTGATAACTTCATTTATTAATTTTGGCGGTGCCGGGTCTTCTTTGCTGTGCGGGCTTTCCTCTAGTTGTGGAGAGCAGCAGCTTCTCTCTAGCTGCGGAGTGAGGGCTTCTCATTGCGATGGCTTCTCTTGTTGGCGAGCACCGGTCTAGGGGCTCTCAGGCTTCAGGAGCTGTAACACATGGGCTCAGCAGTTGCCGTTCCCAGGCTCTGGGGCACAAGCTCAACAGTTGTGGCACAAGGGCTTAGTTGCCCTGTGGCATGTGGGATATTCCCAGATCACTGGCAGGCAGATTCTTTACCACCAAGCCACCAGGGAAGCTCCCCTCTGCCATTTTCTAACTACACCCTGGGTGGCTCCATGAGGCTCCAGCTCCATGCTAAACATAGAGCTCCTCTAAGAGGCTGACAATTTTCCATGTTATTCTTGAGAAACAGGAACAAGAGCTGATACACTAGGAACCCGCATCTCTCTGCACTATATTTATCACCTCTGCCCCTCTCCCAGGGAGAAGGGCCAGGATCCTCCTGTGAAATTTCATGCTTCTTTCTTTCCCTTTCATGTATCTCCCTTTTGACTCCTGCCTCCCAAAACTGTATAACTTTCCTTATGGCACATCCTGAGTTGTCTGTCTTTGGTTTAAAATACAACTCTCAGTTCAGATCACCAAGTTGAATGCATTCCTCTTCTATTCTTGATATATAAAAGAAGCCTTTGTAATTGATAAATCCCTTTTTTCCTCTCAACAAAGCCCATTTTTCAAGACTATTGTTTGATTATAGAATTCAAGATCCTGCTTTAAATTCAAAGCTGAACATGATTCCTTCTTTATACTGGGATTCCTGCTAGGGTGCTTCTGGCTAAGTATGGAGATAGCCCATTCAAGGGGATGAAGAGGAAACCAGACATACGTATATTCTAACAAGTAGAATCTGTTACATCAGCAAATTTTAAGTCATAAAACCTTCATGACCTGCTATCTTCAGCAACCTTTGCTGAAAGGGTAAAAGGTCAGGTGACCCTAAACTCCTGTTCTGGTATGATTGGATCAAATCCCTTTCCAGCCCAGCTTCTACTGGCTGCTCACTGACTAATCGAGGTTCTCATGAATATGAACCAAAGACACAGAAATGAGAGCCAGACACAGTAGATCCTGGGCCCCAACGTCAGGTGGGGTCAGAGCCAAGGTCAGCATTTTGGCAGGATAACTTCAAGCACTTGCCCCAGAACCACAAGGAAGTGGAGGAATGGAGCACATGCCCCAAGAAAAGCAAAGCCCAAAGACCTCATGATCCTAGTGGGTGAGACGTGGCTTGCACAGCTTTCATAACTCTCCAGGCTGGACTTGATTTGCAAGCGATTCCCCTCCCCCACACTTACAACAAAGCTTTGTGGATGAATTCTT
The DNA here is from genome assembly GCF_001704415.2 of Capra hircus. Classification (NCBI taxonomy): domain Eukaryota; kingdom Metazoa; phylum Chordata; class Mammalia; order Artiodactyla; family Bovidae; genus Capra; species Capra hircus. The sequence goes on along the minus strand of NC_030813.1, from coordinate 61,704,502 downwards.
GCCCCTTACCAAGACCCCTAACTGGAACACTTTAAAAATCCACAGGCACCTTGAGCTAGGGAGTAAATGGGGAATAAGCTTTTGAAGGTGAGAGAGACCATGGACCCCTCACTTTACCAAACTATTATCCCCTGAGCCATCCCTTGGGAGCTCTAGGTTCAGAACTCAAACACTCAAATCAAGCCAAACTGCTTTTCAGACTCAATAGAGCTTGTTATCCTTTCTTAAGCGGTAACTGCCCAACCCTCCAGATGACAGAGGTTTGCCAAAGGTTGGCTCCCCAAACATTAACACAAACTGTTGATAAGAGAAACTGATTTTATCACCTCCTCACTAAAGGAGAATGTCATCTTGCAATGGTTTAGCAGTATTTCTGAGGGAGGAAGCAGGGAAGCTCCTTTCCAAAGCAGGGAGCCTGTTAGGATTAGGTAAGGATCATAACACAACAGAACTGGAGGAAATAACAAGGAGAAAATGTTAAGGCATGGGATTCAAAGACACTCAGGGGCACTAACTGTCTGTTGATGTTGCTTTCCATTGAAGACTTGGGAAGACACTTTTGGAAGTTCCTTGATGAACAATCAATCTACTTGCCTGGACAGAAAGACTTCAGGAAAAATAAAGTTTTGCTAAGAAAAGCAGCATTACCTCCACCATAGTTTGGCCTCAGGTCGAATAACAGGGAGGGAACACAGTCCCACCCTTCAACAGAAAATTGAAGTAAAGATTTACTGAGCACTACCCAGTCCATCAGAACAAGACCCAGTTTCCCCCTCAGTCAGTCTCTCCAGTCAGGAAGCTTTCATAAGCCTCTTAATTTCCTCCATCAGAGGGCAGACAGACTGAAAACCACAGTCACAGAAAACTAACCAATCTGATCACATGGACCACAGCCTTGTCTAACTCAGTGAAACTATGAGCCATGCTGTGTAGGGCCACCCAAGACGGACAGGTCATGGTGGAAAGTTCTAACAAAATGTGGTCCACTGGAGAAGGGAATGGCAAACCACTTCAGTATTCTTGCCTTGAGAATCCCATGAACAGTATGAAAAGGCAAAAAGATAGGACACTGAAAGATGAACTCCCCAGGTCGGTAGGTGCCCAATATGCTACTGGAGATCAGTGGAGAAATAACTCCAGAAAGAATGAAAAGATGGAGCCAAAGCAAAAACAACACCCAGTTGTGGACATGACTGGTGATGGAAGTAAAGTCTGATGCAGTAAAGAGCAATATTGCATAGGAACCTGGAATGCTAGGTCCATGAATCAAGGCAAATTGGAAGTGGTCCAACAGGAGATGGCAAGAGTGAACACTGACAATTTAGGAATCAGTGAACTAAAATGGACTGGAATGGGTGAATTTAACTCAGATGACCAATATATCTACTACTGTGGGCAAAAATACCTTAGAAGAAATGGAGTAGCCATTGTAGTAAGAAAATGAGTCTGAAATGCAGTACTTGAATGCAATCTCAAAAATGACAGAATGATCTCTGTTCGTTTCCAAGGCAAATCATTCAATATCACAGTAATCCAAGTCTATGCCCCAACCAGTAATGCTGAAGAAGCTGAAGTTGAATGGTTCTATGAAGACCTACAAGACCTTCTAGAACTACCACCCCCAGAAGATGTCCTTTTTATTATAGGGAACTGAAATGCCAAAGTAGAAAGTCAAGAAACACCTGGAGTAACAGCCAAATTTGGCCTTGGAGTACAGAAGGAAGCAGGGCAAAGGCTAATAGAGTTTTGCCAAGAGAACTCACTGGTCATAGCAAACACCCTCTTCCAACAACACAACAGAAGATTCTACACATGGACATCACCAGATGGTCAATACTGAAATCAGATTGATTATATTCTTTGCAGCCAAAGATGGAGAAGCTCTACACAGTCAGCAAAAACAAGACAGGGAGCTGACTGTGGCTCAGATCATGAACTCCTTATTACCAAATTCAGACTTAAATTGAAGAAAGTAGGGGAAACCACTAGACCATTCAGGTATGAACTAAATCAAATCCCTTAGGACTATATAGTGGAAGTAAAATAGATTTAAGTTATTAGATCTGATAGACAGGGTGCCTGATGAACTATGGACGGAGGTTCGTGACATTGTACAGGAGAAAGTGATCAAGACCATCCCCAAGAAAAAGAAATGCAAAAAGGCAAAATGATTGTCTGGGAAGGCCTTACAAACAGCTATGAAAAGAAGAGATGTGAAAAGCAAAGGAGAAAAGGAAAGATATACCCATTTGAATGCAGAGTTCCAGAGAATAGCAAGGAGAGATAAGAAACCTTTCCTCAGTGATCAATGCAAAGAAATAGAGGAAACCAATAGAATGGGAAAGACTAGAGATCTCTTCAAGAAAATTAGAGATACCAAGGGAACTTTTCATGCAAAGATGGGTACAATAAAGGACAGAAATGGTATGGACCTAACAGAAGCAGAAGATATTAAGATGAGGTGGCAAGAATACACAGAAAAACTATACAAAGAAGATATTCACAACCCAGATAATCATGAAGGTGTGATCACTCACCTAGAGCCAGACATTCTGGAATGCAAAGCCAAATGGGCCTTAGGAAGCATCACTACAAACAAAGCTAGTGGACGTGATGGAATTCCAGTGGAGCTATTTCAAATCCTGAAAGATGATGCTGTGAAAGTGCCACACTCAATATGCCAGCAAATCTGGAAAATGCAACAGTGGCCACAGGACTGGAAAAAGTACATTTTCATTCCAATCTCAAAGAAAGGCAATGCCAAAGAATGCTCAAACTACCACACAATTGCACTCATCTCACACGCTAGCAAAGTAGTGCCCCAAATTCTCCAAGCCAGGCTTCAAACAGTACATGAACCATGAACTTCCATATGTTCAAGCTGGATGTAGAAAAGGCAGAGGAACCAAAGATCAAATTGCCAACATCCATTGGATCATCAAAAAAGCAAGAGAGTTCCAGGAAAACATCTACTTCTGCTTTATTGACTATGCCAAAGACTTTGACTGTGTGGATCATAACAAACTGTGGAAAATTCTTCAAGAGATGAGAATACCAGACCACTTATCTGCCTCCTGAGAAATCTGTATGCAGGTCAGGAAGCAACAGTTAGAACTGGACATGGAACAACAGACTGGTTCCAAATCGAGAAAGGAGTACGTCAAGGCTGTATATTGTCACCCTGCTTATTTAACTTCTATGCAGAGTACATCATGAGAAACGCTGGGCTGGATGAACCACAAGCTGGAATCAAGATTGCTGGGAGAAATATCAATAACCTCAGATATGCAGATGACACTATCCTTATGGCAGAAAGCAAATAAGAACTAAAGAGCCTCTTGATGAAAATGAAAGAGAGTGAAAAGTTGGCTTAAAGCTCAACATTCAGAAAACGAAGATCATGGCATCTGGTCCCATCACTTCATGGCAAATAGATGGGAAAACAGTGGAAACAGTGACAGACTTTATTTTGGGGGGCTCCAAAATCCCTGCAGATGGTGACTACAGCCATGAAATTAAAGGACACTTGCTCTTGGAAGAAAAGCTATGACCAACCTAGACAGCATATTAAAAAGCAGAGACATTACTTTGCCAACATAGGTCCATCTAGTAAAAGCTATGGTTTTTCCAGTAGTCGTGTATGGATGTGAGAGTTGGACTGTGAAGAAAGCTGAGTGCCAAAGAATTAACACTTTTGAACTGTGGTGTTGGAGAAGACTCTTGAGAGTCCTTTGGACTGCAAGGAGATCCATCCAGTCCATCCTAAAGGAAATCAGTCCTCAATATTCATTGGAAGGACTGATGCTGAAGCTGAAACTCCAATACTTTGGCCACCTGATGGGAAGAACTGACATTTGAAAAGATCCTGATGCTGGGAAGATTGAAGGCAGGAGGAGAAGGGGATGACAGAGGATGAGATGGCTGGGTGGCATCACCAACTCAATGGACATGAGTTTGAGTTAAATTTGGGGGTAAGTGATGGACAGGGATGCCTAGCGTGCTGTGATTCATGGGGTTGCAAAGAGTCGGACACAACTGAGCGACTGAACTGAACTGAAGAAAAGCAGAGGAGTAGTAAAAAGTCAGTTTCATGGAGACAGGAAAGTATGGTTCCAGTTCTCAGAGTCCAGGCTGAGTGTGAGGGTAGAGAGGTTTAGTTCTGAGGTAGATAACAAGACTGACTAGATGGGTTTGAATATTCAGAAAGGCATCCCAGAGAAACCTCTTCAGCTTTGAAGGCAAACTCTATTTCCCCAGGATTAAGGATAGAACAGAATGCAAAGATAACATAGGAATGGGCATCAAACCCACTCTTTGAGAGTCAGTAATGTTAGTGAACCATTGATCAAAACCACCTACCTTGGCCAGGCACATTGATGACCACTTGCATGAGCTGTCTCCCAACAGGAGGTCCTGTCCAGGAGAATTCGGGAGGTGCCCAGAGAGAGGAGACACCAGCCCATTACACTGTCCTGCCAACCTCCCAGAATCCTTCATGTTGTAATCCATCTTGGCTGAAAGATTCACATGCCACCAGAAGGACCCTGTGAGTGAGTGAAGTTGCTCAGTCGTGTCCGACTCTTTGCGACCCCATGGACTGTAGCCCACCAGGCTCCTCTATCCATGGGGTTTTCCAGGCAAGAATACTGGAATGGGTTGCCATTTCCTTCTCCAGGGTATCTTCCCCACCCAGGGACTGAACCTGGGTCTCCCACATTGTAGGCAGACGCTTTACCGTCTAAACCACCAGGGAAGTTAGAAGGACCCTGAGTCAGACCAAAAAAGGGCCAAGCAACCCAGAAACCAACTTCATTACCACAAAACCTGAAACTGTGAGCCATGTGGCAGAGCAGTTCTCCTGAGTTCCCTTACCCTACTGCTCTCTGCCCGGGCATCCCCTCCCAACAAAATCTCTTGTTTTGTGTCCTTGGACAATTCATTTCTGTATGTTAAATAAGACCCCTGAAAAGGGTCTCCCTGCTTGCTACAGTAAAGCTTCTTAGAGAGACCAGCACCCAAGCTGAGACTTACAGTAAGAAAAAAATCAGCCAAGCTAAGGAACATGTATGTTGTGGGAGGGTGCATTCAGGTGGAAGGGACAGCACAGACCCAGCGGTGAGAGATCCAGCGCTCTCCACTGCACTGGAGAGCTGCAGGTCATTCAGGAGGAAGGGCTGAGGCAGCAGATCTTGAAGAGTCGTCTTAGTTGCGTATGCTAGGGAGTTCGGGCTTCTTCATGAAGGCAATTTGGAGCCTTTGAAGAATTTTAGGTGTAAAAGAAAACCACGATTCATATACATTTTTGAAAGATCATACCGGTTGCTAGAGAATGGTTTGGGGAGGGGCAATACCAGAGGCAAGGAAAACACTTATACCATTTACAATGCTGAAGTCACATGGACTCATTTTTATGTTCTCCGATCTGAAAATTCATGGAGTTATAGGCCCTAAGAGCTGAGTCAGACTCTTTTTGACCCCAGGAACTGTAGCCTACCAGGCTTCTCAGTCCATGGGATTTTCCAGGCAAGAGTACTGGAGTGGGTTGCCATTTTCTTCTCCACTAAGAGTTGACAAGAACCCTTAAAAATCATCCAGACCGGTACTTCCCCTTGCAAATTATAGTGCAGACTCGCAATGACTCACCCCCTCCCCTGACCCTGAAGGGGAGCGGGCAGAGGGCATGGAGGGGCCAAGCAAGCTCCCTGTCACCGGGGAGGCTGAGAGGCAGAGCAGATCTTGGGAAAGAGCATCCTGGTCCATCCACCCACCCAAGCAGTGATTGACTTCCCTCTACCCTGATCTCATCCAAGGAAAACACATGTCTTTGAAAACATGGAGAAATGTGTACCCAGAGTGTGCTTCAGCAACTCAAAAGCCAATTATGGTCCATCTAATCTAACCAGAGCTGATTTCCTCAGGTGGCCAAGTGAGAGGTCAAGAGGCCATTCCTGAGGATTTCCACAGAGCTCAGCCAGAACATGAAGTTCCCAGCATGTCCCCAGGGCCGACAGCTCAACTGCTGAGGAGTTAAGCAGTTGAATCTTTTAATTTCCCTCCTTCTCATGATAATTATAAATATGACACAGTGAACTACAGCAAACTCCCTTAGAGGTAAGGATTCAGTATTCTTTCACAAAGGAAACAAAAAGAAATTGTCCATATTTTACATTCCCACATGTGTATGGTTTTCACTGACGCCGATTTGAAAAAGACAAAGAGGTATTATTTTCTAATGAAAAAAGTGATCTGCACATCCACGTATCGAGTTTATGTGACTCTTTTTGCTGTCTGTGCCGTTTCTGTAAAACCGTGATTTCGAGAGCAGTTCATTCATGGAGAAGCTGAGAGTGCCCTCTAGAGGAATTTTGCCTCCATTGCAGCTACACACTGGTAGACTGGGTACATAGACCCACTCTTGTCCAGGCTGAGTTATGGACAGCGTCCATTTCTCAGGATATGCGCGCAAAGTTTAGGTCCATTCTCAGCTTCTCTCTTTTAAATTCAGACCTGAAGTCAGTACTGCTGATCATAGTAAGAGCTGGGCTGGATGAAATGTGTGCGCATGTGTGCCTGGTAGCTCAGTGGTGTCCGCTCTGCGACTCCATGAACTACATGCAGTCCGCCAGAATCCTCTCCATGGAATTTTCCAGACAAGGATACTGGAGCGGGTTGTCATTTCCTACTGCAGGGGCTCTTCCCGACCCAGAGATTAAACCCGTGTCTCCTGCTTGGCAGATGGAGTCTTTACCACTTGAGCCACCTGGAAAGCCCAGATGAAATTTAGTGAACATTATTAACTCTTGTGAAGATGCTTTTCTCTCTGCTGAGCTGATCCCAGAGCACAGCACAGCTCAGCCCCCACAGAGGGATTTAACCAGGAAAACGTTAAGCCCATGGTGTGGACAGTCCTCACTTTCATGTTGGCAAGAACCATTAGTGCCCAAAAGGCGAATCTCTAACCCTTACAAGACCATCTTGTTCCCTTACTTGGAGGTTGCACAAATCAGGGCAGAGGACCAATCAATGCCATTTAGAATCAATGTCACCAGGACCCTGGGCAAGTCAGGTTACTTTTTAAAATAAAGGCTGAAAATATCCTGGAAATGTTGCATCAGCAGATTTGGGGATAGACGGCTATAAGCCAATAAAATCTTGATAGAAATGCATTTTGAACTCTCCTCTCCTTGCATATGCTGCTGAATTTTGAGAGCAATCGAATAACACCAATGTGTGAAAATTCACTTCAAATAGATGAATAATTCTTATGTGAGAAGCTCTGGTATATGGTGTGATTGGAAACTGTGTTATCTTGAAGTTATTTAAGTCTTCATGGAAAAAAATTATTTTTTACTTATTGAGAATACCTCTTTTGTGTAACCCACTAGAAATATTTTGACAGATCCCTGGTGATTTGGCTCAATAAAATCTCATTAAGTTGAATGGAAATGGGGACTTCCTTGGCAGTCCAGTGGTTAAGAGTGTGTTTCCATCACCAGGGAGATGGGTTTGATCCCTGGTTAGAGAAGTAGGAGCCCACATGTCCCCAGGTGTGGCCAATAAATAAATAAGTAAATGGAATGGAAATGAATTGACTTGGTTTGAATCGTGGAATATTTTAAAACTAATATTAGGCAGCTTCCCGGGTGGCGCTAGTGATAAAGAATCTACCGCCAACGAAGGAGACCTAAGAGACCCGGGTTCAGTCCCTGGGTTAGGAAGATTTCCTGATGAAAGGAACGGCCAGGAGCCCCACTCCAGTTAAATTCCATGGGCAGAAGAGTCTGGTGGGCTACAGTCCATGAGGCTGCAAATGGTTAGACACAACTGAGTGACTGAGCATACATATGTACACAGATAATTCAGAGATAGCAGTCGCTTCTGATTATGTCAAACTCTGGATCTGTTAATGCTGATTCCTTTTGATGTAGTGAAATGAACAGTTCTTAGAGCCAGAAAACTCCAGGTTCAATGCTGTTTGAGGCTGCAGATCCCAGTCCACAAACATGAAACTTTTTAGTTGGTCTAAGAGACATTACTTTGCCGACTAAGGTACGACTAGTCAAGGCTATGGTTTTTCCTGTGGTCATGTATGGATGTCAGAGTTGGACTGTGAAGAAGGCTGAGCACTGAAGAACTGATGCTTTTGAACTGTGGTGTTGAAGAAGACTCTTGAGAGTCCCTTGGACTGCAAGGAGATCCAACCAGTCCATTCTGAAGGAGATCAGCCCTGGGATTTCTTTGGAGGGAATGATGCTGAAGCTGAAACTCCAGTACTTTGGCGACCTCATGTGAAGAGTTGACTCATTGGGAAAGACTTTGATGCTGGGAGGGGTTGGGGGCAGAAGGAGAAGGGGATGACAGAGGATGAGATGGCTGGATGGCATCACTGACTCGATGGACGTGAGTCTGAGTGAACTCCGGGAGATGGTGATGGACAGGGAGGCCTGGTGTGCTGCGATTCATGGGGTCACAAAGAGTCGGACACTACTGAGCGACTGAACTGAACTGAACTGAAGGATAGTTCAGCTGGTAAAGAATCTGCCTGCAATGCAGAAGACCTGGGTTCGATCCCTGGGTTGGGAAGATCCCCTGGAGACGGGAAAGGCCAGCCACTCCAGTATTCTGGCCTGGAAAATTCCATGGACTATACAGTCGCAAAGAGTTGGACAGGACTGAGCCACATTGGCTTTTATTTTCAACTAAGCTTAATTTCTGTAATGAGCTCCTGTTCCACCAGGGGGCAGAAATGTGCTCTGAGTCAATCACAGCTTCTCTACGCTGGCACCTGATGGGGATGAAAAAGGGATTGTGCTTCCCGTCCAGTGTTAAGCTGCATTACTACACAGTCATTGCCAACATCCCCTGTGTTCCCAGAGATTCCTCCCTTCCGGTCTGGTCCTCCCCTTCAGGATCCATGCCTTTCTGGGAAAAACGGGAGATCACGCTGCTGCTGGGGAACTCAGTGAGGCTGCCCCAAGCCCCACTGCCAAGGCACACCACTGCCAAGCTCCTGGGGGGTCTCACCGCTATCTGAAAAGAGGATCACAGATCGCTCTGCACTTTGACTCTGCCCCGCCCCCAAAACTAGAGGGGCTTTTGTATTCCCCTGATCCTCACCCCCAACCCACCTGGAGGATGAAGCATAAGGGCCTTTCTTTCTGGGGCACCCACAGTGTCTCCTCCCTTTCACTTCTCCAGTTCTCCGCACCCCACACCCCTAAGCTGTGATGGTTGATTATATGTGTCAACTTGATTAGGCTAGGGGATGCCCAGAAAGCTAGAGAAGCATTACTTCTGGGTATGTTTGGGAGTGTCTCCTAAAAAGACTAGTGTTTGAATGCTACTAGGCTGAGTAACGGAGAAGGCAATGGCACCCCACTCCAGTACTCTTGCCTGGAAAATCCCATGGATGGAGGAGACTGGTAGGCTGCGGTCCATGGGGTCGCTAAGAGTTGGACACGAGTGAGCGACTTCAGTTTCATTTTTCACTTTCATGCATTGGAGAAGGAAATGGCAGCCCACTCCAGTGTTCTTGCCTGGAGAATCCCAGGGACCGGGGAGCCTGGTGGGCTGCCGTCTATGGGGTCGCACAGAGTCAGACACGACTGAAGCGACTTAGCAGCAGCAGCAGCAGGCTGAGTAAAGGTCAGCCACATCAGTGTGGGTGGGCAGCACCCAACCCCTGTCTGTCTGTCTGTCTATCATCTATCTATCTTCCCTGGTGACTCCGTGGTAAAGAATCCACCTGCCAATGTGGGATCCCTGGGTTGGGAAGATCCCCTGGAGAAGAAAATGGCAACCAATTCCAGTATGCTTGCCTGGGAAATCCCATGGTCAGAGAAGCCTGGCAGGTTATAGTCCATGGGGTTGCAAAGAGTCAGTTACAACTTAGAGACTAAAACAACAACATCTATCTTATCCATCCATCCTCTACCCTATTAGTTCTGTTTCTCTAGACAACCTTGACTAATACACCCAGAGAATCTCTACCGAGCCTGAGAGGGCTTCCCCTGAGTCATCAAGTGTTTCTGTGCCCTGTCCATTTCCTGTAAATCCTTTCCTACGATTATGATGGTTGTGATGCCAGGGAATTTAGGTGCTACAGGAATTGGTGGAAGACTCAAGAAACATTGACGAGAAAACAATACATTACAGCTCCAAAACTTACTGTAGACCGTAGACAAGCTCCTTATTCCCTCTGAGCCTCAGTTTCTTCATCAGTCAAAAGGGGAAATGGTATCTATCCCATAGGGATGTGAGAAGGGTGGACTTGAAACTCTTAGCTCAGCTCCATACGCAACGACTCCCACATCCTCTGCTCATTCTGTTAACGCTGTAGGATGGCAGAGAAGAGAGGTCAGAGTGTCCAGAGCAACTGCTCTCCAATAAACAGAGAAGGCTGGAGGGAAAGTACATAGGTATGCCCAGGGGACAGAATAGTGGGAGAAAGAGGAGCCTGCCACGCCTTTGGGGAAGGAAAGAACAAAGGTGCAGAATGACCAGGCCCGTAAGGGCTGTTCCAGCCTGACACATGACATTCATTCCTTAGGAAGCTGGCTCCAGAGGCTTGCTCAGCCAAACCCCACCATCCGGATAATGCATCTGCAACCACAGTGTGCGCGTGCACGCTCAGTCGCTTCGGTCGTGTCCCACTCTGCACCCTATGGACTGTGGCCCGCCAGGCTCCCCTGTCCATGGGACTTCCCAGGCAAGAATCCTGGGGTGGGTTGCCATGCCATCCTCCAGGGGATCTTCCCAACCCAGGGACTGAACCCACATCTCTCATGTCTCCTTCACTGGCAGGCAGGTTCTTTACCACTAGCACGGCCTGGGAAGCAGCCCCAGGGACAGGATTTTAAAAACAGATCATAGCTCAGCAGCAGATACCTATAGTCCTGAAGCCTCACTTCTGCCACCTGCTGGGCAAAGTCCTAAGATGGTGGTTTCTCTGACTTTCTATTCTGATCCAATTGATTACTTTCATGAAACTTGACCATACATTTCATCATTTCTCTCCCCAAGCTCATTTCATTTTTAAATGAGAGCTCTTTGGTGTCATATATCTTTAGCAACACTATCTCACCCAACCAATAATATGGTAATTAAAGAATTTCCCAAAACTCTGGTTCCTTGACGTCAGAAAGCCATTTGCTTTTCTCTGATGCATCTATTAGCCTATTATTTTCATTTAGCTTATTTGTACACAGCATTCTACTTCTCTAGACTCTCAAATTACTGATTTTTATGCTTTTTCCTTAGCACTTAATGCAGTTCATAAATTTTACTCTTAAAGTTTAGGCATAAATCACATTAAAAGCCCACGCTGCTGAAGAAAAGCGGCAGCAAATCAAGTTTCGAATATCAGGCGCGAGCGCCAGTTATCAATTCTATATTCACACGCTCCAAATTAAGGTTTTCCCCTTTTGTCTAAATATACGTTTTCTTAAAACTTTCCCTGACTTTATATCAAGCCCCAAACTTAAAAACATTTAAAAAGAGAAAAGAAACTCAAAATATTCACTTGTTTTTTGTTGTTGTTCTGTTGTTCTTTTTGCTGTTATTCAATACTGAACTTTCTGAGGTGTATGCATAAAAATCACCTCAGGATAGAAAAAAAAAAATGAAAAAAGGTGCTCCTGAATTAGAGCACTGGTTCTCAACCAGTGTATTGTAGTAACCTAGGGAGGCTTAAAAAACATCGATGGCTGGTCCCTACCCCAAAGATTCCTATTTAACTGGTTTGGGTTTGGTGGATATTTAAAGAACAAACAATCATGAGAAACACTGGGCTGGAAGAAGCACAAGCTGGAATCAGGATTGCCAGGAGAAATATCAATAACCTCAGATATGCAGATGACACCACCCTTATGGCAGAAAGTGAAGAGGAACTAAAAAGCCTCTTGATGAAAGTGAAAGACGAGAGGGAAAAACTTGGCTTAAAGCTCAACATTCAGAAAATGAAGATCATGGCATCTGGTCCCATCACTTCATGGGAAATAGATGGGGAAATAGTGGAAATAGTGTCAGACTTTATTTTGGGGGGCTCCAAAATCACTGCAGATGGTGACTGCAGCCATGAAATTAAAAGACACTTACTCCTTGGAAGAAAAGTTATGACCAACCTAGATAGCATATTCAAAATCAGAGACATTACTTTGCCAACAAAGGTCCATCTAGTCAAGGCTATGGTTTTTCCAGTGGTCACGTATAGATGTGAGAGCTGGACTGTGAAGAAAGCTGAGCACCGAAGAATTGATGCTTTTGAACTGTGGTGTTGGAGAAGACTCTTGAGAGTCCCTTGGACTGCAAGGAGATCCAACCAGTCCATTCTAAAGGAGATCAGTCCTGGGTGTTCTTTGGAAGGAATGATGCTAAAGCTGAAACTCCAGTACTTTGGCCACCTCATGCGAAGAGTTGACTCATTGGAAAAGACTCTGATGCTGGGAGGGATTGGGGACAGAAGGAGAAGGGGATGACAGAGGATGAGATAGCTGGATGGTATCACCGACTGTATGAACATGAGTTTGAGTGAACTCCGGGAGTTGGTGATGGACAAGGGGGCTTGGCATGCTGCGATTCATGGGGTCGCAAAGAGTTGGACACGACTGAGCGACTGAACTGAACTGAACTGAATCAAGATAACAGCATTAGAAGTAAAATATAACAGAAGTGTATAACACTAATGGCTTCCCTGGTAGCTCAGCTGCTAAAGAATCCACCTGCAATGCAGGAGACTCTGGTTCAATTCCTGTGTTGGGAAGATCCCCTGAAGAAGGGATAGGCTACCCACTCCTGTATTCTTGGGCTTCCCTGGTGGCTCAGATGGTAAAGAATCTGCCCACAATGTGGGAGACCTGGGTTCAATCCCTGCATTGGGACAATCCCCTGGAGAGGGCATGGCAACCCACTCCAGTGTTCTTCCCTGGAGAATCCCAGGAACGGGGGAGCCTGGTGGGTTGCCATCTCTGGGGTCTCACAGAGTCGGACATGACTGAAGTGACTTAGCAGCAGCAGAGCAACTTTCACTTTCACTTACAACACTTAAAATGCTAATTAATTTAGTGGTTCACAGAAATAATGTCATCACCTTTGAGAGGTAGAAAATTGAAAAACTCAAGTTTGTAATTTTCGTTTTCATCATTTCAATATTTGTAACAAAGTCACCACTAAATCTAACTAAACTAATACATGATTGAAGAAAATGTAATGAAATTTTTAAAAAGAAAAGAAAAAAGATGTCCCTGAGAAACCACTACTCACTCCTGGCCAAGGAGAAAGGTTGTAAGTTCAAAGTGTTCTGAAAGGGAGAAAAATTATATATACATCTCTGAGACCCTGTATATGATTTCAGTTGATGGCAGTAGCATTTGAGGTAACAGGTGACGGACAAAAGGCAAAGTCATCAGTGCCTCTGAATAAGAAGACAAACCCCTTGCTGACAACAGCCTAGACGTGGACCTTAACCAAGTCGCCCCAGTTACATTCCATGGCGGCAATTTGGTCATGTCTTTTAAAAACAGATGAAAGAGCTTCAGAGAGCTATTTTATATGCTCAGTTGCTTCAACAGCGTCTGAGTCTTTGCGACCCCATGGACTCCACCAGGCTCCTCTGTCCACAGGATTTTCCAGGCAAGAATACTGAAGTAGGTTGCCAATCCCTTCTTCCCAACCCAGGGTTTGAACCCGGGTCTCCTGCATTGCAGGTAGATTCTTTACCATCTGAGCCACAGGAAAGTCCATTCTATGTAGAGATATTTTTCTCTATTGGTAAATGAGTATTCCACCTGTGAGATGCAGAGCATTCAAATGAAACATCAGTGACCATTCTGCAGCTCCCTTTAAATGGCAGAAATTTTCACTTAGACAACTTAATAATAATAATAATCAGCACTTTGCATCCTCAAAGCAATTTTTGCACATTAACTAATCAATCTGTCCAACATTTGTGTGAGGCAGATGAATAAGGATCATTATTTCCATCGGGAAGAGAGAAATGATGAAAAAAGTTGAGTGGGGGAGACTCAGCTGATGTCTGGAATACCCTGGGCTGAAAGGCAGGGCACCCCACTTCCAGACCAGTGTGGCTTTGGGATTATAAGACAAGAGAATAGAGGCTGAGGATCAATTCAGAAAATATTACAATATTCCAGTGAAACCTCTGCTCTCCATGTGATGGGGACAGTGGTAGAAATGAAAAAGAGAGAAGCCAGAATGCCATGGGAGACTATCAGACGCTACCAAGAAAGCAAAGTTTCATTTATTAACTAACTCACTGATTCATTATTTGACTCTCTCCTCAGTACCTCGCTGAAGATGTGTTGGCTAAAACATGGAATTTGTGCATCTACCATGTATTGGGTATCTGCCAGGAGCTGTGTTAGGCTTGGGAGACATTTAATGTAAAATACACAACCCCCTGATCTTAACTTCTTAATCTATGACACTGAGATAAGAAGAGCTGCCTTCTCCCCCTCGGAGATCACTGACTCCTATCCACCCCTGTCAGCCTCTCTCAGCAGTCCAGCCCATCCTCTTTATCGTCATCTCTGCCATGGTCCTTTCTCAGATCCTTGTCATCTCTGGCTATAGGTATCTGTCCTCAGATCCTGCTTCTGTTTTGTTTCTAGAGTGTTTTTCCAAATTTCACATGTCATGCTAACATTCTCTTGCTTGAAGGCCTTCAGTTAGGGTTCATGTCTTCCGGAATAAATAAAGCCCTTTCCATTCAGATTGATGCCACTTCCTCCAATCTCATTGTCCTTGTTCCTTACACTTCAGCAAAATGGAAATATTTTCAATTCCCTGAACACAACATGAAGGGTGTGTGCATGTGTGTGTTGCCTCTCTGACTTGGTACATGTTTTTCTCTCTGCCTAAATTGCTCTCCCCTGGACCTCTCCACCCGGCCTGTGTGCCGAACTGCCATCACGCCGCTCTCCCTCGGCCGGCCCTGCTCCCGTTTGGAGCAGCCCTCCACAACCTTTCCAGGCAGAGTCCATCAGTCTCCTCTGTGTGACCATGTTAACTTATGCCCACTCCTCTGGAAATTACAGAAGACCTTGTTATCTGAGGACTCATTATATGAACATTTGCTGTAATGACTTGCAAAAATGTTCACCCATCAGTCTCTATCCAAATCAGGAACCCATTACAATAAATCTGCATAGTTATGCATGGAAATGCAGGCAACAGGGAGTACAGTGCCCTGTGGTCATATGTCAACTGTTCTCCCAAAACCATCTCATCGTGAGCTTGCGTTGTTCTGTACTGAGCATCATTGCCTTCACGTCTCTCCCAGTCTTAAGGGAAAATGTCACCAAAGATGTATCAGAGGAAGCATATTAATGGAAGATGCCTGGTAGAAGTCCATATATTAGAAGTGAACATTGAGAGAGGTGAACACACACAGGACACAAGTTTGGCCATGTACACATCGCCATCTACTATGAATATTATTTTTATAGCTATATTTTTCTTTGCAAATATTTTCCTTTTTATTTTTTACTGAAGTATATTTGATGCACAGTCGTACATCATACAAAGATATTACAATATTGCTGACTATATTCCCTATGGTGTACAATATATTCTTGTGGCATTTCTTCTATAGATGGAAGTTTGTACCTCTTAATCCCTTCACCTATTTCACCCAATCCCCCATGCTTTGGCCCTCCGGCAACCACCTGTTTTCTGTATTTATGTCTATTTCTGTTTTGATTTTTTCAGATTCAACATATAATCGAAACCATATGGTATTTGTCTTTTTCGCTGACTTATTTCACTTATACCCTCTCAGTCTATCCATGTTGTTGCAAATGGCATTTTTCAGCTTTCAGCTTTTTACCATTGAATATGGTGTTAGCTTATATGGTCTTTATTATGTTGAGGTATGTTCCCTATACACCCACTTGTTAAATTTTGTCAAATGCTTTTTCTCTATTGAAATGATCATATGATTTTCTTCCTTCTCTTTATTAATGTGGTATACCAAGTTGATTGACCATCCTTGCATCCTTGGGATAAATCCCACTTGATCATGGTGTATTTGATGTATATTTGTATTTGGTTTGTTAACATTTTGTTGACAATTTTTGCATCTACATTCACCATAGATACTGATCTGTAATTTCCTTTGAGTTGTCTTTGTCTGGTTTTGGTATCAGGGTAATGTTGGCCTAACTCACAAATGAGTTAGGAAGTGTTCCTTCCTCTTCTATTTTTTATAACGATCTGAAAAGGATAGGTATTAGTCTTCTTTGGTAGACTTCAAAGTCTATGTTTGAAGAATGTTTGGTAGAATTCACCTGTGAAGTTATCCAATCTTGGATTTTTGTTTTCTGATGTTTTTATTACTGTTTCAATCCTGTACTAGTGATCAATCTAGTCGTAGTTTTCTGTTTATACATGATTCAGTCTTGGAAGATTGCATGATCTTAAAACTTCATTCATTTCTTGTAGGTTGTCCTGTTTGTTGGCATATAGCTGTCCATAATTTTCTCCACAGGGGAAGTTGTGCTCAGGATCTTTCTATTCCACCATCTTAATTCCAACTATTGCAGAAAAATTTTGAAAGTGTTTTTGGTTCTGAACATAGCAAGTTATCTTTTAAATCTATAGAAAGACCACACACAGTGGACTGATGGCCACAATCTGAATGAGACACACTGAGGGTATGTCCTTTGCAATAAACGTAAA
The DNA here is from genome assembly GCF_001704415.2 of Capra hircus. Taxonomy (NCBI): domain Eukaryota; kingdom Metazoa; phylum Chordata; class Mammalia; order Artiodactyla; family Bovidae; genus Capra; species Capra hircus. The sequence continues at coordinate 61,687,807 of NC_030813.1, read as the reverse complement.
ACACGATTTATGTCCAGTGTCCATCCATATCACTATACACTTCACAAAACCATTAAGAGTTCATTAAGTGCTAAAAAAATCACGATTGACATTTAAGATGTTTTATTTACATTAAACCAGAAATCTTTAGTGGATGGTTGCATAGGTGTTTAGAAGTGTTTTGAGATATTTTTTGGAGAAATTTATTGGGGTTTTTGAATGGGATTTTGTTGTTCAGTCCTAAGTATGTCTGCCTCTTTGTGACCCCATGGACTGCTGCATGCCAGGCTTCCTTGTCCTCCACTATCTCCCAGAGTTTGCTCAAATGCATGGTCATGGAGTCAGTGATTCTATCTAACCATCTCGTCCTCTGCTGTCCCCTTCTCCTCTGGGGACACATTATTTTTCCAATTTAAAACAGTGGAGTATATTGAAATACACCTGACCTGAAAATATGCAATCCAGCGCTGTTTTAAAAAGGTTAAATTTGGATGATGAGGATGCCTACAGTCACTTCCACACCCATCTTCCCTTCTCCCTGACAAGACTGTGACCTCCCAAGCCAAGGACTTGGGTTTTTTTTACCTATATATCTCCAGACATCGACTTGATATCTGGAACTCAGTAAATGGGTAATGGATGAACGGACAGATAAGTGGATGTTTCAACTGCAATATTACTAAATGTCCATTTCCCTAGACTCTACCAGTGGACACTCAGCCTCATTCTGCCCTCATACATAGCCAAGAATATGATTTTTCTGTCTGGCTCATGGTGTGACAGTGATGGAAAAAGAGAAGGAAGTTCTTGAAAGGCTACTGTGAGAGTGCCAGACATCAAATAAATCCAAGTGATTTAACAACCGTGGATGCCTGAGTAGAAAATAGGAGCAGAATCCTAGCTGCATTATATTCACTCTTGACCCTCGTTTTTGTACTTGATTCAATTTACAGTGAGGTAGATTCCTCCAGGAAGAACTCCCCTCTTTCAGAAAGAAAAAACCAACAGGGTTCTTTTCCAATGCATGTGTGTTCAGTCGCTCAGTTGTGTCTGACTCTTTGTGACCCCACAGACTGTAGTCCCCCAGGCTCCTCTGTCCATGGGATTTCCCAAGCAAGAAGACTGGGGTGCATTGCCATTTCCTCCCTCATCCTTTCCCCGTCAGGAAAATTCCCCTTTGCATTATCAGCGTCCCAAAAGAGAATTACATTTGCTCTCTGCTCAGGATTGTTTCTGTGGCCACCTACATGTTTAAGGTTCTGTTAATTAGGCCTGTAAATCAATAACCATGAAGCCACAGGTCACACTTCGCTCTCTATCAACTGAGTATTTATAAACAAAAATAAATAGATCTCCTAAGGGTTTATTGGGTTTAGAAAAAAATATTCTGTAGCCTTAATTATAAGTAGTAACCTTTACTACCTATTATATGAGCTAAGAATCCAAGCACCAGTTACCAGGAATCAATATGTACTCAAATTGATCCATCAATATGCATGATCATTTATTCCCTTCAAGGTTATCTCAGCTCCTTCAGGGCAGATGCTCACTTTCTCCATTATAGCCTTGCCTTTTAGGTTAGATGAGACAAGAGGAAGGAAGAAGCTTCTCGTACAAGGCTATCATCCTGTGTATTTGCAGCCCTGGGAATCGGGCAATGACACCAGTCAGAATGGTAGGAGTACCTAGCCAGTATCTCCTCTTGTTTTTCTGGTTTATCCATGGAATTTGTTCTCCTAAACACATCCTCTCCAGGATCTCCTCAGATAGCATCAAGGTCACCAATCGCACGGGTAAGGTAAGAGCATAACCATCTTAACCTATTTTGTATTGGAGCTCAGCACTTATGCACATAATAAATGTTCATTGTGTGAATAAAACATGCTTTGTGGAGAGACAGTCTGGGTTCAAAATGAACCTGTGCTTCTTACTAAATTCATGTTGTTTAATTTTCCACAGAAGTTTCTGTTTGTGGGTTCCAGCTCTGGTAAGCTGTGATTCTCCATATGTGTCTGTCTCTCCAGTTTGGGGTACAGTGTGATCCCAGTTCTCTGACACACCTAAGAAAAGTTGTTAATTTCTGGTTTGTTTAGTTTTTCATTTGTTAAGATGGAGTGGTGACATCTAAGCTCCTCCATGCCAAACAGGAAACTGGAAATTGGAGGCATGATTCTTACTTCATAAATCTGGACAGGCAAGAAACATCCCATTACTCTATATTTATTTATATTTATTAAATATAAATATATATAATGCTTATTACTGCCAATGCAGGAGATGCGGGTTCAATCCCTGGGTGGGGAAGATCCCCTGGAGAAGGAAATGGCAACCCACTCTAGTCTTCTTGCCTGGAGAATCCCATGGACAGAGGAGCCTGGAGGTCTAGCAACAACAACAACATGCCAGACACTTTCAAGTGCCTTATAATCATAAACTCATTTTCTTTTCAAAAGAACCCTAAAACCTTCAAAAGGAGGTTTTAATATCATCTTCATTTCATAGGTGGAAAAACCAAGAGGACACAGGGTTCTAGCCCCAGACTCTATGCAGGCAGCCTTTTTAAAACTCAATTTAATTTGATCTAAGCCCTCGTGCTCCCAAACTGGAGGTTCCTGTTGCAGCTTGAGCTGTAGGGAGTCATATTCTGAGTAGATGGTGGGCTGAGTGGATGGGGGTAGGGGCGAGGGGAGGCAGGGTACCTGGACTGTCCCTGAAGAGCTCCTATCTGAGTCTTACTCCCCAGGGACAAGTAGCTCTGCTGATGTGTGTTCCCAGGTGGGCCTGGAGTTTGTTAAGGACTCTTGGAGGTGGTATGAACATGAAATCGTTTCATTTCTTCCCATAATTTCTCCAACCATGCTACTATATCAAATCATCTTTCTTGTTTCTTCATCTATCCTGGGTAAATTTTTATAACTTACAGTCCTTTTTGATTATTACAGTCCAGTTCAATGCGGGGTTTATCTCAAAGGTACTTTAAATCCCACTTCTTGCCCTTTCTTCCAGCGCAGGCAGCAGGGCGCTGGCCTGAGGTCATGTGGAAATTTGCAGCCTCCTCCCCTCGTGGCTGGCTTCTCGGGTGGGAGCATGGTGCCATCGCAGGGAGCCTCCCAGACCTCACTCTGGTCTGCTCTGGCTTTATCTGGCAGTCTCCTTAGAGATGATGGAAGTGGTTTTCTTGGGGTGCTTTCTGTTCAGCTTCATCCCAGCTCCTCTGTCTCCAGAACTATCTCAAAGAGGCAGTCCTGATTCCTGGCCCCACCAGGAACCCACCCCTTCAGCCAGTTCTCTGAGTAAAGACATTGCCTGGCCGGACCCAGAAGCTCCCAGGGTGCCTCCCCTAACTTCCTGCCCCTTCCTGGGGTCTGTGGGGAACACTGTGGTCCTGCTCCATTTCCTCCATGTTCTCTAGAGCAGCAATCCCCAACCTTTTTGGCACCAGGGACCAGTTTCATGGAAGACAATTTTTGGGTGGGAGGGGTGGGGGTGGAGGGATAGTTTCTGGATTATTCAAGCACATTACATTTATATGCACTTTGTTTCTATTATTATTACATCAGCTCCACCTCAGATCATCAGGCATTAGATCCCAGAGGCTGGGGACCCCTACCCTAGAGGCCTTTGGGATGTGTGCAGGATGGCTTTCATCCTTCACTTCCAAGAGTTACTCATGACTCTTCCTACTTCATAAAGAATGTGGGACTAATCTCCATGTTTGAACACAACCCCCACCTTCAGGTTATCCTGAGGGATCCTTTAACTCACCCAGTTCTGCCCCACTAGAAGCTCCAGGGCTGGAATGACAGCTCAGTTGGGCAGCTAGATGCCTTCTTTTCTTTGGTACAGACACTCCCAATCTCTACAGAGTCTCTTGAAGCCCACTGCCTCCAGTTAGGCTTGAAGGTGAGGGAAGGCCCCCTCTTTCCTCTCCTACAGAGAAGAGAGAAATCTTCCTGTGGCCAAGACCATACTCTGCAGATGGAAGAATGTGGCCACTCTCTCTCACCTCCACCCCATGCTCGATTCTGGGGAGGTGGTTGGTGGCTCAGTGTGTCGTGGTGCTGGTGCCACCCCCAGCCCCAGGGAAAGCATGGGGGCACCTAGATTGTTGGCAGCTTGCTTTAGCAAAGGCACGCATGCTCAGTCTCATCCGATTCTTTGCGCCCCCATGGACTGTAGCCCACCAGGCGGCTCCTCTGTCCACAGGATTCTCCAAGCAAGAGTATTGGAATGGGTTGCCATTTCCTACTCCAGGGGATCTTCCCGACCCAGGGATTGAACCCGTGTCTCTTTTGTCTCCTACAGTGGCAGGTGGATTCTTTACCACGGTGCTACCTGGCTGTACTTAGTTCCTCTAGACACTGGAGGAAAAAATGAAATGGGAATTGAGTTTTCTACCACCACTTTCACATGCTTTCCCAGGGTTACTCTTCCCGATAATCCTATGCACACTAGACACAGGAAATAATTGAAGCCAGCAACTTGCACATTTTCAAACACCAACCTGTCTCTGAAGTCTCTATCTTTCTAGCATAACCTGGCTTGTTGTGAGGTGAACTCCAAAAGCCAGAGAAATCCACGAGGGAATGGACTTAATCATGGGATGTTTCTTATATGATCAACTGCTATTGCTATTAAGCTTCCGTGCTGATGTTTAACATATTATGCCTGTGTATTTTATCTCCCAAACTATACTTTTTCTGAAATCAGGAACTTATTGATCTTCCCCAGCCCCATGGCATTTAGAACAATGCCTGATGAACGCACATGAAAGTTCTACAGAGTTTGTTTAATGAAGGAATGAAAGATTCAAAAACAAAAAACACTGTGCCCAAATATCCAGACTCCATGACCTTATCTCAATAATGGCACAGTGTGAGTAGCAAGTATTCGATAAACTTCATGTAATGGAATAAGTTGCATAGAGTCTCCTGTGTGTGGCAGGTTTATGTTGACGATGAGTCTCCAAGGACACAGGTACTGATTTCACTGAGAAACAGAATTTGAAAATTAGGACCTAGGAACAAACCAGATAAAGCTGCGACAGAAATGAAATCAAACCCTATTCGTAAATCTTTTCCAGGCCAATCTGATTCTTCCCAACAATTTTAAATGAAACTATTAGTTTTACACTAAGCAAAATAATGCTTCTTAAAGCATGTGTTCTAATCTGACTGCAACTCAATCACTTCAAATTTTCTTAGTCTCTTACTCAGGATGATTATAAAATAATGAGACTGATATTTATGTGTGGCCTGTAGAATCAGTTTTGTTGTTTTATAGCTACATATCATATTTGCAAAAGATCTTTCTGTAGAATTTGAAGCCATGGCATGTGATCAATATCCAATCAGTTTCTATAGAATATGATGATGAATTTGAGACCACTAGGGTCTGGAATAGTTTGATGCCCCCAAAGTCAATAAACCTCATTCATTCATTCAACAAACACTTACTACACACTTACTGGTCACTAGGCATGGAAATATACAGGCAACAGATGCAGTTCCTCTCCTCAAGATGCCAGAATTATCAGGAGCTCAGACAGGTGGGCAGGCTGCCTAGAAAGGCAGTGGTTAAGTGTCACAGCAGAGACAAGAAGGGCTGTCCCAGGAGCATGCAGGCTGGGACCTACTCCAGGTTTGGGGCTGTCAGGAGAGGCTTTCTGGAAGAGGTGATGGATGAGGAGTGTTTTGAAGGAAGAAGAATTTACAAGATAAAGAAAGGGACAAAGTGTACCCAGGCAGAGGAGAAAGACACAGGAGAAGACACAGGTAAAGCTGTGATAGAAATGAAATCAAATCCTATTTGTAAATCTTCTCCTGGCCAGCCTGATTTCAGTGTGAAGTATGAGGACACGCTGTTCCCCCTGGAATCCAGGCAGAGTGAGAGGGAAATTTTCAAGCAAGTAGCATCCATTGCTTATTGTCAGGAGTAACAGCAAGGATCGCACTGCATTCTTGGCACTTAAAAAAAACAACAACAACAACAACAGTGTGTATCTATAATAGGGGAAGATCCCCTGGAGAAGGAAATGGCAAGCCACTCCAGTATTCTTGCCTGGGAAATCCCATGGACAGAGGAGCCTGGCGGGCTACAGTCTATGGAGTTGCAAAGAGTCAGGCACAACTTAGCAACTAAAAAACAAAAATCTATAATAAACATATTAAAAAATCCAGGAGTGAACTGTAAGACAGGTGCACAGACCATGTGTAATCCCAGGAACCATAAAAACAGAAGTGCTGGACATTCCCAGAGTTTTTTTGTTCCTGTCCCTCCCACCAGAAGCACTTGGGGATCAGGCAAGTGCCACCAACTGCCATCACGACTCACCAGCTCCTGAGGGCTCTGCACATGGCTCTGGGCCCACCCTCAGCCCTTGGCACCCGGGGCAGGCAGCTCCACCCCCGCCATGATCCCCCTGTGCCCACATGAACCTGTTCTTGTCCACATAGATCTCAGGAAGCTAAAGCCTGAGTCTGGGAGGTCTTGTGTAGTCTTTCTCAGCACCCAGCCCCAGGGCTGGGTGTGAGCAGAGAAGTTCGGGGCTCAGGCAGGAAGCCCAAGACAACCCACTTAATCTTGACACCAAGGGTCCCACAACCTCAACAGTGCCCAAGCTTGGGAGGCAAGCTCAGGTGTAGGTTTGCTTTCTAGGGGGAGGTAAAAGACACCATTCCATCTGAGTGTCCAACAGTGCAGAGAATTCAGGTTACATCTGTTCTGAAAGGATCTGGAGACTGGGAGAACTAGCAGAGTCTCTGGGCAAGAGGGTGACAATTTTCTAAGTCCAGGCTGTGCATTTAGGATGGAAAAGGACCCCGGTCAGAACATGGGTAGTAGGATCCAGCCCTGATGGGGAGAGAACTGACAGTTCCGCATCAAAGGGTTCAGGGCATAACTGGAGTGTCAGAGGTCAGAGGGTGATTCAGCTTAAGAACCCTCCTGACAGCTTCCTTCTCTTGCATGAGTCTGTGTCAAGGTCATAGGTACAATCTCTGCTGAGAGGCTGCCTCCATCTCCAACTTGCCACAAGCTCTGATTTCCCTTTATTGATGAGTTACACACAAAAAGGACTTGACGAATGCCCTTTATTGCACCATTATGCAAATCAGTGTCAACATTAGGTGCCCATGCATTGGTAAAGTTCTCTTAGCCATTGAGCAGGCCTGGAGAAGGAAGCCAGTCTTACAGCAGTTAGTACACCATTCACAAGCAGCCAGCCAGATGCGAAGAAACCCAAACACTGGTACTTGGCCCCAAGTCTGGAAACATGAAGAAACAGGTCTACCTAAGTTAGAAGGCCATTTAACCCTTTTCCATCCCCACCCTCACTGAGCAGGCTCACTCAGCATCAGATGTGAAATCCAGGGTCAGTTCAGTTCAGTTCAGTCGCTCAGTCGTGTCCAATTCTTTGCGACCCCATGAATTGCAGCACGCCAGGCCTTCCTGTCCATCACCAACTCCCGGAGTTCACCCAAACTCATGTCCATCGAGTTGGTGATGCCATCCAGCCATCTCATCCTCTGTCGTCCCCTTCTCCTCCTGCCTCCAATCCCTCCCAGCATCAGAGTCTTTTCCAATCCAGGGTCAGGGGTAGAATTTTAAGAGAAACCTGTAGATTATGGTTAATGGAGGGAAAACTAGATTTAAAATATAGCTAGTCTATGGATACGTCTTCTAATTGTCAGACATGTATAATTTAAGTGAGGGATTCAGTTCTCAATGATGCTTAGTCAAAACAGGAGTTCCATTCTGTTAGACATATGCTCAATAAGGCAGTATGTTGTTGCTGTTGTTTAGTCATTAAGTCGTGTCCAACTCTTTGCGACGTCATGGACGGTAGCCCACTAGGCTCCTCTGTCCATGGGATTTCCTAGGCAAGAATACTGGCCTGGGTTGCCATTTCCTTCTCCAGGGGCTCTTCCTGACCCAGGGATGGAACTCATAGCTCCCACCATGTATCCTGCATTGCAGACAGATTCTCTACCACTGAGCCACCAGGGAAGCCCATAATGCAGTATATACAATTATAAACACAACATACATTAGTTCTATCTTTTGGTGGGAACCTCATTAGCTGCTAAATGTTAGCTACTATAGTGAAAGTCGCTCAGTCGTGTGCGACTCTTTGCAACCCCACGGATATACAGTTGATGGAATTCTCCAGCCCAGAACACTGTAGTGGGTAGGCTGTCCCTTCTCCAGGGGATCTTTGCAACCCAGGGATCGAACCTAAATCTCCTGCATTGCCAGCACTGCAGGAATCTCATTAAACAGAACTCAATAGAATTTCTGTATTTGGAGGGTACAAGCTTACAGTGGTACAGTAAACAGTGACTATTTCTGTTTATTTCTTTTTAAAATTTTAATTGGAGGATAATTACTTTACAATATTGTGATGATTTTTGCCATACATCAACATGAATTGGCCATAGGCATACATGTGTCTCCTTCCTGCTGGAACCCCCTCCCCCTTCCCTCCCCACCCCATCCCTCCAGGCTGTCACAGAGCACCAGCTTTGGGCTCCCTCAACAGTAAGCATTAATACCTCTGTGTGTGAAGTCACATGTTTTGTGTACCTCAGTGTACACCAGATCAGACATTACTGTATCTGATACATCTGTCCTGATCAAGTCTGGCAGCTCCAGAGTTGCCCCACAAATCTGCCACCAACACAGCAAAATGGCCTGCGAAACAAGGGCTCCAGCGACAAAACTCATAATTTACTACATGTAATATGAACAATTTGATTACACAATTATGTAGCTCAATACAAATAGCAGCCTTCTAAAAAATGCATTTGTATTCCTGTTTTTTATGCCTTCATTTCAGATTCATTGTTTATATTTTTGTAGATTTTTGATAAATATGATGAAGTAAAACATCCTGGTGGAAGCCAAAAACTCATTTTAAAAATTGGTTGTAATTGTCTATCCTTTCAAATTCTATAATTTGTAGTGATTTATTTTCTCATTGCAAATATTCACTCTCATGCCTAAATTTATATTTATAACTTTGTATTCTTTCTTTTAAAGAGGGACACCCCTATTGGATAAGCTTCAGATTCCATAAAACTGGATCTGACCCTACTACTTAATCACTGTGACGTTAACTTGTCATACCCAATTTGCTTACTCTTGTCTATAAATATTAAATGAGTTCTTACATGTGCCAACCACTGTATAAAATATTCAGAAATTTTTATTTTTCAGGACTAATCCTTTATAGAAAACTATCAGAATATCTTCCTGGTATATCTGAAAAATAATAGAAATATCTTAAATTCAGTACATTAGAGTTTTTTTTTTTAATGTGTGGATTCCTTGGAAACACTTTTAGCTATAAGAAAACATAAGGTAGAATTCTATGGAGTTCATGTTTTCTTCAAAGGTGAAATTTTCTAGGTCATATATGCTAAATCTGCTATTTTACAAATCAGTTTTATTTATTTTGGTCACATCATGTAGCTTGTGGGTTCCAAGTTTCCCCACTAGGGAATAAACCCAGCCATTGGCAGTGAAGTGTGGAGTCCTAACTACTACTGGACCCACCAGGAAATTCCCCAATTGTTTTTAATTTTGTTGATCATGTATAACAGCCTTAAGTTCTCTTGAAAAACTAGATGAACAAAATTCTGTGATTGTGCAGTAGTTAAATATTACCTTTTTAAAGAAAGGAACACATACACTTTCCTAGCATAACCTATAATGGTCAAATATAACTTCCATGTAAAAGAAATTTTAATTAGAAGTTTGACTGCATTTACATGACATCCAATAATATTTAACAGTGGCAATACATAGAGTAAATGGGCTTCCCAGGTGGTGCTAGTGGTAGATAACCCAATGTGGCCCTTGCTAGGGACACAAGAGACACAAGTTCAATCCCTGGGTCAGGAAGAGGAAGAGCCCCTGGAAGAGGGCATGGCAACCCACTCCAGTATTCTTGCCTGGAGAAATCCATGGACAGAGGAGCCTGGTGGGCTCAGTCCATGGGGTCACAAAGAGTCAGACACGACTGAAGCAACAGTGCATGGCACAGCACACAGCACGCAGAGTAAATAAAGTATGTTTCCTTTTTACAGGGCTTCCCTGGTGGCTCAGAGAGTAAAGAATCCGCCTACAATACGAGAGACCTGGGTTCAGTCCTTGGGTTGGGAAGATCCCCTGGAGGAGGGCATGGCAACCCACTGTTATAGTCTTTCCTGGAGAATCCCCATGGACAGAAGAGGCTGGCAGGCTACAGTCCATGCGGTCTCAAAGAGTCGGACATGACTGAGTGGCAAAGCTCAGCACACAACGCAGCTTTCACACAACATTTCTATCTCACTCTCTCTGTTTTGCTGGGCCCTGAGCCCTATGATTCGTCTTTTTCGCTAGTGCATTTCTCACGCCTGGTCTGGTGCCTGGCATGTAGCACACACTCAATAAATATTTGTTGGACAAATGAATGAGCCGTTTCATAACTTTCCATTCAGGAAATAGTGTTTTCCACCCTCCCAGCCAGAAACCTTTGCTTGTTCCAAAACACTACCAGATCTTTTAAACTATTTGTTTTTTTTCTTCCTGCCTAAAATCAGATTTAGAAGCATTATCCCAACACGAGGTGCCTGGATAATATATGTACTTTATGATGTTTTCTTACCCTCTGTCAATATTCAATTCGGAAATGACAGCCTTGCAGTTTTGTAAGCATCCAGGCAATTTGTCCCTTCAAATTTGTGAATTTCAGCAGGCCTCATAATGCAGTATGATATGTTCTGATTGTGAAATTTCAGCCATACATATAATGATGGAAGCGATCAATTGCTTTAACAATGCCTAATAGCTCTTTCCTGGTGCTCAGGAGTTTCTAGCTGAAGTACTTAGAGTTTGATTATAGTAAGTGATTATTACCTTAACAAGAATCATCTTATGTCTGCAATGGTTTTCTTTCTGACAAGGAAAAAAGGTCCCATTAATCTTCAAATCATCCACACTTCATTTTTCTTCCATTTCTATCCACTGAGATTCCTTCTTAGCTTCATCCTTTCTGATCCAGAACATTCATATGGTGACCATATTTACAAGCCCCAAGTCTGAATTCATGTTCTGACAAATCGTGCTTTTTATTTGTGAATGTATTTTTAGAAAGCCTCAAAAATTAGAAAAATTAAATTTTGTATGTTATACATTTAACCAATCACCTTTTATTGACAAAAGTTAATGTACATGAGAATGAATACAAAATTCTGCAAAAAATTACAGATGGGTTAATACAACTTTGGTCATTTTCATAATCCCTGTTGAAGCTGATAACAGGATTTCACATTTTTATGCTCATTTGTAGAATTCAACTTGGAAGTTAAAATTTATACTTTATCTTTTCAAACATCTCTTGGAAAGTCTGAGTAATTCATTTGGTTTATCAAGAGAGATTTTATATCAATTACTTTAGTAATTCTCAAGTTGTTATTAAAAATGATCTGATGAACTGGAGTCATAAAGGGTGGTGTGAAACTTTGAAGTATTGTTTTCCATGAAAATACTTCTGAAGAATTTTGTTTCCTTCTGCTCCTGCTTAGCAAACAAGTATTCAAGTAATTAAAGATGAGGATCTCATTTTGAAAAGTCTTCATAATAATAGAAAATAAAATATCCTAGAAACTATTCCATGCTTTTTTCAGATTATTCTTTTTAACAAGTTTTTGTTGTTTCTCCAAATAATGTAAAATTGTTAAAGGCTTTTTTTGTATAGGTTGATAAGTTAACTCCTGTTTCCTTATCAGTTTCACTAAATCCACATCACAATGAATATTTAACATTACTAGTAATTTTCTTATGAAATTCTTTCATTTTTACAATTAAATCATTAACACTTATCTTTCTCTTCAATTCTTATTAAAATGCAGAAATTCACACAGAGAAATATTCTGCCCCTCCATTTTGAAAAAAGTGTCACAGAAAATTGCAATGGTATTGTTTTGATTTAGGATCTTTGGAAAATGTCTTGACAATGGAACTCTTTCAACTGATAAAAACTAAGCCTGTAATAGCTGAAACATTGTTAGTATTCTGAGAACAGGCATCTGTATCAGAAATCTTATGTTTGAATAGGACCAAATTTGTCTTTGATAAAATCACAGGGTTATTTCAGTATCTTCACTCATATTATAGAAATGTAACAAATTTTGAATAATTTTACAATAACATCTACATCAATTGAGAAAATCTGATGAATTATTAATACAATTGTTGCAAATGTGTGCCATGCAACTGATCCTTACTGAGATTCTGATATTGGTATTATTGGAAAAGAATCTCAAAGCTGGCCTTAGAAATATTGGATGACATGCTGACAAGCTAATCAACAAGCCTGAGGTTTAGGCTAGAGGGAAGATGGTCATTTAATTCACCACTTCAGTCACCTGACAGGATGTGACCTTCAAGAACTTTCATACCAATTCCACAATTTTCACTAAAATATCTTATTATTTTTATACCATGAATAACATCAGCATATTCCAGAATAATTTTTAAATTATTACTATATGCTGGAGAAGTAGCATAGTATAGTAGCTGAGAGAACAGACTGTGGAATGAAACAGCTAGGGTTCAAATCCCAGGGCAGCTACTTATTAAGCAGGAGATATTGGTCAAGTTACTACTTAACTGTCCTCTGTGTCTCTGGTTCCTTATCAAGGATGATGATAATAATATATCTTCAAAGGGTTATAATCCAAATGAATTAAAATTTGTGCCATGCTTAGAACAGTGCCTGTAAGCACCATATAAGTACCCAGTAAGCACTATATAAACATTTGATAAGTACATTTGTGGCTAAAACAGGATATCATGATTTCAAGATCTAATATTTCATACAGTACTATTACAGTTTATTTTTTTGAGCTTCTGCTCCAAGAATGTTTTTCACATCCTTAATCTTTTTGTTTGTGCAGATGAAAATTTGGATCTGAACAATATGAAAATTAGCCTAGATGTACAACCCAAATATCTGAAACAATTGTGCCTTGTGATGTGAAAAAGCAAATGATTGCTTCTTATGCCATAAATTCCATTGCAGCAGAATTACATTTACAGTGACATTAAAAAGCATGCTGATCTTTGACTGACTATGTGAAGTTACAGCAGCCTCATAGAGGATTTGATTGGGCACTTAAACAGAAAAATACAGAGGCTTCAGTTTGCATGAATAAGCACAAAGGAGACACATTCCACACATTCATAAAGCAACGGGGAGATATGGGGCTGGGGGTGTTGGGTAGCCCAGCTTCCCTATGTCCTCACAGGGGGCGTGCACTTAGGGTAGTGACTCTGACGTTGGTCTGGTCAGGCTCAAAGTCACAGGAAGAACCTCTGAAAGACAGGATCTAGTGTATTATACCCCAGCAGGTGACCCTTAAACTCCAGCTTTGCTTCTATATATTACAAAGCCATACCTTCTGGATCCAGCATCTGGTTTTGGGAACCATTTCTTAGTAAACTACAGAGCTACCTTATTTCCATTTTACAGATTATATCAGGGATGGTCAACTATGGCCTACAAGCCAAATCCAACGAGCTGCCTATTTCTTGAGTTTTGTTTCTTCCAGCCCGCAAAAATCATTTTTACTTTTTTTAAGCGTTGAAAAAATAATCAAAAAAATTATTTTCTGATATTCACATTTCAGTGTCCATTTGTTGCTTTGTTTGCCCAGATATGGTACACAGAATTCTAAGACAGCCCCCAATATTCCCACTCTCTAGCACATACATGCCCTGTGAAATCTCTCCTCCCCTCAAGTGTGGGTTTGAAGAAGAAAATTTAAAAACTTGCACCCAGCTAGAAATCACCTCATGCTGGTTATGCTGCTGCAATTCTTCCAGCTGCTTGCAAAGTCATGTAAGTTACATAGTTGGGGTAGGGGGCTGGGGGGAAGGACAGAAACTTAAAACAATGCTAGAAGCTGAAATTTACCTCACTCACCCTTGTCAATTACCCAGTCCCTGAAATCTGGCTTAACCACTTTTGTTTGTAAAGGTCAGGCATCCCCCCTGCTGTGTCCATGCCTGGAAACCCCTAGTTTGAACTAGCCTATTAACAGCACTACCCACTAAAGTCTGGTGTCATGCACTGTTTATAAAAACTCTGTAATTCCTTTGTTTAGGGCTAAGAGCTAGAAGTGTTAACTCCTGTGGGCCCGCAGTGTAATAAACCTGAGTTCTCCACCTCCCCCAGTGTGGTGCTTGGTTTCCCAAGGGACCGACTTTTGCAACATTTTGGACCTCTGAATATGATGCCATATCATTCCTATGATCATGTTACCTTAAATAGCAAAGATAAAAAGATTTTGCGGATGTAATGAAAGCCTTTAATCGGTTGATTGCAAGGTAACTAAGAACACCCTGGGTGGGCCTATCCTAATTAGGTGAGCATTTTTAAATGGCTTAGGCTTTTCCTGAGCCTCTTGCTGAGATGAGTTAGATGAGATAGATGATAGACTGTCTATCATTAGTAAGCTGCCATGAGTTAGACAGCTGCAAGTAAATGAATTCTGCCAACACACACTTGAGACAGGATCCCAAGCCTCAGATGAGACTGCAGCCAGTACCAACACCCTGATTGTATCCTTGTAAGACCAGGAGCAGAGGACCCAGCAAGCTGGCTCCTGACCTATGGAAACTATATGATAATAAATGTCTGCTGTTTTAAGCCACTAAGTTTGTGGTAATTTATTACACAGTAATAGTACAACAGTCATGCTCTTTTTTGGGGGGGAGGGCACTGTATCACCCGGCATGTGGGATCTTAAATTCCCTGACCAGGCATCAAACCCACACATCCTGCAGCAGAAGCACAGTCTTAACCACCTGACCACCAGGGAAAACCCCAGTCATGCTCATGTTTTAAGTATTGTCCAAGGCTACCTTAGGGCTTAGCAATGGAGAGACTACTATAGCCCACAAAACATTAAATATTTATTTTAAAAAAAAAACACAAAGTTTATAAACCCCTGGGTTGTATCATTACGACCCAGCATCACATATCCCAACCATACTGCAACTAGATAGAAGGGTATGTGGATGCATGCAGTGAGGTGAAGACTGGAGAAATAACAGATGTCTTGCTATAAGTAGTTTATCAGTTTAGATACAAAAACTTACATGTGGATTGTTTAAGAAGTCATATTCTTTCAAATAGTCTCATGATACGGCTCCTTTTTCCCTAGTCCCTGTACTCCTCTGGAAACAAACCACAATTTTATAATTTAGTAATCTTGAACTTCAAACAACTTTAAACTACAGACAAAATAACTATGCTCGATTATACAAGAAATGCTCAATACTGTTATCAACTTACCTTGCAATCAACCTTGCCTGGCAGCTATAATTACATGGGCTTTTACACTGGTGCTGTTTGGGTGAGTTCTACATGGAGAGGCATAGAGCACCCTCGCAGCTCCCACATAGCCATGACCGGAGGAGCCTGCTTGGGCAGTTTCCCAAGTCACTGCAGGGTCTCTTCTACCTGTGCCCTTTCCTGCCACGTTATGGAATGTCCACTCTCTGCCTGCTAGGTAGTCAGTGGTAAATAGGACAGAGGGGGCTACTGCTACATGCCTACACTCTCGTGAGGAAGATATGCATAGGGCAGTAAAAACGAAAGTGATACTGACCAGGGTTCTTGTCGTTCCCCAATCAATAGAAATTAACTATAGAGTCCAGGCAAGAAATTCAGGCAAGGTTTATTGGAGCTTCTGCACTGGCGGAAGAAGAAAGCCAAAACAAGTAACAAGTTGGAGGGGGGCTGTGAGCTTGCTCCTTACCTGGGGTAAGGGTCAGGGTGTGTCCAGGGATCGGGCTAGCGTGGTGGCTTAGGTGTTTGCCCACCCTGTGGTGGTGTTCAGTGCAGGGGGTCACACAGAGTACCCTGCTTTGGCTCCCAACACCCTGTTTTTGCTCCTGGCTCTTCTCTTCAGAAGTGGCAGTTGGGGTTTTTGTCTTTGTATCTTTTGGTCCAGAATTTGCCCAACTGCCATGCACAGTTATTTTTAGTCCCTTATAGTTTCTTTGTATTTTGTAGCTGGAGGAGGAGTGTGTCCAGGTGCAAGCTTTGCAGCACTGCACCAAAGGGTCCCAGGTCCCAGGCCTGTCTCAAAAGAAAATATATCTAAGTATTTATTCTAAAATATATGTATGTACAGGAACACACAGGCTTCACTGGTGGCTCAGTGGTAAAGAATCTGCCTCTCAATGCAGGAGACGCAGGTTCAATCCCTGGGTCAGGAAGATCCCCTGGAAAAGGAAATGGCAACCCACTCCAGTATTCGTGCCTGGGATATCCCATGGACAGAGAAGCCCAGCAGGCTCCAGTCCATGGGATCACAAAAGAACTGCGACTAAGCAACAAGAACAACATAGGAACATACATCCAGGATCCTAATTTAGTTGGTATCCTGGAAGTCTTCTGTAAGAAGTGCTGTCCAAACTGTGACCTAAGAATCTACAAGAACTACAAACAAGGCTGTTCCTAATTCAATGGAAACCTCACAGCCTCAGTCATGCCTTAGAATCATCTGGGAGAGTGTGTTTAAAATCCTGATGCCAAACCTGTACAATAGACGAAACAGAATCTCAGGGGACTTCCCTGGCAGTCCAGTGATTAGGTTTCACCTTCTGATGCAGGGGGTGCAGATTCCATCCCTAGTCAGGGAGCTAGGATCTCACATGCCTGGTGGCCAAAAAACCAAAACATAAAACAGAAGCAATATTGAAACAAATTCAATAAAGATCTTAAAAATGGTCTACATCAAAAAATGTTAAAAAAAAAAATACACAGAATTTCAGGGCTGAAGCAGGTCAAAGTACATATTTTTGAGCTTCTTAAGTGATTCCAGTGAATACCCAAAGTTGACAACCAGTCAACTGGTTGCCTATAACCATCTCTTCCTAAAGGAGTGTTCCCTTTGCCAAGCTTTTACAAAGCCTTCCTAAGCATTCTTTTAAATTCCACACCCCCTCCACACACACACACACTTTCTCAGGAAATCTATTGATGATCTCATCTCCTCTTTATTCAACATTACTCTCACTATTAGCATTTAATCACCAATATTTTCTTAATTCTCCTGATCCCGCCAACCCCCTTCTGCTACCAACCTGTCTCCTCTTTGCAGCCATACTTCCTCAAAAACTTTTCCCCACTGTTTGTCTAATCCCACTGACTCTTTCCTGGTGGGACTTCCTGGTGGCTTAGACAATAAAGAGTCTGTCTGCAATGCGGGAGACCCAGGTTTGATCCCTGGGTTAGGAAGATCCCTTGGAGAAGGAAATGGCAACCAATCCCAGTATTCTTGCCTGGAAAATCCCATCAATGAAGGAGCCTGGAGGGTTACAGTCATTGGAGATGCAAAGAGTCAGACATGACTGAGAGACTAATACACTGACTCTTCAGTGAACACAGACTTGATGTCAGCCTTCATGTCTTGCTGAGATTATCAGTAACCTTCTGGTCACTAAACACAATGAATCTTTTCAATTCTTATCCTACAAGAAGATCTCTCAGCAGCATCTGCCATAAATGGGCACCCCTAATCCCTATCTTCTGGCACTAGTCTCTCCCCTTGGAATTTTCTGGGGTTTTAGGCTGGATCTTTTTTCTTTTTCTTACTCCACCCTCTTCTGAAGATTCTTTGTAATGGTGACCTCTCTTCCCCCATTGGCAACTAATACCATCCCTATTCTGCTGAATTTTTGAAGTTCTAGACTAGAGTTTGTCAAATTATGATCTCTGCAGAGGTTTAAAGTTCAGATTCCATAGCTTAACTCCAGACCTACCAAAGTAGACTCTCTGAGAGCAGGACCCAGAAATCTGAATTTTAATAGTCTCCTTCAGATGATCCTTATGCAGTCAACTCTGAGATTCACAGTTCCAGATCTATGTATCCAAATGCCGATATTTCCACTTGGACATTTCAGGGGTATCTTAAATGCATCAAATGTGTGATGGTCGTTCTTAATGTCCATGAACATCTATATGTCCTTCTTCCTGGGCACGTAGAAGACGACATGTTATAGCCCTTTTTGCAGATAGGGAAAGTCATATGACTATCTCTGCACAATGGACTGTGAACACAAGTGAATGTCGCTTTCAGTATGAGGCAGTGAATGCCCGCTCTGTCTTCCACTGCATCAGCAATCTAGAAGTCACCTAGAAATCTGGAAGTTGTGGGAGGGACCACAGAGCCACAGATGAAAATGAGTGGCTTTCTTTTCCTGCTTGGAGAGGAGCTGCTCCAGCAAGCTGCCAAAGGCACAACAGACATTGTGTGAGCACGAACTGAAACTTTGTTGAGGCGAGTCCCTGCGATTTTGTGAGTAATTTATTATAGGGGCATAACTTAGCTTGTCCAATATGGAAGTCATCTGATCTCTCTTTTTCTTTCCATTTCCGACCTGCTCCTCTTTCTAGTGTTCTCTCTACACCCAGTTGATGAGGCTAGAAACTCAGTGCTAGCAGTGAGTAGATAAGCTCATCTATTTTTCATGTGTTCTTAGAAAAGAAGAGTCATGCACTGTACACTCCCGTAGGGAGAAGTGCTGGAGGACTCTTCCACTCAGTTTCCCCATCATCTCCTAGAAGGCGAATGGGAAGAATGAATTACCCACCTTGTTAGAGTCACTGAACCACTTTTACTGTCATTTATTTTACATGTCCTGATACTGTACGTTAAACCTAATCTAGTTCTCAGGCCTGGGCTTAGTTGACACACAGGGCTGAGAGGGAAGGAAGAAAGAAATGATGGCATTCCTAAATCTATAATACAGACACCACAGCTGTCTTGTTTTCCTCTGTATTCTCAGCACACAGCATATGGAAGACATAAATATTTGTTGATTCATTGACTAACTTCATTTAATTGCTATTTGCTGAGGTACGAATTTCCATGATACTTTAACTATTTATGAGAAAATAGTATAAGACTGTCACATAAAAGTTGGGTCATCTAGGCCCCAGGCTACCTTTACCCCCAGTGTTTCACTGCTGCTGCTGCTGCTGCTGCTGCTAAGTCACTTCAGTCGTGTCCGACTCTGTGTGACCCCACAGACAGCAGCCCACCAGGCTCCCCCGTCCCTGGGATTCTCCAGGAAAGAACACTGGAGTGGGTTGCCATTTCCTTCTCCAATGCATGAGAGTGAAAAGTGAAAGTGAAGTAGCTCAGTCGTGTCTGACTCTTAGCGACCCCATGGACTGCAGCCCACCAGGCTCCTCCACCCATGGGATTTTCCAGGCAAAAGTACTGGTGTGGGGTGCCAGTGCCTTCTCTGGTGTTTCACTGAGTGCAACGTAATTTTTCAGGTACATGAGAAGTAAAACTTGGCTCACAATACCTTTCCTGCTTCCTATCTCCTTTTTTCAAATTTTTAGGCTGATTTTCCACGCTTGGGGTGGTTAACAGCACAATCAGTACCTGTCTTTGTCTAATGTCACTTGGTATTACTATGTTTGTGAAGTTTTCTGAATCTTATTATGTGTTGCATTATTTCTTTGCTCTTATCTTTTAAGAATTTAAATTAAACTAAAAGCTGACCTTGCAGCATTTTCCTCCTTGTTTTAAATTCCCTTCATGTTGATTTTGTAGGGTCCTGCAGAGCAATAATTGCACACTTACCTATTTCAATTACTTATTAAAACATTTCATGATAGTCCACAAGGTGTCAGGCATTGGGGGCTAGACGTGGGGGACAAAATGGTGAAAAGAAACAAATGCAGCACCTGCCATGAAAGAATTTACAGTCAAGTTGGGGCAGTAGACAGATTAATTAATTTACTGCACTAATGAAAGCAAAATTAGAGCGATAAGAGCTTTGGAAAGAAAATATGATTCTACATCAGCATTTTAACAAAGTCATCTGACAGAGACTGGAAGCCACCAGAAAAGGCTTCCTGAGGAAGATATAAAGGAGAAAGAAAGTACAAACAGAGGTGCCAGAGGAAGTAGATATGGGGGTTTGGGGGGAAAGGACATCGCAGTCAAGGCTTAGCAAGGAACTGACCATCCAAGGAACAGAACAAAGGTTAGTGGCTGACACACAGAGAAGCAGGAATTCAATACAGGAAAGGCTCAGGGGTAATGGAGTGAGGAAACGACCGATACATATTTTCAAGGGATCTCTTGGGTTTCAGGGTGAAAAATAGATGGCCAAGGGCTGTGGCCAGTGAATACAGGGAGGCCAAGTTAGGAGGTCCATCCATCTTTTTTGACAAAGATGAGGATAAATTGATCTAAGGGGTATCAGTGGAGAAGGAAAGAATTGATCGATTTGAAAAATATTTGGAAGGTAAAATAATCAATAACCTTTGAATAACACTTACTATGCGCCTGGCCCTGTTCTAAGTGTTCTGCAGCTGCACTGCCCCTTCCAGGAGCCTCCAGCCATGCAGGGCTATTAAGCATGTGGAAGAGGCCAGCCCAAACTGAATGTGCTGTAGGTATGCAGTACACACCAGATTCCGAAGACTCAGAACAAAAAGTAATGAATGTAAAATACCTCACTAATAGTTATATATTAATTTCATGTTGAAACAATAATATTTTGGATATATTGTTGTTCAGTCGCTAAGTTGTTTCCGACTCTTTGCAACCCCATGGACTGCAGCATGCCAGGCTTCTCTGTCCTTCACCATCTCCCAGAGCTTGCTCAAACTTGTGTCCATTGAGTCAGTGATGCCATCCCACCATCTCATCCTCTGACACCCTCTTCTCTTGCCCTTAATCTTTCCTAGCATCAGGATCTTTTCCAATAAGTCGGCTCTTTGCATTAGGTGGCCAAAATATTGAAAGCTTCAGCACTAGTCCTTCCAATGAATACTCAGAAATTATTTCCTTTAGGATTGACTAGCTTTATCCCCTTGCTGTCCAAGGGACTCTCAAGAGTTTTCTCCAGCACCACAATCCAAAAGCATCAGTTCTTGGATGCTCAGCCTTCTTTAAGTTCCAACTCTTGGGTTAAGTAAAATATACTATTCCAATTAATTTTACCTGTTCCTGCCCACCACGAGCAGCAATGAAGACCCAGTGCAACCAAAAATAAATAAATACATAAGTGCTTAAAAAGAATGTATAGCGTTGTTGCCAGGATTAAATGAGATAATACATATCAATTTAGAACAGTATTTGACATAGAGTAAGATTGGTCCTGGGTGTTCTTTGGAAAAAATGATGCTAAAGCTGAAACTCCAGTACTCTGGCCACCTCATGAGAAGAGTTGACTCATTAGAAAAGACTCTGATGCTGGGAGGGATTGGGGGCAGCAGGAGAAGGGGACGACAGAGGATGAGATGGCTGGATGGCATCACCGACTCGATGGATGTGAGTCTGAGTGAACTCCAGGAGTTGGTGATGGACAGAGAGGCCTGGGGTGCTGCAATTCATGGGGTCGCAAAGAGTCAGACCTGACTGAGTGACTGAACTGAACTGAAGCCATTATTATTATTAAAGGGACTTATATTTGTACTAAATATTTTGCTTTGTATTTTTAATTTGTTTCATTTTATTCTTTACTTACCTTTTGCCTCTTATTTTACTTCTTAGCTTATGCTACTTGTTAAGTTTAAAGTGTAGTTTGGCTGTAAATAAAGAGTTAGAATGCTCATCTGAAGTCTGTACAAAAATATGGTAGAACTTTTCTTCCTGTCCTAGAATTGGAGCTAAGGCCCAATACACCACATTGTAAGCAAGGTCACTGTAAATAGGGGTGGTCTCCTTTCTCCAAGGCTTACAAGAATTGGCAAGAAATATCTTCGGACTGGCTCTATCACCAACTGCCTCCATTTACATCACTCCGGTCAATACAAAGAGGGGATTTAAAGAATGAGAAGGTGGCATTAGGGGGAGTATAGTGAGACGGTTCCTTCCATTCATCCCAACAAGGGCCTCAAGAGATGCACTGGTTGAGAAAAGTGTTCCTTAAGGAAGAGCTGACCAACCTTTCATCACCTAGTTAGATGACCACTTAGCTAGAAGACCTGTGATTTGGCTCCAGTGCTTGTGACCATGAAAAAAGAATTATGAAAGCGTGACATGGCAGGGTAGGAGAGGCAGGCATGAGACTGTCAGGGGAGAGGAAGCCAAGACCTTGAGTTTTTGGAGGTGAAAGGTACAGGGGGTGGAGCCTGTAATGCTGGAGAGTTAGCTCCTGGAGCAGAGACTGGGGACCCTCACAGCATGAAGGACAATGAGGTGCACACATCAGGGAAATGCAATGGAATACCACCAGCCAGGCTCTGCTGTACGATGCAGCTGTATCTTGAAAGTGAGAAAGTTTTAGTTGCTTAGTCTTTGCGACCCAATATACTGTAGCCTGCCAGGCTCCTCTATCCATCAGATTTCCCCCAGGAAAGAACACTGGAGTGGGTAGGCATTCCCTTCTTCAGGGGATCTTCCCAACCCAGGGTTTGAACCTGGATCTCCCACATTGCAGGCAGATTCTTTACTGTCTGAGCCACCAGGAAAGCCCAGAATCTTGAAAGGATTTACTAACGCTTAGGAAACTCCTTGGGCATGAGCCCTTGGTCAATTGACAATGACAAATGACTACCATCCAAATCACCACCATTCCTACATGGACACTGAGCAGGAAGAGCGTTGATGGCCAACTGAGAGGCGGATGAAACTTGTCCAGAATGGCAAGGAGGTATTTGACCTTTTCCTCCCCTTGCTCCCAGCACTTTGGAGAAGCGAGTTCTTAGAAGGAGGAGGCGATGTCCAAGAGCAAGACCAACTCTCCTCCATAAATCCACACACACAGACACATACCATGGTTATCACATCCATACACACTTACACCTTTACACATACAATTAGATACACTTAAACAAGTTTACACATTCTTGGGCAGGTACACTCTTACCCATACTACAAGAGAAGGAAGGGCACAGATCTGAATCACATGCAAGACTGACTTTTTTTTTTTTTTTTTTTTTTCAAAGACGAGCCCTGCATGAGTGTGTGCTAAGTTGTTTCAGTCGTGCCTGATTCTTTGCAACCCTTTAGACTGTAGCCCGCCAGGCTCCTTTGTCCATGGGATTCTCTAGGCAAGAATACTAGAGTGGGTTGCCATGCCCTCCTCTGGGGGATCTCCCTGACCCAGAGATTGAACTTGCATCTGTTATGTCTCCTGCACTGGCAGGCAGGCTCTTTACCCCTAGCAGCCACCTGGGAAGCGAGTCTTCAGTAATGCAATTGGAGCTATTCTAGTAATCAAAAGTGGATGGCAAGTTATGGATCCAGACCGAGAAGTCCTGTGGGAGACAACACTGAACAGGAAAAGGAGGTTCCAAATGTGTAGTTGAAAGCATCCAATGAACCAGGTTTAGGGAGAACTGAATAACTGAACTGCTCTCATTGTCTCCATGGGCACCACAGTGGTGTGGAAACAGAAAGCCTCATCCTTTGCTGACATTAGGAGTTAAGAGTTCAATCACCCAACAGATATTTATGAAGCACCTAGTATCATAGTACAGGATTCAGCGTAGATGCAGAAAGGATTAGGACCTGGCTCCAATCTTCAAGGGGCTGAAGGAGACTGTTAAAAGATCTTGACAGGGACTGAGGTGACTCAAAATCCCACCCAAAGTGAGTGGTCTAGCATGGTTACTCTCCAACTGTCTAATCACCTTTAATCTTTTCAGAATTCTAAGGTCACTCCCTACTACTCTAAATTATTTGATGTTACACAGATATCAGTAAGTCAAACAGCTTTTCCAATTATATTCTCTGCATTATGAATTACAACTTCTTTGCAGTCTGGCAAGGTTTTCAAGAACAACCTGGCTCCCCTTGTTTTCCTTCATCTTTGTTTCTCTCCCTGCTACCTGTCTGGTAAAGACAAACAGGACAGGCATCAGGATGGGAGAGGAGAAGAATTTATCTAGAAAACCATTTTAAGTTCCACTTAAAAAAAACAAAACAAAACTGGATTGAGATCTCCACAGTACCTGCTGGTGGTTTGAAATTATTCATGTAAACATGCTAATGATTTTCTAGTGGAATTAGCCCAAGGGAACCTGAGAGAATCAAAGCAAAGGCTCATTTTTAGTAAACCAATGACTTTTCATACTATCAAATTTCAACCACTTCAGCCTGGCACAGTCAAAAGGCATCCATAAACCCACATTTGAAATCTCCGAAGGTAATTCCAGCATCCTCACTAGAATCTTGATACATTAGCAACTTTATTCTGAGATATGGGCTCCTTCGTGACAAGTGATTTTTAATGATCTGTCCCATAGTCAGTGCATCCCAGTATAAACACAACAACTTTGCCTTGAAGAGAATGCATAGGAAAGCTATAAAAGTATTCCAGTGCTTTTGTCACTATGACACCCAAAACCAAGAGTCTACCCACTGAAGCAATGAAGCTGGTTGACAAGAAACTAGGATGCTAATAAGAAAGGATAAGAAATTATATGCTGTTTTAAAAGGCTTTATGTCAGAAAAACATCTATTTCTGCTTTATTGACTATGCCAAAGCCTTTGACTGTGTGGATCACAACAAACTGTGGAAAATTCTGAAAGAGATGGGAATACCAGACCACCTGACTGGCCTCTTGAGAAACCTATATACAGGTCAGGAAGCAACAGTTAGAATTGGACATGGAACAACAGACTGGTTCCAAATAGGAAAAGGAGTACGTCAAGGCTGTATATTGTCACCCTGCTTATTTAACTTTTATGCAGAGTACATCATGACAAATGCTGGGCTGGATGAAGCACAAGCTGGAATCAAGATTGCTGGGAGAAATATCAATAATCTCAGATATGCAGATGACACCACCCTTATGGCAGAAAGTGAAGAACTAAAAAGCCTCTTGATGAAAGTGAAAGAGGAGAGTGAAAAACTTGGCTTAAAGCTCAACATTCAGAAAACAAAGATCATGGCATCTGGTCCCATCACTTCATGGGAAATAGATGGGGAAACAGTGGAAAGTGTCAGACTTTATTTTGGGGGGCTCCAAAATCACTGCAGATGGTGACTGCAGCCATGAAATTAAAAGACGCTTACTCCTTGGAAGGAAAGTTATGACCAACCTAGAGAGCACATTCAAAAGCAGAGACATTACTTTGCCAACAAAGGTCTGTCTAGTCAAGTCTATGGTTTTTCCAGTGGTCAGGTATAGATGTGAGAGTTGGACTGTGAAGAAAGCTGAGTGCTGAAGAATTAACACTTTTGAACTGTGGTGTTGGAGAAAACTCCTGAGAGTCCCTTGGACTGCAAGGAGATCCAACCAGTCCATTCTGAAGGAGATCAGCCCTGGGTGTTCTTTGGAAGGACTGATGCTAAAGCTGAAACTCCAGTACTTTGGCCACCTCATGTGAAGAACTGACTCATTTGAAAAGACTCTGATGCTGGGAGAGATTGGGGGCAGGAGGAGAAGGGGACGACAGAGCATAAGATGGCTGGATGGCATCACCGACCCGATGGACATGAGTTTGGGTGAACTCCGGGAGTTGGTGATGGACAGGAAGGCCTGGTGTGCTGCGATTCATGGGGTCGCAAAGAGTCGGACATTACTGAGCGACTGAACTGAACTGACTGATGTAACCTAAAGAAGGAAGAGAATGAACAGCTACATTGCTTCTATATATTAACTTAAATGAAAGAGATGACTGGCATCAAGGGTGAGTTTATTGATGATAGATGTTACCAATTTCGTTTTTTGCCTCGTTATGATTTTTTCTAAATCAAATAATGGAAAACAAAAGGAAATGTTACCCACTATTTTAAACCAAAGTCCTTTGGGACAAACTGTAAATGTGACATTTGCAGTAGTCACATTATCCAAAGGTTACATGTGAGACTGAAGTTTTAAAGGGACAGAACAACCAAAATATTTCATTTGAGTTCTCTGTGGAGACTGTTTAATAACCACCAGGAGGGGTCAAAGGAGATAGTCCTATCTGCTGCAATAAGGATTCAGGTCGGCACACAGGGAGGGGTGCGCTGCAGTGAGTGCCAGTTCACCTGACCTGGGTTCAAAGCCAACCCTAACGCCCTGCTTGTGTGGCCTGAGAAAATCCAGGCCTCAGTGCTCCCATCTGTACAATGGACAGTCCAGCTGTTGAGAGGATTAAATGAGGTAATGAAAACAAATATTTAGAAAAATAATGCCTTGTGCACAGTAAGTGCTCAATAAATGTTAGCTGTTACTACTATTATAAAAGTTACTGAGCAAATGGTCCCCAAAGAAAACCTGGCCACCCCTCCTCCTTTCTCTACTGATAGAACAATATTGCAGTATATACTTTTCTAAACCAAATGGAAATCATAGAAGTCTAAGCTTCTCAAAGCAAAGCTGTTTGAAATATAAACTCCTTCATGATGAATAATAAGCAGCAGGCTGTTGGCCAGAGGAGGCTCAGAGATCTTCCCAATGCCACTCCAGAAGCCATTAGCACAGACACTCTGTGGTGCACTGCCTGCCCCGACAGGTGGTGGACACAAGTGGAAAATGCCCAGACCCTACAGCTGATGGCCCAGAACCCAGACACCAGGCCTGGGAGACAAGCTTGCTGACTGGCAGAAGTACCGCCTTAGGAGGTAGCATAAGTGGTTTCTCAGCACAAAAGACAACAGGCCCTCGGTTCTTAATCCTCTGAGTGACCAGAGGTCATCTGACCAAGAGTAAAGCCCTTAGAGTGCTTTTTAATATTACTAGCTTTGGTTAAAAGTCAGAATAAAAGCAACCTTGAACTAAATTAGAGCCATCCTTTTCAGCCATACTCACACCCGGTCAGGCCTGGCTCATATACATGCCACCGCTCCTCCACCCCGTCCCAGGGCAGACATTGCTAATAGATCACAGCACACTTTCCAGCCAAGTATAAACACACCTCCATCATTCTTTCAACACTGTACTTCAAGCGACTACTGCCATCCAGCCAGAGCTAGCAAGTGAGTTGGATCCAACTTCCCAACTCTGACCAAAACTGTGTTTTATTGAGAAGACAGAGCTTCTAAATAACTCCAAGTTAAAGACATTAGGAAACCCTTGCCACTATTTTTCAAACCAGACAGGGCAAACAATAAAGAATATTGCTATGAATAGGCAATCTCACTTCAAATTTATATTGTTTTCAAGGCTTTCCAATCTCACATCTATTTTTAAAGTTTCCTCTCCATTTCCAAGTATTTTTGACTCATTCCATGCTCATCTTCTTTTAAAGGTGGTGGCCATTCAGTGGCTAAATCTGGCCTCTCCATCTATGAAGCACTTCTCCATTTCAGACCTGTCAACACTTAATACCCTCTCAGTGTCACTATCGGTAGAGCTATGAGTGAGCTCAACCTTTCCCTGGAAGTGGTGATTTAATGTGTGAATTATATGGTTATTAGGATGGGTGTCAGGGAAACAGTGTAATATATGTAATGTGGAGGCTGATAGGGCTGGAGAAGCTGAAACAGTCTGGATGATTTCTGGCGCTTCTTTTAATGCTGTGTCAATTATTTGTACGACCGATCATTCAAAGCTGTCTATTACCTTCTAATAATAATAATAATATTTTTCACTTAACGTTGCACCTTTCACCAGAGGATTTCAAAGAGCTTTGCAAACATTCATTAGCACTTTATGAAGTGGGCAGGTAATATATAAATAACAAGTCACATGTCCCAAAAGAGCAGCCGTTAATAGTTCCCTTGACACCACATTCAGGTTAGGGCAGAAACAAAAAATGAAAAGCATTTATATATGAAAAGCCAGGTGCCATCATCATCGGCATTTTCTGGGCATCTGTAGAATTCTAGCAGAGATGAGCCTCATTTTCTTGTCTCTCAGGGTGGCAGCAAGGCAGTCAGTTTCCCTGCTCTTGCCATCTCTCCTCAAGCACACAAACACCTCTTCCTAAGACACGGCAGAGACCAACGTGCAGACAATCCAGATACCAGATTCTGTCAGAACTCTTAGAAGCCCTGCTAAGAGGCGACATTCCAAAAGGGGAAAATTCTAACTGGCCTAGAATCCTTACACAAGAATCCTAAGTACCTTCAGTCTTATCTTCAGGACAAAATGGAATGAGGGAAATGTACCCCAGAGGTGAGGAAGGAGAGGCTGCCAGATCCCAGGTAAGGGAAGTTAGAACAAAAAGTGTGGGTTCAGGCAAGGACCACCTGAGAAACACGAACAACTGGTAGCTCTAAAAGCTGAGGTTACAGGTACCCAGTTGAGCACTGGATGGCAAAAAGCAGAGGAGGGGATTCACCCTTGAATCGCCATCCTCTATGCCATCTGTCTGAATTAGAAGATAATTAGACACAGAACCAATGGCATATTTTATACATTCTTCTCAACTTGTGTGTGTGTGTGTGTGTGTGTGTGTGTGTGTGTGTGTGTGTGTGTTACTCAGAATAGGCTAGCTTAGGCTGTGGCAATAATCATCACCCAAAAGTCTCCAGGCATTAACACAACAGAACACATCAGACCTATTGCAGACCTAGATGGCTCTGCGGGACATTTATCCTCCATGTAGCAGCTCACCATTTCAGGCTTCCATCTTAGGCATCTCCATCTCAATATGATGCTTCCTGGTTCACCCTGCTGGGAGAGGGAAGATGGGAAATAACACACCAACACTTAATGTTTTTCCCAGAAGGGACACACATCATTTTTATTCCTAGCCTATTGGCTGGAATTAGTCACATTGCTCCACCCAAAACTCCTGGAGGGGGAGGAATACATACTCTCTCCTATGTCCAAGGAGGGGAGGAAACTGGAAATATCAGTGGGCATTAGTGAAGTCAGCAACAGTTAGAGCTGGACATGGAACAACAGACTGGCTTCAAATAGGAAAAGGAGTACGTCAAGGCTGTATATTGTCACTCTGCTTATTTAATTTATATGCAGAGTACATCATGAGAAACGCTGGACTGGAAGAAACACAAGCTGGAATCAAGATTGCCAGGAGAAATCTCAATAACCTCAGATATGCAGATGACACCACCCTTATGGCAGAAAGTGAAGAGGAACTAAAAAGCCTCTTGATGAAAGTGAAAGAGGAGAGTGAAAAAGTTGGCTTAAAGCTCAACATTCAGAAAACGAAGATCATGGCATCCGGTCTCATCACTCCATGGGAAATAGATGAGGAAACAGTGGAAACAGTGTCAGACTTTATATTTTGGGGCTCCAAAATCACTGCAGATGGTGACTGCAGCCATGAAAATAAAAGACATTTATTCCTTGGAAGTAAAGTTATGACCAACCTAGATAGCATATTCAAAAGCAGAGACATTACTTTGCCGACTAAGGTCCGTCTAGTCAAGGCTACGGTTTTTCCAGTGGTCATGTATGGATGTGAGAGTTGGACTGTGAAGAAGGCTGAGCGCTGAAGAATTGATGCTTTTGAACTGTGGTGTTGGAGAAGACTCTTGAGAGTCCCTTGGACTGCAAGGAGATCCAACCAGTCCATTCTGAAGGAGATCAGCCCTGGGATTTCTTCAGAAGGAATGATGCTAAAGCTGAAACTCCAGAACTTTGGCCACCTCATGCAAAGAGTTGACTCATTGGAAAAGACTCTGATGCTGGGAGGGATTTGGGGCAGGAGGAGAAGGGGACGACAGAGGATGAGATGGCTGGATGGCATCACTGACTTGATGGATATGAGTCTGAGTGAACTCCAGGAGTTGGTGATGGACAGGGAGGCCTGGCGTGCTGCAATTCATGGGGTTGCAAAGAGTCAGACACTACTGAGCAACTGAACTGAACTGAACTGAACTAGTAAGTACATAGTGCTGTTTTAGTTTGAAACCAGGGCAATAGAATCATCTCCAAACCTCAAAGACCTCAAAATATGGGATAAAAGTGTTATACACGGGCTGGCTTGCCTTGCCTTGCCCCATGCTTGATGGACATGGTCAGTGTGAAGGTACAATATCTTCCACATGATACGATCCAGATAGAGCTAGGGGTAGCTTTGTATTTCTTTCTGCACAAACCTTTCTGGCAACAATTATTCCTCTCATGCTTTCTTATTTTTACCAAAGAAAGATCTTGGGTTACCATATTCCTCTCCTTCCCCAACCCCAAATTTCTTTTACACAGAGGGTGTTCTCTGACTACAAAAACAGCATGCAGAGGGGAGAAGCCCTTTGAGCCAATATTTCCATGTTCTCTAAGAGAGTTCTACCCTCTGTCCTTGAAGTTCAAGAAATGGAGATCATTACATTCACTCTGCAATATTCACTCTTGATTACCCACCAGTGCATTATCCATATTGCTTCCCAATCACTGGTGACTGGTTAGAAAGATATTGTTTAACCCACTCTCTCTTATCTTGGGCTTCCCTGGTGGCTCAGATGGTAAAGAATCTGCCTGCAATGTGGGAGACCTGGGTTCAGTCTCTAGGTTGGGAAGAGCTCCTGAAGAAGGGAGTAGCTACCCACTCTAGTATTCCGGCCTGGAGAATTCCATGGACAGGAAAGCCTGGCAAGCTACATCTATGGGGTCACAAAGACTTGGACATGACTAAGAGACTTTCACTTCACTTCTCTCTTATCTAAGAGACTTTTCCTAAGGAAGACTTTTTCTTAAACCAGAACAGATTTTGTGTTCACCATATCAGAGTGTGAAACACAAATGAACCAACTCCTTTCCTCCCACTCCTTTTGGGCTCAGTGGCCCCATCCCACCAATCCTTCATTCTCATCGGGAAGCTCTTTCAGAGCAGGATCTACTGTGTCGGAGAAACGCCAGGAAGGAAAGAAATCCATTAGGTTCCAGGTGAGTTCCCAGCAACCTTCCATTCTAATTCTGTCTAGTAGGGGAAAGAAAGGATTTGAGAGAGGTACAGGATTCTCTCAAACAGTGGACTGATTTCACAACTGCCTAGCTATGTGACTTTGGATGATTTACTTATGTGTAATGTCACAAAGAAGATATTAAAATTTATCTCCCCTTCCTAAAAAGGCTTTTCCACAACAGAGGGCACATAGCCAGTATTGTATCACAACTATAACCTTTAAAATGTGTGAGTTACTATATTTTACAGCTGTAATTTATATAAAATTGTACATCAACTAAACTCCAATTAAAAAAAAAGATTGGTCCATCTTACAGGCAAAATGGCAATTCTTCAGTCCTTGTCCTTCAAAAGGAAAGAGTTCAATTGAGAAGACATAGAGAAGTTTCAAGTAGCAAGGGTTTATCAAGCAAAGCAAAATACACTTCCAAAAAAGGATGAGAGCAGGCTGTCTGCGAACCAGAAATAGCTCTGTAATGGGCCACGCATGTGTGCTCAGTCGTGTCCAGCTCTTTGAGACCCCCTAAACTGTAGCCAGCCAGATCTGTCCATGGGGTTTCTCAGGCAAGAATACTGGAATGGGTTGCCCTTCTAGTCGCTAGAGGATCTTCCTGACCCAGGGATTGAACCTGCATCTTCTGTGTTGGCAGGCAGGTTCTTTACCACTGAGCCATCTGGGAGGTAATGAGGGTGGAGTTGGATATTTTAGAGTGGTGATCCCTCCCTTTGTCCTGTGTTATTTGACTGACAAGTTGACTGACAGCTTTAGGTTATATAACTTTTCTCCTAGACCACAGGTACTTAAACACAAGTATGCAAATGAAACCATGGGGGAGGGGGACAGTAAAAACCACAATGCTAATTTATTACAATGAACCCTGGGTCACTCTGAGTCACTTTTTAGGTCTTGGCATGCCTGTGCCAACCTGTGCTGTTGAGTTTTATCTTGTTTGATCCTGATAAGGCTGAAAATGTAGCGGTCCTTGACCAGAAGAGGGAGAACCTCCTGGTGCCTTCTGATCACTAGCATCCAGGTGGAGAGGGAATGAAGATCCCATCCAGAATTAGGTGGCGACCTACTCAGGTCTGACTACTTGCCTAACACACCTACCACTCCCTCTTCTTTTCCCAACTTCTCTCTCTCTTGCCCCCTCTCCCTCTCCTCTCACCCTCTAACTTTCCCTGATGTAAAAACTGAGAGGCTCACAATGAACCATTTTCCCCCCAAGGTCTAATCCCATTAGATCTTAAACAAGGAACAAGTCTCTCACTAATGATATTAAGAGGCATCAAGAGAGGAGAATTCCTAGTAACAAATCTGCATATATCATTTGTTGCCCCTTAATACAAGCACAGACGCAGTGATCCATGGCATCTCTTCCTTAAGAAAAACAGTTTTAATGTTGACATTCTATCTTCTGACTTGAAGCAAGTATTATATAAAACGGCAGCTAAGGGGTTTCAGATGCCACCTCCAGATGGTAATGGTTCCCGGGGAACCCCATCTTCCAGTTTGCACATTTCTATTTAAGTACCCATCTTCTGGGTACTTTAACCCAGAAACTACAGCCTCTCCTTTCAGAGACTGGTGTCAATCCTGAATGAATCCCCTCCTACACACCAATCCAAGGTGTAAGTCTGAGAGGTGAGTACACAGCAGCACCTTGACCCAAGCTTCAACAGGAGGGTTGGAAGAGGCAGGCTCTCAGCTGCTCACCACTGTACAACATCCAGAGGGCACAGACCTGCCAAAGTAAGTCCGTCCATTCATGGTCTTCTACCCCATCAGTGTGAACTGAGGCACATCTATATATTTTCCCAATTTTATAGCTAATAACTGTTGGGCTACACAGACACATCCCCTAAAGACAAAGAATTCTCATTCATTCTTTCATTCTACAAATATTTATTTGGCACCTATGTGTGCCAGGAACTCTCCTAGATTTTGGGGACCATTGTTCCTCTTATGAAGCCTGCATTCAAGTAGAGGCATGTGCTGGATATTGAGTACCCTCTGTCTGCCCTGCCAGATCCTCTCTCAGAAGCCTACTGTGTGTCACGGAGACCCACCTTTGCAGATCACATCAATAGGCAGCCTTGCCCTTTGGCTTCGGGTTGGGTTGGGCCAGTGAGCACCTAGCAGAAGGCTGGGTGGAAGCAGAGTCAGATATGAATGTCTACCCCTCTGACATCCTCTCCGCTGGGCCACAGTACCACCAGATGGCCTCTCCTGTAAATTAGTTCTCTTCCGTCCAGTTTCAGGTAGCTGTTCCCTGCCCCTGCCCCGTTCAGGTCTAGAGATGGCAACATTCCCTGATGCTGCTACAAGGACCACCATCATCACTTGTTGCTTTCCCTTTACCCACCTATATCTTTGTAAATGATCCCTTTATTAATTTCCTTTTCACTATTTCATTTGAGTGGGATGTTTCCTTCTGGAACCTCATTGATGTAAGGAATTAATCAAAATGATTTCAGGCACTGTTTATAAAACCTGTGCAATTGGCATGGGAAGGCATTATACAGCATGCTCAGGAAGGGCTCTGAGTAGGTAATGTGACTAATGAGGAGAGTCCAGCAATGCTCTGGAGCAGAGCCTTCCAGACAAAGGGAAAAGCAGGTACAAATGACCTGAAGCAGGAAATGAGCTCCATATATTCAAAGAAGGAAAAAAGAGTTCACTGCAGCAAAGGAGGAGGTGTGAGAACCTTGATGTGATGGAGAAACAGGCAAGAAGAGCCAGACCAGGTGGAGCCCTGGCCATGCTGAGCGGCTGACTCCTAATTTCATAGGAAAGATGTTAAAGGGGTTTAAGCAGGAGGGAGACAGAATCAGATTCACGTCTTTGAAAGAATTCCCTCGGGCTGATCTGTGAGAGTAGATTCTTGGGGACTAGGGAGGCAGAAGGAAGATCAGTTGGAGTCTCTGGCAGCAGTTCAGAGGAGACCTGATGGTCAAATGAACTAGGGTGATGGCAGCGGAGATTGACAGTGAACAGTGTTTGGATATAACACATTTTGGAGGAAGAACTCTTAGGACTTGCCATTGAATGAGTTGTGAGGAGTGAAGCAATAAGAGGAATCAAGGATGACTGGGAGGTTTGGGACTTGAGCCACTGTGAATGTATGTGATGGTGCCATTTACAGAGATGGTGAAGATTAAGCGCCAGGAGGAAGAAGGCAATGGCACCCCACTCTAGTACTCTTGCCTGGAGAATCCCATGGATGGAGGCGCCTGGTGGGCTACAGTCCATGGGGTCGCTAAGAGTCGAACACGACTGAGTGACTTCACTTTCACTTTTCACTCTCATGCATTGGAGAAGGAAATGGCAACCCACTCCAGTGTTCTTGCCTGGAGAATCCCAGGGACAGGGTAGCCTGGTGGGCTGCCGTCTATGGGGTTGCACAGAGTCGGACACGACTGAAGCAACTTAGCAGCAGCAGCAGCAGGGGCCAGGAGAGCAGGGACAAATCAGACAAAATGCACACATGGGGATGTCAGGCTTGGAGACACAAACATGGGTATCATCGGCAGATAGAAAGGACTTGATGCAGATTTAGGGGCTGGGCAGGCTTGATGTGGGGAAGGGATGCACTTCATCTGTACCATCTTAACCTGGACAGATGAAGAGAAATCATTTTCTAACTGCTCAGCAATTTCAAGACGCTGCCCTCTCAAAAGAGTCAGTGCATCACATCAATATGCAGAACACTGTTCCATTCTTTTCTTCATTTTCCACTTCCAAATCATGTCTCCTCAGACCCACAGAAAATAAGAAAGATACCCAGCACTGAGCCATATATTTTTAATAGCTGCTCCCTTAGAAATGCAAGGAGAAGTCTTCAGTTCAAGGGGTAATGTGATATATTTTAATTGGATCCTCTACCTCCTCAGTTTCTGTCTGGAGGAAAGGGAGAGATGGCTTTATTCCTTCAGATTTCAACATTTATCGATTACCTATTGTGGGCTGGTAGCCAGGTGCCAAAGCTACACAAGGGAAGGAAACAAAGATCTCTGCCTTCACAGAACTTGCTTCCAATGGGACAGACAGAAAATAAACAACAAACATAATTTTTAAAATTAGATGATACCATGTCTTAGAAACTGGTAAGTGCTATGGAAAACCCAGAGCAGGAGAGCAGGCACTCAGAGCATGGAGGTGGACTCTGATTTCAAATGGCTTCAATATCAAAAGATTAGGACTGGGAGGGAAGGGTGAGGAAGCTTCACGTGATTATGATTCGTCTGAAAGGTGAATAAATTCTCAAAACAGTACAGGGGGTGCACCTAGAGACTGTCATACAGACTAGAGTAAGTTAGGAAGAGAAAAATAAGTCTTGTATATTGATGCAAATA
This sequence comes from Capra hircus, assembly GCF_001704415.2. Lineage (NCBI taxonomy): Eukaryota > Metazoa > Chordata > Mammalia > Artiodactyla > Bovidae > Capra > Capra hircus. The sequence continues at coordinate 61,652,693 of NC_030813.1, read as the reverse complement.
TGTAGAATCTAGAAAATGGTATAGATGACTTCATTTGCAAAAATAGAATAGAGACACAGACGACAGATGCAGAGAACAAACGTGTGGACACCAAACAGGGGAAGGAGAGGGTGGGATGGATAGGGAGATTGGGATTGGCATGTATACATCATTGATACTATGTATAAAATAGATAACTAATGAGAATCCACCATTTAGCACAGGGAACTCTATTCAGCACTCTGCGGTGACCTAAATGGGAGAGAAATCCAAAAAAGAGGGGATATACGTATATGTATAGCTGATTCACTTTACTATCCGGTAGAAACTAACACAACATTGTAAAGAAACTATATCCAATAAAAATTAATTTAAAAACTAAAAACATAAAATAAAACAGTACTGGGCAGCCTGGTGCCTCAGGGGAAGAGAGTGGACAGTAGAGGGAAAAGGGGAAAAGGTGATCTGTGTAAATTTTGTTACTTTAAAATGTTTCATCATGTGAATGGATCAATATTATTTGTTTATGAAAATGAACAACGGTTCAGGAGACACTGTTTTAGTAACGGTCTAACTAGGCTGGCAAAGCCGACAAATGTCTCTCTTCAATAGCTTTTCCCACGTTGAGAAGGAAAGATGACATCCTGGTAATCTGCAGCGTCAGCTGGAAAGAAGTAACTTCACTTTCCAGGTAGTCTTCAAAGTGTCTCCTTTTCCACCCCATCTGATACAACCTGAGAAATCAATGTGGGCAATATTATAAGAATACTTTTCCTTCCATCCCCATGTTCTTACCCTGAACCATAGACAAGGCTTCATCTTTGGTCTCTAGGGGAGCACTGGAGCACCTGTGCATTCTCTCTTCCATTACTCACCCCTTAGGACAATCATGGACCATTTTCGGGAGTGGGGCCAGTTTAGGCCCACCCTTCTCACTTGCCCTCCACCTCTCAGATCTGCATGGGTTCAACAAGATGGCTGGCTCCTTCCTTTCCCGGCTAGGCAGCAGACAAATTGAGCCTGGTCAGGTCTCAACTTTCCCAATATGGGCTGAGCATGAATAGGTCAGGACTGGGATAGCATTAAAGGTTCTGCTTTGGAGAGGGAGATTAGAGGCTTTGCCACATCCTCCAGCCTTACTCGTAAAAAAGCTGATCAGCATTTTACTCCTTGTGTTAAGAACCTGTAGAAAGGGGACAGTGATTAATTAGCACCCTCAGACTTCCAGCACAATTGAATTCTCCTGATAACAAGGCATCTTAGCAGAAGTCCCTAAGATATTTAAACATTCAAACACATCAGCACTATTGCTAGTGATAAAGACCAGAATGATGAATCTACAACCATTTTTCCAAGAAACGGTGGCAGGTCTTATAGTTGTAATGTTTCATGTAGTAAGGTTTTCAAGGAGACTTTTTCAACTAAGAAATACTCCAGAGTCTTCATGTTAACGAATAAGAAGTAAAACTATTAAAAATATTTTTTAATGCCAATGAAAATGTTCAGACTGACATTGCATATCCCCTGTGATGAGGCACTGACAAGGACATAGCCTCCCAGCAGGGGTATTCCTGACAAAAATGGAACAGATCATAAAGAAACCATCAGACAAACCCACACTGGGGCACATTTTACCAAATGAGGGGCCAGTACTCTTCAAAAATGGCAATGTCAGGAAATAAAAAAGAAGGGCCAGGGAAAGCTGCAGATTAAAAGAGGCTAAAAAACACAATGCCTAAACACAGTGTGTGACTCTAGAGTGGAAAAAAACAATTGCTAGGAAGGATAATTTTAGAACAAATAGAAAAATTGGAATACGGATGGTATAATAGATAATAGCCTTGGATCAATGTAAAATATGCCAGATTTGATGGGTTCATAATGTCAATGTTCTCAGGAAATACTGGCTGCCACCATCACTACTTCTGCAATTTACTTTCCAAGGGTTCAGTGTGAAACAAAGAAATAACATATATTACATATCATCTATGATAGAGATATGCATAGATAGAGCAAATGTACAAAAATAACAACAGGTTGACCCAGGTTAAGATATGTGGCCATTCACTACATTACTCTTGAACCTAGCAATACATGAAACTTTAAAAATTAAAACGTGAACAGTTTTTTAAAAGGATACTCCCAACAAGATACCATAATTCTTATGTATTCTTCAAACTTTGAGAGAGGATTAAGTAAGTCTTGAGGATGCCGTAAGAGAGAAAAGATAATTTTGTAACAAATCCCCTGTGTCTCCGAATATGGAGGCTGTAATTCAGGTCACCTCACGAGGGGCTCTAACCATCAGAGCCACTGCTTTCCAATCTGAGAGTCAAGCACAGACTACCTGACTGCAAATACAGAAGGGTGGCCCATAAATATTGAGGCTTGTTCTGACTGATTCCATATGGGGGCCATCCCTCCTGGGGCTTGCTCCCCTCTATCTCCTCCATTTTCCTTTAAGTCTTTCATTATATTAAAAACTCAACTGCACCTTCATAAGGGCTTTGAAAAAAATCACAAAATTATGCAACACTCAGACTCGGCTATATCACAGATCCTGTTTTTAAAATATATTCACACTGCCCTCAGGCCTTTGCCACAGAAATAGACATGCATAAATCCACCTGTATGACAGGCTTTTTTGTTATACCAGCTTTTAAAATTTTTCTTGAAAAAGAGTCCATGACAGACAAGCCTTATGCCAAGTAGTGTTAAGGTGAGGTTTCAATCTATAATTATGACCATTTCATGTAATTCATTTCTGTCATAAATACCAGGTAATTTGCAAATCCTAGTTTGGTTACATAGCCATGATAACCTTCATCTCCTCTCTCTCAGCACATTTGCAAGGCAACAGGGTATTTACAGACTTTCACTATATATCAGGCACTACACTCTACAAATATTACCTTGTTGGATAGTCTCGTTATTAGGAATATGGTATTATCTCTATTTTACAGATGAGAAAATTGGGGCTCATTTGCCTAAGGACATACAACTTGTTAATAGCAGAGCCAGAACCTGAGCCCAGACCTACCTGACTGCAAGGTCCAGATTTTGCACCACTACGTCTTAGCACACCCATCTCCCATGGTCTTCACAGCACCATTTTGGCTTACATCACACCAACATGAGGCCATGTGGAGACTCTCTGGAATTGAGAAAACTCAAGGAGACACCAAATAGGAAAACAAAGGCACTCCTACCATAGAAAGAATAAAAGACCATTTTTCATTCTTACTGGCGTACAGTTAGTTGCTTTACAATGTTTGGTAGTTTCTGCTCTACAGCAAAGTGAATCAGCTATACATATTCATATATCCTCTCTTTTTTGGATTTCCTTCCCATTTAGGTCACCACAGAGCACTGAGTCGAGTTCCCTGTGCTATACAGTAGGTTCTCATTAGTCATCTATTTTATACGATAGTGTATATATTTAAATCCCAGCCTCCAAATTCATCGCATCCCCTCTTCCCCCTTGGTGTCCCTATGTTTGTTCTCTATGTCTGTTTCTCATGACTTTTATTAACTCTCACTATTTTTGCCCAAATCTCTTAAACGTCACACACAGAAAAAAAAGAGGCAATATATTTTATTGCCAATTGTTCTTTTCCTGAGATTTCCCTGAACCATTTAGGTTGATCTTTTGAACCTGAATCAAGTTCTTCTGCCACCATCCACAACTTCAAAATGCCAATTTTGTACAGACTGCACCAAAGCTCAGGATATAACTCACAATATTATACATTTCATATTCAATACTGAATATGAAAATCTGAAATACACACTGCATAAGTAATGGCAGTAAAAAGCCAATGATATTTTAAAGATATTTTAAAGATTTAGTATTTATCATTGTAACACAGCTTTTATGTTTGATGTTCTATGAAGCCATGAGCTCACTTCTGAATCAATGCTATTTTATCGCTTGCTGTTATATTTATGGAATGTTACTGTGAACAAAGCAAAGCAGGCCAAGTCTATTCCCAACATAACCTATAAATAATGTAAGTAAATAAACTAAGCAAATCTTCATGAAGCAATGCATTATTTACTATTCCTTGTTGCTGAAATATGAGTTTAAATTTTGGTTACATATTAATGTAAAGTCTTAGCAATTTCTAGATCTCCCTAGGGAGAAAATCCTGAAGCTTAACTCAGAATTCACCTTGCATGCTCTCCCAACTCAGTAACTAAAAGCTACACTCCTCTCCAGAGTCAGAAGCAACCTCTCCACATAGGCCAATGATCTGCACTTACCCTAAGAAAGTCTAAGTCGGCATCATGGTGTAACACCCAAGTGGGTGTTCTACAGTCTTTGACCAGTTGGATATTGTAAGACAAAATCACTATGACTATAGTGATCAATTGTACTCATCTCACACGCTAGCAAAGTCATGCTCAAAATTCTCCAAGCCAGGCTTCAACAGTATGTGAACCATGAACTTCCAGATGTTCAAGCTGGATTTAGAAAAGGTAGAGGAACCAGAGATCAAATTGCCAACATCTGCTGGATCATTGAAAAAGCAAGAGAGTTCCACAAAAACATCTATTTCTGCTTGACTGTGCCAAAGCCTTTGACTGTGTGGATCACAATAAACTGTGGAAAATTCTGAAAGAGATGGGAATACCAGACCACCTGACCTGCCTCTTGAGAAATCTGTATGCAGGTCAGGAAGCAACAGTTAGAACTGGACATGGAACAACAGACTGGTTCCAAATAGGAAAAGGAGTATGTCAAGGCTGTGTATGGTCACCCTGCTTATTTAACTTTTATGCAGAGTACATCATGAGAAATGCTGGGCTGGATGAAGCACAAGCTGGAATCAAGATTGCTGGGAGAAATATCAATAACCTCAGATATGCAGATGACACCACCCTTATGGCAGAAAGTGAAGAACTAAAGAGCCTCTTGATGAAAGTGAAAGAGAAGAGTGAATAAGTTGGCTTAAAGCTCAACACTCAGAAAACGAAGATCATGGCATCTGGTCCCATCACTTCATGGCAAATAGATGGGGAAACAGTGGAAACAGTGACAGACTTTATTTATTTATTTTTTTTAATTTTAAAATCTTTAATTCTTACATGCATTCCCAAACATGAAGCCCCCTCAGTGACAGACTTTATTTTGGGGGGTTCCAAAATCACTGCAGATGGCGACTGCAGCCATGAAATTAAAAGACACTTACTCCTTGGAGGGAAAGTTATGACCATCCTAGACAGCATATTGAAAAGCAGAGACATTACTTTGCCAACAAAGGTCCATCTAGTCAAGGCTATGGTTTTTCCAGTAGTCATATATGGATGTGAGTGGACTATAAAGAAAGCTGAGGGCCGAAGAATTGATGCTTTTGAACTGTGGTATTGGAGAAGACTCTTGAGAGTCCTTTGGACTGCAAAGAGATCCAACCAGTCCATCCTAAAGGAGATCAGTCCTGAGTGTTCACTGGAAGGACTGATATTGAAGCTGAAACTCCAATACTTTGGCCACCTGATGCAAAGAACTGACTCATTTGAAAAGACCCTGATGCTGGGAAAGATTGAGGGCAGGAGGAGAAGGGGACGGCAGAGGATGAGATGGTTGGATGGCATTACCAACTCAATGGATGTGAGTTTGAGTTAACTCCGGGAGTTGATGATGGACATGGAGGCCTATTGTGCTGCAGTCCATGGAGCTGCAAAGAGTCAGACATGACTGAGCAACTGAACTGAACTGGTAGTGATCAAGACTATTTTAATGTTCATGTATTATACTCAGAGTAAGAGTAGCTCAAACTTTCTCCATGTTTTAGTGTATTTTTAGTGATTCATCTATTCTTTCAAAATTATCAGGTAAGTCCTACCAGGGTTCCAAGTCCTGTTCATGTTAGAATGTCACAATGAACAAGAAAGGTAAGAATTTCTTTATAGAGACTACAGTCGTGGGGAAGTAGAGAATTACACAGCAAACAAGTAACAAAATTAACAAGATAATTTCAGTAGTAGTGAAAAAAACAAAGAGAGTACTATAATGGAAAATGATAGTCATTTTAGAAAGGGAGGTTAGAGAAGGTTTGTATAAGAAACTAACATTTGAACTAAAGCACCGTGAAGACAGACTAGCACATTTTATCAGTTTCTCCTTCTTCTTCTCCTCCCACTTCTCATTTTTGTCTATTTAGTGCCAGCTTGGCAACCCACTCCAGTACTCTTGCCTGGAAAATCCCATGGACAGAGAAGTCTGGTAGGCTACAGTCCATGGGGTCACAAAGAGTCGGACACGACTGAGCGACTTCACTTCACTTCAAAGATCCATTGAGACATTACTTTGCCGACTAAGGTTCATCTAGTCAAGGCTATGGTTTTTCCAGTGGTCACGTATGGATGTGAGAGTTGGACTGTGAAGAAGACTGAGTGCCGAAGAATTGATGCTTTTGAACTGTGGTGTTGGAGAAGACTCTTGAGAGTCCCTTGGACTGTAAGAAGATCCAACCCCAGTCCATTTCTGAAGATCAGCCCTGGGATTTCTTTGGAAGGAATGATGCTAAAGCTGAAACTCCAGTACTTTGGCCACTTCATGTGAAGAGTTGACTCATTAGAAAAGACTCTGATGCTGGGAGGGATTTGGGGCAGGAGGAGAAGGGGATGACAGAGGATGAGATGGCTGGATGGCATCACTGACTCGATGGACGTGAGTCTGAGTGAACTCCGGGAATTGGTGATGGACAGGGAGGCCTGGTGTGCTGCGATTCATGGGGTCACAAAGAGTCGGACACGACTGAGCGACTGAACTGAACTAAAGATCCACTGATATATGAAGAAGGGATAGTAGCAGCCCTAGTGAAAAAACATCCAAGATAAGCTAGGGTGGAGTCCTTTTGGAGAGAAAAGATCAGTATAATGCTAGGCAAGTGCCAACAGGCGGATGGCCATCTCTCACAGAGAGAAACCACTCAAAATGATGCCTGGGTTCATAATTCAGGGGTGAGAGATGGATCTGTGCAGAGAGCGGGCACCAGGAGACCTCAACAGAAACAACGGTTAAATAAGATCTGCAAACAAACCAAAGGTAAGTCAGCATGGGCAGCTTGGATGGGCTCAGAGGAAAAGGGTTGGGATAGGGGCTGAAAAGATGCTACTGAGCTGAAGGCAAAATGTCCTGACCTAATGGCCAACCAGATTTCATCATTGCCTTCATTCACTCCTATGTGGTCTCTGCTTGGGACTACCCACAGCAGAAGTGGTCTACTCACAGCCGGAGGATGCTGGAGGTCTTCCTTCTATTAGAAAGATAATAATATCTCAACTCCTAACCATGCTTGAAAGATTCTACAGCTTTACCATTCATGATTATTACCCTGATAGGCTTAATTATCTGAAATAAAAAGCAGAAAAGATCTCCAGAGGGTTTCCAATCAATGCCCTGCCACTAGAGAGAATAAATAAACTATCCAGAACAAAGATTAAAAGCTCAGTTAGCTGACCAGACCCTAGGCAAATTTGTGAAGAGGATGAAAGCTGTCTTTCTATCTACAGTTATAGCACCCTTCACTGTGTGGGGTTAATGGGCCTTATTTTCCTCATGCTTAACATTTATTTCAAGCGGTCTGCACCTATTTTCTTTATTAGGCTGCCCCCTCTGTAAAATATAAGGTGGAAAAGACTGTAACAAATGAAGTAATTCTAAGTAGTCAAGGACTCAAAAGAGTTTGTAAGTCATCCCTCGGTATCCACAGGGGGTTGGTTCTAGGACCCCTATGAATAACCAAAAGCCAAGCCTGCTCAAGTCCCTTATATAAAATGGTGAAGTGTTTGCATAGAATCTGTGCCTATCTGGAATACTTTAATCATCTCTAGATTACTTATAATACCTAATGCAATGTAAGTGCTATGTAAATAGCTGTACACACAATGTAAATAGCTATACATATCATGGAAATGCTTTGTAAATAGTTGCCAATGTGTGGCAAATTCAAGTTTTGGTTTTTAGAATTTTCTGGAATTTTATTTCCGAATATATTTAATCCAAGATAGTCTGACTCCACGGATGCAGATACAGAGGGCTGACTATAACACTTAGTTGCAGCCCTGATTAAAGATTTACCTGGAGGATGGACGTGTCATGGAGAAAGAACAGTTGCCATCTACCACAGACACTAAAGCAGGTAAGAAAGGCCATAAGAAATTGATTTTTCTTTTCACTTTTTTTTGAGGAGGGGAGGTTCTTTGCTTATTGAAGTATAGTTGACACGTAACATTATATTAGTTTCAGATGTACAACATAACTATTCAATATTTGTATACTGTGAAATGACAACCACAGTAACTCTAATTACCATCAATTACCATATGAAGTTAAAATTTTATGCGTGGATGAGTTTGTTCAGTTTCTGAAAATTTCATCTACCTAGATAGTTATGACAGGTACATATATGTGTGTGTGTGTGATGAGAACTTTGAAGATTTATTCTTGGCAACTTTCAAATATGCACTGCAATATGTTTGGCTGTAGTCACAATAATGTACATTACATCTCCGTTACTTCCTTATTGTACAATTATTGACATATATATATATATACACAAGAAAAATATACCTATCATAAGTATACAGGTAGATGAAATTTTCAGAAACTGAACAAACTCATAAACTCAGCACCTAGATCAAGAAATTGCGGCCAGAAACCGCTTCTTGCCCCTTCCTGTCATTCCTGCCTCAGGGACAGCCACATTCCTGACTTCTGACATCACCAGTTTTGCATGGTTTTGAATTTTATATAAGTGGAATCACAGAGTGTACTCTTTCATATCTGGCTTCTTGTGACTGATATTATGTTTGTGTGATTTGTTCATAATATAGCATGTAGTCAAGGTGAGGGCGGGGGACCTGGAACCAATCCTCCACGGATATGGAGGATGACTGTATTTACAGTTATTCATGCTGTATAATACAAGAAGTCATCTCGCAAATTCCAATATTTGACCCTCAGAACTGAATTCCAAGCATGCTTAAAGAGGAAACATAGAAACTTATCCCCAGAGTAAAATTAACTCCCTTGGCTGAAATCTTTTTCTATTTTGTTCATTGAGCACTGAGCTCATAATGCCTTCTCTCAGACTTTCTTATTTAATTTGAAATTTACATCTGAGCTACTCTTAACATCAGGATACAGATAGATGAGTTCGAGTCACAATCCTTTCCCGCTACTCAAGGAATGAAGCCAAGCTGTTCTCTTGCTCCAATTTTATTTCTTCTCTCACAAGTAACGATGCTTAAAGGTACACCGAGAACAGCTGCCAACAGCCCATCCTCTGGGACACTCATCCAGCTTAGCCAGTCAATTGCTGGCATCTGCTCACAGGTTGCAAACATCAAGAAGTGCTTGTGATCATTATCGAGGCAATTCTAAGCCTTGCAAACACACACACACGAAGGCCTGGGCTGGCGTGCCTCTAATTCTGGAGCACGTGCTTCATCCATTTCACCAGCTTGCCTCCCCAGGCTACCCTGGCTCATGTCAGACACCTAGAGAATCATGGCACTGGACCAAGAGGCTTCCGGTTCTCACCAGACTGCAAACCATCTCTAACTTCCACCGGATCAGCAGTAAAATGAACAAGACAGAAGCTGGCATCAGTTTGACTGCAGGTGTCGTGCCAGGTCTGGCAGAAAGTGGTCAGGGCCAGCCTATGAAAATGTTTACTTCAGTGTCTTAAAAACCAAAGAGTTCAAAACAACACACCATCCTCAGAGCTGTATGATACTCACAGTTCAGGATAGGAGTCTGTAAAATGCTCAGAGGTCTTCTAAATGGGTGGGAGAGAAAATATTTCCATTTTGGAGTAGGTTTGGTGCCCTTTGTCCAGATTGAGAGGTAGTATGGGGCCCTAGAAAGAACAGATTCTCGGTCAGGCATGAGGGGGCCCTAGCATTCCCAACTGGAACCCCATTATCCTTTTAGAACTCCACAGGCCCTAGGATCTGTTCCTTTGGAGACTGATCTCATGTCATTTTCCAACCAAAGGGTTTTTAATTGTTCTTATTGCCCAATGTGGCTTATCAGGTGGCTCAGTGGTAAAGAATCCACCTGCCAATGCAGGAGATATAGGTTTGATCCCTGGGTCAGGAAGATTCCCTGGAGCAAGAAATGACAACCCATTCCAGTATTCTTGCCTGGGAAATCCCACGGACAGAGGAGCCTGGCAGGCTACAGTATGTGGAATCACAAAGAGTCAGACAAATCTTAGGTACTAAACAAGAAACAACATTGTCCGATGTACTTTTTAAATATTAGTAATTAGAGACTATGTGGATGCTAACCACATGTGGATAATATCACTCTAATGACAGAAAGTGAAGAGGAATTAAAGAGCCTCTTAATGAGGGTGAAGTAGAAGAGTGAAAGAGCCAGCTTAAAACTAAATATTAAAAAAACTAAGATCATGGAAGTCAGCTACATTACTTCATGGCAAATAGAAGGGGAAAAGGTAGAAGTAGTGACAGATTTCCTCTTCTTGGGCTCTACAATTACTGTGGATGCTGACTGCAGCCATGAAATCAGAAGACAATTACTTCTTGTCAGGAAAGGAATGACAAACCTAGCGTGTTGAAAAATAGAGACAAGGTCCATATAGTCAAGGTTTTGGTCTTCCCAGTAGTCATGTATGGTTGTGAGAGCTGGACCATAAAGAAGGCAGAACGCCAAAGAACTGATGCCTTCAAACTGTGGTACTGGAGAAGACTCCTGAAAGTCCCTTGGATAGCAAGGAGATCAAACTAGTCAATCTTAAGGGAGATCAACCCTGGATACTTACTGGAATGACTGATGCTGAAGCTGAAGCTCCAGTATTTTGGTCATCTGATGCGAACAGACAACTCATTGGAAAAATCCCTGATTCTGGGAAAGATTGATGGCAGGAGAAGAGGGCGTCAAAGGATGAGATGGCTGGATGGCATCACTGATGCAATGGACATGAACTTGGGCAAACTTGGGTGAGGGACAGGGAGGCCTGGTGTGCTGCAGTCCATGGGGTCTCAAAGAGTCAGACACAACTGGGTGACTGAAAAACTATTAGAGTCTGAAGGAAAGTAATTGGGATTTGAAGGGCTGAGATTCTAGGATTCTTTAGGAAGCCTTGCTCCATGGAGTGTATTTGGAAAAATATTATTTAATTAAAGAATAATTGGCCCATTCTCAATAAGCTGATTTTCTATTCTAGGGCCCACCCCAAAAAAAAACCAAAACCAAAAAAAATGCCAATCAGACAGAGCATATCACATCTACTCTCATTCAGTCATTAAATATTTTAAATCATTTCTTAAATTTTTAAACGAACATGTGCTCATTGTAACAAGTGATACAATCTAACAACGTATAAAGAAAAAATTATGCATCTCTCTTTAAATCTTCCTCCATTCTCACTCTCTTCCCAGAGAAAACAGATATTAACGGCCAGCTATACACTTTCAAACCTTTTTATGTGCATATAATATATAGATACAAAAACTGGATCATACTCTTCACATAATTTTGCAGTTTGCTTTTCTCCTTTAATTACATTATAGACATCTTTCCAAGTGAACAATTAGAAGTGGAATTCACTCTTTGAAATGACTGCATAAAATTCCAATGTATGGATCTTCTTATTCAATAGTTCTTTTGATGGAAAGTAAGGTTGTTTCCAATTTTTGTTTGTTTGCCAATGAAAGCAATGCTGTAATAAATATTAGTATACATGTCCTTATATACTGGTGCTTTAATTCTATTGGCTAGAATTCTACTCACTTTGCAAGGTCGGAGCTTAGGTACATTACTCATTTTAATAGCTATCGACATATTACTTTCTTTAATCCATCTGGACTTTATCTTTTGTATTAAGAGGTAGGAATTACAAATTTTGCTTTCTGCCACATGTTTAGCCAATTTTGCCAGCATCATTTATTAAATAAGCCACCCTTTTCATAGGCTGCAATGCCACTTTTGACATATGGGCAATTCTCATGAACACCTGGATCTCTTTTTGGAGTTTCAATTCTGTTTCACTGCTACATTTATCTGATTTTATGCCAATAACAAGCTATTTTGATTACAGTGGCTCTAAAACTAGGCTTACTATCTAGTGAAGGAAGTATGTCTTATTATTCTTTTGCATTTTATACTCTAAGATGAGCTTACCAGATGTCTCAATGGTAAAGAATCTGCCTGCCAATGCAGGAGACACAGCAGACATGGCTTCGATCCCTGGGTTGGGAAGATCCCCTGGAGGAGGAAATGGCAACCCACTCCAGTATTCTTGCCTAGAGAATCCCATGGACAGAGGAGACCGGTGAGGCTACAATCCATGGGGTCACAAAGAGTTGGACAAGACTAAGAGACTGAGTATGCACCCACTTTAAGATATCTATTCTTCCATTTGAACTTAAATTATTTTATTCAACAAAAACATTAAAACTTCTGAGTGAAATTGCAAATATTTGTTTATTGAAAGAACAGAAAATTATACAGCTTTAAGTATTCCTTATAGATGACTGTACATCTCTCCATTTATTCAATAAGTTGTTTTAGGGGTTTTTTTTAATATGGGTTCAAATCATGTAAAACTATTCCTCGGTATTTTAAATTTTGCGCTTGTAATTGGGTTTTTTTTTTTTTTCAAAGTCTATTTCTAGCTTATTGACACTGGCAAAAAAGAAAAATTACAGATTTTGTACATTTATCAATTGTCTAAACACCTTATCAAATCTAGAACATTTTTTAGTCTCCATGGGTGTGCTAAGTAACCAATCAATATCACTACAAATACATCATCTCTCCTAATATTTATATCTATTACTTAGTTTTCTCATCTTATTACATTAGCTAGTACCTCCAAATCAATGTAAATAATTGCAGTCATAAAAGGGAGCTCTATTTTGTTCCTGAGTTTAAACAAAATAACCTCAACATTGGACTTCATATTAGATTTGCTAAAAGGATTTGATAGTCTTTTCATGTTTAAGTAAATATCCCTATAATCCTATTTTGCTTATAGTTTAGTCAAGAATGTCTATTTAATTTTATAAAGTTATGTTACAGTATGTTATAATTTAAAGCAATGCTTGTTTCTTCTTTTAGTTTGCTCATTTAAAGAACTTTCATGTAGATAATAAAGCCTACTGAGTTATGGTGTATTATTCATTTTATACAGGGCTAGATTTGGTAAACCAATGTTTTAGTCAGACTTTTGCATCATATTTATACGTGAAATCAATATATACTTATAAGATTATATTAGTTTTATAAAAGGGACTAAAGGATTGTCTGGTTTTTTTCCTAGGGCCTGAAATTATTTACATAACATAGGAATTTTCATTTTACTTCATAATTTTACTTCACCAACTTAGAAAGGTATTATTAGATATTATGAGAGAGGATATTATTATTATTATTATTTTTGGAGCGAGAGTATTATTGTTATGCAACTTTTAAACATGACAAGGAGTAGATGTTCAGAAAAGTATGTAGGCTGACTAACATCAAGCAACTATTATGGTATGAAGCTAGGAATGAAATACCAGGGTTCTGATTCCAGGCCTGGACCTTGGTCTACCATGTACCACTTCCTCTCTCCAGGATAAGCCTGAAATCCTGACCGAAACAAAGACATCAGAAATTCTAGAGCAGGACCGATGAAAGAAGTCACCTTTGGAGAATACCCAATGGAGCAGTCACAAGCCTTACAAAGAAGAGCTGTGAACTGCTGAGAAGCCCCAATCAGAGAATGATCTCCTTGGTATCTGATCCTTTGAAATGAGATCATCCAGATGGAGCAAATGGACCACAAACAGTGATTTAAGATAGTGGATTCATGAAGGGCAATTGTGTAGGGTTGTGTAAAACTATGTTAAATAATGATAATTCATGTACATATCTTCTTTTATAATTTACAAAGAGTAAGTTTAAAGAGGTTAATCGTTTGTCAAGGATTACACTCTATATCTTAAAGGTGATGGAACACTCCATACTCTTCATTTTTCCCCCCACACTTTTTAAATCATGCTCTTTGTGTGTTTCCTTCATAGCATTTATCACTCATCTTGCAATTATTTCATTTATTTATGCTACTTGTTCTTTGTCTACCCACTGCCCTCCCCAGTTACAATGGAGGTAACATCAGTTCAGTTCAGTTCAGTCACTCAGTCGTGTCCGACTCTTTGCAACCCCATGAATTGCAGCACACCAGGCCTCCCTGTCCATCACCAACACCTGGAGTTCACTCAGACTCATGTCCATCGAGTCAGTGATGCCATCCAGCCATCTCATCCTCTGTCATCCCCTTCTCCTCCTGCCCCAAATCCCTCCCAGCATCAGAGTCTTTTCCAATGAGTCAACTCTTCGCATGAGGTGGCCAAAGTACTGGAGTTTCAGCTTTAGCATCATTCCTTCCAAAGAAATCCCAGGGCTGATCGCCTTCAGAATGGACTGGTTGGATCTCCTTGCAGTCCAAAGGACCCTCAAGAGTCTTCTCCAACACCACAATTCAAAAGCATCAATTCTAAGAGGTCATATTATACTATTGCTTTATCCACAGGCCTGAACACAGTGAAAAGGTATTCAAAATGTATTTATTATAAGAGTGAAAAAATAAGTACCATACACCATTTATACCCAATGTGATCCCTGCTTGAATCCTATCTAGAAAGGACAACAGCTTTCCCTCCAGAAATGGTGGTCCCACTGCACACACAGTTAGAAATAATACTGTTTGCTGCCGCCTTTGTAAATATAAAATAGGCTATACATCCAAGTCAGAGATCTCCATATCAATCTTATACAATCACTTTATTTGACAGAGACATTCTTTTTAAAGGCAAATCAGTGTGAACTCTCAATATCCCAAATTAGATTGAGCACACAAGTTCAAATGAGTTAGCCATTAATTACTCACCACCACTGGCCTAAGTTTGAAACCACCAGATCTCATTTTTCACTGGGCTGACATCCTGAAAGGCACCATTTGTCAGGAGACCTCCCTTGTATTTTTTTCTTTTCCTTCCATTGTTTCACTGAATTAACCAAAGCAATATTAAACAAGTTGCTAAATACAGGTATTAGCTCATTTGTAGCTAATTATTACAGGTAAGTGGTGCAGTAAATGAAGCACCCTTCACCCTCCCCAGTCTTTTTTTTTTCTTTTTTTTTCTTGAAGCTTTGGTGATGTTCTCCAGGTAAATCCCATGCATAATGTAAGAGTGGCAATGTTGTTTGCATAATAAGCTATTTTCTACCACAGAAGCAGAAACATTTTATCGCTATAGAGAAAGCTCAAATTATGAATACATTTTCATATAAGTTGATTTATGTGAAAATTACAAATAAATGCAGAGCCGAGCTGCAAGTGAATTGTTTGTTCCCAGTTCAAGGAGTGGTGTTATTTGAAATTAAAAAAGAAAACAACCCACCACATCCTGCTAAGAAAAATATTTTTAATGTTATTCAGACTGAGGCACATATCACATGACCCAAGAAGAAAAACATCACCTGGTCCAGAAGTAGGACCTGAGGTTGCAAAGGCTGGTTTCTGAAGCCATATATATATAAAACATTTCTATTATCCATGATATATGTATTCTTCTTGCACTTGGGGTGCAAAGATTCTCAGCAAACTCTATAACTACTTCTTTCAATAGTCAAAGGAAGTTAAAAGAATAAATGGAGACCCATTATCACTTCTGCATATGCAAGAGCTAAATGTGTGTTAGACATGAAAATGGTTTTGTGTAAGACCCAAAGTTTCTCAGACAACTGCAGGGCTCTCAAAATGGGATGCACATTTCTAGTCCAGGGAGAATCGTGGAGGGTCGAGAACTTACCTTGTTAGGACACCCCTCCCCTGTTACACTAGTGCACTGGCATCTGGGTGGTTGATCCAAAACAGGAATATGAGGCTGGTCACAGAGCTTGGGCTAATGTCCCACACCTAGAGGAGACAGGTTTTAGGGAAAGGAGATAGTGACATGGCACCTTGGACAAGTCTACATAGTAAAATACATGCAACTTGTTTAGCAATTTGGGCACCATATGCCTATAATTTTCCTAGACCTTTAAACTTGCCTGGATTACACTCATCATGGGCCATGATCACAGAAAACATCTCATCCTGGCTGTTGCCCCAGACTGCAGCCCACTATGTCTTAACTGTTACTTAATAAACCCTTAGCTTTATAGTTCTTGATTCTGGTAATGATCTCTGACCCTGTTTACATTTCACAACCATTCAGACCTCTTAAACCAGCTTACTGAACTTTGATGTCTTCTTCAGCTCTTTGCTTATGTGTCCACCAGAATCTCAGGATGCTCAAAGCCACAAAGGAGAATCCTGTCTCTTGGCCTCGCTCATGGAGCTGTGCGACCTCCAGCCACTCCATCTCCCCCTTTTCCTCCCCATACCACAGAGAGGGGAATTTGAGTAATACAGATAGCTAACCTAAACACAGGTCTCAAAAGTCTCACCTTTACTGTTCTCAATTTATTGGCCTGTCAAGAGATGTTACATCTGTAGATCTGACTTTTTACAAGCCCCCTCTGCCATCTCCAAAACACTAAATCAAAAAAAAAAATTTTTTTTTGGCAAGTATGTTGTTGTTGAGTCACCTCGTCATGTCCAGCTCTTTGGAAGTCCATGGACTACAGCACGCCAGGCCTCCCTGTCCTTCACCATCTCCCAGACTTTGCCCAAGTTCATGTCCATTGAATCGGTGATGCCATCCAACTATCTCATCCTCTGTCACCCTATTTTCCTCTGTTGCTCTCTTCTTCTGCCTTCAATCTTTCCTAGCATCTGGGTCTTTTCCAATGAGTCAGCTGTTCGCATCAGGTGACCAAAAAATTGGAGTTTCAGCTTCAGGATCAGCATATTTCAGCCCAAGCATAAATGAGAATCATGTAACTTGCCTGGCCAGTCTCATTTGATCAGAGAGACCACAGCTCACACCTTCTTTAGGCCCCCGATTCAGGTATTACACAATTGCTCAAGGATCTCTGCCACATTCATTTTGTCTTTATTTTTTATTTGCATTCCATAGGTTGACTCTGTGCTTTCCCTCCAATACTAAGCTGGAAGTCTGTGTAAGATGTAAAAATAAATAATACTATTTTAATTACATTATCGTGGATTTTCACATTCAGCAGTTCGACAGTTGGAGAAGAAATACCTGGTCAATTTCTGAACCACTCGAATTTCAGTCTATCAACAAACCTTATACTTGAGGCTTAAATGCCAGGTGCCTGAAGAAGACTCTTCTCTGTTATTTTCTGGTTCTATCAATATAAACAGCCAAGAATAAGCACGCATGTGTGCTAAGTCGCTTCAGTCGTATCCAACTCTTTGTGACATTATAGACCATAGCCCGCCAGGCTCCTCTGTCCATGGGATTCTCTGGGCAAGAATACTGGAGTGGGTTGCCATGGCCTCCTCCAGGGGATCTTCCCGACCCAGGGATCGAACCTGCATCTCTTTATGTCTCCAGCATTTGTAGGTGGGTTCTTTACCACTAGTGCCACCTGGGAAACCAAAGAGTAAGCATACATCTTTTTAAATTAGATACTAAAAAGACACCCACAACACTACCATGTAGTTTGTGTCCCTTGGTAATACAGAAGGGTAAAGTAAAATGGTCTTTAAAGAACAAACACTGAAAGAGTCCACTCATTGAGGCAGAAAGCACAGTGGCAGATGCCAGGAACTGGGAGGAGAAAGTGGGGAGTTAGTGTTTAATAGCTACCGAGATTCAGTTCTGCCAGGTGAGAGTTCTGTGCATGGATGGTGGTGGCACACTACTGTGTATGTATTTAATACAACTGAACTGTATGCTCAAAAAGGTGAAGATGATAAATTTTATGTTAAGCGTATTTTACCACAAAAAAATAATAAAAGATAATTATTGAGCCATATTTTTAAAGTAAAAAATATCACATTTCCAAATTCTAATACAGCTATTGAGTCATTGTTTAACACCTACTCTATATGCCTTGTACTTAGCTAGGTCCTAGGGATACAATATTTACTGTAAGAGACGCATGCTCTGTGCTCATGGAGCTGAGAGCTAGTGGGGAGAGATGAATATTTCAAAAAGCTAGAATCTGATGAGGACTTTGAAGGAAAATTGAAAGCTGTACAGGACCATTTGACAGATGCCATCCTCCTGACCCAGTCCACAGGAACAGACAAATCTTCCTGGGGAAGAGGCATTCAGTGGAATTTGAGGAATGAAACAGAATTCATAGGAGAAAAGCATCCAAGGGATGCTTCATCATGGAACATTTCTCAACACACCATCTCCCCACTGAGGTCTCTTGGGCTCTAGATTTCTGTAATACTTGTCACCCTGCAGTATTTTGGAGGCCAGATTCACACCCAAAACAAGTATCTTTCTCTTGAAAGTAAAAGTGTTAGTCATTCAGTTGTGTCCAACTCTCCCCACGGACTATAGCCCACCAGGCTTCTCTGTCCATAGAATTCTCCATGCAAGAATACTGGAGTGGGTTGCCATTCCGTTCTCCAGGGGGTCTTCCTGATGCAGGGATTGAACTCAGGTCTCTTGTACTGGCAGGAGGATTCTTTACTGTCTGAGCCACCAGATACCTCAAAAACCAAGAGAGTCAGACCTAGACACTGGGCAAAGTCAGTAATAACACTGTTGGCATTTTAAGAGTTTCCTTCAACTTTCCTTTCCAAAGCTCTCATTGGCACACACTGAAGAGCAAAATTCTCTAAGGGCCCAATAAGGTTCTTGTAAAGCTCAACATTCAGAAAACGAAGATCATGGCATCTGGTCCCATCACTTCATGGGAAATAGTTGGGGAAACTGCGGAAACAGTGTCAGACTTTATTTTTTTTGGGCTCCAAAGTCACTGAAGATGGTGGTTGCAGCCATGAAATTAAAAGATGCTTGCTCCTTGGAAGGAAAGTTATGACCAACCTAGATAGCATATTCAAAAGAAGAGATATTACTTTGCCAACAAAGGTCCATCTAGTCAAGGCTATGATTTTTCCAGTGGTCATGTATGGATGTTAGAGTTGGACTGTGAAGAAAGCTGAGCACTGAAGAATTGATGCTTTTAAACTGTGGTGTTGGAGAAGACTCTTGAGAGTCCCTTGGACTGCAAGGAGATCCAACCAGTCCATCCTAAAGGAGACCAGTCCTGGGTGTTCGTTGGAAAGACTGATGCTGAGGCTGAAACTCCAATACTTTGGCCACCTCATGTGAAGAGTTGACTCATTGGAAAAGACCCTGATGCTGGGAGGGATTGGGAGCAGGAGGAGAAGGGGACAACAGAAGAAGAGATGGCTGGATGGCATCACTGACTTGATGCACATGAATTTCGGGAGTTGGTGATGGACAGGGAGGCCTGGTGTGCTGCGATTCATGGGGTCACGAAGAGTCAGACATGACTGAGCGACTGAACTGAACTGAACTGAAGGTTGGAATAAATTCAAAATGTTTGGCTAAAAGTATGTCATTAATTGCTGAATAGTATGTTACATATTTTAACTTATGTTTCCATACTCTCACGTCTACTGATCATCCAGTTGACCTTACATTTGGAGCCATTTTCCAGCATCTTTGACATCTGCATTATATGCAACACATGGTACAAGTTTGGAAGCAATATCCTCATACTCTCAGCACTTCAAAGCAAACACACATTTTTCCATCTCTGCTCTAAACCTCATAAAGTCACGTCCCTCGTTCTATTCCCTAATGAATACTCTCAGTAGTTCCTACATCATAGGTGGTCAGTAAATATTTTTTAACTGAATCCCCTTCTTGGTCCCAGCTTCTGAAATTCTTTTCACACATTGCTGTATTAGAACCCCTGTAACATCTAGATGTGAAATCGTAAGGCTCTGAGAGTCAGACAGAACCTAGGTTTAAATCCTGGCTCTGCCATTTACTGAAACCATGAATTTAAGTCAATTACATTAACACTCCAAACATTAATGTCCCCATCTGTGAAATGGGAACAATAATACATTTCTCAGTGATGTTAAAGGACACAAGCAGATGATGAACATGTGTTGCACATAAAAATGCTGTGAGGAGGCACCAGTTGTTACTCCCCCTTTACAAAAGAAGATGGTATGACCCACTGAGCTGAAATAACTTCACCACAGATGCAATTTCATCAGCTTCATATTCTTGACTTTAAGGAAAGTAAAAGGGGGAAACAGTGGAATTATTGAGACTAGGGCTGAATTGGTTAGATATAATAGACTGACCTAACACCTTGTACCTCTGAGAAGGGTCTACACATCAAGACATATAGTAGCATATGAAATAAACCTAGCAGTGTTTCTCAAAATCTAATGTGTAAATGAATCACACGAAAATCTTGTGAAAATGCAGATTCAGCTTCACTAAGTTGGGAACTGCTGCTGCTGCTGCTGCTAAGTCGCTTCAGTCGTGTCCGACTCTGTGCGACCCCATAGATGGCAGCCCACCAGGCTCCGCCGTCCCTGGGATTCTCCAGGCAAGAACACTGGAGTGGGTTGCCATTTCCTTCTCCAATGCATGAAAGTGAAAAGTGAAAGTGAAGTCACTGAGTCGTGTCCAACTCTCAGCAACCCCATGGACTGCAGCCTACCAGGCTCCTCCGTCCATGGGATTTTCCAGGCAAGAGTACTGGAGTGGGGTGCCACTGCCTTCTCCAGGGGTGGGAACTGAGAGTCCCCATTTCCCACAAACTCCCAGATGCTCCCCAGGCTCCTGCTGTCTGCATACCACTTTGTGTAGCAAGGTTTTAAAGCACCACACACAATATTAGGTATTATCACTCCAAAGTGAAAGTGAAGGTTGCTCAGTCATATCCGACTCTTTGCAATCCTGTGGACTATACAGTCTGTGGAATTCTCCAGGCTAGAATACCAGAATGGGTAGCCTTTCCCTTCTCCAGGGGATCTTTCCAACCCAGGGATTGAACCCAGCTCTCTCATGCTGCAGATGCATTCTTTACCAGCTGAGCCACAAGGGAAGCCCAAGAATACTGGAGTGGGTAGCCTATCCCTTCTCCAGCGGATCTTCTCGACCCAGGAATTGAACCAGGGTCTCCTGCATTGCAGGCAAATTCTTTACCAACTGAGCTATCAGGGAAGCCCAGCACTCCAAAGGCCATACCGTTATAATGATGGCATTGAACCATCTCATTTCTGTGCTCCATGCAATGATTTCCCCAAAGTCCTATGATTTTCTTTCATTGTTGTTTAAATGCCATAAAATCCTACTTTGACCCTGACAATGATCATAATAAACCCATCTGAATAAAACCCCCCTGAGCTCCTGCTCTGCAGTGTCTCTCAGCTGAGCACTACACTGCTTGCAGTTGCCTTAGCTCTTCTCCTCTTTAAACTACCGTCAAGTCAGAGAACCAGACTCACATCAAAGTCAATTTGAATTCATTTCGTACAGTTTCAACAGATACTATTTCAAAGGGCTCTGCTAACTTCAAAAATAATATTCATTACCTGGTTGTTGAAAGAAACTGCTCTCAGGATATTGTACACCGCCATCCCCTAATTTGGTAATTCTATCAGGAAAAGCAATTAAGTTTGTCTGACATGACTTGTTTTTATAAATCCATGATGCTTACTGCTCTTAATTTAATTCTCCTCTTACCACTTATAATTTCATTCTCATCTGACAGTTCATATTTTCTCTCTGAGTGATTTTTCCCCCCTTTATATTAGTAATCACAGAAAACTCAGTGAATAACATCAGCCTTTGGGTTGGAAAGAGACTGGAAAACGATGGGCAGTACACAGGCTCCCTTCAGGGAGGGCAGGAATTTCGTTCCTTACGACTCCCCCCACCCCTAAAGCAGTGCTTGGCATACAGATGGTGCTCAATAAATACTTGCTATCAGGTGTCAAGCCAAGTGCTGCAAAGGCAAAGAAGACCCAGGTCTTTCCCCATATTTCACATTAGCCAGAAGGCAGACATTTTGAAAGATGATTACAAAGCAATCTAAAAAAAAAAATAATGGCACTGTGACAGGACTGCCAGTGAGAATTGGACCTTACAATTTTATATGTTATTTTCAATGTTGGAAAAACGTCCATCAAAAATGTTGTCAGCGATTTCTGTTTTATTGATTGGAGACCTGTACTGCCTGTGATGATGTGCAAGTTACAGTAGTACAAATGAGGGGATGGTCCGCGGGGGGATGATCCTGGAAAACCTGAGGTCAGGGAAGGCAATGGGTAGAAGTCACCTGGTGAGCCTCAAAGGATGAGCTGTGGTCACAGGACAAAGGGAAAGAACACGTTTTATGAATAAGGAGGAGTGTGGGCAAAGACACAGACTTGTGCAACTGGATGCTGTGTTCAGAGGACTGAAGGCATCTGGTCAGGAATGTGGGGCTCAGTGGGGAAGCAGCCAAAGATGGAGGCAGCAGGGCCAGGAGCCAGATCCTGGAGACCTTGTGTGCCCAGCTTAAAGACAATCAGTAGGCAACAGGGAGCCACTAAGATGTTCTGGGGCTTCCCTGGTGGCTCAGATGGTAGTCTGCCTGCAATGTAGGAGACCCAGGGTTCGGTCCCTGGTTCAGGAAGATCCCCTGGTGAAGGGAGTGGCAACCCATTCCAGTATTCTTGCCTGGAAAATTCCATGGACAGAGGAGCCTGGCAGGCCACAGTCTATGTGGTCGCAAAGAGGCACACAAGTGACAAACATTTTCACTTTTCTTTTTCAAGGTGTTTTGGGCAGGAGAGTGAGATGATAAGATTGTGTTATGAGAAAAATCAGTCCTGACTGAAAGAATTTAAGGAATGGATTTGATGGGAACAAGACTGTATGTAGAAGAACAGGAGGCAATTGCCATTGTTGCTATTGGCATTCAGTCGTCAAATCATGTCAGACTCTGCAACTCCATGGACTGCAGCACGGCAGGCCTCCCTGTCCCTCACCATCTCCCTGAGTGTGCCCAAGTTCATGTCCATTGAATCGGTGATGTCATCCAACCAATTCAATCGATGCAGAAGAACAGGAGACAAAGAATGAGGAAAGAAGGAGGCTTAGGAGCAATGTTAAAGAGGTAGGATGGGAGCCAGAGAGAATGGTGTCAGGACAACCAAAGGAGAAAAACGTTTCAAAAAGAATAAAGTGGTCAACACTGCTCAAGATATACTCATTGAATTTCTTTTGGGAAAGCATTAAACACATAGGGTCTATTTTCACATTGCTATAATCTCTACCAAAAGCTTTCTTGCTCATCAGACTATGGCAACATGGTGGATAAAAAAGCACCCTCTGAAACTAAAGGTAAAAAAAAGAATCAACAACTAGTAATTGAGATTGGCAATTTATCACAAGTAACTCACAAGTAACAAGTAAGATGGTCCAGAAATGTGCTGATTAGGAGGGTATGCACATATCATGAAAATATAAAGGAAATTACCACTATACTATGTTGTGACTTGCCTAGTATGAATTTATGAAATGTTAAAGTTGAGGGGGAGCATGTGCTTCTAGCAAACAATCAAAAATGGGTATTGGAGAATAAATGACCTATAAGCATATGAAATGATGCTCAATGTCACCAACCATTAGGGAAATTAAAATCAAAACCTCAGTGAGATACCACTTCACACCCATTAGGATGACTGCTATTTAAAAGCAATCACAGAAGCAGAAAAATAGAATTTAAAAGGTGTTGGCAAGGTTGTAGAGAAACTGGTAACCCTTGTGCATAACTGGTGGAAATATAAAAGGGTGCAGCCATTGTGGAAAAAAGTATGGTGATGGGTTAGTCGCTAAGTCGTGTCCAACTCTTTGCAACTTCATGGCCTTCAGCCTGCCAGGCTCCTCTGTCCATGGGGATTCTCCAAGTAAGAATACTGCAATGGGTTGCCATTTCCTTCTCCAGGGGATCTTCCCCACCCAGGGACTGAACCTGGGTCTCCTGCATTGCAGGCAGATTCTTTACCAACTGAGCCACCAGGAAAACAGTATATGGTTCCTCAAAAATATCAAACACAGAATTAACATATAATTTAAGAATTCCACTTCTAGGTCTATAGCAAAATAACAGAAAGCAGGGGGACCCAAGTAGATATTTGTACACTCATGTTCTTAGCAGCATTATTCACAATAGTCAAAAGGTGGGGAGCAACCCATCCATGTATGAATGGGTAAACACAGCACGGTATAAACATACAACAGAACATTTTTCAACCTTAAAAAGGGAGAAAATTCTGAAACATGCTATAAAATTGACAGGCTTTGAAAACATTATGCTAATAAGTCAGTCTCAAAGGATAAATATTGTAGGTCAAAATAGTCAAATCATAAAAACAGAAATCAAAATGGTGGTTGTCAGGAACCAGGAACAAAGGGGACTGGAGAGTTGTTGTCTAATACGTACAGAGTTTCTGTTTGGGAAGATGAAAAATGTTCTTGAGATGGATGGTGGTGATAGTTTCATAATGATGTGAATGTATATATTCACATATATACATTTGCTGATTAGACTACTCCTGGAGTTTAGGTCTAGGCATCATGCTGTGAAAAAGATGGAGATCAATCAGACATGACCATCAGAAAGAAGCCACAGTGATGAATGAACTTGAATCCACGTGATGGAAGAAATGACTGAAAGCCTATCTTCCCAACCTGTGTGCCTTGGCATCCCTGTGCTCCGAATCGTGTACAGCTGTGCCTGGAGATGAATCGTTCAGTCCTTGAGCATGACTTGGAACAGCTGAAGACTCCATACCAGCCAGGTGCGGCCAAGGCAACCCTAGCAGGGGCTCTGCATTGTTCAAGTGCGGTGGGTCTGAGGATGCCTTTCATGGTTCCCTGGAGGAAAGCACAAAAAGTAACTATTTTAAGCTGTGCTGGGTCTTCCCTGCTGCATGCAGGCTTTTCTCTAGTCGTGGTGAGTGGACGCTACTCTCTCTGTGCAGGCTTCTCATTACAGTAGCTTCTCTTGTTGCAGGGGCTACCCAGGTGGTTCTAGTGGTAAAGAACTGGCCTGCACTTCAGGAAACATAAGATATGCAGGTTCAATCCCTAGGTCGAGAAGATCCCCTGGAGGACAGCATGGCAGCTCACCCCAGTATTCTTGCCGGGAGAATCCCATGGACAGAGGAGCCTGGTGGACTACAGTCCCTAAGGTCACAAAGAGTCAGACACAACTGAAGTGACTGAGCATGCTCTTGTTGCACAGCACGTGGTTGTGGCACAAGGGCAAAAAGTGACTCTTGGCCCTGATTCTCAGCCTGGATATACTGAGCATAAACAAGGTGCTGTACCACCTGAGACATCCATCTTGGCAGAGCACACTGTTGCCCATCCTGAAAGTGGGACCGAGGAACCTGATGTTGAGGTAGTTCATATTCCAGATGCCCAAAGAGCATGTGTCTGACCCTAGGTGCTGCCAGTCAGAGATAGGGGGTTGGGAAAGGAAGCTGAAAGGTGCCCCAGTGGATGTGGTTCCAGGGCTGTTCAGAACCTTTCTTCACATACAACAGCTACTTCTCTCCCTGTGGAGCTCACATACCCCTCTGGGAGGCATTGGCACCACTGGATAGCCACTCTAACAATGCACCTGCATTCTGCAAATAGAGCTTCAATGTATTTTGAAAC
This sequence comes from Capra hircus, assembly GCF_001704415.2. NCBI lineage: Eukaryota > Metazoa > Chordata > Mammalia > Artiodactyla > Bovidae > Capra > Capra hircus. The sequence goes on along the minus strand of NC_030813.1, from coordinate 61,627,109 downwards.
ACTTAATATGAAAAAGTTCAACTGGATTAGAGGTCTTCTCTCACCAACATTAGAAATTTATATTAGAAACAACATTAGAAAGTAAAGAAAGAACTATGAGAGTCTTTAACTGCAACTGTCATACATTTTGAAGGTTGTAAAAAATGGTATTATATTTTAAATCATTGTTTCTCGTCCATTATGGCTACCAAGAATTTGAAGAAACCAGCATTAACAAGTCTTCATCAGGAATCACATGTAGCCATTTCAAATGTCAAACCTGATATCACAGGTTATATTCATGGAATCAAGCTAAGTTTCACTGTCAAACCTTCAAAAAGATTTTATTTGGAAGCTTTATACAAATACAATATTTAATCTCCTCCCTAATATTTTATATTTATTTTCTTATCATAATTATATACTACTAAAAAGAAAATATGAGTTTTTCATTAATCTCCAGACAGACATCCTTAATTCACTTCAGGTTCACCCCAGGATGTCATGCAAATATCATTTTCTGTATCTGCCTCGGAGTTCAAAAGCCTCGGAAACACTACTAGAAAAAAAATTGTTCATGTAGGAGAAACATCATGGAAAACCAAATCAGAAGAATAGCGATGGGGGCCAAAAATTCAGTTGTTCTGAGTCTCTATAGTGGTGGACTTGTAACTCAAGTAAAGACTTCAGGAAGATGAATTTCAGTCAAATCTTGAGCCAGCTCTGCCCAAAGAGAGGCCATGATATTCCAATAGCATCTGATGACCACTTATCAAAATGTCATAGATGGAGATTCAAACTTCACAGTATGACTGGCCAGAGGAAACTGTAAAACCTCTTCTGACCTATAGATTCAATGACTCTGAACCAGCCAGTTCAGGAAGGCTTCCAGCCTCTCATTCCTTGACATTTCTTAAATTCTCTGATTGGAAAGACAAGCAGTCATCAAGGAATAAAAATCCATCGGTATGCCATGACTGGCAGAAAGATGTTGAAATAAGATTGATACAATGCACACAGAAGCCTCTCTACACCTACAGTCTTTACCCTTGAGAAAGACATGGGTGGGGGGGGCGGAGATAGACTCTGATCATGGCTCAGGATTCTAGACTTTACTAATCTACCCTCTAACTACTAGATACTGGAAAAGTCAACTTCCTTTTAATTAAATTTTCTAATCAATACAAATCGTGGAGATGAGGTGGAGAGGTTTAATTGATTTCTAAGGGTTTTCCTAGCTGTAAGTTTTTATCTAAGATTGTTGATATACGTCTTTTGGTTTAATTGCTCCTCATATGTCTAATGACTATGGAAGGGCCTCTATTTCACAGGGTAGTTGTTCCATTCATTTCAACATTTACTAAATAAACATACATTGTATGTCAGGCCTTGTGCTGGACACAAAGGTATAAAATTATAATAACAAGGACAGACTACAAAAAAGGCAAGTTAAAGGACAGTGTACCCAATGATACCCTTGAAGGACCTATAGGCATTTAAATAACTCTCAAGTTATATGAGGAAATGATATGGAAGAACAAAGCCAAGATGGCAACCATCATGGAAATGAAACAAATTCTCCCTCCCAATCCTGCTTTTGGAGCATCACAGCAACCAGTATGTATGCCTCAAACAAAAAGTATGCTGGACAGGCCATAGCTTCTTCATTACCCAGAGCTTCCCCAGAGGAACAGGAAATAAAACACTGGACGATGAGCAACACATAGGCATGGGTGGCACCAACAGGAGAGGTCCCATCTGGTCCACCTGAGACAAAACTGAGAAGAATTCCTGAAAACTTACTGATGGAGTTCTAGGACACCAGGAGGTTGAGTGAAGATGTACACATGTTCGCCGAGACCTTGTTAGTGTACTTGAGAAAGAGAATACAGTGACAGTGGCTGTGGATGAGTTTTGCAGACTGGGTCATCCAAGAATTCCATGTGCAAATTCAATCCACTTGTGTTAATGTGACATGGTATTTTCTGCTCATTTATCAACTTAATTTAATCATATAATTTTGCCATAGCAGTATTTGTTCTTTATGCCAGATGATCCCAAAAATGCTGGCAAAGAGAGATTTTCCACCTGGCAGTGTTCTTTGAGACAAATTACTTGTACATGAACAATTAAATGGAAAGAGGAAGAGTTTTATAAAATGAGTAAGATTGAGTTCCTGCAGTCAAGGAGTTCAAACACTAACTGGGTGTGCAGATATGGATTCAACTATTAATGTGAAAATATTGTGAAGATTAAACAGGATAACAAATGTCAAGGGTGAGGTAAACACGAAATCACAACATATATCACATATAAGGTGTATAGGTAGCAGTAGTAATAGTAGCAGTAGGGGTATTATCATGGAGAAGTTCCTATTTAGACTAATTTCCCTAAAATGAAGGTGCATAATCTTTTTCTCCTGATCATTTGAGCAGCACCTAAACAGTGTCTGTTTCTAAAAATCATTATTCTAGGCAAGGCTATGTTTGTCATTCAGCTGTGCTGTGTCCTTTTAACCAAGATGTCTAACACCACTTCAGTCCGTTATGTAATCCCCAATTTTCCCCCATTTTGACTGTCTCTGCTGTTTATTGCTCTGCTCTCACAGAGGACTTGTCTGAAAGGTCTGGGTGCTTTCAACTGGGCCTTATCAGAGATCATGGTTATTGGAACTCTCTGTATTTTATGGCTTCCATCTCATTAATGCCAGCACTAATTTGTGGTCCAATCCAATACCACCCCCATAAGATGTGCATGAATACACACTGGATTTCAATCTGCCATTCAACAAGCATGAAGTCCTTTATGTTCATTATTAGCCAATCAAACAGCCCCAGTTTCTTTTCTTTGCATATTTTCCATAGTGAAATCATTTTGTTATCCCAAAGCAGTGGCTTGGTAGGAAATATTAGAAAAAAACAATCACAATAACAGCCCTGCCTCCTCTTCTTTTTCTCCAGTAAATGCAACTGTTTTAACCTGGAAACTCCAGTGCAAATTGAGCTGCCAATTTGTTTGTGAAAATGCTCCTTCCCTAAAATAGCTCTTACCCTGAGATAGTTTGTGGTATATTATAAAATGGGCCTATGTTTTGCCCTCAAAGGAGAGGAAGGATTGTTGAGATAAAAACTAACTCATGCTCTGGCAGAGACTCAAACCAGGTTGCCAAATGCAAGCAGACTGATGGATCTAAAATGCCACATGTGTCAGGGAGATCATATTCTGATGCCCACCGTTTTCATTCTTTAAAAACTGAGGCCTGGAATCATTAACATAGAGTTCTCCTTTGTTCACTTTATATGGCTAAATGATATACCTTTCGCATCATTTCAACCCCATGCATCATTACCAAAAGTACTCCAGTCTCCTGTAATGTTCTGTGCTTCCTGTTCCAACGAATGCCCTATCCTTTAAGTCCCTTGTGTAATTTTCTGTTCCACAAAAATTCCAATGGTGAAATGAATTCAAGTAGGCTTGGCTATTTGTATTTTGAGATAAATTAAAACTAGAGTGAAAGTTCATAAATAAAAGGAAACAGCAAACAGCAGAGTGTCTAGTTCTATCAAAAGACCTGGTAAATTTCAAGAGGGTCATTTCTTTCCTTTAATGAACAAGGACAGGAAATCTCAGAAGTGGGTATTCTCTCATACAATAAAGACCTGGAAACTATTTTGTTTTCCACTTCCCACTGAGACCTGGTTCTGCAGTTGGGTTCCCCAGGAAGCAGATTCTGACAGGATGATTTAGGTGTGGAGTTTATTTAGGAGAACACCCTTTGGCTCAACCCCTGTGGAAGGAAGGAGGGGAAGGGGGATTGGACAGGGGAGGCACTGGGTGATGGTGCAAGCACAGCAAGGTCTCAGCCAATGCCACGGCAAGTCTAGAGCAGGAATGGACCTCAGAGCTGTGTGTCCAGTCAGGTAGTCAGGGGAAGGGGGGCCGGGCCTCTATATCAGCATCAGGGGAGGCGGGCTGCCCCCAAAGCAGGGGTGGGACTCTCTTTCCACCTTATGGCAATTCCCAAAGAAAGGCCAACAACTTTCCCAGGAGCTAAGGGGCTGAGCCTTTTAGTCCTGAAGAGGGGATCTGGGCGGTATAGCAATAGCATCCAAAGCACAGGGTGTGTGCGTTCAGTCACTAAGTTGTGTCTGACTCCTTGTGACCCCATGGTCTCTACCCCACCATGCTCAGCACAGGGTAACCCCATATAATATGAAATATTTGATTATTTACCTAAAGCTGAAACAGGTTCCATGAAGTATTTTGCTAAAGCAATTTAGATCCTATTGTGACTATTGGCACCAATGGCTGCTAAACATTTTACTCTTTTGGAGTTCAAAAATATACATTCACCCCTATTTTCACAAAATGCACGAAGGAAAAAAAGAGCCAGGTTCGTGTCTAAGATTAGCTACAACTGTGCCTTAAAGTGACACAGATGGTCTAAGACTCTGCTTCTTCACCAATAAAACAAGGATAATCTCATTTACTATAGCCTCCTTATCAGATTACTAAAAGAGGCAATGAATGTGGAAGCACTTGCTAAACATAAAATGCTGTATAGACAGAGCTTCTAATATCTAGCACAGAACAAGTACTCAAAAATATATATGTTGAATAGATAAAGGAGTATGATTCTAATACCCCACATCCCACCAAGAGCCTGGCTTCCTCCCAGCACATGGCCAGTCTGGTCTTTCAGTCTAGCAGTGTGTGTAAGAAACAGGGAGGACTTGGTGTGAAGTGAAAGGACACCCTCTGCTGTGACAAACAACTCAGAGTGAAGACACGCATTCTCTTTATACTGAAGGCACAGCTTTTGCCTGGGAAACCAGGAGAGATCTCCAGAAGCATCTCATATCAGTGCCAAGTTGAGTCTAAAATATGGCTGTTTATCAATTATGCCTAAATAAAAATCATTTTTCTAATAGATATACTCCAGTGTTCAAGCAGAAAATATTCAGCTCATCCAGCAAGTCAACTGTTTTTCAGGATCTTCAAAACATTATCGTGTGATGTGAGTCTGCAATTCCTTAGCCACAATTCCAAAATCCAGAGCTCTGAAAACCAAGTTTTTCCCAAACTGATTTGGTGGCAAAAACTGACCTGAACAAGTAGAGTAGGAGGTTATGGTCTTTATTTACTCCTCTTAGTGGATTTCACTGTAGAAATATGACTGTATTTGATTACCAGGGATGTTATGCAGCATACAATACACATTCTTTAAGGCTTCAGATATGGAACTACAGTGAACCTGTAAGTTCAAGACTTACTGAGAAGTTGGCCTTTTATAAAAGCTGGACCGTAAAGAAGGTAGAATGGCAAAGAATTGACGTCTTCAAACTGTGGTGCTGGAAGAGACTCTTAAAAGTCCCTTGGACAGAAAGATCAAACCAGTCAATCTTGAGGGAGATCAACCCTAAATATTCACTGGAAGGACTGATGCTGAAGCTCCAGTATTTTGGTCATCTGATGTGAACAGACAACTCTTTGGAAAAGTCCCTGATGCTGGGAAAGATCGAGGGAAGAAGGAGAAGAGGGCATCAGAGGATGAGATGGCTGGACAGCATCACTGATGCAATCAACACGAACTTGGGCAAACTTAGGGAGATGGTGAGGGACAGGGAGGCATGGCGTGCTACAATCCACAGGGTCGCAATGAATCGGACACGACTGGGCATTGAGAAGTTGCTACATATCAGAACCTATTCTAAATGCTTGACATCTTTTATCTCAGTTAATCTTCACAGAACCTTACAAGGTTTATCCAAACATCTGTCCCATTCTACAAATGAAAAAACTGATGTATAGGGAGAGTAAATAAGCTGTCAAGTCACAGAGCAAGTAAGTGGTGGAGCTGAAGGCTGAAACCTGCCTGAAGCAGTCTGCCTCCAGAGTCTGCCTCTTCTCTTTGTAGCAAACTCATCTTGGTAAATCCTACAGGAGTTAGCAACAGGCAAAGCTAGTCACACCTTAGGAGATATATTGAAAATCTATAGCGGCGGAGGTGTTCAGTAATTTCTACTTGACTTAGTTAGGATGTGTGAATGTGTGTGTATATACATATATGTATATGGGGCGGGGGGCGGGGGTTAAGAAATTGGCTTAAGCTGTCATATGGCTGGCAAATTCAAAATCTTGAAAGCTACAGGATAGGCCAGCAGGCTGGAGACATATGGGAGGGTTGATGTTTCAGACTGAGTCTGAAGATTCTGGAGGCAGAATTCCCTCTTTCCTATGAGACCTCAATCTTTTTTCTCCTAAGGCTTTCAACTGATTAGATAAGGCCCACCTACATTAAGGATGATTTGCTTTGCTGCTGCTGCTGCTGCTGCTAAGTTGCTTCAGTAATGTCCGACTCTGTGCAACCCCGCAGACAGCAGCCTACCAGGCTCCGCTGTCCCTGGGATTCTCCAGGCAAGAACACTGGAGTGGGTTGCCATTGCCTTCTCTGGGTTTGCTTTATGTGAAGTCTATTAATGTAAACTTTTTTAAACTAACAAGTGATACCATGTATTTTTTCTTTTATTTTTGGTTGTGCTGGGTCTTCATTGCTGTGCATGGGCTTTCTTTAGCTGCAGTGACTGGGGGCTACTCTTCATTGTGGTGCATGAGCTTCTCACTGCAGTGGCTTCTCTTGTTGTGGAGCATAGGCTATAGGGCTTGTGGGCCCTAAAGCCATGGGCTTCAGTGCTTGTGGCGCACAGGCTCAGTTGCTCCAAGGCATGTGGAATCCCTCCAGGACCAGGGATCAAACCTGTGTCCCCTGCACTGGTAGGGAGATTCCCATCCACTGTCCCACCAGGGAAGTCCTACTAATTTAAATGTTAATCACATTTCTAAAATATCTTCAAAGAGACATCCAGACTGGTATTTGACCAAGTATTTGGGTATCATGGTACAATCCAGTTGACACAAAAAATTAACCATCAAGCTACTTTTAAAATAATCCAATCTAAACTGGATCTGTTAATGCTTAACATTATAGTTTTATGTGAAAGGTAAAGGAGAAAAGGAAAGATATACCAGTCTGAACAAAGAGTTTGAGAGAACAGCAAGAAGAGATAAAAAAGAAAGTCTTCTTAAGTGAACAATGCAAAGGAATAGAGGGAAAATATAGAATGGGAAAGACTAGAGATCGCTTCAAGAAAATTAAGAGATACTAAGGGAACAGTTCATGTAAAGATGGACACAATAAAAGACAGAAATGGTATGGACTTAACAGAAGCCTAAGATATTAAGAAGAGGTGGCAAGAATACACAGAACTATACCAAAAAGTCTTAATGACCCAGATAACCACGGTGGTGTGATCACTTACCTACAGCCAGACATTCTGGAGTGTGAAGTCACTCCTTAGGAAGCATTACTACCAGCAAAGCTAGTGGAAGTGATAGAATTCCAACTGAGCTATTTCAAATCCTAAAAGATGATGCTGTTAAAGTGCTGCATTCAATAGCCAGCAAATTTGGAAAACTCAGCAGTGGCCACAGGACTGGAAAAGGTCAGTTTTCATTCCAATCCCAAAGAAGGGCAATGCCAAAGAATGTTCAAACTACTGCACAACTGCACTTATTTCACATGCTGGCAGGATAATGCTCAAAATTCTTCAAGATAGGCTTTAACAGTACATGAACTGAGAAGTTCTAGATGTTCAAGCTGGATTTAGAAAAGGCAGAGGAATCAGAGATCAAATTGCCAACATCTGTTGGATCATAGGAAAAGCAACGCAATTCTAGAGAAACATCTACCTCTGCTTCCTTGACCACACTAAAGTCTTTAACTGTATGGATCACAACAAACTGTGGAAAATTCTTAAAGAAATGGGAATATCAGACCACCTTACCTGCCTCTTGAGAAACCAGTATGCAGGTCAAGAAGCAAAATTAGAACCTGACATGGAATAACAGACTGGCTGAAAATTGGGCAAGGAGCACATCAAGGCTGTATATTGTCACCATGCGTATTTAATTTATATGCAGACTACATTATGTGAAATGCTGGGCTGGATGAAGCACAAGCTGGAATCAAGATTGCCAGGAGAAATATCAATAACTTCAGAAATGCAGATGACACCACCCTAATGGCAGAAAGCAGAGAGGAACTAAAGAGTCTCTTGATATAGGTGAAAGAGGAGGGGGAGTCCTAAGATGGTGGAGGAACCACTTCCTCCCGCACAAATTCATTGAAAGATCATTTGAACGCTGAGCAAATTCTGCAAAACAACTTCTGAATGTAAGCAGAGGACACCAGGCACCCAGAAAGGCAGCCCATTGTTTTCGAAAGGAGGCAGGACAAAATATAAAAGATAAAAAGAGAGACAAAAGAGTTAGGGATGGAGACCCAACCCGGGAACGAAGTTGTAAAAGAGGAGAAGTTTCCAAACACCAGGAAACCCTCTCACCGGTGGGTGTGTGGGGAGTTTTGGAATCTCAGAGGGCAACATAACTGGGAGGGAACATAAATAAATAAATAAAACCCACAGATTATGTGCCTAACAGCAACTCCCAGTGGAGAAGTAGCCCAGACACTCGCATCCGCCACCAGCAAGCAGAGGCTGAACAGGGAGGCGAGGGCTGCATTGCTTAGGGTAAGGACCGGGCCTGAATGCCTTGAGGGCAATCTGAGGGAGCTAAGGTGAGATAGCAACCCAAACTGTGGGATAGCCAGAGAGAGAGAAAAAAAAAGAGGAGAGAGAAAGAACTTTCCTACGAAAAGCTCTAACCTAAGGCACTGCCAGGCCCACTCACAGAACAAAGGACTGAGCAAATATGAGAGGAGAGCTGGCTGGCAGCGGACCAGCCCATCTCCCACCAGAGGCAGGGAGGCAGGCGGGTGACAGCCAGAGCCAGAAGGCTAAGGGCAAACTCAGTCCCAGAGATGGCATCCTCTACCAAACTGTGAGCAGGCTCCCAGTTGCTAACCAAGTCTTCCTGGGATTCTGGACAGTTGACATCCACCATGAGGGTACCAGCCAGGGAACAGCTCCCCCAGAAGAGACACACAGCACACCTGAGACGACGCTCCCACTACGCACCCAGGAAACTCCTGACTCCAGGGAACATTAATCAACAAGAGCTCATCCAAAAGCCTCCATACCTACACTGAAACCAAGCTCCACCCAAGAGCCAACAAGTTTCAGAGCAAGACATACCAAGCAAATTCTCCAACTATGCAGGAACATAAACCTGGGCACAAAAATACAGGTGGCCAAAAGTCATACCAAACCCATAGACACCTCAAAACTCACTACTGGACACTTCGTTGCACTCCAGAGAGAAGAGATCTAGCTCCACCCACCAGAACACCAATGCAAGCTTCCCTAACCAGGAAACCTTGACAAGCTATTCATCCAACCCCACCCACAAGGGGGAACCTCCACAAAAAAGAGGAACCGCAAACTTCCAGCATACAGAAAGGCCACCCCAAACACAGCAACCTAAACAAGATAAAAAAGCAGAGAAATATTCAGCAGGTAAAGGAACATGATAAAAGCCCATCAAACCAAACAAAAGAGGAAGAGATAGGGAGTCTACCTGAAAAAGAATTCAGAATAATGGTAGTAAAAATGATCCAAAATCTTGAAAACAAAATGGAGTTACAGATAAATAGCCTGGAGACAAGGATTGAGAAAATGCAAGACATGTTTAACAAGGACATAGAAGAAATAAAAAAGAGTCAATCAATAATGAATAATGCAATAACTGAGATCAAAAGCACTCTGGAGGAAACCAATAGTAGAATAACTGAGGCAGAAGATAGGATAAATGAGGTGGAAGATAGAATGGTGGAAATAAGTGAAGCAGAGAGGAAAAAGGAAAAAAGAATGAAAAGAAATGAGGACAACCTCAGAGACCTCTGGGACAATGTTAAATGCCCCAAGATTCGAATCATAGGAGTCCCAGAAGAAGAAGACAAAAAGAAAGGCCATGAGAAAATACTTGAGGAGATAATAGTTGAAAATTTCCCTTAAATGGGGAAGGAAATAGCCACTCAAGTCCAAGAAACCCAGAGTCCCAAACAGGATACACCCAAGGCGAAACACCCCAAGACACATATTAATCAAACTAATGAAGATCAAACACAAAGAACAAATATTAAAAGCAGCAAGGGAAAAACAACAAAATAACTCACAAGGGGATCCCCATAAGGATAACAGCTGATCTTTCAATAGAAACTCTTCAGGCCAGAAAAAGGCAGGACATACTTAAAGTGATGAAAGAGAAAAACCTACAGCCCAGATTACTGTACCCAGCAAGGATCTCATTCAAATATGAAGGAGAAATCCAAAGCTTTACAGACAAGCAAAAGCTGAGAGAATTCAGCACCACCAAACCAGCCATTCAACAAATGCTAAAGGATCTTCTCTCGACAGGAAACAGAAAACGTTTATAAACTTGAACCCAAAACAACAAAGTAAATGGCAATGGGATCATACTTATTAATAATTACCTTAAATGTAAATGGGTTGAATTCCCCAACCAAAAGACAAAGACTGGCTGAATAGATACAAAAACAAGACCCCTATATATGTTGTCTACAAGAGACCCACCTCAAACCTAGGGAAACATACAGACTGAAAGTGAAGGGCTGGAAAAAGATATTTGATGCACATGGAGACAAAATGAAAGCAGGAGTTGCAATACTTACATCAGACAAAATAGACTTTGAAATAAAGGCCATGAAAAAAGACAAAGAAAGATACTACATAATGATCAAAGGATCAATCCAAGAAAAAGATATAACAATTATAAATATATATGCACCCAACATAGGAACACCACAATATGTAAGGCAACTGCTTACAAGTATGAAAGGGGAAATTAGCAGTAACACAATAATAGTGGGAGACTTTAATACCCCACTCACACCTATGGACAGATCGACTAAACAGAAAATTACCAAGGAAACACAAACATTAAATGATACAATGGACCAGTTAGACCTAATTGATATCTATAGGACATTTCACCCTAAAACAATGAATTTCACCTTTTTCTCAAGTGCACATGGAACCTTCTCCAGGATAGATCACATCCTGGGCCATAAATCTAGCCTTAGTAAATTCAAAAAAACTGAAATCATTTCAAGCATCTTTTCTGATCACAATGTGGTAAGATTAGATGTCAACTACAGGGAAAAAAAACTATTAAAAATATAAACAGATGGAGGCTAAACAACACACTTCTGAATAACCAACAAATCACAGAAGAAATCAATATATGCATAGAAACGAATGATAATGAAAACACAACAACCCAAAACCTATGGGATTCAGTAAAAGCAGTGCTAACGGGAAGCTTCATAGCAATACAAGCCTACCTCAAGAAATAGGAGATAAATTAAATAAATAACCTAACTCTACACCTAAAGCAACTAGAAAAAGAAGAAATGAAGCACCCCAGGGTTAGTAGAAGGAAAGAAATCATAAAAATTAGGGCTGAAATAAATGCAAAAGAAACAAAATAAACAAAGCTAAAAGCTGCTCTTTTGAGAAGATAAAATTGACAAACCATTAGCCAGACTCACCAAGAAACAAAGGCTGAAGAATCAAATCAACAAAATTAGAAATGAAAATGGAGAAATCACAATAGACAACACAGAAATACAAAGGATCATAAGAGACTACTGTCAGCAACTATATGCCAGTAAAATGGACAACTTGGAAGAAATGGACAAATTACTAGAAAAGAATAACTTTGCAAAACTGAATCAGGAAGAAACAGAAAATCTTAACAGACCCATCACAAGCATAGAAATCAAAACTGTAATCAGAAATCTTCCAACAAACAAAAGCCCAGGACTAGCTGGCTTAAAAGCTGAATTCTACCAAAAATTTAGAGAAGAGCCAGCACCTATCCTACCCAAACTCTTCCAGAAAATTGCAGAGGAAGGTAAACTTCCAAACTCATTCTATGAGGCCACCATCACCCAAATACCAAAACCAGACAAAGATGCCACAAAAAAAGAAAGCTAAGGCCAATATCACTGATGAACATAGATGCAAAAGTCCTTAATAAAATTCTAGCAAACAGAATCCAACAACATATTCAAAAGATCATACATCATGACCAAGTGGGCTTTATCCCAGGGATGCAAGGATTCTTCAATATTCATAAATCAATTAATGTGATACACCACATTAACAAACTGAAAGATGAAAACCATATGATTATCTCAATAGGTTCAGAGAAAGCCTTTGACAAAATTCAACATCCATTTATGATTTTAAAAAAAACCCTCCAAAAAGCAGGCATAGAAGGAACATACCTCAACATAATAAAAGCCATATATGATAAACCCACAGCAAACATTATCCTCAATGGTGAAAAATTGAAAGCATTTCCCCTAAAGTCAGGAACAAGCCAAGGATGCCCACTCTCACCACTACTATTCAACTTAGTTTTGGAAGTTTTAGCCACAGCAATCAGAGAAGAAAAAGAAATAAAAGGAATCCAGATTGGAAAACAAGAAGTAAAACTCTCATGGTTTGCAGATGACATGATCCTCTACATAGAAAACCCTAAAGACTCTAAATTACTAGAACTAATCAATTAATATAGTAAAATTTCAGGATATAAAATTAACACCCAGAAATCCCTTGCATTCCTATATACTAACAATGAGAAAACAGAAGGAGAAATTAAGGAAACAATTCCATTCACCATTGCAACGAAAAGAATAAAATACTTAGGAATAAATCCACCTAAAGAAACAAAAGACCTATATATAGAAAACTATAAAACATTGAGGAAAGAAATCAAAGATGACACAAATAGATGGAGAAATATACCATGTTCATGGATTAGAAGAATCAATATAGTGAAAATGAGTATACTACCCAAAGCAATCTATAGATTCAATGCAATCCCTATCAAGCTACCAATGGTATTTTTCAGGAAAATCCCATGGATGGAGGAGCCTGGTAGGCTGTGGTCCATGGGGTCCCTAAGAGTCGGACATGACTGAACGACTTCACTTTCACTTTTCACTTTCAGGCATTGGAGAAGGAAATGGCAACCCACTCCAGTGTTCTTGCCTGGAGAATCCTAGGGGCGGGAGAGCCTGGTTGGCTGACATCTATGGGGTCACACAGAGTCGTACACGACTGAAGTGACTTAGCAGCAGCAGCAGATACAAATAATTTCACAATTTGTATGGAAATACAAAAAACCTCGAATAGCCAAAGCAATCTTGAAAAAGAAGAATGGAACTGGAGGAATCAACCTGCCTGACTCCAGGCTATACTACAAAGCTACAGTCATCAAGACAGTATGGTACTGGCACAAAGAGAGAAATATAGACCAATGGAACAAAATAGAAAGCCCAGAGATAAAGCCACACACCTATGGATACCTTATCTTTGACAAAGGAGGCAAGAATATACAATGGAGAAAAGACAATCTCTTTAACAAGTAGTGCTGGGAAACTGGTCAACCACTTGTAAAAGAATAAAACTAGAACACTTTTAAACACCATACACAAAAATAAACTCAAAGTGGATTAAAGATCCAAATGTAGGACCAGAAACTATAACACTCCTAGAGGAAAACATAGGCAAAACACTCTTTGACGTAAATCATAGCAGGATCTTCTATGACCCACCTCCCAGAGTAATGGAAATAAAAAAATAAATAAACAAATGGGACCTAATTAAATTTAAAAGCTTCTCAACTACAAAGGAAACTATAAGCAAGGTGAAAAGACAGCCTTCAGAATGGGAGAAAATAATAGCAAATGAAGCAACTGACAAATGATTAATCTCAAAAATATACAAGCAACTCCTGCAGCTCAATTCCAGAAAAATAAGTGACCCAATAAAAAAATGGGCCAAAGAACTAAAGAGACATTCTCCAAAGAAGACATACAGATGGCTAATGAACACATGAAAAGATCCTCAACATTGCTCATTATCAGAGAAATGCAAATCAAAACCACAATGAGGTACCATCTCATGCCAGTCAGAATGGCTGCTATTGAAAAGTCTACAAACAATAAATACTGGAGAGGGTGTGGAGAAAAGGGAACCCTCTTACACTGTTGGTGGGAATGCAAACTAGCACAGCCACTATGGAGAACACTGTGGAGATTCCTTAAAAAACTGGAAATAGAACTGCCACATGACCCAACAATCCCACTGCTGGGCATTCACACCGAGGAAACCAGAATTGAGAGAGACACATGTACCCCAATGTTCACTGCAGCACTGTTTACAATAGCCAGGACATGGAAGCAACCTAGATGTCCATCAGCAGATGAATGGATAAGAAAGCTGTGGTACATATACACAATGGAATACTACTCAACTATTAAGAAGAATACATTTGAATCAGTTCTAATGAGGTGGATGAAACTGGAGCCTATTATACAGAGCTAAATAAGTCAGAAAGGAAAACACCAATACAGTACATTAATGCATATATATGGAATTTAGAAAGATGGTAACAATGACCCTATATGTGAGATAGCAAAAGAGACACAGATGTAAAGAACAGACGTTTGGACTCAGTGGGAGAAGGTGAGGGTAGGAAGATTTGAGAGAATAGCATTGAAACCTGTATATTATCATATGTGAAATAGATCGCAAGTCCAGGTTCGATGCACGAGACTGGGTGCTCAGGGCTAGTGCACTGGGATGACCCTGAGGGATGGGATGGGAAGGGGGATGGGATGGGAAGGGAGATGGGCGGGAGGGTCAGGATGGGGAACACATGTACACCCATGGCTGATTCATGCGAATGTATGGCAAAAACCACTACAATATTGTAAAGTAATTAGCCTCCAATTAAAAGAAAAAAAGGTGAAAGAGGAGAGTAAAAAAGTTGCCTTAAAACTCAACATTCAAAAAACTAAGATCATGGTATCTGGTCCCATCACCTCATGGAAAATAGAAGAGAAAAAAGTGGAAACAGTGACAGACTTTCTTTTCTTGGGCTTAAAATCACTGTAGACAGTGACTGTAGCCACAAAATTATAAGATGCTTGCTTCTTGGAAGAAAGCTATGACAAACCTAGAGAGCATATTAAAAAGCAGAGACATTACCTTGCCAACAAAGGTCCATCTAGTCAAAGCTATGGTCTTTCCAGTAGTCATGTATGGGTGAGAGAGTTGGATCATAAAGAAGGCTGAATGCCGAAGAACTGATGCTTTTGAACAGTGGTGCTGAAGAAGACTCTTGAGAGTCCCTTGGGCAGCAAGGAGATCAAACTAGTCAATCCTAAAAGGAAATCAAGCTTGAATATTCATTGGAAGAACTGATGCTGAAGCTGAAGTCCAATAATTTGGCTACCTGATGTGAAGAGCCGACTCATTGGAAAAGCTCCTGATGCAGGAAAGATTGAGGGCAGGAGGAGAAGGGGATGACAGAGGATGAAATGGTTGGAGGGCATCATCGACTCAATGGACATGAGTTTGAGCAAACGCTGAGAGATGGTAAAAGACAGGGAAGCCTGGTATATTGCAGTCCATGGGGTTGCAAAGAGTCGAACACAACTAAGCAACTGAAGAACAACAGCAACGGTAGTTTTATGGGTTTGCAAACTGAGTGTTTAAGCAGATAACCTAATGCTGCCCCTGGAGAAAGAGATGTTCCTGGTTGTAAGCTCCATTTGACCCACCTCTGAGCTGAAAGGCTAGGAGTTGATCAGATACAAATTGGGCACTTCATTTTTGACTAGTAGGCTGCCTCCTGCATCTACTACACTGTGTTTGTTAGTACTGTTTGACTCACAAATGAAAGAAATCCAACTTGAACCAGATTAAGCAAACAGGGGGTATATGATCAGGATGCTAGAACCAGTGAAGATAGACAGACTTTCCCCCTTCAACACTAAAGTCAAACAATTAGCAGAAATTTCACCAATATCAACCAAACATGGGGAAGGCATTTAATGAACAAGAATGAAGTTTCTGATCTAACACAGCTCCCGAATATGACCTTTGGACCATATCCCCTCCAGCCATACCATCACCCTCCCCTGGCCCCCAACAGATGCAGTGACAGGAATCAAAAAAATCCTAAACTTCAGCTCCTTTATTCTTAACCAGGCGAGAAGTGGATTGAGGGCATACTTCATATTTTCCCTCTTCTTATTGGGAGGGAATAAGATAGATGGATGGATGAAATAGGAAGAGACACCCAGGGCCCATTTTCTCTGCTAGAAATGAAAGCTTCAGGACCCTTCAGTGAATCTAGGTCCTAGAGGGTGGGGATGGAATACTCTGGAGCTCTAACACATGGGAATGTGATCCACTCCAACTAACTAGGGTGAATTATCATAAAGTACATTTAACAAAATTAACATACAAAACAAAGCATAGGCTTTCTGGTGGAGATTTCCCACATCTTCAGCCCCATCTTCCCTCTTTTTTTACCCATTCCCAAAGGTTAAAAAAAAAAGCTGGAAAGAAAACAAGATATCTTTCCTTTAAACAACACAGAATGGACAATAATTAGGTTTCAGACACAGTGGAAGGAAAGGGTCAAGGGGAATTCATCCACATGACATGAGAGAAGATATCATTTGGAAAATCCTTGGAGTAAGCGAAGTTTCAATAAAATGAAAAAAGATGACAAGAAAGCTTTCATACAAGCTACAGCAAAGGAGGAGGGAAAAATGTGAGGGGAAAAAGGGAGAAAAGGAGGAAGGAAGAAGGAGGAAAGAAGAAAGAGAGGGATTGTCCAGTGGGAGAGGGATCCTGAGGTCCATTCTAGCCAGGCGCTCACATGACAGGACCTCAGCTGAGTTTTCTCATTGCTCCATTTCTCTCAGTCCTGCCCACCTCTGAGCAGGCTTCCCCTACCTTCCCACTTGTGAGACACCCAATATCCTTCTGATCAATTCCCCTTCTACTTAAATTAACCAAAGTTGGTCTTTGTTGTTTGAAATCATGAATCTAAATTGATACAGATGGTGAGCAATTAATCCATTTAAATAGGAAGCTAAGATAACTGAGGGAATTCACAGGTCTAAATGTTACGGACCTTGCCAATATATAATAAAATAAAATGACCAAGAAAAACAGAGGGGGATGAGGAGAAAGAAGTGGGAGTGTTAATTCCCTCACCTTTCCTAGCAAGCAATTAATAGGTACTAATTAAAATGGAAACATTTTAAAAACATAATGCCTCATAATGTTTCTACTAATCATTCTATAAACCTTAGGGTGATACTTTAGGGGATGCAGGTGAGGAAGTTTAAGTTCAGAAATGATAACTGACTTAACCAAAATCTAACAGCTGGTTCATTCAAAACTTCAGCAAATGTGCCTCCTAGGTGCTAAGCATTATGCTAAGTGTTGGGCTCACTATGGAGGACAACCCAACACGGTTCCTGCCTTCACGGGGCTGACAGTCTAGTGGGAGAGCCAGAAATAAACAAGAACAAAGGCATAAATATGAAATCACCACTGTGATCAATGCTGTGAGGGCAAAGAGCAGCATGCTACATAAGAGAATAACAGAGGTGGAGACACACTTGATAAAGGGTGGCCAAGACCCTCTTGTCTACAGGAGGAGGGATATTTACAAAGAGACTTCACAATTGAGAAGGAACCAGCCTAACAAAGATTGAAGGGAAGATAATACCAGACAGATGAACAGCATGTATCAAAACCCCAAGGAAAGTGTGTAGGCACCAATATCTTGTAAACAACAGAAATTTATTTCTGGAGTTCTGGAGGCTGAAGTCCAAGAGCAAGGTGCTGACGGATTTTGTATCTGGTGAGAGCCTGCTTGCTGGCTCACAGACGATTGTCTCCTCCCATGGCAGAAAGGATAGGGGAGCTCTTCAGAGTCTGTTTTAATCTCATGACCTAATCACCTCCCAAAAACCCCATCTCCTAGTAATATCATGGTAGGGGTTAGAGTTTCAAAGCATGAATTAGAAAGGACACAAATATTCAAACTATAGCCGTTCACCTCTGGCCCTCCAAAATTCATGTCCTTCTCACATGAAAATACATTCATTACATCTCAACAGCCCCGGGGTTTCAACTCATTCCAGCAACAACCCTAAAGTCTAAAGTTCAAAGTCTCACCTAAATAGCATCTAAATTAGAGACAGGTAAGATTCAAGGTATGATTCATCTTGAGGCAAATTACTCTTCATCTGGGACCTGTGAAATTAAACAAGTTGTGTGCCTCTAACATATAATGGTGGGACAAGCATAAGATGGACATTTCTATTCTAAAAGGGTGAAACAGGAAAGAATAAAGTGTTAATGGGTCCCAAATAAGTCCAAACTGCCAAGCAAACTCCATGAGATCTTCAGTTCAGTTCAGTTGCTCAGTCATGTTCGACTTGTTGCGACCCCATGGACTGCAGCACACCAGGCCTCCCTGTCCATCACCAACTCCCCGAGTTTACCCAAACTCATGTGCATTGAGTCGGTGATGCCATCCAACCATCTCATCCTCTGTGGTCCCCTTTTCTTCCGGCCCTCAATCTTTCCCACCATCAGGGTCTTTTCAAACGAGTCAGTTCTTCTCATCAGGTGGCCAAAGTACTGGAGTTTCAGCTTCAACATCAGTCCTCCCAGTGAAAACTCGGGACTTATCTCCTTTAGGATGGACTGGTTGGATCTCCTCGCAGTCCAAGGGACTCTCAAGAGTCTTCTCCAACATTACAGTTCAAAAGCATCAGTTCTTCGGTGCTCAGCTTTCTTTTTAGTCCAAATCTCACTTGCATACATGACTACTAGAAAAACCATAGCCTTGACTAGATGGAACTTTGTTGGCAAAGTAATGTCTCTGCTTTTGAATATGCTGTCTAGGTTGGTCATAACTTTCCTTCCAAGGAGTAAGTGTCTTTTAATTTCATGACTGCAGTCACCATCTGCAGTGATTTTGGAGCCCCCAAAAATAAAATCTGCCACTGTTTCCTCATCTATTTGCCATGAAGTGATGGGACCAGATGCCATGATCTTAGTTTTCTGAACGTTGAGCTTTAATCCAACTTCTTCACTCTCCTCTTTCACTTTCCTCAAGAGGCTCTTTAGTTCTTCTTCATCTTAAAGCTCAAGAATAATCCTCTTTAGCTCAATTCTCTGTGCCCCAGGCCTATTAAAACAGAAGTCCTACCTTTCAAACCCACTAGGACAAGAGTCCCACCTTCTGGACCTACTCGGGGAGTGATCCACCCTGACCTAAAACTCTGTCCCACTGGGGTGGGGGCTCCCAGGTTCTGGATGGCCCTACCCACATGGCTTTAGGCAGAGGTCAGCTGGCCTGCTGAAAGTAAGGCAATAGTTCTCCCTTTTGAAACGAAGGAAACAGTCCTAATGATCTCTGTCACCTTTGGGGTCATTTCCCCCTTGTCTTAAAGGTTGACACCTGGCCTCTATCTAGATGGCTGATGAGGTCCGTGTTGCAACCCTTACTAATCTCCTTATCCAATGGTCAATCGGGTATACCCTTAGGGTTCTTTCCTGAACATGCTTTCTCACTTTTTCTGATATGGATAGGCTGAGAATTGTCCAGATTTGTAAGTCTAGTTCCTTTCTCCTTAACAATTCCATCTTCTATTCATTTTTCTCTTCTGGCATTTACTATCAGCAGTCAGGAAGGGTCGAGCCACACCTTCAACACTTTGCTTAGAAATCACTTCAGCTAAATAACTGGGAATCATTTATGTGGCTCAGTGGTAAAGAATCTACCTGCAATGCCAGAGATGTGGGTTCGATCCCTGGATCAGGAAGATACCCTGGAGAAGGAAATGGCAACCCACTCTAGTATTTTTGCCTGGGAAATCCCATGGACAGAAGAACCTGGTGGGCTACAGTCCATGGAGTTGCAGAAGGGTTAGATACAACTTAGCAACTAAACAACAACAACAACAACAATCCATGCAGGGCAGGCTTGTATGGACATGGAACAGCATTCAGTTTTTATTCCAAAAGCAACAGAAAGTCTCTAAATACTCTTTATCAGAGAAATGGAAGGATGAAATCTACATCGCGTAAACCACCATGGTTGTTGGGTGGAAAGTAGTTTGGAGAGCTACAAGAATATAATTAGAAAGACAGGTTAGGAACAGTGGTCCAGGAGTGAAGTTATATTGGTTGCACTTTGTTGATGGCAGTAGAAATGGAGAGATGTAGCCTAACTGCAAAAATATTTTGGAAGTCAAGTCCAAATGTGATGTATTAGATATGGAAGGTAAGGCAGAGACAAAAATCAAGAAAAATCCTGAACTTCCCTGGTGGTCCAGGGGTTAAGAACCTGCCTGCCAATGCAGGGAACACGGGTTCAATCCCTGATCCAGGAAGATTCAATATGCCAAGGGGCAACTAAGCCCACATGCCACAGCTACTGAAGTCCACGTGCCCTACAGCCCATGCTCTGCAACAAGAGAAGCCACTGCAATGAGAAGTCCATGCATTGCTAACAGACCCCATTCGGCACAACTAGAGAAAGCCCATGAGTAGCAACAAAGACCCAATGCAGCCAAAAATATTAAATAAATAAACTTAAAAAAAAAACAAAGAATACCTCCCAGGTTTTTCAGCTGGTTTACTTACATATTACCATTTCCTGACATGGTAAAGAGTTTGAGATAAATATTTTGAGAAGTGACTATAAAGAATTATAGACAGTTCATGACTAAGACTTATGCAAGACATCCAAGTGGAGATGTCAGATCTTCATTAGTTCTGAAGTTCAGAAGAGAAAGTTGAGCTGGAATCATCATCACTCTATAGATGGTATCTAAATGCATGGGAATGGAGAGGATGATGTGGAAAGATGGCATGGAAAAAAAAAAGAAAAAAAGAGGGCCTATGACCAATTCCTAAGAAAATGTGATACTCAGAGATAGAATGTATAAGAAGACAGATCTAAAACTAGAAGGCAGTGGTACCTCAGTATTAAAGAGGAGTTTTTAACTTTGTTGACTTGCTGCTACTAAGCCAAACAAAATGAGGACTGAAGAGGGTCCATCATATTAGGCAACTGATGAAAATGAAGAGTGTTTTTGGTGGAAATACAGAGACAAAAGACGGTCCCTTTGAGAAGTTTGACAATGAGGAGAAGCGGAGAAATGGGGCAATTACAGGAAGAAGATTGGGTCAAGGGAGGAATGTGAGGAGGCTTCTATGCTCCAGTAAGAAGAGGAGACAGTCAGGTAGGGAAAGAGGAAAAGGCACAGAGAGCAAGTACAGGAAGTGCATGACAGAGGGAGAGCCAGGATGATGCAGACTCAGAAAGGTCTGTAGATACCATAAGGGAAAGATAAAGGAGATCTCATTTGATGGCTTCGATTTCTCCAAGAAGATAATTTCATCAGCTGACAACTACTTGGAAGAAATGGAGGAAGGGTTGGGAAGTCTGGGTATCAAGCAGGTCATAAAATGTCACTGGGAAAGTAGGAAAGCAAGCTTATTTCAAGTTAAGGTAAGACCACCACAGGTACAAGGTAGCAATGCCCAAGTATTCAGGTGTAAGGCTAGAGAAGGCAAATGCTTGGGTTCATCCAAGGTCAGACTTTTATCACGTAAGAGTAACAAAAAATGAAAGAATCAAGGGAATTCAAGATATCTAGAAGACGGTGATTACAATGATGTGTCGTGGAATCTAAGTTAGATAATGAGGGAAGGAAAGGACAAGGGGGCTCTGCAAGATACAGAGAAAGGAGTTTCATCAGTGGACCAGCCATCTCAATGACAGCAATGAAATGTTACAGCAGGGAATCAAGCAAAACAAATGGAAGTACAGGAGGTTTCGGTTAAGGAGTGGGCTGAGTGGAGCAGTCATTTTGGAATGTTGCAATATTTGAAGATGACTAGTATGGCAGCTGCAGTGGGATGGAGATGAAAGTCACTGGCTCAGGTGTTGGATGGATCAGCTCTTAGAAGTTGAAGTCATCAATGATGACAAGCATAGAGGTGACCAGAAAGACCACTGGACAAAAGACTTCAAGAAGTGAGTGGAATGGTGGAGCTAATATGAAAGGGCAGACACATAGCACCTGGTCCAGCATCAGTTCCCCTTCACCAACTGTTTCCTTGTTTGGCTTCTGCTCCCAGAACTCCCCTGCCTTTTACTGCTGAGGAGCTCCATTTGATTTCCTCCAGTTTCATTCTCACAGGTTAGCTTGAGGAGATGAGAAGACAGTGGGATATACAGTGGAAGCATCAACTCTGACTCAATATATGTAGGGACCAGAAAAATCAAGCTGTATTTGCTCCCCATGGAGAGTCCTCATTAGGGGGTCATAGCCACTCGAATCAGAATGGAGACAACTCAGATAAGGCTGCAAAGTCTACCAATGGGAGTGCTCTGCCTGGGGGAAAGAAAGGAAGACCGAGATAGCAAACAGAGGGAAGAAGAGAAAATATACATTAAGTCAGCACCTACTATGTGCCAGACTTGTGACTAGCTCTCCAAGTCACACTCTGCACAGCAGCACCACATTCAAAGTGTAAACACCACAGATATGCCTATTTAGTCTGACAATTTTTTGGCAAACAGTAGTGTTATGGAGTGAACTGTATCCCTTGTAAATGCGTACACTGGAGTCCTAACCCACTGTAACTGTGTTGGAGATAGGTCCTTTATCAAGGTAATTTAAGTTAAATAAGATCAAAAGGACAGAGTCCTGAACCCACAGGACTGGTGTCCTTTTAAGAGGAGGAAGAGACAGCAATGGTGTGTGCACATGGTGAGTCCATGTGAGGACAGGGTGAGAAGGCGGCCGTCTGCAAGCCAAGAAGAGAGGCCTCAGGAGAAATCAACCCTGTCAGCAGCTTGATCATGACTTTATAGGCTGCAGAACTATGAGAAATACTCTTGCTGTTTAAAAGCCACCCAACATGTGATGTCCTGCCATGGTTCTAGAAAATTAATGTAAGCAGTAAAGTGTTTTGTTCTAATCATCAGTAAACTAGGAAGATTCTCTAACAGGCAAAAGTCAAACCACTTGGAGAAGGGCTTGATTTTTGCAATTCACATAAAGATGTCATACAGGCCAGCAGTGACTCTGAGAGTCACTATGCCAGATGCTTTCTTCTTTTATGCTATCTCATTTAATCAATATATAACTTTCCAAAATAACAGTGTGAAGATGAAGACAACAAGACTCGAAGAAGTTCAGTCAACCAAGCTCTGGTAAGAAGCTGAGCTAAAATTTGTATCTAGATCAGCCTATTCCAAAACTCACTTGTCTCCCACTCCACTATACTGTCACCCATTACAGATCCTCTTTATTAAAGAGATGCTACCAACATGAATTGCACTTTTACTCTGCCTCAGACACTCTGCTAGATGCTTCCCCATACAATAGTGAAGTAGGCCCAGTTAACCCTATGTTAGACATACGGAAGGGCTTCTCTGGTGGCTCAGTGGTAAAGAATCCACCTGCCAATGCAGGAGATGCAAGAAACGTGGTTTCAATCCCTGTGTTGGGATGATCCCCTAGAGAAGGAAATGGTAACCCACTCCTGTATTCTTACCTGGGAAATCCCATGGACAGAGGAGCCTGGCAGGCTACAGTCCATTGGGTTGCAGAAGAGTTGGATCTTACTGAGTAACTAAACAACAACAGAGATAAGGAAACTGAGACCCAGAGAAGTGAAGTGACTTGCCCTAGGCCACACAGTTTTGCAAGCTGTAACCTGTCTGTTTAGTGCTCCTTTTTCCTCCTCTTCACCTCATACGCCACCACTGAACATGCTCAGATGTAGGATTTTCCAGGCAATCCATAAACACAAAATAGCCCTTCTCCTGCTCATCATAGTATTCATATTCTTTTAGCAAAAACAACATCATCCAAAGTCATTTACAGGGACTTTCCTAGTGGTCCACTGGTTAAGAACCTCTTGGCCAATGCAGGGGACAGGCGTTCAGTCCCTGGTCCAAAAACAGATCCCACATCCCATTGGGCAACTAAGCCTATGCACCACAACTCCTGAGACCCTGTGCTGCAACTACTGAAACCCGAGCACCAAGAGGTCATGCTCTGCAAGAGAAGCCACTACAATAAGAAGCCTGTGTACCACACAAAGAGTAGCCCTGGTTCACTGCAACTAGAGAAAGCCTGTGCGCCACAAAGAAGACCCCGCACAGCTAAATAAATACATAAATATTAAAAGTTATGTGCAAAGTAGATATGGTAGCAATTGTCTGATAATGCATTTGCTCCCCAAAAGTAGATGAAAATCAAGTTGAGTTAAGCAGCAGCTGCAATTCATTGAACAAATTTCTAGCTCTTTGGCTTGATGTACGTAGTTTTTATTTGGTTGAATGATGAATTTTATTCTAAAGATTAATTTGGCCCTCTATAAAGAACATAAGAATTAATATTCAGCCAAGATATGAATCTTTTTTCATTTTAGTGGAAATCAATTTGTTAAAATATTGTTGAGTGCAATTTGTTACTTATTCACTCCCACTTTCCTGCTCAAGTTGAGGTATTTGGAAAAATCTGCATAAACACTTTGTCAATACTATCAAGATTTATCTTGCCAAATTCCTATAATTGTTAATTTTAAAAGCACTCTGAATTATGCTATGTGATGTTAGATTTTATTGAACTTACATAATAAAGAAATGATCAATTAGAAAAAAATCACAAGGATTTTTGTCTCCAGCAGGTAGTATGTAGAAGTGACTTCTACCAAAATACTGGATGTAGGCCTCTACAAGTTGCCTAGTTGGTTCAGAAGCATTTCCACATATCCTTTAACAAATCTCCCACAGTGGCCACTAAGCAGATGCTGCTGTGACATTGCCACCTAGCCAGAGCCTTCGACTTAGGCTTTATTCAGGTCTCCTCTTGCCATCCCTCCCTTCTCCTCCTCTGCTGTCTCTTTTCTCCAGGGCTCCCACATCAAAGTACCACTTAAACAACGGAAGTATTGTCTCACAGTTTTGGAGGATAGAAGTTGGAAATCAAACTGTTGCCAGGGTGATGGCCTCCCTGAAAGTGCTAGAGAAAGACCTGTTCTAAGTCTCCCACCTCAAGTCTGGTGGTTTGCTGACAATCTTTGGTGGTCCTAGGCCTGTAGACACATAACCCTAAGCTCTGCCTTCCTGTTCATATGGCATTCTCTCTGTTTGCGTATCTCCACACAACATTTCCTTTAAGGCTTTCCCAGTGGCTCAGCCATAAAGAACCCACCTGTGAAACCAGTCATATTGGATTAGGGCTCACCCTACACCTATATAACCTCATATGAATTAATTATATCTCCAAAATCCCTGTTTCCAAATAAGTCACATTCTAAGGTACTCAAGGTTAGAACTTCAGCATATGAATTCCGGAGGACACAATTCACCCCATAACATTCCCCTACTCCCTCAGTATATAAGTATGCTCTACTAATCCTTTCTTATAAATAAAACTAAAGAATAATAATGGCCCCTACCATAACCTGAATTCTTTCCAGCCTTTCACAGCCAGCTTCTCGAAAGAGTCATCTCTCAATTTCTTCATCCATCTATTCCTAAACGCACTGTAATCTGGCCGGGCACCCAGTGTTCTCAGGGAGGCTGCCAACAACTAACCTTTAAACATCTTTCTTTTTAACCCTGACCTTGCTAAACCTCTTTGTGGCTTTTCAACCTGTGAATCACGTCCTCCTTCAGGAACTATATCCTCTCTCAGTGTTACCATCACTAACCGGAGCTTTTCCTGCCCCCGGGCACTCTCTGCAGAAACCTCTGGAAGCATTCTGGTAGTACCGTTCCCATGTCACCTCTCTTCTCACCACTCTCTCAGTCACTCACCCATCTTGCGTCATCACCCACCTGCTGTCCTTTGATGTCTTAAGCCCATGAATCTAGCACACCGCTCCCCTGAGTTCCAGGACATCCCAAGGATTTACTTTCCACCTCCTTCTTCATTTCAATATGCAACTATCTGATTGCTTGTGACATTAAAAGTATTTTCTTAAACACTTACTAAACAGTTTTTCTTTTCAGCAAAATTGATGTTAAGTATGTTCACCATTCTGTTAAACTATGATACTGGAGGGATGATTTTTTTCTACTTAGAAGGGCTCCTCATATAATAAAGATAATAACTTTTATAACATTGCTTATCTTGGTCCAAGTTTATATGTCTTTCAACTGGGTGTTATATTTTTAATCATATACAAGCTCTTAATTAAAATTTAATAAAATCAATCAACTGTTCCTGTTTCTACTTTAGAGTTATGCTTTAAAAACCTTTTACCATCCTAAGATATTTATTTTCCTTCTAATATTTTACGAAGCTCAGTTTTTACATTAAAATCTCCTCCAAACAGAATTTACTTTGATGTAAGCAATGAGAAAATACTTTGTCATTCTTTTTTCCTAAAGAATTAGAAAATGACAAAACAAATTAATTTTTAAGTATCCATCCAGTCACTTTCTCACTGATTCTGTTTTCCTTTACCCACCTGGAAGTAAATCTGATTCTTGATCTTCTAATCTGATCTCCTGCCTAATGAGAGAAGCTGACTCAGTGAAAAAGACCCTGATGCTGTGAAAGATTGAAAGCAAAAGGAGAAGGGGACGGCAGAGGATGAGATGGTTAGATAGCACCACTGTAGTGGACATGAGTTTGAGCAAACTCTGGGAGAGACTGAAGGACAGGGAAGCCGGATGTGCTGCAGTCCATGGGGCCACAGAGTCAGACATGGCTTAGTGACTGAACAACAACTGCTGCCTAACTCCTGGTCAAGCACTGTTTTAATATTTGTCATCTCACAATGTGTTTTCAAATTACTAGGTTAAGTTCCCACTTTCTATTCTACTTTTTTTTGCAATTTTGTTGGTTGCCCTAGTACTTTTTCTCTTTCAGCTAAAAGGAGGGCAACAGAGAGAGAGAAACAGAGACACACACAGACAGAGAAGGTAGAGAGGACACTGAAGACAACTGACTATTTTCGTTCCTCCTCAGCCTGATTGCTCCAGCTGAAGAACTTCAGATTCCATCAACATTTAATGAACACACTGTGACCCAAGGGCATTCACACAATTAATGTCTGTTCCTTCTCCTTTAGTGTCGATATCTACCTTTTAATCCATTTTCGTTTTTTTACACATTAAAACCCAAACACTATAGACTAGGCTTTCATGTTTTCAGGATTAAAAAATAAATTTATTCAAGCAAAGAACATTCTAAGGACTGATATTCCTAGATATCCTGATTTCTTGAGGAGAAAGATATTGACAAACATATCTTAATATCAGGGGTTCACATCTAGCAACACCCTATGCAGGCAAGCACAATTAGTATTATTTTATGGCTATCAAAGTTTTGGGGGTTCATTAGGTAATTTTTTTAAAGTTACTTCAGATGGTCAATATCCATCCCCAGAAGAACCCCAAGATGCTGATCTGTGAAGGTTCCATACCCCAGAGCATTAGGAACAACCTTCATGTGGTCACAGGATGACGGGCTCACGTGAAGATAGTTTCACAAAGGCACAGAGGCTGTGAAATTTCTCTCTGTCACCAAGATCTGGACCATGTCTAGAGTATTCCAGACACACCACCCTTCCCTTCCTGAGAGAATGGTTCCATGCAGCCATAAAAGGGCTGGCCTTGAGGCTGATAGATCCATTTCCCAAGCTCAGCTCTCCTAGTCGGGGGTCAATCATTTTACTTTCTGTGACTCAGTTTATCTGTGGAATGTAAAATAATGCCAGATTCTGGGTGGTGGTGGAGATTAAAATATCTAATGCATGTAAAATGAACGTTCAACACAGAGGCTAGCAGAGAGCAAGCTTCCTTTCAATAATGACACACTTTTACTGAGGTTTTGAGTTTTAAAGATTTATGTCTTTTTAAACCAATCACATAAAAACATACACCCTATCATATTGTTGTCACTTAGTAAATGTAGCCAACAACTTAATAATACCTTAAAAATACCTCTCTGAGATAATGAATTTAAAAATTCATGGAAATATTTTAAAATATCAATTTTTAAAAATTCTGATATTACATTTTTTTCCCACTCAAAAAAGTAATGCAAAAACAAGAGGCAAAAATGACAAGTTCTATCTAAAATGTAAATTTACAGCTTGTGTTTTTAAAGCTCAGTTTTGCACTGCACAAGGAATCCCCGTCTTGACTACATGTGTTCTTAAAGATGGATGTGAACAATCCACTTGTTTTAAACAGCCTTCTATTCCCACCCAACTGAAAAGTATTATAATTTCCCTACATAATCCTCACCTGTAATTTCACCCTTTTACTTTGTAGTTAACACAAAAGAACAACCAAACTGGTCTAAATGTAGATGGTCCAGCTGAGGTTCAGATCGACCGCCCTTGCCTTCATAGTAGTTGCCATTTTTGTCTTCTCAATGGAGTAAAATGTATGAGATACTCATTTCCTATTACTTTAATTTTTCCACTTGCCACTCATTTTTATGAACGTCAAAAGTAATATAAAACAATAATTTTCAGGAGTTTTTGAAATAATGAGAACCTTTCTTTAAAAAAATTCTATCCAGAAGTCAAACATGTGAAGTAGACCAAAGTGAGGTTGCCCTGGTTAGAGGGAGGTGGGAGTCCTGGAGCCCTTCCAGGGACAACCACTCACAGTCTGACAACAAAGGTCTCTGCCATTCTGGGATCTCTTGGATGGAACCTAAGTTGGATCATGTCAGACCTTGCTCAAGACCTTCCCAGTCCTGCCTATCACACAGAGTTTGTTTAAACCTTGCCCAACTTGTTCTGGCCTCTGACTACTTCTCAGACTTTTCTGTCCTAACACATTCTCCTTCCCACCTACCATCATCTCAATGCCCCATCCCACACCCACAACTGTGCTTACTATTCCTTGAACAAGTAAAACATACTCGTCCCTCAGTTCTTTAGCATTTGCTGTACCCTCTGGGCAAAACCCTGGTGGCTCAGTGATAAAGAATCTGCCTGCCAACATATATAATGCTTATTACTGCCAGTGCAGGAGACACAGGTTCAATCCCTGAGTCAGGAAGATCCCCTGGAGAAGGAAACAGCAACCCACTCCAGTATCCTTGCCAGGAAAATCTCATGGATAGAGGAGCTTAACAGGCTACAGACAATCCACAGGGTCACAGAAGAGTTGTGCATGACTTAGCGACTAAACGACTGTGCAAAATGCTCTTTACCCACAAAACCATGGAGTTTCTTCCCTTTTTTTTTCAGGTCTCTGCTAAAATGTTATCTCCTCAGACAGGTCTTCTTGGCTGCCCTATACCAAGTAGTATACCATACTCCCATCACTCCCTATTGCTTGTCATTTTTTTTTGTTCTTAGCACTTATATTATTGACATATTTCTCTCTTTATATACATAAAGAAGTTCACTGTCTGTGCCTCTCAGTTAAATGTGAGCTCATCAGGATAAGAAATTTGTTTTGTTCACCACCAGCTCATCAAACAGCACCTGATACACAGTACTTATTGAGCTTAGTCACTCAGTCATGTCCGACTCTTTGCGATCCCATGAACTGTAGCCAGCCAGGCTTCTCTGTCCATGGGGATTCTCCAGGCAAGAATACTGGAGTGGGTTGCTGTTTTCTTCTCCAGGGAATCTCCCCAACCCAGGAATCAAATAGGGGTCTCTTGCACTGCAGACAGATTCTTTATCAGTGAGCTATAAGGGAAGCCCATATTCAATTAGTACAATAAATATGCGCTGATTGAATGAATGAATGGATGAGACACCTATGCATAGCTCATGAGGCAGTTTTAAAGTGCTATGCGTAAGTCAATACTATTCTATAGACAAATATGGGAACTCTGTGAAAATTGGCATAAAAAAGGGACACTGGAGTGTTATATAGACAAATATGGGAACTTATAAAAATTGGCATAGAAAAGGGACCCTTGGGTGTTATCATGTATACAACACCCAAGAGTACAAGTTGCTTGGATATCCAAATGTTGTGTCCTTGTCTTAGATGCAGGAGACACAGAGACGGGTTTGTGGATGGTGGAAATAAATCTCATGAATGCAGATTATTTTTACTCACAAGCTTCAGGAACTATCAAAAAGGATATAAAGACTTCCCTGATGATCCAGTGGTTAAGAATTGGCCTGCCAATGCAGAGGACATGAGTTCAATCCCTGGTCCAGGAAGATCCTGCGTGCCTCAGAGCAACTAAGCTGGTCCACCACAATGACTAAAGCCCACTTGCCCAGAGCCCATGCGCCACAACAAGAATAGTCACCGCCATGAGAAGCCTATGCATTGCAACTAGACAGTAGCTCCCATTCACCACAACTTGAGAAAGCCCGTGCACAGCCACCAAGACACAGCACAGCCAATAAACAGATAAATAAAACTGTAGAGAGAAAAGAATATGAGAATGACAGAAGCAAAGGCTACTGCTGGATGTTTCTTTCTGGCATCCACCAAGGTTGTGGTCCATGATTCATGAAAACTCCAGTATGTCCAAAGGCTGCACAGAAAGGAGGATCCCTGGCTTCTTAATTCTACTTCATCCTCTTCCAGAAAGGTCATGTCCGTTCCCAGAAACAGTTATACCTGTACGTGTGCATGCATGCATGCTAAGTCGCTTCAGTCATGTCTGACTCTTGGTGACCCTATGAACTGTAGCCTGCCAGGCTCCTTTGTCCATGGAATTTCCCAGGCAAGAATACTGGAGTGGTTTGCCATGCCCTCCTCCAGGGAATCTTCCTGACCCAGGGATCAAACCCGTGTCTCTTACATCTCCTGCACTGGCAGGGGGGTTCTTTACCACTAGCACCACTGGATAAGCCAAAGAGCAAGAAATGTGCTTATCATCCAGCTGCCTCACTGTGCCCTGATGTCCAAGGTCTCCATACTGAAATTCTTGCCGCACCTTTCTTATGCAACATGTTTTTTTTTTCCTTCATTTGTGCATCAAGACACAGAAATTCCCTTACATGTACACTTAGGGGCTTCTCAAGCACTGATCCAGCCCACCAAAGCACAAAGCTGATGACCACTTTAAAAAACATACCAAGAAATTTCATGGCTTAAGCAAAGGACTAGGTTCTGGACATTGCTTATTTTTTGGCTTCATCATGCAGCTTGTGGGATTTTAGTTCCCTGTGACCAGGTATTGAACCTGGGCTCCTGGTAGTGAGAGTATAGTCCTAACCACTGGACTGCCAGGGAATTCCCTGGAAATGACTTAAATTATCGAAACTAAACCAAAAAAAACACACAAAAAACCCTGATCAACCAAAGGGTCCTGACATTCTCATAGATATTCACTTACCACAGGTTTTGCAGAGCAGGAAGCAGATGCAAAGAAAATGTGTCCAGAGTCACTGGGAATAAGATGGGTCATTTTGGATATTATTATTACTACAACCCATGTTTAAACTGAATATGCTGCAGTCAGCCATTTTACTAGTGATAAATTAATGTTTTACATATTTTATAGATTCCCTGATACCTCAATCTAAAAATTTTTTTTCTCTGCCTAGAACATCATTCTCCTCTTTACTCCTGTGTAACTCCTACCCATGCTTCAGGTCTCAGCTTCCCTCTGTCAGCCTCAAGGGGCGGGGCTGTCCCAAAACCCGTTTCCCACAACCCAGGAGACTGTCCCACTAAACCTCCCCCCTCATAATCTCAATAAACCTGGCTTTTCCTTTAATGGTCTGAACTCATCTGTAATCAATGGGCATTTACCTGTGTAATGAGGTGAGGTGAGGTGAAGTCGCTCAGTTGTGTCTGACTCTTTGCGACCCCGTGGACTGTAGCGCACCAGGCTCCTCTGTCCATGGGATTCTCCAGGCAAGAGTACTAGAGTGGGTTGCCATTTCCTTCTCCAGAGGATCTTCCCAACCCAGGGATCGAACCCAGGTCTCCCACATTGCAGGCAGACACTTTAACCTCTGAGCCACCAGGGAAGCCCAACCTGTGTAATACCTACCCCCTTTTAAGACCACAGGTGAGCTCCAGGTGGACAGGAGTCATGTTTGTATGGTCACTGTTGTTTTCTCAACAGGTCATGGAGTAAGCGCTCAGCGGATCTGGTGAATAAAGGAATGAGTGGAACAGTGTGAACGATGCACTAACACCACCATGGATCCGTGCGGCAGTCAGCTTCACTGGGGTAATGGGTTCTCCTACAAGAATAAAGCAGCAATTCTTAGAGCAAGAGGAGGATCATTTTCTCAAGGCTCTCATTCCCAGACCTCCCCCTCATGGGATAATTCAAATCCTTGCAAGCTCAGACAGCATCAAGACGCTCATGTGGGGCTTCCCTGGAGGCTCAGTGGTAAAGAAACTCAGCCAGCCAGCCAGTGCAGAAGACACGGACTCAATCCATGATCTGGGAAGAGCCTACATGCCATGGAGTAACTAATCCTGAGCATCACAGCTATTGCGCCTGTTATCTAGAGCCCAGGAGCTGCAACTACTGAAGTCTGTGTGTCCCAGAGCCTGTGCTCAGCAACAGGAGAAGCCCATGCACTGAAACCAGAGAGTCGCCCTGGAATGATGCAACCAGAGAAAAACCCTAGCGGCAATAGAGACAGCCAGCACAGCCAAAAATAAATAAATAAAATTATTTTAAAAAAGAAGCTCATGTAGAATCTTGGGCTTGAGTTCTGATTAAAACTTGACCTTAAGATTTCTGAAACATTGGTAGGAATGGTAGAAGTCAAGTCAACCATCACTTCAAAGCTTTAAGAAGACAATAAACAAACAGCAACAACAACAAACCCAAGCAATGCTTTTCAATATCCAGAGGACCAAATGCAGCAATATCCTTGGCCCACAGTCACTCATCCACTTCTCAGCAGTGAGAACTCCAGAGGACTGGCAGCCTTGGGAGCATCAGGAAGCAGTGGCCCCCAGTGAACACCACCTGCACTGATAATGATGAGAGACCTTCAAGAGATGTCTTTGACACTGGACCTCGATTATGGACAGCTAAAGCAAGAGAGAAAGAATATAGCAGACACCAAATGGTGTCTACAGCTGACAGACATTCAAGTTGTGGGGCTCACCTTTGAGGACTCTAAGAAATACCTATTAGGAGAGGTGGTTTCGGGGCAAGAGACTCTGCAGCATAAACGAGGGTAAGAACAGGAAATCTAAACTGAGGCTGTGCTTCATTTCTAACTGTAAACTGTAAGATGGTGTGCTTAATAACCTTGGACAATATCATTATACATTAGGCTCTCAGAGAAAGAAAGGAGAGGAAAGATCAGAAACAGTGTATAACATGGAATGAGGGGATCCTAGCATTAAAAAAAAGAAAAAAAAACCCTCCTTGGAGAGAGAGGGGCAGCATTAGAACTGTCACTGTGGGCTGCAAGTGTTGTAAAGAAGCAAGAACGGACAGGTGAATGTCAAGGCAGCGAGTAAACATAGCATGGCAATGATGCCCAGAATGTCATAGATTTGGAAGCTTTCCTAATCCTTGTTTAATCTCCTGGGAGACTTTTTTCATAGAAATGCATCTTTAATTTCATTATGAAAATCAAGAGGCAAACAGATTTGATTTCATAGCCAACTTACAAAAAAATACCTATTCCATTAGTGAGTGGACATCTGTATTTATTTATTTTTAATGGGGGGGAAGGGGGTTTCTAAGTAAGGATCATTTAGCCTTTGAAGAAACTGCCATCAATTCATTAATTCAACAAATATTTATCGAACCAGGCAGTGTTACAGATGCTAGGGATACTGCAGAGAACACCACCATCTCCAAGGAGCTTCCTTTCTAGTGAGGGGGGAGGTACACTGCAAATGCAGGAGGCAAGCAGAAAGAAGTAGTGATCAAGTCTGGACAGGAAGTGGTCAGCAGGTCAGGGGAGCAGAGATGATCTCAGTGAGAACTGAGGGTTTGCTCTCTTACTCAGGGCCTGCTTTACTTACACGGAAAATTTGATCAAAGACTTAAAGAAGGAAGGACTTCCCTGGCAGTCCAATGGCTAAAACTCCTAGCTTCCACTGCAGGGGACATGGGTTCAATCCCTGATTGGGGAACTAAGATCCCACATGCTATGATGTGGCAAAAAAAAAAAAAAAAAAAAAGGCAGCAGCAGCAGCAGCTGCTGAAGGAGTAAGTTGTGTGGATGTGCAGGGAAGAGAATTCAGGCAGAGGGAACAGCCAGTGCTGAAATGGCAGCCCCTCAAGTGACCCCCAGAAACAGCAAGGCTGGTGTGGATGGAGTGGGGGAGCACAAAAGGGTGAGAACAACACAGGGGACAAGATGGGTGGATAAGGAAGTCGTGGTACATATACACAATGGAACGTTACTCAGCTAAAAGAAAGGAACACATTTGAGTCAGTTCTAATGAGGTAGATGAATGCAGAGCCTAGTTCTACAGATTGAAGTAAGTCAGAAAGAGAAAGACAAATATGGGATATTAATCACATATACAGAATCTAGAAAGATGATACCAACCATCTATGTGTAAGAAAGTAAAGGAGACACAGATGTAAAGAACAGATTTTTTGACTTAGTGGGAGAAGGAGAGGGTGGGATGATTTGAGAGAAAAGCATTGAAACATACACGTTGCTGTACGTAACATACATAACCAGTGGGAGTTTTATGTATGATGCAGGGCACCCAAAGCCAGCGCTCTGTGATAACCTGGAGGGGTGGGGTCAGGGGGAAAGAGGGAGGAGGAGACACATGTGTGCCTATGGCCAATTCATACTAACGTATAGCGAAAACTAGCACAATATTGTAATTACCTCCAATTAAAATAAATACAGTTTTTTAAAAAAGAGGGATGGATAGTAAGGGCCTTGGCAGGCATTGTGTTGGCTTTCGTTTGAGTGAGAGCAGAAACCACTGGGAATCTGAGCAAAGCAGTGATGACCCAACTTCCCTCTAAAAATCATCCTCTGGGGCAGCAGTACAGGCACTGGATACATTGACCTGAAGTTCCCCAGAAAGATGATCAGCTTCCAGAGTTCGTACCCATCCACCAATTCAACTTCAATATTCCCACTGAGATTTTCAAAACTGGACTGAGAGGTCACTTGGCAAAGATGCAGAAAACAGCCATTCTGTCATTTTACACATACTACAGAGAAGACCAGAGCAGTACAGGGTGGGGTACAGAGCTGCCCCTCCACAGGACGTCAGGCTCTGTGTACATCCAAGTCTACAGCCTCTGGACCACACTCAGAGCTGTTTTGGTCCAGGCAAAGGTTTGCAAGTACAGTTGCTGAGAGGAACCTGAGGGGAGAAGAAAGAAAAACAAACAAACAAACAAAAAGACTGCACCTGACCCAAATCCTAAAATTCAGTCTTGATGACAGAACCAAGGATTACTGCACCAGACAGCAGCATGCCCTCTCTACCAGGAACTCAGCACTTACTCTGATGTTGGATGGTGACCTCTAGTTCTAGAGATCCCAGGACAGTCATGGTTTCATAGTCTGTATCCCACTGGCCCCATGAATCATCTAAACGAACCTAAAGAACTTCCCACAAAGCTGCAAACAGAAAGCATCAGGGGTGTCTGTCACAGAGAGAGGAAAGAGAACGGAAGACTGGAGGAAGAGAGATTCTTTCAAGGGAAACTGACTCAGGATTGGTGAGGAAGTGGACAGAGGAGATTTAGCAGGCCACAGTGGTTGAGCCCTAGGCTGGAACCACTCCTGTGTTCCTAGGTTCACAGTTCTGATTAAACAAGATAATGTGCGTATACCCAGGCACTTAAAAAGACCAATTCTCTTCCCTCTCTCCTGAGTTATCCTATCACCTTTTAGAATGGCAGAAGGATTGAAAGGCAGGCTTTAAACAAGTTGTATGCTATGATTTCATTTTTGCTAAACATACACACCAACACACACACACATACTAACAAAGAACATCCAGAAGAATGTAAGTCAAGTGTTTACGGTCGCTTTCTGGATGGTGGTATTACGGGTAACATTTTGCTGTTCATCTGTATGTTTTCCTTTTTCACAACAAATACAGATTGCTCATTTTTTTTACGACACAGGAAAGTATGCATTATATTGTAGAAGGCTCCAATACAAATGGTTCAGATAAAAAAAGCAAGTCCCTGCAAAGCTAATGTTTTGTTATCTAAATCCTGAATCACTGATCAGGAAGCTGGGTTTGGGTTTTGGAATATAGGACTGGCACGTAATCCAACCCATAAACAGACTGGTTTGAGGATGGCATGGATGTTGGGGATCAGAGTATATCTTCCACATCTCCTGAAGTGAATGTGCCATACCCATCCTATTGCTTAATTATAAGCTTGCCAGTAAAACCACTTCAAGTCACCGGATCTTGGAAGGGTTTCACTGCTAGGGAAAGGACTGCTTCCTATCCTTGTCTATCTAGCACCATATGGAAAAGGCTAAGGACCAGCCACTGATACAATTTGCTCTTCATTTTCCCTTTTCTCTAACTAGGAGTTTTTATGTATTTATCTTCTTTTGCCTCCATTGTGATATACCCACTGATATCCATTGGGTATTTTGGAAATGGTTAGTCACAGGTTGCTGGGTCATAAAGAGCCACGCATTGGAGCTAGATGTGGTAACCGGATGTGACATCAGGTTGCTTCTCTCAGAGGGAGTATGTGAGAGCGTTTTGGCTGAACATGGCACAGTTATGATCAGTGAATGCATGCTGGTGATTGTACGATATGCTCATCAGACAGACAAGGGGTGACTGTCCTGGACTCAAATATCAACTATTGGATTGCCTCTTCTCCTGGGAACTCACTCTCTGCCCTGGCTACAGTAGGAAGCATCAGACCCAAGCCAACCCATCATAATATCCATCCACAGAGATTGACTGGTCCAAGGAATGGGCATATGTTCCAAAGCAGAGCAAACCTGCTTCCTCACCTGGTATCTACATACAAACACTGGAAGGGTTCCCAGGTGGTTCAGTGGTAAA
Organism: Capra hircus; assembly: GCF_001704415.2. Taxonomy (NCBI): domain Eukaryota; kingdom Metazoa; phylum Chordata; class Mammalia; order Artiodactyla; family Bovidae; genus Capra; species Capra hircus. The sequence continues at coordinate 61,590,320 of NC_030813.1, read as the reverse complement.
GAATCCACCTGCCAATGTAGCAGACTCGGGTTTGATCCCTGAGTCTAGAAGATTCCCTGGAGTAGGAAATGGCATCCCACTCCAGTATTCTTGCCTGGAGAATTCCATGGACAGACGAGCCTGGTGGGCTACAGTCCATGGGGTTGCAAAGAGTTGGACACAACCGAGTGACTGAGCATGCATTGGACAAAAGGAACTCTCTTTCAGTTTAGTTCAGTCACTCAGTCGTGTCCGACTCTTTGCGACCCCATGAACTGGAGCACGCCAGGCCTCCCTGTCCATCACCAACTCCCGGAGTTCACTCAGACTCACGTCCATCAAGTCAGTGATGCCATCCAGCCATCTCATCCTCTGTTGTCCCTTTCTTCTCCTGTCCCCAGTCCCTCCCAGCATCAGAGTCTTTTCCAATGAGTCAACTCTTTGCATGAGGTGGCCAAAGTACTGGAGTTTCAGCTTTAGCATCATTCCCTCCAAAGAAATCCCAGGGCTGATCTCCTTCAAAATGGACTGGTTGGATCTCCTTGCAGTCCAAGGGACTCTCAAGAGTCTTCTCCAACACCACAGTTCAAAAGCATCAATTCTTCGGCACTCAGCCTTCTTCACAGTCCAACTCTCACATCCATACATGACCACTGGAAAAACCACAGTCTTGTCTAGACGGACCTTTGCTGGCAAAGTAATGTCTCTGCTTTTGAATATGCTAGCCAGGTTGGTCATAACTTCTTCCAAGGAGTAAGCATCTTTTAATTTCATGGCTGCAATCACCATCTGCAGTGATTTTTGAGCCCCCCCAAAATAAAGTCTGACACTGTTGCCACTGTTTCCCCTTCTATTTCCCATGAAGTGATGGGACCAGATCCCATGATCTTCGTTTTCTGAATGTTGAGCTTTAAGCCAACTTTACCTGGGTACTAAGCTGAGGCTGACGTTGGCTGTGTGCTCTGCCATGTGGACAGGGTGGATCTTCAGCAGGAGAGAGTAAGGATGACTTACACAGAAGCAAGACAAGCAGAGGGACTCCCCTGGTGGTCCAGTGGCTGAGACCCCATACTCCCAGTACAGGGGGCCCACGTTCAAACCCTGGTCAGAGAACTAGATTCCACATGCCACAACTAAGAGTTCGCATGCCACAACTAAAAGATTCTACCTGTTGCAACTAAAATTCAATACAGACAAATAAACAAATATATTTTTTTAAATAGGCAAGCAGGGATAAGGTGTGGATGGGGAGGGAAGAGTCCTGCCAGCACCAACCCCTTCATGCCAGTGACTACAGTCTTGGCTGCTCTAGTAAATCTGTTACCCCATATCCTTCCCAGCGACCTCAATTGACACAGCCCTAAGCTCCTTCAACTGGTCTGAGTTGAGTTTACTGATGACACTGCAACCCTAGGACTTGGCCAGAATAACTATTATCAAAGAGGCACCAGTCCCAAACCCACATTTTTGTCACAAAAGAAGCCAAACTAGTTCACTTTTCATTCAAATCCACACTGATGTTCCATAGTTTCCTATTCTTAGGCTACCTTCAATTGGTGTTAAAAGGCCTCATGATTACAATGAGATATCAAATAAAGAACATAAACATTTTGTCATTTGGACACCCGTTTCAACATTTCTCACAGCAACCACTGTGGGTAAGATAGACTTATGCTTCCTCTGTGGAATTCCCTGGCAACTGAGCATAAATAAAGAAATCAGTCACAGGAGGGGGGCCCTGGATCATGGGGTGACCGGAGTGGGGAGGGATGGAGTTCAAGGCTCAGAGGAGAACCGTGTTTCCTGCGCTACCTCAAAGACCCAGCACCTCGCAGGAGTGCAACCTTGACAAATATGCAGAGTGTAGTCTCTCACCACAGGAATTACCAAAGAAGCTAAAAACAGAAACACGCACTGCATAATCTCTAACCTCAGGGGACAACAAAAACAGAGAATTGCTGTGTCAATCTCATTTCCTTGTTAGGCGTATTATCATAAGTGCGGGCCTTTCGTTCTGAACGCCACACTTCACTAACATTTACTGGGCTCCAGCTTCTGAAATATTGAATTCCATAGTAATTTTATTTTTTGCTTTTGATCTTTACTGTTTTGCTCATTTATCCATAAACATGAGCTACTGAACTGAGCTGAAATTAAATAGCTGAGGTTAGAACCTGAGGCCATCCAGATAGAACTAAACCAGTAGCCCAAGAAGGACCTCATGCTGAAGTGAATAATAATAATAAATTTAAAATGTCTATCTTTGAATGATGATCCATGTCTTGATTTATCGTAGTTAGGGAATGGAAGAGATTTCTACGACATGAATTTCCCTGGGTGTGGATGTTTCTCATAAAGTGAATTTTGTAAATCCTCCCCTTTTGTCAAAACACCCTCTTAGAGGATGGTTCTGTGAAGGGAAATTGCTAGAACCGCTTCGCAAAGCAATACTTCGTATCACTTGACTAATTTTAAAAGTAGCTCATTCAACCAATTTTGGCAACTGAACTATTTTCTGAAATCCAGAATAGCAAAAACTTGAGAGCAAGATAGAGACAAAATGGGAGACTGTTAAAAACAAGAGCACTGTAGGTGTCTTCCGTCTACTGAAACGTTACCAGTGTTGGGGGAGAGAGGAAGGCGAGTTTGGAGTGCATCTGAGCTGCTGGCTGCTCACCATTGCTGACCTCAGGCCTGGGGCAGCTGCCGAGTGCTGCCTCACTGACCTGCCTGCCCGCTAAAGCCTTGAGTGTAGCAGGACCATCCAGGCTACATGACCAAGGACAATGGGATGCACAGGCACGCTTAATCTGCCTGAAGTCACAAGACTTGCCCATATTTCAAAGAGCGGTGGAGCCTAAATTTGGGTCCAGGGCTGCTGGTACCAAGGTCTGTGCTCTTTATGGGGCTTAGGAAGAGGCCAGCAGAGAAGCATAAGCTTCATAGATCCCTCTCTGGGGCAGCTGCTCCTTTGGGATTAAGATATAGCCAAAAGACTTCACTTGATTGTATCTAATGATATAGACAATGGTAAGAACTAATCTTCACCAAACGTTTTCTGTGTGCCAGGCTCTGCTTATGTGCCACATTTCTTTCATCTTCAGGACAATGCTGCCAAGCTGCCACTATTATTATCTCCATTTTAAAGATGGACAAACCAAGGCACTAAGGGTTAAGTAACTGGTGCAAGAATATATAGCTAGTAAGCAGAAGAGCCAACATAAAACCCAAGGCACTGGCTCCAGAGCTCAGATCCCTAATTTCTATGCTATGTTTTCTACTAAGACACATGGCTAACGAATGGTTAGCCCAGCCCACAACTTTGTAATTGTACATTGTACCACTCAGACTTTCATCGTTCTACTAGCAAAAAGGAGACACCTAGGATATGGAGTGGCTTACAAGTTTCTAAACAAAATGAGATCTCTTTCAACTTTATATCATAGAAAAACAAATCTATACACTTGTAACCATATCTGTGTTCTTGGAAATCAGAAACATCTATGATAGTTTCAACAGGCTGAAAACACATGCCCCCAAGTTCAAGACTCCCCAAGGTGGGTGTCACATCCATAGGTCTGTTCTTATCTTCCAAATTCATGGATGACCTTTCTTGGGAAGCCTGGAGTTCCACTGGGAGAGAAAAGCAAAACAAAACCACTAGGCTGTATCATTAAAGGGAAAGTAACTAACCTAAGTAACAGCTGTTGTCATGCAAGTTACAGAAAATGCTGTACCTGGTTTACAGAGCAGAGTGTGTCAAGAGTAAGTCAAGCTCTCATTTGCACAAGTATACCTATCCTTGAACAAACAAGTCTAGAACAGTCCTAAATTTCACCAACTAGAAAAGAGAGACAGTTAAGCCTAAAACCATTTGATTCTCGATATTCAAGCTTGTCTTCTGTTGTCATTTCATTTTCCCCTTAAATTTCCAAAGAAGGCTTTTTCCTTGATTTAGGTAGCATTCAAATCCCATAAAAATGGTTTTTACTAAAGGCTGAAAGAAGAGTTATTAATTCACTCTCAAGATGGGGTAGAGAGCAGTTGTTTTTGTCTACCTGCATCCCATCCTCAGGGAATCACTTTCCCATGTGCAGTACCCCGGCCTAGCCGATAACAGAACCCTCTCTCCAAAACAATGAAGACTGAACCAAGGATGGCATGAGACAGCCATCTTTCTGTTGTGGATTTCTAATCTCAAAGAATAATTCTTGCAGTCCTTTCGTCTTTCCTATGAGATATCTTAGAAATCCTTCTGAGTTGAATGAGTCAATAAACTTCCCTTTTTGCTTATCTGGTTTGAGTTGGATTTCTGTCTCTTGCAACCAAAAGAGTTTTAATATTAAAGACTCAACGTTTAAAATCACTGCCTTGACCTCTCATGAAGATGCCTACTTGAGCTGACTGTATTTTCTCCTCTTGCAAAGGACTGAGTTTCTTTCATACCCAGTAAACCTGTTGTCTGGCTAGTCTCAATCTCTTCTGCATTCAGTCCATTTCTTCCTATGTTTCAGCCCTGCTTAGCTCAGACTCCAGGCCAATATGATTGCTCTCTAACTGTATCAGTTTATCTTTGGGGCGACAGGGAGATATGTTGTTCGTTCATTAAAAGCAAAATGCTCAAGCATCCCAATGTATACTAGGCTTCCACACAGCTACCTTGATATAATGATGTCTATATTCTAGTGACACTGCTGTTGCTTCAGTCAGTGAGTCTAAAGATAGCTCTATATTGAAATCATCCAAAGAGATTCTTAAACCACCAATGCCGAGGCCCTACCCCAGACATTCTGCTTTGACTGGTCCGAGGAAAGATCTAGGCAACAGTATGTTTGAAAATTCTCCCAGCAAAGTTAAGTCAGCCAACATTAAGACTGGCTGACTAAATATATATTTATACATGCTTTTAATAAGTTTAATGTGTGACTCAACTTGTTCTCTGACCATACCTTTGAGGGTGGGGTTGGAGAAGGCATGGAGGTATTAGCTCTGTGTAACTCTCATTCAGCATTCTCAGGGATGTGCTTGAATTCATTAAATTCAAGGGGCATGATGGGAATAGTCAAAGGTCCCTGCTCATAACCTCACTTACAGTTGGCCCTGTGAGCTGCAGCCTTGTGGGAAGCCACTGTTTATGCCCAATGGTGCATATCTACCGTGTGCAAATGGAGAAGGCAATGGCACCCCACTCCAGTACTCTTGCCTGGAAAATCCCATGGATGGAGGAGCCTGGTCAGCTGAGTCCACGGGGTCACAAGGAGTTGGACACGACTGAGCGACTTCACTTTCTCTTTTCACTTTTATGCATTGGAGAAGGAAATGGCAACCCACTCCAGTGTTCTTGCCTGGAGAATCCCAGGGACAGCGGAGCCTGGTGGGCTGCCATCTATGAGATCTCACAGAGTCAGACATGACTGAAGCGACTTAGCAGCAGCAGCAGCAGCAGCGTTGTGTGCAAATAAGTCTTCCAGCAATGTATTTTAAATCATACAAGTTCTGGTAGTCTTGCTTTTTAAAAAAATCAAACATTTGAACTTTCTGCCATAATTCATTTTTGTTACTAGAGATTATCATATAATCTTCCTCAACAGTATGTGTGTTAGTTTGCTAGGGCTGAGGTAAGAAAGTATAGAGAGAGAAATTTGAAGAGAGACAGGCACACAGGAAAATGAAGGCAGAGTTGGGGTGATGCTTCTATAAGTCGAACCCCAGAGACAGCCAGCATCCAACCACTGGAAGTCAGGTGAGAGTACGGACCAGGTTCTTCTCCTAGTCCTCAAAAGGAAACCTACCTGGCTGACACCTCGAGTTCATATTTCCAGCCTCCGAAATTGTGAGAATTTCTGTGATTAAAGCCACTGAATTTGTGCTGCTTTATTACAACAGCCCTAGGAAATGAATATCATCTCTTATTGAAAAGCAAAGTCTATGATTCTATAATCAGTCATCTTTGCAGCTATTGGGGGGTGGGGAACCTCGAAGTCTGACTAACCTGAAAACAAGACCAAAGTGTTATCATTAATATTCATGCAACATGTGACATTTATTACCAGTTGCTTTTTGAAGACAAAAGCACAGGGGGAAAATAAAACTTTCCTGTTTTGTAACCTAGAAAACAGATTCAAAAAGCCCAGCTGCCTGGACATTAGAGAATTCAGCTAGAAAATTATCATAATTTTTGCAGAAAAACATATTTCTCTTGGTTTTCAAAATTGGGTATTTAAAGAAGCCTCATTAAGGGCTTAATTTCCAAAATATACAAACACCTCATATGATTCAATAACAACAACAAAAAAAACCCAATCAAAAAATGGGCAGAAGGCCCAAATATACATTTCTCCAAAGAAGACAGAAGGCAAAAAAACACATGAAAAAATACTCAATATCACTAATTATTAGAGAAATGCCAATCAAAACTACAGTGAAGTATCTCCTCACACCAGTCAGAATGGCTATCATTAAACAGTCAACAAATAACAAATGCTGCAGAGGATGTGGAGAAAAGGGAACCCTCCCACACTGTTGGGAATGTAAATTAGTGGAGCCATTATGGAAAACAGTATGGAGTTCCCTCAAAAACCTAAAATGAGAAGTAGCATGGATCCAGCAATCTCACTCACGGGCGTACATCCAGATGAAACTCTAATTCAAAATGACACAGGCACTCCTATGTTCATAACACTGTTTACAAGCTAAGACATGCAGGCAACTTAAACTGTCCACCAACACATGGATGAATAAAAAAGATGTGGCATACAAATGTATAATGGAATACTACGCAGTCATAAAAAGAATGAAATAACGTCACTTGTAACAATATAGATGGACCTAGAGATTATCATATTAAGTAAGCCAGAAAGAGAAAGACAAATACTATATGGTATCACTTATGTGTGGAATATAAAATATGACGCAAATGAACTTACCTATGAAACAGAAACAGACTCACAGACATAGAGTACACACTTGTAGTTCCCAAGGGGGTGCAGTAGATTGATAGTTTAGGATTAGAAAATGCAAACTTTATATGCGTGTGTGTGTGTGTATGTATAACTGAACCACTTTGCTGTATGTCGGAAACTAACACAACAGTGTAAGTCAACTAAACTTTAATAAAATTTTAAAAGTAAATAAATAAAACAAAGACACTCTGTTAGCAAACCATGAAATACTCCAAGCAGCCAGAACAACAGAAAAATCACTTTCTTGGTTGGGGACATATGGCATGCATTAATTTGTAAAAATTTCGGTAAAGCAGACAATGTGTGATGTCACAAAATCTCAATATTTAACTGCCAAATACTTCAGACTGCATTTCACTGGCTCATTTCAGGACCTTCTGCATGGAAGTTGGTCCTCTGGTGGTACCATGTACTAAAATCCTGGCTTAAATACTAACTAACATTAGGAACTGATTGTTTCCTGTTGTGATACAATACTCATATTAAAAAAATTAAGAGGGACTTCCCTGACTCTGTGCTTCCAATGCAAGGGATGCAGGTTTGATCCCTGATCAAGGAACTAAGATCCCACATGCCACATGGCCAGACAATTTTAAAATTAATTAAAGAAGTTAAGAGAGCAAAATGGAAACTGACCTTGCTGGTGAAGACTGCAACTTTTTTAAAAACTGAATCACCCACAGTTCAACTTACTATTACTACATCTCCTCGACTTTCCCTTAATAACTTGCTCCTCCTTTTGCCCTCCAGGCTTTAATATGCAACTTGATTTTCATATACTTCTCAAGCTCATACTTCTGTCTAGGGTGCTTTCAGCCCTTTGGGAGGAATGTTCGTTCAGAAATTGGAGGGAAGTGAGGAATAGAGAGTAAAAGATTATATTTACTAAGCTTAACAAGTTATATTTGCTACTCTGATTAAACATAAGACTCTTCACTTGAGTTAAACTCCAATTAATTCACTTTTTGACTTCGGGGAAATTCCTTCAATTCCTTGTTCTCTAGTTCTTTTCCCCTTAAGGGAAACAGCCCCAACATCACAACATTGGAAGGGTCAAGGAACAAGAAAACTAATCAAGACACAACAAAACAACGACAGTTAATTCTGGTATTTCCCTGGAGCTGACAGGGAAAAGGTGCTCTCTTTTCACACAGGTGATAACTGCTGGTGGCCAGATGACCACCACAAAGGAAGAGCCTGCCAGAAGATGAATCAACAGAAAATTGAAGGCAAGCAATGGAGAGAGGTAGATTCCTAATAATACTATATGAGCATATATATCTGCTCTACACATGGCCTACCTCTAGTCTTCAGGGTTATGACAGCCATAAGCATCTGTATGCATAATTCATTTGTATTGGGTTTCTGCCACATGCTACTGAAAGAGTCCTAATGAACACAGAATCTTATTAGTGAGAAAAATAGCAATTAGACCAAAGATGCCTATCCTAATCTACTGTTTAAAAGGATGGATCCATTTCAAAAAGGTCCTAGGAACCATCACAGGAAGGAAAGAAAATATGTTGTAAGATTTCATTCTAAATTCAAGTTAGGGAGAGTATTAAACTTCTTCTGAATAACCCCAACAGCCAACAGTTAGAAGAAGAAAATTTGGGCTTGACATAAGCATAAACTTTCCACTTTCCAAAGCTGTATAAAAAGGAAAACTGCCTCTTGAATACATTCTGCGTTTATCTATTTCCTTCCATTGAAACCACCAGTGCACTGGTCCAAGCAGCCCAAGTTCTCATTTGGACTATTGCCAGCGCCTCCTAAAGTCACCCATTCGTCCAACAAGCCCTTCCTGAGCCTCAGCTCTGTGCTAGATGCTAGTCTAGATGCTATAGAGTCAAGGAACAGAACAAAAACAGAACTCCTACCCTTAAGGAATTTGCATACTACTCACTGGAAGCAAAAAAATGAGTGAGTCATTCCTCAGTCGGAAAAGGCAATGGCACCCCACTCCAGTACTCTTGCCTGGAAAATCCCATGGACGGAGGAGCCTGGAAGGCTGCAGTCCATGAGGTCGCGAAGAGTCGGACACGACTGAGCGACTTCCCTTTCACTTTTCACTTTCATGCATTGGAAAAGGAAATGGCAACCCACTCCAGTGTTCTTGCCTGGAGAATCCCAGGGACGGGGGAATCTGCTGGGCTTCCGTCTATGGGGTCACACAGAGTCGGACACGACTGACGCGACTTAGCATAGCATAGCATAGCATTCCTCAGTATTGGTTCTAGGATCCGCTGAAGATACCAAGATCCTCCAATGCTCAAGTATGTTACATAAAATGGCTGCACAATTCCCTACATAAAATGGCTGCTCAAGTCTCTACATAAAATGGCTACACAAATCCCATAAATAAAATGGCTGCACAAGTCCCATATACAAAATGGCTGCTCAAGTCCCCTCCATAAAATGGCAGTGGTGCAGTCAGCTCTAGGTATCAGTAAATCAAATTTTGAAATTCAGTCCATGGTTGGTTGAAATCACAGGCGGGGAACACAAGGATATGCAGGGCTGCCCGTGTAATATACATGATGTTACACAGCAGATAGTCTGTATAGCATGACAGATGGTGATAGGTGCTGGAGAGAAAAAGAGGTGGGGAGTATGGGGGAAGGGAGGCAGGGCTTCAATTGTAAATCGGGTGACTAGTGAAGGGCTCATTGTAAAAGAAATACTAGAGCAAAGACTGGAATGAGATAAGGTACAGAGTTATGCAGACATCTGGAGAAAGAAACATTTTAAGCAGAAGGAACATTAAAGGTAAGAATCTTGACGCAGGACATTTGGAACCTGGTAACTGCAGATGGTGACTGCAGCCATGAAATTAAAAGACACTTACTCCTTGGAAGAAAAGTTATGACCAACCTAGATAGCATATTCAAAAGCAGAGACATTACTTTGCCGACTAAGGTCCATCTAGTCAAGGCTATGGTTTTTCCAGTGGTCATGTATGGATGTGAGAATTGGACTGTGAAGAAGGCTGAGCGCCGAAGAATTGATGCTTTTGAACTGCGGTGTTGGTGAAGACTCTTGGGAGTCCCTTGGACTGCAAGGAGATTTAACCAGTCCATTCTAAAGGAGATCAGTCCTGGGTGTTCTTTGGAAGGAATGATGCTAAAGCTGAAACTCCAGTACTTTGGCCACCTCATGCGAAGAGTTGACTCATTGGAAAAGACTATGATGTTGGGAGGGATTAGGGGCAGGAGGAGAAGGGGACGACAGAGGATGTGATGGCTGGATGGCATCACTGACTCGATGGACATGAGTCTGAGTGAACTCCGGGAGTTGGTGATGGACAAGGAGGCCTGGTGTGCTGCGATTCATGGGGTCGCAAAGAGTCGGACATGACTGAGCAACTGATCTGATCCGATCTGATCTGAAAGATCATTAAGGCTGGAGTGGAGTGAGGTGGGGAGGGGACAGAAGGAATGAGGCCTGAGAGGCAAGGGATAGTTGTAGCTCCTAAGGGGACTTTAGCAGGCAATGGCACACTCTGGATTTTACTCTATGGAGGGGGAAGACAATGGAGGGCAATATACATGATTATATTTTGAAAGGGTTACTCAGTCACTGTTTAGAAAATAAATGTCTCCCTGCTTCTAGTCTGATCTTCTACAGTCCATTGTTCACAAAACAGAAGGAATCTTTTTAAATATTGTAGAAAGACTCAGAGAAACAAAACTTGCATCCACACTAAAACCTGCACCAGACTATTCAGAGCAGCTTTATTTGCAATAGTCCCAAACTGAAAGCAACCAAAATATCCTACAACAGGTGAAGGGTTTAACAAATTGTGGGATATTCACTGTGGAGTACTAGTCAGCAATGAAAAGGATCAAACTATTGATACAACAACATGGATGGATCTCAAGGGCATTAAAGCAAGAGAAAAATCTCAAAAGATCACATATTGCATGATTCCACCCTTTGGAGGAAATGGATGAAGGGTACCTGGGACCTCTCTGCACTATCTTTGGACCTTCCTGTGAATCTGTAATTATTTAAAAATAATAAGCTTATTAATAAGCTTATTCTAAAATGAAAAGTTTAGAATATATAACTGTCAAAATTAAAAGGTTTTTTTAAAAAAGCGTTGCAGGAAGTAAATTGTATTTCATTGGAAAACTGCATTGTCTACGTACAGCACACCTTCCCCAGCTATCTGAATCTACTCTTTCATCGTCTTTGAACTATTTTTACAATTTTGAAAGTTTAGATAACTGATAGATACACAAACCTTCCTTCATGGTAGAGGTTCCCTTTCAGCTGTCACCGATATCCCTCGTGGGAAAACCAACTAACATACACTAAATATTTATGCATTCAGTTCAGCATTCCTTTTTCCACATCAAATTGTCCTTTGAATACTATGATGGCATTGAGCAAGTTAAATAAAAGCTTTAACATCTGTTCATTTTTATGTATGGGAGTCATGATTTTACCTTTTCTGAAAATTATCTTTTAAAAACATAAATCTGGTCATGTTGCTCCCCACCTTAACTGCCTCCAAGCTTCCCAACTGCTTTCAGAATGAATCCCAAACATTTCCTCAGATGGATAAGGCCCTGCCCAGCCAGGGCCCAGCCTGCCTCCTGGACCTCATCTCCTCACTCTACCCTTTGGCAGGACACCAGGACTACTGGCCCTTTTTCCAGCTCCCTGAGAACTTCAAGCCTGTTCCTGCCTTATGGCTCCACAACTATTGTCCCTCAGCCTAGACTGCTCTTCTCATCAGTTCAGTTCAGTTCAGTCGCTCAGTCGTGTCTGACTCTTTGCAACCCCATGGGCTGCAACATGCCAGGCTTCCCTGTCCATCACCAACTCTCGGATTTTACTCAGACTCATGTCCATCGAGTCAGTGAAGCCATCCAACCATCTCATCCTCTGTCGTCCCCTTTTCCTCCCGCCTTCAATCTTTCCCAGCATCGGGGTCTTTTCAGATGAGTCAGTTCTTCGCATCAGGTGGCCAAAGCATTGGAGTTTCAACTTCAGCGTCAGTCTTTCGAATGAATATTCAGGACTGATTTCCTTTAGACTCTTCTGATGGATGACTCTTTTTTAGGAGTAACTCTCAACTGGATGGTTCCACCTCAAACAACTCTTCTCAATCACCCTATCAAAAGTAACACCCCCATGCTGTTTTTTAATAATTATTTCTATCTGAAATAATAATAATAGTGTTATTATGCATTATATATTAACATTTTAAATATAACATATAAGCATAATTTATTATATTTTTATAAATATATATTTGTTATATAAATATATTAATATCATTCAGCTAGCTACTTGATTATTTACTGCCCACCCCAATTCTATCATAATAGGATCTGGACATTTGGCTCCACTATATCCAGAGCTTACCAGGTGGTGCTATTGGTAAAGAACCTACCTGCAAACTCAAGAGACTTGAGTTTGATCCCTGGGTCAAGAGAATCCCCTAGAGAAGGGAAAGGCAACCCACTCCACTATTCTTGCCTGGGAAATCCTATGGACAGAGGAGCCTGAAGGGCTACAGTCCATGTGGTTTCAACCAAAGCCACTTAGCATGAGTATTGTCCACTGCCTAGAAAGATCCCAGGCACATAGTAGGCACTCAATAAATATTTGTTGAATAAATCCCTGGGTGAATGATGCTCCTAGAAGTAGTGAAGTCCTCATCACTGGAGGTATTTAAGCATGGTTTATACAACCACTTGACAGGGTCTTAGTAAAGCTATGGGCATAGACTCAAGCACAAGAATAAAAGACCATTTTGGTCCCTCTAGGACGGTGAGCTTATGATTAAGTGGCTACCGTGCCCTTTCTACTATGCAAATGGGAAAAGTAAAGGAGTATTCCTCAGTCATTTTCCACTGAGTGATAGTACGCACACCCCTGTTCCTGCTGCAATATCATCTCAGCATTAAAATGTTGAAGCTAATCAGACATTTAATTTCAAAGTGGAAGGTCATTATCTTGTCACAAAATTTTATTCCAATTACTTTTTTTTTCTATTATACGAAATGAATTAAAAGTAGCACAAAACATTGGGAGATCAAACAGTCAATCAGAAGCTCATTAAATATCATTGAAATTGGTGCAATAAAAAGCATTTCCCATGGCTGACATTATTTAAAAGCTATATTCTGGATGGCTCAAGGAATTGACATGCTGCCAGTCAAAAAATCACCCTATCCATAAATAGCCACTTGGCTTTTTAAAAGTTCACTATCTTTTTTTTTAAGTAAGAGTAAATATATAAAAAGATTTAAAGCATGGGTGTAATTACCATCCCGTCAGTCCCTGAGACCCTAAAGAGAGGATATCAGCAAAATCACTATCTGATAATTTGGACTAAAATTTACAGTAAGATGCTTACAAAAGTGCTGCCAGTGATTTTATAAAACCTCAATATATTACACTTATATACAATACTCAGGTACGTACAACCCCAGGCAGGGAACAGTGGTCACTTACAATTTTAAAATTGAGTTCAACTCCACACTTGGGAGTAAATGCCCATTTCATTTTCTAAAACGTGATTATTAAGCACTTCATTTTTCTATGGATCCAGACATAGGTGACTGCTAGCATGTGGATCTAAAAGCTGGTCATTTAAAAAATTTTAATATTTTTCCTCTAGGGTTTCATTTTTTTAGCTAAACCACTAATTTTACCATTCAGTTTTATAGAAACATTCACTTTTCAACATACAGAATGGCAGATCCTTTCATTGGTAAACTATAACAACAGAAGTACTGTTCCCAGTCTCTTAAAGTGCTTAAGTGGTAAGGCTGATACAAATTAAAAATACATAAGAGAAGAAAAAGCTCCCAGGTATAGGAAATTATTTCTTCAGTAGTAGAACTGATGAATTTCTCCCCTCTAACCACCCCCTACCTACTCACACTGTCACCACCCAATTTCTTTTCAAAAGCCAGGACTTATTGGCAAATTATCTGGGAGTAAAGTGGGAGGAAAACATTTCAATGCAAAATTCAGAACTGCTTTATAGAAAGAAAAGTATGGGGAGGTTTGTTATCATTTATTTCCTCCAGTGTATCATTCAATTTCAGCTGTCTCACCTCTGAGAAGAAGCTCCCCCATTTTTCACTTATGTGCCTAAGAAACATCTCCCTGGCATCTCATTCTCTTTCCCTGTCTTTCACCAGCATTTCATTATTTCTTAACTGTCCCTCTCATGCTTGTCTCCCTTTTTCTTACTGATCCACGTGTCCTCATTTAGCAGTTTTCAGAAGCCAGGGAGAAACGTTGCAAATAATGTTAAATATGATTAATATCTTGAATTCCTTGAAATATGACATGCATGAGTTACAATGAAACCTCTTTTATTTCCCCATGAAATGCTTTTGCATAATGAGAAAGAAAATGTCCTCTATGCCCTAATCAGCCCTGACAGTTCCTGGACTCCCAAATACTTTTATTTATGGCATTATTTATTTCATCTCTAATAAATGGAGGGGAGAAAACCGCAGCAGGATCTGAGGATGCCGCAGGAAAGAGGGAGACTATGGAGGGTGGAGGAATGCAGAAGCTGATCCTGCAAAGAGAGAGGTTTCCAGAGGAAGAGAAGTCTGGCGAATGAGAGACCAAGGTCCTCAACCTGGAGAAGAAGAAAATAGGTCACTTTTCCAAGACTAAAAGGAAAGCTCTGAAAAGGAAACTAACTTCACAGTGGAGAGATGACAGTCACACATCAAGGAGGAGACGTACCCAGAATTCTAACCTGGAGAGTGAAGATTGAAGGCTAGAAACCAAACCTGGGAGGGAGTTGCTGATATTGGAGTTAACCTAGCGGAGGGGTGATTTGTTCCCAAAATGGCTGGGAGAAGCCAGGGCAGTCCTCTAGATTTGAAGACATCTCTAGCCCAAGGGATCCTTCTCTGAACCACAGAGGCGCTTCCCTCATTCAAACAACTACTGAAATTTTGTGCCGTCCAGAAACCCTTCCCTGGTGGCCCCAGACACAGTGAGGAGCCTGGGCAACGCAGAGAGCCAGAGCTTTTGGGCAATTTTGGTCCAACAAGGGCATGCGCACACACACACACACACACCCCAAACGATATTGTTCTGAGTATCTAATCACCATCCCCAAAGGGGGTATCAGGTCATATTTTTTCCCCTAAATTGCAGAGTCTACCTGCTACAAGAAGTGAGAATTTGCACATCTGGGTACATCTATGCAACTCGGCCACACACTTGAGTATCTGACTATGTGCAATTTCCTCAAAGAGCCTCAGTTTTCTCATCTGTAGAATGGGGAAACGGATTCTTTTATGCCCTCTCATAGGAATCTAATGACATAATGTAAAAGTCTGATGCTCTGTGTTTTCTTATGACAACATGAACTCGAAGGCCATGAGCTGGATATAGACAAAAGCCCCTGGGCGCGCAAACAACTCGCAGCAACCTGGGTCAAGTCTTCAAGATGTTCTTCTCAGAAGGCTGGCGGAGCAATTTTCCATAGGCAGAAGAACGCGGTGTATTATCTTCCCAAGGTACAAACGCACTCCAGCTACCCCGCCCCGCCCAGCCCCGAATACTCCCAGCTGGGTGCAAGCCGAGAGTTTGGGGTCGTGCAGGGGTCGCCAAGAGCTCCTTCCTAAAACCGGGCCCCGCCCATAACAGCAGGAGCCTCAAGTGCACGGGGCTCCGAAGTCTCGTCCCGGCCAGAACCTCGCGCTGTTAGCAGGACGCCCTCGGGGTCCCGGCTCTTTCCTTCCCTTCCCCCGTCGGAGGCGCACACCAGGCTCGGCGACCACGCGGGCGGCAGCGGCGGCACCAGGCTCCGCCCCCGCCCCCATTATCATTAGCAGATATTACCCTAAACACTTGCTCTTTACCTCCTTTCTCCCTCCAGGCATTGGCGAGGCAGCCTGTCAATCAGGGCTCGGGCGGCAGCCCCCCGCGCAGGGGTTCGGCGATGCCAGGCTTCGCGACAGGCGGCGGTGGTGACGGCGGCCGCGGCACAGACACCCACCCTCCCACACGCGCGCACCCGGGCAGAGCCGGCGGGCGGGCGGCAGCGGCATCTTCGGAGCCCGGCGCCGGGCGCCGAGGGGGCGTGCGGCCGGGAAGCGGCCGGGAGGCGCAGGATGGAGGAAGAGATGCAGCCGGCAGAGGAGGGGCCCAGCGTCCCCAAAATCTACAAGCAGCGCGGCCCCTACAGCGTCCTCAAGACGTTCCCCGGCAAGAGGCCCGCGCTGGCCAAGCGCTACGAGCGACCCACCCTGGTGGAGCTGCCGCACGTGCGGCCGCCCCCGCCGCCCTTCGCCCCGCACGCCGCGGTCTCCATCAGCAGCAGCGAGCCGCCGCCGCCGCAGCAGTTCCAGGCGCAGGGATCTTTCCCCCCTGGGCCCGGCCGGGCCAACGCCGCCGCGTCGTCGTCGTCTCCGTCCGGCACGCCCGCCGCGTCCCAGGGCCACCTGAGGACTACGGCGCCGCCGCCCGCGGCCCCCGCCGCGTCATCATCCTCCTCTTTCGCCGCCGTCGTCAGGTACGGGTCGAGCCCGGCGGCCGCCGCGGGCAGCAGCAGCACGGGCGGCGACGGCGCCAGTCTGGAGCTCAGCGCAGGTACCAACTCTTGGGCGCAACTTTCCGTCCCGCCACGTCCGGGGGGAGGGGTGGGGCCCCGGGAAGGAGAAGCCCAGGGACCGCGGAGAGCCTGCGGCGCGCTGGGCCCAGCGGGAGGGCCGCGAGGGGAGAGCGGGGGTGGGCAGGGGGCGCGCACAGCGGCTGAGGGAGGATTCGGACGTCCGAGCGCACCCCGGAGGCCTCCACGCGCGGCGGCAACTTCTGGCGCTTCCCGGCCGCCCCCGCCGCCGCGTCCCGGGCTTCCGACGGCGCGCGCGCGCCTCCTAACAGGTGTCTCCGCCGCTCGCCTCCCGCTCGGCGCCCGGGGAACGCGGCGGTGGCGATGGGCGACCTGGCTGGTGGCGGGGGAGCCGGGGGCCGCGCGCGGGCTGGGAGTGGGAGCGGGACACCCTCGGGTGGCAGCGGCGGCCGCTCCGGGAGAAGCTGGCGCTCTTCGGCGACTCTCGAGGAAGCCCTCTCTCTCTGCGGCTTCACTTTTTCCTCCTGCTTCTTCCGTTTCTCTCTCACTTCCCCTCCATTTGCTTCTCCTCTTTCCTCCCCGTTTGCTCTCTGGTTCTCTTTCTCCCTCGCTCTGTCGCGGTCACTCAGCGGGCCCTAGGGCCGTTTGGTTTAGTCCGTGCGAGCGCGCTGTCTCTGCCTGCCCCTTTTCCCACCCACCCCCGGGTCCCCGCGGGTGGCTGTAAGACGCGGGGCTCCCCCGGCACCAGTCACGCGGGTGGGGCGGGCGGCCGCGACTCAGGGACGGAGACTCCTGCCCCTCCCCCAGCCCCGAGAACCCCGGGCGCTCCAGGTCCCGCCGCCCGCCCGCGCTCCCCGCGCCGGGTGGGCGCTGCTGCGCGCCGTGATCCCGCGCCTCTCGAGCTTTCTGGGCCCGGGCCCCTCAGAAATGCCTTTCCGGGAGCACTCACCCCGGGTACGAGACTGCTGGTAAAAGCCGGCCCTCCTGCCCAGCTGCGGGGAGGGAGGCGGGCTGACGGGAGAGGCCGCAGCCTGGGGCCTGCGCCCAAGGGTGCACTGTGCTTCCTGAGGACGCGCAGCCCCGTTTATCCCGCTCCTCGGAACTAAAAAGTTCCTGCTCAGGCCTTTTACGGCACTTTGGAGCCCTCCGAATCTTGCATATAAGTGAATCCAAAGGTGGTGGGTTTTTTTGTTTTTGTTTTTCCTAATGAAAAATAGGAGCATCGTCTTGAAATGAGTTATAGAAGCCTAAGCTCCTGTTCTGTTGTTTGTCAATATTTTGACACATGAAGGATTGGTTTTGAGAAAGAAAATCTAATTGTAGGTTATAGTGAAGACTTGTCCTGTCACATCCCTCACTGATTTGGAGGGGTTCTTGTGTGGATGTCCTCATTGTTTGCAGGAGGTGGGTTTTTTTTTTTTTTTTTTCCTGTATTTGTAGTCTGTTGTGCTTTTGTATTCGTTGTTAGGCTCTCCTTTCATTTTCCTCATTTTTCTAGTGTTTTCCCCCTTTCTTAGTGAGGTTTGTGTGCTTTCTGGGTTTGGGTTCTGGTTTTCTTACAAACTACTTCATGGTCATTCCTTGTTAATTTCCTAGCTCTGCTTTCTTATTCAGAAGTTTGGGTCTTTTTCCCATGTTCTGTACTTTGTGTACTCTTTTGCACAACCTCCAAGCCATCGTGTTCATTAGGGGTTTCCCCCCCTTTATCCACCCACTTCAGTCTTTAATCTCATCTTGCTTTCTCCTTTTAGACTTTACTGACTGTTTTTCAGTCTTTTACCTTTTTTAAGACAGTATAAGTCTGCCCCCTTTCATTTTCATGTTCACCCATAGTTTTAACCTTACTTTTTCCTGCTGTTTTTCCTGTATTCTGTTTTCTGCACCAGTTACTTGCTGTCCTTTCCAGGGTCCCTACTACTCTGGCAGTTTCCCCACTGTTATCCATAAAGAGTTTTTGTTGTTTTGTTTTGTTTTTCCTTCTTACCTTGTTCTGAATGTCCTCTCTCAGTGTTTACTCTGATGTCCTGTTTAGTCTGTCTCTGTCCCCAGGTGGAAATCATGTCACTGATTCTAAAAGTGTGAAAAGGAGCTCGCCGATGCTCCTCAGATTCCCTGTATTTCTTATTTCCCTTTATTTTCAACGTTTCTTATTTTTTTAAAGAGAGCTCATGAAGTGGCAAGCTTCATAGCCCCAAGAATAGGATGCCATGTGCTTGTTGGAAAGATAGGAATTGGGTTGTAGGTTTCTTCCTCGCAGTAAGGAAGATCAGTTCAGTGGCTCAGTCATGTCCGACTCTTTGGGACCCCCATGGGCTGCAGCACACCAGGCTTCCCTGTCCATCATCAACTCCTGGAGCTTGTTCAGACTCATGTCCATTGAGTCGATGACAACATCCAACCATTTCATCCTCCATCATCCCCTTCTCCTGCCTTCAGTCTTTCCCAGCATCAGGGTCTTTTCCAGTGAGTCAGTTCTTGGGAAATGGTCAGGGGCAAAAAAAAAACCAAACAAACCAGACCTTAGAACTAGACATCATGAATTGTGGTCATAATATTAATCACTGGGGACAAAGCCATCTCTTAACGGGCACAGTGTGTGAGTGGCCCTCAGAAGGACAGGCGCCTGAAGAGATGATTGGCCCTTTGAGGAACTAGTGGTGACGCTTTGAACCAATGAGCATGTGTGCCCCGCCAGCCATGTGAGCATACATGGGGGAGTGGAGGCAGGGTGGTGATTTGCTTGTTGCACCCTCCCTGCAGTGTTATTGCAATGTCTCAGGCCACCTGGTAAACTGAAAATAATCAAAACATCAATGAGATGAAATAAGTGAAGGATGGAAGAGAGATGACTGAGTGTCCAGAGTAAATGCTGTGAAAAGATGAAAGGGTTGAAATGAACCTTATTTGCCATTAAGGGCCATAAACCATTGAGAGGAGACACGTGATTTAAAATAGATTTTTCAGTGTTCTTATAAAATCTCCTGAAGAGAATAATTTTCCTTAAAAGGGGTAATATACCATGGTTCTAAAAGCATATTTTTCCTCTGTGGGAGGCTTAGAGTTAAAACCCACGTAGATCTTGATATGCAGCCTAAATTTGGCATCAGGAAATGGGAAATTGCATCTTTAAGCAGAGTACAATCAAAAATGAATTACAATAAATCCTATATAATTGCATAGGTCATTCTCTTTAATGAGATTTTATTAACCTGACTGTCAAGCTTTTGAGTCAGGCAGATATTTTATCTTCTTCAACTGATAAAAGTGTCAGCTATAAACCACCATATAAATATTCATAAATCTACACATCTGTGGCAGCCTATCAGCATCATTCTTTTGGACATTAAAAGCATTCTAATTACTTTCTGTCTAGCAGAGCTGAAATGCTGCCTGTTATAGTATGTGCTTGGCAGGCATGATTGCTTTTGTTTGCCATCACAAATAGCAGCATCCTATTTTATATACCGATGGTCCAGAAAATATTCAGGGATTGACTAAGCAGGATGAATATTAGGAAGCACCATCTGGTTTTGATAGCACCGAGTATATTAACTCATCTGTTAATTTTTGACACATCATTGATTTATTTATTTAGAAAAATTGCATCCTGTTTTGCTGTGTTGATGTTTGCCATTAGGGAAAAAAAACTGATGGCATTTTTTTAAAGACATACAGTAGTAAATTGATTTAAGAACAGGATGATGCTTCCAGAGATGCTTTCATTTTGTAACTTCTATTTTCTATGCCACAAAGTTCTCTCATAGAAGTTATATTAATGTTTTAAGAAAATCATCTATTTTGAGCTAGTTGGAAATCCTTTTAGTAGATTATAATAAATATATGGATATGTGGTAGTATAGGTCACAAATTTTTTTCTGCTTCTGCATTTTTAATATTAATATATTTCACTCTTCACTGGGCTAAAATCAAAAGGTTACCACTAATCTTGACTACTATGATCTCCTTCATAGAAACAGAATACTCTTGGGGATCTGCTGTGATGGGCAAATTCCATTCAAGGCTTTACTTACAAAGAAGGATGTTAAAGTAGGGAGCCTGTGTTTCATTGCTGAGTTCCCATCCCTCTTCACTTACCAGATTTAGGATGGATTAAACCTCTTAAATTCTGAAGAATTTCTAGAAATGACTTTTTGAATTACAAAAATAATCATGGGTTCAGATTCTGGAATCAGACTAGGCACAATTTGCAACATGGTGTTATCTCCTGACAGGTTTCACAATAAAGCAAATTTGAAAAACATGGTCATTTTAGAGTGTTTTATGATTGTGATTTTTAAAAGACATTTTATGATCTTTCATTTTAGAGAAGTTAGGGATAAAGTAAGTTGTGTTAAAGCCTCTGTGTAATCTGTTGACTTTGTACTGCCGTGCTAACACTTGAGTGGAACATTCTGTGACTAGTGGGGGTAAAAAAGTTCAAAAAATTTAAAATACACGTTCACACTTTGCTCAATTAAGAATCATGGATCAGTGTGTCATACAACTGTGTTCATATAAAAACAGAACTTTTCTCCATTTCTTAGCAATAAGGGGCATCACACAGTACCTACATTTCTAATTATATTTTGTCTGGAAAGGTGAAGTATTGCTGGCTGCAATATATGTTAAGTGGAAAGATTTGCTGTTTTCCACCAAATATAATAGTAACATTTTTCATCGCACACTTCAATGTATTGACATAAAATACTATTCAAATATTATAAGGTACTGAAAAGAAGAAAATTCAGCCTTTTAATGGCTACAGTGGCTATTTTTACATATATCAGTTCTGAGAACAAATTCTGAATAAAACATTCAGAAAAACTGCAGACAAGAACTGTTTTGTGGCTATAACTATTCTCTGAGGTTCTGAATGCACTTTAATACATTATCCATAATAGCATAATACATAATGACTTTTTCTCAATATATTACGAGTTTCTCCTTCAGTTAAGAAAACAAATCACGCTTGTCTATACATCAGATTTTTTTCCCCCTTAAAATCTATATCGTAGTGTGATTTATCAGTATTCAGACAACTGAACTCCTTTTAGGACACTGGACAAATATATTCAAGGTGGTTTTTTTTAAGCAATTCTGTTTTAATCTTTCTTTTCATATTTTGTTTCATCAAGGTTGTATTAAAGGTGTATAGGCTATGAATCGATTGGGACTATTCTGATTAAAATGCATACAGTAAATACAACTTCAGGTCTGAAATGGGATTATAGGATTAAATGAATGAAAACTGCTAATGTGCCAGAATTGAGAATCCCCAATCAATATTGTCCTTTGATTTCACTAATAAAAGAACAAAAACCTGGGAGTAAAAAATGAGAATGCAACATCTTAAACCTCCCCACTTGTATGGTTCAGCTGTTAACTTTCTGATTTATTCAGTTTTGGCCATTGTAAAATATAATGCCCAACTATTTGAAGTCTTTCTCAATTACATTTCAGTTCAAATCATGAGTTCATTTCTTTCTTTCCACCAGGCTGTGGGCAGAGTCATCATGACTTCCAGTGTTTGGTGTAGGAAAGATAGTTCCCATATACACATCCCCTTTTCTCCAAAGTAGCAAGCCAACTTTATCTCAGCTGCTACTTGGGTCAAGTTTCACAGCCCATCAGTCAGCTCTAGACTAAAACTATACCTGGCATCTAGTTCTTTCTTCAGCACTCAAAGTAATTGTGGTTAAAAAGCAGGCCTGTGCCTCATATTTGTGGGATTCAGGGTGAGAATACAAATGCTGTAAACTAAGATACTGTTTTATCTACAAGAGTCCCCGCATGTATTCAGTAAATATTTCGTGAGATGCTGGGCTGGCCCTCAAGCTCCAGTCCACTCATGGAATATACAGTCTCTTAGGTCTCTGCTGAGCCGAAGAGTACTGGCCTCTGTGTTCTGACTTGTCGTTTGTCCTGAGGGTTTACGAATGGTAGCGTTTTATAGATGTGGGAGATGGGAGGGGTGCTTCCTGTGTACTCTGGGCCTTAGATAAATAGTTAGAAAAGGAGGCTTGTCCCCCTCCGCCTGATATCTTAGTTACTTTAGGAAGGCTAGTAAGAAAAAACAAAGAAGAGCATGACGTACTGTATGGAGATTTCTAAAGGTTGGTTTTACTGGTCGTTAACCTGGGTTTTCTAGAGAAATCAATTTTCTTAAATCACAATTATTCTGGTTTGTTGTCCCCAAAGAAACCGTTGAGCATCTCACCATTTTTCACTTTTAAAGGTCTTTTTTTCCTTGGTAAAGATACAGCTAGACAACATTTCCAGGGACAACAAGCAACTAGTTGTTTCAGGCACTGAGTCGTGTCCAACTCTGAGACCCCGTGGACTGTGGCGCGCCAGGCTTCCCTATCGTTACCATCTCCCGAAGCTTGCTCAAACTCATGTCCACAGAATCAGTAATGCCATCCCACCATCTCATCCTCTTGTCCCCTTGTGCTGCTTTCAATCTTTCCCAACGTCAGGGTCTTCTCTAATGAGTAGGCTCTTTGCATCAAGTGGCCAAAGTATTGGAGCTTCAGCGTCAGTCCTTCAGTGACTAGTTATATTTCTATAATAAACAATAGATATTGGCATCTAGAATCTACAGTATTTTGTTTGTTGCCACTATTTTACATAGAGGGGAGAGGAAATAAGAGGCACCCTCATTGCCAAGTATAAACCCTAAAAAAATATCTCTCTGGGTTTTTATAAATTGCCCATTCTGGGTGGTGGTCTACAAAGAAGAGAATGTTGATGTAGCGCTTACATTTAGGGTGAATTTTCAGAACTCTTAGACTGACAACATTGAGTCACATTTTCACAATATTGACTGGGGCAGGGAGCGGGGGCCTTTCCATATTTTTTCTTTTTGAGGTGAACTGAGGTGAACTGATTGCTTTCTATCCATTTTTTGCTTTCCACTGATTGACAGTTAACACGCTTTGGAATACATTTGTGGAAACTGACTGGCCCTGTCTGTGCATGCCAGTTAAGAGATTTGGTGGGAGAAGCCCACCAAAGGCACTGTTTGAGAAGGGCACTGTTGCTTTTCAGATGCTGCTGCTATAGATCAGGCTAAGGTATCAGATACAGGAAAGAATTACCAACCCAGATGGTGGATGACACAGTGTTGCATTGGGGCTCCTCCTCATTTGCCTCATAGGCCCACTCCTTGTTTTATCTTAGGTGTTTAGTGAGCACTTCACCTCTCGTTCTTCTCCAGTTTGCATCTGGGAGCAACGTACTCTCAGTGGGGATTGTATCAGCTGATTAATAGCAAGGGCATGAGGGCACTCCAGAAATAGCAGTAATGATCGCTGTAAGCTCCCCTGTCAATGAGGAGTTGAGTCTGCAGGGCTGGCTTGATTCATTAGATTGAGAATGTTAATGAAGCCAAAGGTGTAAGTTTGCAGCTGTGCAGGCCAGCCGATGCCATAGAGAGGGGGTCTCTATTCGGTGCCCCAGTCCCATCCAGCCATTTCCCAGAATCGAGTTGGGGTGGCTCATCGGGAGCAGCAGGAAGCTGTGCATCCAGGTACATGTGGATTCACTGTGTCACACCGGTGTGCGGCAGAGAGTAGAAGTCCATGGTTCTGACATTTCTGAGCGTTGAGCTCCAAGTCGAGGACCCTCTGTCCCTTGTCTTGGCTGTCAGTCTCTGACGTGTCTTCTTCTCTGTTTCAG
The DNA here is from genome assembly GCF_001704415.2 of Capra hircus. Lineage (NCBI taxonomy): Eukaryota > Metazoa > Chordata > Mammalia > Artiodactyla > Bovidae > Capra > Capra hircus. Next base: position 61,566,134 of record NC_030813.1, on the reverse strand, counting down.
AGAGTCGTATGATCTTGGACGCTTTTGCTCAACAATGCAGCCGAGTCCTTAGCCTCTTAAATTGTGGAGGCAAACTTCTAGACTCCAACCATTCTCAATCCATGATATCTTGTGTGAAGCAGGAAGGCTCAAGTTACACTGAAAGACAGGAACCATGTCCTGTTGGCAAAGGGGTCCACAGTCAGACCTCAGACAATTTAGACATTGAAATGCAATATATGCAAAGGAAACAACAAACTTCTGCATTTTTGAGAGTTTTCACCGACTCCCTGCAAAATTACCTGCTCTCAGGGAGCTTTCCAACTCCAAACACCTCCTCGGTCAGCGAGTATGGCCACCTGGCGGATGTGGATCCTCTGTCAACATCCCCCGTGCACACGCTAGGTGGCTGGACCTCCCCAGCAACATCTGAATCCCATGGTCACCCATCATCATCTACGCTGCCTGAGGAGGAAGAGGAGGAGGAAGAGGAAGGCTACTGTCCCCGATGCCAAGAGCTGGAGCAGGAGGTGATTTCGCTGCAACAAGAAAACGAAGAACTCAGAAGAAAGCTAGAGAGCATCCCAGGTACCCTGCCCTGTTACTTAAAAGCCACTGCCACTCATTTTCCGTTGTCCCATTTGTGTGTGTGTGTGTGTGTGTGTGGTTTGTGTTGTTGTCTGTTGGAACCAGTGATGTAGAAAAGTTGGGGAAACAGGCATGCGCAGTGTTAGTCTGCCAGTGCCAAGCAGATTTCAGATGGAGCTACTAGTCTTGTCCTGTGTTTAAGTCACAGTCCTCTAGGGTATAGACCTGAAGGCTATAGTCCTATCAAAAAGATGTCTACATTGATACAAACGTGATTCCAAGGTTGTAGTGCAGTGAGACTGAAATAGGCCATGTGCTGTGGGCTTGAGTTTTCTTCAAAAAGTGATCCTGTTCCTTTTAAATAGCTTTTGTATCTGTAAAGATTTTGATATATGTGTTTTATCAGTCTATGGTAGAAATTGAAATGACACCTACAAAGGCAGCACTCAGAGAACAAATTGTCTCTTCCATTCCATTAATCTCCCGCCTTTCTTGTTAAGTTTCAACAGGTGTGGTTTCTTTAGCATGCAGACTCCCCCTAAAGTTAACAAGCAACTGTGAACTAAAAGGAATAGCTCAAAGATAGGCTAGTCCCAAACCAGTTGTGCTCCTGGCTAAACATGAGGCATTCACTGCCTCTCAGAGACACTAGATTTGCAGAGTAGTAAAGTCATCTTTATGGCAAGATCTTCTGTGGGTTGCAGAGCCATTTTTTCCTTTATTTGGGAAGGTTCTGATTTTGTATATAGCTTTGACTTCATTGCTACATGTCTGTGGCTTTGCAGAGAGACTGGCATGATATTGTAAATCAACTATACTTCAGTTTTTTAAAAAGAATATATAGCAATGCTAAATAAATAAAAGACAGTAAAGCCTTTTTTGATAGGAACTCCCTGGCTGTCCAGTGGTTAGGACTCTGCTTTCATTGCCAAGGATTTGGGTTCAATCCCTTGTCCAGGAACTAAGCTGTAAGGGATGGCCAAAGAAACAAGAGACATTAAAACCTTTTTAATCATGTAGCCCATTGATACAAAATTTTGAGCATATATCCACCAGTGTACACATCCATTGATTATTTACCTGCATGTACTACTATACTAATATATTATGTTCAAAGTAAAGCATACATAATACATTTAAAATTTTTAAGGCTGATCCATAAATAGAAATTATGGTTTTTTTCCTTCTTTGATGTCTTTGCATCACAGAGTTTGGCAGCTTACGTAGAAAGAAGGAAATGTTGACTAAAGTTACCCACTTGTTTATTAGAAATGCCAAACAAAAAGTTTACTTTCTTTCTGTCCTTTTATTTAAAGCATTTCCCGGATAGTGCTGAGGTTTGGCTCAGAATATCTTGGAGTTAGATTGAGTGCAATTTGTCCTGTGGGAGACAAGCAAGAGGTGAAGTAAATCCATTCTTGGTTGTTGCAGTTGAGCTCTGGAGTTAGATGCAAAGTCTAACCCCAGGAGAGAGACTGGTGGAACCCAGAAGAATGCAGTAGAACCAGAGCCCTGTTGGTTTCTCCTGGTCAGAGAGATACGGGTGCAGCTAACAGACTGGCATTTTACACCTTTCACAGTTGTGTGAATTATGATCCATTAACTGTGGGTTTTAATATCAAAAGGGTATGTCGCATCTCACTCCCCACTGCTGTTTCATTAGGGGAGAACACGGTGTCCTGAGGTCAGCCAACTGTAGGTTCTTGAATTAGCCGTTCAGCACTGTGGGTAGGGGTTTCATGGTGCAAGGACGGGTGACACGCACGCAGAGCACTGCTGCCCAACTCCTCATCCTGAATGTGTGGCAAGCTGTCTGTCCTTGGTAAACTTACTCAGCCAATGTGAGGTTCACTCCACCTGCTTTTTCCTGAATCTGCACAGGTGAAATGTCTGTGTCAGGAGTAAATCATTGCTGGCCTGCCACTAATCGTCTTTTTCGACTGCCCAGAAAAACAAAAATGCTGCAATTTCTTGAGTCCTCTTGATGGCCAGACATTGAATGACTCTTGTTGAAAGTAGGCTAATGATCCCGACTGTTAGTGTAAACACCCACCACTGCTGCTGTAAAGAGTCACCTCCATGAACTTGAATGAATAGCCATTCTACATAGAGAACCTTGATTGCTTTAATTAGTCCATTTATTGTTCAGTCACTCAGTTCTGTCCGACTCTTTGTGACCCCATAAACTTCAGTACCTCAGGCTTCCCTGTCCTTCACCATCTCCTGGAGCTTGCTCAAACTTATGTCCATTGAGTCAGTGATGACATCCAACCATCTCATCTGTTGTCCCCTTCTCCTCCTGCCTTCAGTCTTTCGAACATCAGAGTCTTTTCTAATGAGTTGACTCTTCCCATCAGGTGGCCTTCAGTTTCAGCATCAGTCCTTCCAATGAATATTCAGGTTTGATTTCTTTTAGGTTTGACTGGTTTGATCTCCTTGCAGTCCAAGGGATTCTTCAAGAGCATAGTTGAAAAGCATCAATTCTTTGGCGCTAGCTTTCTTTACGGTTCAGCTCTCACATCCATACATGACTACTGGAAAAACCATAGCTTTGATTAGACAGATGTTTGTTGGCCAACTAAAGTCTCTGCTTTTTAATATGCTGTCTAGGTTAGTCACAGCTTTTCTTCTGAGGAACAATCGTCTTTTGATTTTGTGGCTGCAGTCACCATCTTGCAGTGATTTTGAAGCCTAAGAAAATAAAGTTCATCACTGTTTTCTATTGTTTCCCCGTCTATTTGCTGTGAAGTGATAGGACTGTATGCAATGATCTTTGTTTTTTGAATGTTGAATTTTAAGCCAGCCTTTTCACTTTCTTTGACCTTTATCAGAAGACTCTTCGGTTCCTCTTCACTATCTGCCATTAGGGTGGTGTCTTCTGCATATCTGAGATTGTTGATATTACTCCAGCAATCTTGATTCCATCTTGTGCTTCGTCCAGCCCAACATTTTGCATGATGTACTCTGCATATAAGTTAAATAAGCAGGGTAACAATATATAGCCTTGATGTACTCCTTTCCCCATTTTGAACCAGTCCGTTGTTACAGGTCTGGTTCTAACTGTTGCTTCTTGACCTCCATACAGGTTACTCAGGAGACAAGTCAGGTGGTCTGATATTCCCATCTCTTTCAGAATTTTCCACAGTGTGTTGTGATCCACACAGTCAAAGACTTTGGCATAGTCAGTAAAGCAAAAGTAGATGTTTTTCTGTAATTTTCTGCAATTTGATCTCTGGTTCCTCTGCCTTTTCTAAATCTTGAACATCTGGAAGTTCCCAGTACACATAATGGTGAAGTCGCGCTTGGAGAATTTCGAGCATTACTTTGCTGGCATGTGAAATGAGTACAATTGTATGGTAGTTTGAACATTCTTTGACATTGCCTTCCTTTGGGTTTCAAATGAAAACTGGCCTTTTCCAGTCCTGTGGTCACTGCTGAGTTTTCCATATTTGCTGGCATGTTGAGTGCAGCACTTTAACAGCATCATGTTTTAGGACTTGAAATAACTCAGCAGCAGTTCCATCACCTACACTAACTTTGTTCATAATGATGCTACCTAAGGTCCACTTGACTTCACACTCCAGGGTGTCTGGCTATAGGTGAGTGATCATACCATCATGGTTATCTGGGTTTTAAGATCTTTTCTGTATAGTTCTGTGTATTCTTGCCACCTCTTCTTAATATCTTCTGCTAGGTCCATACCATTTCTGTCCTTTCTTGTGCCCATCTTTGCATGAAATGTTCCCTTAGTATCTCTGATTTTCTTAACGAGATCTCTCGTCTTTCCTATTGTATTGTTTTCCTCTATTTCTTTGCATTGTTCACTTAGGAAGGTTTCCTTATCTCTCCTTGCTGTTCTTTGGAACTCTGCATTCAGTTGGGTATATGTTTCCCTTTCTCCTTTGCCTTTCACTTCTTTTCTCAGCTATTTGTAAGGCCTCCTAAGACAGCCATTTTGCCTTCTTGCATTTCTTTTTCTTGGGGATGGTTTTGATCACCACCTCCTGTATAATGTCACAAACCTCCATCCATATTTCTTCAGGCACTCTGTCTTATCAGATCTAGTCCCTTGAATCTATTTGTCACTTCCACTAAATAATCATAAGGGATTTGATTTAGGTCATACTAAAGGAAATCAGTCCTGAATATTCATTGGAAGGACCCGATGCTGAAGCTGAAACTCCAGTACTTTGGCCACCTGATGCAAAGAACTGACTCAGTAGAAAAGACCCTGATGCTGGGAAAGATTGAAGGTGGGAGGAGAAGGGGAGGACAGAGGATGAGATGGATGCCATCACTGAATCAATGGACATGAGTTTGAGTAAACTCTGGGAGTTGGCAATGGACAGGGAAGCCTGGCATGCTGCAGTCCATGGGGTCACAAAGAGTCAGACACTTCTGAGTGACTGAACTTAACTGAATTGAATGGAAACCTTAGTGGCCTAGTGATTTTTTTCCCATTTTCTTCCATTCAAGTCTGAATTTTGCAATAAGGAGTTCATGATCTGAGCCATAATCAGCTCCTTGTCTTGTTTTTGCTGACTGTATGGAGCTTCTCCATCTGTGGCTGCAAAAAATACAATCAGTCTGATTTCAGTATTGACCATCTGGTGATGTCCATGTGTAGAGTCATCTCTTGTGTTGTTGGAAGAATGTGTTTGCTGTGACCAGTGCGTTCTCTTGGCAAAACACTATTAGCCTTTGCCCTGATTCATTTTGTTCTCCAAGGCCAAACTTGCCTATTATTCCAGGTATCTTTTGACTCCCTACTTTTGCATTCCAGTCCCCTATGATGAAAAGGACATCTTTTTTCGGTATTGGTTCTAGAATGTCTTGTAAGTCTTCATAGAAATGTTCAGCTTCGGCTTCTTCGGCATTAGTGGTTGGCTCACAGCCTTGGACTACTGTGATATTGAATGACTTGCCTTAAAAAGGAACAGAGATCATTCTGTTGTTGAGATTGCACCCAAGTACTACAGCATTTCAGACTCTTGTTGACTATGAGGGCTACTCCATTTCTTCTAAGGGAAGTAGGTATTTAGAAAAGGCAGAGGAACCAGAGATCAAATTGCAGAGAATTACAGTAGTAGGTATAATGGTCATTGAAATAAATTCACCCCTTCAGGTCCATTTTAGTTCACTGATTTCTTTAATGTCGGAGTTTAGTTGAGTTTAGTCCATACTGAAACTCAACTATATAGGTAAAAATCGCTTTGTCCATTATGTATAGTAAAAAACAGTGTGAAATGCAGGAAAGACGAGCTATTTTGATTACTTGACTCATTGCCCAGGGACATGAGTGCTGGGCGTCAGGTTGAAAGTGCCACTTAAGATGAAAACTTGAATCAGAAGGACATCATTGACCTCTTGCCCTCACCCCCCAGGCTCCATCTTTGGCTAAACACAAACCAGACTGTAGGTGATGGCCCAAGAAAGCAGTCTGGCTAGCTGTAATGAGCTAGCTCTCCGTTTGGTGTTGGGGGTCAGGGGAATCTGTTATTTTTTCCCATATGAAGAAAAGTGTGGCAAATAATGTCTGGTTTTGCACATAACCGGAGTATTTTGCAAGCAGTAACTTTGCTGTGAGACTTGAGGTCAGTTTTCCCTAAGCAGTGTCCACGCTTCCCAACGATCACAGCGGGCCTTTGTTACCCTAGAGGCCAGTATATATCCGTGGAAGCACCTGGGGCTTTCTTTTCGTAGGATCTGCCCTTGTGTCACAGGATCACTCTTCCTGCGGCCAAGCAGGCGGATGAGTACAAAGGGGAGAGGAGCATGCGGAGTGAGCAGAGGGAGTCAGGTGCCGGAGATGATGGGGCACCTGTTGCGGGTTGGAGTAGGGGAGGAGTTCCTCGGACGCATCCCTCTCTCCAGAGTCATGCTATTGAGCAGTCTGAGATTCTGGTTTCCTCTTGTTTTTCCCTGAAATAAGGCGTTCATACCTGGGAGTAGTTCTTGAACTAAGAATTCAAAAGAAATGAGTCTATTTAGTCTACAGGGGGAAGGTACTTTCAGGTATAAAAGGGGGACAGGAAGGCGCCAGCCCTCACCTCAAGGAAGGAGACTGGGAAGAGGTGTTCTTTCCAGCACCACCTGAGACAGCCTTTGTTTATTGTATTATTTGTGAAACATCCAACAAAGTTGTATTGAGTATCAGCTACATGCAAGCGAGGGGCTTCTAGAAAGTACTTTCTAACTTACTTTCCAGAGTTATTTGCAGAAGTAGGTAACTAAATATTTTATCCCAGGAGGTAGCATTAGCACATTTTCTTTTGTATTAGAAGTTACACTAGACATTACACTAGATACTACATCACACTAGAAATTACGGAGTCTTTAGAAGTTTACATTTTTTAAAAGAAATAGGTTTAAAGAAAAAAGTCACGAAAGGAAGATACTGGGGTCAGGGATACAGAGAGCTGAGAGGTTATTAAAAGAAGAAAAATGATGGGCAGACATTTCAATGGAGAAGGTGTCAAGTTACAGTAGTCACTTTTATTTAGAAAGCTTGCAGTCAGCACTGGTTAAAGGGAACTCATAAGGGAGTTGGGTATAAAAGGCCATATTTCATCTAATTTCAACCCTCATTGAATATAAGACACACCAGTAGTTTATGTTCCATTAAGAAGAAAAAACACTTCAAATCTTAATTGCCCTTTATAATTGTCTTTGAACACCAAGTTTAGAGATTTTAAAATATGACAAAATGTAGGTATTAAAAACATAAAATATGGTAATTAAAAAACCACTTCCAACAGTACTCTATACAAAATAGACAACCAACAAGGATCTGCTGTGTAGAACCCGGAACTGTGCTCAATATTATGTAATAACCTATACGGGAAAAGAATCTGGAAAAAAATACATACATACATATATACACACACACACATTTATATGTAACTGAGGGCGGCTTTGGTGGCGCTAGTAGTAAAGAACCTGCTTGCCAATGTAGGACATAAAATTGCAGGTTTGATCCCTGGGTCAGGAAAATCTGCTAGAGGAGGGTGTGGCAACCCACTCCAGTATTGTCTGGAGAATCCCATGGATGGAGGAGCCTGGCAGGACCCCGTGATCTGCCATGGGGTCTCAAGAGTCGGACATGACTGAGTGACTTTCACTTTCATGCGTATATAACTGAATAACTGTGCTGTACACCTGAAACTAACATGATATTGTTAATCAACTTCAATAAAATTTTAGAAATAATGATAACTTCCAAAGTAAAATAACTATGACATTAAAAATACCTTGAAACTTTCTAAGTGCAGATATAGGGAAGGTAAACTTAACTGTTGATATTATTAAAGAACATTCTACTTTTTTAAATGTACATTTTTTTATCATCTCGATTTATCTTTATAACTCCAAACAAAAATTAATGTTCACACTTTACAGAGCTAGTTTATTACCCTCTTCCACCCTCAAAATATAGTCGATTCTTGTCGTTCACTGTAGTTCTGTGCAGCCTCAGGTCGCAACGTTTTCGTCAACCAGTCAGTTCATAACCTCATTTTAAGTATGTGTTTGTTTAAAGAGGCCTTGTTTAATATATAGTGCTGGTCGGTTGGCACTAAATTCACAGCCCTGTGACTCACAGCTGAGCCAAGCTTATCTCATACACATCTTCCCCTTGAAGCGCATCACAGCCTCGTGCTCAGGAACACTACATGGCACTTCAGCTCTACGTTTGGGACCTACCTTAAACAGCAAGATCACCACACAGGAAAAGCACAAAAATGAAAAGAACGTGGCACTAACTAGGCCATGAAAAGAACCCTCACTCTCATATGAGGGCTGAAACAAGCGGGCAGAGCATATCCTTGTTCAGCCTCAGCCAGGAGTGTATGCTTCCAGCAACTCGGGTTTCTTGGTGACCTGCCAAAGTCCTCCAGTGCCAGCAAGAGCACCCCAAATTCGAATTTGACCATTACAGATTCATGTCAGTGAGTCAGGTGTGTGTGCTAAGTCACTTCATTCGTTTCTGACTCTCTGCGGCCCTGTGGACTGTAGCCCACCAGGCTCCTCTGTCCATGGGATTCGCCAGGCGAGAATACTGGAGTGGGTTGCCAGGCCCTCCTCCAGGGGATCTTCCCGACCCAGAGATCGAACCTGAGTCTCTCATGTCTCCTGCGTTGGCAGGTAGGTTCTTTACCACTAGCACCACCTGGGAAGTCCATTAGTGAGTAGGCAAGTGTACAGAATCTGCAAATAATGAGGATCACTTGCACTAACTCACAAGGCTAAGCTCTGAATTATGCAGTCTGATCTTAAGTAAGGATATTGTAAGAAGGTTTTAAAAAGATAAATCAGTGTCCGTTTCTGGATAACTAGTTTTGGGAGAACAAAAAGGCCCTGGAGGAGCTGCAGTGTCTGCTAGTACCCACCTTGCTTGCACCGCCTCCAGCTCACACGTGCCAGAAGTGCCTGTGGGAGAAGGCTCGGGTCGACTTGCGTCCCTGAGACACACAGTGATCGTATTTAATGTGGGCGTTCTAGGGAGAATGAAGAGACACAAATATGTTCTGAGAAAAAAAAAAAAGAGCAAGTGATAGGGACAGAGGAGGAAACAATTGAGTTCTTTGACTTAGGATTGGTAACTGTCACACAGCTCTTGCTGTAAGCTGTGAGAGAGACTGTGGGACACAAAAGAGCATGAGCCGAAGAAAATGGCTCTAGAGCCAAACCCGGGCTTGGATTCCTGGTCCTGCTACTTGCTAGCAGTGGTTTGGGCAAATTACATAACCATTCTGAGCCTCAGTTTCTGTTTTCTGTACCATGAGGTTAGTAACACTGGAATGATGAAGTATTAAGCTCATCAAGTAACAACGAAGTGCCTGCTAGATCTTCTAGGAAACACTCCGTACAGAGCAGCAACCTTAAGAGACCAAGAGGGACACTGTGCTGTGCCCAAGAATACAGAAATCTTAAGTGGTTTTCTTAGGTTGGTGGTGGTGGTCTTAACCTTGTAAAGAGGTGGGCATTGAATTAGTTACCCGGGTGGGGAACTTCAGCTCCATTCACAAGCATCTCTGTTCCTACTTCATGTCGGTCTTCTGTCCTTTGGATTCCACCTTGTATGTGCCCATCCATATGGAGTCCTCGTCTCTCTGCCCACGGCTTTCATCCACACCTGACTCAGAACGTGGCCTCTTGCAGTATCTGTTCAATCCCAGACTCTCCCAGATGAAACAGCACACATCATCCTCTGCTGAATGCCGCTCGGCTTCACGTGGTGCATGGAGTAAATTCCAGCACCCTTAGTGTGGCATGGCATGATGTCCTTCGCTACCTGAGTCCTCCTGTTCAATTTTGGAGGCTCGCCCTTCAGTTCCCACCAGGCCCCGAGTACTCCAACCCCTCTGGACAATTTGTGGTTCCTAAACCTCCATGCATTTGCTTCTGCATGCTCAATCACTCAGTCATGTCTGACTCTGCAACGCCATGGACGGTAGCCTGCCAGGCTCCGGTGCATGGAATTTTGCAGGCAGGAATACTGAGGTGGGTTGCCATTTCCTCCTCCAGGGAATCCCTGAACCAGGGATTGAACCCATGTCTCCTGCACTGGCAGGCAGTTTCTTTACCTCTTGCTTCTGGTCTTCCCTTAACTCCTGCTGTCCCTCCAGTCTAAGGACATACCCTCCCTTTTCCCCACTCAAGGAGCTCCTACTCACCCTTCAGGTGACATCCCAGGCAGGTGACAGTTACCTGCCAGACCCCTCCCCCAGTTCCCAGGCAGAACTAACCACTTTCTGTAGCACATCATGCTTGCTTCTTTTGAAGTCAGTAGCAGGGCAGGTTTTCACTCTTTGTCTCTCCTGGTGTCTTGATACAAGGAGAGGCAGGCCATGTAAGGTTCTTGAGGGCAGAGACGTGAGTCAGAGTCATCCTTGTATCCCTGATTTCCAGCCGAGTTTCAGGCATGCTCTCTTATAGCGTCTATGCATATCAATTAAATTAATCAGAGACAGAACCTTTTCATTATCAAGAGAACAGCCATGTGTCTGTAGGCTGAGGACTTTTTAAAGCTCACTGTTTATTTCTAGATGTTTACAATTCAGGAACTTATACTCTCCAGAGACAGTGCGACTAGGACAGACGCTTAGAGGTGATAGAGCACACAGATGGCATGCTTGTCAGGATGGTGAATAATTTCAGTCTCCCTATAAAACAGTATGTGCTGGATTTCGAGTAAATGTTTTGAGTCTTTAAAAACAATGATATAGCAGAGTAGATTAAATAATGCTGAATGAACAGGAAGAAAAGCTGATCAAGATGTTAATGCAGTGGTCTGCCAGGAAAATTGGGTACTTGACACCCAAGCACCCTTAACAAGGGCAAAAAGATCAGTTTTCTGTGGAAGAACCTTACTTAACAAGGCTTTCAGACCATACAGCAGCCAGCTCTGCAGAGTCGATTTAAGTAGCTAGACCTGAGCCTAGTCCTCAGTGTTCCTGGCTTCAGCCCTGTGCCCAGACATCAGCCCACAGGACCCACCTGCCTTCAGCAGAGCCCCATGGCTGGTAAATGCAGGTGAAATTCCATTTTCTTCCAGAATGTTTGGGTCAGCTGGCCTTGCTCAGAGGTTAGCACTGCTGCCTGAATATTCAGGGTGTAGAGATGGGAGAGTCTGCCTCCAAGCCTATACAAGCAACTACTGAGGTCATAGATGGCAAAGGAAGGGGAGATAACAGTTATGTAGACATTCTTTAAATAACTTTGAAGTTATGGTCCATGCCCACTGTAGAGATTTTTTAAAATTGGTCTTTACAAGGATGGTAAAGGATAAAGTTTTTAATTACTTTAAATTAATTTTTTAAAATAATTTTAAAATCATTTTTAATTATTGATGCTTTGTTTTATTTCTTTCCAGTCTCTTCTCTTTGCACATAATTATTTTTAACACGGTTGAGGTCACACTGAATATTCAGTTTTATAAGCATTTTGTTCTTAAACATTTTTCTGTAAACATATGTAAAATATGGATAAAGTAGCAAAAGGAGTTTCATTCAAATCCTAATCAGTCAGTGAGTATTTACAAATTTTACTAAAACTTCCAAACTAAATCTAGAATAATACCTCGCACAGGTTGCTTTGCAATGCAGTGACATACATACAGTTGCATTGCTGCTGCTGCTAAGTTGCTTCAGTCGTGTCCAACTCTGTGCGACCCCATAGACGGCAGCCCACCCGGCTCTCCTGTCCCTGGGATTCTCCAGGCAAGAATACTGGAGTGGGTTGCCATTTCCTTCTCCAATACATGAAAGTGAAAGTGAAGTCGTGTCCGACTCCTGGTGATCCCATGGGCTGCAGCCTACCAGGCTCCTCCATCCATGGGACCTTCCTGGCAAGAGTACTGGAGTGGGTTGCCATTGCCTTCTCCTGCATTGCTGCTCCTGAAACCCTTATATTTGGCAATGTACAGAAGAGACTTAGACACAGAAGTTAAATGGAGTCCCAAAGGCCACACAGTCAGTGAAAAGCCAGAACTGAATAGCAAACCTGTTTCCTGTCTCCATTAGCTTCTCAAGTCTTCTACATTTTTCCTGTAATCAATTCCCATTGCCAGAAGATTCATTCTCACTCACTATGGCATCAGCAAGTGGGTTGGACTGTTTGTTTATGGAACTCTAGTAATGTGGGAAATTACTATTTGTCATTCAGTTAACTTGCTCAGACTTTTCCATGAACTTTGCATACCCGAGCAGAAATGGTATGGTTTAGAAAGTGGATTTTCTAGCTCTCAGTGACTCAAACTCCCTACTCAGCCATATCCAGGGTAAAAGTGTCTGTCAGAACATAGAACTGTTATCCAGTAAGTGCACCCCTTAAGAGGAATTTGGGCAAGATCTGGCAGAATTGTAAATCACAGGATTTAGTTACATCAGGATGGACTTTAAAGTGAGTTAGGCTTTTAATACAGTGGTAAAATTAGAGATACTTGACAGGTTTTATTAAACTTTGGCTTAGTGAAAGTCCTGCTTCAAACTGAAACACATATGCCTTCTTTTTGTTGACTTTTGTGGTTGTCCCCAAAATGCTTCTTTAAAGAATATATTCAGATGACTATGCAAGAGTGACCTGTGACACTGATGTGTAAGACAAATCTGTAAGGATGTTATTTAAGAAAATATTTCTTGGCAAGAAGAAGAATTTCCTAACCTACTTCTACTTATCATTCAAATTCTCCCAAAGGATGTTGATACAGTGTTTGATTTCTTACGTTGCAGTGTAATGTCACCTAAAAAAACCCAGAGCTGTTAGCAGGGGATAAAGATGATAACTTCGGTTTGCTCTCTTTAAAAAAAAAAAAGTGAGGAAAAAAAAGTGAAGAAAGCTCAGTGATAATACTTTAAAAGTAAGGTTTAGGTTAAATATTTACTATTTTCTCTAACGTGACAAAAACATTCTAAGAAAACACATAGCCAGGACAGATAATGCCAGTGATCCATGTCAATTAGGTTATTAACTAGGCTACTGAGACCTTTAAAAGCAATTAGTTAATACTTCAGAAAGGGCTCTAATATAAATCTTGAGATGTAAGAATTATTTCTGCAGTGGTACAAAAATATATCAGGTTGTATATTGGGCTCATGTGTTTAGTTTTATTGTAATTATTCAATAGTTCTATAAGACTATGCCTCAAAAAATATAGTACAACAGTTAATGATATACATACTAACTGAATCTGAATTGGACCAGATCAGGGGAGTGTCTGGAGAGGGGATGTGCTACATGGTCAGGCATGTCCATGTCAGGAAGCAGGTCTAAAGTGCATGACTTAACTGCTTTCCTGAAGAACTAGGGATGAATGGCACTAATAATGAGCATTGTATCATCAATTTTAAATGAGTGGAACATCACAGTCTTCAGTACCTTAATTTTCAAAAGCACCATTGGGTGCTCATGTTACAACTTGAATCAAAGAAGACAAGTCTTTTCTGTGGCTTGTTCAATGTGACATCATTATTATTGACCCAAATTCATCTTAGAGTCAGTTTGACTTAAATTGTGCTGAACCCAAAATTTCTTCCCAAACTGTAGCATCTGTTCCATGTTTACAAACTGAAATAACTGCGGATGTCAAATGAAAGAAGATTCTGTTTCCTTTAGAAAATGAGTCGATTTTTTTTTTAGATGTTTACATCAAAAATCTTTTTAAACCGTGAAAGCTTTCTGTTTTCCCAGCACAGTTCAGCTCATGTGCAATTGTTGCAATTTCTTCCACCCAGTGCCCTGCCAGACCGTCTTAGATTACCTGAAGATGGTGCTCCAGCATCACAACCAGCTCATGATCCCACAGCCAGCTGACCAGCCGACCGAGGTAGGTCTCCAGTGGCGAGGTAAACGGTGCCCCGTGCGGAAGGTCCTTAAGACGAAGCATCTCGGTGCTTAGCTACCTGTACCCCAGAACAGATTGGCCAACAGAAGGCCTGGTAGACTCTGAGCCTTATGAGTGAGGATATATCCTGCGGAGAAAGGCCATGCATCATGAAGTACATTCACATCTGTACTCTGAGGGGGGAAAACAGAAGTTTTAATATTGTGGGCAATGGTCTTTTGGCTCAGAGGGACCTGAAATGGGGGAACCCACCTGTCATTCCCTCAGGCAGAGACAGTGTTTGGTCCAAGTCTTCCCACTCTGAAAATCAGCCCCTCTTTGATGCTCCCTCCCTCCCTCAACGATTATCTTTTCTTTCTCCTTCCATCACCCAAAGCACTCTGCGGCACTTTCATCCTAACAGCACAACGCATCCTGCTCCTTGAAGGGTAGGTTCAGGTCTCAGCCCCATTCCTGTCATTGAAGGCACTTGCTGAATGGTAACCTCAGTGATCAAACCCTTGAAAGACTGGTCTGTGTTCATTTCTCCACTCTTATTTCTGTTTGCTCTGCCCTGTCTGTAGTCTGGCTGCACCTCCACTCCTTATCAGAATGCTCTGAGAGAGCTGCCCCCTACCCCACTCCAGGCTGCTCTCCCAGTTGTCCCGTCCAGGGGCCCGTTTCCCAGCCCTCCTCATCCCCAGAGTCTCGCCTCTCTTCCCTCCTGCTCCTGCTCTCTTCCTGTGGGCCTTTGTGTCAGGACTCTTCTGATTCCCAATTCCTTTCTTTTTTTTTCCTTTCTCTCTCTCTCTCATTTTTGACTGTGCTGGGTCTTCGTTGCTGTGCATGGGCTTTCTCCAGTTGAGGCAGGCGGAGACGACTCTTCATTCTGGTGTGTGGGCTTCTCATTTTGTTGCGTCTCCCAGGCTCTAGAGTGTAGGCTCGGCAGTTGTGGCTCATGGGTTTAGTTGCTCTGCAGTGTGTGGGATCTTCCTGGACCAGGGTCGAACCTGTGTCCCCTGCACTGGGAGCACAGAGTCTTAACCCCTGGACCACCAGGGGAGTCCCTGCAGTCGTCATTCAACAGATGTTCACTGCACCTGCCGTGTGACAGACACTGGTCCTCAGTAGTATCTGCCGCCTCCGTCCCCCAACCATAACCCTCTGTTGCTTACCTTTGTGGAGGATGTCTCGTTTCACCTGGGAATCGGCAACACCTCGGTCCCCCGTAGCCTGGCTCACGGGATTGGTTGCCCAGCCCCCTTGGTCTTACGTCTTTGACCCCCGCTTTCCTGTCTGCACTGCCACACATGCCAGTCAACACTCTGTCTCGCCCCTCCTGCCATGAAACAGCAGGCTGGGCTAAGGGGCCCTTAGGAACCTCTGGGCTCCTGCCCATCTTTTGATCATACGTAGGACATATGCTACATATGCTGGTTTATGCTCCCAAATACTCATAGTTTAAACCTATGATAACTTAGTTCTTCCTCTCAGTTGAAGTAACTTGTTCAAGAAACACCAAATAAGATGCAGAACTAAGATTCAGTTCAAACCCAAACTGACTAAATTCCAACCTCAAGCCATGTCCCTCAGTTGCTTCCTATAAAAAGGACAGTCAGTCACATGCCTGCTACTTCACAGGAGTATGACGCTGCGGTGATGAGTTTCTGTGGGTCTAATCTAGTGACAGTTTCATAGCTGCTGCCTCTTCCTTTCCTGTTGGCTCCTGTACCATTTGCCCTCCTCAGACCTTAACAGAGCACTTTTTAAAATAAAAACCTGTGAGACCCAAACAGTGCCAATTTATAACCTATAGTAAATTGGCAGAGTTGTAAAACTGAATGAGTTTCCTTTCTTTATTTTGTACACGTTAATTACTGGGGAAGAAGTACATTAAAACTGAGATCATGGGTTAATTAATTTGTCCTGGACTGTAGAATTTTATGGACAACCAGAGCTAAGATAATGGTTGTGTAGGTGCAATTGACTAAACATGGCTTATAAATGTTACAGAAATTCCTATAATTAGTCCCATTGCAGCTATTTAGCCTGGGAATTTTATAGCAGACATAAATTACAAAGGTGAAAAGTAAGAAAAATTTGAGTTGATATAATAGTGGCATTTGCAGAAGCTATAATTCGAGGAAACTTGTTTTGCATTATTATTAGTGATTTTTTTTTCTGTTTCCACAATTCCACTTTTTTTAAATTCACTTTTTAATGTTGTTTCACTGAAATGCAGCAGCTATCAGATATTAGGTACATTAAACACAAAAAATATACCTTATGGAAATAACCGACCAGCATCATTTCTAAAAGTGCTTAACCGCCAACCAAAGGATGAGGAGACCTGTTTGATCACGCTCTTCAAAGTCATTTTTGCATATTTTAATAGATTGAAAAGGAAAGTTACAGGTTATATTTAAATAGTGTTTCCTGTCATTGGATCTTGACACGTTTTAACCTACCTGTTAAAATGCAAGTTATAAATAGCTCCTCTTTCAAAGGTGTTCATTAAACCTCATTGGCTCTTGTTATAGAAAATGCAAATGTAATTTGAAAAGTGCCCGTTTTGAGAGTGAGCAATTACTTGTGCTCTTCAGTACCTGGTTCATTGTCAGCATAGCCACTTGGTTAAAAAGCGTGTTTGCCTTTGAAATGGAGATCGCCCGGGCTGCTGGCTGGCTGGCTAAGTAGGTAATGAGAAAATATTTCGCTTTTCCAGGGAAGCAAGCAGCTGTTGAACAACTATCCTGTCTACATAACGAGCAAACAGTGGGATGAGGCTGTAAATTCTTCAAAGAAAGATGGGAGGCGGCTCCTTCGATACCTCATCAGATTTGTTTTCACTACCGATGAGCTTAAGTACTCATGCGGCCTTGGAAAAAGGAAAAGGTCAGTGCAGTCAGGAGAGACAGGTCCTGAGAGGCGCCCTCTGGATCCAGTTAAAGTAACATGCCTCCGAGGTACTGCATCCTTCCGCTCAGTGTCCATCTGTGATCTCATTTCACCGCATTGGCTGTGGCTCCCCGTGCAAGTGTTCAGCCGTGACTGTATTTTGGTTTTTTTTCCGCTGAGACTTTATAGGCTTCATGTAGCCCATCTCTTTGGTATCGAGAAGTTCTTTAAAAATTCTTTGTTTGCTTTAGCACTTAGTGGCACATAAGCACTACATAGCACCTCATGTTTCACGCTTTAAGTTCAGATTTTCTTTGCTGCCTGGGAAGGCCACCTCCAGGAAAGCTGGAACACTGGGAAAAGCACAGAGGAAAAGAAGACAAGGGATTTTAAAATTTACCCCGTTTTCATCTGAAGCCTATGGCACCCTCCCCCAGTCTAGCTACCCTTGTCGAGAATACTTGCCCCTGCTCCTTAAATTTATTTAGTTAATTTTCCCTAGGCCTAAAGTATTTCTCGCCCAGTCAGATTCTGTTCTAGTTTTTTTTAAGTGTCTGTATTTAAAAAATACTGCTCAGATGACACCTCTTCATCAGTATTAACAGCTGATGACTCTGTAGCTGATCCACACTACGGATAGGCCAGGCAGAGGGTGAGGAGGAAGAAGCCAGATGTAAACGGTTGCTTCGGTGGTTGCAGATCAGCACAGACAAGCAGAAACATTACAGTTGCCAACGTAAGCTCTGTTCGCACCTGAAAAGTCCATATCAGAATATTAACTTAAATGTAGTTCAAGAGTGATTTTATTGGCTGGAAAGACTTAACCTGTATAGTTTGAGTGATTTTATTGGTTGGAAAGACTAAATAATGATTTACTCCTGATAGGAATCAAAATGTTTCCTGGTGAAGAAGTCACAGTGGAAAAACCTTATCACTGATAAGGCCTTCATCATCAGAAAGACACTCACTCCTGCACCCCTGTCCTGACACCCACAGCGACTAGGGTGCCTGTGCAGCATTTGTTAGCAACAGAGATCCCCAGACCCACCCTGAACTTCCGATTCAGAGGTCTGGGGGAAGGACAGGGGAGGCGTGCATTATTGCACCTTGCGACCACCCCAGGTGATTGATTCAGGTGGCCCAGGCTTGACAGAGCCACCTAGAATGAAGATACCATCGTTATTAACAACTTGGCGCAGGTGCGCTGGAGTGCCCCTTGTTGGCCAGTCTAAAGATTCCATTTAGAGTGTCTGGGTGACGGGAATTTCCAGTGTCTGCCTTAGCAAACTAGCCATAGGTTCCTTTATTCCCCGGTATCATCAGAGCAGACAGAGGCACCAGAGTGGTGGTAAGCTTAGCAGGGGGAGGGGGCTGCTGAGAACTTGCTCAGTATGGATTCAGGAATTTGCCCTGCGGCTTGTGAGGAATCAGGATAAGGGGGCTCACTGTCCCTTTCCATAAATCCTTGTTAAACATTTTACATTTTAGTGAGTAAGTCTGTGAAACTGAGGGATTAACTTACATCCCAAAGCACTACTGTTTCTGCCCTGGGAATGCTGCCAGGCCCGCTGGGACACCGATGCAGCCCAGGCTGCCCAATCAGAACCTGTTCTCTCCAGCACAGGAGAGCTGGTCAGGATGCACAGGCCTCCCCTGCCCATGGGTGGAGAAGGCATAGGCAGGAACTGCTGATGTGTCAGGGCAGGTGGTTAGAGCCCTTGTGTCTGTCCCAGAAGCTGAACTCTTGGGGCCTTCTTTGACCTAAATGGGATTCCTTTCCTGAAGGCTCAGGTGTGATGACTCCCAGGGTGAGGTCCTTGTGGTCAGCAAGCGTAGAAAGGCTAAGGAAGCTGCAGAGGTTTGGACACTTGAGGGATGGAGAGCAGGGTGCTTCAGGGAATGAAATCAAATTCTAGGCGGGCTTGTTCCCTGGAGTGGTTTGACTCCAGCAGGAAGAGGAGGTCAGTTACGTGACAGTGCTTCCAGTCTGTGTAACAGAATGACCTCCATCTGGAGCTTGTAATCGTCTGGCACAGT
Source organism: Capra hircus (assembly GCF_001704415.2). Lineage (NCBI taxonomy): Eukaryota > Metazoa > Chordata > Mammalia > Artiodactyla > Bovidae > Capra > Capra hircus. Next base: position 61,547,311 of record NC_030813.1, on the reverse strand, counting down.
GTTGGGGGAAGTCCTGTCACAACAGTGGGTGCTAAAAAGGGGGCAGTGTAGGTATCCCAGAGCAGCACATTCTCAGAGTGGCAGGGCTGATTTCTGCTCATGGGCACCTTTCATTTCTTGATGTTCCTGGGAGAGTGGGGCATCTGGACAGAGGTAGGGGAACTCCTTAAACAGTTACGGAATACTTGCGAATACTTGAGGTAGGAGACCTGGGAAAGGCAGAAAGGAGTAGAAAACAGAATCCCTGACTTGTGGAGCTCACAGCCTAGCTGGAGGCAATCTGAGGACAGTTGCAGTTGTGCCTAAGTGTGAACACAGGGAGATAATAGGGAGAGATCTTGCTATGTGAGCCCTGGTGCTCCCACTTGCTTTCTCGCTCTCCAGCATTGTAGTGGCCATGGCTTGGGTTTGAGGATGTAGGTGTCCTTCAGTGTTTGCTAGGCTTGCACCCCACCATCAGCCATCTGGTTCCTGACAATTTTGCAGGATGAGATGCTGAATAAACACAGTTCTCAGCCCAGGGAAGGCCACCGGAGCTAGGACTTCGATGAGATGAACGAGTCTCTCACCTCAGGCATGAAATTGAAGGGAAGGCCCTGTTTATCTGCTAAGATAGACACAGTTCAGTTCATGAGATTTTTCTGGTCCAGGTTCTTAAAAGCATCAGCTTCTCAGGGCAAATAGGATCAGGCTTTCATAAGTAAATTTCAGACAAATCCAATCCTATGACCAGAACTGCTGTGTTATAGAGGGAGCAGTGCTGGAGAAGAAATGATATGTAAATAGCAGTCACCCTGAACTTTCAATCAGCTGTGCAAAACAGAAAAAAAACAGTTTGACTTAGGACCTTTTCCAGAATGCTCACTTCAGTTTTCAGATGCCCATGTTATTAGTGAAATAGCTGTATGGGAACTCTGCATGTCCCCTGACTCTCTGAGAAAACAGGAAAGGTTGATTTGAACTCAGCTGGAGGGAGGCTGAGATTGTTTTATTGGAATCTTAGCTACTCTTTATACACTATCTCTTCCTAATTGTATCTGGTGAAATTAAATATTTAGAGGAAAACTCCATCTAAAAAATATTTGACAGTACATGTATAGATACCATAATTAGAGACATAAATACAGCCTGTAATAATGTGGAAATCTCTTCTGAACCAAAACCTTTGCAGGTTCTTACTGAGATTTTATTTTTTTGCACTTAATCTACAAATTAGTAGCTGGTTAAAGAATGCCATGCTAATGATACTTCCTGTGCTTCTGGAAAGAGTTAAAAATGTGGGCATGTAGCAACAGGGTTTGAACCTAGCATGGTGCAGACCATGCCTCACAAATCAGATTTACCTTTCATGCAAATGTGTTAGAGGGACCACTCACATAATTTTTATTTTTGCACGTGAGTAGAAAATGTAGATGGTGTAAGTTTTAAAGTCTAATAAGTGACGTCATCATGGCATTACATCTGATGTCCCATAAAGCTTTCCTTATAGAGCTGCTGTTAAAGTTTAAGCATCCTTCCTATCATCCACTGCAAAAACCAGCTGTTTCTCTCTCTCTCTCTTTTTTTTTTTTTTTTACTGTTGTGTATATTCCCACAGAATTCATTAGGATGCACTGTACCTCCAACCCCGACTGGTGGATGCCCTCAGAGGAGCAGATAAACAAAGTGTTCAGCGATGCTGTGGGTCACGCCCGGCAGGGGCGAGCCGTGGGCACTTTCCTGCACAACGGAGGCTCCTTTTATGAAGGGATCGATCACCAACCTTCCCAGGATGAAGTCTTCAATAAAAATTCCCAGGATGGATCTGGTGATTAGTAGACAAAATCTTTCCACACGAGCAGCCAGTCCTCTCGAGTTCCAGTGGTGAATGTTCTATTACCATCACTTTAGAATCCAAAGCATGTCACTCTATCAGACTTTACACCTCCTAAACCTAAACTCTCTTGACCTACTGCCAAACAGCTCCCAATACAAGCCCATTTTCGGGTTGTTTGGAAAGTGTATGGAGCCTGCAGAGATTTTCAGAATACTATATTATACAAAGAAAAAACTACAGTTGATTTCAAATGATGACTAGTTAGATGGTGAGGGTGAAAAAAGATAGGCGAGTTCTTGGTCGCCTGTCTGATGCCTTCAGGTAAGCTCTGCTTCGTGAGCAGAGCTGGTCCCCATGGAGGTTAGTCTGGTGCTCATGGGAGAAGCTTGAGACACAGCATTGTCCTGAGGGACACGGAACAGGCATTCTCATTTTAGTTCAGATAAGTTGTCTTTATGTTTTCCAAAGACTTGAATTTATACTTCTCAGCAAAGACATGGGATAGGTGACATTTTATGTTGTGTCTACATTGACAGAACCTGTTACTAAAACAGAAACCAGAGATCAGAGGTCACCTCTAGACAATGATGAGTTGGAAGCTAGCTCTTTCTCTTTGTTACTTTTCACCAAAAAATAAAATTTCTACTGTGTTAATAAGGAAGACACTATATGATCTCTGGGATTGACAAACAGTAAAAGTTTTCACTGTGTCAGTCAAGAAACATCCAAAGATCCAAAACCATTTTCAAATGCTCAATTTTGTAGGTTCATAGATGCACAATTTCCACAGCCTTAAACCAGGCTCTGTTGACACAATGCCAAAGTGATGGGCTGAACAATGAGAATTTCAATCAGCTAGCCGTTTGGTGCACTGAGGACCAAACAAGTGGTGAGGCCAATGGTATTCACTGAATTTGTTCTGGAATTGTATACACACAGCTTCAAGGCCATTCTGACAACTATGCAACGGGCTTGTTTGTAATTTCTCTGAAATTTGAGGGTCTTTTTGTGCTGAGTTGATCTTTAGAATTTGCATAAATCTTGTTTCTCTTTGTCACCAATGGAAATGTTTCACCCCAGTTGTTGTACTTGCTTCCCTCCAATATTCCCCTGAATTTCTGGCCTTGGCTGAGTTAGCGTGGACTTTTCCCACCTGCTTTCCCCAGTTTAATTTGTTGAGCTCAAGTTTGTAGTAGTGTCTTTGGAATCATTTCGTATCACCAGATGCTCTAGAGATGATAGAATCTGTTTCTGCTTAAGGTGTGGGTAGGAGGGGAGGCTTCCTTTATCACCCTAATCCAGATAACTGCATTCTTTGTAAAGCTTAGGGCTAAATGGGCAGCTTTTATTAAAGGCTGCTGCTGTTTAAGGCTTCACTGGGAATGGAGAGGATAACATTAGAGCGTTTGTTAAAAAAAAAAAAGTCATCTCTTTTGATAGGGAAATTGAAAGATGTTATATATGTGGCTACTTCACAGCCATAGAGCAAGTGGGTGATTTCCTATTCTGGGTCTGTCTTAGCCCTTCATTGGTCATAAACATTGACTGTGTAGTCTTTTGCCAGTCATAAACACACTGACCTTCATCAGAATTATAAGGTGATATATTAATATATTATTTGATCCAGCTTCTCCATGTGTCAGATAGCGATAGGATGGTTAAGTCCAGTAAATTCTTATAATAGCAGATTTTTTTCCCAAAATCTAGACGACAGTACAAACTTGGTAATCTCCAAGTTCATGATGTCTGCATTTTCCTGCCACTTTTAATGGCTTGACCTCCTGATGCTATCAGAAAATAGATGGAGTATCAAGTAGGAAAACAAATGAATATTGCCCTCATTTGAATTCTGTCATTCAGCATGTACTCTAGAACCTGAACCTAATGCCCACAGACTACCTCTTTAGTTTTTCTTAGATTTCATTCATTTTAAAAAAAAGTCTCATTGTTGGATAGCTTCATTTTTAGAAAAGATTTGAACTTTTCTCATTCAGTGCTGTGTCATTTCCCCATACAGATGCTTATAATTTTTGACAGCTCTTATATACCAATTTTTAAAAATGTAATAGTGATTTTCAACATATGGTGCAAGTCTTGCTGGTGTGTGTTTAATGTGGTGACACTTGCCAAAACTGCTTGGCAAAACATGTCAAATAGGATGCCTGAGTCAGAATGCTAGTGTAAATGTCTCTAAACAGCAGTATGTATCATTATGATATATTTTTGTAAACATAGTGATGGCTTCTTTCAGTCATGTAAGTACTGGATAAAAATAACCACTTCACTTGAAATGATGTGGAAAATGCCACCCAGTTGAGGGCCCTCTGCAGTTACTTGAATTATCAGCCAGTGGTTAGAGGACAGTGAAGAATTAATGCTGGACAACATGAAGTGCAAAAGTAATAACTCACCAGTACTTGCCTCCTAATTAAAATTCAAAACTATAATGAGTATATTTACCTGTTAGAGACCACTTTTACCCTCCATGGTGTATCCAGTTGCAAAGAACATTCAGAGGACTTCACTCATCTAATGACCAGCTCAGTCAGTATGGCTTATTGATAGTACTGAATTACCGTATCTTTGTGGTAAAGTACCAGATTAAATTTCCTCATTGCTGTCCAAAACTGGCTAATAGAAGCACTAGGCTTTCACTGAATCACAGTTCCCCAAATTACAATAAAAAATATATCTGCTAAGATGACTTACTCAAAAAGTGTGTTCATTGTCAGAATTGCCCCAGTACAAGTAGCCTGATGGGTCTTCCCTGCATTGGAAAACTATTCAGGCCGATTCAAAACCACTGACAATAGCTATAGCTTATAGTTCAGAGTCCTTGTGTGCAGGTGTTTTGCTAAGCACTTTATGCCTCCTCTCATTTAATCCTCACAAGCACTCCCTAGGCTGTTATTGTTATCCCATTTTATTGAGCTTATTACTCAGCTAATAATGGGAAATCTTGGGGTTTAGAAAGTGGAATGACTCGTTCAGTTTTCTCCAGTAGTTCCAGTTTTCTCCAGCTCTCAAAACCCATCAAGACTTTGAGATAGATTTGTTGTTTAATCAAAGTAGTGAAAAAAATGACTAATTTGTTCACATTTCCATCGTAGGGTTCCCAGTACAAAAATGCAGGGATATAAAAGCAAAAGTTTGAACTCAGTGAAGTGATGTTCTTCAGGAACAGATAGATGTTAGACGTGGCACTGGACATCAGTTAGCCAGCATTCCTTCACTTTTCGCATTTGTTGTATTCGTAGCCTTAGATTTGATGAGTCTGGTTTGGAAGAGAGGGTTTTAACCATGACGTCACTGTGAGAATTGTCGTGAAGATTTTGTAGGAAAATACAGTAATCTGTTGATCCTTTCCTGTAGTTGTGGCTTTGACACCTCTGGCTGTGTTTTAAGTTTCAAGAGCTTGCTTCGGCCATCAGAGCCTGGGTTTGTTTCTAGGGAACAGGGCATGCCAGGCCATGAGAGGGGTCCTGAAACCTTGAAGGTCACTGCTGCAGTCTGACCCTGCCCTATTTAAGCATTGCCTCTGTGTGTGTGTCTCCTCTCTGGAACTTCCTGTAGCAGCCTGACACTGGGGCCAACTTGCCTTTACTCTATTTTCTATGAAGAACACATGTGCAGAAACTGTGACAAATCCATTGATCCTGATATTTTTATTGTTGAAGTCTTGTTGATTCTTTATTAATAATTTCTATTTGATTGTACTGTGTAGAGTTAATACCCACTAGAGATATGTTAATAAAGCTATAAATGCATAGTGTAATACAGGATAGCAAGATTTTTTGTGAACAATTTATATAGAAGAGTAAGTTGTTTTTTAAGTGTTAGGCACATTTCTTTTAGGAACTTAAAATGTTATAAGAGTTTTTTAAACATTCAATATTTTTAATTATAAGAAACATTTGTTACTAGAGCCAGTTATTTCAGGTGTTCTAATTGGAGTATTGATTTTATTACTTCATATACCTCTAGAATGCCACATGTTCTGTTGGAGATAAAGTTGCACAATAAATGTCAAGTTTCTGTTAAGTGTTTTAACTTGCTTTTTGCATCTTTCTCAAATTTATTCAAGACGGTTTTCTGGGTGTTTTTTTCTTTAACAAAATTTTTTTTTTGCCTTGACACTAGGGCTTTTCTGCTTGACTCAGAATGCTAAGAAAATGTTACATGCTTAACGCCCATATAAAAGATAGTTGTCAGGGAACTGACCAGAACTCCTCCAAAAAATCCATTTGATCTAGTGAATGAAAGGGACAACCAGTGATGAAGTGAAAGTAACGTGATCCAAAATTTCTGTCCAGCATTTTGTACATTCACACTTTAAAAATACATGCTTCTATAGTTCCATTGTTCAGGGAGAGGAGGAATGCTACAATGTCTTCTCTTGACCTTTTAACAGTGAAAAGATGTTGATTGTTTATGAACAGTGACCTCATTACAAAAGCAAAGTAGCTATGGCTAAATAAGGTGGCATGGTGGCTTCCCACTAGATATTACATAAAATAAATCTGACATCAAATATTATTGAACAGTGAGGCTGAGTGTATCATTCATAAGTTAGACCAAGTTAAAACTAACATATTTTTTCATTTAGGGAAAATGTTTTATTTCTTTCACTACAAGGTGAGTGTTCTAAACAGTAGTTTTGGATGAAAATGCAGTTCAGTCCAAAAAATTTGAGTTTGAATTGGGATATAAAATTAAAATGAAATTTAAATTATTTTACTATTCTAAAGCATTGAAACAGGATTATTAAGTCACTTGGGTTTTTAATATTTTGTAGCAGATCTCACAGTAAAAGCTACAAATCAAGCAAATGTTAGGAACAAATTCAGCAAGGTTGCAGGAAACAAGATCAGTATATGAAAATCAACTCTTCTATATGCTAGCAACACTGTGAAATTTAAAAAACAATTTTATTTTCAATCATATCAGAAACAAACCCTTAGGAATAAATTTTTTAAAATAAGTGCCAGACTTGTACTCTGCAAACTACAGTACATTAGTGGAAGAAATCTTAAAAGTTGTAAATAACTGGGAAGATACTGCAGGATAGTGAAGTGGAGGAATCAGTATTGCTAAGATGGCAGTACTTCCCAGACTGATCTACGAGTCCATTGCAGTTCCTGAGCAAATCTCAGATGACCTCTGCAGAAATGGACCGCCTTGTCCTAAAGTTCTTAGAGAAATGCAAACAGTGCTTACATTGGTGGTCAGTTGATTTTTAACAGGGGTGCTAAGATGATAAGGAAAGAATAGCCTTTTTGGCAAATTATCTTGAGTCAATAGGATATCCGCATCCAAAATAATGAAGTTGGACCCCTACTTTTATACCATGTGCAAAAGGTAATTCAAAATAAATGGAAGAGCTTAAACTACAAAACTTGGAAGAAAACAGGAGTAAATCTTGGGTTAAGCAATAGTTTTTTTCAATACAACACCAGAAAGTATAACTGATAAATTGTACTTCATCAAAGTTTAAAACTTTTACATTTCTAAAGCAACATAAAGAACAAAAAGCCCATAGAATGAGAGGAAATACTTACAAATTATGTATCTGATAAAAGACATAGCCAGAATATATAGATCTTTTACAACTCAATAATAAACACAACCTAATTAATTAAAGCACAAATAACCTATTTAAAAGTGGGCAAGGGTTCTGAATATACGTATCTCCAATGAAGATATATACAAATGGCCGATAAGCACAAAAAGATGGTTAACACCACTTGTTCAGTTCAGTTGCTCAGTCGTGTCCAACTCTGCAACTCCATGAATCGCAGCACACCAGGCTTCCCTGTCCATCACCATCTCCCAGAGTCCACTCAGACTCACATCCATCAAGTCAGTGATGCCATCCAGCCATCTCATCCTCTGTCATCCCCTTCTCCTGCCCCCAATCCCTCCAGCATCAGAGTCTTTTCCAATGAGTCAACTCTTCACATGAGGTGGCCAAAGTACTGGAGTTTCAGCTTCAGCATCATTCCCTCCAAAGAACACCGAGGGCTGATCTTTAGAATGGACTGGTTGGCTCTCCTTGCAGTCCACTTGTCATTAGGAAAATGCAAATTAAACCACAGTGAAATAGCAATGAAAAAGATAATGTGATAACAGGATATGGAAGGATGAAATATCCATAAACTGCTGGTAAGAATGTAAATGCTGTAAGTCACTTTGAAAAACAATTTGGCAGTTCCTTAAAAAGTTCAGTGGTGTTTGACGCATCAACTCCACTAGTGGGTATATACCCAAGAGAATTAAAAAATGTTTAAACAAAAACTTGTACATAAATATTCATAGAGCTTTACTTATGATACCAAAAAGTGAAATCAGTTGACATTCATCAGGTGATGAATGGACAGATAAAATGTGGTATATCTACAAAATGGAGTGTTCAATTATCAAAAAGGAATGAGATACATTACTACATCAGTTTACTCACTCAGTCGTGTCCGACTCTGTGACCCCATGAACTGCAGCACGACAGGACTCCCTGTCCATCACCAACTCCTGGAGTTTACCCAAATTCATGTCCATCGAGTCAGTGATGACATCCAACCATCTCGTCCTCTGTCGTCTCCTTCTCGCCTGCCCTCAATCTTTCCCAGCATCAGAGTCTTTTCAAATGAGTCAGCTCTTAGCATCAGGTGGCCAAAGTATTGGGAGTTTCACCTTCAACATCACTCCTTCCAATGAACACCCAGGACTGATCTCCTTTAGGACGGACTGGTTGGATCTCCTTGCAGTCCAAGGGACTCTCAAGAGTCTTCTCCAACACCGCAGTTCAAAAGTATCAATTATTTGTCACTCAGCCTTCTTTATAGGCCAACTGTCACATCCATACATGACCACTGGAAAAACCATAGCCTTGACTAGATGGACCTTTACTGGCAAAGTAATGTCTCTGCTTTATTAATATGCTGTCTAGGTTGGTCATAACTTTCCTTCCAAGGAGTAACTACCTATTTCATGGCTACAGTCACCATCTGCAGTGATTTTGGAGCCCAGAAAAATATCAGCCGCTGTTTCCACTGTTTCCCCATCTGTTTCACATGAAGTGATGAGACCAGATGCCATGATCTTAGTTTTCTGAATGTTGAGCTTTAAGCCAACTTTTTCACTCTCCTCTTTCACTTTCTTTTTTTTATTTTATTTTTTATGTATTTATTTTTTTAATCTCTTGTTTTTTTCTTTTTAATTTTAATTTTTATTTTATTTTACTTTAAAATACTGTATTGGTTTTGCCATACATTGACATGAATCCACCACGGTTGTACATGGGTTCCCAAACATGAACCCACCTCCCTCTCCGTAACATCTCTCTGGGTCATCACCGTGCACCAGCCCCAAGCATGCTGTATCCTATGTCGGACATAGACTGGCGATTCGATTCTTACTTGATAGTATACATGTTAGAATGCCATTCTCCCAAATCATCCCACCCTCTCCCTCTCCCTCTGAGTCCAAAAATCCGTTATACACATCTGTGTCTTTTTTGCTGTCTTGCATACAGGGTTGTCATTGCCATCTTTCTAAATTCCATATATATGTGTTAGTACACTGTATTGGTGTTTTTCTTTCTGGCTTACTTCACTCTGTATAATCGGCTCCAGTTTCATCCATCTAATCAGAACTGATTCAAATGGATTCTTTTTAACGGCTGAGTAATACTCCATTGTGTATATGTACCACAGCTTTCTTATCCATTAATCTGCTGATGGACATCTAGGTTGTTTCCATGTCCTGGCTATTATAAACAGTGCTGTGATGAACATTGGGGTACATGTGTCTCTTTCAATTCTGGTTTCCTCGGTGTGTATGCCCAGAAGTGGGATTGCTGGGTCATAAGGTAGTTCTATTTGCAATTTTTTAAGGAATCTCCACACTGTTCTCCAAAGTGGCTGTACTAGTTTGCATTCCCACCAACAGTGTAGGAGGGTTCCCTTTTCTCCACGCCCTCTCCAGCATTTATTGCTTGCAGATTTTTGGATCGCAGCCATTCTGACTGGTGTGAAGTGGTACCTCATTGTGGTTTTGATTTGCATTTCTCTAATAATGAGTGATGTTGAGCATCTTTTCATGTGTGTGTTAGCCATCCATATGTCTTCTTTGGAGAAATGTCTATTTAGTTCTTTGGCCCATTTTTTGATTGGGTCGTTTATTTTTCTGGAATTGAGCTGCATAAGTTGCTTGTATATTTTTGAGATTAGTTGTTTGTCAGTTGCTTCATTTGCTATTATTTTCTCCCATTCAGAAGGCTGTCTTTTCACCTTGCTTATATTTTCCTTTGTTGTGCAGAAGCTTTTAATTTTAATTAGATCCCATTTGTTTATTTTTGCTTTTATTTCCAGGATTCTGGGAGGTGGATCATAGAGGATCCTGCTGTGATTTATGTCGGAGAGTGTTTTGCCTATATTCTCCTCTAGGAGTTTTATAGTTTCTGGTCTTACATTTAGATCTTTAATCCATTTTGAGTTTATTTTTGTGTGGGGTGTTAGAAAGTGATCTAGTTTCATTCTTTTACAGGTGGTTGACCAGTTTTCCCAGCACCACTTGTTAAAGAGATTGTCTTTACTCCATTGTATATTCTTGCCTCCTTTGTCAAAGATAAGGTGTCCATATGTGTGTGGATTGATCTCTGGGCTTTCTGTTTTGTTCCATTGATCTATATTTCTGTCTTTGTGCCAGTACCATACTGTCTTGATGACTGGCGTTGTAGTAGAGCCTGAAGTCAGGCAAGTTGATTCCTCCAGTTCCATTCTTCTTTCTCAAGATTGCTTTGGCTATTCGAGGTTTTTTGTATTTCCATACAAATCTTGAAATTATTTGTTCTAGTTCTGTGAAAAATATTGCTGGTAGCTTGATAGGGATTGCATTGAATTTGTAAATTGCTTTGGGTAGTATACTCATTTTCACTATATTGATTCTTCCGATCCATGAACATGGTATATTTCTCCATCTATTAGTGTCCTCTTTGATTTCTTTCATCAGTGTTGTATAGTTTTCTATATATAGGTCTTTAGTTTCTTTAGGTAGATACATTCCCAAGTATTTTATTCTTTTCATTGCAATGGTGAATGGAATTGTTTCCTTAATTTCTTTTTCTACTTTCTCATTACTAGTGTATAGGAATGCAAGGGATTTCTGTATGTTGATTTTATATCCTGCAACTTTACTATATTCATTGATTAGCTCTAGTAATTTTCTGGTGGAGTCTTTAGGGTTTTGTATGTAGAGGATCATGTCATCTGCAAACAGTGAGAGTTTTACTTCTTCTTTTCCAATTTGGATTCCTTTTATTTCTTTTTCTGCTCTGATTGCTGTGGCCCAAACTTCCAGAACTATGTTGAATAGTAGCAGTGAAAGTGGGCACGCTTGTCTTGTTCCTGACTTTAGGGGAAATGCTTTCAATTTTTCACCATTGAGGATAATGTTCGCTGTGGGTTTGTCATATATAGCTTTTATTATGTTGAGGTATGTTCCTTCTATTCCTGCTTTCTGGAGAGTTTTTATCATAAATGGATATTGAATTTTGTCAAAGGCCTTCTCTGCATCTATTGAGATAATCATATGGCTTTTATTTTTCAATTTGTTAATGTGGTGAATTACATTGATTGATTTGTGGATATTGAAGAATCCTTGCATCCCTGGGATAAAGCCCACTTGGTCATGGTGTATGATCTTTTTAATGTGTTGTTGGATTCTGATTGCTAGAATTTTGTTGAGGATTTTTGCATCTATGTTCATCAGGGATATTGGCCTGTAGTTTTCTTTTTTTGTAGTATCTTTGTCAGGTTTTGGTATTAGGGTGATGGTGGCCTCATGGAATGAGTTTGGAAGTTTACCTTCCTCTGCAATTTTCTGGAAGAGTTTGAGTAGGATAGGTGTTAGCTCTTCTCGAAATTTTTGGTAGAATTCAGCTGTGAAGCCGTCTGGACCTGGGCTTTTGTTTGCTGGAAGATTTCTGACTACAGTTTCAATTTCCGTGCTTGTGATGGGTCTGTTAAGATTTTCTATTTCTTCCTGGTTCAGTTTTGGAAAATTGTACTTTTCTAAGAATTTGTCCATTTCTTCCACGTTCCTCTTTCACTTTCATCAAGAGGCTTTTTAGTTCCTCTTCACTTTCTGCCATAAGGGTGGTGTCATCTGCATATCTGAGGTTATTGATATTTCTCCCGGCAATCTTGATTCCAGCTTGTGCTTCCTCCAGCCCAGCGTTTCTCATGATGTACTCTGCACAGAAGTTAAATAAGCAGGGTGACAATATACAGCCTTGACGTACTCCTTTTCCTTTTGGAACCAATCTGTTCCATGTCCAGTTCGAACTGTTGCTTTCTGACCTGCATATAGTTTTCTCAAGAGGCAGATCAGGTGGTCTGGTATTCCCATCTCTTTCAAAATTTTCCATAGTTTATTGTGATCCATACAGTCAAAGGCTTTGGCATAGTCAATAAAGCAGAAATAGATGTTTTTCTATAACTCTCTTGCTTTTTTGATGATCCAGCGGATGTTGGCAATTTGATATCCAGTTCCTCTGCCTTTTCTAAAACCAGCTTGAATATCAGGAAGTTCACGGTTCACATATTGCTGAAGCCTGGCTTGGAGAATTTTGAGCATTACTTTACTAGCATGTGAGATGAGTGCAATTGTGTGGTAGTTTGAGCATTCTTTGGCATTGCCTTTCTTTGGGATTGGAATGAAAACTGACCCTTTCCAGTCCTGTGGCCACTGCTGAGTTTTCCAAATTTGCTGGCACATTGAGTGCAGCACTTTCACAGCAGCATCTTTCAGGATTTGAAATAGCTCAACTGGAACCGCATCACCTCCACTTGCTTTGTTCATAATGATGCTTCCTAAGGCCCACTTGATTTCACATTCCAGGATGTCTGGCTCTAGGTGAGTGATCACACCATCGTGATTATCTGGATGGTGAAGATCTTTTTTGTTCTGTGTATTCCTGCCACCTCTTCTTAATATCTTCTGCTTCTGTTAGGTCCATACCATTTCCATCCTTTATTGAGCCCATCTTTGCATGAAATGTTCCCTTGGTATCTCTGATTTTCTTGAAGAGATCTCTAGTCTCCCATTCTATTGTTTTTCTCCATTTCTTTGTATTGATCGCTGAGGAAGGCTTTCTTCTCTCTCCTTGCTATTCTTTGGAACTCTGCATTCAAATGGGTATATCTTTCCTTTTCTCCTTTGCTTTTTGCTTCCCTTCTTTTCACAGCTATTTGTAAGGCCTCCTCAGACAGCCATTTTGCTTTTTTGCATTTCGTTTTCTTGGGGATGATGTTGATTCCTGTCTCCTGTACAGTGTCACAAACCTCCATCCATAGTTCATCAGGCACTCTATCAGATCTAGTCCCTTAAATCTCTTTCTCACTTCCACTGTATAGTCATAAGCGATTTGATTTAGGTCATACCTGAATGGTCTAGTGGTTTTCTCCACTTTCTTCCATTTCAGTCTGAATTTGGCAATCAGGAGTTCATGATCTGAGCTACAGTCAGCTCCTGGTCTGTATAGAGCTGACTGTATAGAGCTTCTCCATCTTTGGCTGCAAAGAATATAATCAATCTGATTTCGGTGTCGACCATCTGGTGATGTCCATGTATAGAGTCTTCTCTTGTGTTATTGGAAGAGGGTGTTTGCTCTGACCAGTGTGTTCTCCTGGCAGAACTCTACACCATAGATGAACCGTTTCAAGTTGATTATACATTCATGCAATATATTTACTGAGAGCCTGATTGCCTGGCACTGTACAGGTACTGTGTCCCAAGAATGGAATAAATACAGCTGATGGCTAAGTAACTATTTGGAGTAAAAGGACCAACACCTGTTATGAGAAAATTCTAAGTTCCACTGAGCAACTCATTCTTCAATATTTTTTAAAAACCGCATCAGTCATACAAAGAGAAAATACATGTCTGTCTCTGTCACACTAAGATAATTCAATCTGAGCATCTCAGCCAAAGTACATGCCAGTTCAGGGAATTATTCATATATAGTTTGATGTGCTCCCAAACCCTGGTTGACTCTCATAATTCCTCCCTCCTCTTAAAGCTGTTTTTCAGGCCTCACTAAGACACCACCTTAGTGATACACACCTGGTGTTTCAACCAGTCTGTCAGGAAATAGATGGCACAGTCGATTTGAGAAGAATTTGATAAAAACACAGTCCAAAGGTGGGAGCAGGTTAGCCTGAAACTACAGTGGGGAGTGGCATCTAGCCCTCACGTTGGCAGGGTACTGTCATCAGCCTGAAGAAGTGAGGTGAGCAGTGGGGCGCTGGAATTGGGAGTGCCTGCTAGGAGATGTGGTCTCCATGTGAGGAAACATGGCTGGACTCCACAAAGCCTGCAGGGAGGAGCCAGGAGAACCACCACGCTGAGCTCCCTCTTTCTCAGTCTCCCGATGCTCCCCTCCAGCCGAAAGAACCTGGAAAGCAAAGGGCAGCAGAGCGCGTGGAAGCCCGTACACGTCAGCCCCCTGGGACTCAGAGCAAAGGTGGAGACGGAGTAAAGGAAAGAAGTTGGTCACAACTGATGACAGGGACGAGTTGGAGAATTCAAAGGATCTCTTTGGTTCCCCTTCACTGAAATCCTGAGAGTTGACTTTACATAAATGACATTTAAGTTCTTAATAATTTGAATAGTTAACATCTCAGGCCAGTAGCTTAATGCTTTGCTATCATTGTTGCAGTGAATCTTCTTACGGCCTGTGAGGAAAACTTAATAGGCTGGCTTGCTCAAGAGTTGAGTGAATTAATGCTTAGAGACATGGGCCCAAAGTCACAGAGCTAGTGGTGGTGGCGTGCTGAGGACAAGATGCTCATCCATGCAGTCCAGCTCCAGGTGAGAAGCCCAGGTTTCATCCACGCCAGTAAAACTGATCTTTGAAGATCTTCAAGGCTGAAAAAGGAATTGTAACAATAACGCTGATAAAACAGTGAAAGTAGAAGTCATTCAGTCGTGTCCGACTCTGCGACCACGTGGACTAGGCAGTCCATGGCATTCTCCAGGCCAGAGCAGGTAGCCTTTCCCTTCTCCAGGGGATCTTCCCAACCCAAGGATCAAACCCCGGTCTCCTGCATTCCAGGTGGATTCTTTACCATCTGAGTCACAAGGGAAGCCTGTAGCTACCTCTTAAGTCTACCCAGCTTTGACTGATCAAGTTATAATTCATCTGTTCAATGGCATGAAAAAACTGCTCAAAATCCTAAAAACAAAAAACGCCCCAGTGAATAGTGGGGCAATTCCTGGGTCCTAGGTGAGTCTTGTTTCCGATTCAGTCCTAAAGCTCCATAGAGATCCTAATGCCTCTATGAGTGTTCACTGATCCTGATGTTTAATACATATGCTTGCTTCTGTAAATGAATGAGTGAATAGATGATTGATAGATAAGGTAGAGTGAGATACATCAGAATAGACTGTCTTGAACTTGTTCTGATCCATTGTCAAATTTCAATAAATTAGGTTAAAACATGGGTTTGAAATACAACTTTCATTCTCACCTAACAAAAATGTTATGGACCACAGTGGTTATGATTCCAGGCTTTCACTGTCAAGGGCCTGGGTTCAATCCTTGGCCAGGAAACCAAGGTCCTACAAGTTGCATGACACGGCCGAAAAAGAAAATGTCATGGACCAGATTAGTTTTGATTTTTTTTTTTAACTTCTTTACTACTAAAAAATAAAAATTCATAAAGGCACAGAATATATAAGAATATCATGAATGAAAATGAAATATAGTGAACAATAAATTGTGTGGTTGGATACACACAGAGAGACCAGAAAATGTATAAATATAGGCTGTTTTTAAAGGCTAAGGTGCACTTCCCAGCAGTAAGTGAGATTTAAAACATTCTCCAGTCTTTGCCAGATTCTAGGAATTCGCAGGCCCTGTCAAGATGTGAGGAACAGGGGTAGGGAAATGTCTTCTAGTCTGTCTCTTTCTTGGTTCCAGTGACAATGATTGTTTTCTCCTTCCTGGCAACACAGAAGCATTTTCAATTCAATTTTTAAAACAGAATAATTGTGTTTGATTGTGACTTGTGTTGTTTTCTATTAACACATTGTACTAAATAATTACCCTTTCATTTCTTATGTAATTTTGGATATTTTTTTTTCTGTGACTTCAGAAGAGTGTCAAAGTAAAAACAAGTGACATGTGAAATATATGTTAGCCTTAAAATTAGGAAAGATTAGATAATTCTGTCACATTTCTCTTTAAGGATGCTTAATGAGGAAAATCTCATGAATCTGCTATGAACCATAAACATATGTTTAATGAAGAAGTGAGTAATCCTAATGAAATATATAAAGGAAGACATTTCTTTGAAGTGTCATTAATAATTGAGAAGTTATGAATAAAACAAATTTAGATACTGTCTAATTCAGCAGGCAACTACTATCACTTATAGAAAAGTGAGGCCCAGAACATTCTAGTAATCTGTTAAGTTCATGCAGTTATTTGCTAGCAGTGCCTATATGAATATCAAAACTCTAAGACCCTAGAACCATAAAATTTTTACAGCTACTTGTCCAAATTTCTTATTGGTTCTTCCCTTTTCTTCCCACGGCTGCCAGGAAGGCCAATGTTAAGTTACATCTCAACTGCAGCTTCCCTTAGCTCACTTTTTCCAGTCTGCTTACTCTCCACCACTACCAGCCATCTTTTTCCATTCTCATCTTTGCATTTATCTTTGAAAGTTTATTGTAACAGTGCTTTATTATTATGAGCTATTTTTACCTGGAAATAGAGGAAATATGGGTGATAAGTATATTAGAATGCTTGCTAGAACATATATTGTCATGTTCAAAAGCTAACCCCAGAAATTAGAAATCTTCACCCCTTTCTGCCACCTACCCCACCTACCCCTCCCCAGCACTAACAAAAACAATTCAGGTTACTTGTCCCGACTTACCTATCTGGAATCTATTTTCTCAACCCTTGTGGTCACGTCCCTGCCAGGGTTCTCTCCCCTCTTTGTCTGCAATGAGGATAAGAACCTGCTGGATGGCAGAGAAAGACAAATATAATATGACACCTTTTATATATAAAATCTTAAAAAAAAGTGGTACAGATGAACTTATTTACAAATCAGAAATAGAGTCACAGGTGTAGAAAAC
The DNA here is from genome assembly GCF_001704415.2 of Capra hircus. Classification (NCBI taxonomy): domain Eukaryota; kingdom Metazoa; phylum Chordata; class Mammalia; order Artiodactyla; family Bovidae; genus Capra; species Capra hircus. The sequence goes on along the minus strand of NC_030813.1, from coordinate 61,530,351 downwards.
AAACTTACAGTTATCGGGGAGGAAGGGAGGGAGAGCTAAATTGGGAGGCTGAGATTGACATATACACACTACTGTACATAAAATAGATAATTAACAAGGACCTACTATATACCACAGGGAACTCTACTCAATACTCTAATGCCCAATACGGGAAAAGAATCTAAAAAAGTGGATATTTGTATATGTGCAACTGATTCACTTTGCTGTACAGTGTAAACTAATACAACTTTTAAATTAACTAAACTTCAATCATTTAAATTGAATCTGGTGGATAAAGAAAAATGAGGAACTTGTCCAGAGGTAAAGACATGTGATGTCCAGGGGACCTGCTCCCTCTCTCTCTCGGGCCCTAGTTAAGTTAAGAGACTTTGAGCAGAAGCCCCTCTGAACAAGCATCTGTTGTCTGACACAAGTGGGAAGTGGAAGTAACGTGGGGAGTGAGAAGCACTGGGGGTTTAAGCTATCAAGGTCTCAAAATCGTCTTGTTACTGCAGCGTAACTTAGTCTATCTGGACTCACACACACACTACAAGAGTTTAACTGTTAGCGGAAAGACCACTCTGAAAATCTTATAAAAACTTGGGACTCTCTCCCTAGATACACTCAGAATTTTCCAGGAAATTCCAAGGGATTCTTACTCTGAGTTTTATCCATGGTCCCCATGTTAAGAACTCCTATTCTAATCTAAAACCTCCTCAGCTCTGAATCACTTTTTCCCTGGCAGCTTATCCCACAGCTTTTTTGTTTCTTCTTAGTAGTTGCTGGCTACATTGAAAGGCTTTCCAGTAAAATATTAAAAGTATTATGCCCAAATTATTAGGCTAGAAAGAGGATATCAGAAAGACAAATGGACGAACCTGTTCCAAAATTGAAATCCCACTTTTAAGAAAGCACTGCACTGGGACTTGCCACACAGCCCTGCAACTGCTGCAGCCCACGTGCCTAGAGCCCTTGCTGGGTCACAAGAGAAACCACCGCAACGAGAAACCCATGCACCTCAGTGCAGAGTAGCCCCCGCTAACCACAACTAGAGAGAGCCCGCATGCAGCAATGAAGCCCTAGCACAGCCAAAATATTAATATTAATTAATCAATAATAAATAAACATCACCTGCACAAAATGAGCAAATGTTATTTTTTTTTAAAAAGCATTGTGCTCCAATCCTTATTGAAAAGCTGCTCCCCAAATACCCTAAAATAAATGCATATACCTTCTCAAAATGATACCCAGCCTTAATCTGGTGGGTTCTTTAATATTAATACTAAAAACTTTATGGTATACTAATAAAAATATTTATTAGGAAACATTTTCTAAGGATGGTTATTCTGTGCTAGAAACAATCCTTCCCACTTTGTTAAGCAGACAAGCTGCCAATTTATATTGCAAGCAGGCAGGCACTGCAGACTCAGCCACCCACATTATTCCCCCATGTTCCTGCCTCCCCTCCCTCCCCTTCACTCTAATCAGAAAAGCAAATGCCGTTGTTTGAGTGCCTTTACTCTACACTGTGATATCTGTTCAGCAAGCAGATGTTCCTTACTGCCTAGGTACTAAGTGTCTAACCAGGAAAATACTTGGGGAGAATGTTTAAAATCCGGTCACTTAAATTTGTTCCCAAGATAAAGCAATTTTTACATACAAGTCATCAGACAATGACCCAGTGTTTTTGTAAAATGTCTTTAAAGTCACTGTTTCTTTTTCTCCTTTTTTTATTAGAGTATAATTGCTTTACAATACTGTTATTTTCTGCTGTACAATGAAGTGAATCAGCTGTATGTCTACAAATGTCCCCTTGCTCTTGAACCTCCCTCCCACCCCTCATAGCACCCTGTAGTCATCAGGGAGCACCAAGCTGAGCTGCCTGGGCTATGCCACTGAGCCCCACACTATCCACTAGCTGTTTCACGTGTGCTAGTGGATATACGGCGATGCTCCTCTCCCAATTTGCCCCACCCTCCTCTTCCCCTCCTGTGTCCACATGTCTGTTCGATGCATCTGCATCTTTATTCCTGGCCTGCAAATAGGTTCATCTATACCATTTTTCTAGATTCCATATGCATGCATTCATATACGTTATTTTTCTCTTTCTGACTTACTTCACTCTGTATGACAGACTCTAGGTTCATCCACCTCACTATAAATGACCCAATTTCATTCCTTTTAATGGCTGAGTGACCTGCCTCTTGAGAAATCTGTATGCAGGTCAGGAAGCAACAGTTAGAACTGGACATGGAACAACAGACTGGTTTCAAATAGGAAAAGGAGTACATCAAGGCTGTATATTGTCACCCTGCTTATTTAACTTCTTTGCAGAGTACATCATGAGAAACGCTGGACTGAAAGAAGCACAAGCTGAAATCAAGATTGCTGGGAGAAATATCAATAACCTCAGATATGCAGATGACACCACCCTTATGGCAGAAAGTGAAGAGGAACTAAGAAGCCTCTTGATGAAAGTGAAAGTGGAGAGTGAAAAAGTTGGCTTAAAGCTCAACATTCAGAAAACGAAGATCATGGCCCCATCACGTCATGGCAAATAGATGGGGAAACAGTGGAAACAGTGTCAGACTGTATTTTTTTGGGCTCCAAAATCATTGCAGATGGTGATTGCAGCCATGAAATTAAAAGACGCTTGCTCCTTGGAAGGAAAGTTATGACCAACCTAGATAGCATATTCAAAAGCAGAGACATTACTTTGCCAACAGAGGTCCGTCTAGTCAAGGCTATGGTTTTTTCTGTGGTCATGTATGGATGTGAGAATTGGAGTGTGAAGAAGGCTGAACGCCAAGGAATTGATGCTTTTGCACTGTGGTGTTGGAGAAGACTCTTGAGAGTCCCTTGGACTTCAAGGAGATCCAACCAGTCCATTCTGAAGGAGATCAGCCCTGGGATTTCTTTGGAAGGAATGATACTAAAGCTGAAACTCCAGTACTTTGGCCACCTCATGCGAAGAGTTGACTCATTGGAAAAGACTCTGATGCTGGGAGGGATTGGGGGCAGGAGGAGAAGGGGACGACCAAGGATGAGATGGCTGGATGGCATCACGGACTCGATGGACGTGAGTCTGAGTGAACTCCGGGAGTTGGTGATGGACAGGGAGGCCTGGTGTGCTGCAATTCATGGGGTCGCAAAGAATTGGACATGACTGAGCGACTGGACTGAACTGAACATTCCGTTGTGTATATGTACAACGTCTTTATCCATTTGTCTGTCGATGGATATCCAGGTTACTTCCATGTCCTGGCTATGGTAAATAGCACTACAGTGACCACTGAGGTACGTGTGTCTTTTGATTGTGGTTTTCTCGGTATATATGCCCAGTAGTAGGATTGTTGGGTCATATTATTTTTTGTCTTTTCCTGTTCCAGTTCTTATCCAACAACTAACAAAAATTAGTTTTATTTCCATCTTCCTTTTGAGCTATCTGAACACAAACACTCAATTTTGTTTTACTTTTTTTCTTTTTTAAGCATTTATTGAGTCTTCAGTATGTGTAGGCACTGTGCAGGTGGTTGGTCCTGGGCCTGTCCTTGGGTCTCTAGTTCCCTATCACCAGGGAAAGATGGGATCTGAAGGAAAGAGTATTGTGGTCTTTTCAGAGTGATATGGTGCAGCTTTCACACCAACTGCAGCTGGTCACTGGGCTCCAACCGGTGGACTCTGGTTGGAGAGAATCAGAAATAGCCCCAGTGTGATCTGGTCTTGTTGAGACAAGGAAGTGGGCTACTCCCAGAATCACTCCTGCTCAGCTTCCCCCAGAACACAGCTCAGAATGAACACGGCAGGGTCTAGGTGAGCCCCTTACACTCTATCAGCTACAGCTGATTTTACTGCTCTTTTAAAAGCATCCACAGCCATTTTTTAAATGCATTGCTGGAAGTGAAGAGTTTTATTCTAAAGTCCTGTAGTTAAAGCCTGCATTGTAATGAAAAATTCCTAGCTAATCTTTACTCTTAAAAAACCATCATTCTTCTAGCAGATTGGAAAGAAAAGGCTGGATAACTTTCAAAATAATTGCAAGTGACAGCACTTCATATTCAAGAGAATAGAAATATATTCCGTTAGAAATATATCACATGGCTCCAAGCATGCTGAAGTTGAAATAATTTTTTTATTAATTATCTTACTTCTAGCTTGGTGGCTAGGGTAGTATTACCATAGTAGTAGTATTACTAAAATATCAACTTTTAGCTTGGTGGCTACAATAGTAATAGTATTAGTATAGTAGTAGTATTACAAATAATAGTAGTATTTGTAATAGTTTCAAAGTCTTCAATATATTTGTAAAAGAAGAAAATGCCTATTCCATTGATGACCCTGCAAATAGGTCATCCTGTTATCAATCATGATAACCTGTTGCTCTCATATCATTTATGACAAAATTGTGTATATTTGTGTGATTCTCTGTATAAAGTTTGCATGCCCATCAGACTTCTAATTCTATAATATCAGGAGACATAATTTGTTCATCTTTTAATATCTTTTGCCTACCACAGGATCTTGCATATTTTCTGGAGTGCCAACACATGTTTAATGTGTTAGTGTACTATGCTCATATGTGTGTATTATACATAGATGATGAACGCAGCAAGAAGTTCATAAAGATCTGAAGAGGTTTGTGAGAAGAGACTTATGTCATCCTCACCGTGGTCAGTGAAGCAGGGCCAGACAACACGGACACCGTCTCATCCCACTCCCTCAGTTGTAGAGAACCTAGGCATATCCTGACCTGCGCTGGAGAGTGAAGACAGATAGGAAACCCCCAAGAAATAATTCTGTATAATGTCACTGTAATTTGAAAAGTGAGAATATATTTTAGTTACATAGGCATGCAGAAATGTAAATGTCAATTATATGCACAAATGTTGGAAGACATAGGTTTAGTTGTCCAAATTATATTCTGTACACTTAGTAGCTAGAAAGGATTTCCAGGTGGCACAATGGTAAAGAACCCGCCTGCCAACGCAGGAGATGCAAGAGACAGGGGGTTTGATCCCTGGGTCGAGAAGATCCCCTGGAGAAGGAAAAGGCAGCCCACTCCAGTATTCTTAGCTGGAAAATTCCAGGGACAGAGAAGCGAGCATGCTACAGTCCATGGGGTTGCAAAGAGTTGGACATGAATGAACATGCCACACAATAGCAGCAGTAGCTAGAAAGTACACACACACACACAGACACACACATACCCGGCTACTACCGCTACAGTACCTTGGCATTAAATAAAGGGCAGAGATCTTGGAAGACAGGGGACCTGAATTGAAATCCCAGCCCCAGGACATCCTGGCTGTGTCACTTCGGGCAAGTTATTTAAAGCTGTCAGGTTCCTTATCTGTAAAGTATCTACCACTTTGAATTAACATAAGAGTTGAAGTTAGCATCTTATTATTTGATTTTTCTCTCATTTTCTCTTTATTCCTTGTTTAGGATTTACTGAATATTATGTTTCCATTTCATCTCTACTGTTGGCTTATCAGCTACACCTCTTTTCTGTGAGGTAGAGCTGATAATGTGTTTTAGCCTTGCTAAACACACATTATTATAACACACACATTGCTACAGTGTCCTTCAGCCTTGCTCAGGCTGCCTTGAAATACAAGTGTAACACTTCATTAATAGTGTAAGTAAGAGTCTTCTATTTCTCTATTCCTGTCCTTTTGTGCTATTGCTGTCGTATATTTTAATTCCACACTGTATGGGTTTTGAAACTCAATTCCATTTTGGTCAAAGAATATACTTTGCATGATTGAAATCCTTTTAATTTTATCAACACATGTTTTATGGTGAAGCATAAGGTCTTTATTGGTAAATAATGTCACTGAACGTCAAAAGAATGTGTATTTCTGTTTCAGGAGGGAACGTACTACAAATGTCAAACAGATCAAGTTAGTTGATAGTGTTGTTCACATCTTCTGTATACGTATATAGAAGACTTTCAATCAGTGTCTACTGATTATTGTGAGAGGAGCATTGTGTGGATTTATCTGTTTCTCTTCCAGTTCTATCAGCTTTTACCTCACACATTTTGAAACTCTGTTAGATAATGAGGCTGATTTCTTTAACCAAGAAACCGGAAATTTATATCTTCAGGTAAACATTATTCTTCAAATCAGTAATTACCTTGAAAAGACTTGAACTCATTATATAATAACAATATTCATGTTGTTTGTGGGGCTCCTCCTACAAAATGAAATGATGAGCCACAAACACAAACCAGATTTCATTATACTGCTCCTTATTTATCATCCCCAAATAATGATAACTAGCTTACCCATCCACATTCATAAGTCTTGGATCCAAGTGGTTTTGACAGCTTCACCCCAAATACCATTTATCCTCAAAAAGTGAAGATATCTATCACTTCATCAGCCTAATTTTACAAACGAGTTACAAATACTATAGTTAACTCCCAAGCAGGTGTTCCAAACATATCCTAAAGATGGCAGCATTGTTAGAATAAGACAAGAGTCTCACAAGGGACTATTTTTAAAGGAACATTTACTTGCGCTTTCAGTTCAGTTCAGTTCAGTTCAGTTGCTCAGTCGTGTCCGACTCTTTGCGACCCCATGAATCGCAGGACGCCAGGCCTCCCTGTCCATCACCAACTCCCAGAGTTCACTCAGACTCACGTCCATCGAGTCAGTGATGCCATCCAGCCATCTCATCCTCAGTTGTCCCCTTCTCCTCCTGCCCCCAATCCCTCCCAGCATCAGGGTCTTTTCCAATGAGTCAACTCTTCACATGAGGTGGCCAAAGTACTGGAGTTTCAGCTTTAGCATCATTCCTTCCAGTGAACACTCGGGACTGATCTCCTTTAGAATGGACTGGTTGGATGTCCTTGCAGTCCAAGGGACTCTCAAGAGTCTTCTCCAACACCGCAGTTCAAAAGCATCGATTCTCCAGCGTTCAGCTTTCTTCACAGTCCAACTCTCACATCCATACATGACTACTGGAAAAACCATAGCCTTGACTAGACGGACCTTTGTTGGAAAGTAATGTCTCTGCTTTTGAATATGCTATCTAGGTTGGTCATAACTTTCCTTCCAAGGTGTAACTGTCTTTTAATTTCATGGCTGCAATCACCATCTGCAGTGATTTTGGAGCCCCCCAAAATAAAGTCTGACACTGTTTCCACTGTTTCCCCATTGATTTCCCATGAAGTGATGGGACCAGATGCCATGATTTTAGTGTTCTGAATGGTGAGCTTTAAGCCAACTTTCTCAGTCTCCACTTTCACTTTCATCAAGAGGCTTCTTAGTTCCTCTTCACTTTCTGCCATAAGGGTGGTGTCATCTGCATATCTGAGGTGATTGATATTTCTCCCAGCAATCTTGATTCCAGCTTGTGCTTCATCCAGCCAATCATTTCTCATGATGTACTCTGCATATAAGTTAAATAAGCAGGGTGACAATATACAGCCTTGACATACTCCTTTTCCTATTTGGAACCAGTCTGTTGTTCCATGCCCAGTTCTAACTGTTGCTTCCTGACCTGCATATAGGTTTCTCTTGCACTTTAATGTTTATTAAAAATATGTTGACATTTTTTATTATCATACTTGGGATACAATTCTAGATTTACTCCCAATAATTAATTATATAAGAAGGCATATGTATTAATTATGTAAGAATTATGTAAGAATATATATGTACTAATTATGTAAGAATGCATATGTAAGAGTTCCAAAGAATAGCAAGGAGAGAGAAGAAAGCCTTCCTCAGCAAAACATGCAAAGAAATAGAGGAAAACAATAGAATGGGAAAGACTAGAGATCTCTTCAAGAAAATTAGAGACACTAAGGGAACATTTCATGCAAAGATGGGCACAATAAAGGACAGAAATGGTATGGACCTAACAGAAGCAGAAGATATTAAGAAGAGGTGGCAAGAATACGCAGACTAACTATACAAAAAAGATCTTATGACCCAGATAACCACAATGATGTGATCGCTCACCTAGAGCCAGACATCCTGGAATGTGAAATCAAGTGGGCCTTAGGAAGCATCACTACGAACAAAGCTAGTGGAGGTGATGGAGTTCCAGTTGAGCTATTTCAAATCCTGACAGATGATGCTGTGTAAGTGCTGCACTCAATATGTCAGCAAATTTGGAAAACTCAGCAGTGGCCACAGAACTGGAAAAGGTCCGTTTTCATTCCAATCCCAAAGAAAGGCAATTCCAAAGAATGCTCAAACTACCACATAATTGCACCCATCTCACACGCTAGCAAAGTAATGCTCAAAGTTCTCCAAGCCAGGCTTCAGCAATATGTGAACCGTGAATTTCCTGATGTTCAAGCTGGTTTTAGAAAAGGCAGAGGAACTGGATATCAAATTGCCAACATCTGCTGGATCACTGAAAAAGCAAGAGAGTTCCAGAAAAACATCTATTTCTGCTTTATTGACTATGCCAAAGCCTTTGACTGTGTGGATCACAATAAACTGTGGAAAATTTTGAAAGAGATGGGAATACCAGACCACCTGACCTGCCTCTTGAGAAACCTGTATGAATGTCAGAAAGCAACAGTTAGAACTGGACATGGAACAACAGACTGGTTCCAAATAGGAAAAGAAGTACTTCATGGCTGTATATTTTCACCCTGCTTATTTAACTTATATGCAGAGTACATCATGAGAAACGCTGGGCTCGATGAAGCACAGGCTGGAATCAAGATTGCTGGGAGAAATATCAATAACCTCAGATATGCAGATGACACCACCCTTATGGCAGAAAGTGAAGAAGAACTAAAGAGCCTTTTGATGACAGTGAAAGAGGAGAGTGAAAATTTTGGCTTAAAGCTCACCATTCAGAAAACCAGGATCATGGCATCTGGTCACGTCACTTCATGGCAAATAGATGGGGAAGCAGTGGAAACAGTGGCTGACTTTATTTTTCTGGGCTCCAGAATCACTGCAGATGGTGATTGCAGCCATGAAATTAAAAGACACTTACTGCTTGGAAGGAAAGTTATGACCAACGTAGACAGCATATTAAAAAGCAGAGACATTACTTTGCCAACAAAGGTCCATCTAGTCAAGGCTATGGTTTTTCCAGTAGTCATGTATGGATGTGAAAGTTGGACTATAAAGAAAGCTGAGTGCTGAAGAATTGATGCTTTTGAACTGTGGTGTTGGAGAAGACTCTTGAGAGTCCCTTGGTCTGCAAGGAGACCCAACCAGTCCATCCTGGAGGAGATCAGTCCTGGTTGTTCATTGGATGAACTGATGTTGAAGCTGAAACTCTAACACTTGGGCCACCTGATACCAAGAGCTGACTCATTTGAAAAGACCCTGATGTGGGAAAGATTGAGGGTAGGAGGAGAAGGGGACGACAGAGGATGAGGTGGTTGGATGGCATTACCGACTCAGTGGACATGGGTTTGGGTGGACTCCGGGAGTTGGTGATGGACAGGAAGGCCGAAAGTACTGCAGTTCATGGGGTCACAAGGAGTCGGACACGACTGGGTGATTGAACTGAACTGATTCCGCCATTAGAAAAGAAATCCTGACATTTGCAGCAACATGGATGAACCATGTTCAAGGGCATTATGCTAAGTGGAGTAAGTCAGACAGAGAAACACAAATACTATATGCTATCACTTCTACGTGGAGTCTTAAAAAAAGAAAAAACTTACAGAAACAGAGAGCAGATTGGTGGAGGGGCTGTGAAATGGATGAAACTGGTGAAGGGAGTTGAAAAGTACAATCCTTCCTGTTATAAAAAGTGTCACGAGGGTGTAACATGCATCACAGTGACTATAGTAGAAAGAAAAGTGTTAGTCGCTCAGTCGTGTCCGACTCTTTGAGACCCCATGGACTGTACCCGCCAGGCTCCTCTGTCCATGGGATTCTCCAGGCAGGAATACTGGAGTGGGTTGCCATTCCTTTCACCAGGGGATCTTCCCAACCCAGGCATTGAACCCAGGTCTCCCACATTGTGGGTAGATTCTTTACCATCTGAGCCACAAGCCACTAGGGAAGCCCAAGAATACTGGAGTGGGTTGCCATACCCTTTTCCAGGGGATCTTCCTGACCCAGGGATCGAACCCTGGTCTCTGCATTGCAGGCAGATTCTTTAACATCTGAGCTACCAGGGAAGCCCCAGAGGGGACACTGTGGCTGCATGGGCCGGGAATCAAACCCATGCCTCCTGCCTGGCAGGCAAGAATTCTACTACTGAACCACCCATGAACCACTTAACAATACTATATTGCGTGTTTGAAAATTGCTAAGAGTAGTTCTTAAAAGTTCTCATTACAAGAAAAAAAGTTTGTAACTATGACTGGTGATGGATGTTAACTAAACTTGCGGTGATCAGTTTACAATGCATACACATACTGACTCATAATCCTGTGTACCTGAAACTTATGTAATATGTCAGTTATACCTCAGTAAAATTAAGTAAGTAAATAACTTGTAAGAAAATTGAAGTGCCATAGTCTGAAAACACTGCCAAGCTTGAAGGGTGGTCCTACTGCAACACTAAGCCCATCTTCAGGACACAGCAAGGCCTTGGGCTTCGGATATGTGAAGGCAGAGCTAAGAGACCTAGGAGGAACCTTGCAGGCTGGGGCAGGAAAGAAGTCCCAGGCAACAAAGGAAAGAGCTGTGACATCCATTTCATCCTTCTGGAGGTCCAAACTTTTCCCCATTTAGAATAAACTGAGAAAGTTTATACCAAATACAACTGCCTGTAAAATTTTAAACTGCTTTAATCTGAGTTTAACAGCCACCTCTCCCTTCACCTCTTACTAAATCATCTTAAAGCTACATCTAGAATTCAATAGGAAAAACTACAATAAAAATGGGTTTTCGTGTTTTCGCAGATTTATTCAATATTTCTACTGAGAACAAATAAATCACAGTTCAGAACTCCAGCAAGAAAAATACCTTGAAGCTACACTTATGAGGAAACAAGTTAAATCTACTGAACCACCAGAGACACTATCTACCATTTCAAAATAAGCGTGAGGCTCTCATCCTTTATGCCTCTCCAGATCCAGCAGAGTGGAATTCATTCAGGATTGACAGCTAGAGACAGTCTGCGTGAACACTCAAGGAACAGGTTCTCAGGAATGAAAATGCACTCTGATATTCCTGTTAGAATGAGGTTGCATGAGCCTAATTAGACAGAGCTATCACTTGAAGATCAATACCATATTTTTGTACACATTACTTTCCTCTTTCCTGAAACACACCGCCCCGCGCTCTCTATGTCTGACCTCAAAGGGCACAGCCTGGAGGAGGCTTTCCTATCCCTACTGCCTAGGTAGGAATGAGGTATACAGTGCCTAGTGACACAGGGTGCTCACAAAATATCTGTTGAGTGAAGGCAACAATTGAAGTCTCGGTTTTTTAACTTTCTCTTTCAGTTTTCCAATTTTATAAGACAATTTCTCTAGGCTTCCCTGACAGAGAAGTATCTGTTTTTACAATAACCCATAGTGAGATCCAAGAGCATGACAGATTATATACATGAAGAATTAAGCACACGGCCATGTTGAGTTCGAAATACAACTGTTTTTTAAAATTTATTTTTAAATTGGAGGATAATTGCTTTACAATGTGGTGTTGGTTTCTGCTGTACAACAATGCAAATCAGTCATAACTGATTTATACCCCCTCCCTCTTGCATCTCCCTCCCACGCACCCATCTCACCCTCTAGGTCATCAGAAAGCACCAGGCTGGGCATCCTCTGTTATATAGCACCATATACCCCTATTATTAGGGCTGGAAGTTCCTATGGGAAAGTTGAAATCTAATGGTATTAAACTCAAGTTTAAAAATAATTGAAAGAAACCAGCTTATCTTCAGCCTTTTCCCTTTAAAATTTTTGGTTCTTATTTCCTTTTGAAAGGGAGCATTAAAGTTAGAATTCTAATTCAGAAATTCTCACATCTTAGTTTTATGATACTCTATAATGTTTTCAATTATATCGGGACAGTTGAAGAGTTGTCGGTCCTTTTCAATTATCTTTTTGTTATATTCTATAACATCTTATGGAAAAACCTGAACAAGCTTTTTGACCAACCCAATAAAAGACACGTTCATCATTGGAAATCTCTAAGTGACAAAAAAAGAGAAAAGTCATATTGAACACTGTTACTGCTTAGTGTGTGTATTAGGTTGGTGTAAGTTTTGCATTGTTGAAATTTGCCATTTGATATTGGAATATTCTTAAATAAATGTGGTTATGTTATAAACATTTTAATGCACATTTCCTGCTTTATGTTTTCTGCTAGTAAATTATTACTTGCTATTTATTTTACTTGTGTTTTAGTTATGAAAATGATGCTAGAGAGAAGCAAATTTGAGCAATATTCTTATTCCAGTTCAAAATGTGTCATAAAGCATCCGAGACAACTTGCAAAATCAACAACTCACTTGGCCCAGGAACCGCTAATGAATGTATAGTGCAGTGGTGGCTCAAGATGTTGTGAAAATGAGACTGGAACCTTGAAGATGAGGAGCTCAATGGCCAGCCACTGGAAGCTGACAACGACCAATCGAGAGCCATCACTGAAGCTGGTCCACTTACATGAGAAGTTACCCAAGAGCTCAACATCGACCATTTTACGGTCGTTTGGTATTTGAAGCATTTTGAAAGGTGAAAAAGCTCTTAAAGTGGGTACCTCATGTTCAGTTAAGTTCAGTTCACTCACTCAGTCGTGTCCAACTCCTTGTGACCCCATGAACCGCAGCATGCCAGGCCTCCCTGTCCATCACCAATTCCTGGAGTTTACCCAAACTCATGTCCATTGAGTCAGTGATGCCATCCAACCATCTCATCCTCTGTCGTCCCCTTCTACTCCCACCCTCAAACTTTCCCAGCATCAGGGTCTTCTCAAAAGAGTCAGCTCTTTGCATCAGGTGGCCAAAGTATTGGAGTTTCAGCTTCAACATCAGTCCTTCCAATAAACACCCAGGATTGATCTCCTTTAAGATGGACTGGTTGGATCTCCTTGCTGTCCAAGGGACTCTGAAAAGTCTTTTCCAACACCACAGTTCAAAAAGCATCAATTCTTTGCCACTGTCTAGGTTGGTCCTAACTTTCCTTCCAAGGTGTAAGTGTCTTTTAATTTGATGGTTGTGATCACTATCTGCAGTGATTTTGGAGCCCCCAAAATAAAACCTGACACTGGTTCCACTGTTTCCCCATCTATTTGCCATGAAGTGATGGGACTGGATGCCATGATCTTAGTTTTCTGAATGTCAAGCTTTAAGCCAACTTTTTCACTCTCCTCTTTCACTTTCATCAAGAGGCTCTTTAGTTCTTCACTTTCTGCCAAAGGGTAGTGTTATCTGCACATCTGAGGTTATTGATATTTCTCCCAGCAATCTTGATTCCAGCCTGTGCTTCTTCCAGCCCAACTTTTCTCATGACATACTCTGCATAGAATTTAAATAAGCAGGGTGACAAGATACAGCCATGAGGTACTCCTTTTCCTATTTGGAACCAGTCTGTTGTTCCATGTCCAGTTCTAACTGTTGCTTTCTGACATTCATACAGGTTTCTCAAGAGGCAGGTCAGGTGGTCTGGTATTCCCATCTCTTTCAGAATTTTCCACAGTTTATTGTGATCCACACAGTCAAAGGCTTTGGCATAGTCAATAAAGCAGAAATAGATGTTTTTCTCGAACTCTCTTGCTTTTTCGATGATCCAGCGGATGTTGGCAATTTGCTCTCTGGTTCCTCTGCCTTTTCTAAATCCAGCTTGAACATCAGGAAGTTCATGGTTCATATATTGCTGAAGCCTGGGTTGGAGATTTTGAGCATTACTTTGCTAGCGTGTGAGATGAGTGCAATTGTGCGGTTGTTTGAGCGTTCTTTGGCATTGCCTTTCTTTGGGATTGGAATGAAAATGGACATTTCCAGTTCTGTGGCCGCTGCTGAGTTTTCCAAATTTGCTGGCATATTGAGTGCAGCACTTTCACAGCATCATCTGTCAGGATTTGAAATAGCTCAACTGGAACTCCATCATCTCCACTAGCTTTGTTCGTAGTGATGCTTCCTAAGGCCCACTTGACTTTGCATTCCAGGATGTCTGGCTCTAGGTGAGTGATCACATCATTGTGGTTATCTGGGTCATGAAGATCTTTTTTGTATAGTTCTTCTGTGTATTCTTGCCACCTCTTCTTAATATCTTCTGCTTCTGTTAGGTCCATACCATTTCTGTCCTTTATTGTGCCCATCTTTGCATGAAATGTTCCCTTGGTATCTCTAATTTTCTTGAAGAGATCTCTAGTCTTTCCCATTCTATTGTTTTCCTCTATTTCTTCATATTGATCACTGAGGAAGGCTTTCTTATCTCTCCTTGCTATTCTTTGGAATTCTGCATTCAAATTGGTATATCTTTCTTTCTCTCCTTTGCTTTGCACATCTCTTCTTTTCATAGCTGTTTGTAAGACCTATTCAGTCAACCATTTTGCCTTTTTGCATTTCTTTTTCTTGTGGATGGTCTTGATCCCTGTCTCCTGTACAATGTCACGAGCCTCTGTCCATAGTTCTTCAGGCACTCTGTCTATCAGATCTAATCCATTTAATCTATTTGTCACTTCTACATTTCTTCACTTTACATCTTTAAAAAATACTTATTTATTTATTTGGCTGCACCCAGTCTTATTTGCCACTTGTGGAATCTTTGATCTTTGTTGCAGTATGTGCAAACTCTTAGCTGTGGCATGTGGGATCTAGTTCCCTGACCAGGGATTGAACCCCGGCCCCCTACATTGGGAGCACAGAGTCTTAGCCAATGGACCACCAGGGAAGTCCCTGTTAAGGTAGCCTTTGAACAGATATTTGAAGAAGCAAAGCAACATACTCTGCAGGCATGTGGTGGAAAGAGTATTTCAGGCAGTACAAAGGCCCTAGGTGGAGAGCATACTTAGGATGTATAAAAATCAGAAAGGAGGCCAGTCTAGCTGGAACAGGGAGGGAGAAAATAGTAGAAAATGGCATCTGAAAGATGGTGGAGAAACTCATCATGGAGGACTTGTAAGCTTCATCCGAACAGACTTTGTTAGTCTGTATGAGATGAGAAACTACAGGGAGAGCTTCGAGAAGTGACATGATCTAATATATTTTCAGAAAATCACAAGCTCTGTGTTGAAGCAATGTGAGGGCTAGGATTAGGAGGAAATCAATGAAGAGTCTATTTTGAAAATTCAAGCAAGATATGATGATGGCTGACATGAAGATAATAATTGAGATGCTGAGAAGTAGATTCTAAGTATCTTTTGGAGCTAGAGCCCGTAGATCTTGCTAAGGGATTGAATGTTCATTATATGAAAAATAAAGAGGAGCCAGGCATAAAGCCAAAGTTTAGGGCAACTGAAAGGATGAAGATGTCACTTAATGAGGAGGAAAAGACTGCAAGAGAATTGTTTTGAAGGCGAGATGAAGAAATGGGGAGTTTTCTTTTTTGATATGTTGAATTTGAGGTATTAGTGATCTCCCAAATCTCAGTAATGCTCACATTGCAATGGTTATGGGTTGGTTGTCTTTCTGTTCCATGTGTCTTTTTTATTCAGGAAACCACATTAAAATAAAACAGCCCCTATCTGGAACATGCCATTCTCAAGAAAGAGGGGGAAAAGCTACGGTAGAATCATGCAATAGCTCTGAAAACATCTGCTCAATTAACACAACACTGTAAATCAACTATACTTCAGTTTAAAAAAATACAAGACATCTGTTAAGACATGGCATATACCACTCATGCTCACAATGTATTAGCCAAAGCCTGTTGCATGACAAAGCCTGATGTTAATAAAGACTGTAGGTCTTATGGCCATGGGATAATTATTCAACAGAGACGTGTAATGTTCTTTCATAAGGGCAGTGAATAATCAGGACCAATCACCTAATTGGCAACTGGGTGTATGAACCTAGGGTTCAAGAGAGAAAATTCAGATTTCAATAAATAGTGGGTTTTGAAGGCATAAGAGTTGAGTCACCCAGTGAATGAGTGTGGCCGGAGAAAAGATGTAACCCTGGGACGTGCCAATTCTTGGAGGTAAGGGAAATGAGGAATAACTTGCAGAAGAGACTGGAAAAGAGGCCACTGAGGTAGGAGGAGAACTCAAGAGAGTGGGGTTCAGAAAGTCAAAGACAGCATCACGTGTTGCTGGTAGGTCAAGTCAAATGATCATTTAAGACTGACCATCGTATTTAGTAGTGTGGAGGTTAAGGACAGGGTTAGCAGAGAGAGAATGAAAATAGGGGGGAAAAAGAGCAGCAGATATAGATGACTCCTTTGAGCTTTTTTCCTGTAAAGGGGAACAGAAAATTGGGATAGTTGAAAGTTTTTTTTGTTTTTAGGAATTCATGAGTGTGTGTGTGATTGATGTTTGTTTTAGTTCATTTTTTATGATGGGAGACATAAAAGCATATTGATAAAAATCCAGAAATTTTGTGAAGATTTCATACATTGTCAAATTTAGGAAGACTGGCCAACAGTTTGCACTGACTAGCCAGGTTGTGAATGCAAAGGAAAAGTTCTTGAAGGAAATTTTAAGTGCTATTCCAATGAACAGATGAATGATAAGAAAACAAGTCTTATTGCTTATATGGAGAGAGTTTTAGTAGTCTGGCTGGAAGACTAACAAGTCACAACATTCCTTAAGCCTAATCCAGTGCAAGGCCCTACCTAACTCTCTCCAACTCTGTGAAGGCTGAGAGAGATGAGGCAGCTGCAGAAGAAAAGTTTGAAGCTAGCGAAGGTTGGTTCATGAAGTTTAAGGTAAGAGCCATTTCCATACTATAAAAGTGCTAATATAGAGCTTTATATTAGCAAGTGTAATGGAGAAGCTGCAAGTGCTAATGGAGAAGCTGCCACAAGTTATCTAGAAGACCTAGCTCAGATAATAAATGAAAGTAGCTACACTATGTAACAGATTTTCAGTGTTGACAAAACAGCCTTATATTGGAAGACGCCCTCTAGGACCGTCATGGCTAAAGAGAAGTCAATGCCTGGCTTCAAAGGTTCAAGGGGCAGACTGATTCTTTTGTTAGGGGCTAAGGCAGCTGATGACTTGAAGCCAACGCTTCTGCCATTCCAAAAATCCTAGGGCCCTTGAAAGTTAGGCTCAATTTACTCTACCTGTGCTCTATGAGTGGAAGAACAAAGCCTTCAGAAGACAACATATGTTTACAAGGTTCACTGAATATTTTAAGACAACTGTTGAAACACACAGCTCAAAAAAAAAAAAAAATTCCTTTCAAAATATTGCTCTTGCTCTTTCTATGATCCAATGGATGCTGGCAATTTGATCTCTGGTTCCTCCGCCTTTTCTAAATCCAGCTTTTATATCTGGAAGTCCTCAGTTCACGTATTGCTGACGCCTAGTTTGAAGGATTTTGACCATTACTTTTCTAGCATATGAAAAGAGCACAGTAGTTTGAGCATTCTTTGGCATTGCCTTTGCAAATGGAATGAAAACTGACTTTTTCCAGTCCTATGGCCACTGCTGAGTTTTCCAAATTTGATGGCATGTTGAACGCAGCATTTTAACAGCATTGTTTTTAGGATTTGAGATAGCTCAGTTGGAATTCCATCACCTCCATTAGCTTTGTTCGAAGTAATACTTCCTAAGGCCCACCTGACTTCACACTCCAGAATGTCTGGATCTTGGTAAGTGATCACACCATTATGGTTATCTGGGTCATTAAGATCTTTTTTGTACAGTTCTGTATATTTTTGCCACCTCATCTTAATCTCTTCTGCTTCTGTTAGGTTCTTACGGTTTCTGTCCTTTATCGAGCCCATCTTTACATGGTGTTTCCTTGGTATCTCTAATTTTCTTTAAGAGACCTCTGGTCTTGCCTATTGTTTTTCTCTATTTCTTTGCAGTGTTCACTTAAGAAGGCTCTCTTCTCTCTCCTTGCTATTCTTTGGAACACTACATGTCTTTCCCTCTATACTTTGCCTTTCGCTTCTCTTCTCTCAGGTATTGTAAGGCCTCCTCAGACAACTATTTTGCCTTCTTGCATTTCTTTCTTTGGGATGATTTTGGTTACCTCCTCCTGTACAGTGTTACGAACCTCCATCCATAGTTCTTCAGGCACTCTATCAGATCTAATCTCTTGAATCTCTGTCACTTCTACTGTATAATCGCTAAGGGATTTGATTTAGGCCATACCTAAATGGCCTAGTCTTCCCTACTTTCTTCAAATTTAAGTCTGAATATTGCAACGAGCTCACGATATGAGCCACAGTCAGATATAGGACTTGTTTTTGCTGACTGTATGGAGCTTCTCCATTATTGACAACTACTTGGTCACCCCAGAGCTCTGATGGAGATGTACCACAAAAGTAATATTTTCATGCTTGCTAACACAACATCCATTCTGGAGCCCATGGACCAAGACTTTCAAATCTAATTATTTAAGAAATATATTTCATAAAGCTGTAGTGATTCCTCTGATGGATCTAGTTAAAGTCAACTGAAAACCTGGAAAGGATTCAGCATTGTAGATGTTATTAAGAACAGAAGTGGTTCACAGAAAGAGGACAAATTATCAACATTAACAGCAGGTTGGAAGCTTCCAACCCTCACAGATGACTTTGAGGCATTTAAGAACTTCAGTGGAGGGAATAACTGCAGAAGCGGTAGAAATAGCAGGGAAATTGGAGTTTGAAGTGGTGCCTAAAGATGTGACTGAATTACTTCAATCTCATGATAAAACTGCACTAGATGAGAAATTGCTTTTTAAGAATGAGCAAAGTGGTTTCTTGGGGTGGACTGACTCCTGGTGAAGATGCTGTGAAGAATATTGAAATGAAAACAAAGTACTGAAAATATAATGTAAATTTAATTGATAAAGCAGGGCAGGGTTTGGGAAGATTAACTTCAATTTTCTACTGTATAGAAAATTGGAGGAGAATCTACAAAGTTCTACTGTGGGTAAAATGCTATCAAATGACATAGCATGCTACAGAGAAACTGTTCAAGAAAGCAAGTCCAATGACGTAGGGAAACTTTATTATCTTGAGAAATTGGCACAGCAACTCTCAATCTTCAGCAACTACCACTACCCTGGTCAGTCAGCAGCCATCAACATCAAGACAAGACTCCATCAGCATGAAGCCTCTCAAAAGGCCCAGATGATGGTTAGCATTTTTTGGCAATAAAGTACTTTTAAATTAAGGCATTTACATCATGCTTTTAGGCATAATGCTATTGCACACTTAATAGACTACAGTATACTCTAAACATAACTTTTAAACATTTATTTGGCTGTGCTAGGTTTTCATTTTTGGCATGTGCAATCCTTTAAAATTTTTTAGTTAAAAAGTTTCTTTTTTAATTTTAGCTGCGGCATTGGGTAACTTTAGTTGCAGCATGCAGACTCTTAAGTTGTGGCATGTGGGATCTAGCTCCCTGAACAGGAATCAAACCCAGGCCCCCTGCACTGGGAACACGGAGTCAGCCACTGAACCACCAGGGAAGTCCAACGTAACTTTTATATGCAATGGGAAGCCAAAGAATTTGTATGACCTGCTTTAATGTTTGCTTTATCGCAGTGGTCTGGGACAGAACCTGCAATCTCTGAGGGATGCGTGTACATCAAAAATGGTACTTGGCATAAACAGTTCAAAGACAGCCATTATACACAACGGATTTTTTATCTTACTTTTGTCTATTTTAAAACTTCTACAAGCTCTTAAAAGACACACACATATTTTGTATTTTGCTTCACAAATTCTAAACTGTACTACTTTTATTTTCAGTATGTTTTGATTTGGAGGGAGATATGCCCTCTCAAGGGTTTCCCTGGTGGCTCAGACGGTAAAGTGTCTGTCTGCAATGCAGGAGACACAGGTTCGATCCCTGGGTTGGGAAGATCCCCTGGAGAAGGAAATGGCAGCCCACTCCAGTATTCTTGCCTGGAAAACCCCGTGGACAGCGGAGCCTGGTAGGCTACCATCCATGGGGTCGCAAAGAGTCGGACACGACTGAGCGACTTCACTTCACTTCACTTCATGCGCCATCAAAACACTGAATTACTTTGAATAACTGATGTGGCTCAGTTTCTTGTGAAAAAGGAAACATAGTTGGGCTTCCTGCAGGATTAGTACAGAATTCAACCTGGACCCCACTACAGGCAGGCTCTAGGCTCAATCTTTCGTTGTTTTAATTTTTATACTTTTTCCCCCTAAATATACTATATAGGTATATCTCAAAAGACATAAACCAACTAACATGTTCCAATAATCTTACTTTGTCAAAATGTAGTGATACAGTACGGTATGTGTCACTAAGGAATATAAATTTTTAAATTTTCACTTTACCAAGCACATGATATCCTAACAGTATATTAATAGTTCTCTTTATACTGTAAATGGATTATAAAACAATTAAGGGTTTTTATATCTTAGTTTTGTAAAACTGAGGACACCCACAAATTAACAACCATGCTCAAGAAATACTAAATTGTTTGGAAACACAGGCATGATTTAAGGTTAGCACATGAGGTAAAGAAGTATTTAACAAACATTTATTCACGGGGGGGGGGGGGGAATCCCAAACTAAGAAGTAAAACATTCTTATTTACATACAACATTTATTAAGGAAGAACGCATCCTGAGGGACCAGGGAAATCTAACCTGCCACAGAGATCAGACAGATGAAATACAATGTAATAGAAACAAAAATTTTCTTTTCCATAAAACCAAGTCTAGAGATGCTAGTAAACTTAAATGCAAATATAAAGGCTGCCAGACCAATCTTCTACATAAACGCTTTCCAAAGTTCCACTTCAGAGACAAAGATGAGGGATTTAGGGGGGACAATCTCTGAATCAACATTTTACCTTCAATTCTTTGCTTCACTGACTTCTGACAGTTTGGTAAATTGGGGGTCATCACATTTAAAAGAAATGCCAAAGCTTGACAAATGCAATCTAAGAAAAATAGTATAAATTCCAAATGCCTGTGCAATCTTCTGTAGTTTCCAGCATTCTCAAAAAGTTATCAGATTTAAAACTTAAGCTATTTCCTCTAGATGGTGTAATTTTACCAAAAAGCATTACCCAAAGTATAGGATAATTAAGGTAACACACTGAAGTCATATACCCAAAATTCAAATCTAATGCCATTTTGTTGTTCTGGGTTATTTGGTGTGTAGGAGGATGTATGCAGATATAAATTTATTTTTTTAAAAACTTGAAGGTTTTCCAATCTGATTCTATCTTACAGTTTCCTAAGTATATGTTCAGGAATCTCCCTCTTTGGAACTGAATATTTCTGGCCACTAACATAGTCCACTTAAAAATAGATCTCTACTCCTCATCCTCTGCTGTGGTCTGAGAGACATGCCACCTTCCATAGTCTGGGGCCTGTTACTTACAACCAGGGCTGAAAACAAGTATACTTCGCCTTTGCTAGTTTCCAGATTTCAGCTTAATACAAAGAGAAGTAATGGCCTTAACTGACCTCTTCTCTGTCCAACATTAGATATTATCTTAATTTTAAAGAAAGAGGATAAAATTCACTGATTTCAAAATTCAAATTTGACTCTCATTTAAAAGAAAACAAAGACCAGTGTTGTTATACCTTAAATTCCTAGACAGGCTGTACTTCTTTATGTCAAATTTCACTTAAAGTTTAAAGTATCAGTGCAGGACAAGACCAGGAAGAAAGGACAGAAACATAACCTTCAATTAGGTATTACTTCAGTCAAGATCAGATTAGAAAAGTGAAAGAAGTATCAGGGATTGGCTTCTTTCAGGGAGTCCTTTAAACAAAATCTACCATTTGGAATAACTATTGCACATCAACTTGAGATTTTTTTCAGTAAGTGAATATTCTTGTCTAGCTATGTGATATTTTTCAGAGTAATTTTACTAGGAGGAAATTGGATATAATGTGGTACCTTTCCATATGGCACTGACATGGATAACAAAATGGCAGGTGGGAAAGGGGAGGAAGGCAGACATACAAAATATAGAGTGAATTATAATGGGTAAAAAAAGTTTCTTAAAAAGGGTGAAGAATTTGAAACTGTAAGAACAAATTGTGGGTGTACGCAGGTATATGTATAAAAGAGTTTTGTATCTTAAAAAATAAAATTGGAATGTTATTTCACTTAAAATGTACAGCATGCAAAATGCTTTGTAATGGTAAAAAATGTGCAGCAAGCTAGATTTTCACAATTTTCCAGTAAACGACAGTTCTGGGTCGAAAGATTACCACTACAAACCCTTTAATCAAACGTTTATTTTTTGCTTCTGGCATTACAATTTGCTATAATTGATAAACTTCAATCTAAATAAGTTTATAGACACTGACCTAGGTCCTTAAACACCCCTGTATCTAGCAGAGAGACTATTCATCCAGCCATCACTCTCGCATGGACAATGCTCATCGGTCCCTGAACAATTTAAAGTGCATGGGAACTGGTTTGATGAATGGAGAGACACAGCTGTAGTTTTGCACTAAGTTTTTAATTACTGAATTGCACGTTTTTTCACCTTGATACTTATGATCATTAGAAAGCTACTTACATAATTTATAATCATACTTTATGCTAAATGCCCATTTGTAACTGCAAGAAACTCCTGTTATACTATTGACTATGACATTAAATAAAGTCATGGTCACAAGTTTCTGTATTAGAGGTTTACATCTCTATCTCTGAAAGCAAGGAATATCACACAGTTCAGATGTACATAAGTAGTGCCTCTTTTAAAATAAATTAAAAATAAAACGCTGTGGTGTCTGTAAAATTATAAATATTTCTAGTCCACTTTACAGAATGTCAAAATGCTTATAAATGCATTATCTCCTAGTAAATGCACACGGCAGCACTGGAGCCAGTCAAAAACAAACACTAAAAACCAGTCATCACACTGGCCCATGGAAACATCTAGAGTTATACTTCCTACCATTAGAAAAATTGAACTAAATAAGGGAAAAAAACAAAGGAGAGAAAAGAAATTTTACAAAATGGCAACTAGCATGACCTACAAGAGTGTACTGAAGTTATCTTCCTTCAATTTAGTAACAAAGTCCTACTGGAATGAACATTTATGGATAACCAAGTTATTAGGACAGTGTTCCTCTTAGTGCTCAGGGCAAAAATACAAGCTATGTCGAAATAATTTCTACATTCTATATGGAAAGACAGACTTTGAAAACGGAGTGACTGGTTTAAAAACCAGAATACAAGATTTAGCCAGAATGTTCAAGACTGACAGGTTTTGATGGAGTGAAATCTTCACTGGCAACAAAATAAAAAGTCTGAATCTTATGGATGCTGCTTATTTTTACCCATGTGAAGGAAGGAAACATGATTGCAGGTACAACACACACTGACAGGCTAAAATAAGAAATTATGAACAATTTAAGTAACTAAAACGTTTCCCATTGAAACATAAAAACATGATTTCCAAATTGATTCAACTTGTAATATGTCTCTTAGAAGAAGCTGTTTTAGTTCTATGGACTGTTGAATTGCCCTTTTCATATAAATACTTCCTCCATCTTCAAATAAACGGCTTCTGAATGGCAATGACTCCCTCAGGGTGGGAAAGTAGTCTTCGCAAACTTGGTTCCAAGGCGATTCATCCCATCAAGTCTATAGTATCTCTAAATCTACATGTCTAACTTCAGGATTTCGTTTCTGGAAGGAAAAAAAATCACCGTTACATTATTAATAGCAAAAGACAATCTTCTATTTCCTTTATTCCTTTTTATCAATTTTATTTACTTAGATGCACCATATGGCATGTGGGATCTTAGTTCCCCAACCAGGGATCATTACCCATGTGCCTCCAGCATTGGAAGCTCAGAGTCTGAAACACTGGACTGCCAGGAGAGTCGCTCTTTTTATTTCTTTTGCTCCCTAAAGCCAATGAAAACATCTGGTCAAACTATTTCGCTGTAGCATAGTATCAACAGAAATATTTACGTAGGGAAAAACACAAGATCAACAGACAACAACCAATTATACACTATAAACACTAACAGTAAGTAGTCCAACCTCCCTGAGTTTTGTCCGTATGTTCATTAACACAATAATCAATTAAGAATCTAGTACATGCAAAGTACTGCAAAGCAGGACAAGTACTCTCATTTGTGGTGAAAATCACTGCAGAACAATAATAATCAGAATTAAGCTGATATTAACTTATTTTACATATTCCAGTAACACTCCATATAGTCTTGATCTAAGACTGTTCTAGAAAGTAGAGCTATGGTTATTACATAAGACTCTGCTTCTTACTCTGAGGGACTTAGTTTAGTCAGAGGCAAGTATATGAATAACCTTTATGAGTTAAAGCATTATAACTAATAATAATAATCAGTTAACATTTAATGAGCAGTTACTCTTGTCTCAAACACTGTGCAAGAGGCTTCATGGAATAATATGCGCTTTAAAACTATTATAATAACCCAATTATTTCCATTTTACATATGGGAAAACTGAAGGTTAAAGAAATTAACTAACCATCCAAAGTCACACAGCTAGTAAGTGATGGAGACAAGACAGATTCCAGGCCGGACTCCAGACCCCAAAGCTCCTAACTATTTTCATGTACTAAATAATGATTCTGGTTACAATAACATGAGATCTATTATGTTCATTCATGAGATCCAGAAGGAATTCACTGAGGATGTAATATCTAACCTAGGTTTGAATACAGTGAGTTTTCCAGACAGATGAGGAAAAGGGTCTAGACAGAAGAAACAATACGAGCTAAGTCAGAGAGCCTGCTGACTCTATGCTATGATCAGCACAGAAACTGCAAAAAGGGAGGGTTAGTGATAAGACTGGAAAGATAAGCAGAAGTCAGATTGTAGAAAAATCTAAAGAAATTTCAACAACAAAAATTATTATAGGCCTAGACTGTAGCAAGCACTGAAGCATACAACAATGAACAAGAAACAAACAGAGCTTGACCTGAAAGAACTTATCTTTAGTGAGGAAACACACGCTAAATAAGCAGACATTGTAACGTTATGCTACTACAAAGCAAGGTAAGATTCGGGAGGATTTTCCCACTATGGATATGATACATAACACAAGAACTTTCCTTTGACTTGAGATTAATTATACCTTATGACCACCTTCTCCTCCTCTCCTCCTGCAGGAGGAGAAGGGGACGACAGAGGATGAAATGGTTGGATGGCACCACCAACTCAATGGACATGAGTTTAAGTAGACTCCAAGAGTTGGTGATGGACAGGGAGGCCTGGCATGCTGCTGTCCATGGTGTCGCAAAGAGTCGGACACGACTGAGCGACTGAACTGAACTGATGACCACCTTAGCTATGCTTCCCTCATAGCTCAGTCTGTAAAGAATCTGCCTGCACTGCAGGAGACCTGGGTTTGGTTTCTGGGTCAGGAAGATCCCCTGGAGAAGGAAATGGCAACCCACTCCAGTATTCTTGCCTGGAGAATCCCATGGACAAAGGAGCCTAGGAGGCTACAGTCCATGGGTTGGCAAGAGTTGAACACAATTTAAGGAACTAAACCACCACAACCAAATTAGTCAGGGATATTTTCACCCAAAAGTGTAGGAAAAATGTGGCTTCTTGGTTTGAAAGACTTATATAACTTAAAAACATGAGACAATTCAGTCTATTAATGATTTCAGTTCGGTTCAGTCGCTCAGAGTGTCCAACTCTTGAGACCCCATGGACTGCAGCATGCCAGGCTTCCTTGTTCATCACCAACTCCCGGAGCTTGCTCAAACTCATGTTCATTGAGCTGGTGATGCCATCCAACCATCTTATCCTCTGTTGTCCCCTTCTCCTCCTACCCTCAATCTTTCCCACATCAGGGTCTTTTCAAATGAGTCAGTTCTTTGCATCAGGTAGCCAAAGTATTAGAGTTTCAGCTTCAGCATCAGTCCTTCCAAAGAATATTAAAGACTAATTTCCTTCAGGATTGAATGGTTTGATATCCTTGCATTCCAAGGGATTCTCAAGAGTCTTCTCCAATACCATAGTTCAAAAGCATCAATTCTTTGGTGCTCAGCTTTCTCTATAGTCCAACTTTCACATTCATACATGACTACTGGAAAAACCATAGCTGTGACTACATGGACCTCTGTCGGCAAAGTAATGTCTCTACTTTTTAATATGCTGTTTAGGTTGGGCATAGTTTTTCCTCCAAGGAGCAAGGGTCTTTTATTTTCATGGCTGCAGTCACCATCTGCAGTGATTTTGGAGCCCAGAAAAATAAAGTCTTCACAATTTCCCCATCTATTTGCCATGAAGTGATGGGACCAGATGCCATGATCTTAGTTTTCCAAATGTTGAGTTTCAAGCCAACTTTTTCACTCTCCTCTTTCACTTTCATCAAGAGGCTCTTTATCTTTAGTTCTTCTTCACTTTCTGCCATAAGGGTGGTGCCATCTGCATATCTGAGGTTATTGATATTTCTCCTGGCAATCTTGATACCAGCTTGTGCTTCATCCAGTCCTGCATTTTGCATGATGTACTCTGCATATAAGTTAAATAAGCAGTGTAATAATATACAGCCTTGACATACTCTTTTCCTGATCTGGAACCAGTCTGTTGTTCCATGTCCAGTTCTAACTGTTGCTTCCTGTCCTGCATACAGATTTCTAAGGAGGCAGGTCAGGTGGTCTGGTATTCCTATCTCTTTCAGAATTTTCCACAATTTGTTGTGATCCACACAGTCAAAGGCTTTGGCGTAGCCAATAAAGCAGAAGATGTTTTTCTGGAACTCTCTTGCTTTTTCGATGATCCAACGGATGTTGGCAATTTGATCTCTGGTTCCTCTGCCTTTTCTAAATCCAGCTTGAACATCTGGAAGTTCATTGTTCACGTACTGTTGAAGTCTGGCTTGGAGAATTTTGAGCATTACTTTGCTAGCGTGTGAGATGAGTGCAATTGTGCAGTAGTTTGAGCATTCTTTGGAACTGCCCTTCTTTGGGACTGGAATGAAAACCTTTTCCAGTCCTACAGCCACTGCTGAGTTTTCCAAATTTGCTGACATACTGAGTGCAGCACTTTCACAGCGTCATCTTTGAGGGTTTGAAATAGATCAACTGGAATTCCATTCCACTAGCTTTGTTCATAGTGATACTTCCTAAGGCCCACTTAACTTTACATTCCAGGATGTCTGGCTCTAGGTGAGTGATCACACCATCGTGGTTGTCTGGGTCATAAAGATCTTTTTTGTATAGTTCTTCTGTATATTCTTGCCACCTCTTCTTAATATCTTCTGCTTCTCTTAGGTCCACACCATTTCTGTCCTTTACTGTGCCCATCTTTGCATGAAACATTCCCTTGGTGTCTCTAATTTTCTTGACGAGATCTCTAGTCTTTCCCATTCTATTGTTTCCCTCTACTTTTTGCACTGATCGCTGAGGAAGGCTTTCTTATCTCTCCTTGCTGTTCTTTGGAACTCTGCATTCAGATGGGTATATCTTTCCTTTTCTGCTTTGCCTTTAGCTTCTCTTCTTTTCTCATCTATTTGGAAAGCCTTCTCAGACAACCATTTTGCCTTCTCGCATTTCTTTTTCTTGGGGATGGTCCTGATCACTGCCTCCTGTACAATGTCATGAACCTCCATCTATAGTTCTTCAGGCACTCTGTCTATCAGATCTAATCCCTTGAATCTATTTGTCACTTCCACTGTAGGGGATTTTATTTAGGTCCCGAATAGTCTAGTGGTTTTCCCTACTTTCGTCAATTTAAGTCTGAATTTGGCAATAAGGAGTTCATGATCTGAGCCACAGTCAGCTCCTGGTCTTGTTTCTGCTGACTGTATAGAGCTTCTCCATCTTTGGCTGAAAAGACTATAATTAATGATTTAATGGCTTCTAATTAAATCACATGAATGGTCAGTTGCATCCAACTCTTTGTGACCTCAATAATATTTAAGACAGTAGAATCCTAATATCACAATATGTGACAGTTACTCATCTAGAAGTTCTGAAAATCATGCCTGATAAAGCTCATGAACTATAATGTTAACTAACAAAATCATCAAAATTAAAACAAATACATTAACAAAATCATCTTTTTTTGAAGTGCTTCTGTTAATCTGATTACATACGTAGATTCTAAAAGATAGTAAAATAGTGATAAAAATGTTTCCCTTCAATGTCATTTCTCATCAATTTTTAACAATACTAAATACTGATCAACATCAACTAAAGAAAATTCACTGTCTTCAACAAACTATAGATGTTAAAAATCATTAAACTGAAATCCTTGCATACAATTTTTAAAAAATGTTTTGTGACAAAATGTGAAGTATGTATAAAGCCCTCTAGTTCCACACTGAAGTCTGATGTCACAAGGAAAGGAACCCCCATGAGTGCTTGAATTATGAGCTCAATCAGATGCTTTTTATCTGAACACCATTTTTACTTGAAAGAATAACTAACAAACCATGGTTGTTAAAATCTGGTTATTTGGTAGGCACCCTCTTAGGAAATAAACAAAATAAGTCTACTGCAAGAAAAACAACTAATAGTATTTTGCTGCTAATAATAAAATGCAAGCTTTCAGGTCAAAATTAGGATGCTGAAAAACTCATTCACCATGATGAGTCTGACAGCTTCCCAATATTTAGAAATGTATCAACATTTGAGTGATGTGCATAAATTCAATGAGACAGTATCTTCCAAATGACCAATTCATAATGCTAAAGAATCATGCATGGGCTAAAAGATGCCATCAGACACAGAACAAAGATAAGCTAACAGATTTTAATATAATAGTGTATAGGAGCGAACTTATTGTATCCAAAGAGAGGTCTGATAGTTGCTCTTGGTTACTGGGAGGTAATCTTCAGGCCCTTGGAAATCCTGCCTAATAATTATGTTTTTGTTTATCTTTGGCCACATGGTGGCTGCTGTATCTCCAGAAAGGGGTGGAGACTAAAGGTGTCAGCTCTTCCTTACAGGGGCTGGAGATCGGCTACTCAAGCAGTCAACTACGGAGCCCTGAGAAAACTCCTGGATACCAAAGCTCAGCTGAGCTTCTCTGGTTGGCAGCACTCTATGCAAACTGTCACACAACATTATCATGAATGTAACACTGTCCATGACTCCATGGGGAGAGGACAGTGAAACTCCAGGTTCAGAACTCTGCTCTATACACCTCTTCCTTTGGCTAGCTTTAATCTGTATCCTTTCACTGTAACAAACCATTCAGTGAGTTCTGTGAGTCCTCCTAGTGAATTATCAAACCTGAGGATAGTCGTAGAAACTCCTTGAACTTTGCAACTGGTGTCACAAATGAAGATGGTCTTGTGGACTGTGCAGTTTAACTTCAAACATTGTATGAAAAGTTCATTGAATGGTTTCATATTTTGCATCACAACTAAGCTTTAAGAGGTTACCAATTGCCAGGTTTTGATATAACATTAAAAGAGAATATAACAATTTATCTTCTTATATGAATAAATATTCTTAAATTTCTCAATTGTAATTTATAATTTGGTAAGTATCAATAAATATAACCTGCCAAAAAAGCTCAAGTCCTCAATAACATTTAAGACAGTAGAATCCTAATATCACAATATGTGACAGTTACTCATCTAGAAGTTCTGAAAATCATGCCTGATAAAGCTCATGAACTATAATATTAACAATAACAAAATCATCAAAATTAAATACATTAACAAAATCATCTTTTTTTGAAGTGCTTCTGTTAATCTGATTACGTACGTAGATTCTGAAAGATAGTAAAATAGTGATAAAAATGTTTCCCTTCAATTTGTCGTTTCTCATCAATTTTTAACAATACTAAATACTGATCAACATCAACTAAAGAAAATTCACTGCCGTCAACAAACTATAGATGTTAAAAATCATTTACAAGTTTTCATCACTGCAAATGATTAGAACTCAAATGTCAACAAATGACAATTTCAGAACACAGAGGTATTTTTAAAGGCAGTCTGGTTACGTAATATTTTAGTATAAAAAAAGATAGCTTCTAATGCTATCAACTGAACAGAAACAAACAGAAAATATAAATTAATGTCAGATTAAAGAAAGATGTACATATTTAAAGTCATTTTTTTTAACTTTTGAACAGAATCTAAAGTTTCCACTTTACCTTTCTCTAAAAATATTAGAGACCACTTTTTACTTAAAGACAAACCTCTGACTATTTTAGAAACTAAGCAATCAGTATAGAACAGGGGTTAAAAATACTGAATCTTAAAACTAAATAATAAAGGTTCAAATCCCAAGTCCCCTGTTTCCTTGAGTATATTATCTAACTTCTCTAACATGGTCATTTTGTTGACCATAACTACCGATACGTTATGAGGTTACTGAGAAGATAAAAGCATACAAGTAATGCAATTAGCAAAGTGCCTGACACAGATAAATATTCAAACAATAGGTGACACTGTTAGCATATTATTCTTATAAATATATCTTACTTTCAGTTCCTTCTCAAGTCTATCTACTTCAGCTCCTAAAGTATCAATAATATTTTCTCCATGTTTAAGCATAAAGGTCTCTAGTTCTTCAGGAGTCTTCACTTCTTGAATTTCCTATAAAAGAAAACGATAACATAAAAACAAAATAAATTCTTAAAAAAAAATTATAGTCATACATTGATGATTTCTTTAAAAAAATTATAACAAATACCATTGAGTTTTATGAAATATGGAAACCTTTCAAGCCATAAGCCATGGACCACCTATTTCTAAAAAAAAAAAAAAAAAAATCAATTTCAGAAAAATTGAGTACAATGCTCCACAGAGGTAACACTGCAAAACCAGTGAGAAAAGAATGGACAAATCAGTAAGTAGTGCTGAGAAAATTATTTTTTAATAGGGAAAAAAACCTAAATCCCTACCTTAGACTAATAAACAAATAATTCCAAGTAGACTGAAAACCATAGGTATAAAAGCAAACCATAAACTTTTTAGAAGAAAAGAATATTTTATGATAATGGGATACAGAAGGGTTTCTCAATCAAGATAATAAAAAGCATTTCAAATTTGACATACAATTAAAAACTGCATTAAATCTTCTGTAAAACAACAAAGTGTAATGATAAATTACAAACTAGGAAGTTAGCTGCATATACGTAACTGAGGAAGGATTAGTATTCAGCATATTAAAAATAAAACATATACAAATCTGTCAAAATAAGAGAAAGAAAATGAACAATGAAGTAACTAGAGGAAATTCCAATGGTCAATAAATTTCTATGCTGATTATCCTTACTACTATCACAGAAATATCAACTAAATCAATAGGATACTATTTTATATCTATCATAATGACAAAAATTTTTTAAACTGTCAATACAGTCTACCGAAAATGTGAAGCAATAGAAACTTTGCTACATTGATGATGGAAGTTAAACGGACATACTTTGGAGAACAATTTGCCAATATCTAAGGGGACGACAGAAGATGAGATGGCTGAATGCCATCACTGACTCGATGGGCGTGAATCTGAGTGAACTCCGGGAGTTGGTGATGGACAGGGAGGCCTGGCGTGCTGCAATTCATGGGGTCGCAAAGAGTCAGACATGACTGAGCGACTGAACTGAACTGAACTTGCCAATAACTAACGAAGCTGAAGATATGTTCAGCCAATTGCTCACCTATTTTAAATCGAGTTATATAATAGTGCCCTAAATTTCTTGCACATGTGCCCTAAAGTTTTGCACATGCAAACAAGGAAACGTGTATAAAAATGCCATCGTGGTGTTGTTTCCAATAGTTTAACACTGGGGCCAATATAACTTTTCATCAAATGGGGACTGGATAAATAAACTGCAGTATGTTCATTTATAAGATGACATATTATATAGCAAGTAAAAGTAAATTAATTAGGGTATAATATTAACATAAAACACACTGCTCAACAAATTATAGAGATAATCATATTATATCACTTATAACAATTTTCAAACACGTGAAGTGTTATTCTATCTTGTGCTAAGAAAAATATGTTGAAAAGTATAAAAATCTGAATGGAAATGAGAAGTACTAAATTCAAGACAATTATTAGTTCTTGGGATGGGAAAAAAAGAATGAGATCTAGAAGGAGAAACAAGGGCTGTAACTATTTCTGTAATGACTTCTTTTCGTTTTTTAAGATCTTACAGTCCTGGGTGTTCTTTGGAAGGACCGATGCTAAAGCTGAAACTCCAATACCCTGGCCACCTCATGCAGAGAGTTGACTCACTGGAAAAGACTCTGATGCTGGGAGGGATTGGGGGCAGGAGGAGAAGGGGACAACAGAGGATGAGATGGCTGGATGGCATCACCGACTCAATGGACATGAGTTTGAGTAAACTCCGGGAGCTGGTGATGGACAGGGAGGCCTGGTGTGCTGCAATTCATGAGGTTGCAAAGAGTCAGACACGACTGAGCTACTGAACTGAACTGAAGCAAATACAGTATGGTAAATGTTAATATTAAACAAAGGCAAGTGGTAACCTCTGCTCTACTCATTATACTATTATCTATAAATCTTCCTTTAAAGTACTCTTAATAAAAAAGCATGGATTCTGGAGTTACAGATATCTAAATTAATATCTGATTCCATATTTTGGCTCTGAAATTTAGGCAAGTTATCTAATCTTTCTGTGTCTGAATTTGCCTATCCCACAGAGATGTTATGGGGAGGGAGGTGGGAGGGGGGTTCATGTTTGGGAACGCATGTAAGAATTAAAGATTTTAAAATTAAAAAAATTAAAAACATAATAAGAAAAAAAAAAATTAAGGGGCTTCCTTTGTGGCTCAGTGGTAAAGAATCTGCCTGGCAAAGCAGGAGATATGGGTTTGATCCCTGGCCCAGGAGGATCCCACATGACATGGAGCAACTAGGCCCTTGGGCCACAACTATTAAGCCTATGCTTTGGGCTTCCCTGGTGGCTCAAAGGTTAAAGCGTCTGCCTGCAATGCGGAGACCCGGGTTCAATCCCTGGGTTGGGAAGATCCCCTGGAAAAGGAAATGGCAACCCACTCCACTATTCTTGCCTGGAGAATCCCATGCACGGAGGAGCCTGGTAGGCTACAGTCCACGGGGTCACAAGGAGTCAGACACGACTGAGTGACTTCACTTCACTTTGGAGCCCAGGAGCTGCAATTACTGAGCCACGTGCTCCAACAGCCAAAGACCACAGACCTTAGAGCCCGTGCTCCGTAACAGAAGCCACCACAATTAGAAGCCCGTGTACCACAACTAGAGAGTAGACCCTGATGCTGCAACTAGAGGAAAGCCCACAGAGCAATGAAGACCCAATACAGCCAAAACTAAATCAATAAAAATTATCAAAAATAAATAAAATAAAAATGAAAATATTATTTCTTCACCTCACAGGTTGTTGAGAGTGAATAAAATAGCATATATAAAATGTCTGGCACTAACAAGCACTTTAATAATAAATTACCTTTTCTGCTGTCTCCTTTGAATCACTCTTACACTAAACAAAGAGGTCTTTGCCAAATTTTTAGAGCCCTAAGAAGCTGAAACCTGAACTGACTTTAAGACTTACAAAGAAAAGCTTTTATTTTATTTACTCAGGAAGTGATTCTTCAACCCTTGACTATATAAGGAAAAAAAAAAAACAAAAAATACAAAAACTTACTTGTAGCATTTGGTCAAAATCTTGTTTTTCCAAATACGATCTCGTAACAACTCGTCCATCGAAATCCACTTCTGCCTTAAATCTCACTTTCCCTAATCCCAGGTCTGTGGCTTTAACATCATGAATTGCCCTGCAATTAATAACAACGCATACAAATTTACATACACATATACACATTATAGTGGCAAAAGTCTAGAATTTTTATTTTTTCCCAGCAGTATGAAAATGGATTAAGATAGCTTCCAGAGTGTTCACCATTAAGCACTACCTACCATTTTCCAAAAACTTGCTCGTTTAGCTTTTTCTTTTTTGGTATAATGCCATACAAAAGTGCAAACACTAGTATTTTATGGTAATTTTTATATACATTAATTACATAGTTTGTGGATTAAAAAATCAACTCTAAATTGCTTTTTACAATACTGTCATTTTATCTCATAATCTTTTTTTCAATAGCTTCTTTTTCACACGATGCTCAGAGTACTGTATTAGAATGAGGTTAATAATAACTACCTAACAGGACGGATTATAGAGTTTTGCCAGGAGAATGCACTGGTCATAGCAAACACCCTCTTCCAACAACACAAGGGAAGACTCTACACATGGACATCACCAGATGTCCAACACCAAAATCAGACTGATTATATTCTTTGCAGCCAAAGATGGAGAAGCTCTATACAGTCAGCAAAAACAAGACCAGGAGCTAACTGTGGCTCAGATCATGAACTCCTTATTGCCAAACTGATTTAAATTGAAGAAAGTGGAGAAAACCACTAGACCATTCAGGTATGACCTAAATTAAATCCCTTACGATTATACACTGGAAATGAGGAATAGATTCAAGGGACTAGATCTGATAGAGTGCCAGATGAACTATGGATGGAGGTTTGTGACATTCTACAGGAGACAGGGATCAAGACCATCCCCATGGAAAAGAAATGCAAAAAAGCAAAATGGCTGTCTGAGGAGGCCTTACAAATAGCTGTGGAAAGAAGAGAAGCGAAAAGCAAAGGAGGAAAGGAACGATATACCTGTTTGAATGCAGAGTTCCGAAGAATAGCAAGGAGAGATAAGAAAGCCTTCCTCAGCAATCAACGCACAGAAATAGAGGAAAACAATAGAATGGGAAAGCCTAGAGATCTCTTCAAGAAAATTAGAGATACCAAGGGAATGTTTCATGCAAAGATGGGCTCAATAAAGGACAGAAATGGTAGGGACTTAACAGAAGCAGAAGATATTAAGATATTAAGAAGAGGTGGTAAGAATACACAGAAGAACTGATGCTGTGATCACTCACCTAGAGCCAGACATCCTGGAATGTGAAGTCAAGTGGACCTTAGGAAGCATCACTACGAACAAAGCTAGTGGAGGTGATGGAATTTTAGTTGAGCTATTTAAAATCCTAAAATATGATGCTGTGAAAGTGCTACACTCAATATGCCAGCAAATTTGGAAAACTCAACAGTGGCCACAGGACTGGAAAAGGTCAGTTTTTATTCCAATCCCAAAGAAAGGCAGTGCCAAAGAATGCTCAAACTACCGTACAACTGCACTCATCTCACATGCTAGTGAAGTAATGCTCAAAATTCTCCAAGCCAGGCTTCAGCAACATGTGAACCGTGAACTTCCAGATGTTCAAGGTGGTTTTAGAAAGGCAGAGGAACCAGAGATCAAAATGCCAACATCTGCTAGATCATCGAAAAAGCAAGATAGTTTAAAAAACATCTATTTCTGCTTTATTGACTATGCCAAAGCCTTTGACTGTGTGGATCACAATAAACGGTGGACAATTCTGAAAGAGATGGGAATACCAGACCACCTGACCTGCCTCTTGAGAAACTTGTATGCAGGTCAGGAAGCAATAGTTAGAACTAGACATGGAACAACAGACTGGTTCCAAATAGGAAAAGGAATACGTCAAGGCTGTATATTGTCACCCTGCTTATTTGACTTATATGCAGAGTACATCATGAGAAACACTGGGCTGGAAGAAGCACATGCTGGAATCAAGGTTGCCAAGAGAAATATCAATAATCTCAGATATGCAATGATACCACCCTTATGGCAGAAAGGGAAGAAGAACTAAAGAGGCTCTTCATGAAAGTGAAAGAGGAGAGTGAAAAAGTTGGCTTAAAGCTCAACATTCAGAAAACTAAGATCATGGCATCCAGTCCCATCACTTCATGGCAAATAGATGGGGAAACAGTGGAAACAGTGGCTGACTTTATTTTTCTGGGCTCCAAAATCACTGCAGACGGTGACTGCAGCCATGAAATTAAAAGATGCTGACTCCTTGGAAGGAAAGTTAGACCAACCTAGACAGCATATTAAAAAGCAGAGATGTTACTTTGCCAACAAAGGTCTAGTCAAAGCCATGGTTTTTCCAGGAGTCATGTATGGATGTGAGAGTTGGACTATAAAGAAAGCTGAGTGCCAAGGAATTGATGCTTTTGAACTGTGGTATTGGAGAAGACTCTTGAGAGTTCCTTGGACTGCAAGGAGATCCAACCAGTCCACCCTAAAGGAGATCAGTCCTGGGTGTTCACTGGAAGGACTGATGTTGAAGCTTTAACTCTAATACTTTGGCCATCTGATGCGAAGAGCTGACTCATTTGAAAAGACCCTGATTCTGGGAAAGATTGGGGGCAGGAGGAGAAGGGGACGACAGAGGATGAGATGGTTGGATGGCATCACTGACTCAATGGACATGAGTTTTGGTAAACTCCGGGAATTGGTGATGGACAGGGAGGCCTGGCGTGCTGCGGTTCATGGAGTCGCAAAGAGTGAGACTCAACTGAGCGACTGAACTGTACTGAACAGGATGGATGTGGGAAATAATGAACCAAGATATATAAAATGTTTAATATGGTACCAATTACACAGCAGGCATTTAATCAATGACATTTATAAAGTAGATTAAGGTAGCATGTTTAATTTCTAGATAAAAGAGTCCCAAAGGGATATGAGACCTGTCTAAGGTAATTTATCTAGTCAACAGTAGAGCCAGGCCTCACCCCAGACCTTTAGATATCCAAACCTAGTGGCCTTTCCATTATACCATTCTGCCTTCCAGAAAAGGAAGCAGATGCTCAAGCGTAACTGATTTTTATCCTTCTTGCCCTAATCCTAGGCATCAATCTTCCCTAGAACACTATGGATAAATTCCTTCTTTCTATGGTAATCACTATAATATCTTTTGTTTACAGGATACATCAGAAAATAAAAACCCTCTGAATTCTAAGGACATTGAGATTTTCTACTGGGAAAACAAGCCTAAATGAGGCACCAAGAACTCTTAAAACATCCGCCTGAGAGACCTTAGGCAAGATACCACGGAGTCTAAAATTCTTCATCCATATGAATAAAGATGTATAGATGAAAATAAGAATTAATGGCTCAATATTTATAAAGTTATATATGTCCAAATTGAAACAGAACTTGTCCAGATTTGTAAGAGGCTATACAATTTATTCATTTTAGAAAAGCGTATCTAACTCAGTCTTAACAAACAATTTAAATAAAATACTCATGACGTGACTAAAATTAAACGGCAGTTAGTAAAAATATTCTGATATACTTTTCCCTTATATTCTTAGTTATTTATATATCTTAACTGCAGATAGAAAACTGTGATAGGCAATGTTTATCATGGTTCCAGCGATCCTCTCCTCCTGTGCTCAGGCCCTTGTATAATCCTGTCTCTTTCAATGCAGGCTACCCCTGGTGATTTGCTCCTAACCAAAAGAATATGGCAAGATGATGAGGTGTCATTTCAAGATCAGATGACTGATCTGTGACTTTTATCTTGTCCACACTCAACATCTATTGTCTTCTCTATTTGGATACTTTGATTAAGCAAACTGCCATGTTAGAGAGTTCCACATGGCAAAGGAACTAAATTCTGTTAATAACTGTGGGAGTAAGCTTAGAAGCTGATCCTTCCCCAGGAGATGACAAGTCTCAGTCAACACCTTAACTGCAACATGTGAGAAACCCTAGAGACGAGACCCAGGTAAACTGTACTCAGATTCCTGATCCATAGAAGCTGTGAGGTAATAAATGGTGTATTAAATCACAAAGTTGTGGGGTAATTTGTCACAGAGCAATAGAGATAACTAATACACTGCTTTAAAAACCATATAAACTTTCTGAAATACTGACATTTATTTTTCCAGCAATTTAATCTACTGATCTTCACTATTTCAGTTCAGTTCAGTCACTCAGTTGTGTCCAACTCTTTGTGACCCCATGAACTGCAGCACACCAGGCCTCCCTGTCCATCACCAATTCCCGGAGTCCACCCAAACCCATGTCCATTGTGTAGGTGATGCCATTCAACCATCTCATCATCTGTTGTCCCCTTCTCCTCCTGCCCTCAAATCTTTCCCAGCATCAGCGTCTTTTCAAATGAGTCAGCTCTTCGCATCAGGTGGCCAAAGTATTGGAGTTTCAGCTTCAACATCAGGCCAGGACTGATGAACACCCAGGACTGATCTCCTTTAGGATGGACTGGTTGGATCTCCTTGAAGTCCAAGGGACTCTCAAGTCTTCTCCAACACCACAGTTCAAAAGCATCAATTCCTTGGCACTCAGCTTTCTTTATAGTCCAACTCTCACATCCATACATGACTCCTGGAAAAACCATGGCTTTGACTGGACAGACCTTTGCTGGCAAAGTAACGTCTCTGCTCTTTAATATGCTGTCTAGGTTGGTCTAACTTTCCTTCCAAGGAGTCAGCATCTTTTAATTTCATGGCTGCAGTCACCGTCTACAGTGATTTTGGAGCCTAGAAAAATATCAGCCACTGTTTCTACTGTTTCCCCATCTATTTGCCATGAAGTGATGGGACCGGATGCCATGATCTTAGTTTTCTGAATGTTGAGCTTTAAGCCAACTTTTTCACTCTCCTCTTTCACTTTCATGAAGAGCCTCTTTAGTTCTTCTTCCCTTTCTGCCATAAGGGTGGTATCATTGCATATCTGAGATTATTGATATTTCTCTTGGCAACCTTGATTCCAGCATGTGCTTCTTCCAGCCCAGTGTTTCTCATGATGTACTCTGCATATAAGTCAAATAAGCAGGGTGACAATATACAGCCTTGACGTATTCCTTTTCCTATTTGGAACCAGTCTGTTGTTCCATGTCTAGTTCTAACTATTGCTTCCTGACCTGCATACAAGTTTCTCAAGAGGCAGGTCAGGTGGTCTGGTATTCCCATCTCTTTCAGAATTGTCCACCGTTTATTGTGATCCACACAGTCAAAGGCTTTGGCATAGTCAATAAAGCAGAAATAGATGTTTTTTAAACTATCTTGCTTTTTCGATGATCCAGCAGATGTTGGCATTTTGATCTCTGGTTCCTCTGCCTTTCTAAAACCACCTTGAACATCTGGAAGTTCACGG
Source organism: Capra hircus (assembly GCF_001704415.2). NCBI lineage: Eukaryota > Metazoa > Chordata > Mammalia > Artiodactyla > Bovidae > Capra > Capra hircus. The sequence continues at coordinate 61,491,392 of NC_030813.1, read as the reverse complement.
TTCACATGTTGCTGAAGCCTGGCTTGGAGAATTTTGAGCATCACTTTGCTAGTGTGTGAGATGAGTGCAATTGTGCGGTAGTTTGAGTGTTCTTTGGCACTGCCTTTCTTTGGGATTGGAATAAAAACTGACCTTTTCCAGTCCTGTGGCCACTGTTGAGTTTTCTAAATTTGCTGACATATTGAGTGCAGCACTTTTCAGGAAATTTCAAATTGGTCACAATTTTTCCATTTACAGTTCTTTCCTAGAGTTTAATTATAAAAAACATATGCAAATTATAAACACATTATTCCTAACAAATGGGTGCCAAAATACATGAAGTAAAAATTGACAGAAATGAAAGGAGAAATAGGTAATTCAACAACAATAATAGGGGCCTTCAATATCCTACTTTCAATAATGGAGAAAACAACAAAGGCAAGAGGATCAATAGGGAAACAGAAAACTTGAGCAGTATAAACCAACCAAATCTTACAGACATCTACATAACACTCCTTACAATAGTAGAATAAACATCCTCAAGTACACATGGAACATTATCCAAGACAGATCATATGTTAGCCTATAAAATAAAGCTGAGTAAATTCAAAAGGACAGAAATAATAAAAAAAAAGAGTGCTTGACAACCACAATGGAATGAAATAAGAAGTAACAAAGACATTTGAGAAATTAAACCACACTACTAACCAACCAATGGTCAAAGAAGAAATCTAAAGTGAAATTAGAAAATACTTTGAAGTAAATGAAAATTAAGACACAATATAATAAAATTTATAGGATGAAGTGAAAGCAGTACTTAGAAGGAAATTTATAACTGTAAAAGCCTATATTAAATAAAGAAGATGGATATCAGATAAAAAAAACTTAACGTACCATTTTGAGACATTGAGAAAAGAGCAAACCTAAATCAATACTAAACGTAAATCAAACAGAAGGACGGAAATAATATAGATTTGAGCAGGATTCAAGAAATAGAAAAAGCGACAGAAAATCAATTACACCAAAAGTTAGTCCTCTGAAAAGACCAAGAAAATTGATAAATCTTTAGCTGGACTGACCAAGAAAAAAAAATAAACAACACTTAACTTACCAGAATCAGAAATGAAACAGGAGACATTACTACCAATCCTAAAGAAATAAAAGGAAATACAAAGGAAACCAGGAACAGCTGTACCAACAAATTAGATAACTTAGAACTAATGGACAAATTTCTAGAAAGACACAAACTGCTGAAACTGACACAAGATGAAACAGACAATCGAATAAACGTGTAACAAGAGATAGAGCAAGTAATCAAAAAACTAACCAAGCAGAAAGCCCATCCCAGACGGCATCACTGCTGAATTGCACCAAAAATTTAAAGAAGAAATTGTAACAAATTTTTTTTACATACTCATTAAAAAAAATTAGAAGAGGAAACACTTTCCAACTCATTTTATAAAGTCAGTATTACCATGATACTAAAAGTAGACAAAAGATATCACAAGAAAAGGATATTAATATGGAGAATATAACATGAAGTCACTAAGCCTAGTATTGATTCTAAAAATGCTCAACTTCTAATTTGATCCAGCAGGTAACTACTTTTTAAGAATAAACATGTAGGGCTTAGAATATAAATATAGTAATCACATACTCATTTGTTTTAGTGATACAGATATAGAGGTCATTGTTAAAAGACTGAACTTAAAAATTTTAATTATCACACAAGACAAACACATTCTTAAATATGTGTGCGTGTGTATAGGTTAGTAGGAAATTAGAATTTTAAAGGATTGTTCCTTCCCCTTCACTCTGAAACTACACTACTGCTTGAGTTCACTAAGTTCTATTAGAACACTTTATCTCTTCTGATTATCTCTTAAATCTTCAACTCTTTATCATTTAACGATAAAGATTATAAGGGAAAATATTTAAAATAAGCTAAAATAAGATGTCTACACTAAAAAAAAAAGTATAAATTATATTCAATTTGGTAGTCATATCCCAATGAATAAAAATCTTTTAAGTTCAATATATTCAATTTGCGGGGACTTCCCTGGTGGTCCAGTGGCTAAGACTCCAAGCTCCCAATGCAGGGGTCCCAAGTTCAGTCCTGGTCTGGGAACTAGACTTCACATGCTCTAAGTAAGACCCAGTGCAGTCAAATAATTTTTTAAAAATACATATTCAATTTGTAATTATAATACAAATATAAGGCAAATATAAATATGAAGATTTCATATAAGTGGTTCCACAATGAAGAGGCAAATACTTGGCAAACTTCTGTTCCCATTATATGATATAACTGTTCCTTATTTTTAGAAAAATTAAAAATATACAAAATTTAAAAGGAAATTCAAGGAGTCTGCTAAATGCTTTCACTTGCTTTCTTATAAGGTTGCAATGCTGCAAAGTAATAGACTAAAAAGTTCTGACGGCTAGGGATTCAAAACCTCTTTTGGAAGAACTTATAAAACAAGCATTTGTATTTCTTAATTTATTTCTCTAAACTTTAACAGCATCACTGGAATAAACTGACCTTACTGATGGATCGTTCTCCAGGAGTTCAGTAAGCCGTTGTACTTGTTCTGGCTGGATGGATCGCCCTAAGAGTGCTTCTGTGTTAGTGTAGATGAGGAATGCTGAGACCACGCCTAATAGGGTGCCCACACCCAAAGAACCCAGGCTGTCATACAGTGGGTTCCCTAAATAAAAGCACATAAGAAGTCAGTAAATTAACATGTTCTATTTCAGTGAGCTTAAGGGAGCAAAGAAGCTGAATTAGTAAATCAAGGGACTTGAAATTCATTCCTAATTCCTTTAATTACTTTTTCCTAATAGTTTTACTATTCTACAAAATAAGAATGCTACAACTTGCTGCATGGGAGTATTATGCAGTTTAATTACTTATGATCCATTACTTGCACCTGGTTACATGGGTTAGGGTTCAGAGCATTTTCAAATTAGAGACATGATATATATACTAAAGTAATAAAGGGTCCACTTCTTTTTTGTTATGTCGGTAGCACTTTTCCCAGTTGACAAAATAATTGTAGGATCAACAGCTAAAAAAAAAATTTGTGTTTTGTCTCACAAAGGTTCTGTGAAAGATTTAAGCCATAAAAAAAAATATGTATGAGGCACTTTTATCTCTTTCAACCAAGAATGATACATAGGTAGTAACATTCTTAGATATATAAAAAGAAAGCAGAAAGAAAATGGAAGTTCATTTGCATCTAATGGCTACCTTAAAGCAGTGGTTCTCAAAATGCAGTCCTATGACCAGTAGCAGCATCAGCATCACTAGATAATGTGGGTAATAATGCAAATTCTCAGGTCTCGCTCAAGACCTTCTAAATCAGAAATCTGCAGCAGGGGTCTAGCATTCTATGCCTTCCCAATACCTCCAGATGATTCCGATTGTAAAGTTTGCCTTTAGGTTATTAGGGCTATATTCTCTTCCAAAACCAATTAGAGTTGACTTATTATCTATGAATGTATCAATAAATATTATACTTTAAATCGTTATAATAAATTTTACACACAAGGTTTTCATAATTAAGCCTTTTATTTCATAGATCAAATGTCAGTATTAAATTACCTTAATGCTTGATAAAATATACATGTTTTACTAAAAACAAACCTCAATTTACATTAGTTTTATTAACATGTAGTCAAAATACAACACTAAAAAGGGACGACTTATTTTGTACTACTAAAGTATACAAATATGATCCACTTGTAAAACATAATCCATTAGGAAGTTTGTAATTACAGAGTTTCAAATCAAATACTGCTATTCTTTAGAAATCTAAACTTAATTATTTTTATTTTCAAATATACATTATTAATAACTGAATTACAATAGTAACGAACAGAATTATTAGCTGGAAAATATCTTATTTCCTGGCATGTCATTTAATGTAAATGACTTAAGTAATCAAATAAAAATTAAGGTGAAACTTTTTAATGAAGGATATAATAAAACAGACTTGATAGAGATCTTTATCTTGTTTATTTTCAATCTTTTTTTTTTTTTAATTTATTTTTAACTGGAGGAAAATTGCTTTACAATGTTGTATTGGTTTCTGCCATACAACAACATGAATTAGCCATAAGTATATATATGCCCTTCCCTAGGAACCTCCCTCCCACCCTTGATCCCATCCTACCCCTCTATTAAAAGTTGACCTGTTCATCAAGTCATACTTTCCTTAAGCCTGACATTTTGCTAAGAAATTATTTATGTCTAAAAAGTGTCTAAAATGGTAAGGTCAACTAGAAAAACAATCAAAACATTTAGGAGTACTTTGGATTATAGTATACATCAGAAAATGATGGTTTAGTCTCAATACGCACATTCAAAATGAGAAAAATCTATTCATACTTCAGACTATGTTAATACTGCAAACGGTGGAAACTCATTACCAAAAATTATTTTAAATATGCTAGGACAAACAGGGAAGAATGGAAATACCGTTCCAAGAGAACTGCAACCTCACAAATTGAGTTTCTTCATAATAATTGGTTCGTTTATTTTAGAAAATAAAAATAAAATGGTTTTTCTGTCTTCTTATTCACCTGTGCTGCACTGGCCTTCAAAACATTTAACTAGCTGCCAGAATGAGGATGGAAGCAACTAAAGAACCAAGGAAACAGGAAAGCAAGAGCAGTTATTATTGGCACTAATAGTGGAAAAAGACAAATGGATGAGCCACAATGCATATTTACTTTAAACTTTAGAGTTTATTAAAGTTCTCTCTCATATATTATCTCAAACCTGTAAGGTCACTAGGACAAGTATTACCAATATCTCTACACATAAAGAACTTAAAAGCTCTGAACAGTTGTGTAATTATTTCTAAGTCACAGCTAGAAAGGTTTAGAGCATTACAGAAATGCTCTATTAGCAGCTTTCTTTACTTCTAAGAGAAATTTCTAACTCAGAAATCTGAATACTTTTATTGTCTTATTTGTCTTATACAAACGGTTAGTATGAAATTCACATTTAACAATCTATTATTGGTTTAAATTTTTTCAGTGATATAAAGGAAAATTCCCACATATTAAAGGATTATTTAAGTAGTACAAATAAATCACCTGTAATCCGAGAAATATTTACCTGTTATGGAGGTTAGGCCCATACAAGTGGCTGCTATTGTCACTCCCAACACTGCTGCAGTATCCTCCAGTAATATAACATTTGTACTAGGATCACGACTTTCCATTACTTAGTCATTGGGGTAGAGACAAGAAAAGAAACTTTTGAAATCTTAATTTGATATTATCAGGTAACATAAAATGTCCATTAATTTAACTTAATTTAATTTGAATTAAAAGGGAGTTCCCTAGTGGCTAGGATTATAGGCTTTCACTGCTATGGCCCAGGTTAAATCCCTTCATGGGGAACTGAAATCCCACAAGTTGTGCCCAATGGCCATAAAAAAAAAAATTAAAAATGTATGAGATCCTGACTTTTAAAACTGTTCAATATAAACATAGTTACTTGATTTAAATGTTAACAATAACTGATACTTAAAGTCAGATTACTTTCTCAAGTTACATAAGCATACACAGAAATACTGAAGTCCACATAAGTTAAATCCAAACATAAAGCACTCCTTATCAAATTACACTACATTTTTCTTTTTAAAAGAGCTAATACATAAGTAAGAGCCATATAGGGAAGACACTGAGATATATTTTGTACACATCTATCTGGAACAAAGCAACAGTACTCGGTGATTTTAGGCAAATAGAGATGATGATATAATACACCTACGTTTCTAAAGTACATACCATACTTGTAAAATGACATTCCTTTGGCCCGAGCACTCCTACGAAGCTCATTTACAGCAACAAGAAGTGTTGCTGAAAGAAAAGCACTCATATCAGATGGAAGAAACTTCATGCCTCCAAACTTTAAAGATGGCATCTCAAAAGATAGATAAATAGGCACAATGCTTTAATGCTATCTAAGAGCTGTCAATAAGGAAAAGTTCTATATTAAACTAGCCATTATCAAGAACTCCAGTTAATCATTATAATAAAATGAATCCCATATTTTTAGCTACCATAATTTAAATATCATTACTGTCACAACAGCCTTAATTTAGTAGACAACTATTAGTTGTCAGGTACCACACTAAGCACAATTACTTTTGAGACTCCCAACCTTTTGAGGCAGGTGGTATTACCAACATTTCACAAGACTGTCAAAGATGAAGGGATAATGCATAGAAAATGACAATGTTTCAGAAGTAAACATACTATAAGTAGAGCAGCAGATAAGCCAGTTTCATGCATGGTATTAGCACTTCTCTGTCATATTACTGCTATAGCTGAAACTTTCAAAAACTTAAAAAATACTTGTTCTGCAAAAAGGGACAGTCTTCCCAGGTTAACATTACTAAAGCCTGATTCTTAAAAACTCACTATATAGTTATGCATTTATACTCCATTTCAAATGTTCTGAGCATTATGATATGATACTTAAGAATAAGAACAAAAAAGCTTTTCCAAATTTGGCCCCATCCATTACAGGAATCAACATAGTACATTATACAAAGAATTTCCTCCCTCAAAGGAGACAAAACTTTATTCCTATTTCTACAGTTTTCTTTAACCAAGAGAACTTATTATTAATGGCAAACTATAAAAATGGACTATAGATTATTAACAATAACAAAATCCTGGGATAGTACGTACCTCCTTCAGATACTAATGATCCCGCTAAAATACAGTATGCCTAGGAAATAAATATTAAAATAAAGCATAAGTTAATATTTCACTAAAGAATTATAACAGTCCATGCATAAGCTTAATGGAAGGAAACATCAATCCTAATCAGATAAGGATTTTGATGGGAAATAGTTCAAATGAAGACAATGAGACACATGGTGTCTTCATAAGAAGAAACGAGTTAAAATTTGATGACTACCTCATTTTTTAATACCTGGAAGAGTAATATACACACACAGTAGAATGTTATACCATGACCTAAGTTCATTCATGATACAAAAGAATTATTACTTAACTGGTAAAAAAAAAAGCTTTTGAACTTCAAAATGAACACAAACATTTGAAATCTAGGGCTGTCGATATGGTATGATCTACAACCATACCCAGTTATTTCTTAATTTTGTTTCCACGCCCAGTTCCAAGAGAATTCTTTCTCAGTCCTGATTCAGATGGATCAGCAGTTATACACAGTAATCAATTTGGGGGAGGAAGATAATAATACCATTTTCCTTACAATCCCAGACACTCTTGAATTAGATAAAGATATCAAGAAGCATCACTAAGACCAAAGCTAGTGGAGATGATGGAATTTTCAGTTGAGCTATTTTAAATCCTAAAAGATGATGCTGTAAAAGTGCTGCACTCAATATGCCCGCAAATTTGGAAAACTCAGCAGTGGCCACAGGACTGGAAAAGGTCAGTTTTCATTCCAATCCCAAAGGTAATACCAAAGAATGCTCAAACTACCGCACAATTGCACTCATCTCACACGCTAATAAAGTAATGCTCAAAATTCTCCAAGCCAGGCTTCCGCAATATGTGAACCGTGAAATTCCAAATATTCAAGCTGATTTTAGAAAAGGCAGAGGAACCAGAGATCAAATTACCAATATCCGCTGTATTGAAAAAGCAAGAGAGTTCCAGAAAAACATCTATTTCTGCTTTATTGACTATGGCAAAGCCTTTAACTGTGTGGATCACAATAAACTGTGGAAAATTCTGAAAGAGATAGGAATACCAGAGCACCCAACCTGTTTCCTTAGAAATCTGTATGCAGGTCAGGAAGCAACAGTTAGAACTGGACACAGAACAACGGACTAGTTCCAAATCGGGAAAGAAGTACATCAAGGCTGTATATTATTACCCTGTTTATTTAACTTATGTGCAGAGTACATCATGAGAAATGCAGAACTGGATGAAGCACAAGCTGGTATCAAGATTGCCAGGAGAAATATCTATAACCTCAGATATGGAGATGACACCACCCTTATGGCAGAAAGTGAAGAAGAACTAAAGAGGCTCTTGATGAAAGTGAAGAAAGAGAGTGAAAAAGTTGGCTTGAAACTCAACATTTGGAAAACTAAGATCATGGCATCTGGTCCCATCACTTCATGGCAAATAGATGGGGAAACAATGGAAACAGTGTCAGACTTTATTTTGGGGGGCTCCAAAATCACTGCAGATGGTGACTGCAGCCATGAAATTAAAAGACACTTACTCCTTGGAAGGAAAGTTATGACCAACCTAGATGGCATATTCAAAAGCAGAGACATTACTTTGCCAACAAAGGTCTGTCTAGTCAAAGCCATGTTTTTTCCAGCAGTCATGTATGGATGTGAGAGTTGGACTATAAAAGAAAGCTGAGCGCCAAAGATTTGATGCTTTTGAACTGTGGTGCTGGTGAAGACTCTTGAGGGTCCCTTGGACTGCAAGGAGATCCAACCTGATGTTGAAGCTGAAACTCCAATATTGTGGCCACCTGATGTGAAGAGCTGACTCATTTGAAAAGACCCTGATGCTGTGGGGGATTGGGGGCAGGAGGAGAAGGGGACAACAGATGATGAGACGGTTGGACGGCATCACCAACTCAATGAACATGAGTTTGGGTAAACTCCGGGAGTTGGTGATGGACAGGGAAGCCTGGCGTGCTGCAGTTCATGCGGTAACAAAAAGTTGGACGCAACTGAGCAACTGAACTGAACTATCAAAAACAGCTTTGTGCATTAGTCCAAGACATACAGAAAGAAATAACACAGATTTTTTTAAAGTTTTATACGAAATTCAAATGACAAATTTTATATAAAATTTTAAAATTCAAATATAGAATTTTTGGAACCCCAGCCTTCCCTGAAATACAGGTTTAAAAATTCTGAACCCACTTTAATGTTCTCCTCATCCTGTTAAGGAAAGTTAAGATTTCCCAAACTACGTGATTTGCTTGAGTATATGGAGAGAATATTGAAATAAGAACTAGAATACAGGTTTTCCTGTCTCAATTTTAGTCTCCTTCCACTGAATCTTACTGGCAACATCAGCAGAAATAGTCTGGAACTACACCATGAGATACAAAAGCTGACAGGGCTGCCACATGACCAATCTGCACTCGTCAGGGGAGCTATGGTCTCAGCTGCCGAGCAGGGTAATCTCCAACAAGTTCCCATGAGAAGAAAAAAGACAGCTTTAGGTTCCTACGAAGGCCAGCAGACACCAGTGCAAGGTGGTGCTGGTATCCGCAGCGCGGTACTTTTCTGTCCCCTATCTCTACCTTCAGTGCTGCCAGAGGCAGCCTAGGGAGCAGGAGAGAAGAGTACAGGCCCTTGGGTGAAAAAAACACAGAAGGGAACCACACTCCCATTCTCCCATGTAGGGTTCCGACCAGAACGTGGGAAAGAAGAGGCTTTAATTTTAAGAAAAATTCTAACATATGACTGTTACGAGGGAATGGATATTTTAACTACTGACAGGTTATTCTTAGTACTAAAACTGAACAGAGGTCTTCTGGCCTTTCTGCTTTTAGTAACAGCAGAAATTAATAGAACTGTCCAAAATTTTAACCAAGGATACAGTGCTTAACAACTGTACCTAAAGAGATACTCTTGCTCAACATCACTGAATCATATGGATTTAGAGGTCAGGTTCAGTCACATCCTAAAAAACACATACAGGTATGTGTATGTGTAATATAATCCTATATTTCAGTCAAGAAGGTATATTTGGTCCCAATCTTTAACATTAATATAACAAAGGTATTCTACTGTACTTAACTGTTATTTCATATTACTTTAACACTGAGGGGGCAGGGAAGGAGAAAATTACCCATAGAAGAGATTCTATTGGTTGAGGATTGAGCAATCCCATGATTCCATGGTACCAAGATAATCCTGCGCCCATCATGAATATACCAACACCACTAATTAGTGAAGCAATATAGCGCATATTTGAAAATCCATACCTGAAAAATTAAAAACAAACAGTTTACAAGAAATACAAATTATTTCCTTCCAAAATATGTTTAATAGTTCAATGAAAAAAAGCCTCTTACAACATCAAGAGGTTATGATTTTATAGTTAAGTAAAAGGTAAGTGCCAAATTCAAATCTAATCAGAAAATAACATATAAAGTGGAAAAAACTGCAAGATCTTTGAAACTATATAAAAGTATAGTGAATATGATTTAATTCAGGTTTTGGCTAATCCCTCTTTCTTATAATTTGCTTTGATTTACTACAGCAACTTTACTCTTAAATACCACAGATACATTTTATTTTTTTTAATGTAGTCAAATGTTTAATGAACAGGGTAACATTTCAATTTCCTTGTAATGAAGTTTCTAATTAAATGCTATCTTACATAATTTATATTACCTATAATTTGATGCTAGATATTTTTTGTGGATTCTGTAGAATTTAACACACAGTAACTCACTACTATTATTAAAAGACTAAGAGCTTCAGTTTTCTGGGTGTTTTGGTGACAATTTTTTGGTTAAGTCACAATTATTCTTTAAGAGTCTTTGGTTAACATGTGCATTACTTTGTAGTACTGTATGTACCAATAAAATAGTGAGTAATAAATTTAAAAATATGAGATAATATGAGAGGGAAAGAATCACTCATTCATACAAAAGTTTCTGGGAGATTAACCCCCAAATTCAAACATGGTAACCCTAGAGTAGATGCAAATTTAAATAAGAGTTCTTAATTTAAAAGGGCTTCCCAGGTGGTACAGTGGTAAAGGATCTGCCTATCAATACAGGAGATGCAAGAGACACAGGTTCAATACCTGGGTTGGGGAGATCCTCTAGAGTAGGATATGGTAACCCACTCCAGTATTCTTGCTTGGAATCTTAATTAAAATTGTTTTTTTAATTCCTTTGCAAATATGTAATCTTACCATAGGAAATTATCAGTTTATAGATGTGACAGTGTTCTATAAGCTTGATTTAGAAAAATTAACATTCTTCTAAAGTTTTTCCCACATAGATAGACTATATATATTTAAGATAACTTAAGATCTAAAGTAAATAGCATTACTTTCATTTTATGTGTTTTCAAGGAATTTGTATATTCTTACCGAAATTTTAAAGTATGTAGATCTGCATTATCCAATATGTCACTAGCTACATAAAGACTATTTAAATGAAAATTAAGTAAAACTAAATAAAATTTTAACATAATTCTTCAATTGCACCTGCCACATTTCCAGTGCTCAACAGCCACATGTAGCTAGTGACTAACATACTGAGTAGATATACATAAACACTCCTATTATTATAAAAAATTCTATCAGGCAGCACTAAAGTAGATTGTTGAAAATATCTTATGAAAGCTACACACCTAAAAATTTTCAATTTCACCCTGTTTTAAAATTTTTGGCATATAAAAGCTTACTGACAGTTACAGGATACTCAAAATATGCTTTTATAAGAAAACAGGAGTGTCTGGATTTCAAGATATATAAAGCACAGAGGCCGACTCCTATACAGAAATAAAAGTATACTTCTTTTGCCTTAAGGCAAATTTGATTGCTCAAATTCTATTACCGAAGCTTGTTAAAAAAAGAAAAAAATACACATAGAATCCAAAAATTTTACCTGGTTATATTAATAGAAGCAGTAGCAAGTCTTTGTATCAAATAACTAACATAATTCAAAACAATATGTGCTAAAGAGCACATTTCTTTTAAAAATAAGTCATTTTGAAACATTAACAGAATACTATCTCCAAATGACAATAAGGGGATTAAAATATATTAAGCATGAATTTAATAGAAAATTATCATTAAAATTTAAGAGTGGCCTATTAGTCCAAACGTGAAATATATGTACTTCCTTTGACCAAATAAAACAACTCCAAGATCAAAATATGGGCTTTGTTATTAATTATCAAATACAAAGAGGACAAGATCTTTATGTTACATTACAAAGAATAAAAATAATTTGAACTCCATTTTCAAATTAGACCTTGAATTTACTTTGACAAAGCAGTTGAATCCTGCATTTTAGATACTACAGCAGAAGAAAGGACCAACTCTTTAACACAAAGCTGCAGGTATATAAAACTTCAGGACATATCTATAATTCGACGACTTACTGCCAAAACAAATGAAAACATAATAGACAGAGTCCTTACGGATGAGTAGGATCTGGTGTCTGAACAGACTTACTGATGCCCAATGCTAATAAGGCCTATGGAAGAAAAAAAAGTAAATGATCATTAGCAAGACAGGGAGTATAATGAGGCAAAGCCAGTCTAGAGGGCACAACCTGACAACAACAAAGAAACACTTAACACACGTATGTCCAATAACCCAGCAATTCTGGTTTCTAGTACTTGCCATCGAGACATAAAGACAACCAGAAAGGGCTTTATAAAACACTGCTTATAAAGCTGAGAAATAAGAGCAACCTAAAGCTTCTTCAATGAGGAATGGCAGAATAAATCATGATACAACCAAATAATAAGTGTCCTCTACCTCAGTGTAAAAGAATAGTTGGGATACAGCTCTCTATGCTGACATGGTGAAAGCTCCAAGACATAATTCAGTGAAAGGGAAAAAAGCAAGTTTAGAAACGGTATGTATAATACAAAAGAACTTGTGTTTTGTAGTTTTAGTAAACAACATATAATGTAAATCATAGGAAAAAGCCTGGAAGAACTCACATTTGACCTCTGAGGAGAAAAGTAGGATTAGGGTAGCCTGTAATACCTAATTTTTTACAGGAAGAATTAGCTTGTATAAACTGAACAAATATAAGATTTAAAGAGTACAAATTGTGTATACACATGATACATTTGGGCTTCTCTAGTGGCTTGGAAGGTAAAGAATCTGTCAGCAATGCAGGAGACCTGGGTTTGATCTCTGGGTCAGGAAGATCCCCTGGAGAAGGGAATGGCTACTCACTCATTTTCTTGCCTGGAGAATTTCATGGGCAGAGGAGCCTGGCAAGCTACAGATACGGGGTTGCAAAGAATCGGACATGACTGAGCAACTATTCTATTCTATGACACATTTACATTTTTAGTAAAACTCCAAAACGATGTGCATAAAGTATACATATCAATGTATACACAGCAGTGACTATGTGGAGTGTGGAAGGAAGAAATAAAGATGGAAGACTAATTACAACAAAACTTTTATTCCTTCAGGGAAAAAAGTCATGACAAAATGACAAAATTTTGCATGACAAAAATGCAAAAATGTCTTTTATATTGGTTACCATCTTCCTTTCCTTCCTCCTTTGCCTTCCTCTTTTCTTCCTTTATTTCTGTTTGTTTGATATTGATCATATCTTTTGTTAAAAAAGACTGATTCACTGGAACTGCTCAGCATTATGTTTGCACTAAGTATCTTTTCTAATAATTTCATGTAAATTTAGAAATCTGAAAAACATTACCTTATTAAAATTATTTATCTAATAAAAATACAAAGCCTCTGAGTGAATATCCTATGTAATTTTATTCGACTAAGCCGGGGATTTTCCATTTTTTCAGCATGGTATCAAATAGGTAAACTTTCAAGATAACCAAATTCTTCACAGTTGAGGTTTCTCTGTAGGTTACCATGCATTTAATAGAAAACATTTTCTTTTGTAAAATATATGGAGATTATACCACCCTGTAAATGACTAAAACAAATAAATACCAGACTTAAGTTTTGATATTGGAAATTCTATCCTAAAAACCAAGAATATTACAACTTTTTTCCTACTTGATTCCAAAGGAAAAGAGGGTCAAAATACCCAAAATGGATGATGGCTTTTCAATAAATTAAACTAAGAGAATGAGAGTAAATTAAGAACATATAATTTTAAAACTGGTATACTAAAATTGAAATACTTATTATTAATTCACACTATATATGTGTGTTTATAATGTTTACAAAATAGTCAATGAGTGTTCAATCATTTTTAAAATACTTAATGTTCAGGCTGGCTGTGCAATGAAGTGTGAGATATCACAAGTTCTATAAATTTAATATGGGCCATATTTATTCTTATAAAAATAAGATATCACTAATGCTGTTCTCCAAAGATTAAAGTCAAAGTTCTAGAATTTAATGTAAATGGAAATCATGCAATTACTACTCTTTGGTATTTGCCATCTTTTATTTAACATACTGTTGGAGATGCATATATGCTGTTACAGAGAAGAACTTCATTTTTTCTTTTTATTGCTAGACAATATTCCACTGTATGAGTATACCACAATTTGTTTATTCCACTGTTAATGAACATTTGTGTTGATTCCAATTTTTTGTCCATTACAGCACCTTTACAGTGCTATAAACATTCTTATATAAGTCTTTGTGGACCTTTGTGCCCATTTCTCTTGGTTAAATATTCAGGAGGGGAATCGCTGAGTCCAGCAATAGACATATGTTTACAAGAAACTGACTAATTTAAGAGTGGTTATAACATTTTACACTCCATCAGCAATATCTAAAAGGTTTGGGTGCTCTGCATCTTAACCCAACATTTGACTGTCAGGCTTTTAAATTTTAATCATTATAGTGGATGTGTAGAGAGGTCCTGTTTGGGTCTCAATATACATTTCCTGATGATGAACAGTGTTGAACACCTCCTTGTGTCCATCAACTACATTCATGTATTTTTGTGAAATACCTTTTCAAATCTTCAGCCTTTTTTAAAAAACTTAGATTTTCTTTTTAATACTGAGTTATAGCTGAAGCTCCAATACTTTGGCCACTGACTCACTGGAAAAGACCATGATGCTGGGAAAGATTAAAGGCAAAAGAAGAGAGCAGCAGCAGATGAGATGGTTGAATAGCATCACTGACTCAATGGACATGAATGTTAGCAACTCCAGGAGTTGGTGAAGGACAGGGAAGCCTGGTGTCCTACAGTCGGTGGGGTCACAAAGTCACATGTGACTTAGGAACTGAATAACAATAACAAAACAGAAGTTCTTTATTTATCCTGGATAACAGTCTTTTGTCAGATTATAAGCTTTACCAATATTTTCTCCCTATCTGCAACTTATCTATTTATTGTCTTAAAAGTGTCCTTAGTAAGAATTTTTAATTCTGATGAAGTTTTTCTTATTTTATGGTCCTATTCCTGTGTCCTATTTAAGAAATCTCTGCTTACCCAAAGGCCTAGAAGATATTCTCCTAGGTTTTCTTCTAATATTTTCATAGTGTTAGCTGGTACTTCTGGGTCCACCTTAAATTTGTACGAGGCATAAAGGCATTTGTATAAGTTGACATCCTTTGTTTTTTTACCCATGTGAATATCTAATTATTCCCATACCACTTGTTGAAGAGTTTCTATTCTTCACTGAACTGCTTTGATGCCTTTGTCAAAAATCAGCTGTGTAACTGTTGGACCCTCTACTCTGTTCTCCTGACCTGTCAGTCCTTGTGCCAGTACCTTGAAAGTGTTAGTTGTTCAGGCATGTCTGACTCTGCGATTCCATGGACTATAGCCCGCCGGGCTCCTCTGCCCATGGAATTCTCCAGGTAAGAATTCTGGAGTGGGTAGCTATTTCCTTCTCCAGGGGATCTTCTCCACCTAGGGATGGAACCTGTCTCTCCTGACTGCAGGCAGATTCTTACAGTCTGAGCCACCAGGGAATTCCCTACTGTCTTAATTATTATGCTCTGAAATAAGTCTTAAAATCCTCCAAAAATTTTTTTTAGATTGCTTTGAATATTCCAGGTTCTTTATATTTGCATATAAATTTTAGAATTTAATGTTTGTCAATTTCTAACAAAAAAAGTCTGATGGATTACATTAAATCCATAAATTAATTTAGGGAAATTAGACATATTAATTAATGCAGTAATCCAATCCATAATCATAGTATCTCTATCCATTTCCTTAGGTCTTAACTTCCTCCAGTTATATTTTAAGTTTTCAGTGTTAAAGTCTTACACATCTTTTCTTAAATTTACTCCTATATATTTAATATTATAAATGGAATTTATTAAAAATTTCATTCTCCATTTGCTTGCTGATAGTAGAAATGCAATAGATTTTTGTATATTAATCTTCTACTGACTTTGAAAATTTAAATTTGTATTCCTAGAATATTCACTTGATCATGATGTATTATAATTTTTGTATATTGCTAGATTCAATTTGATTATATCTAAAGGATATCTTGCTTTTTTGATGATCCAGCAGATGTTGGCAATTTGATCTCCAGTTCCTCTGCCTTTTCTAAAACCAGCTTGAACAGCTAGAAGTTCATGGTTCACATACTGCTGAAGCCAGGCTTGGCGAATTTTGAGCATTACTTTACTAGCGTGTGAGATGAGTGCAATTGTGCGGTAGTTTGAGCATTCTTTGGTATTACCTTTGGGATTGGAATGAAAACTGACCTTTTCCAGTCCTGTGGCCACTGCTGAGTTTTCCAAATTTGCTGGCATATTGAGTGCAGCACTTTCACAGCATCATCTTTTAGCATTTGAAACAGCTCAACTGAAATTCCATCACCTCCACTAGCTTTGTTCGTAGTGATGCTTCCTAAGGGCCACCTGACTTCACATTCCAGGATGTCTGGCTCTAGGTGAGTGTGAATGATCACACCTTCGTGATTATCTGGGTCGTGAAGATCTTTCTTGTACAGTTCTTCTGTGAATTCTTGCCACCTCTTCTTAATATCTTCTGCTTCTCTTAGGTCCATACCATTTCCGTCCTTTATTGAGCCCATCTTTGCATAAAATGTTCCCTTGGTATCTCTAATTTTCTTGAAGAGATCTCTAGTCTTTCCCATTCTATTGTTTTCCTCCATTTCCTTGCACTGATCGCTGAGGCAGGCTTTCTCATCTCTCCTTGCTATTCTTTGGAACTCTGCATTCAAACAGGTATATCTTTCCTTTTCTCCTTTGCTTTTTGCTTCTCGCCTTTCCACAGCTATTTGTAAGGCCTCCTCAGACAGCAATTTTGCTTTTTTGCATTTTTCTTGGGGATGGTCTTGCTCCCTGTCTCCTGTACAATGTCACGAACCTCCGTCCATAGTTCATCAGGCACACTATCAGATCCAGTCCCTTAAATCTATTTCTCACTTCCACTGTATAGTCATAAGGGATTTGATTTAGGTCATACCTCAATGGTCTAGTGGTTTTCCCCACTTTCTTCAATTTAAGTCTGAATTTGGCAGTAAGGAGTTCATGATCTGAACCACAGTCCACTCCTGGTCTTGCTTTTGCTGACTGTATAGAGTTTCTCCATCAGCTTTGGCTGCAAAGGAAATAATCAATCTGATTCAGTGTTGACCATCTGGTGATGTCCATGTGTAGAATCTTCTCTTGTGTTGTTGGAAGAGGGTATCTGCTATGACCAGTGCGTTCTCTTGGCAGAACTCTGTTAGCCTTTGCCCTGCTTCATTCTGTACTCCAAGGCCAAATTTGCCTGTTACTCCAGGTGTTTCTTGAGTTCCTACTTTTGCATTCCAGTCCCCTATAATGAAAAGGACATCTTTTTGGGGTGTTAGTTTTAGAAGGTCTTATAGGTCTTCATAGAACCATTCAACTTCAGCTTCTTCAGCGTTACATCTGGTGGATCATTGGAAAAGCAAGGGAGTTCCAGAAAAAACATCTATTTCTACTTTATTGACTATGCCTAAGCCTTTGACTGTGTGGATCACAATAAATTGTAGAAAATTCTGAGAGATGGGAATACCAGACCACCTGACCTGCCTCTTGAGAAACCTGTATACAGGTCAGGAAGCAACAGTTAGAACTGGACATGGAATAACAGACTGCTGCCAAATAGGAAAAGGAGTATGTCAAGGCTGTATATTGTCACCCTGCTTATTTAACTTATGTACAGAGTAAATCATGAGAAATGCTGGGCTGGAGGAAGCACAGGCTGGAATCAAGATTGCCAGGAGAAATATCAATAACCTCAGATATGCAGACGACACCACCCTTATGGCAGAAAGTGAAGAAGAACTAAAGAGCCTCTTGATGAAAGTGAAAGAGGAGAGTGAAAAAGTTGGCTTAAAGCTCAACATTCAGAAAACTAAGATCATGGCATCTAGTCCTATTACTTCATGGCAAATAGATGGAAACAGTGGAAACAGTGGTTGCCTTTATTTTTCTGGGCTCCAAAATCACTGTAAATGGTGATTGCAGCCATGAAATTAAATGACGCTTACTCCTTGGAAGCAAAGTTATGACCAACCTAGACAGCATATTAAAAAGCAGAGACATTACTTTGCCAACAAAGGTCCATCTAGTCAAGGCTATGGTTTCTGCAGTGGTCATGTATGGATGTGAGAGTCGGACTATAAAGAAGGCTGAGCGCCAAAGAATTGATGCTTTTGAACTGTGGTGCTGGAGAAGACTCTTGAGGGTCCCTTGGACTGCAAGGAGATCCAACCATCCATCCTAAAGGAGATCAGTCCTGGGTGTTCTTTGGAAGGACTGATGCTGAGGCTGAAACTCCAATACTTTGGCCACCTGATGTGGCGAGCTGACTCACTGGAAAAGACCCTGATACTGGGAAAGATTGAGGGCAGGAGGAGAAGGGGACGACGGAGGATGAGACGGTTGGATGGCATCACCGACACATGGACATGGTTTGAGTGGACTCCAGGAGTTAGTAATGGACAGGGTGGCCTGGCGTGCTGTGGTTTACGGGGTCGCAAAGAGTCAAGACACTACTGAGCGAATGAACTGAACTGAAAGGATATCTACATCTATGTTAATGATAGATATGGGTCCATATTTTTTTCTTTTTATCTTTAAGGTTTTAGATCAGGGTTAAGACGGTCTTCCCTAGTGGCCTAGTGGTAAAGAATTCACCTGCCAATGCAGGAGATTGGACCCTGGGTCGGGAAGATCTCCTTCAGAAGGAAATGGCAACCCATTCCAGTATTCTTGCCTCAAAAGTCCCAAACAGAGGAGTCTGGCAGGCCATAGTCCTTGGGGTTTAAAAAGAGTCAGATACAACTTAGCAATTAAACAACAATCAGGGTTACGCTAGCTTTATTAGAGGAAACGAAAAGTGTTTCCTTCTCCTCTATATCTGAAAGTCTGTGTACTACTGGTTATTATTTCTTCCTTACATGTTTGATATAATTCTCTTGATAACGTCCCATATATCTAAGGCTCCCTTCATTTTTTTTTAAGTCTTTTTTCACTCTAGTGTTAGTATGAATGCTTTCTACAGTCATGTTTACTTGTTTACTGATCATGCTTTCCACAAAGTCTAATCTGCTCTTAATTCTATACATTGGATTTTTCATATCAGATATATTTTTCAGCTCTAAAATTTCCATTTGGTTCTTCTATCTTCCATTTCTCTTCTCATTATATTCATATTTTCTTTTGATACATAATATGAATGCACCTTTAATAGCCATTTATCCTTGTCTGCTAATTCTATCATATGTCAATTGAGCCTGTTTCTATTCACTAATTTTTCTCCTGGTTGAATGTCAAATCTTCTGCTTCCTGGTTGTCTATTATAAATTTTTTAAATTAGGTGCTGAACACCATGAATGTTATACTGCATGTCTGGAATTTGTTGTCTTCCTTTTAGTAAGTATAGGGATTTGTTCTGGCAGGTAATTAAGTTACTTGCAAATCAGCATGATCCTCTAGATTTTTGTCAGAAAGGTTCTAAAACTTTACAACTAAGTTAATTTAGCCCTACTACCAAAGTCTAAGCCTTCTGTTGGCCTGGGTAATCAGTCAGGACTTTCAATCTTAGAATGTCAGAACTTAATCCAAGCCCTTTGTGAACTCTAGGGTTTACTCAGGTTAATGTTCCCTGCTGGTTCTTTGCCTAGTCTCATGGTGCTTTACCTGACACATGTGTAACAAAACCTCAGCAAAGATTCAACTCAAGGAAAACCCTAGGTAGACTTCTATAGCTTTTTGTCTGTATAGCTCCCTCCTCTGTGTAATCTGCCTTGTAATTTCTAGCCACCTCAGACTCACTGAACCCTAATTTCTAACTTCTCAACTCAATGATGGGTAACCCACCCTCCTCCGCTATCCCAAAAGTGCCTCCAAGCAAAAAATCAGTGATCATAATTTAATTCACCTGTTCCCCTTCCTCAGTGATCACAGTCTTGCCCTGTTAATGCTCAATGTTTGAAAATACTGTTAAATATACTTTGTATAGTTTTTTAGCTGTTTATAGCAAAAGACTGAGCCTTAGTCCCCATGTGTCCATCATGGCCGGAAACATTAAATTATGTACATGTTTTGCAACTTGATTTTTCATATGGTTATTATTTCAGATCAATACATAGCTGTTTACCATATGCTTTTATTTATCTACTGGCTGTGCTACATGGCATTCGGGATCTTGGTTCCCCAACCAGGGATCAAATCCATGCCCCCTGCAGTGAAAGCATGGAGTTTTAACCACTGGACTGCAATGCAAGTCCCCTACCACCTGCTTTTAAACCCTAAATCATATTTCAGAGTATGGACACTTAAAAAGTATCTTCAATGTTTTAAGTAACAACTAAAATTAATAATATGCACTATTTTTACATTTTAATTTTCTCATATTCACATAAACTTAAAACAAAATAGGTACTGTGTATTATAGATTTCTCTCTCCCCCATCTCTCCCCCACTCAACAGGCAAAATAATATATAAATAGTAGTTATTAAGTAATTACTGAGTATAAAAATTTAAGAAAATGATTGTTAGTACTAATAGCAAGTGTCTACTTTTTCCTTATCTTTAAAAAAATTTGTTTAAATATTTATTTATTTGGCTGCACCAGGTCTTAGGTGCCACTCATGGGATCTTTGATCTTCTTTGCAGCATGTGGGATCTTTAGCTGTGGTATAACTCTTAGTCGTGGCAAGCGGGATCTAGTTTCCTGACCAGGGATTGAACCTGAGCCCCATGCATTGGGAGTGTGGAGTCTTTCCTTTACTTTTACAAAAGGTTTTAATCTATCTCACAGTGAGTTATGAGTTCTCAGATTTAATTTTTATTAAAATTGGTCTCCCTGCTCCTTACCATTTTATTATTATTTTTAACTTTGTCTTAAATATTCTTACTGTATGTACCTGTGTTTTTTGTTATAAGTTCTCCCAAATCATTCTTATATACTAGGAGGATAAACAAATAACAACTAAAAGGGTTTTCTTTTACAGGCCACGTTTTATAAAATGTGAAATGATATACAAGTAGAAATGTTGTATTCTTAAAAAAAGGCTTAGATTTGTAGTATTCAAAATTTGAATTAAAGGGAGTCTGGACGGAGGAGCCTGATAGGCTGCAGTCCATGGGGTCACTAAGAGTAGGACACGACTGAGCAAATTCACTTTCGTCATTGGAGAAGGAAATGGCAACCCACTCCAGTGTTCTTGCCTGGAGAATCCCAGGGACGGGGGAACTTGGTGGGCTGCTGTCTAGGGGGTCACACAGAGTCAGACATGACTGAAGCGACTTAGCAGCAGCAGCAGCAGCAAGAAGGTATTTTAATTTTATAAAAATTATTTTTCATTTGTAAATTCAAGGAAAAAATCAAAATACTAGTTTATGGTGAAAATCATTTTAATTCATCAATCACATGTGACTATTTTATATGTTTATTCAAACAAATCCACTGGCTCTTACAGTTATAAGAACCCATATTCTTAAATCAAATTTCTATTTAATGTAAGAATCACTTTCGTAAAAGCCTCTGCCCAATACCTAGTATCTGATAATCTTATACTTCATTTTTAAAAGCTTTTAAAGCATAACAATCAGTTTTCAAATACTATGATCATAATTCTTTGTATATCATCATTCAAAAGTAAAACACCTTCCATTTTCTTTTACAACCCAACTGTAGGAATCATTCAGTTTTTTAAATGTCAACTTTTAGACTAAAATCTCAAAAAATATTACTTTAAATTAGTAAGAAAGCTTTTACCCCTCACCTGGTTGCAAGTATCAGATAAAGAGTGTATCGCTTCTGAAAACATGCTTGCTGAACCCGTATAAATCCAAGCAAGAAATTTGAAGAAGCAGTTTAATCCATTGCTAGGAGAGAAAGAAAAGATAATTTAGCACAGATTTAGATAAAAATTCCCACCAAAAGCTTATTTATACATAGACACACCCATAAGATTTTGTTCAAAGTAAATTAAAACAGATTTCTAGTTTACTATGCTTTAGGCAAGAGAGTACAAATTTGAAGAATATAGATTATGGTTTCACTAAATATTTAAATGAAAGAGGCATGATATGTGCAAACAAATTACTTAAGAACTGATGAGAAAAGAGGGTGTCTACATTTGGACCAAATGGAATTAGAAAGGAAATTGTGTCTTAGGTAGGTGAAAGAAGATCAGCATGTGATATTGTTCAGCAGGTCACTGTCAAAGACACGACATGGTGAAGACCAGGTTGTTTAATTAGGCAGATGCTAGAGGTGAAAACAAAGCTAGACCAAGTAGTCTCGGTCATACTAGAAGATCATACATGCTGAAATAAACACGATTATCTCCTGAGGAAGCTAGTTGTGCTCAGATTCTGACAGTAATAACTAGTATAATTTATCTCAGACACTAAACTTAGTCACTTATTATGTTTTACTATAACTATTATACAAATATTAATAAGTAATAACATCCTCATTTTATAAATGAGAAAATGGGGCCATGGGGCTTCCCCGGTGGTCGAGTGGCTGAGACTCTGAACTCCCAATGCAGGAGACTTGGGTTTGACCCCTGGTCAGAGAATCCTATATGCAGCAACTAAGAGTTTGCATGCTGTGACTAAAAGGTCCCACTGCTGCAACTAAGATCCAGTGCCGCCAAGTAAATAAATACATAATTTTTAAGTAAATAAATAAAAATAAATGAGGAGCTATACATCCCCTTCCAGGGACCCTTTTCTCCTCTCCTCTTCAGGTAATTTCTTGAAAGAACTGTATTTGCTCTTGCTATCTCAGTTTTCCTCATTCTGTATTCGGTCTTTAATCCCTAAACAATGGCTTCGCCACCAACACCTCATAAGATTGTTCTTAACAATATCCTGTTTCTTGCTATTAAATTCCTGAAAACATTTTTAATAGTTTCTTTAATCTTATAGAGGCATTTGCCACTATCTTCTTAAAACAGTGTCTTCCTTGATTTCTACCGGACTCCTGGTTTTCTTTTTTTACGAATGAGGCAATTTATTAACCCAGCATCATTTGTTCTAATGCGTCTTGTTCGCAGCTGCCACCTGTCCAGCGATTCTGTCCGGGACTCCTGGTTTTCTTCCCACCTTTCTCTTTACTCTTCCTTAGCCTCTTCTACAGGCTTTTTTTTTGTCTTCTACCAATTTCTTAAATGTGAGCATTCTTCAAGGCTTATTCAGGAGCGCTTTTCCTTCCTCATACATTATAATGTATATACATATACATTCTCCAGGTGATCTTAACTATTCCTATGGCTTTAATTATTACCTGTATACTAATAACTCTCTAGTCTTTATCTCTAATTCAGGTCTCCTTCCTGAGCTTCAAACCAATATATACTAACAATAATAACCATCAAGTATATTATATAACAGTATATATAATATAAACAGTAAGTATATTATATAATATTATATATATTAAAGCAGTTTACATACCCTGTATCACATTCCTCCAATATAAAAAGCTTTAGCTGCTAATGCCACTTTACTGACAAAAACAATTATTTCTGTTGACCAGCTCTACTTGGGTGCCCTATAAACACCTCAGACTCAAAAAGGAACCCATTATTTTCTTTGCTCCCACCCTGACTCCAGTGCTCCTTTTTTCTCAGCGATAGTACAGTATCCATCCAATTGTCCAAGTCAGAAACCTGGGCACCATCACTACTCAGTCCTCCTAAATACTTTCTGAACCTAACCATGTCTTTCACCACTATCTGTGCTGTATTATTATAAATGACTCTTAGTCTAGTGCCCCTCCAGTCCTTGAAAATAAGAATTATGTATTTTACCTTTATGTTTCCAGACCACATCAAAATTCCTGACACATGTAGTATATGTATTTGAGAAATAAAAGCACAAACTAATGAACTACGAATTAATGCTCTTAAATAAACATCCTAAAATAGATTACTCAGTACAATAGATTAAAAGGTAGGCAAAATAATAGAGATCAAGAAGACAGAGGAGAAAAGAAAGAGGCAAAAGCATCAGTTATGTTCTACCGGGTTAAATGGCAGAAAAATAGAGGGCAGATACTCTTCAGTAGTCATAATGCAGGTTGGTTTACTCTAAATGTAACTTTGGCCAATTCAACTTTTTAAAAAAGATTTCTATAAACACCAATGAAAATAGAAGAAAATTTTTCAGATAGCACCTTTATCTTTATCTAGATACCAAGTAATAAATTTATACATTCATATATATATACATTAAAAACAATATAATTCTATTTTTAAAGGTTTATTTTTCAGTACTTACATGCAAATGGCAACCATCACCACTTTCCCTGGCCCCTTAAAAAAAATTGATGCCGTTCGAGAGCGTGGCTATAAAAACAAAACAAAAACAAAAAAATCTCGAACATTTTTCCAAAAGGCACTATGACGATATTTATATGTGACTCTGACACACCAGAAAATACCTCCTCTATCAATGCCTCTTCAATTAAGTAAATTATGATTTACTTAATTCTTTTTCTCTAGACTTTCCTATTTAAATTGTGGGAAAATGGAAATTGAAAGTGCATGTAGATCCTTTTCCAGAATGTTGTTTATTTCCTTATAATTCATTTCCTGCCTACTCCCAGAAAAATTCTGAGTTGGTTACATTAAAAAACAGAAATAAAGTGATAAAAATATACCGAACTGAAATAACCTAAAATTTTCCATTTCTTGAGCAACTTCTTAACTTTTAAAACAAGAACAGCCAAAGCCAGTAAGTCTGTTGCCCTCATTTAACTCCTGACTATCTCTAAAGACTGAAGCCCTCAAATGATCACACTGTGTTTAATTCCAAAAATGAGCAAAACAAAAGGAAATCAAACAAGTACAGAACGTATTCAAGGAGAATATTTTTCTTCAGTTAAATACTCTTTGGCTACTCTTTGAATTTATACTTTCTGTGTTTCTTTTCCTGCTCTTCCTCTCCCGGGAATGCTATCATATGTCACTGTAACCTCTCTAAGCTTTACTCATCTTCTTCCGTATCTGGCCAACGGTTACCCTTCTATGTAAAGCCTTCCTTGATCCCCCAGAGAATACTCACACTGCTCCACATTTACCGTTGTACTTTACTTTTCTATTAAAGCAAGTCATATATTCTCCCTTATGTAATTTATTCAAGAAATATTTATTGTGCAAGTACTACATACCTGGCACAGTTCTAGATGCTGGAGCACAAGAGTAAACAAAGTCCCTGCCTTCACAGATCTCACTGTCTAGCATAGGAAGAGGGAGAACAAATCCGTCATGTCTGAGAGTGATAAATAAAGAAACTAAGACAGAGACTGATGGAATAGTGTTGGGGGTATGACAGGGAGGGCTGTTTTGATTAGAATACTAAGGGAAAGGAGTTCAGTGATGAGAAGGACGCAATCATGAAAAATCTGCAAGAATGTTTTAGGCAGACTATACAGCACATTCAAAGATTCTGACAGAAATAAGTTTTGTATGAAGAAAGGATAACAACAAGGCTGATGTGGCATTAGGGGAGCAAAATGCTTTTCTTTTTATTTTGCACTCTGATAATGCTTTGCAGTCAGGTCTGCAGGTTAGGATTTAAAAAGCACCTACTAAGTTCCTGTGGACAACAAAGCAAAAGAGGGAGCTGCAAGCTTTAAAGTGATTCATTTATAAAGTCTGACCATGGTTCCAAATTTCTGAGTTATGCCATTTACTGATAAACAAAAACCAGTGTATGTGCATTTTACTACAATGAGAATATATCAAATCCTTTGCTTAGTACAGGGAAAAAAAATGAAATTGTTACAGGAATAGTAGAAAATGAAAACATGCTACTTAAGGTAGAAGGTGAAAAAAATTTCTTTAGAAGAAAGTTTTGAAAACTTATGGAGTAAACAAGACAGATAGGGAAGGAAAATGAGATTTTTAAACCATAACAGAATGTTATAATAACAAAAAAGAGATTCACTGAGCTCAAATTGCTCTGAAAGAAGGTTGCAGAGAGAATTCTCTGGCAGTTCAGTGGTTAGGACTGGGCTCTTCCACTGCTGGAGTCCTGAAGAGCTAAGATTTATGTAAGCCTCAAGGCACAGCCAAAAAGAGAGAGAAAAGTAGAAAAGGTGAAAATGTTGGTAATAATTAGGTCAGAAATAGCAAAAAGGTCCTGGAGAAGG
The DNA here is from genome assembly GCF_001704415.2 of Capra hircus. Taxonomy (NCBI): domain Eukaryota; kingdom Metazoa; phylum Chordata; class Mammalia; order Artiodactyla; family Bovidae; genus Capra; species Capra hircus. The sequence goes on along the minus strand of NC_030813.1, from coordinate 61,465,134 downwards.
AAATGGCAACCCACTCCAGTACTCTTGCCTGGAAAATCCCATGGACGGAGGAGCCTGGTGGGCTACACAGTCCATGGGATAGCGAAGAGTCAAACATGACTGAGCGACTTCACTTTCACTTTTCATTTTCATGCATTGGAGAAGGAAATGGCAGCCCACTCCAGTATTCTTGCCTGGAGAATCCCAAGGATGGAGGAGCCTGGTGGGTTGCTGTCTATGGGGTCACACAGAGTCGGACACGACTGAAATGACTTAGCAGCAGCAGCAGCAACAAGGTCCAAGGAAATCTAGCAGCAAGGGAAGCAAAATCTCAAAAAGCAACAGATCCATAGCAGATGGATAGATTTCAGAGGACTAGGAAGAAAATCAGCATAAAATACTCAAAGAGCTACAGGTAATTTCAAAGTGACACTATCATTTCAATCCCAGGTGGCGCAAGTAGTAATGAATTCACTTGGCAATGCAGGAGATACAAGAAACTCGGGTTCAATCCCTAGGTCGGGAAGAGCCCCTGGAGTAGCAAGTGGCCACCCACTTCAGTATGCTGAAAGACTATCCCAAGAAGTTCAGAGAATTAGGATTAGAGGGAAAGGCACAAAAAAGTAGAAATATTAAAGGGATAAGAAATAAAATACCAATTAGAACACTGAGCACTGAGAGAGTGCTTGTGCCAAACCTAAAATATAGTGAGTTCACATATTTCACTATTGGAGTTCCCATAAAATGAAGAAGAATAGAAGAGAGAAGGAAGTATCTGGATCAGAGAGAAAAAAGGTTCCAAAGTAGGCGGGTGAGGAGGTTCAAGAGGGAGGGGATATGTTTACACATATGGCTGATTCACTCTGTTGTACAGCAGAAGCTGACACATTGAGAAACAATCATACTCCAGTAAGAAATAAATAAATAATAAAAAGACCAAAAAAAAAAAAAGAAGTAAAGAAGGTACTTTTATTCCAGGAAACATGAATAATCCTATTATGTTTTAGAGAAGGAAACCAACCATCTTTAGTGAGAGAGTGAGTGTTCCTAGGAGGAATACCAAAATAGCAGGAAATTCAATACTAAAGTCTTATTCTATTACTATTTTTTAAAAAAAGTATAATAGAAATTTTATTCAAAATCTGTAACATTTCAAGGCTGATGAGTATTAATCTTCAAAAGGGCTCTAAGTGACACAGATTTCAGAAGTCAAACAGCTGCTATTCAAAAATCTGGTGCCGATGATCCTCCATGCAAAAAAGATATAAAGCTAGCAGTAATTCTTCCCAGGACCAGCCTAAATTACTCCATAGCAAGAGGCAGGGGCAGAGGTTGTCTGTCAAGGCATAGAAGTGACTCACACGACATACAAAGGCCCTACCACCGAAGAGAATCCAGGTCTTCAGTGCAGCACTGGGGCGCCAGAAATGCAGGGCTCAAAAGGGAAATGGAATTAACTTTGAATACAATGAATGGGAAAGAAAAGCATATCAAACAAGGTATGACTAGAGTTGTCATCATTGCTAATTTCTAAATTTTCCAAGAAGGGAGCAATGACTCAAATTTAAGTCAGGAGAAAAGAGACAATTGGCAAAGCTAGCCCTTTCTCCAGGTATGGTGCTCACTTCTTGACAGGAGACACCTCCAGCTCAATTTAAACGCAAGGCTGACTCTGAACATGACTACGTGGCATCATGAAAGTGTCGGTGGCTTTGACAACAGCTCTTTCAGTGGAGTGGTGGGAATGCAAGTCCAGTGAAGGACTTAGGAGAAAATCAGAAGTGGACTAAAGGTAAGCTTTCTATACTGGTCCCAATATTAATTTCCTTCTGGTAGGAAGGAAAAGAAGAGTATTCTGGCACACTTGTAGATAAGGTAGTAAATTTGGTGATGGAAAGATAAGGTATTTTTTTTAGCAGATTAGATCTACCTTGGAATAGGATCACAGACATGCTAGATTTTCATCAGGGACAGATACCAGGATTTTCTGTGAAACACATACTCAACATAACATTAAAAGAAAAATATTCTTACCTTGGTATTTCCCAGAAAGTCTCTATATTCCCTCAGTATTTTTTGGTTTCTAAATAGTCCTATAAAAAAAGAATTACGCAATGCATTTAGCTCGTACATATTCTTATCCTTTCACATTTTAGATTAACACAATTATTCTAAGACTATGTTAAACAGTCTTCTCCCAGATACAAACAAAAATATCAGGTGATGGTAAGAAATCTGAATTTGCAACTTGATAAAAAGTGGGTTAAGGACGTGGACAGACTTTTCTCCAAAGATGATATACAGCTGGCCAACAAGCATATGAAAAGATGCTCAGATCACTAATCATCAGAGAAATGCAAACCAAAACCACAATGAGGTATCACTTCACAGCCATTAGAATGGCTACTACCACAAAACAAAAACAAAGAGAAAGAGGAAATAACAAGTGTAGGCAAGGAATGCAGAGAAACTGGAGATCTTGACTATACTGGTAGGATCATAAAATATTGCAACTGCTATGGAAAATAATATAGAGGTTCCTCAAAAAATTAAAAACTATCATATGATTTAGTAATACCACTTCTGGGTATATATAAAAAAAAAAAAATGAAAGCACTGTCTCAAAGAGGTTATTTTCACACCGTAATTTATCGCAGCACCATTCACAATGGGCATGAAGTGAAAGCAACCAAAATGTCCATGGACAAATAAATGCTGAACAATGTGGGATATACATACAATGGAAATCCTGTCACACGGATGAACCTTGAGGACATTATGTTAAGTGAGGTAACTTAGTCAAAAAGACAAACACTGTATGACTCCATTTATATGTGGTATCTATAGGAGCCAGATTCATAGAAAAAAAGAGTAGCTACCAGGGGCTAGAGGGACAGGAGAACTGTTAACAAGTACAGTTTCAGTGCAGCAAGATAAGTTATTTAAGCTTGACATAAGAACCAATTCTCTATCTTTAGCTCAAAGTTTAAAAATAAGGAAAAAATATTTTATTAGTGTGCTTTCTCAAATTCTGTACTTTAAGTACATCCTCTAATATATGTACAAGGCTATTCACAGCATCATTATTTTAACAGTAAAACACTGGAAACGACCTTAGGTGAAAATGACTAAATAAACTATGGTGTACCCCCCAAAATGGAGTATTATAAAAGAAATGAAGAAACCTCTCTATTTCCTACTATGGAATGTTCTCTGGGACATATAATCAAGTTTAAAAAAAAAAGCACAGAAAGTACATAGACTATGCCTTATTCATGAAAAGGAGGGTCTAAATTACCAGTATGTATGCTATTTTACTAAAAATAACACTCAAACTAATTTTTTAAACAATTACCTATGCTAGAGGGAGGGAAAAGGGTGGAAAAGACAGGGACGGAAGCTAAATTTATCTAAAGTATTTTGTTTTTAAAGTATTTGAGGGGACTTTGGAACCATATAAATGTTTTACAGAATTATAAAATAAAAATAAATCAAATTTCTTAAAATCAGAAGCAAAACGAAACAAACAAACCTATTTTTCTATCTAGTAGATGGTTTATCCATACAGTGAGAAATTACAAGTGACTTTAAAACATAGGCATTTGACTGTATATCCCCAGTGAGATATACAGTAAAAACAACAAAAAAATAGAAATCTTAAATCACGTTCCTAGCAAGAATACTGATAGTTTGAAACAACACTGTATTCTGTTTATATATGTATGTACATACATATAAGAACAAATTAAAAATGTAATTAATGATGTCAATGAATTAATAAATAAGATTTTCAGAGTAAGAGATACAAAAGGAAAAGGAGTAAGTTTATCAAAATAACCTACATATTTTCTCTTAAGAAACAAAAAGTATTTCCTAACTCTGTCCACTGAAAATACCTTAAAAATATATCAACTTATTTAAAAAAACTGAGTACCCCTAATGCCCCCAGTCCATTCTGAAGGAGATCAGGCCTGGGTGTTCTTTGGAAGCAATGATGCTAAAGCTGAAACTCCAGTACTTTGGCCACCTCATGCGAAGAGTTGACTCACTGGAAAAGACCCTGATGCTGGGAGGAATTGGGGGCAGGAGGAAAAGGGGACAACAGAGGATGAGATGACTGGATGGCATCACCGACTTGATGGACATGAGTTTGAGTGAACTCCGGGAGTTGGTGATGGACAGGGAGGCCTGGCGTGCTGCGATTCATGGGGTCGCAAAGAGTCAGACACAACTGAGCGACTGAACTGAACTGAATGAATGCCCACATGTCTCTAAATTTTATTTCCTATTAAGAGGAAAAGGGGCTCCTACTATAAATGCTGATTACCAATCTGAGGCAGGGTAGTGGTTACTGGAGGGGAAGGGGCAGGGTTGAGGGAAAAATGGGTAAAAATGGATCAATTGTGTGGTATCAGATGAAAACTAAATTTTTGGTGGTGATCAAGTTGCAGGGTAAACAGAAATAGAACATATAATGTTATGTAAACCAACGTTACCTCAGTAAAAAGTTAATTAGAAAAAAGAAAGAAAACATTTCATTCCTGTAGATTTAAATGCAGGTCTCTTTAGCTTATCTGTGAATATAAAGATACTAAACAGCTGTTTGCTTCTTCTGAGAGGCCAACCCCCTTAGAAACTAGGATTCACGTTTAGAACAGGTACAATCTTCAAATCAGACCCTGAGTTTTAATAGTCATATGTCTTATAGAAATGATAAATTAGCTTTGCTTGCTCTCATGATCTTTAAAAGCTATAGAGAGGAAAACAAATAGATATTGTTTTTATAAAATAATTAAACCTCAAAATGAAAACTGTCATTTGCTAGAACCAACAAAGCCAAACACAAGAGGTAGACAACCACAAGGGAGGACACAGTTATTACAGACACAGGTCTCATTTACAAGTTGCTTTTCAGTTAACTCAGCTTTAAACTGAATGTACTTACTTTCTCTATATTCTATTTCTGCTTCCTTACGAAGTTTTTTCTCTCTGGCAAGAGCTTCAGGGCTTCCCCAAACTTCCAAAGATCTATGTACATACACATGGCCACCATTCAGTAATACAATTTTAATGACTTCATGAAAATCATATTTAAATCTAGATAACTAAAATTACATGAAAATCATAGGTCCTTTAGGAAAAATATAAAGCACTTAAGAAACTTTTCTAAATTAAATCTACACAATAAGAATAAATTCAACAGCAAATTTTCTAAAAAAAAATCTGATTTTTTTTCTAATTAATACATACTAGTGACTCTCAAACAAATCTGCAAACATATTCTGTTTTTGGATTTTCCTGGTGGTCCAGTGGCTAAGAGTCCGTGTGCTCCCAATGTAGGGGGCCTGGGTTTGATCCCTGGTTGGCAAACTAGATCCCTCATGCTGCAACAAAGAGCTCATATGCCACAACTAAAGAGTTCACATGTTGCAACTAAAGAGTTCACATGTTGCAACTAAAGATTCTGCATGCTACAAATAAAGATCCCACATGCCACAAAGATCAAAGATTCCGTGTGTCACAATTAAGACCTGGTGCAGCCAAATAAATAAATAAAAGTAAATACTTTAAAAATATGTATATATTCTGCTTTTAAAACATGTCATTTCAAAAATTCTGAGTCTGTCTAAAATGGGTTTTTATTAATCCCAAAAGAACTATGTTCTTACTTTGCCTCCACATCTGATCTCAAGTATACAGTAAAGGACTCAGTATCTTCATGAGGACTTCGTCGTCTGATTTTTCGAAGCTGTTCCAGATCACTGAAGAAAGAAATATGTTGAATTCATTCAGAGAAGGTTCATATAGTTCAGGATTATTAAGGGCAGGTAAAAACTACTAAGTCAGTCTCATTTTAGGAGCTAAAGATGGATAGCCTGTAAAAATCAGTTTAAAGATGGCATTTTGTATATAAAAGTGGTTTAGAAAGAGTTGAAAAACTAAGAATTATTCTTGACTCAATATAGATACCATAATATAATATGTAGTGAGTCAAATCCTTAAACAGTGCTTGTCCTTTATCTGCTATGTATACACCACTGCAATATCTGATGCATGAAGAAAAAAAAGTAGGAAGAACACAGATTAGAGTATTACTCCTCTATCTGAGAATGTAAAGTTAATATTACAGTCATTTGTTTATATCCAGATTAACTGTCATTGTTCAGTCGCTAAGTCATATCCGACTTTTTGCAAGCCCATGAACTGCAGCATGCCAGGCTTCCCTGTCCTTCATTATCTCCCTGAGTTTGCTCAAACTCATGTCCAGACTAATACTAAGTGGTAACATGATTCATAGATATCAATTTATAAAGAGTATATGTCAATTTCATGCTATTTAATTATTTTCCTTTCTCTTAAATTCTGAAAGGTTGATACATGCATGCATCAAGTCACTCTGCTAAACAGTCATTCTAAATTTGACCATTGGTCTTCCTAAGGAAATTCTGTAATAGCAGTGAAAGACCTATAAGCAAAAATCTGAGGAATTCCCTAGTGGCCTAGTGGTTAGGATCCCGGCTTTCTTGCTGTGGCCTAGGATCAATTGCTAGCCAGGGAACTAAAATGTTGTAAGCCATGTGCTATAGCCAAAAAATAAAAAAGTAAAGGTCTAGATCAGGTAGCAAAAGATATGTATTCTGGTTCCCACTCTGTCACTGACTCACTAAATGAATCAGGTCATTGCTAACATCTTTATTGTATTTCCTGGCCTATAATATGGAGATAGCTATACCTAACCTACTTTACTCACAAAGTTTTTGTATGGGAAACAAAATATAGTTTTATATCATTATTATAATTGGTTGTTGTTTCAATATTTACAAAAGTTATAAAACTGACTATAGGAATCCTTATTTATTGATATTATACCATATGCTACCCACTCCAGTATTCTGGCCTGGAGAATTCCATGGACTGTATAGTCCATGGGATCGCAGAGTCAGACATGACTAAGGGACTTTCATTTTATACTCTAGAAGATGTACCATGGTGGGGGTGGTGGAGGGAGAGCCTAGATCATCTGATGTCTAAATTGCCAAGAAATCTTCCACTTAAATATATAGCTTTCCTAGACAAACATACAAAAGAGGGGGAAACATTTAAATTTATAAAAAATTATACCTCAATAATCTCTTCAGTTAGAAGAAAATAATAAGATACCAGGAAGAAGTAAAATAATTTATACTCAACACAAACCACAGCTGGAATGTGAACAGAGACATAATAAAATTGCTCTACCAAAAAACCCCCAAATTTTAAAGCTATATTAATATACAAATACTCTTATTGATAATTCTGCTACATATTAACAATAGAATTCCTAAGGTTCTTGTGTAACACATAGATTTTTTTTTTTTTTAACACATAGATTTTTGAAGAACCTGCTTTTTTGAGTTAAAGGAGCCAAGAAAGACTGGAATTGCTCAAGCTGGAGCAGTCTTCAGTTTAATAAGTGAACAATTTTAACATTTAAAAAAAATATATTTTTAACTGAATGAAAATATTTCTTCAATTTAGGAAGGAACCATAGTAAAGTTTCCACATGGATGGTAGCTGGTAACAAATTCTAGGAAGTAATTGGTTATTTAGATTAGATAGAACAAACCATTACATTTATTTCCCCCCCCCGGGGGGGGGGAAAAGTTTTTTAATTATGTACTCAATCCATTTGGTGTATTTCAAAACGTGCAATACTTTTCTTCATTTATCAGTGAAAGAAGTTAGAAATTAACTTCAAAAAAAAAAAATCAGCAAATGGCAAACAAATTTCCTTGAGAGTCATAGTCACATATATAGTGCATCCTAGAAAAGAGGAGGTAACAAATTCTAGAAGTAACTGGTTATTTAGATTAGATAGAACAAACCATTACATTTTTTTAAAAAATTACCATACCTGGATTTGAGGCAGAATTCATTCATTGCTCTGACTCCAGTGATGAAATTATTCTGAGTATACTTTGGTCCATATTCCCTCTTTTTAAGAACTGCTTTGACTAAAACCAAAAAAAAGAAAAAAGAAAACATACTAAATATGCACACTGTAAGTCACATTTGAAGATGAACATAATGCTAATTTTTAAGTGGGGTCACTAGTGAGTTGCATAGAAAACAGGTTTTTCCTGATGCACTGGATGGCATCAGGGGAAAATAAAGTCTACTTCAAGTACAAAATAGGACAGAATTAAACTGGCAACCACCCAGCTTTTAACTCCATAGTTCATCAGTCCGTGCTTGCATGCTCAGTCTCTTCAGTCACGTCCGACTCTTTGTGACCCTATGAACTATAGCCCACCAGATCCCTCTGTCCATGGGATTCTTCAGACAAGAATACTAGAGTAGTGGGCAGCCATGTTCTCCTCCAGGGGATCTTCCTGACTGATGCCAAAAGATCAACCCTTTGTCTAAAGGACACCCTGCAAAGGTATCACTGGTCTACTAAACTGTACTAGTACAATTTAAATTGCTTGGAAAATCTAAGTGAAAATGAACTGAAGTTTCAATTAAAAAATTACATGCTGGTTCAGTGTTTTACAAACACTGGTGAAACCAGCATTAAAAAAAAAAAAAAAAAGTAATCAAAGAGTATTGCATACAATGAAGAATCAGCAGTTTTTGTGCAAACTTTTGTTTCAGTTACATATAATAATCTATATATATACATACTAAATCATTAGTACTTCCTATGTGGGTTGTAGTCAAAAAAGTCTGAAATTCATTGAATGATTTCACATAAAGTAACAAAGGTGAAATAAATATAAGGAACATTTTTATTAGTTAAAAATTATAGGAAGCTAATTATAGATTATAGGCAAAACACTGCCTTCTATTAAATTATTCCCCTATTATCAAGTATCAAACTGCTCATAAAAAATGACAGACATCAATAACAAAATACCAACTTGGCATCAGTTACACTCTGTAGATTAAAAATTACAGCCAACATTGGTCTGTTCATTTTTATAAAGTTAGACTTTCAGTCACATGATATAGATAAATAACATAAGCATATCTTGGAAAAGCAGGAGAAAAACAGCAAAAACTCATGTGTTCTGTTTCAAATTGTTGCCAGGTTACTTCATATTTTATTCTCATGTCTAGTAACTACTAAGTCTTCTGTTATACTTGCAAATTGAAAGAATAAATTAAGACTAAATTATCCACCACTGAAGAAAGTAAAAAGACTCTTAAAACATACACTATGAAAGTGAAAATTCACAAATCATAGTTAATAAGAACATTTCAAAAATAAAGTTCAATATAAAAATCAAAACTTTATTTGAAAAAAGTATATAAGGAAGTTCAGGTTTCTTTCTGCATAAGTTTAAGTCTCTAAACTTACCTTATTTTAATAACCCTAAAATATTAAATTCAAATAAGCTTCTCAGAGAGGAGAAATACATCTCTCTTCAAAAAGATTAGTTTTTTAAATTACTTTTTAATAATTTCTTCAAAGTATCAAGAAATCCCTGTTGGCCTGTCCCGGCCCAGATTATTGATGGTAACACAACATTAAGTATTCTTAATTGTGACTGTACAGTATGTCTCATCTCCAAAGTTATCCTACAAAAAAGAAGTCCCATTCTCAGCACCACCATAGAGGAGAAAACTATGACTCAGAAAAATCAAGGAAACTGCCCAAAGCCATAAAGCTGGCACATGCTAAAGCTACAAACTGAATTTACTTTCGTCTGACGCCAAAGCCATAGTGATCCTACTCACAGAATTAGTACCTCCATGAAATATGCTACTTTGGACATGGGAGCCATAGCCCAATTATAAAGAAAAGAACTGCAAACTGTTAGGGACCAAACGACGGGCTCTAGGACCTGAGTCATGTTTACCAGAAAGAGACAGGACATGCGCTCATCCTGCCTGGCCAATCATGTAACGCCAGCTACTCCTGTAACTGAGACAAAGAACTGCCTGTATATAAGCCGCCATTCTCCTTTGTTCGGGGCTCTAGTCGGATTCCACTGTGCTGGATGAGACTTGGGCCCTAGCGCGCTAGAAATAAACTCCCTTCTTGCCTTTGCATTACTGTGGTGGACTTGCTCTCTCGGTCGGTTCGGAGATAGGGCTCCGTGCATAACACAAACAAGAATTCCTTCCTTACTTAATTACTTCTAGAAATGGAAATCAAGAATGTCCAAACTATCTCGATTTCAACATGCCACAGGTATTGGCCTCTAGTTCATTAATCACATTACTTTTCTAAAAATGATAAAACAATTTTTATTTGCCTTTACTCCTTTCTTTGGGCTTCTGAAATTACGATTACTATAAAATTTATGACCAGAATGCAAATTTCAGTAGAAAATCAGTTTATAAATAGAATAAATCCTTATGGTCAATATATTTTTTTAAAGTAAAAATGAATATACTTTTATAAATATATCTATATAAACTAATTTTTATATTTAATTCAAAGCACCATTATAATAAAAAATAGAATAAAATATATTTACCTCTTACTTGGAGAGGTTCTTGCTTAATAATTGGAGCTTTCAGTTCTGCACCCATATTTTCTGCTGTAAAGATTAAAAGTTATTTTAAGTAGTTGTTTTCATAGAAACCCTATAAACTTAATTAACATTTGCTAAAACAATCTGGCAATGTATAAAAAAGATAATATATCACAGACCAAGATAAATCCGAGGATTTATCTTAGGAATGAAAGAGTAGTTAAACATTATTGTTTAGTTGCTAAGTCATGTCTGACTCTTCTGTAACTCCATGGACTATAGCCGGCCAGGCTCCTCTGTCCAGGGGATCTCCCAGGCAAGAATTCTGGAGCAGATTGCCATTTCCTTCGCCTGAGGGTCTTCCTGACCCAGGGATTGAACCTGCATCTCCTGCGCCAGCAGGGAGGGTTCTTTACCACTGAGCTCCCAGGGAAGCCCAGTTAAACGTTAGAAAATCTATTAATTCCTCTCATTAACAGATTGAAGGAAAAAAAAAACTGTAGTATCATTTCAGGAGCTAACCAAAAAGCACTTAATAAAATTCAGCACCCATGCAAGTTTCAAACCTTTTTAAGAAAAATTAGGACAAAAGGAATTTCCTTGCAGGGTAACGCAAACCTGTAACAAACATTGTATTCAATGGTAAAAATTTAGATGCATCCCTTTAAAACAAGGAACAAAACAAGGGCACATGCTGTTGATTTTTCCACCCCCAAACTGTTTCAGAGATACCCTTCAATGAAGAAAGGATGACTATTAAATGGTTATTGAACAATGGTACAACCCTCACCACTTCAAAAAACTGTAATCTACCTCATACCATAAACAATCAATTCCAGGAAAATTAATGATTAAAGACTAAGGAATTTATATGATTAGGTGGCACTAGTGGTAAAAAACCCACCTGCCAATGCTGGAGACACAAGCGATGAAGGTTCAATTTCTGGGTTGGGAAGATCCCCTGGAGGAGGAAATGGCAACCCACTCCAGTATTCTTGCCTGGGAAATCCCATGGACAGAGAGCCTGGCGGGCTACAGTCCATGGGGTCGCAAAGAATAGGACACGACTGAGGCAACTTAGCATGCACGCATGATTAACAGACAACAATATATAAAGAAAAGAAAGCTTCAAACTGGGCGACTGTATTTCCAACAGATATAATCAACAAAGGATAAGTATGAAGAATATTTAAGAGTTCCTCCAAATGTGTTAAGAAAAAGACAACCCATTAGAAAGACAGAACGGGGCAGAATACAAGAACAAACTTGCACAGGAAAGGAAATACAAATAACCAATAAACATATGAAGAGATGATAGCCTCGTTATTAACAGAATCCAAATGAAATCACAAGATGCCATTTAACAACCACTGGATTATGAAATATGAGAAATATGATAATACCTAATGTTGGCAAGGGTATGGCGCAATGGTAACTCATACACTACTGGCTGAAATACAAACAGGTACAATAATCTTGATAAACAAATTGGCATTATCTAATGTAGCTGAACACAAGCATAACCTACAACTTAGCAATCCTATTTCTAGGTCAACATGCTTGGCACACAGAAACTTGTACAAGGGTATAAAAAGTTGAGCATTCAAAGCAGTACTGTGTTCTGTTGTTTCAAACTGGAAACAACCCAAACGTCCACAGGCATGAGAACAGACAAAGAAACCATGTTTTATTCATTCAGCAGCATTCTGTACATCAGTAAAGAAGAAAAAACATAATAATGGCTATCTTTCTTTGCACCTTTACTATTAAGGTAACTGCAAGCACTATTTAAGCACTCAATGTGCATCAACTCATTTAATTCACACAACAGCCCTCAAAAGTACATGCTGTGATTATCTCAATGAAAATTAATCAACTAGACACATATACAACTAAGATAAATCACGGCAAAAAATTTTAATGAAAAAATAAATCACCGAAGAATACATACAATAAACTATCACAATAAAGTAAGCTAAACAATTAAGGACATATACAATTGTCTAAATCTATTCCTTTTTTTTAACTCAAGAGATTGAAACACAAAATTCAGGACAGTCACGTGTATACAAAGGGTGAAAGGAACAATGAAAAGAAGTATTAAGGATAATAAGAATGTGATCAAAAATGCAAGGTTAGGTTAGGTGGTAAATTACAAGGTTAGGTGGAAAATTATAGGTGTTGATTACATATATTCTTATACATGTATCAAGTATTTTGTAATAAAAACCTCATCCTTAAAATACCTTCCCTTATATTTATATCCTCATTCAATAATAAAATAACATTTTTGAGCCCATTAATAATAGCTTACATTTACGAACTATTTACCATGTGCCATATACAGTACTATGTCCTTTACATGCATTATTTCATTTAATCCTCACAAAGCTGCTCTGAGGTAAGTACTATTATTATCTTCATCTTATTCATCTTATTTGGAACTTCCCTCAATGTCACATAGCTAGTATGCTAAATATGGAAGCACAGTCAGGATTAAAACCCAAGACATTTTATTAGTCTATTCTTTTAACCACTTTCCTACACTGCCTCTATATTTAAAATAATATTTGGTTTATAAGTTGATATTTGCATGTTTTCAGGAAAAGAGGATAGAAGTGAAAACTGGGTCAGCAATGTGGAGATCACTGGTAACCTCTGACAACAGCAGTTTCAGCAGAAAGAGTAGTGATGAGGTAGAGGTGAGAAAGGGAGATGAGACAGTAAAAGCAATATCTGGATTTTCAGTAAGAGCTGGAAAAGAGAATGGAATCAAGGAATCATTATTTATCAAAAATAAAATAATGATTTTATTTTTATAGAGGTGGAAGTAATGAAATAGGGAAAATAATTATTTCTATATATTTAGAATATGCATCTATATAAATGACAGGCAACACCATGAAACCTAACCTGGTTACCTGATTTAGACTTCTGCCACCTTACTGTCTGTCTTTGGTTTACCATCCTTTTTTTTCTTGCTTTTATTTTTGTCTTTTTGGCCATCTGTTAGATTGATAAAATTTTCTATATTCTCCTCTCACCCCACCTCCATGCTGGTTTTTGAATTTACAAGATTAAAGTTCTACTGTTTTCATGATTTCATTTAGAAATTTAACATACATGCTTTCCTATAAATCTTTCTAATCATCTGTAAGGTTATTCACCATCTCTACCTTCCTCTGAACAAGAAAAATATCTTTAACCACTCAGATTTCTTTTATCTTACTACTCTAAAATTTTAGCATTTAATATGAAGTTTACTTTTACTATCAATAACTTTATTAACACACTTGAACTATTTCTTGCTCTTCACTGTCCCAACTCTTCTTTCCCTGAGTTTACTCTGCAATCTGTAAGAAACACGTATCTGAACAGTTGTGGGTTTTTTTAATATGGGTAGTCTAGTAGTAAATGATAAATCATCTTTACATGTGAAATGTTATTTTGCCTTTCCCCTGGAATGATTATTTGTGCACTCAGTTGCGTCCAACTCTTTGCGACCGCAGGAACTGTAGTCCGCCAGGCTTCTCTGTCTGGGGAATTCTCCAGGCAAGAATACTGGAGTGGATAGCCATTTCCTTCCCCAGGGGATCTTCCCAAGCCAGGGACTGAACCTTCATCTCTTGCATTGGCAGGCAGATTCTTTACCACTAGTGCTACCTGGGAAGCCCAAGAGCCCGTAAAATTGTACTTATTAGATGAAATAATCCTTTTAAAGCCCCAATGATTATTTAGAACATGTAAAATTCTAGGGAACACTTATTTTCCTCTGATCATTTCATGGACAGTATTCCAAATCATTCCTCCTTTATTTTCTGCTTATTGTTGGAGATAACAAGTCTACTTCAAAAGAGTAATAACAATTGTACTAACAACAGCCTGACTTTTTGGAAGCTAAGTTAGATTGTTTCTTTTTCAGTTTTGAAATCTATGGATTTCTTTTCATTTATCCAGTTTAGTACTAAAAGTGTACCTTTGATCTGAAGATTGATTTTCTCAAATTCTGAAAAATTCTCATCCGTTATCTCTTTACATATAATTCCTCCATACTCTCTCTCTCTCTCTCTGAAATGCCTGTTGAATATAGGCTAAAGCTTCATGCCTTGCAAAAGCTTTTTCATTTTTTTGGAAAATCTTTTTTACTTTCTTATGCACATTCAGAATGAATTTCAATTTACTAATTCTCTACTTGACTACAGCTATTCAATATATTATATTCTTATTTTAATGACCACACTTTCATTTCTAGGCATTCTCATTGGCTCTTCCAGATCTACTTGTTATGCTTTTATTTCTGCCAGTTTGTATTTCATAATATGGGTACTTCATTTATTCTTTTGAGGATATTAAACTTACTTGAAGTAATTTGGGCTATTTTAAAATTATCTGGAGTTAATTTATATTTGATTGTTGATTTTGTTGGCTTTCTTGTGCTAGAATTCTTTGTGCATTTTTTACTGAGATATAATTGACATAAGGTTAAGGTATATAATACATTGATTTGATTAATTTATATATTACAATATGATTCTTCATGTTCTTCTAAATTTTGGAATGTGCAGTCTTATTCTGAATAGGATATATTGCTTTACTCTCTTCATGATCTATTGCCCAGAACTAAATCCAACCCTTCTGTCCTGAACCAGATCTCACACTGCCAGCGTGAAATAAATATGCTCCAGTTTAGTATGCCAGCCAGCAAAAACGTTTAAGTTCCTGTTCTTTCTGCTGCCTCCACCTACCCTACAGCCTCCTATAACACAGAGCCCCAGATAACAAATAGAAGAGGCTAGCTTCAGCCTCATATAGAAGGGTGGATGGATAAATTCACACGGTGAGTCTGGCTATGCATGTAGCACTTACAGATCCATTATCCCAAATGAGCCAAACTTCTGGCTGCCAGTGCCTGCTCACAAACCCAGAGGCCAGTACCTTCTGTTTCAATTCTTGGGCACATCTTTTTTTGAGTCCACTTACTTCTTCAGTTTTCTCTTTGTATATTCAGTCTATCACACGAGTAAGTGAGAAGTTGAATGGTTACCTCAGAGCATTCTTTCAACAATGCTATTACTATCTGATCCAAATTTCTGCCAATCCATTGATTTACCTTCTTTTAACACCTTATGGCAGAAAGTGAAGAGGAACTACAAAGCCTCTTGGTAAGAGTGAAAGAGGAGAGTGAAAAAGTTGGCTTAAAGCTCAACATTCAGAAAACTAAGATCATGGCATCTGGTCCCATCACTTCATGGGAAACAGACAGGGAAACAGTGTCAGACTTTATTTTTGGGGGCTCCAAAATCACTGCAAATGGTGACTGCAGTCATGAAATTAACAGATGCTTACTCCTTGGAAGAAATAGAGAAGGCAATGGCACCCCACTCCAGTACTCTTGCCGGGAAAATCACATGGACGGAGGAGCCTGGTGGGCGCAGTCCACAAGGTCGCTAAGAGTCGGACACGACTGAGCAACTTCACTTTCACTTTTCACTTTCATGCATTGGAGGAAGAAATGGCAACCCACTTCAGTGTTCTTGCCTGGAGAATCCCAGGGACAGGGGAGCCTGGTGGGCTTCTGTCTATGGGGTCGCACAGAGTCGGACACGACTGAAGCGACTCAGCAGCAGCAGCAGCAGCAGCAGCAGCAGCTAGCATATTGAAAAGGAGAGACGTTACTTTGCTAACAAAGGTCCATCTAGTCAAGGCTATGGTTTTTCCAGTGGTCATGTATGGATGTGACAGTTGGACTGTGAAGAAAGCTGAGCACCGAAGAATTGATGCTTTTGAAGTGTGGTGTTGGAGAAGACTCTTGAGAGTCCCTTAGACTGCAAGGAGATCCAACCAGTCCATTCTAAAGGAGATATGCCCTGGGATTTCTTTGGAAGGAATGATGCTAAAGCTGAAACTCCAGTACTTTGGCCACCTCATGCGAAGAGTTGACTTATTAGAAAAGACTCTGATGCTGGGAGGGATTGGGGGCAAGAGGAGAAGGGGACAACAGAGGATGAGACGGCTGGATGGCATCACTGACTCAATGGACGTGAGTTTGAGTGAACTCCGAGACATGGTGATGGAGAGGGAGGCCTGGCGTGCTTCGATTCACGGGGTCGCAAAGAGTCGGACATGACAGAGCAACTGAACTGAACTGAACTGAACGCTCCTATGTATAAATTAAATATCAACAGAACAGATACTTAACAAAAACAAAACTTTCTTCAAAATATAAGCAAAAAAACTTACCTGTAATATTTAGTATATTTCTCAATTATTTTTCAGGGAAAGCCACTGGGGAAATGACTTAACATGGCATATTATGTTTTCATAACTAAAACATGTACAGAAAATCCAAAAAGGCTTTATTTTCACTATTCATCAGATTCTAAGTAAGTTATGATGACACACTGGTTAAAAACAAACAAAAAAGAGGCCTAAAAACACTTCTATTTAATTAGTAACTATGGCTTCCAACATTTGACACTGATCAGTTAAATGACTGATATTTCATTTCTGTCTGGCTATACAGCAAACAAATTCTAAAGCATCTTTATCTACAGAATCTATGTATTAATTACTTAAAATTTTGTTTTGGGGAATAGAGCCTTGGGCAGACAAAAGTGAAGGGATGGGGTGGTAGAATATTAAGCTTTGAATACTCATCTAGTGTGTGAACACTAAAATCTACTATCTAAAATTTCACAGACAGCCATTCTTTCTACAATGATCAAAATCATTCAAACAAATCACATAAAATGAGGTGCTCTAATACTGACATTTTTGGATATTCTTCTTACCACAAACTGTCTAGATATTACTAAATATACAGTGTTAAGACTCACAAACAAGAAATAGTAGTAAAAAGCTCAAACACATATAGGAATACTTTTTTTACATATCACCATCTTAATAAATTTACACTGGATCACTGGAGTAGAATCTTGATTTCAATAAGCAACCAGACATGCTATCCATGAATATCTCCAGACATTTTGTTTTAAGCTCAAGCTCTGGCTGTTTGCCACACATCTGCTGTCATTAGCAAAATTAAAACTGATTTTACTAAAATTTAAAACATCTGAATGTTCCTTAAAAACGTAACGATTCCTTAGCAAGTCTCTGCCTCTTAATGAGCTGTTTCTGACTTTATCATGTGATTTGAATTATTCAAAAGTCAATCTCAAACTCTTAAATATACAAATTATCTTTCAATCAAGCAATTACTTGCTGTCTATCTGATGGCTGGTGGTTTAGTCACAAAGTTGTGTCCGACTCTTGCAACCCCATGGACTATAGCCTGCCAGGCTTCTCTGTCCATGGGATTCTCCAGGTAAGAATACTGGAGTGGGTTGCCATTTCCTTCTCCAATCTGATGCCTAACAAGGTCTAATCTGGCCTAAGAAAATTCTGAAAAATTGAGCCCAAAATAAAACCATCAGTAAACAATATAGTCCTAATCTAATAAACTAATATTTAAATTTCACAAGTCAGCAGAGAAAAAAGAAAATGAGTCACAGATTTCAATTTGAAGCACTCTGTAAAGTGGAAACCAACATTAAATATCTTTGCCTGAGTCAATGTTCACCTCACAATAGCATTATAACATGTTTTACCTTTAATTACATTATTCTACGGCCTGTTTCTTCTCCCATCTCAATGTTCTAAATAAATGTGCTTATTTCTGGAACTTAGGGACTCATGATCCTCTCCATTCCTTCATCCTCTAATATCAGACTCTCAATATTTACCCCAGGAGTTCTCCATCACAAGGAAAAGGAAGAAACTCACTAAAAGTGGATAATAAGCCCAAAGAGAGGATGCGGCTTGGGGAAAAGGATGAAAAACAGGCATGATAAACTGTCTTGCAGTATCTCACTGTGAACACTGTTCACTGAACCCAAGGCAGGTAAGGTGCGAGCTAAGAGGCTGGAAGAAAACTAGAAGAGCCGTAGAAACTGCAGACGTGTTTATTCTCTCCAGGCTGGCACAGCAGCCGTAGCAGCAGCAGACATGCTGTATTCTCCCCTCTCGTGGTTGACCCAGTGGACACAGCCCTAACACAGCCTCACCACCATAATGCAACCATAACGCAGCCCCAAGGGCTTTTTCAGCGGGAGCTTATATATACATGCATACAAAACAAAAGCATGGTAGCCTGTGGCCAAGTGGTTACCTTGTCGCGTGCATGCACAGTGCTCTAAGTGATCTCAGCTGTTACACAATCATTATCTACAAAACGTGGGGCAAGAGTGAGAGGAGGTGGAGCGAGAAAGCCTGACCACTGCCATCTTGGATGATTTGCTCTTTCCCTGCTGCTGCTGCTGCTGCTCAGTCGCTTCAGTCGTGTATGACTCTGTGCGACCCCATAGACGGCCGCCCACCAGGCTCCCCCGTCCCTGGGATTCTCCAGGCAAGAACATTGGAGGGTTGCCGTTTCCTTCTCCAATGCATGAAACTGAAAAGTGAAAGTGAAGTCACTCAGCCATGTCCGACTCTTGGCAACCCCACTGACTGCAGCCCACCAGGCTCCTCCGTCCATGGGATTCTCCAGGCAAGAGTACTAGATTCGGGTGCCATTGCCTTCTCCGACTCTCCCTAGATAAACGTAAACACAGGTTTCTCAAGCAATCTGTAAAATCTTTCCTGTGAAAGACATCCAACTAAAGGAAAGATGGTCTTGAAATGTTTATTATTCTTCAAACACTCTTCTCCTAACACCATCCTCTCCTTGGGTTTTCTCCTACCTCTCCAGACTGTTCCTCCTCAACTGTTCTTTGCAAGCTTCTCCTCTTCCACCTGTCCCTTACTCACTGGGGATTTCAGACTAGCTCTTATCTCCCCAATCTAAACTCTCCCCCTGTACTGTCTCAAACATACTCATGACTTCAGTTACCACCTGGCTACAGCTAAAAACTCCTCATCTTTATCCCCAGGTTAGAACTCTATGCATTTACTCATTTACAAAATTTATTAAACCCCTACTAAAAGCAGAGACATTACTTTGCCAACAAAGGTCCGTCTAGTCAAGGCTATAGTTTTTCCAGTGGTCATATATGGATGTGAGAGTTGGACTATAAAGAAAGCTGAGCGGTGAAGAATTGATGCTTTTGAACTGTGGTGTTGGAGAAGACTCTTGAGAGTCCCTTGGACTGCAAGGAGATCCAACCAGTCCATTCTAAAGATCAGTCCTGGGTGTTCATTGGAAGGACTGATGTTGAAGCTGAAACTCCAATACTCTGGCCACCTGATGCAGAGAGCTGACTCACTGGAAAAGACCCTGATGGTGAGAAGATTGAAGGCAGGTGGAGAAGGGGTCGACAGAGGATGAGATGGTTGGATGGCATCACCGACTCAATGGACATGGGTTTGGGTGAACTCCAGGAGTTGGTGATGGACAGGGAAGCCTGGCATGCTGCAGTTCATGGGGTCGCAAAGAGTTGAACACGACTGAGCAACTGAACTGAACTGAACTATATGCAAACCACTCTAAGCACTGATGGAGAAGGCAACCCCACCCCACTCCAGTACTCTTGCCTGGAAAATCCCATGGACAGAGGAGCCTGGTAGGCTGCAGTCCATGGGGTCACTAAGAGTCGGACACAACTGAGTGACTTCACTTTCACTTTTCACTTTCATGCATTGGAGAAGGAAATGGCAACCCACTCCAGTGTTCTTGCCTGGAGAATCCCAGGGATGGGGGAGCCTGGTGGGCTGCCGTCTATGGGGTCACAGAGAGTCAGACACGATTGAAGCGACTTTGCAGCAGCAGCAGCTAAGCACTGAAGTTCCTGCTATGATGAGGTTTGGAAACAAGGGAAAAAATAAATAAAACAGATACTGAAAATATCAGTCAATAATAAGTGATGTCCACACAGAGAATTAAAATTAGTGTAATATCAAGGACTGACTGGGTGTGCAGAGTTGACATGTCATGTAAGATGTAAATTACTAAAAGGGGTCAGCCAGATGATGAAGGGCATCTTGGAAAGTTAAAGCAACTAGAACAAACACCCTGTAACAAGAACAAGCTGGGTATTTTCTTATTTTCTAAGAGCCAAAAGGAAAATGGTTTGACTGAAATATTATGAGAAAGTGAGAGTGGAAGCAAGGAGCCCAGAGAGGCTACTGCAGCAATACAGCCAAAGAGATGATGTCTCACACTAGAAAAGTAGTATAACAACTGCCTACTAGTAGTTATCTATTAAAATGCCCCATAGGCACCTACAATTCAGATGTCCAAGACTGAACCCTCAACTTCTCATTAATACACATTGCAGCTTTGGTATTTCTACTTTTAGAAGTCCAATAACCATGCATTATCCTTTACTGACTCTTTTAGTCCACCAAATTCAATCAAGTCAGTTATTCAGCTCCTAAATACCTTGCATTCCCCTACTACCTCAAGAAAATCATTGCCACTAATCTAGAGCCTCATTCACATCCGTTTTCAGTCCCTTCCTTTGCAATTTATTTTCCAGTCTGCATCTAGTCATCTAAAATCTTAAATACTTCCTGTACTCAAAATATTCCAACGGATTCCTACTGCCTCCAAAACAGTCCACACTCCTAAACAAAACCCTGATCTGACTACTGTTTACCTCTTGAGTTTCACCCCTTTCCAAACTACGAACCCCACCATGAGGTGCTCTGCTCACGAGTCTGGTCACAAGGAGTTGGTGCAGTGTTATCTTTTTCCCACCATTCATCACACCAATGCCTGCTTTCAGGCCACTAGTTAGATATCATTTCCCTATGGGAGCCTTCCCAGCCACTCAACCCAGGTGTCCCTCCAGCACATAGTACTTCTTCTACCAGAGTACTTCCTATACTTGTTTTGCTTAATTTTCTGTTTCAGTAATAAAAAATATAAACTCATTCTCATGTGCTGCCATATAAAAAGTCCTCAATAAATACTTCTTCAATAAATTAATGAATAAATAAAGACTTCTTTTTAATGCTGCACAGTGGACTAGATATCCTGAAAAAGTATCTTTTCAAATGCATTGCTAAGCTACCAAAATGATCTGAAGGGGGCAAAAATGAAGGGAAAGCAGGATCTCTATAGAATAAGAGAGCAACCAAAGTCAGTTTTTTCCCTGATGATTTCTACAGTTATGCCAAGTGTCTAGCTTTGTTTCTGGTTATCTCCTGTTAAGAGTCTCCATCTCTAGCAAAATTCTCTAGAATTCTGGTAACAGGAGATACCCAGAAACAAAGGTAGACAAGGCATAACTGTGACCTAAAAAACACACATGGGGCTTCCCTGATGGCTCAGTGGTAAAGAATCTGCCTGCCAATGTAGGAGATGCCTAGGGTTTGATCACTGGGTTGGGAAGATTCCCTGGAGAAGGAACAGGCAACCCACTCCAGTACTCTTGCCTGGAAAATCCCATGAACAGAGGAGGCTGGCAGGCTACATTCCATGGGGTTGCAAAGAGTCAGACACAACTGCGCGATTACACAACAACAATGAAAAACACAGAAAAGGAGTCAGCAAGGAAGTAAGCCTGCCCCGACTTTTGTGTTAAGTAGTGGAGAATAAAAAACTCCTCTGAAAATCCTAAGGATAAGACAACTCACACAAGTTTACAGTCTGAATTCATGCTGCTAATGTGGTCCTAAGCTGAGGATTTAATTTAATGTGGTCCCAGCAGCTAAGAGAGGAAAATGCAAACTCTCTATGCAGGAACACATCCTCAATCAGAGACATCAAATAGTTCAAAGATATTAAACTACGTGGAAAATGAACAATTCTCAGTTTAAAAACATATCATCATGAATGAAAGCAGGAAATGGAGGAAAAAGGTAATACAGTAAAAACCAAAACATTTCAGATAGCAGAATTTTCAGTCATAGAATATAAAACAGCTATGTTTAATGTCTAGTAAAAGAGAAGTTTGAAAACACACAAGAGACCAACCAAGCAAGCTGAAAAATAAAAATACAGTTTCTAGAAATGAAAAATATAATCATTAAAATTAAAAACCCAACATGGTACCAACCAGCAGACTAGAGGCAACTACTAAAAGAGAATTCGTACACTATGTAGACCTAAGAAAATAATCCAGGAGTCAGGCCAGAAAGATAAAGAAATACAAAGTATGTCAGAGAGGTTTAGAGACACGGAAAATTATGCAGTAAATATTTCAGATTTCTTAACAGAGTTCCAAAGGAGAAGAGAAGTGGTAATAATACACACTTCAAGGGATGCATACTAAGTCAGTTCATGTGTGTCAGACTGTTTGCAACCCTATGGACCGTAGCCCGCCAGGCTCCTCTGTCCATAGTATTCTCCAGGCAAGAATACTGGAGTGGGCTGCCATGCCCTCCTCCAGGGGATCTTCCTGACACAGGAATGGAACTCAGGCCCCCTGTGGCTCTTGCACTGTAGGCAGATCCGTAACCACTGAGCCACTGGGGAAGCCCAGGGACAGTGACAGAGAACTGCAGAATTCCAGAATTGTAGAAAAATGACAGTTCTCAGATCCAGGAAGCCCAACAAATCTCAGGCAAGGTAAGACCTTACTCATTTCATAGTAAAACTAAACTTTACACCAAAGAAAAAGACTTTCAAAATAAAGTTAAATTTTAAAAGCAAACAGAAAAGACATGAAAACAAAGGCATAATATCTGACTTCTCAGCAGTAACAGTGTCAGCTGAAAGACAATGCAATAAGGTATGTATTAAATGTGCCTTTACCATGAAAGAGTCTCACCTAAAGAAATTTCTATAGGATGTATCAACACATCAGAAAGAAAAGCAGAGACATAAGAAAAGATGGTTAACAAAGATTTTAGATTAAAACTTTAAACAAATAATGGTATAAATTTTAGAGAAGGAAAAGAGAGGAGAACAGATACAAGCTACCAGCCAGCATATAACATGTAAGTTCAGAATGTGCGACGAGTGAACATTCCAAACCATTTATATGTTTCAGAAGGAAAGTAAACTTTCCAATTACCCTTAGACTTAGCACATACATAAAGCATATACCTCCCAAGCAAGTGTGTATATGTTTGTGTATATGACGGAAAGGGGATAATGGAATAAGAAAAATAAGATTTTATTAGGAGGCAAAAAAAAGTAATTAAACACACACACAGGGAAGCATATGATCTAACGGCAGAAGTATGTCCAAATATATCAACGACTGTAGCAAATGTAATCATACTGAACTTTCCATTAAAAGACAAAGATTATCAAACTAGGACAAAAAAGCTTAAAGTCAAAGGACAGGAAGACTGGAATTGACATATATATATTACTACATAGTATTACATATAATACTATATTAGATAACTAATGAGGATCTAAAACAATTAAAAAATTAAAGATTAATGAGCAAAGCAGCTAACAGGTCATTAAAAAACGATTAACAGGGGACTTCCCTGGTGGTCAGTGGCTAAGACTCCAAGCTCCAATGCAGGGGCCCAGGTTTGATCCCAGGTCAAAGAACTAGATCCACATGCTACAACTAAGAGTTTGCATGCAACAACTAAAAGACACATGTTGCAACCAGCAAGCTCGCACACCACAACTAAGACCCAGCCCAGCCAAGTAAATATGTATTTTTTTTTAAATGAATGACAGAATAAATACAAAGGAAGCAGAAAGGAGAATATAATTAGGTAAGAGTAGAAATTAATGAAATAGGAAACAAAAATACAATATAAAGATTGAGAGTCAAAAAATTATCACTTAGTAAAAATAATAAAATTGACAAAGCTCAGGCAAAATTAGTCAAGTAAACAAACACCACTAGGAATGAAAAAGAGTACATATGCTATTTAAAAATGTACATAGAGAATAGAATGAACTTTTTATCAATAAATTAAAAATTTAGTTGAAGTGGATAAATTCCTGGAAAAAAAATGGAACTTACCAAAATTGAGTCAAAAAGAAATAGAAAAATTAAAAGAAATTAAGTTAGCTCCTCATGAAAAACACATTAGTTCAGATGGTTTTACTTATAAGTTCTATCAAACATTAAAGGAACAATCTCATGCAAACTATTCCCGTATAAAGGGGAAAAAAAACTCTTTTAAAAGATTTATACATACCTGCTTCATCAAATGAAGGTACTTTTTCCATTTTTTGAGTTTGTGATCCCTGTCCTTCTTTCTGAACACTTGTGGAATACAACTTTACTTGATTCAGTGTACAGCATGGAACACTGTTTGAAAAGCTTCCAAATGTCACTAAACTCTGCCATTCTAAAAGAAAAAAATTTAAATTTCAAACAAACTAGTAATAAGGATTTTTATATCCAATAAAGCCTACCTATGACTAGAAAGAGAACAAAATAACAGTAAAATTTGCACTCTGTAGATACCCAAATGCACAATGTTAAGCCACCCTTTCCATACAGGTATTTCACTGGCCCTTAGGTATACAGCATCTATATTCTGTAAAGGAAATATAAAGATAATATTCCTTCTTTTCTCATTTGCAAATTTATATAGAAATTTTTTAATTACATAAAGTCAAATAGAACAATTATTCAGCTATTCTGAAGGTCTCTGGCATATAAAAGGTACTCTTTATTTTGTATGTTGGTTGCATGCTAAAAGAAAATGGCATAATATACCTTTCAGAATAAGAAGTCTGAAAGGAGAAAGGTCATGAGGGCTTTCTACTCAAAATTACATTGCGTCTTCCCTCTGCTAGCTGAAACCAGGTCCTCTTCCACTTCACAATCAATATGTGAATTATATGAATCAGTCCTTCATACTGTCACTGATTTTTTAAAATCAGATATATAAATCAACATTTATTTCCAAGAATCTAAAAAATGATGCTGTGAAAGTGCCGTACTCAATATGTCAGCAGATTTGGAAAACTCAGGTTGAATTTAGGAATCTCAACAGAGATTCCTCAGTATATGGGAATTCTAATTGAGAGAAGAATATAAGTCTAATTACAAAGCGCTTTAGCTGCTGCATCTGGGTTGATTGTGGGCTTTGGAGGGCTAAAATAGAAAAATGTAGTCCACATTTGCATCAAAGTGGTAGAAAAGCATATTTGTCTCTACTCTTGTGTGGCCCTGTCTCCCTGTTACTTTTTATGCTGAGGACTGAAACTTGAAAACCTTGCTTAGGTGCAATTTATACATTTTCTAAAATGTAGGTAAAATAGTGAAATTATATCATTAGAAACAGTCAAGTTAAGCATGTAAGAGTTCAAACTTTTATAACTGCTTAATAATGATCTTCCCAAGATGTTAATTCATGCATTTGCATGTATTGATTGCCTTCTGAAATCAAAGGAAATAAATATTTTTTTAATGGCTCAGAGAATTCATCAGGGACATCAATTACTGTGAATACCGAAGGTAATCTGAAAAGCATGAGGGACCTAAGGCACCCTTAAGTATTCACTCAAATTTCAGGCTTAGAACTTGTCTTCTTGAAAAACTTCCTGATGCCAACTTAAATCTTTCTTTTGGCAAATATTTGTTGAAGGCCCAGTATGGTTTTTTGGGGGTTTTTTTTTTGGTCATTTGGCGCTACTTATTAAAGGCTGAGTAAAGCAAATATATCAATGGATCTTCTTGCATATTAAAATAAATACGTCACTAAAGGCTAAAGCAAACTCTCCTGGAAAACCACCCTCCAGGAAAGCATCTTCACCACCACCACTGGTGTTCTGACTTGTCAGCCCTGATCAAAGTATCTTTTGTGATTATTACCAAACAAAAACAATATATCACTAACATTTTTTTAACCCACTGATGAAATAACCTCTACAGACATTGTGCTAAGGTGTTTAAAGAGGGATTACTACAGTCTAAAAGTCTTGCCTCAGAAGATGTCAATATATTCATAACTTGATACTCGATCTTGTTCAAAGTTCTCCTTAATTTTAAAAACATTTCATTATAGAAAATTTTAAATATACAGAAAGGTAGAAAAAAACAGTACAATAAACATACGTGTACTTATTACCTAGCTTCAACAACTATCAACTCATGGACAACTTTGTTGTATCTCTACCTCACCAATATGTCATCGACATGTTAATTTGATGCAAATCTCAGACATAAAATAATTTCATTCATAAAACTTTCAGTATGCATTCTAAAAGATATGAACTTTTTAAAACATAGGTATACCACCACTGCAAGTAAAAAAAAAAAAAAAGCTTGATATCATGAAAATAGCCTCAATTTCCAATAATCTCAATTTTCTCAATTTCCAGTGTTATAATTTTTATATATCTGTGAACAGATCCTAATTCAGTCCATAACTGAGTGCAATTGTGTGGTAGTGTGAGCATTCTTTGGCATTGCCTTTCTTTGGGATTAGAATGAAAACTGACCTTTTCCAGTCCAGCAGCTGAGTTTTCCAAATCTGCTGACATATTGAGTGCAGCACTTTCACAGCATCATCTTTCAGGATTTGAAATAGCTCAACTGGAATTCCATCACCTCCACTAGTTTTGTTCATAGTGATGCTTCCTAAGGCCCACTTGATTTCACATTCCAGGATGTCTGGCTCTAGGTGAGTGATCACACCATTGTGATTATCTGGGTCATGATGATCTTTTCTGTACAGTTCTTCTGTGTATTCCTGCCACCTCTTCTTAATATCTTCTGCTTCTCTTAGGTCCATACCATTTCTGTCCTTTATTGAGCCCATCTTTGCATGAAGTGTTCCCTTGGTGTCTCTAATTTTCTTGACGATATCGCTAATCTTTCCCATTCTATTGTTTTCCTCTATTTCTTTGCACTGATCACTGATGAAGGCTTTCTTATCTTTCCTTGCTATTCTTTGGAACTCTGCATTCAAATGGGTCTATCTTTTCTTTTCTCCTTTGCTTCTCTTCTTTTCACAGCTGTTTGTAAGACCTCCTCAGACAACCATTTTACCTTTTTGCATTTCTTTTCCATGGGGATGGTCTTGATCCCTGTCTCCTGTACAATGTCACAAACCTCTGTCCATAGTTCATCAGGCACTCTATCAGATCTAGTCCCTTAAATCTATTTCTCACTTCCACTGTTTAATTGTAAGGGATTTGATTTAAGTCATACCTGAATGGTCTAGTGATTTTCCCTACTTTCTTCAATCTAAGTCTGAGTTTGGCAATAAGAATGCTCAAACTACCGCACAGTTGCATTCATCTCACACGCTAGTAAAGTAATGCTCAAAGTTCTCCAAGCCAGGCTTCAGCAATACGTGAACCATGAACTTCCAGATGTTCAACCTGGTTTTAGAAAAGGCAGAGGAACCAGAGATCAAATTGCCAACATCTGCTGGATCATCGAAAAAGCAAGAGAGTTCCAGAAAAACATCTATTTCTGCTTTATTGACTATGCCAAAGCCTTTGACTATGTAGATCACAATAAACTGTGGAAAATTCTGAAAGAGATGGGAATACCAGACCACCTGACCTACCTCTTGAAAAATCTGTATGCAGGTCAGGAAGCAACAGTTAGAACTTGACATGGAACAAACTAGTTCCAAATAGGAAAAGGAGGACATCAAGGCTGTATATTGTCACCGTGCTTATTTAACTTATATGCAGAGTACATCATGAGAAACGCTGGGCTGGATGAAACACAAGCTAGAATCAAGACTGCGGGGAGAAATATCAATAACCTCAGATATGCAGATGACATCACACTTATGGCAAAAGAGAAGAATAGCTAAAGAGCCTCTTGATGAAAGTCAAAGAGGAGAGAAAAAAAGTTGGTTTAATGCTCAACATTCAGAAAACTAAGATCACGGTATCTGGTCCCATCACTTCATGGCAAACAGATGGGGAAACAGTGGAAACAGTGGCTGACTATTTTTCTAGGCTCCAAAATCACTGCAGATGGCGACTGTAGCCATGAAATTAAAAGACACTTACTCCTTGAAAGGAAAGTTATGACCAACCTAGATAGCATATTAAAAAGTAGAGACATTACTTTGCCAACAAAGGTCCATCTAGTCAAGGCTATGGTTTTTCCAGTAGTCATGCATGGATGTGAGAGTTGGACTATAAAGAAAGCTAAGTGCCGAAGAATTGATGCTTTTGAACTGTGGTGTTGGAGAAGCCTCTTGAGAGTCCCTTGGACTACAAGGAGGTCCAACCAGTCCATCCTAAAGGAGATCAGTCCTGGGTGCATTGGAAGGACTGGTGCTAAAGCTGAAAATCCAATACTTTGGCCACCTGATGCGAAGAGCTGACTCATTTGAAAAGACCCTGATGGTGAGAAGATTGAAGGCAGGTGGAGAAGGGGTCGACAGAGGATGAGATGGTTGGATGGCATCACCGACTAAATGGACATGAGTTTGGGTAAACTCTGGGAGTTGGTGATGGACAGGGAGGCCTGGAGTGCTGCAATCCATGGGGTCACAGAGTCGGACATGACTGAGCGACTGAACTGAACCATAACTGGGTTTTTAAAAAATATTTATTTATTTGGCTGTGTCGGGCTTTAGTTGCATTACACAGGATGTTTCACTGCCATACATGGGCTCTCTAGTTGGGCACACAGGCTCCAGAGCTCACCAGCTTACTTGCTCCAAGGCATGGGGATCTTAGTATCATCAGGGATCAGACCCTCACTCTCGATAGTGAAAGTGAATAATCCTAGCCTCTGGACCACCACGGAATTCCCAACTCCTGTGTCCTTGTGATACTACCTTAGCAATCTTGTTAGCTTCCTTGCTTACTATTTCAAAAAGTTATTAAATTTTAACTTTAGGAGAATTTCAGATATCAGCAACTTTCAAAGTACATATTTGGCATAATACAAGACTGAAACTGCAAGGAAACTGCAGAATATACAGGACAACATTTGACTCAATAAAATACACAGAATACCTAAAACACAGCAGTAGAAACTCAACTGTTCGTTGAATAAATTACTGAATTTGTTAATTAATTCTAGGAGGCAAAAAGATAGTAAAAAAAATATTACCCGTCATTTATACCCTCTCTTCAAGATGACTTCTAAAATAAGCTATGTTAAGCTACAGATTAGTAGCTTAGTTCAGTGCTCACTACTCTATGGGCTTGGAAAAGGAACTTCTCATTGCTGTATATATAAGGGCTGTTTTTCATCAAGACTGCAGAGCTAGGTATCTTATCAGTCTAACCCCAACAATCACTTTTCTCTGCTTTTATTTTACTGTTACTGTCTCTGCAGCTCCTAATGACATTGCTACTGATCACCCCTTGTCCTCTCCAATCTGGTTTGTCACCTACCACTTACTCTGGCTTTTGGAGGAAATTTGGCCTTCTTTTTCAGACTACAATACAAAAGACTCTCTTTCTGCCAGGCAAACCGACAATTCTATCTATTATGTATGTTGCTTCTGCAATAACAATAACTAAAAAACAAACAAAAAGATTTCTTAACAGTTTGAAATATTTTACTTTAGGCTAGTTTCAGGACAAGAGATAAACATGTACCTAAGTCTTTCAGAGATCGGTCTCTATATGTGAGACCACTGCAGATGGATGGACCTAGACATTATCAAACTGAGTGAAGTAAGTCAAACAGAGAAAGACAAATATTATATTGCTTACGTGTGGAATCTAAAAAGATGACGAAAATAAACTTCTTTACAAATCAGAAACAGACTCACAGATATAGAAAACAAACCTGTAGTTACCAAAGTGAAAGTCACTCAGTTGTGTCCGACTCTCTGTGACCCCATGGACTATACAGTCTATGGAATTCTCGAGGCCAGAATACTGGAGTGGGTAGCCTTATCCCTTCTCCAGGGGATCTTCCCAACCCAGGGATCGAACCCAGGTCTCCTGCACTGCAGGCAGATTCTTTACCAGCTGAGCCACAAGGGAAGCTCTAGTTACAAAAGGAGGTAAATTAGGACTTTGGGATTAACATACACACCTGGTGGGTCAGACAGTAAAGAATCTGCCTGCAAAGCAGGAGACTCACCCAGGTTCGATCCCTGGGTCAGGAAGATCCCCTGGAAATGACAACCCACTCCAGTATTCCTGCATAAAGATTCCCACGATAGAGGAGCCCTACAGTCCATGGGGTCACAAACAGTCGGACCTGAGCGACTAACTTTTTATACATAAAACAGATAAACAAGGACCTACCGTATAGGACAGGGAACTATATTAAATAACTTGTAATAACATACAATGGAAAAGAATCTGATAATATATGTGTGTGTGTGTGTATAACTGAACCATGATGTTGCATTTTTAAAAACAAGCAAAATACAGGTTGATTTCAACTATTAAATGTGACTGGTAAAATATCTGGATTATGCATAATTTTTACTCTGTAGCTTAATAACTTTTCTGTATTTTCCCCAATGCCTAAAATTTTAAATTAAAAATATATCCATTGTTAAATCACTTCTAGCATTATTTCTGCTAATAGGAGCACACTGACTGGTCTCTAGTTTACTTTTATAATTTCAGCAAGCAAAATAAAATGCAGGAACATCCCTTTCAGGTCTAATCATCAGGCAAGCAAAAAGATTGTCTGGTGACTTACACCAGGCAGCCTCAACCTTCAGGACTACTGCTGATGTGATTTTTCACCAGAATAGACTAAGCAACCAGGAATCCTTTTTTTTTTTTTTTTTTGAGTATGTAAAGAATATGCAACTTTCTGCACTGCATCTTGGCATACAACTCTACTTCCTTGCTTAATTCTTAATATTTTCTTAGAAAAGGGGAGAATATTTAATATATTAAGGATTCACCAAGTGCCACTGTCCTAAATGCTCTACCTGTATTATCACACTATAATTTATATCCCAAAGTATGCCTCAAAATCATCTGCATCTCTTCATCTCCACTGCCTTTTCATACTGTTCATGGGGTTCTCAGAATATTCTTTGGGAAGACTGATGCTAAAGCCGAAACTCCAATACTTTGGCTACCTGATGTGAAGAACTGACTCACTGGAAAAGACCCTGATGCTGGGAAAGATTGAAGGCAGAAGGAGAAGGGGCTGACAGAGGATGAGATGGTTGGATGGCATCACTGACTCAATGAACATGAGTTTAAGCAAGCTCCAGGAGCTGGTGATGTACAGGAAAGTCTGGCATGCTGCAGTCCATGGGGTTGCAAAGAGTCAGACATACTGAGCGACTGAACTGAACTGATCTCCATTGCTAAGTACTATGGCCCAACTACAATCTTCTTTCGGTGGCTAACTCTAATAGCCCTCTTCTGATCTCCTTATTTATACTTTCCCCTTTCCAATCCATTCTCTACACAGTAGTCAGAATGATATTTTTAAAACATTTCCTTTTTCTGGCCCCTTAAACCTACAGCCCAAAAGGCTATGAAAGTGAAAGCTGCTCAGTCATATCCGACTCTTGAGACCTCATGGATTATAGTCCATGGACTTCTCCAGGCCAGAATACTGGAGCGGGTAGCCTTTCCCTTCTCCAGGGGATCTTCCTAACCCAGGCACTGAACCCAGATCTCCAGCACTGCAGGTGGATTCTTTACCAGCTGAGCCACCAGGGATGCCCAAGAATATTGGAGTAGGTAGCCAATCCCTTCTCCAGTGGATCTTCCTGACCCAGGAATCGAAGCGGGGTCTCCTTGATACCTCTCAAATCTCACTTCACACATCCCTCCCCTTCCAACCATACTCCAGCCACAGCATGTTTCTTTCTGCTCCTGAATACTACAAGTCTGGTCTTCAGGATTTCTATTTGCTTTGCCTGGATTGCTCTTTGCCCCAGATCTTCACCTGGCTTGCTCATTTTCATTTGTCATGACTTGGCTCAGTAACCACCTCCTTAGAAAAGCTGGAGTCCCAGGCCAGCATAACTAATAAAATGGCCCCTGCAGGCTTCTAGACTACCACTCAGCTTCTTTCTTTTACAGTCTTTAGGTATGTTTTCTCATTTCTCATTTCCAAAAATGGTGAAAAGTCTGTCTTGTTCAGTACAACACAATCAGCAACTACAATGCTTGATATCTCTTCCTGAATGATCCTCACTCACAAAAACTCTATACATGAAACACATATTGTGGCTAACCTCACTTCACAGGCAACCTTATCACTAATCTGACCTACACAGAATCCTGCTGTCACTCTGCCAAAATGGTCTTTTACAACTGTCAATGTTCCTGTTAGTTATTTAAGGGATTCAATCCCCACTCTACTTTTCATATGGTGTACCAGCACATTACAAACCAAAATTTAAAAATACAAAGGTTAATTTCTATCTTTTCATGTAAAACCTATACTTTTATTAATCTTGGATTTCAGCAAAAGCTTGTATCTGTTGATTTGTAGTCTTTAAGGGAGTATCCCCCCACCTCAAATCCTTGTCAACAAGGCAAGGTACCAATACATGAAAAACAGGTGAGACATTTACATCAAGAACATTTACCCAAGTCACTAAGTATTCTTCTAAATTATATTTTTTTAATGGCTGCATCTATCACCAGCCCTTAATAAATATACCATAATGTGGTATATTTATTATACCATATACTTTTCATAACTGTAATATACTCTTCATAACTATAAGTGTTACCTATTTATTACTATTAATAATAAACTTGTGTGCACACTTTAGTAAGTATCTGGTTATTTCTTGAAAGCAAATCCCTTTAAGTAGAACTGCTGGGTGAGAAGGCACAGACCCTTTATGGTTGTTTTTAGTATAAGGAATAACTGACCTCCAAAACACTGACCAACTAACTGTATGTCCCAGTCAGTAGTAAGAGTTTCTGCTTTCCTGCACCCTCAATATGGAGTTTCACTATGAAAAACTCAGCTAATATGAAAGCAATTAGTAGTAAATCCTTTAGATTTATAGTTCTATACTTATTAGTAAGTATGGAACATTTTTGCATTTTTATTGGTCACTCGAATGCCCTTATGAATGCATTCATCTCCTTTGCCCATTTTTCTACTGGAATGTACTTTGGCTTGTAAAAATTCTTTATAAATTAGGAATATTAATTCTATAACTGCACTGTCCAGTAGTCGCTGTTCACTAAGTACCTTAAATGCGGATAGTCTGAACATGTGCTGTAAGTGTAAAATACACACTGGACTCCAGAAACAGTTCAAAAAGATAAAGTAAAATATCTCAATAATTTTTATATTGATCATAACATTGAATATACTGGATAAACTATATTAACAAAATTAATTTCATCTGTTTTCACTTTTTAAAATACAGCTATCAGACAAATCAAAATTACATACATGATACACATTATATTTCTTTCAGACAGAACTGCCCTCAAATATTGTTTTCCTTGTTGCCTTTAAATGTTTACAGTGTTAATTTGACCCACCAGCATTTCTCATCTTTGAGCATGCATAAGAAGCAGTTTGGAGAAGGAAATGGTAACCCACTCCCATATTCTTGCCTAGAGAATCCCTTGGACAGAGAAGCCTGGTGGGCTGCTGTCCACAGGGTTGTAAACAGTCGGACATGACTGAAGCGCCTGAGCATGCATGCACGCAACGGAAAAGGAAATGGCAACCCACTCCAGTGTTCTTGCCTGGAGAATCCCAGGGACAGAGGAGCCTGGTGGACTGCCGTCTATGGGGTCGCACAGAGTTGGACACGACTGAAGCGACTTAGCAGCAGCAGCAGCAAGAAGCAGTTGTTTCCCTTAAGATTCTTCCTCTACTACTCTTTTTAAATTTACACTGGGGTTTTAGAAGCACAAACTAAACTTTATTTCTTGACAAAGTAACGTTTATTTTTAGAAATTTCTCCCCAAAAGTTCTTCCAATATTTCTTTCTTATGTGCAACCAACTTAATAAGTACTTTTTCTAAATAATCCTTTTGAAGTTTTATAACAATTATGGTCGCCCTTTTAAAAACTGTTTAGGTATTACTGAAACTAAATTTTCACCAACAAGGTTATTTTTCAATCTACTATTTTTAAGTATGAGAACACATTTTAATTTTTTGGTAATAAATACTGTAAACAACTTTGCAGTCACTGTGAATGGTGAGGACAGGTGATTCTTATCGCAGAGGGATGAGAGAAGAGTACATAAATTTCAACAAATAATGAATTAACAAATTACACTATTTCACCTCCTTTTACCAACACTTACTGTCAGTTTAGACTAAATTTAGGCTACAGTCCACTGGGTTGCAGAGTGGGACATGACTTAGTGACCAAACAACAACAAAGAGCCACTCCAGCTAATTTAGGTGTAAAATGCTGAAACTACTTGGTCAATAGAAGCAGTCATGCTAGAAAGCTTAGCTGAGGATTTTGGAGTATGGTACAACTAGATGATTCATGTTGTTCACAAGAGAATCGGGTGTATTTCCCATTACAGGAAAACTCCAGTTACACGTTTTTATCACTACCAAAAAGTCTCCAAAACAGTTCTGTTAAAATGAACCCTTCTGAAATTTTAAGAGCCAGTTTCTACATTTATTACAAATCAAAAATAGGACCATATTCCAAAATAATTGCACAGTAAAGAGCTTCTAATAAAGCTTATAAACTTGAATGTCTACAACTTCTAACTTTTATTGCAAAGTCACAAACATGCTACAAGACTTTTCAAACATAAACTTTGGGGAAATGTTTCTTTAAATTCTCTTTTCACCCGCAAGAATCTGGGGGATTAACTTAGGGGTGGATTTGATTCTGTCTCTCCCTCATTGTTCCTCTCGGCCTGCAAGAGACTAGTGCTATGGCAAAAACGGAGGTAAGTCTAACTCAGACTTGCAAGTTCAATGATATTTTGTAAACTGCCCATTGAAATTTGAGTCAGAAACGATTGTTGGAAAAGAATCATAAAAACAGTAAAACAGTAAACATTTCTTCACCAAAAAGAGTTTTCAACCGAACTGAGTTCATTCAATTAATTGCGGGACTGTCAGAGTCTCATATTAAATAATTATTCGTAAATGTTAAGTCGCAACTCCCAACTTCCTCTCAGAAAATTTAATAAAACAAACTGGGCATATGAGAAGAGCAGCACGGAAAGGAAATCTACTGAGTCACAAGTGCTCAATAAAGGTAAGGGGGTGAGCTTAAAACACCCTGGAACTTGGAGTCAGCAATTTCCTACTGACTGGGGGAGGAGGCGGGCCGTCACCGCCATGCACTAAGATGCTCACGTAACGTTTCATCTGAAACGAAGTAGTCAGTTTCATGGATGCCACCGGGACCTCGAACTGCCCCAAGTCCCCGCGGGAGCCGCGATAGAAATGTACGCGACACCAGATCAAGGAGGCCTGTAGGGGCCACCGCAGGGTGGGTAGCCTGAACTGCGAAGACGGAGGCCAAAAAGGAAGGTTCTTTGGCTGGGGAAGGGCAAGGCGGAGTACTGCCCGAGGCGAGGCACCCGGCTCCAAGCCCGGCCTTGTCTTCAAGCCCGGCTTCCGCGGAGTCAGCGGTCGGCGCGGGACACTCACCCTGGCGGTCGCTGGAGCCCCGGGCCGCCGCCCTGCAGCGCAGACGGAGCCGGCACAGGGAAGACCAGCTACATCTGTGGGCCGCAGCGGCGGCGGCCAAGCCCGGTAACATCCTGGCGGGGCAAAGGCCCCCACTCGGACACCGCCTGCTGCCTCCGCGCCGCCGCCGCCACCAACTGACTCCATAGACCGGACACTGCCGAACACCGACGCCTGCGCCGCCTCAGGCGGCTTCAGGAAACCCGGAAATGGTAACATCATTTAGAGACCTAGCTGCGGAGACAGCGGAAGTGGCGTGCGCGAGCAGGACCAATCGCGAGACCTTGCCAGACCTTGACCAGCGAGGGAGGGCGTGGCTGCGCAGGAAGTTTGGCGTCTTCCTTGTCTTCCGCGCTTCCACTGTGGTGCTTTGTTTGAATGTCTGGAATCAAGCTGGAATCAAGATTGCCGGGAGAAATATCAATAACCTCAGATATGCAAATAACACCGCCCTTATGGCAGAAAGCGAAGAATAGCTAAAGAGCCTCTTGATCAAAGTGAAAGAGGAGAGTGAAAAAGTTGGTTTGAAACTCAACATTCAGAAAACTAAGATCATGGCATCTGGTCCCATGACTTCATGGAAAATAGGGAAACAATGGAAACAGTGATAGACTTTATTTTGGGGAGCTCGAAAGTCACTGCAGATGGTGACTGCACCTGTGAACTTAAAAGACGCTTACTCCTTGAAGGAAAAGCTATGACCAATGGAGACAGCATATTAAGAAGCAGAGACATTACTTTGCCAACAAAGGTCCATCTAGCCAAAGCTATAGTTTTTCCAATATTTATGTATGGATGTGAGAGTTGGACTATAGAGAAAGCTGAGCGCCGAAAAATTGATGCTTTTGAACTGTGGTTTTGGAGAAGATTGTTGAGAGTCCCTTGGAGTGCAAGGAGATCAAACCATTCAATCATAAAGGAAATCAGTTCTGAATATTCTTAGGAAGGACTGATGCTGAAGCTGAAACTCTAATACTCTGGCCACCTGATGTGAAGAACTGGCTCATCTGAAAAGACCCTGATGCTGGGAAAGATTGAAGACAGGAGGAAAGGGGTCAACAGAGGATGAGATGGTTGGATGGCATCACTAGCTTGATGGACATGAGTTTCAGCAAGCTCTGGGAGTTGGTGATGAACAGGAAATGCTTCAGTCCATGGGATCTCAAAGAGTTGGAGACTTAGGAGCTACTGAACTGAACTGAAATCATTAATAGACTGAATTATCTCGTTTTTTATTTATATAAGTCTTTTAAACTAAGAAGCCACATTTTGCCTACACTTTTAGGTGAAAACATCCCTGACTAACATGGTTGTGGTGGTTCAGTCACTTAAGTTGTGTCCTGACTCAATGGGACATGAGTTTGAGTAAGCTCCAAGAGTTGGTGATGGACAGGGAGACCAGGCGTGCTGCAGTCCATGGGGTCACAAAGAGTTGGACACAACTGAGCAACTGAACTGAACTGTCTTCCTTGCTTCTGCTGTGGCACTTTGCTTGGATGTCTACACGTGAATTATTTGCTTCTTAACAGCCCATGAAAACTTGGGCAGAAGTGACAGCTTTGGGGGGCTCTGCCTACTCTCCTTTTTTCTGGGCTCAGATCCTGGGCCATGCTGTTAGAATGGGATGGAAGGTGGGAAGGAAGGACAATGGCTTCCTGAGCCTCTCGTTCTCCTGAGCCTTACTGGATAAGCCCAAGACTAGGCTAATTTGTCCTCAGTGCTCTCAGAACCTGTACCACAGTATGTCACAACACCACTGTGTAGCCATTACCACAAGGGCAAGTACCCACAGAATCAGAACTTGCTTTACTAACCTCTGAACCTGGGACTCCTGTCTGTAATATAAGACTTACAAGCTCAGGATTTATCTGGGTAGAGCAGGTGTGCAGACAAGTAAATAGGAGTCAGTGTGGTCCCAGGGAGAAAGCAATCAACAATATTCACCAAGCATTAACTGTGATGCTTATCTGACATGCTCTCAGGTCTTAGCTCAAACGAGCGACATTTACCTTGACTGCCCTAGCTATTGTATGGGAGTAAGATTTTCCACCCCAAAGTGAGTTTCTTTGGCATGTGTATTAGTTTAGGCTGATTTTTTTAAGGACAGAGACTCATGACCTTTGACCTTTCCCAACCTGCTTAAAAGAATGTGGAGGACATGTCTGCCAAGGGTGATACCACCATAGATAACCATAGTACAAACTAGATGTGTAGACTCAGAGGAACCTAGCAAAGTCTGCTAAAATTCCCCTCTGTGTCCCATTGTGTTTGCTGACCCATCAAACATTTGTTTACCAAACCTCTGCTGTTCTGTCTCCTTTTCAGTTGCCTTCCTCCCCTTGGAAGTCCCAAACTACCACCCCTAACATCCTCTTTTTTCTTTAACTGAAGATGGTATTCAAGTTGGCCATTTTGGAGAGTTACTCAGTTTTCCTGGGTCTCTCCTATGTATACATGTTGTTGAACTTTTGTTTGATTTTATCCTGTAATCCGTCTGATGTAAGTTTAACTCTTAGACCAACTTA
The DNA here is from genome assembly GCF_001704415.2 of Capra hircus. Classification (NCBI taxonomy): domain Eukaryota; kingdom Metazoa; phylum Chordata; class Mammalia; order Artiodactyla; family Bovidae; genus Capra; species Capra hircus. The sequence goes on along the minus strand of NC_030813.1, from coordinate 61,426,783 downwards.
GAACGTAGAAGGTGTAGACTTAAAAAATATTGAGAGTTATGTTTTATTCTGCAGGAATTTTTAGGACTTCAAGCTGGGGAAGCAGCATCTCAAGTAACCTGGAAAGAACTGCTCCGAGGAGGTGAGGGGAGAATCAGGTTATATAGTTTTGCAACAAAGGGCAGGTAGTTTGAACATCAAAAGATTATTGTTGCTCTCTTTCCCTGCTGCTGCGAGCCGCGCGGAGGCGGAGGCTCATGTCCATTCAAGATTCGGCTCCACCTGTAACCCACTGCCATGGCCGAGGAAGGCATTGCTCCTGGAGGTGTAATAGACAATACTGCTCTGCAAGAGGTGCTGAAGACTGCCCTCATCCACAATGGCTTAGCGCATGGAATTCGCGAAGCTTTGAAAGCTTTAGACAAGCGCCAAGCCCATCTATGTGTGCTTGCATCCAACTGTGATGAGCCTATGTATGTCAAGTTGATGGAGGCCCTTTGTGCTGAGCATCAAATCAACCTGATTAAGGTTGATGACAACAGGAAACTAGGGGAGTGGGTAGGCCTCTGTAAAATTGACAGAGAGGGAAAACCCCGTAAAGTGGCTGATTGCAGTTGTTTGGTGGTTAAGGACTATGGCAAAGAATCTCAGGCCAAGGATGTCATCGAGGCGTACATCAAATGCAAGAAATGATGAAATTAAAAACTGAGTTTTTTTTTAAAAAAGATTATTGTTAATTAAAGGGATACAAGATACCTCATTTAGCACCTGTCTATGTATGGGAAGATGCAAGAGTCTGTGCTCGCTGAAATCATGCCCTTGATACGTGCCTCAGCTATCTGGGGCCAGTGTCCTATAGGTTCATACAATGTCCTGAGGAATACTGAGAGTCCTCAGGACTCACCAGCTCACCACTGATGGTGACTGCAATCAGTACTGATTGCAATCGCTGATCACTGTGATATCCTTTATTTACTGGTATGGCAGGAAATATTCTATTTCTCAAAGGGTAGAGGAAAATTTCTTCCTCCCTGATGCTATAATAAGCCTGTTTATTCTCTACCCCTTTTCCCTGTATGCTTTTCTTCAAAATGCCTGTATATATTTGAAATTATCTATGCATTTTTTATAATTTTGTGTCTCTCAGAATGAAAAATAAGCATCATGATGCTGGAGTCTTGTGTTTTGCCCATTGCTGGTTCCCAGGGGTAAAACAATGCCTGACACAAATAAAGTAATTGAACGGAATACATGATTTTAAAATTAATGAGTCATTTGACTACAGTGCTACTGAGGCAGGGATAGGTGAGCTGCTCTCCGAAATGGAAATAACAACTGAAACAGGGTAAATAGTCAGACTTTGTCTCCTATGGACACCTTCAGATAACAGTCATGACAGGAGCAAAGAGGGTCTAAGTATTGTTTGAGCTAAGAATCAAGAGGTCATGTACTTCCCCTTCTTGGGGCAAGGGAGACATTTCACACGCTCAGAAAGACTCCTGGGGGATAAAAAGGAGGGGCACAACCCCAGAATATGTGATTCCATAGGCCTCTGGGCTGAAATCCATCTTGGAAAGTTGCACATGCATGTTGGGGAGGGTCCTAGGGCAGGTCAGGTGTGGAAAAAGAAACCAGACAATTAGCCAAAGGTAAGCAAAGAACTATCCTATATAAATGACTTAACTGCCTCTTTACTTCCCTTCTTCTCAGGGGGATGCCCACACCCTTTCTCTCCAAGTGTGTGTATCTCTGCCTTGCTCCTCTCTTAACTAAACTAACTGTATGTGTGCTTTCCCTCTTGTTGTAACGCTGTGTCTAATAATAAACTTTGTACCTGCATTTACAGTTTTTGCCTCTGTGAGAAATGAATTTTTCACTAGGAGTAAGAGCCAGTGAAAAATAGCTTCTAGTCTCTAGCCCTTGCTAGTCTGGTGGCTAGGATTCCTATGTTTCCATCCAGGCTACCCAGGTTCAATTCCTGGGCAAGGAATTAAGATCTTGCTTCATGTCACTGGTCACCACTGCCTCTCAGAGGTCACTACTGTTGTTGAACCCAAGTTCATGTGCCTGATGCATTGTGAATCCTAACAAATCAAAACATCAGCATTTAGAGCAGATTTATTGCAGGGCCAAACAAAGGCAACAGGTGGTTCATGATCAGTAAGCTCAAACTCTCAGAAGGGTTTCAAGGAAGAGTCTTTATGGGCAAAATTTGGAGAAAAGTCTACAGGGTTGTGACCTTTCTCTGACTGGTTGATGGTAAGGAAACGGGTGTAATGTTCCATGAATCTCAATCATCATCCTTTTTTGGTTCCAACCCGCCCAGGCTGCAGTTACCTTCTTTCACCTGGTGGGGGCCTTAGTTCCTGTAAAAGAACAAAGAGCTATATTGTTATGTATATCCTATTGTATATATCTGAAGAGATACATTGTTATGTATATCCTGGGGCTTCCAGGGTGGTCCCAGTGGTAAATAACCCACCTGTTAATGCAGGAAAGTAAGAGACACAGGTTCAATTCCTGGGTCAGGAAGATCCCCTGGTAGGGCATGACAACCACGCCATGGCAATCCACTCTAGTAGTCTTACCTGGAGAATCCCATGGACAGGGAAGTTTTTAGAGGCTGTAGCCTTTTTCCTGGGCTTCTCTGGTGGCTCAGAATGTAAAGAATCTGCCCACAATGTGGGAGACTAGGTTCGATCCCTGAGTTGGGAAGATCCCCTGGAGAGGGCATGGCAACCCAATCCAGTATTCTTGCCTGGAGAATCCTCATGGACAGAGGAGCCTGGCAGGCCGCAGTCCATGGGGTCGCAGAGAGTCAGACACGACTGAGCAACTAAGCCTTTTCCTACAAATGAGAAACAAGAATACTGAAAGGCCCCACAGGGTTCTTCTCAGTTTCACTACAACATAACTAATTCAAGGGGAAATAAATTAGTATGTTACCAATTTTAAGAGAACCAACACAGTCTTTTATGCTAATTGAGAAAGTACAACCCAGATTAGTGAGGTCATAGAGATTAAATTATCACAAGAATGGTAAGCAAATTTAACTTTCTATGACAAACATAGATTAAAACATTTAGTGCTTAAACATTAAAAAATGCTGCTCCATAAATATTTATAACCTCAAGTTTACTCAGAAATCTGAATATTATTGTAAAGTTTTTATCCTTTCCTTGTAAATAGATTTTAGCAGTAATCCAGTTTTATGATCTAAAACACCTAAAGGTTTAACTCTAATTTTTCTGATTCAGGTCAGTTCAGTCGCTCAGTTGTGTCCCACTCTTTGCGACCCCATGAATCACAGCACTCCAGGCCTCCCTGTCCATCACCAACTCCCAGAGTTCACTCAGACTCATGTCCATCGAGTCAGTGATGCCATCCAGCCATCTCATCCTCTGTTGTCCCCTTCTCCTCCTGCCCCCAATCCCTCCCAGCATCAGAGTCTTCCAATGAGTCAACTCTTCACCTGAAGCAGCCAAAGTATTGGAGTTTCAGCTTCACCATCATTCCTCCCAATGAACACCCAGGACTGATCTTCTTCAGAATGGACTGGTTGGATCTCCTTGCAGTCCAAGGGACTCTCAAGAGTCTTCTCCAACACCACAGTTCAAAAGCATCAATTCTTCAGCGCTCAGCTTTCTTCACATTCCAACTCTCACATCCATAGATGACCACTGGAAAAACCATAGCCTTGACTAGACGGATGTTTGTTGGCAAAGTAATGTCTCTGCTTTTTAATATGGTATCTAGGTTGGTCATAACTTTCCTTCCAAGGAGTAACTATCTTTTAATTTCATGGCTGCAATTACCACCTGCAGTGATTTTGGAGCCCAAAAAAATAAAGTCAGCCACTGTTTCCACTGTTTCCCCATCTATTTCCCATGAAGTGATGGGACCAGATTTTTCTGGTAACTATACGTAAATATTCATGAACCTTTATTATATTGCTAACTTAAATGATTTGGATTCTTAAAGTTGACCCTTAGTTTCAACTATCATTTTAATCAAGACTGGTCATAGTCCAGTGGTTAAGAACCTGCCTTCAAATTCAAGGGACATGGGTTAGATCCCTGGTCAGGAAACTAAGATCGGATATGCTGTGGAGCCCAAACACTGTAACAAAGATCCCATATGCCACAGCTTACATCCAATGCAGCCAAAAATAAATAAAAATAAATATTCTTAAAAAAAAAATAAAACGTTTCCATCATTAAATTAAAAAAAAGTCAAAACTTCATAGCACTGTATAACTTGACTTAGACACTGTATTAATTTTAATAAGCCTACAAAAGCCTTGACTTGCTTAAAAGTTTGAATAAGATAAATCATGCTGTTTCATCTTTTTTAACCCTCACAATGCTGTATCACATAATATGTTCTCCATGGACTTGGATTAAAATGCTTTTGCAGTTGTCTTGGTGTTTATACCTATACTGTCACCATTTATTTGTCCTGGTGGATGTGCTCCAAAATTTCCCCAAGTGCTGAAAATTGAAGCAATGTTGTAAGCACATAGGGTAGACCCCCCACCTCAGAGAAAGAGAGCCAGGCATGGCTTTCTTGATATAAGATGAGCTATTTTTGGCCTGATCTAAGTCTGTGATCTAACTCTGGCCATAATGCATGCCCTTGAACAGGTTTCTGTAATTAATGATCTTGAGGAAATGCAGAAACAAAACAAAAGCAGTCAAAAAACAATAGTTCAGTGATAAAACAGAATCCTAGTTCCTCCTCAAGGGAGATACATAGCAACGTGACGCCTTTCTGAGTTCGGCACGCACAAAGGCCCGACCTAGATGGAGGATGGAATGGTGATGTTGAACTTTCCTGACCCCTATAACTTCAATCAACTAAAGTCTGGACTCTGTGGACCTCTGCCCCAATTCAATGCTGAATTCTCCTCTGCTCAAGCCCCTTCACCAATATGCATGTGCCCTTAGCTAAAAAATTCCCCAATTTTGCTGTTCAGGGAGACACTGCTTTGGAAATGATCCCTGGTGTTCTTACTTGCTTCAAGTAAAAAATCCTCTCTCTTCCTGTTTAGCTTGGTTGTATCTCTTGGGTGGACACTCACCGAGAAGCAAACAGAGTTTTGGGGTAACAGCATCAGCTTTAGAGTTTCTTAGGGGAAAATTCCATTGACCTTAAATTCTTTGAGAAATCTCATCCTTCCTTTACTTATTGCTGAAATTGAGACACATTCAGCAGATGCCTGTGTGTACTACACAGGTAAGATTCCAGCACCATGGAGCTCATTTTCATTGGGAGAGACAGAAAATTCAAAAATAAACACATATAATTTCAAATGATGATAGTCGTAGTAGTAATACCGATTATTTATACTAATTGTCATGCCTTCTATGTGCATTATCTCATTCATAATACCTCAGCAAGTTATAGATGAAGAAAACTGAGGCACAAAGATCTCTCAACCACTGAAGTACTTTCTAAGCCAGTGGGTTTTGTCCTTTGGAAGAAAATATAAAGTCACTGTTTTATTTTTTTAAAAAATCATTATCTCATTTTTTTTCTTTTCTTCCCACTGTTGTCTAAAATGTAGGTCAAGAGATCATTTCCCCAGATTTTATATCTCCCTATTTTGTGTGAGCAACATGATATTAATTTGTCTGTTTCATGGGATTTTTTTTTTTTTTTTTTTTTTTTTTTTTGCTGCACTGCTCAGTATGTGGAATTTTAGTTCCCTGACCAGGGATTTAACCCACTCCCATTGCATTGAAAGCATGGAGTCTTAACCACTGGACCACCAGGAAATTCTCAAGAATTTTTAATATACATAAATACCCCAATGAAGGGAATATCAGGGATTCTCTGGTGGCTCAGATGGTAAAGAATCCGCCTGCAATGCGGGAGACCTGGGTTCAATCCCTGGGTTAGGAAGATCCCCCAGAGGAGGGCATAGCAACCCACTCTAGTATTCTTGCTTGGAGAGTTCCCATGAACAGACGATCCTGCCAGGCTACAGCCCATGGACTCCCAAAGAGTCTGACACGACTGAGTGACTAAGCGCACACAGGGAATATTAAGTCAGACAGATAGAAATAGTAGTAGGTAATGGGTGAAGTGTCATGATTACCATTAACCTTAATTCTGAAGAAGTTCCACATCTTGCAGAAATTTGCCTCTGTAGTTGAGCAGACTGTTCCTCAGTTTCATCCTGTCTTTAGCTTTGGGAAAATAGTAATTCTGATCATGAGACAAACTTGGCTGCTTATTTGGAAAACTAACTTAGATAATCTTTTATGAGCTAGTCAGTGGCTTTATCCTGAGTCTTACCAAGAACACAAATTTAATTTTGATCACAGATATATTTGTTGGCATCATGTTGTTTTCCCTCTGTGGGATTAGAAAAGGAGAGAGCTTGCCCACCTGAACGCTTCAAAAAGAAAAGGACCACACCAAGGGTGATGCTACCTGCTGTACAACCAAGGTCAGAAGCAGTGTGGGTGTGCACAGACACATTGTGTGTACTGGCAAAGCCATCCTGCCGAAGCAAAGGAAATGAAATGTGGAATTGACATGTATACATTCCACCCCACCATCTCCTTTCCTGAGAGGTCAGTGAACAAGATTGGGATTACAGTTATTACAGTAGGGAAAGTCAAGTTACTAAATACTCCGGAGGGCAAAAGAGAATGAAACGTGGTTAACTTTTATCCGTAAGAGAAGTAAGCTGTGGACCGAAAGCATGTGGACTGTAGATTTGATGTTTTGGGGGAAAACAGCATTTGTGAAGAGTTCATTTCTTCCCCAAAGCCACAAGTGGTGACACCAAAGGAAATTCTCCTTAAGTTTTTCAAAACCTAGCTTTTTATGGAAGTATAATGCACAGAAAACAGCACAAGTCTTGAGGGCACAGCTCTAAGAATTCTAAGCAGTGAGCAAAGCTGTAACCAGCACCCAGCATGACTGGCTTCCCAGAAGACCTCTCTTCTCATCAGGATCCTTCCAACCATCAACTGTGCCACTAATCCTGCCTTATAACAACATAGGTTAGTTTTGACTGTCTGGGGACTCTGTATGCGTGGATTATAGATGATGGACTCTCATGATATGTATGCAAGAGTCTGGCTTCTTTATCTCAACAGTATGTTTGTAGGATTCATCCATGTTGCTGCGTTCATCCCTGTCACTGTATAGTATCCCACTGTTGTGAGTATCCATAGTTTATCCATTCCATTGCTGAATAATATTTGGGTTCCAGTTAGGGACTATTAGGGCTTCCCTTGTGGCTCAGAGGTTAAAGCATCTGCCTACATTGCAGGAGACCTGGGTTCGATCCCTGGGGTGGGAAGATCCCTTGGAGAAGGAAATGGCAACTCACTCCAGTATTCTTGCCTGGAGAATCCCATGGACGGAGGAGCCTGCTGGGCTACAGTCCACGGGGTCACAAAGATTCAGACACGACTGAGCGACTTCACTTTCACTTTCTACGGACTATTACAAATTATGTGGACATGTGTATGCATTTCTGATAGATATATTCTAGGGTTGAAAATACTTGGTTATAGGATATGCAAACTTCCAGCGTTAGCTGTTACTACAAGCTTCCCAAAGTAGTAGTTGTACCAATACACACTCCCGACAACAGTATGTGAAAGTTCTGTGCACACAGAATAGGTGAGAAGCTCCGAGGTGGCCTAATATTTCACACCCGTGCTGTTTTTTCGATAATGGGCTCACACTTATTCCTTATTCTTATTCCTTTTCCATAAGTGAAGCATCATTGTTCACTCACTCCACCTCCCAGCCAAGGGAATATAAGCCCCTGACACAATCATACTCCAGCCAGTAGATTTTGGCTATTATTTACCAGGATGTAAAAATATGATGCAACTGAAAAGGTTAGAAGCAAGGTCAGGTATAAAGAAAAGTAAAGTAAATTTGAAAGCAGACAGTTTCTAACAGTTGCTCTAACAAACAAAGTTGTTTTTGAGTTAAATTTATGCCTCCTGAACTGGATTTTTTTTTTTCAAACAATAATAGAACTCAGTGCCAGGGAAGGACATTTATATTTTCTGGCTGCCCAGCATATTTTGAATACTTTCAGTGTCTGGAGAATCTCCCACCTTGTGGATTTATCTCTCCAAGGTAGAAGATTGACCCTTGATTTCTTTCCAATGAGGGCCCACAGATGCGACAGAAGCTCCAACCAACCATCAGAAATCCGTGAAAGGCCTCAATTTGCAAGAAAATAATGGGAAAAGCAAGGCATCTCATGGAACATATTTTGAGAAGGGAAGAGATGTGAGGCCTAGATACACAAATTCAGAGGCAATAGGTACAAGAGTCCAGGAGAGTGTCCCAGCAAGTGACAACAATAGGAAGCTGCTTCATTCTGTTTCAGAGCTCCCAAGCCTGAACCTTCCCATCTTTTAAAACATGTTGTTAGCCAGGCTAACGGTTGTTAGCCAAGTCCTTGTCTGCTTAATTAACTAGGCTGGATTGTGTTCAAATTTTTATATTTAAGTCCTACCCCTACTTTGACTGTGGAGATAGGGAGATAATTAAGGTTACACGAAGTCATAAGGGTAGAGCCCTAAGCCAATAGGTGGCTTTATAGGAGGAAGAAGAAAGAAATCTCCTCTCTCCCTCTCTCCAAGCCCACACATCAAAGAAAGGCCACCTGACCGTTAAAGTGAGATGGCAACTACTTATAAGCCAAGAGTCCTCAGAATGAAATCTACTTTGCTGGCATCTTGACCTTGGAATTCTCAACCTCCAGAACTGTGAGAAAATAAAATTCTTGTTGTTTAAGTTACCCACTTTACAATATATTGTTATGGCAACCTGAGCAAACTAATACACCATATAATGGAAGAGAAAGGTGGTTATAATATAGCGAGCATGTGCAATAAGTCATTTCAGTCACGTCCAACTCTTTGTGACCCCATGGACTGTAGCCCACCAGGCTCCTCTGTCCATGGGATTCTCCAGGCAAGAATACTGAAGTGGGTTGCCATTTCCTTCTCCAGGGGATCTTCCCAACCCAGGGATTGAACCTGTGTCTCTTAAGTCTCCTGTATTTGCAGACAGGTTCTTTACCACTAGCGCCACCTGAGAAGCCCTTACTCTATAATAAAGCAGTCTTAATGTTAGACAATTTAATATACATACAAAATTGCAAAGAATGTTCAGTTGCAGCTTCATTTTCAGGCCATGTCATCCAAACCACACAAAGTCCACAAGTCCACCAGCCAGCGGAGAGTGTTTTACTCTATTCAAGTTGCTTCTAAGCTCCATTCATAGCCATGGAGTCTTAGTCCTAGACTCTGGGGGAACAGCATGTGATAATCCCAATGTCACCAGAGAATCTCAGACAGTCTCCTTCATACCTTCCATATCTGTGTTATTCAACACATTAGCCACTAACCATATGTGAAGAGTGAGCATTTGATATATGGCAAGTCTGAATTGAGAGGTGCTGGAAGAATAAAATATATATTGAAGGCTTGATATAAAAAATATAAAATGATTAAGTTAATAACTGTTGATAGTGGGTTACATAAAACATATTACAAAAATTAATTTCACCTGTTGTTTTTCACTTTTTAAAAAATATTTATTCACTTGGCTGCACTGGATCTTATTGTGGCACGTGGGATCTTCCGTCTTTCTTGCGGGATGCAGGATTTTCTAGTTGCGACACGTGGAATCTTTATTTAGTTGTAGGTTTCAAGTTCTTGGGGCTTCCCTGGTAGCTCAGCAGTAGAGAACCTGCCTGCCAATGCAGGAGATGTGGGGTTGAGCCCTGGGTTGGGAAAATCCCCTGCAGGAGGAAAGAGCAGCCCATTCCAGTATTCTTGCCTGGAGAATCCCATGGACAGAGGAGCCTGGCGGGCTACAGTCCATGGGGTCGCAAAGAGTCAGACCCAACATAGCGACTAAAACAACAATGCAAGCTCTTGGTTGCGGCATGTGGGATATGACCTGGGCCCCCTGTATTGGAAGCATGGAGTATTCGGCACTGGACCACAGGGAAGTCCCTCTTTTTGCTGTTTTAATATGCTACCAGAACATTTTAAATTACGTATGGGATCTCATGTGTGACTTACATTATGTTACTGTTGGACAGTGCTGCTCTATAGACATATGCAGTCCCTTTGTCCTTTTGATACACTCACTCTTTCCTTCCAGGAAAGTCTCAGCTCCATTTCTTCCTGGGTCTTGCTTCCAAAGGACGTTGTCAGTCTTTCTCTGCTCCAACTGGTTCTACTTTTGACAGTGAGCAGGTTTCAAAACTTGAGTATACTTGAGGCAGTGGGGGAAACTCCTCATGGGGGTCTGACCCCCAGATAGAATATCTAATGCAATTAGATCTTCCCTCATTGCACTGATACTTTTTCTCCTTCACTGCATTAAGTAATATTGTTTTAAAAACACCCTTTTATAGAAGAAGAAATGGCAGATTTTATTTGGGAAAATAAACTAACAAAAAACTCCTGACCCTTCTATTAATGTAGCTTTTAGAATGCAACATTCTAGAAAACGGAAAGAAGTGGTAGGGAAGAAAACCCCATTCCATCATGCACACATTAGCAATCTGGATCCTATATTACTCTTTTTCTTAAAGAAGTTCGGCTGCGCAGGGTCTTCCTTGCAGCACTTGGACTTTCTTCAGTTGTGGTGCACAGGCTCTCTAGTTGCTCCACAGGCTTACTTGCCCAACCAGGGGCTGAACCCATATCCTCTGCTTTGGAAGGCATATTCTTAATCATTGGACCACCAGGGAAGTCCCGTGGATCCTGTATTACTCTTTATTCTTCAAAACAGGAACACATCGGAGGAATGATTAAATGGATTACCCAGGGTCACAGATCTGTATGAAGTAGTTACTACTGAAACCTGGTTCTGATCCTTATTCTGTTCTCTTACTATTATATCACAATATCAGGTAATCTCCAAAATTTAAACTTTCTTTGACAATTCGAAATTTTACAGTACCTGGGTAAGGGAGAAAATGGGAGGTGGTCATTGTTACAAACATCAATTATTACTAAAGAGTACCTGAAAAATAATTACAGTTATTGTCTGGCTATTTGGGATAAAAATAACTGGCAAATTATGTTAACAACTACTCAATTTATTCAATATAGCACTCCATAGAATTGTTCTAAATTATAGATGATGAAGATGATGACAGCCAAAATGTTTTGAGCCCTTTATGTGAAGCACTATGCTAAATACTCTATATGCTTGAGCTCATTTTATCATTTCACAATTGATAGCCTATTATTATCCCCATTTTACAGGGAGAAGCAGAGATCACACAGCTAAGAAGCGACTGGAACCAGGTCTGTTAGACTTCAGAGTCCTAGAACCCAGCTGCGCTCTACTGCCTTCCAATGATCTTTTAAAAAATTTTTAATATACATTTTTTGTTGATGTTATAGGAAATAAATCAGAGCTTAGCTTTACTTAGGGTTGTTTAGTTGCTAAGTCACGTCAAACTCTTTGCAGTCCCATGGACCGTAGCCTGCCAGGCTCCTCTGTTCATGGGATTTCCCAGGCAAGAATACTAGAGTGGGTTGCCATTTCCTCTCCAGGGGTCTTCTCAAACCAGGGACTGAACTCACGTCTCCTGCATTAGCAGGTGGGTTCCTTACCACTGAACCATCAGGGAAGCCCCCAGTGATCGTCTCTGCTACTTCCTACATGTCTCAGGTCATACCCAATTTCTGCCAGAATCCCTCAAGAGAGAATTGTTAATTCTGAGTGTCATTCTCTGTACATTGCAGATAAATTTAGTTTTGAGCATTTCTTAAGACTATTTTTGCATCCTTCTTATTAATTCATTTGGGATAGTTAGAGCATGTTTTAGAGAGGACTTTCAATCATTTACTGATTTTGAAGAAGTACTTCTGGAGAGAGCTCTTGCAATTAGAGAGGCTGATCTGATTTCGCCAAGTAATAGCACCTTTATGTCCCTGGAATTATGAGAATTATAAAATCCACCTGTCAACATACATAAGGCTTTGTATTTTAATAAGGGGAAAAGAAAAACATTCTTTTAAAGTGTCCAAAGTTTCTTTTTTGCCCTGAAAGGTGTTGACTTAAAACATGCTAACAAAAGTTTTAACCATCACTGACCCATCAAGTAGAATTTTGAAGAAAGTTCTTTATTTCCAGGAGCCCCAGAATCTCCTAAGGTACAATAAAATGAGAAGCATAATATAAAATGTTGCTATCTCTACAGTATTTCACAGTGTACAAATATGTTCAACTCAAACAATCCTCAAAATAATTCTCAACTGGTCACATTCTACAAATGAGGAAACTGAGGGCCAAGGAAATTAAAAGAATGTCTATAAAGATTAGAGCTACTGTTTATGGACTTTTTAACATTATTCCTGATGTTATATGTATAAAACTCCTTGATCATGTTTTAACGTGAGCTAGTATATCAGCTGAATCCATCACCAAAAAGAAAACCAGAAAAATCCTGAATAAAAAAGAGCCCAGAGTATAGAGCAAAACATTTATTTACTTCTCCCATGGAGTCTTTTATCCTATCGTATCACAGATTCCACCTCCCAACCATCTCTTTCCCTCTATTCAGCCCTTCTCCCAAGTCTTTCCCTGTCTCCTGCCTCCTGTTATCTTGAACTGGCAATAAAGGATCCTTTAGTTCCCATCTATCTGGGATGGAGGCTCTGGGTCCTTCAGATTTTTCAGAATGAAACATCACCAAGTGAACCTTTCTCTTGTTAATACTGACTGGTTCTCAAGTCAACCTAAAAAAATCAGGTTAAACAGGAAAATGCTATTCCCTCACACACAGCTTAAAAGTAACCCCCAAATGGCGAAATGTAAAGAATTTTCAGAATGATTGAATCTATTCTAGCTCCTGGTAAATTTAAGGTAAGAGGTGGGAGCCAGAACAGGACACTGAAGGTGGGAGATAAAGAGGCCCCACCCAAGGAGGGGATTCTAACAGGAAAGTAAAAGTGAAGTCCCTCATATCCAGCTCTTTGTGACCCCGTGGACTGTAGCCTCCCTCCATGGGATTTCCCAGGCAAGAGTACTGGAGTGGGTTGCCATTTTCTTCAATAGAAGATCTTCCCGACCCAGGGATTGAACGCAGGTCTCCCACATTGTAGGTAGATGCTTTACCATCTGAGCCACCAGGGAAGGTGGCTTCTAACAGAAGTTTGTAAAATGATGACTGCATTTGAAATCTAAAGAGACAGCTAGCAAAGTTGCCTTTTTCTACCTTGGTATCAGGTGAAGGGAAGAAAAATCTCCCCTAAGAATTTAATACTACAAGCCAGAACTTCTGCCCTGAATTTACATTTCTTATGTGGGGAAAAAAAACCTAGAGCTAAGAATTCAGTTTAAAGTGGTCCCAGTTTGGTAGTGCCCCAAGGCACTTGGTAAAAGCAAATTTAAATCTTTTTAACTCAAAACTTTGTTAAGTATGCATGTTTAAATTTCTAAAGCTTATGGGGGAAAAAAAGGCAGCAAGTGTGTATAAATTCCAAAATGGTAGAGTGGGGGAAATGAGTTTTAAAAAAAAGTCCAGGGGAAATAAACACACACACACAAAAGGCATAAACAAGGAAAAAAGAAACAGAAAAGGCAGAGAACAGCACAAAATAAGACACTAGAAATAAACCCACATATATCAGCGCTCAGTCGCTTCAGTCGTGTCCGACTCTTTGTGAGCTCATGACTGTAGTCTTTCAAGCTCCTTTGTCCATGGGATTCTCCAAGCAAGAATAATGCAGTGGGTTGCCAAGCCCTTTTCCAACATATATCAGTAATAACATTAATTATGAGTGGACTAAATGATGCACTTAAAAAGTTATCAGTTTGCTATAAGAAACATACCAGATTAACCACCATTAACATCTGTATCTACTCTGTGTTTAGAAATCAGCTGGTAATTCTGAAACACTGTAGAATGGATAAAAATTATTTGGTGATATTTGGTGATCATAACTCTGTTGAATTAGAGTATTTTTGCAGCATTCCTTGTCATCAGAAACACGGTTAAAGTTTAAAACTAGAAGCAGCAGAAAACTAGCTTGTAAAATTTATGCAAGTAGAGTGCAGGCCAGGCTGTCTTGGGGAAATAGACATTAAAACTCAAAGCAATGTTTTACACAGAGAAAAAAGAGTTACCACACCATTTTTAAAAATGTAGCTATACATTACTGCTAGTCAAGTTTCAGGCAGAGAAACGGAACTTTGCGTTATGAGACATAGAATTTATACTGAAAGTAGATTTTATAAAATTGTATGAGGAGGTAGAGACCTGAACATCCAGAAAGGAGAGATAAGAGAATGAAAGATACTGACTAGTGCTCCTAAGCACTCACATAAGTGTTGAGGACTGTAGGGAAAAAAAGAAAAAAGCTTTGCCCATTCATCTGCAAAGTGCAAACAATAGGAATTTGGGGACGTATTGCCCCAGTGGGGCTACCTTCTCTGTGGGTACACAGACAAGCAGTAGAAGCCGACCAGGAGCAGCCCTCAGGAGGAAGAAGGGCAAAAAGAACACGCTAGACCCTACGGGGCATTTACTGCAGTTATCCTTCTCCCTGTCTACACACCTTCAACTCTACCACAAATGTGGAGGTACAAACCTTCACATCTACCACTCAATTCTCACACAGAATTGTTTTCGGAGCCAACTCTAACCCAGAAAGAGAAATCCTGGGAAAATATAGCTCCCAGCTTGACTGAGCTGACAATCCAGAATAACGCTTTATAGGAGACACATCTAAAACAGAAAGGACAAGAGTGGGAAATGACACATCAGGCAAAAACAAAGCAAAAGAAACCTGGTGTACTTGATTAAAATCAGACAAAACAGATTTTAAAGCAAAAGTTGTTTTCTAGCGTTAGAGGGCTGTTACACAATGATAAAGTGTTCAACCAGAAGACAAAAGTCTAAAGTTGCTTACACCTAGTAATACAGCCTTAAAATACATAAGCCAAAAATTGAGAGGATTTCCAGGAGAAATTGACAAATCTCTTATCACAGTGAGACTCTAGCATACCTTTCTGAGTATTCAGTAGTAAAAGAAATAAGAAAGGACATACAAGATTTGAACAATTCTAACAAAAAGTGTAAAGGAAAAATAGCATGCTGTGAAAGAAAAGCTCAGGAGGTATTAGGTACGACTTTAGAGGTTGAGTGAAAAAATTGGCTTAAAGCTCAACATTCATAAAACTAAGATCATGGCATCCAGTCCCATCACTTCATGGCAAATAGATGGGGAAACAGTGGAAATAGTGTCAGACCTTTATTTTTTGGGCTCCAAAATCACTGCAGATGGTGACTGCAGCCATGAAATTAAGACGCTTACTACTTGGAAGGAAAGTTATGATCAACCTAGGAAGCATATTAAAAAGAAAAGACATTACTTTGTCAACAAAGGTCTGTCTAGTCAAGGCTATGGTTTTTCCAGTGGTCATGTATGGATGTGAGAGTTGAACTATAAAGAAAGCTGAGTGAAGAATTGATGCTTTTGAACTGTGTTGTTGGAGAAGACTCTTGAGAGTCCCTTGGACTGCAAGGAGATCCAACCAGTCTATCCTAAAGGAAATCAGTCCTAGGTGTTAATTGGAAGGACTGATATTGAGGTTGAAACTCCAATATTTTGGCCACCTGATGCCAAGAGCTGACTCATTTGAAAAGACCCTGACGGTGGGAAAGATTGAGGGCAGGAGGAGAAGGGGACGACAGAGGATGAGATGGTTAGATGGCATCACCAACTCAGTGGACATTATTTTGGGTAAACTCCAGGAGCTGGTGATGGACAGGGAGGCCTGGCGTGCTGCAGTCCATGGTGTCACAGAGTCAGACATGACTGAGCAACTGAACTGAACTTGGAGGTTGAGGTTTCTTATTTTTGGCTGTGCTGGGTCTTTGTTGCTGTGTGAGGGCTCCTCTCTAGTCGTGGTGTGCGAGCTTCTCACTGTGGTGGCTCCTCTTGCTACAGAACATAGGCTGGGCACCCTGGTTTCAGTAGTTACAGCACGGGGGCTCAGCAGTTGTGGAGGCTGAGGGCTTAGCTGCCCCACAGCATGTGAGATCTTCCTCAGACCAGGGATCCAACCTGTGTCCCCTGCATTGGCAGACAGATTCTTAACCACTGGATCACCAGGGAAGTCTTTAGAGGTTGAAGTTTTGCCAGGTGGCTGCAATAGGACCATGGGTAAATGTTGAGGTCACTGCCAAAAGAAAGATTCAAATGATGTCTTGAGGCCCTTGGACAAAAAGGAAATGAAGACAAGGATAAGGTGAGAAACAGGACTGTCTGTGGAATGACGGTTCGCCCATTGGCCTTCCAAGGCTGCTGGTGGGATTTCACCTCAGCAGAGCTTTAGGGTTAGAGTTCTTTTTCCTGGACTTGCCTTTCAATACCTCAGAGCAGAGGGCAAGGCTGTCAGGGAGCCATGTAGCTAAGCCTTAGGCCACAGGGGCCTGAGGATTCCCTTTCCTTGAGATGTGCCTACTTGCCTTTCCTTTCCCTTCCTCTGCTCTCTCTGGTAAAAACTGAAAATTGCTGGCAAGAGAGTATGAATAAAATTGAAGCATTGTTGGGTTAAAACTTAGGTATTTTCTTGCACAAAAGGCATCTGAGCCAGAAGGTCTGTGACAAAGGAGCACAGAGATCTTTAAGAGGTTAATATTTTTTTCTGTTAAGAAAGAAAGAAAGTCCTCTGGTGGGTTCTAATTATAAGAGTAAATGTTTAATTACTCATTTTGAAAGAATATTTTATTCTCAGCAATATATCTAATAACTAAAATTATTATAGTTTACATAATTTATAACTAAAGTTATAAACTACATCCAAGTGCCCAAATTAAAATATTTTTCTAAAAACTATTCCAATATTTTTGTAAGAAATGTTCTGCTTCCATTTTTAAATTGAGGATTGTCCTCAAGAAAGGAAAACATAAAGTTCATATTATAAACATCAGTTCAAAATAGGCCCAATAATAGTTATGTCCTAAAAGGAAGCTTAGTTTTTCAGATAAAGTGGTAAAAAGGGTAATTTCTAAACACTTCAAAAGATGAACTATGTATTTTGGATATTACTAAATTGAATTGTAAAACATGAACTTGATAATTCTCAGTTATCAGGGTCAATTGTTTCAGGTCAGGGAAACCTGCATATACAACTTTAATACAACTGTATTTTTTTTAATGAGTTAATGACAAAAAAAGATTTCCATTTTATTCTGGATCACTACAGGTTTCGGGGCTCTCCAGGTGGCTCAGTGGTAAAGAATTCACCTGCTAAAGCAGGAGAAGCAGGAGACGAGGTTTCAATCTTTGAGCTGGGAAGATCCCCTGGAGAAGGAAATGGCAACACACTCCAGTATCCTTGCCTGGGAAATCTCATGGACAGAGGAGCCTGGTGGGCTACGGTCCACGGGGTCACAAAGAGTCGGACACAACTGAGCAACTGAGCACACACACTATCATAATTATATAATCAATTACATATATGTATATACATATGTGCATGATTCCTACAAGATCCACAATGAGCCCGCATGCACAAGTTTCATTTCTTTGTCTTGAGGGTTTATTACTTAAATGAAATGGCCTATTACTCTTGGAAGTCTAGGCATGATTAGAGTTCTAAACTGAAAGAATTTAATGCCAAGTTATTTACCTCCATGTTTGGTTAATAGTACTCTCTTCATTTGAAGCACTGACCTAGCCCCCGTTTCCAGGAGGCCCACCAAAGCCCCACACTCTCTGTGTTCAAGGAAAAAGTCTTTAGATACACTGTCTCCTTTAGGAGGGAGAAAGTGAAGTGGAAAGGCAAAATCTTCCTTATCACTTTCCCCTAACAGTGGTGGTGTTTGTATCTTTCTCTGAGGACAATTCAGGGGGAAAAGTCTTCCTTTTACAGAAAGACACTACAATTTTCCCTTCCCTTCATGTCATGTTTATTGTTATAAAATTGTTAAGCCTTTTTCATGTCCAGGCCTTACTGTTAGTCAACCATGTCTAGCCATTCAGTAGAAAAGACCTAGATTAACTACTGTTAATTTAATACCAATCTTTAAAAGGATCCTTATCACAGGGATGGGGGAGCCTGGTGGGCTGCCGTCTATGGGGTCACACAGAGTCAGACGTGACTGAAGTGACTTAAGAGTAGCAATAAGAAACACAATTTTTACTAAGTGGAAAAGAATGGTGTGAGTTGTTTAAACTAGAAGAAAAGGTAAATAGAAGTAAAAATACACAGGGACGACCACGGTAGAGGATTCTGAGGGCTGGATGATGATAATATGGAAGTTCATCATACTGTTCTAATTTTATATATGTTCAAAACTCACCAGGGACTTACTTCCCTAGTGGTCCAATGGTTAAGTCTCCAAGCTTCCTTGCCAGGGGACACAGGTTGATCCCTGGTTGGGAAAGTAAGATCCCCACGCATCTTGAAGCAAGGCCAAAACTCCCCCAAAAACGAACAAAAAAACACCTCATCATAAAAGGTTAAAAAAAAAAACAGACAGAAACTTGCTGACAAATCACCTGTTCAGACTGGTGACTCTCAAGGATCGTGGATGACCATTCTTTGAGGAGTCTCTTCATTCAATCAAGCTTAAAGAATGAAACGACCTTTCGCTTCCCAAAGCTCAGAATTACTTCTTAAATAGTTTCAAATATTCCCATATGCTAAGGGAAAGAGCATTATGAACTAACAATATTTTAGTTTCTAAGACCTTATACCACTAAATCTTGAGGAAATCAATTCTCCTAAAACTATTTGTTTACCTATCAAAACTGCCTTTATATAGCTGATTTCCATTATGCACCTCAGATTATAATCTCTAAGTGGACAAAGATTTAACTCACCTTTACAGTGTTTTGCTTGGTAACAGTTATTAAAATTGCCACAGAAAATAACCGCCAACTCTAAACATTTCCCTCGAAGGGAGGTACTGAGTATCTTCTTCTATGTTATCCTGTGTTGACTTATGACTCGGAATATATTGTATACTGCGAATCATTTTAGGGTTACAAATAACTCATCCATTAGGCTGTAAATTTCACTAGATAAAAAAGTACAGGGGAGCAAGCAAGCCAATAGCTAAGAAATACAACTATAATTTTTCTTTTGTTTCCAGTCTCACCTTAGCCACATTTTTTTTCCTGCTTCATACTAGATCACAAAATTATACCAGTCTTCTCATTTGTGATGAGCTGAAGAAAACAGAAGAGTTCAAATTCACCTTATTCTAACAATAAGGCAAGGAAGCACAATAGAAAACTAAATTCTAATTGTAAATGTTTTTTTGCAACATAACATTTTCAAATCAGCTTAAATCCAGAGAGATTTTTTTATTACACAATTTGATTTTTACATCAATAAAACCTTAGATATAACAATACAGATGAAGGAACAACAATTTAATTTGTATTGAAATAAATACGAGATACACAAAGCACATACAGTGGAAAAGGGTCACAATAAATTACAAGTGGAGACATTATTTCGCTCAATCAACAGAGAAAGCCCTTGACACTTCCAATTTCACACCATCAAATTTATCATTCTTGCTGATTTAAGCAGAACACAAAACAAATATGGATCCCAGGGCTTACTTTCACAGGTACCAGCATAGATAATTTACTACAGTGATCCAATTTGGAAATCAGTAGGGACCAGTAAATCACTGCATAAAAGAAAGAGTGAATGAGGTCCTTTTTCCTTAGTGTCAGCAGGCTATGATTATTATGTTTATTAGATTCTCTTGAAAGGACTTCACATTTTCTCAAATATTCAGGAGCAGTATATTTCCCCTCTGAGCCCTATATTAGCATTTATGTGCTTTGGTCTTGAATATACAGTAATGATGAATTTTTCAATTTATTTTATAAATTTATATAGTCTGGATAGTATTGGCCTGAAGAGTATATAACTCCCCAACCTGTATAATATTAGATATTAAAAATGGAATCAAGAGAAGTTACCAAGAAATGCTGACAAACTGTATATACAAATTTAGTTCAATATATTCCATTACATAGAGCACCAGAGCAATGCATTTATTATAATCAAGCAATTTTCTATGACTCTCTAATCTTTGTGGCCCTTTAACATTTGTTCCAATATATACATATCACAAATGTTGCCTGCCTAAGACATTGCCCATTTGGTCTCAACTTACAAATATAAACGTAAGCAAAAATTCATGTCAAAAGCATTTATCTTAAAATTACAAAAAAGAAAAGTCAAAAGTTTGGAATTTAAACTGTTATGAACCAAGGGAAACAAAAAGTTAGTTCAAAAGTACTGAGCATATATATGTATTTTTAAAAAGTAGCTTCAGAAAACTATGATGGAAAAAGTAAAATGATTCTTGGGCCTTTCTTTCTCCTGGAATATAAAGTAATTTTTAGATTCCAGCAAAGATATCTAGCAACAATTTTTTCCTATCATTTCCTAAGAAAAAGGAACTGTTTTAGACTAAAAAAATACTGTACTTTATCTCTGGTCACATCAAGTCATATTCAGTGCAGGTCAGTTTTCCTATTTGCACTGCCCAAGAGGAGAAAGACTACTCTAGAGTTAATCCCTCACACAGATGTGTTCCTTCTAAGAACCCTCCTGAATACCAGCTTAGAAGATACACATGTCACAGAATAACTACCACCAGGAAACATCCCAAACATTGAGCAGCTTCTTTCTTATCCTTAATACCAGATCCAATTACAACTTTCCACCCAGAGTATTAGAAGAGGACTGCTCATTAAAATAATTTCTGGAAACAACTTCTGGATTTATAAAACATATATGCCTTTAGTATACACTAAATCCATTGAACTATGCTATCGTATAGCCTCTCTGAATTCTCTTAATTCTAGAGAAATTTCAGTAAGGTGTTAAATGAAATTAGCTGTCTCTGTAACTCAAACTGAATTTACAAATCTAGGCACCATTCCTAATATCCAAAATTATCAACATGCTTTTGTATTACTGGGAAGTCTTAATTTTAAGAGATGGAACTGGCTGTACCTTGTTTACCTACAAAATGACCGTGAAAAAAATTAAGTACCATTTTCTCTATACCTTAAAATGAAGGTGAAAGAAAAATTTTATAACTGACATGTTTAGGTAAATTAGGCACTTAGGGAAACAAAAACAAAAACAGCAGAGAGACTATGATCTGAGTAATACCACTAACTGTGGCCTATTCTATTTACCTAGGAAGCAGATATTAATAGGGTACTTATTCCAGCTTTTGAACATTTTTGTATTTAAAAAATGTACTCAAGAGTAAATGCTTATTAAATATTTACTGAACGTTGAATAATTACATATTAAAGAGAATCATGGAATTCAGGTCCTTAGTTTTATGGCTGACTCAGGATTTAGTGACATTTAACCTTTCACCATGGCATGATAAACAGCTGGGGACTACTTGAGGAAAGAGTGCCACCTACTGCTCATCAACATAACTGGTTACTTTCTCCCTTGAGGTTTTCACCACAGAATAAAAATCAGCCTCAATTTGGGTGACAGCATTAAGCTAGCAGATCAAAAAGGGCTTTGGGTAGGGGTGGAGAGGAGCTTCAGACCTATGTTAATTAAAACACATCTGTTAATATTACATAAGGATCTTTACCACAATCCCTCAAAATTAGTTTCATTCATTCTGATCTCAAACTTCATTTAAGAAATTTCTCTTTGGACTGATGTTAAATAGTTAAAATTCATGAGGAATCAAGTATACAAAAGGAATACAGAATCTTTGTTAGAATAAAGTAGATTCTGTATGAGGCCTAGCCCTGTCCAAGAAAGTTTAATATTTAAAAGTGCTAAACAGCAGCACTATAAAACTTCCTAAACAATCAGATAGTCTAGATGTTAAATCAACTGTTTTTAAACACATAAAAATAAATTCAGCTATGCTGTATTATAAATAAATTCAGCAGCTGTAACTTTTCCTAGTATACTCATTCTATATATTCTATTATAGTAATTTTCTTGTTATACATTTTGCATTGTGTAAATGACATCCAAGACATACAATTTTATTTTTTTGGCCTTGCAGCATGTGAGATCTTAGTTCCTTGACCAGGGCTTGAACTCACGCACTCTGCATTGGACTGGTGGAGTCTTAACCACTGGATCACCAAGGAAGTTCCTGCATTTCTTTCATTTTAACTTGATAGATATAAAGTTACACTGTACTTTTAGATGTCGAATGAGCTGACTGTACATATTCGTACTGCAAAATTCCTAACTTTAAGTTCATGCAAACTAAACATCTGGCAATGCTCAAATTGTAGGATTTATTTTTTCATGAGTTTAGTGAAAGGAAAGTGAAAGTGTTAGTTGCTCAGTTGTGTCCCACTCTTTGCAACCTCATGGACTGTAATCACCAGGCCCTTCTGTCTATGAAATATTCCAGGCAAGAACACTGGAGTGGGTTGCCATTTCCTTCTCCAGGGGACGTTCCCGACCCAGGGACTGAACTTGGGTCTCCTGCACTACAGGCAGATTTGTTACCATCTGAGCCACCAGGGAAGCTTATTTATAAGCCAAACTTTTCTTTAAAAAATATATCAGAAGTATAATCCCATTATATGATAAAAGCCTCAACTTCTGAAGCACACAGAGTTTTAAATTTTAATAGTATTAATGTTAAATTCTTTTTGTTAAAACCCATCTAAATTATTTCCTTTAGGAAAATCTTTTTGATCAATAATAATTTTCAAAATAAAGAAGAAAAAATAAAAACAGAGGCATACTTAACAGATCATTAAAAACAACAATCATGGTTAAAAGAGAGCACAAAAAAAGAAAATCAAAAAATGGAAAAACTGGTGAAATTTAAGTTCCACATCTTAGTAGTTAATAGTATTGTCCCAGGGTTAATTTCTTAGTTTTGATGAATGTTCTATACTTATGGAATCTGTTAATACAAGGGGAAGCTGAGTAAAGGATATACAGAAACTCTACTATTTTTTACAACTTTTCTACAAATCTAAAATTATCTCAAGATAAAAAAATTGTAGAAAACAAAGAAACTTAGTAACTTAAGAAAAATATGCCTTCAGCTGCCATTTCTTGATATAATTCAAATTTTTAAAAACATCATTAGAAATAATATATTGTTTACTTAACATTAAAGTTAATTTATTGCTCTAGAAAATTTAGTTTTTAAAACCATCAGATTACACATAGTGACAATGAGAGTGCCCCCCAACAATCGACTGTGTATTATGAGGCTTCTCTAACTTTGTAGATAATATTACAAAATTACAAAAATAGCTGGTTACAGTTGAGCTATCAAGAAGGTATCACATTTCTATAGACCGAAAAGTTGAATAAAAAGAAAACTGATGTTACTGCTAAGTCACTGAGTATATTTGAGAAATCCAAATTACATGCACATAGAAGAAAACTGGTTACAAAAACCATTACGTTACTCTGCATTAACATTTTGCCATGTTTTAAACATTTCCAATCATGCAATAAATAAAGGTCAGAATGAATTTTAAAAAGGAGTTGATGGAAGCTCAACAAATGTGTTTCATATGTTAAACAACTCAAATCACAGTTGCATAATACATTCAATTCCTCTAAATTCATCCATGCATTACAAGACTGAAATGCACACTATTTCCCCCACAACTCCTCTGGCCCCATTCCCAATCAATAACCAACACCTATAAACCTTTCTATTTAATCTGTTAAATGAAATTTGATAGGTAAGTATGTATGATCTTCATTATTATTTCAGAACAGATACAGAGTTCAGTCACAGCTCAATCTTCACTTACATTCCTTTCAAAGGGCACCTGAACTGGTGCAACTGTCTATAAAAATTCAAGCCTAGGAAACTGAGAAAACTGGCAGTCAAGAATCCGATCTAAGTAATTGTATCCACAATCCTAAAAGAAAGATTTACTATTTGAGAAATGTTATTCAACCTGTCTCTGAGAGGAAAACTGTATGACTACTGCTCGCTGATGTAAAATGCTTAGGTGACCACAAGTATTTACCCAGTTGGTTAACAACCTTTCAGCTGGGCCTGTAAGAAAAAAAACCCAAAGCCACAGAAGTAAATATGAAAATAAAATTTTGGAAGCTCATAGTATAAGATACATAAAGAAATCCAAAATAAATCTGTCCTAATGAAGCAGTACAAACTCTACATAAAAGCACTTTGAAATTAAATACAGGAGGAGGGAGGTGTTTTTGTTACAACCATCAACCAAAATTACTGAATGGCAAAAGAATACTGTCTCAAAGTATACTGAATTTACATGTTAATATTATCATAATGAACTCATGCCAGATGTAAATTCAGGTTACCAATTAGATGACAACAAACTTTAGAGCTATTTTTACCAGACAAATAAATGTACTTCATGATAAAGGCACAGCAGCATCTAAAGAATTCTTGATACATTTATCACAAGATTCAAACTTCCTTAACTATTAACAACACATCACAAGAAAGTTTCTCAGAAAGTATTTGAAAGGCTTGATTTAACATGCCAGGAAAATGATTACTTTTGAGATGCATTTTATGTAAATTATGTAAATTGCATTGAGGTCAGTTTTACACCTGGAATTATCCATCCCTAGCAGAAGTACCAGCAGCTAACAATGCTTATTTATATCATATATAACTTATCTGGATGTTACACTATGCAACTGTTGGTGCCAGTCTGCTTATAAAGGCAATACTCTGGAGACAAAGTCTTCTCACAAACAGTGGGCAAGCAGGTTTCATTATAAGATGTTCAACAACAATCCTCAGTTCATTAAACAAGGTCCTGCAACATAAAATATGTTTTCTTTCAGAAACTCAATGAAAAAGCAACATGATTCCAGAGTAAATGCTGATAACGACTTTTCACTAAAGAATCTGAAAGAAGTAATAACCAGGATGTACTGCAGACAACATACAGAATTAAAATTCCCCAAATCAACACCTGTGTCCTTTTTGGGGGAAAATATTCATTTAATAAATGCATTTAATAAATGGCTCTCTAAGGGCTGAGATTAGGGATGATTTGTATTTCCTTCATAGTTGAGTCACATAATCTTCACATCTGACTTACGCAAATTCAACTAGGTCTAAAAAAAGAGAGCAAGAATGTGAAAGTTATCTAATGAGCTATCCCTCCTACCATTTCCTTAAAAGAACATACTGCCTCTTAGAGCCTTCCTCATCTGAAAAATGGGAATATGTACTTATTGGAGTCACAGTGAAGTTTCAATGAGGCAACACAGAAAATGATCAATAAATGTTGTTGTCATTTAGTTGCTGAGTCGTGTTAAGACTCTGTGACCCCATGGACTGTAGCCCACCATCATTCCTCTACATGTAAAAAGTACTAAGTTCCAAACTTCTTACCCTGAGGCTCAAGAAGTTTTACGATACGGTTCCAATATACCTTTAAATCTCTGCTCTAACCACTCACCACTGTATTTCCCTTCCGGTCAAATAGGTCTCCATATGTGCCCCTTAAACTGTGTTTATCTATTGCCTCTGAACTTGTGCTCCTATTGTTTTCCTACCTAAAATGCTTTTCCTTGTTCTCACTGTCTATTGAAAGTCTTTAATCCTTCCAGAACAAATTAAAATATTTTGTGAAACTTTCCTGGGCTCTTCTCTCTTCTGGTTTAATGATCTCTCCCCTCTTGCCGACTACAGTACTGATACAATAAACATGAAATTCATCACAGGTTGACATGTGAATACCACATCCTGCACTACTGTTTCCTTCCTTATTTGCGATGTGTTTCCTCAACTAGGATAGTACCAGGAGAGGGGGACTTTTGTCCTACACAGTTTTAAATTCCTTACGCTTTAGCACTGTTTTAGAAGTGGTCAAGAAAACTTCAGTCTTAATGTCTGAAAAGCAAGCACCTCATCAATTCTAGAACTTAGATTCGCAAAACATTGCTTGCTTCTAAATTCTAACATAAAAGTTAAACAAGTCTTAAAAGTTACAAATGGTATATTTCACAATACCATTAATAAATAAAATAGATTTAAACTAATCACAAGCTTACCGACAATATGGATTTCTTCGAGAGGAGTATCGAAGAGTAAGGAATCTATAGTATATAAAAGGCTGGAACAAACTTCCTTGACCACTGAAATAAACAAATACAAGGGAAATAAATATACATTATCGATTCATATGTATACTCAACATTTAAAGGCAACTTAACTGGACAATGTGTGTGTTTACATTCATCAAATGATCATAATAATATCTATCATATCTAAGTCCAAGTTATTCATGTAGGTATTGTTATTTTAAAGCTACTAAATAAATCAGAAAATGTTACATAAATGCTTCAACAACTGCCACTAATAATTGGTAATCAAGTTTTAAAACTTTTTATAAAATATTTAAAATGAAAAGTTTATTTGGTATAAACAAATAAGAAAATTAATAAAACCATATAGGCTCACTAGTAAATGTAAGTATAGGCTAAACATAGCCTATATTATTTATTTTTCTTGGTTAAACTGACAATCATAATACCCCAAGAGTCATATACATGTTTCTGAAATTCTAAGTCTGGAATCCTTTCCTAGGAAAAACTATCTTAAGATGTTCACTAAACAACCACAAATAAAACACAGCAACAAGTATTCTCCAGGTAAGAATACTGTAGTGGGTAGCCTTCTCCAGGGGATCTTCTCCACCCAGGGATTGAACCTGGGTCTCTTGCATTGCAGGCAGATTCTTTACCATCTGAACCACCAGGGAAGCCCAGTTGGGTAGCAGGGCTAAGTAAATGATATGTATATTTGATGGATTCATTATGCAATTACTTAAAATCTTGACTACTGAAAACTACACAGGAACTCTGAACAAAGCAAGATATAAAACTATACATATTATTACAACTATATTTTCAAAATCTGGGGTAGAATAAATGCATCAAGATCCTAACTGTGGTTTGATTTTTAGGTTAAATTTTTTTAGCCTCCCCACTCACCCTTGTCAGACCCACACAGCTTGTGGGATCTTAGTTCCCTGAGTAGGGATCAAATCCCAGCCCCCTGCAGTAGAAGCACAGAGTCCTAACCACTGGACTGCCAGGCAATTCTCCTTTTTAGCCTCTCTGCCCCCCCAACTATATTACTTTCATAATAAAAATTTACATGATTACAAATTTATAACTAAATATATCTTTCTCCAATAAATCATGTGATAAAAGTTTAACTCTGTAAATTGAAAAAATAGAGGCATTACAGAACACATTAAGTAGAAAAGAATATTCAATGAAACACAAATTGTCCATCATCCAAGTTAGTTCCTTAATCAAAGTTACAGCAGTCTCTAATATAGCCTTCCAGAAATTTACATAAACAAGTGTATATAATGGCTAAAACGCAGTGCTCACTCTAATGCACTGAACTCAGTTAACTCTAGGAAGGAAGTGGTATTATCATTCCTATTTTAAAGATGAAGAACCCTGTGGATGTACCTAGAGTCTGTCATACAGAGGGAATAAGTCATAAAGAGAAAAATAAATATCATATATGAACGCATATATATGGAATCTAGAAAAGGTACTGATGAACGTACTTGCAGGGCAGGAGCAGAGATGCAGATGTAGAGAAGGCAGAGAGGGGACGTGTGAACACAGGGTGGGAAGAAGAGGGCAGAACACACTGAGGGCAGCATCACCATGTGCAAGGCAGACGGCTAGTGGGAAGCTGCAAGCACAGGAGCTCAGCTCAGTGCTCTGCGATGACCTGGAGCGGTGGGACGGGGCAGCGGGAGGAAGGGCCAACAGGGAGAGGACATACGCACATATACCTGATTCAGGACGCTGCACAGCAGAGACGAACACAACGTTATAAAACAACTATACTCCAAAAAAAAAAGAGATGGAACAGAAAGAAACATATATGCCTTTAAACACGCACACCTCAAACATAAATGGGGAATACTTTACACAGTTCTCAACTAACTTTAAATGTATTATATCTTAGCGATCATCCCCTATCACAACACACAAATTATCTTATTCTTTTTACAACCTAAAATATTCCATTTTATGAATGTACTAACATGCTCTCTACTAATGAACAAACCCAAAATGACCATCCTTTTATCTGTCTTTGCACATGTGTGTGTATTATGTAAGATAAACTAACTCACAGACTCCATGTATAAGATAAACTCAAAAACTGTTCATTTCTAAATATAGTTTTATGCATTATTGCTACAACTTCAACTTAATAACAAGGCCTTCTAATATTAGACGGTGCTTCTACCATGAAAGGTAGCATTTAAGGAATAATGACTTGAAATGTTTAACTTTATAATCTGTGTTAAAGTCAAGTGACAAACTTGAACCATTAATAGCTTCTCTTATTAGGGAATTGAATAATACTTCATTACTTAGTTTTACTTTTTAAAAATAACATGATTCTTCTATTTAAATATTTTGATAAATTCTCATTTCCTTTATAATAATCTTAAAAATTAAGATCAACTTATACATTGTAAGTGTTTAAATAAAAGACTAAATACCACAGCTGACTTAATATACCAATATAGTAAAAACTTGGTATGCCAACAAAAAATTCACTACAGTTCCAATAATGAGGTTTTTTGTTTAAATGTGCTTGGCGTCTCAGCATTTCATTGTAATTCTCTTCAGCTTACTTAAAAGGAGAACAAAGTGTTCTGTTTATTAACCTGAATAGACACCAATTATCTCCACAAATAGAGTTAGTTTTGGTAGCTACATTTTAACTTTCACTCAGGTACATAAAGCAAATCACAGAATTTGGGGATATCCAAGACCAGGCGACCCAAGAAACAGAAAAATGAGCAAGAAAGAACGAAGGTAAAAAGTTCCTTTCATCAGTTAAAATGTTTAAGTGTATGATGAGGATCACAAAAAGATGAATTAACTTCTAGGGTGAAAATTCCAGAGGAGAATAATAGACAAATACAGTTGCATCAAATTCTATACTTAATATTTATGGAACGTTACAATTGGAAGGATTTTTGAAAGTTATTTAGTTTTTTAAATGTACAAAAACAAGGCCCAGAAGGCCTAGTTAACTGTCAAATCATCCAGAATCCAGCTCCCTGACACTCGGTAAGAAGTTTTTCCATTGTACCACTCTAGGACCCTATTTAAATTATATTATCTAGTCTGGAACCCCACAGCTTAACAACATGTGGTGATCCTGGAATTTTCAGAGGAAAATATTATTTACAACAATGGTACAGATGTATTTATGAGGAAATCTAAAAAACTCTCTTACCAGCTTAAAAACACTGCTAAGGAAAGGAGTAACCGTTGGTATATAAAAACCTCACTAGTTAATCAAGGCAATGAACATTAAAATGAAATATTTCACAGATAAAAATGTTTGTTACAAACTAATGAGATTATGGAAAATAGGTAACATAGATCTATTAGAGGGCAATTTGGTACATGGTCTATTAAATATAAAATATATCCAGCTTAGACTCAGTAAAAGTATATATTGATTCACACAAAAGTATAAGCAGACAGGTTAAAAAAAATGTTTACTGCAGCAACATTTGGAAAAGTAAAAATCTGAAAACAAATGGCCATTAATAAAATGTAGCATAATAATATGATGGAACACTATACAGCCATTAAACAAAACAAACCAGAACTGTGAATGTCAATATAAACAGGTCACAAAAACATACTATATGAGTGAAAGAAGCAAGGTGCACACAACTCATACCCGTGATGTACAATAAAAACGAAACAAAGCCCCACACCCATAAAATAATAATACACATTTCCTATCTGTGTAAGTACTTTAAAATAACTACATATATGTACTCATATCAAATTCCTTAGCTCTGGGAAGGAGAGGACAGAATTGCAACTAGCATTCATAGTTAAATGATATTTTAGTTTTTTATCTGTAATGTCCTATTATCTGAGAAACTGAAAATTGAAAAAGCAATAATCTGGGAAGAAATGTAGTTTTATTTAACTATTTTCCTTTACATATTTTTACATTTTTAAAAATTTATTTTTTAATTGGAGTATAACTGCTTAACAATGTTAAGTTTCTGCTGTACAACATGAATCAGCCTTGCCCTCTTGAGAGAAATGTAGTTATAACTTAAATGCAAGAATTCAGAGACTGAGGTCAATACTATCTTAATGTTCTATTTTCAAAAAGAAGGTTTTCTTTACTTACGCATTCTTCTCATAACTAACAAACAAAATAAGGAGGTGGCAGTAGGCAACTACCAATATCAGACCTTAACTTTTCAGATTTTTCTCCAGTATGGGAAAAATAATCTCAGTAATGTTACAATGGACTAAATTAGCCTTTCTAAGACTCTTTCAAAAGCAGTTATTTGGAAAATAATTTCCAAAATGTTAAATAACTCATACTATATACGGAGAAGGCAATGGCACCCCACTCCAGTACTCTTGCCTGGAAAATCCCATGGACGGAGGAGCCTGGTAGGCTGCAGTCCATTGGGTCGCTAAGAGTCGGACACGACTGAGAGACTTCACTTTCACTTTTCATTTTCATGCATCGGAGAAGGCAATGGCAACCCACTCCAGTGTTCTTGCCTGGAGAATCCCAGGACGGGGGAGCCTGGTGGGCTGCCGTCTATGGGGGTCGCACAGAGTCAGACACGACTGAAGCGACTTGGCAGCAGCAGCAGCAGCAGGGAATAATAAAGAAGACAAATTCCCAGGTTTACTATAGTCAACTACAGTAGTAGTGCTATCACAGTAGTTCTCTACTATCACATGAGAAGATGATTGCTAAGATCCATCAAGCTCTACATACCAGTATTTACTTCAACAGATTTGAGCAGCATAAAACTTGAGTTGATACATTTATTATATTCACATGGACATCAGCCTCCTAAAATAAATGTATTTTTATTCTTACCTGAAAAGCATAAAAACTGTAGCAGGCATCAAGAATATTTCATTACAAGCAATGAACTTCAGAATATTCTGTTGATTAGTGCTTAATTTATCCAAGAGAGATCTCAGCAGAGGTAAACTATTTGAGCCCTTTGCCTTAAAACGTAAGAAAATAAATATTAGAAGTCATGAAAGCATTTTTGATCACTCAATTATTCTTTCCTTAGATAAATGGCATATCTAACATGCAATGCAATCAAAAGACAATTATTTGAAAATGATGATATAAAAATTTACAAACTATATTTTAGGGACAAAAGTTAACATATTTTCCTGCTTCACTGTATTTTCTATATTTGAAGAATTAAATAGAGAATTTTAATAAAAGCCCTTTTCATTCATTGATGCGTTTTCCTTAAGAAAGATTAGATTATTCCACTAAAAGTGGTGGTGATTTCTCTCAACCATAACAAAATCTGGCTATGCAGAAAGTATCTTTAATTAACTAAGATTCCTTAGTTAATTAAAGATAGAAATCACAAAGTTCAGTTTACTGCTATAACCCAAGAACTATGGAGATAAAGAAAAAGGCCAACACAAGGCAAATTTTTGGATATTTTAATTTAAACTTCAGTGCATATGCAGTCAATCTGCCTGGCACATGGAGGTTATTAGACTAAATGTTCCGACTCAGGAATAAGAAAATGTTTTAGAAACGCAGTATTTTTGAACATCAGTGTAAAGAAATTCAGTACACTCTACTCATCTAGTATGTTAAAATCACTGACAGAACAAGACTTCTGACAACTTATCTAATGTATTTCAAACTTCTGAAACTCCTCTAGGAACTGGGCAGTGATTTAACTACAATCCATTATGACAAAATGTACTATTTTATTGAAACAATAAAAAATTCCAAAATTTTCAAATCACGAATTTAGAGCAGGTCTGTAAGGAACATAGGAACTTTCTGAGACACGTGCCCAAATGTCTTGGAACTCAAATTTGTGTCAACTACCTGTAAATCCGGGAGTCAAAAGACAAGGCCAACATTGCTTTACTTACATCAAGGATCTTTTTTGTGTATGTGGCAGCATGAAGCAAAGAAAATAACAAGACTGGGAAAATACTCACTGAAGAAAATAATTAAGGAAAACATTACAAATTCATCAAGTACTTTGCACAACAGGGTATGTATTATGTTCAAGTATACAGATCTGAAATGGCATCTGCTAAAATGAGTTCAGTGATGGCTTCTGTTTTACTGATACTTCATAAAATGAAGTGTTTTTTTTTTAATCTGTAAACATTTTTTTTAAACCCACAGTTCTTTTTATGAACAGTGAAAAGGTTTTTTCCCCTATTTCTAGTATATAACATATTGTGAACATTTGCTAAATTAAATTAAAATCTAGACCACCTCAAAATGATAAGTAAGTAATATGGCTTTTAACCCCACAATGGTCATTCTGGACGGAATACCGTAGCCATCAAATACCAACACAGTCTCTGTACTGCTTTCAACAACTTAAGAAAGAGTATAGGGTAATGGTTTAAAAAGCAGTTCCCAAATTTTCCTCAACTATAGATCTTTAATTCATTTTTCCTACAAGGACTTCATTATTTTGAGATACGGTTCCAATCAAGCTTTTATAGTCAAGCTTTCATGGTTAAGGTATTCTCAATCTGTACAAATAAAAAAGACATTGTATACCTGGTTTGTATATATGCTCAATTGAGAGTTTCATCAGTTTTAATTATAGACATGAGCAAAGAATCCTTATTTTAAGTTTCATTATTTGGCTTTTTGTGATAGATAATATATACAATTTTCTTTTAGCTTTTTAAAAATGTGGAAATTGCTCAAAATACTCTATTTATCCCAACTTCTGCTAGGTTGATAACAAAAAATCCCCACTTGTCCAAGTTATTTCCATGAAATGATACAGACTGTTAATCATAAATGGAAAAAACACTTGTCCTCAATAGCAATTTCTAAAAAATAATCCATGATATTTTTCTACACCAACTGGAAGCTTGGTGTGAGAGAAATGATGACCACTATGACACAATCTGAGTATCAAATTCATTATAACCATACTCATCATTTAGGACCCAAAGGTTCCTAAGTTCCCACTGGCAAGTAAAACACTGACCCACAGCCAAGTGTTGTAAGAATTCTAACTCTCTAACATAAAAGTTCTTCAATTAATATCCTGACCAAACCTTCCCTGTCACTTATAAGAATTAAATAAAATGCCAATTTCCTAAGAAATCACACGTACATAAAAAAAGCTTTACACTTTTAACAGAATCCTGAATTCAGAGTCAAGATATCTGGGTCTCATTCTTGGCTCTGACACTAACTTCAATTCCCTAGGCCAAGTTCCATCTTCTGTTGCACGAATTTGCAGTGATCAAAGCTAGGGGTTTCTAATAAGTCCTATCTCTAACATTCTATAGTTCAGAAATCCTTGATAAGAGACTCATAATTTTAGCATTCATTGTTAAAACTATTTAGAAAATTCAAGGGACAAAGAGTGTATAATAGAAATAGGACAATATATCACCTTTCTAAGAGCAAAGATCAGAACATGACTTTGGGCTCACTTTTACTAATACCTAACTACTTTAGGAATCAGATTAGTATTTCTTGTCAATTAATAGCTTATGTTATTCCCACTACATACTCCCCTCCCAGTAAGAATTAAAGAACATTAAATCCTTAATCTTCAACATTCCCTAGAGATGGCATAGCAGATAACTGGACAGAAAAGGCAGAGAGGTTGTCTTCACTGTCATTGAGTTATTTGGCAGCATCTCAGGATTCACTCAATATAAATGTCCCAGAAGTCATAACTGATGTCTTCAATTTGCTCTACATTAATATCTAGAAAACAGTTTCTACCATTTCTATTTTTCTCTTCAAGGAAGTTTTAAGCTACTAAGGGCAGAAACAAGAATCTCTATATAATTTCCCATTATATCTCAGAAAAGCAAGAATTTTAATATTGCTGATTGTAAAGAACCTCAATGAATGTGGCTGATAAAAACAGGTCAATCCAATGATATGTCAACAAACGTGCTAATCGCTTACAGCTGCAGTACAAGGATTATCTAGCGAGTTTTACCTACACTACTATTCACTTGCCAATGTGCTATCAGGCAGGTTATTTTAAACTCCTTGAGCCTGAGTGTACTTGTCAATAATACAATGCTCATAATAATTTTCTTTAGAATGTCGCATATACTGTCAAAACAAGAGCTCAAAAAAATTTTCCTTCCATTCTCTTTTCCTTAAGACTCGTGTTAGAGACATATTTTATTGTGCTTTCCATTATGTACAGCTGTATCATAAATATTCAAGAACACTTAAGGGCAACACTTCTTAAAGTACAGAATATTTTCCTGAGGGATGATTCAAGGGGAACTGGGTAGCTGGGTGGACAACCGATTAAAATGATTAAGTTTAGCAAAGACTGGTAACTCTTAGTCTCACAATGCACATTACCATATCAAAGGTCCCACAGTGAACAATCTGTTTAGCAATGTTAAATCTATTGCTTCCCAAACATCAAACTGCAGAATCTCTTCCCCTCCATTTAAAAAATACCTATTATCCCACAACATATTTCTGAAATGTATAAACTTACAAATTCCAAAACTCCATGGGTCTGTCCTTATTTTCTACTTTGTGTTGTGCTGTGCTTAGTGGCTCAGTTGTGTCTGACTCTTTTCGACCCCATGGACTACAGCCTGCTAGGCTTCTCTGTCCATGGGGATTCTCCAGGCAAGAATACTGGAGTGGGTTGCTATGTCATCCTCCAGGGGATCTCCCCAACCCAGGGATCAAACTCAGGTCCCCTGCATTTACCATCTGAGCCACCAGGGAAGCCCAAGAATACTGAAGTGGGTAGCCTGTCCCTTCTCCAGAGGATCTTTCCAACCCAGGAATTGAACCAGCGTCTCTTGCATTTCAGGCTATTCAAAGCAAATACTAATTTCTTTTTACTTTATTAATTACCTCATTCTCGGCTTAAATATAAGTTATTTCTTGATTAATTTCCTTTTGTTTCTAGCTTACTGAAAGTTAAAAGACAGAGCTAAGGATGTCTCTTTTCTTAAAGCAAGACATCTGGGTATCTTCCTAAAGAAGGTGTGAATTAAATGAAAGAAACTCACATATTAAAATGTAAGTCCTCCATGGGCTTGTGCTTTGAATCTGAATTTTGCAATATCCATTGCTAACAGAGAAGTTTATAAGATCAAATATAAAAAGTTTAAAACTCCCAATCACCTCTTCAAAACTTGGACTTCACATTTTAGAGTCAGAAACTCTTACACTTCACATATCTGCTTTCAAATGAAGTGCCAACAAACTAACCAACCCAGGCTTCATGGAACACCCTCATTGCCGAATCCTTCCAGTAGCAAAAAAATAATCAAAAGTGATCTCCCTACATTCAGTAAGCAATTTCACTGTCAAAACGGTATAAAAGGATACTTGTAACAGGGTAGGAATTGACAAAGATGAGTGAATACAACAGGTAGTGGCAGCTGTCCTCTAACAAGGCCTGGGCCAGGAATGCTCTGCTTAACTGGAAGTGTGGTAATCTTTGGTGCAGCCTCAGAGCACTAGTGAGAGCATTCGCCAGCAGAGCACGTTGGTAAAAGCTTGCCGCTTCATGCAACCTGCGAATTACAGTGGAGAGATCATCAGGAGACGTAAACAGCTACCATACCTCTTCCTCCTTTGTGAATTGCATCATAATTGCACAACACCTAATACCTAAATCTATTACTTGAGAATAGAAAAAAAAATTATGTGACTCTACTGAAGCTTTTTAGAAGCATCATTTTACATATATACCCAACTGAATGTTTATCTCTACTGAAGTATAACTGATGTACAATATCCAACTGAATTTTCGAAAGCAGCCATTCTTCCTCTTAAACACTCAAAAAGGCGAAAAACCGTGAACTCATCCCCACATTCATTTCCTCTCAGATTTTCAATGTGATGTTACTTTTCACAAAGCACATAATATAAAATTATACCTCCAGTTGGTACTATTACTAGAATATTAGTACCTTTAAGGATGAGACATGTGTTTTATTATTTATCAAACCCCTGGCTGTTTAACAAAGTGTGGTATCTAAAAAGGTATTCCAGAAAAAAATGACTGAACAGCAGA
This sequence comes from Capra hircus, assembly GCF_001704415.2. Taxonomy (NCBI): domain Eukaryota; kingdom Metazoa; phylum Chordata; class Mammalia; order Artiodactyla; family Bovidae; genus Capra; species Capra hircus. The sequence goes on along the minus strand of NC_030813.1, from coordinate 61,390,715 downwards.
AACGCGTATAATACATACCCAAGAAGAGGCAGAACAAACAAAGCAGAGCAGTAAACTGTGAATAAGCGAGAAAGCCACATTGCTGTGTCCAGTTTATTGGCCATCATGAATTGCTGAATTTAAAAAGAAAAATACTGTAGTTAAATTAAGCTTGCAAATTATGTTTTAAAGGATGACTATTTTGCAATTTTATTCCTATTCAAAATGTCTCAACGCTCCTGTACCAACTGGTTTTTTTAGGTATAACTCTTAGGGCAATTGTTTCTTCATTAGTGAGTTTCTTCCTTCTCCTGAAAGCTCCCTGACAAGTTTTTCACAGATTTCTGTGGCCCTAGACTAAACATGCACATATCACTTTCTTCTCCACTTATTCTCATTCTATCTTTTCTTTTGCTGTATTTTGCTAAAAGATATGTCCATCACAGTAATTCAATAACTTAAAATTTATTTTCTCAAACTGTATTTCATATTTAAATTCTAAAGTGGCTTTTACATTTTTGGATAGTATCTACATAAACAATTTTTACATCAAGACCCAACATAAACATGTGAGTATATAAAATAAAACAAATTTCACAAAAACAATACTTACTTTTACTATGTGTGATGGATTTTGCTATTCTGTATTCTATATAATGTTTTAGAAACAATGTTTACACAAAAAGGATTTCAAACCTAACAGGTTTTAACCTGGAGTCTCAAACACTGCTGGAACCAATCTAACTTTAATTCTCTTTAGAAGAAGATACAAAAAACTTTGGGGAAAGAAACACAAGCCTATTTTAAAATTCAAGGATGTTTTTAATTTTACTGCAGGCTTTCTAACAGTATGCAGGTAGTTTCAGATACATGCCTTGGGGTTTATTCTATCCAAACCTACGACATGTTACTCTTGTAAATTTAAATGTTCACCAGTAAGTCAAGTGGAAGGATGAATCCAGTTTACAGTGCTCAGTTTCTCTACAAATATTCAGACTGTACACAACTGTCTGAAATTTAATTTTAGAACATTTTTTAAAAATCTATTTGTTTAGGGTATTCATTTTGTGATAAATCATTGAATTTTGCATTTCACCTCGTACTCTTTTATGCATGTGCATTTTTTAACTACATAGTTCAGAAAAAGATCTAAGAAAATGTATTGGTTTACATTTTAAGAGTGAACTGACTGACCACGACAAATAATTCAGGCAAAAAATATCAATGGATCTTTGGGTGAAAAAAATATTGAGGTGAAAAATTATTTACATAATCTTAAAGTATCATGACACAGAATACTCTTTATTCACAAAGAGAGGAAGTTATCTTTACCATAGAGAATCTGATGGACACCACCAAAGTCAAATGACCAAACTCCACTGATGGGATAAATCAACATAAGATGATTCCTGATATATATAAAATGCCCTGAGAAGAACGAAATCTCTCTTATTTAATATTCCTACCAAGCATTTAACCTGAATCTAGTCAAGGGGGGGGGTACAAAAAATTAGACAATTCCAATTTAAGGTGCATTCTGCAAAACAACAGGTCTGGAAAGACAAAAATGGGAAGAGAAGAACAAGGGAATTATTCCAGACTGAAAGGGACCAAAGGTCAGTAAACACCCTGCAAGCTTTCTGATTGAGTTTGGATAAGAAGAAAGAAATTTAAAAGACAATTGAGGAAATTTAAATATGAATTGTATATTTGGTGGTAACAGGTAGCAACGTTAAATTTGCAAAATGAACTACACCAATTTTTGAGGTAACTGCATTGTGGTCTGTACAAAAATATTCTACAAAAGTACTACATTATGGGTTAATTATAATGACGCATGTAACTCTGAAATGGTTCAGCAAAATAAAAAAGGTGTGCACAAAGAGAGATGCTGTACATTTTTTTAAAAAGTGACTGGCTCAATTCACATGCTTAGTGTTTAAGTACAATTTTGCTTCTGGTACCAAAAAGAAAAAAAAAGACAGTAAGCAGAAGAAATGCATCCTAGAAATAAAAGTTTACATAAGCTTAATATTTCTCTTCGTAAAATGACGAAGGAGGAAAAGAGAAAAAACCGCTCTCCTTCTTTTGCTTAAAAAGCGGCAGACCTGTTCTCTGCCAGCACGCATGTGCGTAATGAGGCGTGTGTCACAGCACAATCTCAGGTCGCATCTTCAACCGTGGGACCTAGGACAGAGACCGAAGGGTGGGAAGAGACGAAAAGGCCCTCTGTCCTCGGCATTCAGGTGGGCATACAAGTGAGGGCCACTGCTGGAGGCTCGCCTGTTGTCGCTGCCGAATCAGAAACTTTAGCTCCGTCTAACGTCTTAGCTCACGATCGGCTCTCTCCCCACCCCCACCCCTATCACTAATCCCAGTCCCAAAAGCAATAAGCCGGTGGAACGCCTGGGACCCGACTTTCAACACTCCCAGCTCCTTCCTAACTTGCAATCAAGCCAAACGATCCTGTCCGCTCACTTACCACTGCGCCCGCCCCTTGGGGGCCGTTGGGGGCCGTATCCGCCATGGGGGCGCTCACACTAGCGTCTGAGACGCTGCAATCGGGAAGGGAAAAAAGGAAGGTCAGCGCCGGGGCCGCAACTCCGGGAACCAGCTTCCCTGTTCTCTGCGGGAGCTTCCGAACCTTCACAGAGCAAAGGTCTCGCCACTTCAGTGCAGCGGACTGTCCCAAGGGCACCCGCAACGGCCGGAAAATACCCGCTTGGCACGGCCAAGAGCAAAGCTGGGTTTCCAGAAAGACCGAGACGAAGGCGGAGCTTCGGAACAGGGCTCAGCAGGACCGACCTAACGCCACCGGCTCCAGGTTATTGCCGAACCCGGAAGTGCTCGCTTTGCTTCCGTGGGGAAGAGGCGGTGACGCAGAGGGGACAGTGGAGCGGCGCCCTGAGGCATGACGGGAACTGTCGTTTTTCTAGCTTTGGCTTCCCGTTTCGTGCACGCCCATTGTTCTGTAAGCTAAGAAGCCGGGCAGCCGAAGCAGCTTTTGCCTCATCGTCCTCTCAGAGCTGTTCCACTCTACCCGTGGCCAAACCAGAAAGGCTCTCTGATACAGAAGCCTCGGAAATGTTTTCTTTGCCGTTTTCTTTCAGAGGCCCAGGAAGCTCTTTGATGCTACCTCTAAAATTAGTTATTTCAACAAGCACTTAATGAGAGCTGCTATGTGACAAGCCCTGTACTTGGCAAAGAATATTTCAGAGATGGTTATGACACAGACTGCGGGAGAGAGAGGAGAAACGGCAGTCATAGCCCAGTGCTTCTGTAATGTGTGCAGAGGCTGAGTTAATCGCAGGCGGCACACAGCGGGGGGCCTGAATCAGCTGGGTCCCGGAAGCATTCCTAGAAAACCTAATTCTGGCGCAAAGTTTTGAAGTACAAGGAGAAGTTGGCTAAATGGGGAAGGGGAATGCAAACAGCAACAGAAAGTGCATGAAGCAACTGGACAGTTCAATATAACCCCAAAGGTCACTCTGGAAACAGGATAAGGGGATGATCAGAGGGGCAAACCCATAAGCCCACCAGGGGCAGGCTTCCCTGGTGGTCCAGTGGTTAAGAGTACTTCTTGCAGTGCAGGGAACACAGGTTTGATCCCTGACCTGAGAAGATTAGCGCAACTAAGCCTGTGCGCTACAACCACTGAGCCGGAATGCAGCAACTATGGAAGCCCTCCTGCCCTGAAACCTGTGCTCCTCAACAAGAGAAGCCACTGTAATGAGAAGCACGTGAATCGCAGCTACAGAGTAGGCCCCCTCACCACAACTAGAGAAAGCCAATACCACCAGCAGCAATGAAGACTCAGCACAGCCAAAAATAAATAATTCAAAACACCAGGGACTTGCGGGACTTCCCTGGTGGTCCAGTGGCCAAGACTCTGAGCTCCAAGTGCAGGAGGCTCGAGTTCAAGCCCTGGTAGGAGAGCTAGATCCCACAGGCCACAGTTAATAGTTCTCATGCCTCAAGTAAAGATCCTGCATGCCTCAAATAAAACCCAGCACAGCCAAATACATAAACACAAATAAAAATTAAAAAAAAAAATCCAGGGGCTTTATAGGGAGGCCATTGCATATACAAGGGGGAAAGTGATGGGATTCTGAACCAAAGCAGTGTTGTGGGGGAAGAGAAGAGGAACCAGGCTCCTCTGTCCATGGGATTCTCCAGGCAAGAATACTGGAGTGGGTTGCCATTTCCTACTGTAGGGGATCTTCCCAACCCAAGGATCACACCTAAGTCTCTCGTGTCTCCTGCATTGGCAGGCAGATTCTTTACCACTATAGCCAACTGGGAAGCCCTTAGTTCCCGACCAGGGATCAAATCCATGTTGGTGGTAGTGAAAGCTCAGAGTTTTAACCACTGGACAGCCAGGGAAGTCCCAATATATTCCTATTCTATTGGAGAATTTATTTGATTCTCTTTTGTATTATAACCTGATAATTTTATATTCTTATCAAAGGTCTTACATTTCAGAAAGGAAACATGAGAAAGTGGAAAGTAGAAGAACGTAGAGAACTTTCAGTGAATAGCCTTATACACTGTATTTATAATTTATTTATTTTTAAATGTTATTGGTTTTTTTGGCCCCACCCAGTGGCATGTGGGATCTTAGTTTTCTAACCAGGGCTCAAACTGGGCACCCCCTGCAGTGAAAGCACAGATTCTTAACCATTGGACTGCCAGGGAAATCCCTGTATTTATGATTATTTAAAAAATATTCAATTAAAAATAAATACATTAAAAAATGGCCATAAAATAATACTAATGTGTAATTAGTCCACTAATGGACAAATGTCCACTAATAATAGAAAGGCCCATCAGTGAATGCTAAAACCATTGAGAGAAATGTTGATGGCACAATATTGACACAATTCTAAAGTATCACTCCAGAGATTTGTAGTTAAAAAGTGAATCTTTTCCATGGAGAAACATGTCAATTAAACCTTAATCAAGAGATCGAATTTAGCACCATAAATATACTAGGTTATCCTGACACTGTCTCCCGATGTGACATAATATCTACAATATTCTCTAAAGAAATTTTTGGCAGAATATTCACTCCAAATTCAATCCAGCCCATCTAGACCTAACTTCCAGGCTACAGAAAATGTAAAGAGACAGATTAACAACTTAAACAACAGCATGAGACAATTTTGATTTCTACAAAATAACTGGCCAGGATCCTTCAAAAACTAAGTATCATTACAAAAGGTGAAAGAGCTATTCCAAATTAAAAGCGTGTACAAAGTCATGGTAGGGCTTCCCAGGTGGCTCTAGTGGTAAAGAATCTGCCTGCTGATGCAAGAGATGCAAGAGACACAGGTTTGATGCCTGGGTGGGGAGGATGCCCTGGAGTAGGAAATGGCAACCCACTCCAGTATTCTTGCCTGGAAAATTCCATGGACAGAGGATCCCGGGGGGCTACAGTACATAGGGTCACAAAGAGTCAGATATGATTGAGCATACTCGAGCATACACACATCCAAAATCATAATAGCCAAATGCATGGTTTGATTGTCTAGATTCTAGGTTGGGAGAGAGCAATAAAAGAAATTTGGGGACGATTATAAATTATAGACACTCGATTACAGAGTGAATATTAGAAGACATTATGTGACTATTGTTTTTTTTTTTTGAGGGAGATGTGATTTAGAGGTAGTTTCAGGATGTCTGCAACTTATATTCAAAAGTGTCAGCAAAAAAAAAAAAAATCTAAGTAGATGGATGGACAGATAGAACAAAAGCAAATGCAACAAAATGTTAATAATTGTTCAGTCCAGATGGAAGAGTATTGTATTATTCTCTGATTTCATCTGTTAAATTTTTCCGCATTAAAAAGCTTAGAAGAAATTAAAAGGAATTTTGTTATAGCAATGTAATGCCTTCTGAGTTTTAGTAGGCCCAAAATCATATGGTAATTTATTATCAGGTATTATATATAATATTCAATCAACTGACAGCTTAGTTTGTTTTTCCAGTGGTGTTGAAAGTGAACAGCAGCAGGATATGTCACTTTGGCAAAAGGGTTATTTTAAGCTGAAGGCAGTTGAGAAGCAGCAATTGAGAATCTGTTCTCCCCTCCATTTGCCTAAAAACAGAACAGAAATTTGTGAAGTTCTTCCTCCTCCTCTCTCTACCAGGAAGGACGAAAGTTACCCGAATCTGCGCAGACATGGCACCAAAGCAATCTATGTAACAAACTTTACTAACTAGCCCTCATTTTCCATTAGTTCCTCTATATAGTTGCCTTCCCACAATTTGCCACTCTAGAAACTCAAAAGTCCTTTCCCTTTGTCTTGTCACTTTTTGTTAAGATGCTACATATGCCAGGGTTTGAACCACCCCCTTTGAGTTACTCCCACGTGTATGAATCATGCATGTTATAAACTTTCCATGTTAATAAACTTTGATTTTTCTCTTGTTACTCTTTTTTGTCAGTCTAATTTATAGGACCACAGCCAATGAAACTAAGAAGGGTTAAGGGAAAACTTTTTACTTCCCATACAAAAGTCACTGAGATTGCAAAAGGATTTGTTTACATGGTTATTGAGTCAAATTTTTTCCTAACATCTAGCCTGGTATTTTAAATTGTCTCTGTGTTCAGTGCCCTAGAAAATTTGACAGCTACTAAGACTCAGAAGATTAAGATGCCTTTCTTACAGAAAGAAAAAGAGGTTGGAAAAGAACTAGTGTGACATGTTCTCAGAAAGATAACTTTTATATCCTTATCAAAGGTCTTACATTTGAGAAAGGAAACTTGAGAAAATGGAAAGTAGAAGAAGGTGGAGGACTTTTGGTGAATAGCCTTGTACACTTGTTTATGATTTACTATTTATTTATTTTTAAACTTTTTTTTTTTTTTGGTTACACCTGGTGGCATGCCAGATGTTAGTTTTCTGACCAGGGATCGAACTGGCACCACCTGCAGTGGAATTTATGGTTTGGTCAATTCCATTAAAATTATCAGTGCCAGCAGATCTTTCAGAAAACCTTTTTTTTTAACTCCCAGGAGTCCATGTGTCACAGAAGTTAATCTCTTGCCATATTTACTTTATATATTTTCTTTTTCATAAAGCAATACATATACAGTTGAAAATCATCTCCATCCCATTAACCCAGTTACCCAGAGCTACCTCTTCATGAAAGTTACTGTATTCTTTCTGTTCATCTTTTTATTGTTTTATTACATACATACTTATTACCTAGGTACATGGAGAATAAACAATATACAGTACAGCTTTGAATCCTTTACCATTTTTAATAGATGGTACCATACTTCATGTACCTCTTGGAACCTCCTTTTTTCAGTGTTTAAGCTATGTCCACGTTAGTATACCTAGGCTTAATTTGCTTATTCTAGTGATAAATACTATATCTTATAGTATTTTATTTATGAATTACCAAAATTAATCTTAATGATGAACATTTAGTTTTTCACTTTTAAAATCAACTCTACAGTGAGAAGTTTTGAGCATGTATCTAGAGTAAATATTTGAAGTGGAATGGGTAAGCCATAGGGTATCTTCAACCTTGCATATTAAAATAGTTGCAAATTTACTCCCCCAAGTGGCTGTACTTAGTATATGAGAAAATTCTTAATCCCTGGCAACATTTGTTAGTTTCGGTTCTCACTGAGCGTATATGTGTGAAATGGCATATCATTGCCTTTTTTGCATTACATATCATTTGCATTTTCCTAAGTAACTATGAGGTTGAGCATCTTTTCACAACTTTATTGGCCATTCAGGAATCTTCTCTTTTTTTTTGCCTCTCTATTGTGTTGTCTTTTATTATTCTTCAGTTCAGTTCAGCAGCTCAGTAGCGTCCGACTCTTTGCGACCCCATGGATTGCAGTATGCCAGGCTTCCCTGTCCTTCACCAACTCCCAGAGCCTACTCAAACTCATGTCCATTGTGTCAATGATGCCATCCAACCATCTCATCCTCTGTCATCCCCTTCTCCTCTGGCCTTAAATCTTTCCCAGCATCAGGGTATTTTCAAATGAGTTGGTTCTTCAGATCAGGTGGCCAAAGTATTGGAGTTTCAGCATCAGTCCTTCCAATGAATATTCAGGACTGATTTCCTTTGCGATGGACTGGTTGGATCTCCTTGCAGTCCAAGGGGCTCTCAAGAGTCTTCTCCAACACCACAGTTCAAAAGCATCAATTCTTTGGTGCTCAGCTTGCTTTATGGTTCAACTCTCACATCCATATATGACTACTGGAAAAACCACAGCTTTGCCTAGACGGACCATGTTGGTAAAATAATGTCTCTGTTTTTTAATATGCTGTCTAGGTTGATCATAGCTTTTCTTCCAAGGAGCAAGCATCTTTTAATTACATTACTGCAGTCACCATCTGCAGTGATTTTGGAGCCCCAAAAAATAGTCTCTCACTGGTTACATTGTTTCCCCATCTATTTGCCATGAAGTGATGGGACCAGATGCCATGATCTTAGTTTTCTGAATGTTGAGCTTTAAGCCAACTTTTTCCCTCTCCTCTTTCACTTTCATCAAGAGGCTTTTTTAGTTCCTCTTCACTTTCTGCCATAAGGGTAGTGTCATCTGCACATCTGAGTTTATTGACATTTCTCCTGGCAGTCTTGATTCTGGCTTGTGCTTCATCCAGCTCGGCATTTTGCATGATGTCCTCTGCATGTAAGTTAAATAAGCAAGGTGACAATATACAGCCTTGACGTACTCCTTTCCTGGTTTGAAACCAGTCTGTTGCTCCATGTCCAATTCTAACTGCTGTTTCCTGACCTGCATACAGATTTCTAAGGAGGCAGGTCAGGTGATATGGTATTCCCATCTCTTTAAGAATTTTCCACAGCTTATGATCCACACAGGCAAAGGCTTTGGTGTAGTCAATAAAGCAAAAGTAGATGTTTTTCTGGAACTCTCTTGCTTTTTCGATGATCCAGCGGATGTTGGCAATTTGATCTCTGGTTCCTCTGCCTTTTCTAAATCCAGCTTGAACAGCTGGAAGTTTCTCGGTTCACGTACTGTTGAAACCTGGCTTGGAGACTTTTGAGCATTACTTTGCTAGTGTGTGAGATGGGTGGAATTGTGCAGTAGTTTAAACAACATTCTTTGGCATTGCCTTTCTTTGGGATTGGAATGAAAACTGACCTTTTTCAGTCCTGTGGCCACTGTTGAGTTTTCCAAATTTGTTGGCATATTGAGTGCAGCACTTTGACAGTATCATCTTTTAGGATTTGAAATAGCTCAACTGGAATTCCATCACCTCCACTAGTTTTATTGGTAGTGATGCTCCCTAGGCCCACTTGATATTGCATTCCAGGATGTCTGGCTCTAGGTTATCTGGGTCATGAAGATCTTTTTTGTATAGTTCTGTGTATTCTTGCCACCTCTTCTTAATATCATCTGCTTCTGTTAGGTCCAGACCATTTCTGTCCTTTATTGAGCCCATCTTTGCATGAAATGTTCCCTTGGTGTCTCTGATTTTCTTGAAGAGATCTCTAGTCTTTCCCATTCTATTGTTTTCCTCTATTTCCTTGCATTGATTGCTGAGGAAGGCTTTCTTATCTCTCCTTGCTATTCTTCGGAACTCTGCATTCAAATGGGTAAACCTTTTCTCCTTTGCCTGTAGCTTCTCTTCTTTTCGCAGCTATTTGTAAGACCTTGTCAGACAGCCATTTTGCCTTTTTCATTTCTTTTTCCTGAGGATGGTCTTGATCCCTGCCTCCTGTGCAATGTCACAAACCTCCGTCCATAGTTCTTCAGGCACTCTGTCTCTCAGATCTAACCCCTTGAACCTATTTCTCACTTCCACTGTATAATCATAAGGGATTTGATTTAGGTCATACCTGAATGGTCTAGTAGTTTCCCCTACTTTCTTAAATTTAAGTCTGAATTTGGCAATAAGGAGTTCATGATCTGAATCACAGTCAGCTCCCCATCTTGTTTTTGCTGACTGTATAGAGCTTCTCCATCTTTGGCTGCAAAGAATATAATCAATCTGATTTCAGTATTGACCATCTGGTGATGTCAATGTGTAGAGTCTTGTTTTGTGTGGTTGGAAAAGGGTATTTGCTGTGACCAGTGCGTTCTCTTGGCAAAACTCTGTTAGTCTTTGACCTCCTTTGCTTTGTACTCCAGGGCCAAATTTCCTGTTACTCCAGGTGTTTCTTGACTTCCTACTTTTGCATTCCAGTCCCCTATAATGAAGAGGATATCTTTTTTGGTGTTAGTTCTAGAAGGTTTTGTAGGTCTTCATAGAAGCATTCAACTTCAGCTTCTTCAGCATTACTGGTCGGGGCATAGGCTTGGATTACTGTGTTATTGAATGGTTTGCCTTGGAAATGAACAGAGATCTTTCTGTTATTTTTGAGATTGCATCCAAGTACTGCATTTTGGACTCTACTGTTATTATTAACATCCATTATTATTTATTGTTTTTATTTTGAAAATACATGTGTAAATGTTAAAATTATGTTTTGATAAGTAGTCTTTTGTTATGAGCTGGAAGTTTTCTGCTCCCTTTTAAAGCTGAATCAAAATAATAAGTGAATACATGGGGCACAGACAGAGAAACAGGCTGTCCCACAAACCTAGACACCAAGCTGAGCTAGAGACTACCAGGCTTGGATCTGTGAAGCTGTTAACTTAAGATGAATGAAAAGGGGGCACCAACCAGGTTGCTTTCCAAATCTTGTTGATTTATGAAAGATGATATTCCCCATCAAAACTCTTTTAATAGGTTGACTTTGTTTTCCTGACTGAATCAACTTAATCATATTATTCTAAGAACTGAGCTATTTTGATTTCAATCCCTTTGCTTCTTCTGCATTCTCAGATGTGCTTAAAAATAGACTAAAAAGGACCACAGACCTAGTCCTACAGTGGAGGTTCTAGAAAGATTTCAAAGAAGAGCTAATGTGTTTTGAATACATAAAAATAAGGGGGTAACTACCTTTATTACAAATGGTGCTCACTTTTAGTGACATTAGATTTTCTTTTTTCTATTGCCCTTCCCTAGAGCATAAGCCTCTGAAAGGCAGAGTATATTTTCTCCATTTCTGTGTCATTCTTCCAGACTTCAGACAAAGTATAGATGCTGATGTGGATCCCAGGACAGTGTTTCAGGAACTTCAGGGACAGCATAAAATGTACTGAGGTTGTAATGGGAGAAGTTGAAGTCACTTTGTCAAGACATTTGGTTGTGTAAGAGCTTTTATTGTTAACTATTCAATGCCATGACATCTATCATTTTTCCTCTGTGGGAAGAAAATTGTGAAAATAAAACTAGTGTGAATACTTTTATGATTTGTGTTATGCTTAATGTATGAATGATATTTAATCCCCTTTTTTAATTAATTAATTTTTTTTTTTTTGGCTGCTCTGGTTCTTTATTGCTGCACAGGCTTTCTGTACCTGTGGTACATGATTGCTAGAGTGTGTGGGCTCAGTACTTACGACACAAGGGCTGCATTGCCCCACAGCATGTGGAATCTTCCCACACTAAGAATCAAACCCATGTCCCCTGCATCCCTTCTCCAGGGGAACTTCCCGACGCAGGAATCAAACTGCATTGCACGTGGATTCTTAACCAGCTGAGCTATCAGGGAAGCCCTTTTTCCCCTAGAGTATTTATTTACTTTCTTTGATTAGTCTGTTTCATAATGTTAAGTTAATTAAATAAGAAGGCCATGAGACCAAGGTGGTTCTAAAACCTTATTAACCTACTAAGCAAACCAAAATCTCAGCCTATTAATACCTCAAGGTTAAGAAATCAAAACCTAAGGACAACCAATTGCAAACAGCCAACTAAGCTTTTCCAGATAAGACAAATATTTAAGCTATAGCCAATAAATTAGCTTTATTGCTTTGCTTCTGCCTTTTTTTTCTTCTATAAAAGCCTTTCCCCTAGCTCCTGTCAGTGGAACTCCTACTAATTCTGGTTTGGTAGTGATTATAATTGACTTTTGCTCAAATACACTGTTAACATTTTTAATGTACCTCAGTAGTGAGTTAACTTCCCAAATCTACAAGGTCTTCTTAGTCAGGACTGTCTTGATTGCAAGTAACAGAAATTAAACCCAAACAGGTTTCAAGGGGAAAAGAGACAAAATGGCTACTTTAAAGAGACCAGAGGCGAATGATCCTGTGACAAGCGTGACAGGACTTAAGCGTACAAATGTATCAAAGGAGCGGATATGTGTTCTGGTTTCTGCTTCCCTCTGAGTTGACTTCGTTGCCAAACTGATCCTTCCTTAACTTCTACTCATATTCCACCAGGTTAGCAAGACCAGCCCATAGAAAACGCTTCTTGCCTGGTACTTTCAAATAATGGTCCAAACTTGATTCTCAACGGGTCAAGTCTGGTCCCACAAGTTCTTAAACCAATTGGCAAGACAGAAAGGCCAGGCTTGGGTCATTCACCCACACTTGTTTAAATGGAGTGGTAAGAGGAATATGTGTGGAATCAGCCTCATCTGAAACCCTAAGTGTGTTGCTATGAAAAGAATGAGGTATGGATGCCAAGAAAGCAAAAACAATATAATTCTGCTTCAATCATAATTTTTTTAGCTGATGCTTTATGTACATATATATATTTTTTTTTTTTTTCAAATCTCTTTCAATCAGTTTCTACTTGATAAGAGTTTTCCATGGGATGAGGGTCAAGTCCTAAATGTTACCCAGCTTACTTAATTGAAAAAAAGAAAATTCTGCTGTAACACAAACTCTATAGCTGAAGCAGTTGGCCACCAAGAGGCCATTACTCCTTTTGGCTAGAAATTGGCTGATGGAGCAAGAATTGATTCCAGAATTATTGATGATTTGGCTCTTCCCAGTTTTCAAGGGAGATTCTATTGAACCATCAAGTCATCAATTTGCTCATTTCTGCTACCATCAGTGATTAATGATCCTGTGGTTGCATAGGGCATTTTTGCAATGCTATGTGCTGAGTCATTTATCTCATTAGGGATATATTCCTACTTTTATTTGCTGCCCCAAAGTAGTTCCATAAGCTCTGCAGTTATAGTGTGAGTGTTGGGTCTTAATTTGTGTGTGTGTGTGTGTGTGTGTACATGTGCCTGTCTTCATCTTTGACTAAGCTATTTTTAAGCTCTGTAAATTGTAGATAGTTGATAAGTAATGCAATCAGCAATACTTATATTTTAGTTTTCTATTATTGCTTTAAGAAATTTCCAATGTTTCCTTAAACATTGCAAATTTACAGTCATACAGTTCTAGAGAAATTCCACATAGGTTTCCCTGGGCTAAAATGAAGATATCTGTAGGGCTTTATTCCTTTCTGGAGGCTGTAGGGGGAAATTTATTTCCTTGATTTTCCCAGCTTTTAAAGCCCACTATATTTTTGGCTTCTTGATCCTCTTTTTCAAAGCCAGCAAGCAATGTAGCAGTTTTTCTGAGCATCTTTCTGTGGTTAACAGTGCCCTCAAGGCTATCCCTTCCAGTATTCTGGCCTAGAGAATTCCATGGACTGTATAGGCCATGGGGTCGCAAAGAGTCAGACATTACTGAGCTACTTTCACTTTCTCTCTGACTCTGTTTTGCTTACCCTCTTCCACTTTTAAGAACCCTTGTGATTACATTGGGCCTACTTGGATAATCCAGGATACTCTCTCTGTACTAAAGTCAGCTGGTTAGCAATCTTAATTCTGTCTGCAGACTTAATTCCATTTCACCATTGTACCTATTTACACGTTCTAAGGACATCTGTGGTTCTGTGGACATCTTGGAGATAAGGGGAGGAAAGCACTATTATACCTTTCACATCCTCAAACACATAAATAATTTTGCCTAGTGGAGATGGAATTGTCTTCTCTATATGCCGACAAAGGTCTGTATTGTCAAAGCTTTGGTTTTTCCAGTAGTCATGTATGGATGTGAGAGTTGGACCATAAAGAAAGCTGAGCACAGAAGAATTGATACTTTTGAACTGCGGTGTTGGAGAAGATTCTTGAGAATCCCTTGGACTACAAGGAGCTCAAACCAGTCTATCCTAAAGGAAATCAGTTCTGAATATGCATTGGAAGGACTAATGCTGAAGCTGAAGCTCCAATACTTTGGCCACCTGATGCAAAGAACTGACTCCTTAGAAAAGACTCTGATTCTAGGAAAGATTGAAGGCAGGAGGAGAAGGAGATGACAGAGAATGAGATGGCTGGATGACATCACTGGCTCGATGGACATGAGTTTGAGCAAGTTCCAGGAGTTGGTGATGGACAGGGAGGCCTGGTGTACTGCAGTCCATGGGGTCACAAAGAGTCAGACACAACTGACTGAACAGCAACCTATATATGAAACCATGCAGCTCAAACTGGGACTCCAATCCAGCCAAAAGCCACACTGGGACTTGAACCCATGTTCTTTTAACTAAAATCACACACCTGGTCTCAGGACTGAATGAGACTAGGTTCTTCATATCTCACTGCAGAAAGAATTCAGTGAGAGACAAAGTGATAGATAAGATGGACATTTACTTAGAGAGAAACACACTTCACAGATAGAATGTGGGCCATCTCAGACGGGGAGAGCGGCACCAGGACATGGGGTTGTCAGTTCTTTAAGGGTGGGTAATTTCATAGGCTAATAGGTGGGAGGAGTATTCCAGCTATTTTGGGGAAGGGGTGGGGATTTCCAGGAATTGGGTCACAGCCCACTCTTTGAACTTCTATGGCAACCCACTCCAGTGTTCTTTTCCTGGGGAATCTCAGGCATAGGGAAGCCTGGTGGGCTGCCGTCTATGGGGTCGCACAGAGTCGGACACGACTGACGCGACTTAGCAGCAGCAGCAGCATGGTCAGCCTTGAAGCTGTCATGGCACCTGTGAGTGTAGCTTGTTAATGTGTAACAGAGTTTGCTGAGGCTCAAGGTCTACCATCTTGGACCTATTTGGTTCCAGTTTGTTTTGTGTCCTTGGGCTATGTTATTCTTTTCTAGGTTGTGCTCCCCCCTTTCCTCCTGTGTCATATATACTGTTGGGCTGCACCCCCTCTGGCTTGCAAGCCCTGTACTCACCCAGCTTCATGACTGAAGAGTAGCCAGGAGTCAGGGACAGAGACATCAATGGTTTAACAGATAGGGGCATTTTATGTGTTCGAAACAAGGTCCTGGAGCAAAACCCCCACCACTGACGATGGGCAGGACGTGGCAATAGTCTTTGCTCTCCAGGGAATGGGGGGTTGTGGGGTGGGAGGGTTACCTGTCATGGTGGAGTTGACATTAGGTTGGTTCATCGGTTACCAGGGAAACTAGCAAAGAGGAACACCCTTCACCATTCCTTTGATATGCTAGCTTGGTAGCTAAAGTTAGAAGAATCTTTTGCTGGGGCCTGAGGCAAGTATGTAGGGAGGTCAGTCAGGTGAGCAGGGTATAGGTGAAGCAGGCACTGGTCAAGCCTGGATATACTGAAAGCAAGAGAAGAGCCATCTTGGGTGGTCTGATCATATATATACTCAAGATGTGATCTAGGGCTTTAGAAAATGAGGATATCCACCACTCTCTTCTGTCATTCATAAATTTCAACATGGGCAGGAGATGGACCTGGCTGGGACTGTATTGGTTCAAAGTCAAAGATCAGGTTACTTACCCCTACATTTGAAAATCATATTTGTATCACAGTCAATTTAAGAGAATTGTTTCAGATTATCTGTTCATTACCCTAGCTGGATCCCAGAAGTTTTACAATCTACATCTTAAAGAGAAAACTGATAATTAGCTAACCACCCTACCTCTAGTCATTGAGCAACGAATAATGTTTTGGGAAAGACTAGATGAACATGTCAAACATTTCTACATAGGAGTGTAGAATATCCATTACTCTTCACAAGGATGTTGGGGAGTTCTCTGTTCTGCAAGTACCCTAGCTCTCTTTTCTTTCATCTCAAGCACCTAAACTCACCTTGACATGGTAAGTTACTCTAAGCTTTACCCTACCTATTGAAGCACAGCATCTCAATAGATCAAAATTTCCAGTAGTCTAGAAGAAACACGGAAAATACAAGACAATACATTCAATATATCTTTATTCATCTGAAAATTAATAAAAGGAAACTTCACTGAAATGGAATCAGGAGTCCAGAAGGGGGAGCTCTCATACACACAGCACTCAACATGATACCCCAATAGGAAGCGATGTACTTTCCATCTCCAGCAGAAGGTGACACTACTTTACCACGGTCATTCGGAGAAGGAAAGATATTCTCCTTGCCTGGCAATAGCTCAGCCAGTGAGGGACTGTCTCAACTCCGCCAGTGAAAGGACACTGTACCTCCAATTCCCAGTTTCCTACAATGGGCTTGTTTATAACAGCCCCTCCCAACCTCTCCTTCTCTTTGAGTTTCCCATTCCTTTGTTTTAAAGGACTTGCAAGTGGTTCACTATAGTTGTATGTCCCCAGTAACAATTCTTTGCTGCTCCTGCATAAACCCATTTTGCTGGTAAAATAACTGATTATTTTATTGTTTTAGGCTAACATTACCGATCCGAGTCCTTTTCATTTGATACTTGTCACTGAGGAACTGTGCTCTAATTATAACAAGTTTTTAGCAAAATAAAAATGAGTAACAAACAATGATAATAATGATAGTAAAATGAACATCAGATAATGGAATTTGTATGCATGTTAGAAACCTGAAAAAATCAGTTTGGGTTCTAAATGGCATTTAAGTGTATTTATCCTTTTGATCAGAGTCTAAAGGAATAATTTTTGTACTTATTTCTTTCTAATCTACATATTGTCTCTCCATTAGTGAAGAAAATAATTTGTTATGTTAGATGATGAACTTATTATGCTTTAATATTTTTCATTATGAAATTAGTATATAATTATATTACAAAATTTGGAAAATAATTTTTAAAATAAGAGGAAAAGTTATTCACAGAACAGCCTTCTAGACCACCACTGGCTTTCATTAATGCCTAAGTTTTTGTTGGACTTTTTTTATTACATTGTAAAATTCATCCATATAAAAAATTTTTATATTACTCTTTTCACATAATACAATAAGAAATCCATGTCATTGTTGCTTAAGTTTTACTGACTACATAGTATTTTACCAGTTACGTATTCCATAGTTTAGGTATTATTGGTATATTTGTTATCTTTACAGCTGTAATAGGAATTTGACTGTTTAGGTGGCTGAAAAGATATTTATTCACTTTTTATCACTGTTTTATTACTGTTTATTATGAAATAATTAATAAAAATTTATGGAGAGCAAAATTCAGTAGTTAACATTTTCAAAATATAAAATTGAGATTTTTTTATTTAAAAAATTCTCTAACAGAACCTTTAAAAAAAAACCTTTAAATCTCAACGCAAATCACTAGACTATTTGTTCATGAATTCATCTACAGTTTTCAAGACAATGAGAAATTCTCCTTGGCGTCAAGTGTCATTATTACACATATAGCATAGCAATCGACATATAGCGATCGCTGACCATAAGCTTAGTAAGGACAGTTTGTAAATGTGGCAGCGAACACACAGTACAAAAATAAAATGGAAGTCAGTGTTAAACACCAGTCCCTTCTATTTTATTCAGAGCTGTTTTTTCAATATTCATTCACCTATTCATGAAATACTCAAGGGCCAGTCACTAGGTACCAGACATTGGAGAGAGAATAGTTACTATTAATAAACAAGGTGAGGGCCCTGTCCTCTTTTGGCTTTCATTCTAGGGCGGGCTGGGTCATCTGCAACCTGCTTATCATGGTATATTCAGTGACCTCTGGGATCTGGCTGCTAATGATGAAGAGTCAGAACGTTGTGCTGAGTTATTCAAAAGACACTGCCCCTCTCTTGACACTCATGTCCTCTGTGGTAGCTAGTTAATATGAACATGATCACTCCTATGGCTAGGCTTGACATTATAAAGGAGGGAATGTTCATGGAAGTTTAGGAAAAGAAAGACATGTGGAGAGAACTGTCTTAGCAGCAGCTGTAGCTTTTGGTCTAAGAGGAAGCCATTCTGCAGCAACCTCACAGGGAGAAACCAGGGACTTAAAAATAAATAACTCATTCCTGCCTCCCACTGATATCCTACCAGGGATTTGGATTGCTCAAATCTAAACTGAAGCTAGGGAGCAAGGGTAACCGTTGATGCAGTTCATGTAATCAGATTCCCATGTCCAGGAACTGAGCAGAGAAGGGTAGAGAGTGCGTCTGGAGGGACAAACAAAAGTTATTCAACACAAATCCTGTGAAATGGGCACTATTATTGTGCCCATTTTACAGATATGGGAACTCAAAGTGTTAGTTGCTCAGTCATGTCTGACACTCTGTAATCCCATGGACTGTAGCTTGCCAGGCTCCTCTGTCCATGGGATTTTCCAGGCAAGAATACTGAAGTGGATTGCCATTCACTTCTCCAGGGGGTGGGAACTGAGGTATCCATAGTAATGTGCCCATTAGATAATGAAAGTATTGGAAAAACTGACATTGAAATCCAGAGTCTGTGTATTTGCTATCTATACCGTCGTTTTTGCCTCTGTGATATCTCCCAAACAGCGCCCTACACAGGAGAGGTCCTCAGTAACACTTTTTGAAAGGAAAGAAAAGAAAAGAAGAAATAAAGGAAACTATTCGTAAAGATTTAAGTTAGCTCTCTAGAAGAATATCCTGGGTTAACAAAGGCAACAGATTCTCATCTGGCAAATTTTCATGAACCAGAAAAATCCTTGATTTTAAGGATTGCTCAAGTGAACTCTCCCCCTGAAGGTGAAGGGTGTGAGTCAGAGAGGCTGTATCCAAGATCCTTTCTCCATGATTCTTCCTAATAAAAAATTTTTTTTCTGTTAAAAAAATGACAGAAATTTTACCATTTAAAAGTATTCATTTCAGTGGCATTATATACATTCACATTGTTGTATAACCATCACCACCATCCATCTCCAAAAATTCTTCACCTTCCCAAACTGAAACTCTGTAGCCACTAAACAACTCCCTATTCCTCCTCTTCAGCCACTGGCAACCATCATTCGTCTTTCTGTCTCTATGCTTTTGACTATTCTATGTGTCTTACATGGGGCTTCCCTGGCGGCTCAGCAGTTAAGAATCCACCAGCAAAGCAGGAGATGTAGGAGACCTGGGTTCAATCCCTGCGCTGGTAAGATCCCCTGAAGGAGGAAATGGCACCCCACTCCAGTATTCTTGCCAGGACAATCCTATGGACAGAGGAGCTTGGTGGGCTACAGACCATGGGGTCACAAAGAGTCAGACTCATTTGAGCACACACACATGTACCTTATATAAAAGGAATCCTATTGATACAGCCACTATGGAGAACAATGTAGAGATTATCTAAAAGCTAAAAACAGAGCTACCATATGACCTAGCAATCCCACTCCTGGGCATGTATTCAGAGAAAACCATAACTGAAAGGATACACACACTCTGATGCTCATTGCAGCACTATTTACAATAGCCAGGACATGGAAGCAACCTAAATGTCCACTGACAAAGGAATCAATAAGAAGATGTGGTACATATATACAATTGAATACTACTCAGCCGTAAAAAAGAATGAAATAATGTTATTTGCAGCAACACAGATGGGGCTCGAGATTGTCACACAAAATGAAGTAAGAAAGAGACAAATATTGCATAACAATGCTTATATGTGGAATCTAGAAAATGGTACAGATGAACTTATTTGCAAAGCAAAAACAGAGTCACAGATGTAGAAAACAAACTTATGGTTACCAAGAAGGGAAGGGCTGCTAAGTCACTTCAGTCGTGTTCAACTCTGTGCAACCCCACAGACGGCAGCCCACCGGGCTCCCCCATCCCTGGGACTCCCCAGGCAAGAACAGTGGAATGGGTTGTCATTTCCCTCTCCAATGCAGGGAAGTGAAAAGTGAAAGTGAAGTCGCTCAGTTGTGTCCGACTCTTAGCGACCCCATGGACTGCAACCTACCAAGCTTTCCAGGCAAGAGTACTGGAGTGGGGTGCCATTGCCTTCTGCGGTAGAAGGGAAGGGAGGTGGGATGAATTAGGAGAGTGGGATTGACATAAACACACTACTTCCATAAAATAGATAACTGAGAACCTAATGTATAGCACAAGGAACTCTACTCAAATGCTCTGTGGTGTCCTAAATGGGAAGGGAAACTTAAAAACAGTGGGTGTGCGAATATGTATAAATGATTCACTTTGCTGTACAGCAGAAACTAACATAACATTGTTAAGTAACTATACTCCAATAAAAATTAATAAAAAATAAAGTAAATCACATACTATTTGTCCTTTTGTGTCCGGTTTATTTCATTTAGTATAATGCTTCAAAGCTCATCCAGGTTGTAGTATGCATCAGAATTTCATGCCTTTTTTTTTTTATTTCTTCCTTTTTAAGGCTACCTATTGCATTATATGTATATATCATATTTTCTTCACCCGCATTCCCTGCCTCCCTTTATATATCACACTTTAGGTATTCACCCATCAAAACTCCAGTACTTTGGCCACCTCATGCGAAGAGTTAACTCATTGGAAAAGACTTTGATGCTGGGAGGGATTGGGGGCAGAAGAAAAAGGGGACGACCAAGGATGAGATGGCTGGATGGCACCACTGACTCGATGGACGCGAGTCTGAGTGAACTCCGGGAGTTGGTGATGGACAGAGAGGCCTGGCGTGCTGCGATTCATGGGGTCGCAAAGAGTCGGACACGACTGAGCGACTGAACTGAACTGAACTGAACTGAACCCATCCAAAACCCTTAGGGCTGTATTAATCTTTTGGCTACAGTGAATGATGCCACCGTGAATAATGGTGTACAAATAGCTGTTTGAGTCCCTGCTTTTAATTCTTTCAGACGTATACCCAGAAATCAAATTGCTGGAGTATGTGGTAAATCTATATTTAACTTTTTGAGGAACAATCGTCCTCTTTTCATAGTGGCTGCAGCATTTTATAATACCTTCCTGCCAGCAGCGCACATGGGTCCCAATTTCTCCCTAGCCTTGCCAACACTTGTTTCTGTTTTGTTGTTGTTGTTGTTAATAACCTAATGGCTATGAAGTGGTATCTCATTTCAGCTTTGATTTACGTTTTCGTTTTAGCCTGCGCCACCTGACCTGTGGGATCTGAGCTCCACAACCAAGGACTGAACCCGTGAGGTCACAGTGAAAGGGTGGACTCCTAACCGCTGGAGTGCCATGGAATTCCCTAACGTTTTCTTTTCTCTTGTAATGTTCTTCCTTTCTTTATTCAGTTTTGGCTGTACTGAGTCTTTGTTGCTACGCTGGCGTTTTCTCTAGTTTCGGTGTTTGGGCTTCTCATCTCAGCAGCTTCTCTTGTTGTGGAGCTGGGGTGCAGGGTGGGGGCTTCAGCCGCTAAGCCTCTCAGGCTACGGAGGACAGGCTCAATAGTTGCGGCGCACAGTCCTAGTTGCTCCTGGGCCTGTGGGATCCTCCCATATCCCCTGCACTGGCAATTGGATTCTTTATCACTGAGCCACAGGGGAAGCCCACCCCTCCCCTTTAAAAAAAGTCAAATAGGTGTGTTCTTTACCCTACACAACACATGGAAGCCTAAATAATAATATAAGGGAGCTACAAGGACGTTAACTACACATGAATTGGATCTGCTTCAGAGTGTTGTTTGAATTATGATTTATGGGGGTAAGTAGCAGTTTGTGTCCTTTGGAGGCAAGAAGGCATTTCCTCAATAATTTGGGTCTTTTTGATAACTATAAATATTTTGGTATGACTTAGCTAAAACATTACATGTATTTGTATCATTTCCAAAAAGAACCATGTGCCTAGGAAAGTGTTATTATTCAGAGATTAGTGGTTTGATTCTAGGATATGGAATTTTACTATAGGACAGCATAGCTAAGAGATGAGGAGGTGTTAAGACCTCTTCTAAACCTAATAACCTCCCCAAGCCCCATCTCCAAATACTACCACGTGGGGGCTAAATTAGGGCTTCAACTTGTGGATTTTGAGTGGGACATAATTCAATCCATAGCAACTGGGAAACCTACATGTACCACCTTTTTCTTTCTTCCAAATATTTGCAGATGATGACAGGGTCATGAACAAACAGGAGAAAAATGACCCACTGGCTGCCTAAACCTTGATTCTTCTTGCTCCATCTGGACTGACACGATATTGCCTCTTCTTGGGGTGCTGCTGAACCACATTCAAGCTTTTGTCTCAAATTGCTAGACCAAAGGTTTCTTCTAAGGAATACTTTATATAATAAAACTAGCATTAATTGTACTATACAAATATTTGTCAATCTTTAATAACAAAATAATTATTATAGGTTTACTTGTGCTCCCTCCCCAGCCAAAAAAAGATTCACTGATATCCTGATCCCTGGTATTTCAGGATGGAAAATAGGATCAGTGCAGGTGTAGTGAGTTCAGTGAGGTCATACTTCAGTTAAATAAGGTCATACTAGTTCAATATGACAGGTGTCCTTTAAGAAGATGGCCATGTGAAGACAGAAGATGGGGGTGATGGCTCTAAGACAGGAAACACCAATGATCTGACAAACCACGAGAAACTAGGAAGAGGCAAGGAGAAGGTGATGGCACCCCACTCCAGTACTCTTGCCTGGAAAATCCCATGGATGGAGGAGCCTGGTGGGCTGCGGTCCATGGGGTCGTGAAGAGTCCAACATGACTGAGCAACTTCCCCTTCACTTTTCACTTTCATGCATTGGAGAAGGAAATGGCAACCCACTCCAGTGTTCTTGCCTGGAGAATCCCAGGGACGGGGGAGCCTGGTGGGCTGCCGTCTATGGGGTCACACAGAGTCGGACACGACTGAAGTGACTTAGCAGCAGCAGCAGGAAGAGGCAAAGAAGAATTCTCCTGCAGGTTTCAGAGGGAGCGTGGCCCTGCCTTGGTTTCAGACTGTTAGCTTTCAGAGCTAGGAGACAATAAATCTCCATTGTTTTAAGCTTTGCAAGTATTACAAAGTAGTTTGTAACACTTTGTTATGGCAGCCTTATAAAACTAATACAGTTGTCTATCTTCTGGAATTGGGTTGTAATTGGCTACCTAGAGCATTTTATACTCTGATTTTAAGTTTGTATTTATCTTTTTTTGCTTGTTTTTAAATACGGTGAAAAAACAAATGGTGATCAGAAGTTTACTCTTTATTTTTAAAACTCAGAGCTGGCAAAATGAGTCACAACAGGTAAAAATCAAACAAAGATGAAGGTAATTATGTTGTGTTATTCAATCCAAGAAAATAAAGCATTTGCTGTATAGTGTGGCTTATTGCCAGAACAGTTGTTGGGAAAGAGCTATAAGTAAATTAAAAATGACACAGAATCAACTATCAAATTATTTGTGGGATGCATTAAAAATGAAATTTTCATCTCCAACTGTAATATCAAAGAACACTATTAATATTGTTTACAATATTAATTATGCAAAATAGGTAGAGGATTGCAGACTCACAAGTAAATTGCCAATTTAGATAGAAGCTATTCACACTGAAAAGTCTAAGAGTTAACTTTGAAGCACTGCTTGCTTCAATTACAGGAAGAATCTCAGAGATTCACAGTGGTTTCTAGAGCCTTACACTCTGCTCAAATCATTTTTGAAGATAGAATGTTTCTTTACATCCTATTACATTACAAAATAGAATATACCCTCCACGGACTTTTATGGAAAAAAATCCAAGAATGCCCAAGTCAAGTTCTTTTGTGTGTAAATAACCTCTCTGTTCAATGTGGAAAACGGGAGTCCTGAAGGGAGAAGTGGGAATCGAATCCCTGGTGACTTAGTGGTAAAGAATCCGCCTGCAATGCAGGAGACTTGCAGGAGATTTGGTTTCCATTCCTGGGTCGGGAAGATCCCCTGAAGAAGGAAGTGGGAACCCACTCCAGTATTCTTACCTGGTGAATCCCACTGACAGAGAAGCCTGGCGGGCTGCAGTCCATGGGGTCACAAAGAGTTGGACGTGATCGAGCGACTCAACACCACCAACAAAATGGAGACGCGGCATGCAGAATGAGTAAGACCTAAACAAGGTATGACTTACTGGTTAGCACACATTTACCTGGAGACGGATGGGTGCAGTGACTATACAGTGACATTTTTGCCTTCTAAAAATACTTACTGATAAGAGTATGCTGCAAAGATATGATCAGGGTAACCAATGATGTACAATACACACACATGCTCTCTGTTCTTCACAAACTCCAAGGCAGTATAATCTTTCTGCTAAACAAGTTTGACCCAGCGCCTATTATGTTCTGAGGACATGAGCAATTGAAGACCCTCTTTTCATGAAGCTACCATTTTAGTAGAGTAGAAAAAAAAGAAAAAGGTATATTGTTCCATGATATGCTCTACCAAATTACTTGAAGACCTATGCAACCGAAATAATGTATTGCATCATATAAGGAAGTAAATTTGATGGTTTCAACAAATTTATAAATTTAACATCATATTTTAAAGTTTACTTCTTCTGGGATCATTGTGACAATAACAGAGTGATATTTATGAATAGTGCTGTTTTGTTGGCAGCTTAGCTTAAAAGAAACAGCCAGGGTTTTTTTTTTTTTTTTTTTTTGGTAATTTTATTTTTATTTTTTTGGCCTCACAGTATGAGGGATCTTAGTTCCCTGACCAGGGATCGAACTTCTGCCTCCTGCAGGGGAAGCTCATATGGAATCTTAACCATTGGGCACCAGGGTAATCCCCAGAAACTGTTCTTGACAATTCTTTCTTGCCACATAGAAGTTCTTTCCACTTGCAGCAAATGTAAACACTGCTTTTTTGTTTTGGGACTCTCTTGTTCACACCATCCTATACCATTCTGCTAATGTAGAAGAGATAACTTTTGGAGTCCAAAAAAGGACTATATGAATACAGATTGAATAGTCAAATTTCTAATAACAGAACAAAAGGCTATGGGCCCTTTGTCTACTTTTGACAGTTCCACGAAAGGCCCAACTGGGGAAAAAAACACTGGATCTGAGTCATTCTCAAAAGGATATCCCTGGAGGAGGGCATGGCAACCCACTCCAGTATTCTTGCCTGGAGAATCGCAAACAGTCAGACATGACTGAGCGACTAAGCACAAGGATCTCATTTTTCTCATATTTCTTTTCCCAGCTCTTCTGATTGGCTCCCCAACTTCAGCTGTAGCTCCCCACAATCTACAGAATCAGGTCCAAAGATAATTGTCAAATAGCTCAGGAAATCGAGACAATAGCTGAATTTGCAATTACCTACGCAAAAACCATTTGGTCTTTCCGTAACAGCAAGGATCAATTCTGAAGTTCTTGTAGGCACGCCCTCCATTCTCCAGCACACTGCGTCATGATTCTTGGTTTCAGGCAAGAAGATTCAAATCCGGCTGTTTTAAGAAGAAAAGGAATGTATTAAAGGATATTGAACAGCTCAGTTGGAGAACATAGCCTAGAGACTACACAGCTGGACAGGTCATGCTCTGGATTGACCCCAAGAAGCCACCGCAGATGCCGCTCTGGGTTCAAATACTACAGGATAACTTGAACCACCTCCATGCCCGGAGCAGAACACCAAACGCTTGGGCTAAAACCACACACAGCCCTTCACACCACGTGTATCTGCTGACTCTGCTGCCAGTCTTCTGCAGGATTTTCCTCAGAGTCTGCATCTTTCAGCACTGTTTTTTTTTTGACAGGAACACTGCTGAAGGCCTGGCCTGAGCTACAAGGAAAGTGAGGAATGGATATTTTCAGATTCCTGGGTAGACTGTGCCTCAAAAGGTAGGAGAAGCCTCTCTCTCACCGAGGAAGGGGATTCTGATGCAATAGGAAATACCTCCCTTTCTGGCGAAACTGAAGATGGAGTCACCAGGCCCTGAGGAACAAGCATGTGAGCTAGGAATGGGCTCAAGACTTTGCTTTCCTTACCATATGACAGGGCAAGATGAGCCCACTCCAAGGAAAGGGAGACCCTTCTCACGGCTCCCCTCACCTGCCCCTCCAAGCAGGTAAACACAGCTCAGTCCTAAGAGAGTTCTTAAAGCTGTCCCATCCCACGCGGTGATCTGAGCTGGAAGGCCTTCTGCCGCTTAGCCTGCATGACTCACATGTGAAATTGAAAGTAGCTCAGTCATGTCCAACTCTTTGTGACCCCATGGACTGTAGCCCACCAAGCTCCTCTGTCCATGGGATTCTCCAGGCAAGAATACTGGAGTGGGCTGCCAAGTCCTTCTCCAGGGGATCTTTCTGACCAGGTCTCTTGCGTTGCAGGCAGACACTTGACCCTCGGAGCCACCAGGGAAGACTGCGTGACCAACGAGGTCTAACTCAAATGCCACTTCCTCCAGGAAGCCTAGGAATGTAATTTGCAAAGGAGTTTCACTGCAGCCTGATCCCTCACAGGAATTACTACTCTCTCGTTGTAATGTCCCTGCATGAATAGTAGGACGGGAATAGTCATGTTCCCCCAGGACTCTGCTTCCCTTCCAGGGCGCTTACCCACCTTGCAGGGTCATGGTTTGGAAATGCACCCACCATTCAGTAGAGACTCCAGAAGCTCCTTTGAGGAGGAATTAGCGTAGGAGTCAAGGGGAGGTAGGGTGGGAGCTCAGAGGCTGATGCTATGTCTGCCTCACTTTAATGAGTCTGGGACACTGCCGATCTCATTATGAAGAGGTGGCTCTGTGGGAACTCAGCCTGACCCTTCTTCCCCAGCCATCATCCCTCAGTTTCGCTGCGTTGTTCTCCTGTGGGCCTCCACCCAGGCTCTGCAGCCCGTCCTCTGTCCCTTCCTGGTTGTGCCGTGTTTAGCAAGCGACTTCTCACATACCTCACGGAGCTGTGCTAATGCTTGTGAGGAGCCAGCAACAGGGACTGGAACCCTCTGCACCTTATTGAATATATTATTTTTTGGTTGCACTGTGATGCTTGTGGGATCTTAGTTCCCCGAAAAGGGATCACCTCCCCCACCCCCACCACTGGCAGTAAAAGCATGGAATTGTAACCGCTGGACTCCCAGGGAAGTCCCTGTCCTGTTATCACTATTAATTATTATTATCACAGTCTTCTAGAGGCCTTCCTTGGTGGCTCAGTTGGTAAAGAATCTGCCTGCAATGTAGGGGACCCAGGTTCAATCCCTGGGTTGGGAAGAGCCCTTGGAGAAAGAAATGGCAATCCACTCCAGTATTCTTGCCTGGAAAATCCCATGGATAGAGGAACCTGGTGGGCTACAGTCCATGGGGTTGCAAAGAGTAGGACACGACTTAGAAACTAAACCAGCACCGCTTCTAGAGGGTAGAGGCCTTCCTGGTTCTCTTTTGTACTCTTTCCAGCCTCTTTCCCAGAGCCCTGCTTGCAAGAGAGCCTGGTCAAGTCTGCTGAAGAGAGACTGGGCATCTAGAGGGACTGGGGAGTGGCACACTGCGTAAAATCCTGTCCCAGCAGCGAGACTCCTGAAGCGATCCAGGTCATAGGACTGTCTCAGGCTTCCAGGGTGGAAAAGTTGGGGGCTAGAGGGACTTCCCTGGTGATCCACTGGTTAAGAACCCACCTTCCAAAGCAGGGGACACAGAGTTGGATCCCTAGGAACTAAGATCCCACATGGTGAGGGGCAACTAAACCCACGGGCTGCAACTGCTGAAGCCCCAGAGCTGGCACACTGCAACTCGAGAGTCCTTAGGCTACAATGAAAGATCTGTATGACCGCAAAGAAGGTCCCACATGCCACAACTAAGACTCCATGCAGCCAAATAAATAAATGAATAAATAAAATTTTTTAAAAATTGAAGGGTTAGGTTAAACAGGTGATCTTGGAAGGAAAAAAGTTGTCCACCTAGTCCACAGAACTTCTTTGATCCTATGTGATGAGATATTACCTAGGGCACGTTAATTGTGCTGTCAAGAAGCCCACACTCACCCATTTATTCTTCTCCAAAAAAGGCTGTTGATCATACATATCTTTCACGTGCACAGGGACCACCCAGGCTCTTGATCAAGCGCAGAGTCTGATTCAATAGGTGTGGATGAGGGCTGAGATTCTGCATTTCTAATAAACGCCCAGCTATTGCTGGTCCATGGATCACACTTTCAGCAACAAAGATATACAACATGGGCGAGGAACGGCATGTACCTTTTTCTTCAATATCGAAAAATAGGGACTTCCCTGGTGGAAGTCCCTTCCCTTTGCCAGTGGCTAAGACTGCATGCTCCCAATGCAGGGGGTAAGCATTCAGTCCCTGGTCGTGGAGTTAGATCTCATCTGCTGCAACTGAGAGCTTGCATGATGCAACAAAAGACCCCGCATGCCACAAGTAAAGAAAGACCGGTACAGCCAAATAAATACATAAAAACATTTTAAAAAATATCGAAAAAATAAACAGATGTCCAGACCTAGGTAAGCCCATTCTAACTTGACTTTGTTCAAGAGATGAGTGGCTCGGCTAGTTTCTCCATAAGGTAAATATTTCCTTAGCTTTCCCCACCAGGTGACGATGGAGTAGCCATTTATTACTATGTGGACAGGAAATAATTATTTATCCAAACCTGGAGACAAGCACAACAGGATGAGTACAAGCATTTGGAAAGGTGGGGACAATCAGATTAGGTAAATATTAATGGTGGATTAAAAGGGTTGAGTTTTGTTTCTTTGAGCCCGCCATAGGTCACTGCATTGGATTCATCCGGGATGTTATTCGAATGTTGACTCCCGGGCTCCACACCTTACATAATGAATCGTGATCTTTACAAGGGGCCTGTGAATCTGAATCTTTAATAAGGAAACATCTAAGCAATTGTTACACATATTAAAATTCAAAAAGCATGAGTTTAGAGACTGAGTTCTCTGATAAGACTATCATTTGATGATCTCATAATACATTAAATTGATAATGGTGTGATGGTGGTAGCCTCAATCCTTGTGTGTGTGTGTGTGTGTGTGTGTGTGTGTGTGTGTCTGACTCTTTGCAACCCTATGGACTATAGCCTGACAGGCTCCTCTGTCTATGGAATTTTCCAGGCAAGAATTTCGATTTCCTACTCCAGGGGATCTTCTCCATCTAGGGATTGAACCCAAAATCTCTTGCATTTCCTGCATTGGCAGGCAGATTCTTTACCACTGTACCACCTGGGAAGCCCAGCCCCAATCCTTATATTGCCCTAAAATATTCTAGGATTACAACATTGGTTTCTTACCAAGATCTTGAAGGAATCTTTGGGTTCATATAAATATGCTTAGAATCCACTGATGATCCGAACCGACTCTTGGTGTTTTTTTTGTTGATATTCTGTAAATACCACTAGAATGTATGTAATGTAGCCAAGTCAATATTATTTCCACAATTTGTACACATAATGGAGTATTGAAAAATTTCCTCCTCCAAATAGCAAATACAGAATCAACCAGATGAAGTAAATTGTTACCAAAACCTACAATGATTTACTTGGATTTATTTTCTTCCACAAATCCGTGGAAAAATGAGAACATCTAACAGAGACAAATACATTCATGATATCACCGGAATGAAAACCATCCTTGACTAAGTGACTGTTTGGGGGGAACAATAGGCGTTTGGGAGTCTTTTTCAGGCTGGACAAGGTGGTAGTCCTTCCAGCACCCACACTACTGAGCTACAATTGTATGTAGGATTGTGTGGTATCCTAAAGGCATTTCTGTGTAGTTTTTATCAGAGAACAGCAGAAGTTTACCAGAACCAAAAATACTTTTCTTCACATTGTTAAGAGGACTTTCATGCTCTTCACCCGTTCTTTAGAAAATGAAAAGCTAATGCCATGTAATCACAATTTCCTGGGATTCTGAAAAACCCTTAAAGAGGCACATTGATGCTGGCTGAATGGAAACACTGTAGCGAGTTTTGGATCGGCTCTGTTGCGGGGGTCCTTGACACTCATATGCTCAAATCAGAGTTTTCAAAGGTTCCTTTTGTGTCCAAAACACCCAGACAGTCTGATTTCAACTCTGCATGTGCTTCTGGGTGAATGCAGATGTACTTTTTTTTTTTTAAGGGAAAAAAGGAAACAATTAAAGCCAATATTAATTACCTCAATACTTCGGGCTTGAGATTATAAGAATTTCATTTCTGTATGTGCATAAAATATATTATCTTATACTGGTATGGAAAAACCACACCGTTTTGCCATTTCTAGATTTACTATTAATAAAATCCAACCAAATATCCTATAAAATGAACTTTATTAGAAGCAGAGATAAGCAGAAAGTTTTCTGGCCCCATCAATATTTAATTTAGAGACAAAATAATGTGCCTGTGTTACTAGATATGTTAGACTGTATTTTGAAACCATGTTATTCTGCTTAGGCCACTGAGATCACCTCCTCCTACTTGTATCTTCAAATTTATCCTTGGAGTATATGATTATATACAGACTCCTGAGGGGTTTCCAGGAGTCTGATTGATTCCTAGGAAAACAGCTGTATAAAATCAAAATTGGTAGGTGGAGTTCTCCCAGATATGTGCAACAGCCAGTATATCACTGGTGGCTTAGTGGTAAAGAATAAGCCTGCACAAAAATAAAAAAGAATCTGCCTGCCAATGCAGGAGGAGGTGCAGGAGACTCGAGTTCGACCTCTGGATCAGGAAGATCCCTTGGAGGAGGAAATGACAACCCACTCCAGTATTCTTTCCGGGAAAATTCCACGGACAGAGGAGGCTGGTGGGCTATACAGTCCACAGTGTCCCAAAGAGTGGGACACAACTGAGCGGCTGACCTACCCACGAAAGAAAATAGTTCATATCTTAAACAGCAAAAGCACTAGATATCATGTGCGCTGACAGTTCTTGTCCACCAGGGGGCAGTCAACTCATTAAAACCAAAGAGAGTTACAATAAATAAAATCTGTAATTTAAAAAAAGCACATCTTAAATTAGTTTCAGTTTCAATAAAAGTTGAAAAAGTTGGCTTAAAGCTCAACATTCAGAAAAGGAAGATCATGGCATCCGGTCCCATCACTTCATGGGAAATAGATGGGGAAACAGTAGAAACAGTGGCTGACTTTATTTTCTTGGGCTCCAAAATCACTGCAGATGGTGACTGCAGCCATGGATTAAAAGATGCTTACTCCTTGGAAGGAAAGTTATGACCAACCTAGATAGCATATTAAGAAGCAGAGACATTATTTTGTCAACAAAGGTCCGTCTAATCAAGGGTATGGTTTTTCCAGTAGTCATGTATGGACGTGAGAGTTGGACTATAAAGAAAGCTGAGCGGTGAAGAATTAATGCTTTTGAACTATGGTGTTGGAGAAGACTCTTGAGAGTCCCTTGGAATGCAAGGAGATCCAACCAATCCATCCTAAAGGAAATCGGTCCTGAATGTTCCTTGGAAGGACTGATGTTGAAGCTGAAACTCCAATACTTTGGCCACCTGATGCGAAGAGCTGACTCATTTGAAAAGACCCTGATGCTGGAAAAGATTGAGGGCAGGAGGAGAAGCAGATGACAGAGGGTGAGATGGTTGGATGGCATTACCGTCTCAATGGACGTGAGTTTGAGTAAACTCCGGGAGTTGGTGATGGACAGGGAGGCCTGGCATGCTGCAGTCCATGGGGTCACAAAGAGTTGGACACAACTGAGCGACTGAACTGACTGATAGAAGGAGAACAACGATAAGCTTCTCAGGAAGTACATACTTAAGGATTACTAGTGCACATTTTGGCAAGGACTTCATATCCGAATAAGTGGTCATACTTCATGTGCCCAGAATTGATATTTAGGCCTAGAAGAGACATGCCCCACTGCCAGAATACAGAAACTATAGTAAGTGACATGATGAAACTAAGCATTTTAAACTTTGAGCACTTTTTTAGAATTTGATGAAGCTGATGTTATAAGTCCATGGATCACACTTTGTGTATCAGGGAGCTAACAGTTGGATTCAAATGTGCTATACTTTCAATTAACCAGGAGCTAGTTGAGTAGAGTAGAAAGATCAATGATCTCAGTGTTAAAAGAGTCAAATGTGAATTCTAGTGTCTTTGCTTTTCAGTTATGGAGCCTCGGATAATATATATGTCAGAGAGTTATGGAAGACTATGAAGGACAAATAATTACATAAGGAAGAAATAAAATCAAACTAGATCTGTCTTTCTACCCTGTGAAGCCTGAGTGTCTCATGCCTTCATTAAGCCTTCCCGACCACAAAGCACCTTTTCAGTGCACTGTCTCCCCAGAAGACCTTCCTCAGATGAAATTTCGCAAGTCCAATGAGGTATTCACATGAAGCACTTGAACGTGGCCTGAGCATCAGAGCAAGCACATGATAAATGGCAGGTGTGCTTATTATAGTTTTTCCTTCCAACCAACTTGTGCACTGGAGATTGCCATCTTTCACATTGCCAGATTTTGAAAAACTGAGGTCCAAGAGAAATAAAGTGACTTGTCCAAGGTCACATAGCTGCAGTATTAGAATCTGGACTTGAGCTCATGTGTGCTTTCTCCTCTTCTAGAGCATGCTCCTGGGCCCTATCATGATAAGCATGAACAGTATCATAAAGAGGATATTTTTTTCCTTAAAGAATATGACAAAGAAAGAGCCCAAGTCAGATGCCCCAGCACTGGCTTTCCTAGCCTTGGGGTCCTGCCCTTGGAGTTTCCTGGACCCCCAAGTGCTCTGTCAATGCATCAATACAGAGCAGAGGTTCCCCACTCTCCATCCCCCCCATCTTTATTTAGATGTAATTGACATACAACATTGTGTAAGTTTAAGATGCAAGCAGTGTTGTTTAATCTTTGATGCACATCAGAATGCCCAAGTGAGTTGTAAAAAGTACTGAGGTTCAGATTCCAAACCAGCCTAATGCAATCCGAATGTTGCCTAGATGTCTTTCTCTGCTACTCTGTCCACGGTGAGAATGTGTGGAGCTGGAGCTCAAAGCCGAGTCCTGCATCTCCAGGCTCTGCGCTCTTTCCGCTGCCATGTGTAAATATGATCAGTCTCAAGAGGTGAGTCCACAGTTACTATGGGGCACCAATCACCAAAAGGCTAGACTTTAAAATAAAACATGGAAGACGGTCGAAGAGATGGATTGTTGGGAAAATGTAAAGAGTGTAGGAGACAAGTTACTTGAGGAAAAGTCAAACTAGAGAGTGGTACAGGAGCATATTATACTGGCTCACTTTTCCAGACATGGCGGAAGCACGCCAGCAGGAAGCACCTTCCTAGGCTGAACACAAAAGAATTGACCCGTAGAGTGCTGCTTGACTGTACTGCCTCTCTGTGGAAGCTGAGGGACAAAAGCAATTGTCATAATAGGCAGCTCTCAGGTAAGACATCCTAGGTGATAATTACCATTGGACAGAGACATGTGCTCTGATGCTGAGAAAATATTAAAATTTGGTTAATGTTTTGCACTTTTTTTGGGAGGGCCACTGTGCAGCACAGCTTGTTGAATCTTAATTTCCTGAACAGGGGTTGAACCCGGGACTTTGGTAGTGATAGTGTGGAACCCTAACCACTGGACAGCCAGGGAATTCCCCCACCTTTTTGTGTTTAATAAGGGTTTAAAATAAAACAGAGTGAAAGTGAAGTTGCTCACTTGTGTCCGACTCTTTGCGACCCGTGGACTCTAGCCCACCAAGCTCCTCCGTCCATGGGATTCTCCAGGCAAGAATACTGGACTGGGTTGCCATTTCCTTCTCCAGGGGATCTTCCCAACCCAGGGATCGAACCCAGGTCTCCCACATTGCAGGCAGACGCTTTAACCTCCGCACCACCAGGGAAGCCCTTAGAGAATAAAACAGAGAACAAGTCTAAATTAGGATGCCTAGTAGCACCCCACTCCAGTACTCTTGCCCGGAAAAATCCCATGAATGGAGGAGCCTGGTGGGCTGCAGTCCATGGGGTCGTGAAGAATCGGACACGACTGAGCAACTTCACTTTCACTTTTCACTTTCATGCATTGGAGAAGGAAATGGCAACCCACTCCAGTGTTCTTGCCTGGAGAATCCCAGGGACAGGGGAGCCTGGAAGGCTGCCGTCTATGGGGTCGCACAGAGTCAGACATGACTGAAGCGACTCAGCAGCAGCAGCAGTAGAGTCCATTGAAGCTTCCCTTATAGCTCAGCTGGTAAAGAATCTGCCTGCAATGCAGGAGACCCCAGTTCAATTTCTGGGTCAAGAAGATCCCCTGGAGAAGGGCTACGCTACTCATTCCAGTTTCCTTGGGCTTCCCTGGTGGCTCAGACAGTCAAGAATCCACCTGCAGTGAGGGAGATCTGGGTCTGATCCCTGGGTTGGGAAGATCCTCTGGAGGAGGGCATGGCAACCCACTCCAGTATTCTTGCCTGGAGAATCCGCATGGACAGAGGAGCCTGTAGGGCTACAGTCCATGGGGTTGCAAAGAGTCAGACATGACTGAGTGACTAAGCACAGCACAGTAGAATCCATTAACTCACACACTTTACTAGTCAAGTTAATGGATATTCCTTAGCTCCAAACTTACCTATGAGAAAATGACATGTTTCACTAATATCGAGTCTTCTTGAGAAGTGGAGATTAAATTCTCTATATAATCTTCAAAGATGAAGGTCCCTTTTCACTACCTTCTAGTGACCGTTCACTGAGTCTTCTCCTTACCCCTCAAGCCCGAATGCAATAGACACTGCATCTCATGGGCCATGGGATGAGAACCACGGCCTAGAGGTTGGGACCGGAAGCCCAGGTCAGAACCGCCAAGGCATTTCTGGACATTAAGAGGGAAATCATTGAGATATCCTGCCACTCACATGGGTAGGATCACTGCTTCATTTTAGGGTTGACATTGGAGGCAGAATCCTCCTCCCCAATGTAGTTCCTCCTCCAGATTTGGTTCAAGTTCTCAAAATTTATCTCAAATAGCTAAAGACATTCCCTTCTCCAGGGGATTTTCCCATCCTAGGGATCGAATCTGGGTCTCCTGCATTGCAGGCAGATTCTTCACCATCTAAGCCACCAGGGAAGTCCAAAGCAACAGTTATGGCCTTACTTAAATGTGTTCTTTCTTCCCTTTGCAAAATCCAACAAGATCACTCTACTCTGTATATTGACAGATGTATTTTTTTGATCTTTGCCAGGCCTCTGATGGGTAACCCTTTTTTCTAGCTGGTGTCCAGCTCCAGTAGAACTTCTGGGATGTGTAAGTTTCTATGTCCTGGGCTTACATTGCCTTTTATGTAGAATGCTGTCCTGTGTGGAACCAGCCCAAGAAATCTTTAAAAAAAAAAAAGAAAAGAAAAGAAAAGATGGGCATGGCATTCCTATTTTGGGGGATAAAGGCCAG